>NC_064534.1:2501301-3824035 GCF_023856365.1 Brienomyrus brachyistius | reverse complement strand
GACCTTCTGCTTATGGCCCCAGCGTCGGGACCCACGGTTTCGAACACTGTCCTGCTCCGTTTTACTAACAGGGGCTGCAGACAGTCATGCGGCCAGATGTTCTGATTTAATTAATTGAGGTTAGCGACCTACCCCTCGCACGACCCCCCACATGCAGCTTTCTGACTGTACATCAGCCTCTGCCTCCGCCCCTCCCGCCGCGCGGGGCGGCCCAACCACGACGGCTGCATTTCCTGTCCTAAAAAAACGCAGTGAGGAGGAGGAACGAAGGACTGGCCGTTTGTGAAAGAACGGCGCTTACGTCACTCCTGACAGATTGCGCGAGTGGCGGCGGGGGAGGGGGCCCCTGGAGGCATCTGACCCACCTGCAGATGCGCAGGTGTGACTGGACAGAAACCAGAGTGTGGATGACCCCCCACATCTGCCTCCCCTCCGGGCCCCACTGCCTGGCCTGAGACTCGGTGGGTATACAGGAATACATGTCTTCTGCCCCCCAGCAAGCAAGCAAGACAGAAAGACAGAATACAGAAATCTTCCCTCCATTAATCACCACCTCGTTACATCTGGGAGAAGGACAGTGGGCCAGTGCTTCACCCAGTGGCTCCCAGTCACCAGCCCCAGACACCGTAGACACAGTCACCTGTAACCCAAGGTGGGAGACTTGAGAGCAAAAAGGTAAAAGCATGAAAGCGCTTACAAAAGGCTTCCTAGAACCAGCCATCCTCAGAGAAGCACTCACTCGCAAGTAATCGGCACTTTCAGGAGAGGGACAGATAATCAACATCGATTTCACGCCTAATGAACGAATCGCCAGGTCTACACGTCCCTCTAAGCTCTCACCACAACCTCCCACAATCGACCCACATCGCCAGACCTTCGTTAACCAGACCAGCAGAGAGCCCTCGTCAGACGGACATGGGCATCCCTGGGGCCCACCTGATCACTTCTGGGGTAAAAAATGTGAGAGGTCATTCCAGGTCACCGGCTCGGGGCCCACGATTTAAAGATCAGAGTAAACAAGCTGGGAGGATGTCAGCGATACAAAATTGCAAATGTAAAATGAATCCTCTGCACTTGTCAATAACCCCTCTGCACCACCTAACCTTTAACAGGTTTAGTTTACATCTTGTAGGATGCAACACTGAGCAACTGAACCAGTTTTACTGATTGCCAGTCCTTCTGCACAGCCCATGGGACAGGCTAATGTGGCATGAGGAATGGGAGAGCTTTGGGACAAGAGTACCTGGGGCAGTAACTCCTGGGATAGGATAGGAACCCTGGGGGCAAAAAAATCCAGAACAAAAAAGGAGAGAGTGGGACAGTGGGAGACCTCCGGTAAGAAATCCATGGTAAAATACCGAGGGACAGGAGCCCTGGGGGACACTAAGCGAGGGACAGGAACCCTGGGGGGACACTAAGCGAGGGACAGGAACCCCAGGGAGACACTAACCGAGGGACAGGAGCCCCGGGGGGACACTAAGCGAGGGACAGGAACCCCCGAGGAGACACTAAGCGAGGGACAGGAGCCCCGGGGGGACACTAAGCGAGGGACAGGAGCCCCGGGGAGACACTAAGCGAGGGACAGGAGCCCCGGGGGGACACTAAGCGAGGGACAGGAACCCCGGGGGGACACTAAGCGAGGGACAGGAGCCCCGGGGGGACACTAAGCGAGGGACAGGAGCCCCGGGGAGACACTAAGCGAGGGACAGGAGCCCCGGGGGGACACTAAGCGAGGGACAGGAGCCCCGGGGGGACACTAAGCGAGGGACAGGAGCCCCGGGGGGACACTAAGCGAGGGACAGGAACCCCGGGGGGACACTAAGCGAGGGACAGGAACCCGGGGGACACTAAGCGAGGGACAGGAACCCTGGGGGACACTTAAGCGAGGGACAGGAGCCCTGGGGGACACTAACCGAGGGACAGGAGCCCTGGGGGGACACTAACCGAGGGACAGGAGCCCTGGGGGGGACACTAACCGAGGGACAGGAGCCCTGCGGGACACTAAGCGAGGGACAGGAGCCCGCAGACAACCCTGCGGGAAGCCCTGAGCGCTGTGGGAAGCTCATCTGGTCACACACGGTACGTCTTACCAAGCTGAGACTCATATCCTGTAACAACAGCTTCAGCAATGCAACTTTCGTACGAGGCCGATCGTCTTAAAGTGAAGGAAGGAAATGAAATGCAGCCTGACGACGTCTAAAATCCTAATAATTAAAAAACCTAAAATATCGGGGTCGAAGCAGCTTTGTGGCCGTAATCGGCAAGCGCGCGGCGCGGCTCTGCACTTTCGCCAGCTCTCGGAACGTAAAGTTTAACGATTTACACCACCGATGACCGATCAACGTTTGCACTACAAAATTACGGACTAAATGCAAAGCTGTAACGAGGTCCTACCTTTTTTTCGGCAAAACACTCGATTTAGGGAGCCGTGCGGAGCTATGAATGTCATTTATGGAGGTAAAGCATGGTGGTCAAGTTAATCCGCGTTGTGCAACTTCTGTTTTAACTGTACGAAAGTCCGCAGGCAGGCGGGCACACACACATACACACACACACTCGCGCACACACACTCCGTGACTCACCGATCACTTAGTGGGAGTCTCTAGCTCTGCCTTTCCGACTGAGCATGTTTTACTTGACGTGCCACGCAGGCTTCCCTGGAGGATCGCGATCTTTTCTCCTCCGTGCCGGGGGGGTGTGAGGTGTGTGTGTGTGTATGTCTGTATATATATGTGGAGGATGGGCCTGGGGGTGGGGAGAGAGATTGGCTTGAAAAACAAGCATAGTCGCTCCCGGCCGCCATGCGGGCAGCGCTCCGCGGCGCCCCCCGTGCCGTCGATATAGCGCCTTTAACGGTCATGTAAACACCAAAAGAAAGGCGGCGATGTTAATACTATGCATACTACGGTATGTTTCCACCGCCTGCTGACGCGTCCACGTACTGTCCGTGCAGGGAAATACCAGACGCGTTTTATTTTGTATACCCCCCCACTTTTAAAGCAGCTTATGGTTAAGGATATCTTAAGGCGGGAGTCACATGTGATTAACATAACTTGTGATTTTCAACCGCTGTAGCGTAACACACTGATCCGCTAAAAGAGGATGTGTGTTTCTTTAATAACCGCACACACGCGAGCTTCTGGTGATTAACCCGCGATTAGTGCCTTCGCAGGAACGAGTGCAGCGTAAAAACGCGTCGGCACCACAGTGCACAGATCACGCGTTTTTAAGTGAAAAACTGCATTCCTGTGCAGTATTTTAATTGTCTGTCGTCCCAATCCAGCGGTCTTAGACACAGGAGTCGTTCCTGTGCAGGGATGCAGCTTCTAATTCCGCATGGTTCCAGTTAAGAACAATCCATACATGTCAACCATAGGTCATATGAGGAAAAAGCTCACGTTTTTTGTTTTTTGTTTTTTTTGGCGGGGGGGGGGCACAACCTCCAGTATGTGCGTGTTTCTTTTGTAATAAAAGTCAACCTGTTTATCCATAAAAGACCCCCATGAATGTACCAAAGTCCCTGCTAAGACCTCCTGCCTTCAGACCCTGATCTCAGTGTGTCCTGTGACTGCAGCCATCTTGAAGGACGCTTCCATTGTCAAGAAAGGCCAGACAAGGGAACCGTCTGGTTCTGCAGGCGATTCTGGTCCATCATTCAGTGCATGCTCACCTCCTCCAGAATGGCACGGTTTGCTGTTGCTTCTGCCAGGAACGGGGAAGCCGTCAGCGGACTGTCAGATCAGTCAAGATAACTGGCTGCAGCCTGCAAGCCGTACAGAGAGACTAATCAGTCAGGCTCAAAAGATCATTATCGCCTTGCAATGAAAAGCAGACCCACTAGATACAAAACAGCTTCTTCCCAAAAGCTCTAGCATTCGTCGGTCAGTAATCTCACTTTACATCATAACTGCAGTCTGCTGCTATTGGCACATCGCTTTTCTCCTTGGCACCCCGCATTATATTTCATTGTTCTTACTCAGTATTGTCTTACCATTTTCGAACCCTAATCAGTGCATATATGCTCTCACACAGCGCTCACAGCAAGTCTTGGGACCCTTCTTCAATCCAGTAAGAATAATGCAAATCTATTGATTTTATAACAAAGGCCATTAGTTTTTCATTTGTTTACAAAAACATACATTAGAACCAACCAGTCGTTTTAAGTAAAACATTAATTTCAGATAGTAATACATTGAAATCCAAATTATAGTTAATAAAGATCTGCTCCGAGTTAAAAAAGTTCATTGACAAGCAGTAGCCCTGGCCGCTTTTGGATTAGTAACACCTTTGCAATAACATAAAACACCAAATATTTGTGTTTGGTGTCCCGTTGGGAGCCAGTGACCGCAGTTGCAGTTATTAGCAAAATGGCAAGAACAGAGTGATTGAGTCAAAAAAAATCATGAGACTTAATAAAAAGAAAATGTTTATGCAGAAGTTATGTGCAGATACGTGAAATGTTGCTTGTCAATGGACTTTGGTAATGAAACCAATATATTTGAAACATTGTTACAGAATTAAACAAGCGTCCTAAGGCTTCCAGTGAGCACGGTCTAGTTTTTTAGATTCTGTTCTTGTGTTTGTATAGGTATATAACTTTCTGCTTATATACGTCTCCTTAGCTCTGTATTTATTCACGGTCTATATTTCTATCTGTAGAGCCACATCTGTCTGTCCTTACCGCATTTGTAACAAGCAAAATTCCTCACGCTTGTTCCTGCGAGGAGCATAATTGTGATTCTGATTCTGAGAAATAAAATGTACTGTCAGCAATGTGTTTTGTGTCCTTAAATGGCACTTAAACCCCATCAGTTTGGGTGTGTCTGTGTATTTGTGGGGGGGGGGGGGGGGGGGCTGATCACAGAGTCATGGTCCCCAGCAATCGTATGAAGAATGTCACCAAAGAGCGTACGTTAGTGATACAGACACAACATTCCCAGAATGCACCTCTGCAGCTGCCATATCATTTAAATGGAAATGCAGTAATTAAGTGTGAGTGTAGGTTCTATACGTTTTACTCCAGGGACCCTGAGGTAACAGTGGTCTGTTCATAGGAGGCTATTGGCAGTAGGTGACTCTTCGTCTCAAGAAAAGCCTACCAGCACATGTGAGATATTCTTGGTATTTAAATCCAGACAGAAGCCGTGTTACTTTAGCCTAGCTTGATGTAAATAAGGCCTGACCTACAGAGGACTGACCTACAGACCGTGTTAATGCACCGTTGTTGGGAAAGACGCTATATGGAAATAAACTGAATCGACAGAGTCAATCATAACTTCAAGCTGCCATTGTGACAGAGTGATGCACCCAGAAGCCAGGAACTGTATGAGTGCAGGGATGCTGAGAAGTAGCCATTATATTTAATGTAATAATATATTATTATAAATATGCATGGTATAGCGTGCTGTGTGTTGCTGAAAGGCTGAATTGCATTTTCTGCAGTCATGTCTGCAAACTACTATCTCAATATATCCAACAGACATGCAGGTAGGTAGACAGCCGTCTCTAAATCGCCCTGGAGTGTGACTGACTGTCGGTGTGCGGGCACCCCTGTGCTGTGGGGCAGGGCTCCCCGTCACCCTGTAATGGTTGGAAAATGGGTGCATAAATATTACAGTATATAGACACACAGACAAACTCTTTGACTCTCTAGTCTTCTCCAGAGACGCTGTTGCATGATACATATCAAAGAGTATCGACTTAAACTGACACGCAGGCCAGGGAGATAAGATTAAAGCCAGCTGGGGTCAGGATATGGCAGCTTCTAAAACCAGTTAGATTCTGTGCGTTACAGTCTTCTGATGTGCCGTTTATCGTATCATTTATCAGGAAGAAAACAACTCCCTTTGCTCGAGCAGGAATGAAACGCAGCCTAATTTTCTAAGAGACTAAAAATGACCTGGACTTTTGTAGCCATTTATTCGCTTCTCCTTCCTATTTTTGGTTACGAAAACTGTGACTAGAGACCACCATTCAAGGATCTGGTTTGTTCCTTAAATTGTTCTTCGTTTCATACTGAATAAACGGCTACCTAAAGAAAGCTCAACAGGATATTTCAGTTGCCGCTGTGCCTGAGTGGGCCTCCTCATCTGCAAATCTACCAACTGGTAGGTATCATGCTTATGGGATTTAGCCACTGCTCCACCTGCTGGCGAGCACTGGTAATTGGCACCCCCAATCCAAAGGAACACAAAGCTTTGGATAATATGAATAGATGACAAATGTATATTTTACCTTCATATTGCAGGAAATGTTTTATTTATGTGCTTGATGCAAAAAACATGAGCTGTCTAAACATTCGCATTGTTCTGGCTTGGTCTGTTTGCATTATAACCCCACACTGGCAAGGTGTATATGAAGCACAGCCTATCACAGCACAAAACAGGTGGTCTGAGATTGGATAAACGATAAAATGGTTCTTAACACACAAAAGGAAACCAGAGAGAGCAAATTGTAGCCGAGCTGCTCCCTGCAAACCTTTTCTGGCTTGGAGAGATGGTGGAAGGGGAGATGTACAGGGTAATGGGGTGGAACAGCCCCAATAATAGGAGTGCACGAGTCCGCCGGCCAAAGACACTAGCTCAAGGGAACTGGTCCGCACAAAGTGAGAGAATATGTGAAGCCGGCTGCCCTTGTTAGTCAGTGCTAACTGCAAGTATACCTGAGGAGGGGGGTGGAGATGCCGGATTCAAACACAGGAGTCACTGGGGTCTGCACAATAAGCCCCTACCTGAGCAAAAACAGACTGACTTATCAAAGCAGATGTCAGAGCACGTCGGGACTGCCCTCCACGGTCCGTCGTTTCACGGTCCACAGGTTTCCTGACTTCAGGAACGTCCTGCAGGCTTTCGAAGAGGCTTCAGGAATGATGGGTGAATAGACCCGCCCTCTTCGTGATTCTGACTGTGCGGGTCACACAAGCGCTGAAGGGGTGGGGGGGGGGATGGTGCTTCTGCTGGTTTTACCCCCACCCGCATCCTTCAGCAATATTCCCCGCCCACCACATCCACATTCATACACACACACTGAACAGATAGCTGGAATTATCATCATTGCAGGGACACAGGTTTCTGCCTGTCCCCCCGCCCTGGTGGTGACACCTGCTGTTTTCTGTCCCATTCTGACAGAGCTGTGTGAGCCTCCCTGTCTGCTCCCCCTGAGGGTCCCACTGCGCCCCGGGAACGAGCCCTTAATCCAAGTCACTCAGCTACGAGCTGATAGATTACAGCTGTTCCCATAATTTCCCCAAAAGTTACCTGCCTCACCGCCTTTACACTTCCCACCTCACGCAGGCCCTGAAGAAGTCCATCATTCATTTCCGTCTCCCATTCGATCTCATTCTGCCTCTGACATCATCCTCTTTTGTGAAACGATAAAGGATTCTTCGTGATTGTGTGCACTGCCGAACAGGTATCGCTTTCCATGTTAGGTCTTATTTAAAGATAATCCGCAATGCAAACAGCAATGCACTGAATGAAAGTTATAAGGAAATGTTCTGTATAATGAAATACAAAAGAAATTAAAGGGTTGATCCATCCATGCCTCTTGAAATCATGTTTTGTTTCATATATCAGAGTTTAAATATGAAAAATAAATAATTCCAGTTTTATAAACCTTGTTATGTCCCATAACAAACACTTTAAAAAGTGAAACCATTTAAGACACGTTTTTTAGACTTGCACAAGGATGCACAAACTCCTGAAGGCAATTAGAAGATTAACTGATGTGATGAAACTGAAACATCACATAGTCCACTTGCTATGAATCTGATGTGCAGTAAAGTTTAAAACGTCAATTAATCTTCTAATTGCCTTCAGGAGTTTGTGCATCCTTATGCAAGTCTCAAAAAAACGTGTCTTAAATGGTTTCACTTTTTAAACCTGAACTTTAAGAAATCCCGAATGATTCATTTCAGTTGCATGATTTTTCTTAAGCGAAGTCCATGGCTATAGTAAGACAAGGCAAGCTCCCCAACCCCCCACCCACGCGCCCCCCTAAAAAAAACAGCAGACTTACATTACAGAATGAATCAGAGTGTAAGACTGAAGAAACTGAAGTGTTGAATATTTATTCAATCTTCCTTGGAATGAATACTGTACGGTTTTCACAAATGTTGTAGTCAAACAACGTCCTGTCTTGAAATAAAATAATCAAAGATGGAGATAGAACGAAAAAGACAAACTTTCAAGAATTATGAAAACTGTATTTCACTTCACGCTGTTTTTAAGGGAGTTTTCAACCAATTCGTTTCCGGTTGCTCACTGAGGGATTTTTCCGCGGTCAGCGCTGACATTCTTTTCCCCGAAACATGATTAACGCCGCGAGTTCATAGGCTGAGTTTAGACCGCCGCCGTCGTCCTGCAGCCCCAGCCGGACTGACTGGCATAAAGCGCCGGCCCGGCTGAAACAACATTACCCCGCCGGTTTTACGGGGCTCCCGGGCGGCTGTGTAGTTGCGTACCCTATCCCGATCCTCCACAGCTCTCCATTATAAAATAGTTATTAACGCGTTAATGCCTCGCATCTCGGTCTCAGAGACACCGGGAACCTGTAAAATGCGCTGGGAACTTTACAGCGAATGCCCATTAAATTGTCAAAAGCGACGTGCTAAAATGAAATAGAATAAGGCGGAAAGGCGTTAGATCAGCTGCCATCATTTACAGATCCCTTTACCCAATCTTGTCGACAGTGACATGTTAACTACTTTGTTGTAGCGAGACAACCATCTTTAATCTAAGACGTCCCTTAATTCGAAGTGATTCCTAACAGCTCTTCAGTGTTAATATTTAATGTTAATACTCTGCTTATATACCGGCGATATTTTGGGGGAATGAATTCTGAGTAACTATACTGCATGTGCTATTCTGCAGAAAAAAGATGGATGATGGGTGGATGGAATTGCAGGAAAGTGCAGTTTAGGTCTGCAGAAATGAGTAGATCTACTCAAATTTTAGTAGGGAGAAGCAATCTTCATTACGGAAATTATTGAAAACGCCTTTGGGAAGTGACACAATAACAGAAAATCAGAGCTACTTTAGAAGAATATATACTTTTACATCACATTTACAGCAGAGGGCTGTTCCTCTGTGGCAAAATGGATGCGGGTACTGGCACTGCAAGTCACACATGGCTTGGAACAACCTTTGTTTTCCATGTTGAATCTGTTCGGTCAGCTGAGAGTGAAATACGACCACCTCACACATTTACAGTGGCCTCAGGGCGGTCGGGCGATCTCCAAACATCTGCATCGGGGACGCCAGTGGTCTCCTGACAAAGCAAGCTCCCAAAAGCTGATGTTTCTTGATGAAAACACTCTTCTCAGTAAACGGGCCTGTTTACTGTATCTGGTGAAAAACACCCGTCACATCTCAACGACCTGAATGCAGCAGGAAGCTTCAGCGACATCGTCAGCTTCACTGGGACACCTGGTTCTCTGTTCCAGTCCCTGGTGGGTGTGAGGTTGAAAGGTGGATTTTCCTCTCAAATACCAGGCCCCAGAGATACAGCTTTGGTCCCAATGTTGATATACTAATGCAGTCCCATGTGAACCTACATATCTTCTGAAATGTAGAGTCTTGAGTATTTATAGCCTGAGATTACTGCCAACTGTTCTGCACGGACAGGATGGACACAGATGATGCCTCACAAATGATCATGTACTGAACTGTCATGTTTCATGTGCTCAACCGTCCAGAAGACAACGGTAAACTGGCAGGAAGTACACTGTGGTACAGAGGAGAACTTGACTTAATCTCTGTTCTCCCAGTTAATTAAGATGTCATCTGTATGCCTTTGAACTGTAGCCAATAATTTAAGACTTTGAAGCTGAATATACAGACTCAATGCATCTATGTAGGCACTTTGTGATGGACTGGTATCCCTTCCAGACTGTACCCCTGCCTTGTGCCTGGAATTGGCTCCAGGCAGGACCCTCCTGCAACCCTGACCAGGACATGCAGATGGCAAATAGGTGGGTGCTGCTTAGCAGGTAAGGACTCTATTCCTATGATCAGAAGCTCACCAGATTGAATCCCATAGTTAGAAAAGTGATATCACCATTGGGTGCCTATATACATTTTATGTACTGTATATTTACAGTGTTTATAATATATAGCTGACATAGCTTATGTGCAGTACATGCATTTTACAGTATATATATATATATATATATATATATATATATATATATATATATATACTAGATATGTGTTACACAATGCTTAAATACCGTTTAACAATGCACCACTGACTTTAGATGTGGTTTTTGTTGGTCAAAAGCGCAGTGTCATTTCACTGCATCAAAATAGCAACGCGCCGACGATGTGCCCGCTCATGCCTCATTCAAAAAACACCACTCCTGCGAGCGGAAAATAGGACCAAATTTGCTATTTTGACGAATCCAGAACCCAGAACTTGCCGTTTTAAGAATGCAGACTGGGATTGTTTCCGGAAGTGTCCATTAACCTCTTGTTAACAGATGGCTGTTGGGTGGGGAATTACAGCATGGCTCTTGTGCTAAATATCCCTCATTTTATGCCTTATTGTATGCGTGGGGCTATGAAGTGTTTTCATTTCCGCATTTAGCATTTCAAACCAGGAGCGAATTATCCAGAGCAGACTGGGCCTAACGATATTGATTTATTTTAGCATTTAGCATTTCTAACCAGAAATGAAACTGGAACATTCTCAGGTTAACAATGTTGATTTCTTTTTAGCATTTAGCAAACAGCTGATAAAGGCTGGGGCTCACTTCGGAGACTGGTATTTTATTCCGCCCCCGCCAATAACGCGGCAAACAAACCGATCCTGTTTAAAGGTCAGAGGTCACAGCTGGGATCTCAGCGCGTGCATACGCTCGGGCAAGGAGCCGCGAAAGCGAAGCTAATCCGAAAACGTGTAAATCCCTCGGTCCCCAGATCATTAGCTCGGTTTGCCAAGATCGCCGCATCCTATTTTTTTTGCCTGAAACACTTTCAGTCCTTTGCCGTTTTTTTCCCTCTTGTCGCTGTTATTGAGGAAGGAGGGGGCTCGTTTATTGGAGTAATTCATCACCTTCATAACATAACAGTGGTCCTTCGGAAAGGCTGAACACTTTTGGAGAGAATTATGTTTTTAGGAATTTAGAAGAAAGAGGGGGGATACAGGGATGCCTGCGGAGGAGAGTCCGCCGGGAGTCGTTTGTGTGACACTGTAAGCGCGCAGCGCCGAGGCGCAGCCCGCACAATAAAAACACGCCTTTTAAGTTCTCGGCGCGCGTTTTCCGCTCCGACTTTTGTCAGCTATAAATTGCGTATAAACACGGCCGCGTATCAGCCGGCAGTAAATGCCTCCATAATTCATAAGCGGCGGCCGCCCCGCCAGCATCACGCGAGTCCCGGGACGCGCGTTGGCGCGCGCTCGCCTCGCATTTCAGCTGCCCTTGCAGAAAATTGCGCGCGCCTCGCCATCGTCCCGGGATCGGCGGGAGGCGCCCGGAAAGCCGATCAGGATGCTTCTCATCGGGGAGCCGCGGCCAATTGGACTGCTGAGCATATCTATGTAATGCATACAATGCGTGGGTTAGCTATATATACACACTGTAATTATACAGTGCATACGATGTGTATATTTGCTATATGTGCACTGTAAATATACACACACCTGGCATGGACTAGCCCGCCATCCTGGGCTGTTCCCTGCCTTGCGCCTGTAACCTCCGGGATCAGCTCCGGACCCCCACGACCCTGCATAGGATAAGCGGTTTCAGAACATGTATGTATGTATGGATATACATGAACAGTACATGAGATGTTTATGTTGTGCTATATATACACTGTAAATATACAGTGAATACAATGTGTATGTTCACAATATATGTACTGTAAATGTGTATATCGTCGCTGTGCAATGAAAATCTCGCATGTCCTCTTGGAGATTGTGACTTTTTTACTGAATTGGACATTCTGCCCTGTCTATTGATAGCGTTTGATATCAAATTGACCAATGCAAAGATGTGTCATGAAATCAATTTGAATAGTATTTATGTTTTTACTAGTTAATATTTGTATTCCTGATGGTCATCTGTGTGGATCAATATGCCTAATTTTAACAACATAAACATAGCTGGTTAGGTAGCCATCTATCACCATTGTTGTAAATATATAATGTGAGATTACTTTGTATCTTGACACTTATGTGTTTGCTTCGCTGGCAATAATCCACGTAAGTCCATTTCAAACATTAAACTGTTCGCTAATGGCAGTGTAAAGATCGGTTTCTATTTGGTGTGGCACACTCACACACCAGTCACTCAGACGCCCTTTGTGACACAGTCGCTCAAAGGCACTTGCAAAAATTGTGTGGCAATCCATGACTGCATCATTTACACAAAATATATGAAACAGCCCCCCCCTCCACACACACACACACAATGCTTTTGTTTCACTGAGCCCCGTTACATAGAAACAGAAACCCTCATGCGATAACGCCGAGATCATCACTGGAGGGGGGCTCAGTCTTCATTTAGGGAACCCCAGTGGTAACTTCCCCCCTCTCTCTGGCCCCACTGAGCGGCCAGCATCGCACTGCCACGACGCCTCTGGGCCCGGACGAGGCTGGATGGGGGCAGCGGGGCGCCCTCCGAATCCCGGGCTTGTCAGACAGGGAGACGGAGACGGGAAAACGAGGCGAGGAGGCTCCGTGATCCGTGGATCCGAGAGGGGCTGTCAGGATCGTGATCAAAGTGCCTTTCTGGGGGAGAATCAAAGCAAGTGTGGGTGGTGCTCTGGCACTCATGTATATTATACTCAGTGTACGTTATAAATGGGGGGGTGTTTCAAGTCTCCCTGCGATTTTTTTTTCATCCCGAAAGCGGCAGCTGTCAAACGGGCCGGCGAGTACGGTGAGGTCGCCTCAGACAGTCGCTGACGACGCACGGATTGAAGGGGACGGATGTTCGCTAAACGTGGCCCCGCGGCGGGTGCTCCTGCTTCGTCGTGAGGGGGAATGTAGGAATGTGGCCCTCGGCAAGGGGAGCCTCTGCTTCCTCCAGGACGGGCACTTTGTTGAGTCGGCACTAGAGCGAGACCGGTTCGGGCTTGGGGAATACAAAGTGGGGGTCGCGCCAGGGTGGGAGGAGGCCATTGGAATTGGGGGGGGGGGGGGGGGACTGTTCACAGCCCCTGTTCCTGTGTAGAGGCAGAACCCCCCAGCATGCTGAGAGGGCAGAACAATGTGTCTGGGCTGTGTGAGGCTGACAAAGAGGTCAGCTACTGGGACGAGGCATCTCAGCCGCTGGGAATACACACACACACACACTCAAACAGTCGCACACACAATCATGCAGTCACACACTTACACAGTCATTAACTTACAACAATACACACATACACTTTCAATTACTCTCCTACTCATACACGAACCCTCTTGTACGCAGACTTGTATATGTAGTCGTAAACTTTCAATTACACATAGTCACACACTCATAGACACACACTGCCAATCACACGCCTATACACACACAATCATACACACTCGTAGAAGCAAACTCCCACATATACATGAGCGTCTCCATCCACATATCTGTGCAGTTTGTGAACAGATGTAGTATTTTTAACCTGCCAACACTGAAATACAAAGACAACAGGCCGCTTCTGAACGTCAGCAGCGATGAGAAACCTCGGTGGAAACCAGTGCCCGTAGGAACCTGTGTATGAGGTGAGGATGTCACGTGTCAGTCTGCCTGGCGGACAGCTCGGCCTTCCGGCTGAGCGGCGAGACTCACACAACGCTGAAAAGCCAGTTTCAAAGGCAGAAGAAGAAAATACATTTAGCATGACTAAATCTCATTCCTGGCTTTAAACTCTGACCTAGAATCAAGACACTGCCAACTGGCAACATTTATTTAGTTCTGGGAATATTACCGATAAACTGGTTGGAAAAGTTATGGTATTCTCCGAGGATGACACAAGAAGCTATGAATTATTCCCGAAGATAGTTGCAGGGATTTGTCTCTGCAGCCTGACCTCCGAATACCTGCCCTTTAATTATCAGGGCTCGGTACTGCTGCTGCTGACGCTGGAGTTCTGTGTTTCCGAGTTGCAGTTTCCTGAACAATATTTGCATGCACTGACACCAGCATCGTTACGAGATTTAGACTAATTTGCCTTTTTTTTGCCTAAGAGGAAATCTGCTAAATATACACACAGTACCAGGATGTTAAATATTGTTTGTACCTTATTTTGTTTGTGTTAATAATGTCAATATCAGTGTGACGGTGCTTTTGTTGTTTTTTTCCCTCAAAATAACTTGGCCAGCTGAGAGTATTACCCAGAGTATTACGCAGAGTATTACCCAGAGTATTACGCAGAGTATTACCCAGAGTATTACCCACATTTCTGTAGAGGCACTAGGAGGAAGAAAGAAACAAAAAAATACATACCCCCCCCCCCCCCCGCCACCAAGATAGATTTAAAAATAAGAGACAAGAAAAGCAAAGTCTTACTATTGCCCCTTGAATACCTTTCAGGAGCTGCACTGAATGGATGGCAAATTATTTTTTCATCCTTTTCATTTTGACGCTCTTTCCTTTTCATGTTCTGTCCCGGCGAGGACCTCTGTGAGCACGCTGTAGAGATCTCAGTCCATAAACATGTGCATCATTGTCCCTTAATAAGGGCCGCCATTGTTTGTTTGCCCTGGTCTCCACTTTCAGAGACGCCCAGAGCCGCCCCTCTGTAGACAGATGAACAATAGGCTGTTCTCATTGGCCGGTGCTGACAAACCCAGGGAGCCTGTGTGTGTGTGTGTATGTGTGTGAATGGGGCAGGGGGCCGGGGGGGGGGGGGGGGGGGGCTCTGAATGCATCCCTGGGCCTCTGTTGGTGAGTGACAGCTGAATCGCTGCAAAGTTTTCCCAAGTACGAGATGCTGGACAAGAGAGAGTGAGTGAGCGAGAGGGAGCAATGTGTGGCGGGGTGGGGGGGAGGCAGGGGGGTGTGCATTCAGGGCTGACCACAGCTGCAGAGCTGGGAGGTCCTGCCACATTGTTCTGAAGGACAGAATGGGGGGAGAACAGGGGACGCCGGGCCCAGAGGCCGGTACACTACCCACCGCCGGCCGGCACGCTGAATGAGATGTCAGATAGGGGGCGTAGCACTCCACCAGGGGCGCAGACAAAGACACACACACACACACCCACGTTTGTATTCATCTTTGTGGGGACCGCAAAAAAAAAGACTTTTGGCAATTTTAGTTTTTGTAAAATTGAGGTAATCCTTGTGGGGACCAAAAAATGTCCCCAAAAAGTTTTTATCACATTGCCGGGAAATCTGGTCCCCACAATGTAATAATTACAAACACGCACATAAAGCACTTCGCACCGATTTCCAAGTTGCCAGACGTAACCATGCCCAGTGCTAATGTGACAGGTTTGAACACAAGGCTGGGTCATCAGCACCAAGTGTCCTTTATCCATCTGTCCCCTGAGTGTGACCACAGTGCCTGAGAGACATGCAGTTCAGCACTGACAATGTCAGACAATCACAGCACTCATACCTTTGTTATCACAGAGGCAGAACTCCATCCATCCATATCCTGACTACTTATGCAGTTACAGAGTCACACTTGGGCCAAAAGCCTATCCCAGGCTACACAGGGCACAAGGCAGGGGTACAGTCTGGGTGGGATGCCAGTCCATCTTAGGGCACAAGGCAGGGGTACAGCCTGGGTGGGATGCCAGTCCATCTCAGGGCACACAAACACATTATCAAACGCTATAGAGACAGGAATTACCCAGACTGCATGTCTTTGGATTCCCGGAAGAAACCTGCATGAGACAGAGAGAGCATGCAAACTGCACACATGCAGAGCAGAGGTGGGACCTGAACCTACAACCATAGCTCTACCAGCACCATGTCCCCCTGAGCCACTGAGCTGAGCAAGAATTCAGAATAAATAAACCAGTCAGGGGGCGGCATGGTGGTGCAGTGGTTAGCACTGTTACCTCACACCTCTGGGACCCGGGTTCGAGTCTCCGAGTTTGCATGTTTGCATGAATTTGCATGTTCTCCCCATGTCGTCGTGGGGTTTCCTCCGGGTACTCCGGTTTCCCCCCACAGTCCAAAAACATGCTGAGGCTAATTGGAGTTGCTAAATTGCCCATAGGTGTGCATGTGTGAGTGAATGGTGTGTGTGTGTGCCCTGCGATGGGCTGGCCCCCCATCCTGGGTTGTTCCCTGCCTCGTGCCCATTGCTTCCGGGATAGGCTCCGGACCCCCCCGCGACCCAATAGGATAAGCAGTTTGGAAAATGGATGGATGGATGGATAAACCAGTCAGACGGTCGCTGGCGGGCCCATCTGACGCAGGGCAGGTTTGGCGGGTTTGGTGAAGCTCACCGTGGTGCAGAAAGCGACCTGAAGAGCGCAGACTAATCGCGAACATTCCTGCTCCATTTTCAGCAGCAAAGGGTTTCGAAAAAGCTTTATATCACGCATGTGAATTTTTGAAAAGTCACACGCTTTCTGATGAAATGAAATTATGCTTTAATTGCCATTTGGTCAAGTACATTGGAATTGTCTAGCTTTTACACATCCCATCATGCATACAAGTGAGAGGGAAGCTCAGGGTCTGAGCACAGGGTCAGCCGTTTGTCCGGCGCCCCCTACAGGGCGCCCCCTACAGGGCGCCCCCTACAGGGCGTCCCCTACAGGGTGTCCCCTACAGGGCGTCCCCTACAGGGCGTCCCCTGCTTGCTCTCTGTTCTTCTGGGCTGATGCTGGATAAGCAGTAAACGAATGATGCTACATGCACCCTTCAAGATACATTTGGCCCAATTATAGCCTGGAAATAACCGGATGAGGCAGACTTTCCTTTCAGAGTCGTGTGTGAGATCATTTTTTTTGGATTTTATCATTCCTCAGGTTCGTGGTGGTGGCTCCTCCGGGGTGACCCCCGTGTGCTCGATGGGGGTGGGGGGACGCTGCAAGTCTCTGCCAGCGCCTCTTCCAGGCTCCCCAGGAATGAAGTTCAGGTGTCAGGAGTTCAACTGATTTATAACGGCGAGCACCGCATAATTAAGCAGTCAGTGTGGCATGGGGGGGGTGGGGGGGTGGGGGATCAGTGGGTCAGACTCGACTGGGAAAGACGAATGGCCTCGCTGGCAATGGTGACCTTTCCCGCGATGGCGTCGCTCCCAATCACTGCCGGCGGTTCGTAAACGAGCTCAGGGAGGCTTCCGCTACTCGGCCCACTCCACTTCTCGCTCTCGTACTTTTCTTCGCAATTGTTTATCTGTTCTCTCCTCCTCCTCCTCCTCCTTCATCTCTTCTTTTTTAACCGCAAACTGAAATAATTGATCGGACAGGAAGCCGCCCGACCTCGTTTGACAGGGGAAACGGGGGGGATCGAGCGGATATATTGGCTGGAATGAACCATTAAGGAGTGGGAGATCCTGGGGGGGAGGGGTGGAGCTCCTCCAGGAAGGCAGGGCCATTGATTTGCCCAGAACCCCGCCCCCCCCATCCCTCTTCCGTTTGTGCCCCCGGCTGCTTGCGGGTGGATCGACACAGAGTTGCGGCGATCATTAAAAAGTCTGCTAAACACACAAGTAATAGGCAGGGCCTGGTGCCGTTAATTAGCTTACAAGCTGAAGCACATCTCTGTGATCATCAAGCCACGAACATGCCAAACACACGCGATCGCCGCTTAAATCATACGTCATGTGAAAAGATGGGAGCATGGACACCCGTCTCGGAGGGTGGAAGGGCATAAGAGGGGCCGTATTTCATCACGGAGGGGCCAACCTTACCATTAGCCAATCATGTGTTTTGAATTTGCGAGTGACAGGGGAGGGGGCACTCCAGGGGCCAATCAGCTTTCAGCTGGAGCTAGTGCCTCAGTAAAGACTCGGCAGACTGAAGTGTGTTTGTGTAAACGTGGGCAGGACGGCCTGACAGCTCCTAGCTCGTACGTTAACCTGTGAGAGTTGCGTTATTAGTGCCAGCCTCCCTGCAACCTACAGGGGGTGTCGCCCAGGAGTGTGGCGGTGTCTCCTTGCCGCGAGTCGCGGGTGGCGTGACGGGGCCCGGCGTGGTCCCATGGTTCCACTCTCCCCGCCGCGTGTTCTCTACAAAGGCGACATCGGCACGCGTTTTGGGGGCTGTTTTTCGCGTCTCCGGGCGTATCAAAAAAAACGCTCGTCGGCAAGAGTGTCAGCCGCGGCTCTGCTCCTGGCAGCAGCTGACAGCACCACTGGGGGGGGGGGGGGGGGGGGCGCCACCTCGTTTCTGACAGCTGCTGGCGGGCGCGGGGGTGGGCGGGGCCACGAGGGGGAGGCGGCCGCCGTTCCCCAGCGTTCGGGATCCCCACCGCCATCTGAAGGGACGCCTCATACAAACAGCCCTCGCCGCGCCCCCGCAGATGTGCCACCACACTAATGACGTGTCAGTCATCCAGGAACGTCGTGCGAAGCCAGGCGGGACTCTCCCGGATGATAGTGCACCGCTGATCCCCCCCAACCAAAACCCTCCCCCATTTCTGCGGAAAAACGTGATTAGAAGGTGAACACGGGGAGCTGCTTCTCATTTCCAGGCCAGTGTAAAAGTAATGAAAATGTTAGAACAGCACAGAATGAGCGCGTGTGCGTCCTCAGGCGTGTCAGCGAGCTTTGGGGACGGACTAGTCCAGCCAATCGGAGTGGCCGCTCGCCACCTGCGTCACGGGCAGCCGTGAAACTGCGAGGCGCCGCGAGAGTAGCGACGCCAGCAGGGGTCATGTACACACAGCGAGAAGCGGAGGCTTTGTGCCAGCTGACAGAGACACCCCCCCAGCCCAAACCCCCCCCCCCACCACCACCGCAAACAGCACTCATATCTGTTTGTGGCCGATTCGCTTTGTTGAGTTTTTAGCTTCACTCTGGTGTGGTAGGGGGCTCACTGACATTGTCCCTGACAGTTACATTGTTGTGCATGTCGTATGAAGCTTGGGGCAGTGGGGGGGGGGGGGGGGGTATTTCCACTGCAACCCACCTTGGAATAGTACCTCAGATTCATGCAAAACCTGGCCTTCTGTACAACAGGAAAGATGAGTGTTTTTTTTGTACCCAAAGCCATGTGATTATACATAGCCGGGTTATTGAGTGAATGCAAAATCAAATAAGGCAATTCAAGGTATTTATACAAAACTGAAAATCAGCAGATAACTGGGTGTTTATATGAAATTGGAGCTTACAGAGGAGCTGGAAAAAAGTGGGAATTTACTTATAATAATCAATCTGATCCGATCGCAACAGAAAGAACAGTAATGATCCAGATGTTTACCGTGCGGTGTTGTTAAAACGGTACCAACGCGCTTGACACAAAAACAACAAATGTTGGCTCAAACTGTACATCTACTGATAAAATCCCAAGGCTTCGTGTAAAATGTAAAACGGCGTTTCGTCGTGCAGCTTTTTGGGTGCCTGTGATGATTCCATTTTTTACAGATGTAAACGTATTTTTTTAAACAGGTATGAATATATATACATAAATAGATAACTTCAACATGTGGACTACATTATGTAAGGACTCAAATACAATGAATGGAAGAAACAGAAGATAACTGTCCTTTAGGTTGATGGAAGGACATCTCCACACTGGGTATGTTCATCTTGGCAGCCACATGATGGAGACCAGCAGGAATTCTTTAATTTCGGAATCTAAATTCAGCGAGTGTGTACTGCCAAATGTCAGCAGTATCCAGAAGCGTGCTCTCGACAATCGCATCACCTCGGTGGGGTCTCTTGGGGAAAATATATCCCCTTCATGGCTTGTTGAAGAGTAATTTTCATTTCTTTAGTGCTTCAGGACAGGAGAGCCGTCGTCTTCGTTCAGTTTTAAATCGCTGGGTTTTGTAATGCGGGAAGTGAACCTAGAATAAATTCTCATCCCCAAATTGTGTGAGGGGTCAAGCCGTTTCAGGCTGAATAGATCAGAAAATTCATCAAGGATGCAACCAAATTCTCTTTTGGCCGTCGTCAGTTTAAATTATCCTGACTCTGGGGATGTGGGAATGTGAAGGTTTGCTGCCGGAAGGTCTGTTCCAGTAATTGGTCTTAATTGTCACTAATATGAGTAAATCCCCCTGCAGGAGGTCAGGTCAGTTTGGTGGGAGGGACACGTTTGTCATCGATGTGACAGAGGCAAATTGAAAACCTTTGGCTGGGCATCGCGGGCCAATTTGTCACTGTGGCTCCCCTTCCGGGTGCCTCCCTGCTCGCCACATATGTGTAATTACAGTAAGAGGTGCTACTGGCATTAATTAGCCAGGGGATCACTGTGGAACAGCCCAGACCCATGGTGGATAGCAGAGGAGTATACAGGGTCATTGGCACAGAGTCACTGACCCTTGCTGAAAGCTGATTGGCCTTCTCTTCTGTCACTCACTGATTCAAACACATCATTGGCTAATGTTAAGCTTGGCCCCTCTGTATGAATGATGGCCCCTCTTATGCCCCCCACCCCCTTAGAATCGCCCCAGGTGGCGGGTCAGGTCGCGGCATTGGGAACACACCCGCACACCCCTCACTCCTGTAACGCGCGATGCTGGGTCTAAACAGACATCATTCCGATTGTGATTTCAAGAGACTTGGGTTGGGGGGCTTTGTTGCTTCTGTCTCTTCGAGACCCCTAGCCTGGTGTGGTGACTGCTAGCGGGAAGCAGAGGACCCCAACACCTCTGGAACCCCAACACGCAGATGTGTGATTTGAGTGGCGGTAAACTGTGCTGCTGTCTGCGAAGTACTCACAGCGTGCAGTGTGGGGATGTGCAGTGTGGGGATGTGACTGTCCCCGTCCTCCACCATGTCCCGTTCTCGATCCCGATGGAAGCTGCATGGCTCAGAATGTTCTGGAACTTCAAGTTTCTTCTTGTTCCAGTAAATTCCAGGATGAATGGACCTCACTGGTCCCGTTCTGTGGCGCTCTGCTGACTGTGCTCTCAGATGTGTATCTCAGTCCGTTAAGCGGAACCTCAGTCATAGCTAAACCAGAAAAATCAGTTTAACCCCCTCAAAAAATACATTTTCAGCTATGTTAACTAAGTAAATTATCAATAAATAATCAGCACATGTTTAATTAATGCATTGTAATGGGGAATCTGTGTGATTAGTAACATATTCATGTTCAGGTTGTTTACCACTTAGCTCTGCATGATAAATATGAGATGAGCAACTTCTAAATTATTGATCCGTCACGATGTTTAAAATTCGCGCAGTGCTGAGAAATTCAGTTCCAGGAATGGTTCGTCGGGAATCCTCACCAGGCTACCGATTCAACAGCAGAATGAGCTATTGTGTGTGTGTGTGTGTGTGTGTGTGTGTGTGTGTGCACGCGTTGGAGAAAGAGAAAGAAAGGTGTTGTGTGAGGCACAGTGGGTAGCTTTCTGTCCATGGGCTCTGCCGGGGTTTACACGCTACCCCACCGCACTGTGAGACCCCAAGAGGTACCTGGCCTTGAGGTACACCGACAGGCACTGGAACAGACTTTCATTGGAGCTTTATCTCTCCATCAACCCATCCAACTTCCAAAACCGTTCTCAGAACACTGAGGCTGGGGGCACAAAGGACAGAATGCCAGCCAGTGGCAGGGCACACGCGATGGCAGACTTTGGGCACTACAGAGTCAACAGTTCTCCTCACTGCGAGAGGAACCCGGAGTACACGGAGAAAAGAGGAACCCAGGGTGGATGGAGAAAAGAGGAACCCAGAGTGGACGGAGAAAAGAGGAACAAGGAGAACAGCCACAGAAACACGAGGAGAACATCTGTCATCAACTCTTTATAGTACAGGAGGACAAACTTCAAAAAACACACATAACCCGCTGAGGTAGATCCACTGATGACATGCGGTATTAATACCCTATGTTACAGTTTATGGCTCCAGATCTCCCATATAGCACCACGTGTTTGAGGAACGTGGCTCTCCACATCAGAACCCATCAGCACGTGCCTTTATTTGGGGAGAGCACCACATGTGGACAGTATATTCCGTCAACACCAGCCCCACAGAGCTTGATGGCCTGTCAGATGCCCCCCCCCCCCAAGTGGGATATACGCCAAGGCCCTTTAATCCTGAGTATAAATCATCCAGAACATACAAATGAAGGTAAGCTGGTGAGCCAAAGCTCTGATACTGTCTGAGTTCCATTCAACAGAACCTCCTTCCTCTCTTTCCTCATTCCCTTCCTCCATTTCTCAGTCACCCCATCCCTCTGCCCTCTCCGCTCCCCCTTTCTTACCATCAGTGCCCTCCAGGGGGGTCAGTTCCCTCATTTCTCCCGCACACTGCTGGTTCTCCCCCTCCGGTCCTTCGCCCCGCGAGCCGGATCCTTCCGGCGGTCCGCGGACTGTCAGCCTCGTGGCCTGTGAGAGAAGCGTCGGAGACGCAGAGCAGCCGAGTCCTCTGATTGGCTCCCACGAGACGGGGCCACATTGGCTTCTCCCGAGAGAGTCCCAGAACCTTCAGGCACATTCAGCGTTCTCACAAAAGGTCCCCACAAGCACGCTGTGCTCCCTGTCCTGTTTCGCCAAACAAAGGCCCCTTTGACACGATCACACGTCCCTATTAGCACGTCATAAAGAGCTCTGGCGATGGATATACACAGCTATTCTAAAGCGGATGTGCCGCCAGGCCACAGATCCTGCTTCCTTGTAATTATTTGCATAAGATGGCGTAGAGAGCGCTGACATCGCTCATTAAAATCAGGCAGATATTTTAGAGGTCTATTACCAGCTCATAAAGCGGACGATGGCGGCCGCAGTTCCCTCGCTGCCAGGGCGGAGCCACGAGGAGAAAAACAAACATTAGCTGTTCTTCAAAGAACCGCGGTGCCACGGTACTCCCACTGCAGGAGTGTGATGGTGGCAGCCAGTTCCAGCTGTACTGCCCGGGTGGCGAGCGAGCCATCGATCAAAGCGGAGAAGGAAATCCTGAAGAAGGACGTCAATGGGAAATGCTCTGGGGGGGGGGGGGGGTTCATGGCTGGTATTCTTGGGACCATGTTGGATGCCCACACACAGAAGTGCGTTTAAGGGTTGGGCCAGCACCCCTGGAGATGGGAGGCCATGGAGCCACTACCCATATGGGATATTAACAAAAATCAACCACCTTGGTTTGCAATGCGAACTATAGAAAATATACTTTGGTGCCATCAAACAAACAAAAACAAGTGTAGCGATTATGAAGCGATTGCGAAAACATGCTTCCACTATTTATTATAATATTTCGTTTGACTCCTCTTCAAACCTTCACAGGAACATTGGATGGCAGAGGCCTCTTGCAGGGTCCAGCCATCTCCCAGCATTAGATGAACTAAAATGGATGTTTGAAGAAAGTGCTGTTACCAGGACACTGCAGGGGAATAGCTGCTACTAAATGAAAAAGTCCCATTCGGTAAGATCCAGGGAGATGTAATTCCTTTGTATTTCTCACCGCCGTTCCTCCCAGGCCTGCACCAGCCGATCATCACTAACTGGAACAGTAAGGCAGAAATGTTGCCCTAACTTGGCCATGGACATACAACATGGACATACAACTTCCAGGCTTCTTTGTGTAATAAATTCGATGTCGCCTGTGTCCAGTGGCGGCCATTGGGTGGCATTTCTGTCTGCATGCTTCAGCTTATTCTGGACAGGACAGGAAACTGCATGTGCAGCAAAGGACAGGCGGCTCAGCGTGAGCTTCCAGGAGATGTATGCCACCGAGTGCCTCCCTTAGCAGTGCATGGCACTGCCAGTGCACCAGGTGAACAAGGTAAACGCGTCATGTGGTGCGACGCACGAGTTGCCGGCATGATCCCACCGTCCCTCCACCTCACACGCTCCGTTTAATCATCACACCACGAGTAAATGCCGGGTAAGAGATTAGAGATGGTAACGAAGGCTCTGCCTCACAGGACACGGACACCTCAGATCCAAAGACCACTGCATCCGGAGATTCCTCAGCCTCCCACTATGACGCTGTCCACGAAACCTGCGGAATGATGCAGTATTCTGTGCGACCAATGCTTCCTAGTTGAAGCCAGTCCCATCTCCACATACCTTCCCCACCACCCCCCCAACAGTAAAATGTGGGGTAATCCCACATTCCTCACCCCTCCCTCACCCACAGTAGGGCCCCCCCTCCACCTTCCAGTTATTTGTATTACATGATTAACTCTCTTCTATATTAAATGTCCAGTTACAATTTCCCCATATTTTACTAGGGCATTTTACACAGAGCTCCTTGCTCCCCACTAACCCACAGTCTTACATATTGTAGATCCAGGAGTGCCTCATCTTTCAGTCTCTGTGCTTTTGAGGTACCATCCTTCACAGGTTCCCCTTTCCAGTGCTGCTCCCGGCTGTCCGTGGCTCCAGCGAGGGGGTCCGAACGAATATCCAGCATCTAAAAGAGCCGTATTTCATTTATCATAAAAACAGCCCGCGATGTGGCGCGACGCTTCGCTCCTAAATCACAATCTCATTTTTCACTGTCGGATTTTATATGTGGCTTTTTCCCCGACGTTTTCGCCACGTGCTCCTGGAGGAGCTATGTTCTTTTTTTAGTTTAAGGATGTTGCCGTAAATGCGTTTGCCTTGGAGATTCAGGGAGCCTCCACACACATGGGGGTAAAAAAGCCAGATACTGCCAGTCTGCTTAAACCAACACGTGTCTTTAGACGAGGTGACATTTATTCACTGTATGACATGTAATCATGTGGCCTCTCCGCCTCAGCGACTTACTTATTCATTTCCAGACGTATACAGGCACTTCTCACTTAACGACCGAGTTCCGCTCCTACCATTAGGTCGTTAAGCGGATTGGTCGATAAGCCAGGAACCGCCCCCTTACCGATACTTAAAGCATAATGTACTGGTGATGGGTTTTTGTCACCCACCTTTAGATATTGTTTTAGTGTTACCTTTATACCATTTATAACATTTTTAGCATATTTAAAAACCGGGATGCACATAACTGGTACGCACGCACGCATTCACCTTTAAAGCCATACGTGTTGTAACAATCGATTGTTGTAACGGTGCAAATGTGGTACTTATTTTATTTGCATCAAAGCATCACAAATCCACATAACATAAGTGCGCATTTGCACTTTTACAACCATCTTTTGCGCACATACCGCTTTCGGTGGTGAATGCGTACTTCCCTACCAGTTATCTGCATCCCTGTTTATAATGTAGTCTACTGTATAGTAATAAACAGAATAGAGTAAATCTTCTCTAAGATACATTACTTAGGTTTGCATACTGAATAAAGGTAATCGTTTGTATTTACTATGAATGAAGAAATCGTCTAAAGGAAAGTCTAACTTGATAACTTTGTTTTAATCTGCATAATTGCTTGACGCTGGGCGAAGTTTTCGTATAGTATATGATACCGACAGGTCGGAGAGCTGGTCGCAGGCCGGGGGGTTGTTAGACAGGCAGATCGTTAAGTGAAGAGTATCTACAAGATACTATCGGTATTATAATAGACGCGCCCTTCACTGCGATCCATAGGCTACTGCTTTCGATACTAATTGGACAGTATAGGATCTGCCTTCCCTTTATCTCCGGAGTGAGTGTTTTTCATTACGGAAAGCTGTCATTATTTTCCGCTGTGTGACAGTGACATTTTGCCGCGGGAGATGCCAGAGACGCGCCGCGGGAGCACATGCAGCCATAGTCAAACCTAGCGCCAACCTCCGGTACCGGTACCAGAGCTGTACGATCCAACGAGAAAAGCGCCTTTTTAAATTCATGCCACCTATCTTTCATGTGTCTTGTTCTTTTTTGTGGGACTGAAAATGGATGGGGGGATGGGGACCCTGAATGCCGCTTTAGTGTCGCGGCTTCAGGGTAACATTCCTTTGACTGAATTCAGCTGGACCGGCCGATACTGGTGCCATAACGAAATTAAACACACATTTCCCTGCTTAAAGGAGAATGTCCCCTCTGAACGATGCATTTTATGATCGGGCTCCTGGGACAGGCGCCAACCACAATCAACGTTTTCGCGTGGAAAGAAAGGAGCTTTGTTTGTTTAGTCAATTTCTGTTCGGTTATGGGGGTGCCTGAGGTCCTAATGATTTGGGAAGGTTTAACTTTGTCCTGGTTCATATTTAGAGACACGGGGTTTGCCGAAAGAGCACACAGGAAGTCCACTGTTAGACTCGGTTTGTTCTCTCAGGCTCACTGTGTGGCTCCTGGTGGGAATGGGACCTTCTCTTGTCCATTGAGAAGTGGATGTTGCTGTAGGTCACCATCCCTGGCCCAGCCATGACCTGCTCAGTTTCTGCTGTTCCATTCTTCCCCGAGGTTTCAGTCTCGACGATCGTGTTCTGCAAGAGGTGTAACTGATCAGGCTTCCAAATTACCAACTACCATATCCACTCTCTGCCCTCTACAGCATGTAGACACCATGTAAAATCATTTGCAAGGTAACCTTCCATAATCCAGATTCACCCTGTTTCTGTTGGTCAGAGATAAAAGGGGGTGGGGGATGCGGGGGTGGGGGGTGGTGAAACCAGGCTGGGGTGTATCTCGGGTGGGATTCCAGTCCAGCACAGGGCTCATACACTCACATGCCGTGGATAGACCCTGAAGGGAAACCATGCAGGACACAAGGAGAGCATGTAGACTGCAGAAAGCGGGCAGCATCAGCTACGGTTCAGTTTGCGGACGTTGTCACGCAGTAATGACACATCTGACTTTATCCTGATCAGGATCACTGGAACATTATTTATAGAATTACAGAATAACATGCTGACCCTTCGTACCCCCTGCAACGTGAAGCATTATCAGCAATAAAGTGCAGTATGATTATACATGTGCCACATGTTGTATGAACAAACACAAGGAGCTCCAAAGGCATATTATTAACTCTTTAATATTTTTTTTACAGAACTGAAGACTAAAGTACATCAAATGAGGGAACTGTACAAGAATGTGCAGAAAGAACGAAAACATGAAAAGACCTCGGCCAAGGAGGGGGTGACATGGCATCCCGAAGAACAGCGCAGCGTGGTCCCGCCCCCTCGCGCTGCGGACCTGGGGGGCGGGGCTCCCAAAAGCGAAATATATTCGCCCAGTGGGGTCGTTCCTACGTCCCCCTGGCCCATCATTTGTAAGAGTCTATTTATCTTTTTTTGAGAGAGAAATCCCTGATTTGTCATACAAAATGGAATAAAGGAAAAGCGAAGCGCTTTGACTGGTGACACCAGTGACCGCTGTAGATGTGAGCGACGGCGATGTGGGGATGGCATCCACATCCAGGCGCTCGTCCCAAGCACACCTCCCCTTTCTCCGACTTAAAGATATGGATCTTGCTAAAAATGTTACCGTTTCGGTCTTCAGTGCATCGTAGCCACATCCAGTGACGTGTGGGCTGAGGTAAGAAGATCAGCTGGGTGCCTCGAGGCGCCGTTTCACGCCGCCTGCAGGGGGCGCACTCACACTGGCATCCAGGACTGTGCCGCTCCACTCCTGACTACAGTGAGGTATCAGATTGTGATTGGGTGGCAGTGGCCACGCCCAGGTCTGTGACCAGGAGGTCTGTGGCCTCCTCTCTCCATCCTGCGTGTCCCCCCTCCACAAATACGAGTCACTGAGAAATCTGAGTGACTGGAAACAGCCTTACTGCAGAGACAGCGCCCCCCCCCCCCCCCAACAGGCCACACACAGACACCAAGGTCAGAGTCACCGGTGTTTCCTCTCTTGGGGGGGGGGGGAGTAAAACAACAGCGTTAAAAATCCATCTATTAAAAATCTGTCTACCCACCCACCTCTACGCTGGCCTGACTTTTCGTTTTGTCTATAATCTCCGCGACTGTTTGTATTTTTACTTTTTTTGCATCACTGTCTTCCTTTTAATTATATATATTGTGGCATAAATAAGAATGTTGTTTTTAACATAATAAATTACAGGTTATGCTAACGCACTGACATCTGGCTGCCATTAGGGGGTGCTCTCTCCTTTCCGCAAGCGAGGGGTTGTGCAAATTGTGAGTGTCCGCTGAATCTGGATGCCTGGGGGGTGGGATCTTCCCACAGAGAGGGGGCTTTCTAGATGTTGTATCTGAGTCGGGGGGGGGGGGGGGGCAAACACAGTCGCGTGGGGGATTGCGTTGGGATGCAAAATGGAGCGACGGCATGGGAGCGGTGCAGCGAGGCCTGTCCCAGGACAGGCGGAACGTCACGGTGAATAAGGCACACGGCGGTCTCGCGGTCACGGCCTGCATCACGCGTGTCACGTGCTCTCCTTTCCTCAATGGTGTCCTCCCTCGTGTCGATGCCCCCCTGTCCCCACTGAACGTTTTCCGAACTCCAGGCTGTAAACTTGGCCAAAGCAAACAGAGAGGAGTGACAGAACGGGAGGCCAGTTTCCTGTAGCTCTCTGGGAGATAAAGCAGGATGTGAAGCACACGACAGCAGCTCAGTAAGGCCCCTATGTCACTTGCCCCCCCCCCGCCGCCCCCCCATTTCAGTGCCTCATGTGGAGGGGTGGGGGGGTGTGGGGGGGCGGGCTGTGGCATCAGAAGAGGCTGGTGAGGGTGGTCTGTGAGGGACTGCGGCACTCGTGCACGTCCAGGGGCCCGGCGGTCAGCACGGGGGTGACGGTGGGCATGGTGGGGTTGGTGAGATCCGTCAGGGTGGTGGGGGTGCTGGAGGGACTCATGGAGGCATTGGAGATCTCTGAGGCGGGTCCCGACGGGGTGCCCCCCTGCAGGGCCGACCCGTCCGACACCTTGTCCACCCCCGAGCTTTCCTGCCGAAGAAGGTTCCTCCGGAATTTTGCACGGGCGTTCTGGAACCAGACCTGTGGGGACCAATCAGGAGAGAGCACGGCTCAGGACATGTGCACGGGGGCGGGAGGGGGATGGGGGCTGGGAGGGGGGGGTCACAGGCTACTGGAGTTCATCAAAGCAAAACGACTTCTTTGTTCCCTGTTCTGTTAATTAGGGCTGAGGGCTTTTTCCCCACTCCTCCGGATTTCGGTTCACGGGCCTCCTTCTCTTCCCTCACTCCTCCCTCTCCTTGCGGAATGTGCTGCTGCTCTCTCGCACCACTGAGCACGCCGTGCACCACTTTCCCCATGAGCTGCCCTGCTCTCGGCGGCTGCTGCCCCAATGATGCCGCTACCTGCTCTTTCGTCTCACTTCTCTTCTCATTTTTATTTGAACTCAGTTCATGTCATCTCCGCACCTTCTCCCGGTGGGGGAGTGGGAGGGGCGATGGGGAGGACAGTTGGCAGGGATTGGGTGGTGAGCCTGGGGGGCGTGGCTCTCACCTGCAGCACGCGCTTGGTCAGGCCCGTCTTCTGCGCCAGCTGTTTCAGGTCCTTGGCGTCGGGGTTGTGGTTGATGGCAAAGTAGGACTTCATGGTGCGCAGCTGGTGGTGCTTGAAGGACGTCCTCATGCGTTTGGTCTTCTGGCTGGAGCTGTACTGGGAGTCCCGGTCCAGCAGGTCCCCGTCGTTTTCATTGCAGCTCAGGGCTGAGGGACCACACAGAAAGACAGGGCGTTCATTTGGGCTCTCACCTCCTTTTACGTTAATGTTTATTTTTCGTTATTGTTATTTATTAGTTGCACAGCAGTGTTTACTCAAGCATCGCGTTTTACCAAAGTGGCCAGTGGCCCTCAAAGGACCAAGAGCTGAGCCCTGTGTGACTGTGGTGGCGAGGAATGCCGGGCGGGGGCTCGGCGCGTGACGGAAACACAGCCAGCTGGCGGAGAGGTCAGATATGCAGGCGTAGACGGGGCCCGAGCGTGCGGCTGGTGCGTGTGTGTGTGTCTGTGTCTGTGTGTCTGTGTCTGTCTGTGTCTGTGTGTGGATTCGGTTTATATTACATTGTGGGGACCAAACGTTCTCCACAATGCGATTAAAACCCTGTTATTTTGACGTTATGGGGACCATTTTTCAGGTCCCCACAAAAATCTGTGAATGCAGTCAAAAAAGTAAAAATTGCAAAAGTCTCGTATTTTGTTTGGTTACTTATGATTAGGGGTAGGGCTGGGTGGGGGTTAGGGTTGTCATGTTATGAGTTTTCTCCATAGAGATGAATGGAGAGTCCCCCCAAAGATATAATTACAAACAAGAGTGTGTGTGTGTGTGTGTGTGTGCGTGTGTGTGTGTGTGTGTGTGTGTGTGTGTGTTATATACATTACATGGTGGGGACTGAATATCGGCTGTCCTGTGTACATATGTGTGACTTCAGCATATGACATCTTGGGTGTTGTGTTAAACATTGAGGCCATCACGTAATCAGAGAGATCAACTGATTACTAATTAATGATAATATTTAAATGATTATCTAATATTTAACATTTATGTTTGTAGCCAAGAAAAACGTTGACGTTTTATACTATAGGGAACAACTACTGTTGCCAATTAAATGTTACTATTTAGATATTAACTTTTCTCTCTTGTGTGTCATTCTTCAGAAGAGGATCTTCTTTGTTGCGGCACCTGACCTGTTAGACACGCCGACAGCCGCCCTCACTCGGCACGGCGCGGTTTGTCACGGTTCAGCTCGGAGTGCTCTGACTCAGACTAGAACGTCGTTTTCCCCTGTCACTCTCTGCTTCGTTTTCAATCGAAATGTAGCTTTGGAATAAATAAATAAATTGTGAAAACTCCTGAAATAATTTTACTTGTGCCTGAAAGAACTGCAAAGACACTTTAACGGATAGAAAGTGATAAAACAGTATTTATAAAGTATGAAGTGTTCCGCGATGTGATGTGTTTAGGAGGTTGAGGGTTATATAAATGTCAGTTAAGGACAGATTATCGCACTGCGGCTGTCCCGAGGACTGAAATAAACCTGGAAATCAAGGCCCTGCCTAAAATCTGCATGACACGTCAGCCAGGTGCCGCTCGCAGGATGCGCATATCGGCTGGTGTAATAAGCCGAGGAGATCGGCCCACGCTGCCCACTGGGGCCGCTTTCCGGAGCGGAGCGGAGCGGGAGCGCACCGTCTGTCTGTCTGTCGGACGGGCATACATTTGGTAATTAGCGGATGTCTCCCCATCCCCCCTCGCCGGCTTTGCCATGTAGAAACCAGTTTCAGGGATCTTTTACTCCAAGCCCGAGTGGGCTGCACACGGCGGATGGGCTGCGATGAGGCGGCAGATGGTCTGGGGTGAGCGGCTGCTTTTACCTGGACACCTGCGACAGCGGGCCAGTGTTAAAAGAAAAAACGATCCACCGTCGTGACGAATAGTGCGACAAAGTTAACTCACAAAAATGAAACTTCAAGGAATAAACAAGTCACTAATGCTATTGTGCAAATATTTAAAACTATGATATATTTTATGTATTGTAATGCTGTACATATAATTAAGACTGTGTTTGCGTAAATTTATGTATATGTCGGTGTTTTTTCGTTTTATGCTTTCCTGTTAAATTACTTATTTGTTCTGAAAAAACGGAACTTTGGGGACTTGGAGGAGCTGAAATAATTAGCGGATAAACGGAAACAAATATGTTTCGCCTGAATTACAGGGATGTTTGGTTACGAAAAGAGATGGTACCACAAGACGCACTGAAACATTTTTTCCCGCCGAACAGTTTCTTGGCAGGGATTTAAGTGTTGCTGGATGTGTAACAGTTCAGAAATATTTTCTGTGAAAAAGAAAAATATTATTGATTCACAATTCACAAAGCAACACTCTTCAGTAATTACCCTGCAATTTTCTCAACGCAGTTGAGATTGTTTACAGTTGTAAACAATTACAAACAATATTAGGCCAATGTTGCTACAGGAGTGCCATGGTCAACACAAGTCACACTTTTTTGACAAAGATACCTTTAGCAACGCTGCATTTAAAAATACGTGCATTTTACAAAATGTTATTTCACTTCATGTCTATGTTGGAGTTTTTCTTTCTATTGACAAATTATGCGTATACAGACTAATTTCCCTGTTATTGAGATGCCACGCAACACATCCTTATGTGCGAAATCATAATTGAATATGCTCATCGGACGTGTGCTAATTTACAGATTATACCACGCACAATGGTCATATCTGTCATTGAACTTTCCAAAGATCTAGTAAATAAAAGAAAATATATTTTCGCGTACAAATTTCGACGCTGTTGCTGTCGAGACGCGTCTATCCATTATACCCCCTCAAGAGGGCAGCAGAGTTCCAACGCATGCTTAATGTTATCCATTGCGCTTTACAACTTTTACTCAAATAACAATAGCGACCACAAAAACACAATAATATATAACAAATGCTAAGTGAACGATCACATATAATTGCAAATTGTAATACATTCTACACATGGTTAAGTGGTCACTGACCTCCTTAAAATTACATTATTATTTCCAGTACAATTTACGGAGCCATTCGTACTCACGGTACTCCCAAATCTGCTGAAAATATTTAAACAATCAATTTGATTAACGAATATTTTATTTTGTACCATAATTTATGATATAATTCCATATTTAAATGTAGTGGAGGAAAATGCATTCGAGACACAGTCCCTAACCACAAGTAGAAAAGGTTAATTTTCTCCCAAATCAGTCTCAGTCGTATGATTAAACACGGGATGGTGAAATTGCCTAGAAATGTGGAACAAAAAGCCCAGATCCGGGACGAAGTCAGTGTTACCTGTCGTAATTACGGCTTTGGTAAATTCTTGATTGAGCGCTAAGCACCAAACACGAATAAACTGTGGACCACAGGCGCCACACCTGAACCTTCCCTGTATCCCGAAGGAGATCATCACCACCGCCCGCAAACCGCTTCACTATTTACTTAATAAACTACACTAAACCGCCATTATAGTAAACGTATCCTACACACTCTGGCCATAGAGAAAAAAGTTAAATTCAGGTGTGAAGGAGGAAATATATTACAAAAAAAGATTCACTTTTAGGAAATAATCAAACGTTGCTCAATAAATTATATACTGCTCCATCTTAAAATACAAAGGTTTAAGCTCCTTCAGTTACGTCCAAACATTTATTACTGGAGAATCTCTGTAATGCATTTAATGGCTTCCTGGTTGGTGGGATAGATGGATATTGGCTTACTATTAAAATATCTCGATATTTTGTGCGAGGCAATTGTTGTTAAATTTAGAGATCAGAAAGTCATTAAAAAAGTCAAACATATTTTTAAATAGTGGAGTACCTAACGTACTTCATTTTGTTTGTGTTGTTTTGCTTCTATTTGTCTGTTTAATTTCATACTCGCTAATTTTAAGGCGGCGTAAATATTTTCGATGCGGCAGGGACTTGCACTTTTTTTTAACTAGTCGCGAGTGGCTCGTGAGCTAGCAGATGCTCTAACTAATTCCGCCTGTATTATTCAAATTGCCTTTAATGGCACTGGAGGGTTCGTTAATGGAATTGAGATGAAGGAAACAATGCGCTACTTGAAGCCGCGATACAGTGCACTTGATAGAAGGGAGCCGGTGGTAGTTTTATGGCGATATGATATGACGTGCTTTCCTGTCGCACACTTATGATTGGATTAAATCAGATTATCTTAAATCATTACGCAAACGAAAACTATATATAAGTGCATGAAAATAATGTGCAGTGCATTATATTATATAGCATAGGCGTATTATACTATAACATTATTATTATATTATTGCTGGCCTATATAATATGATTATATATAGTGCAAAATAATTTAAAAAATAAACATTGACTTAAAACTAATCCAATATTATTCAATTTTCTTCGTCGTACGGAATATCATCACCGCCACCAGCAGCAGGCCTGTCGTCACTGCAATTGTCGTTGTGGCGTCTTTTAATCCAACTTGTCGGCTAATTGTAACTTAATTTCTTAAGATCCTTTCCTGAGACGACAAAGCATCGAAGGCAGCGGCGACGCCGCGCATCTGGCCATAAGTGAAAGGACGGAATAGACTGCGCGGAACCGTGGGAGGCTTTTTAAAAGTCGTGTACGGGCCAGATATATTCAGGACTTCTTACAGGTGCGTCTGTTCAACAAGATTTCAGACATTGATTTACTGACCTAAAACCCATCAAACTACAATTATACAAGCGACTGCGGGGGGAGAAATTTTAGATCACATGAGTTCTCTCTCACTCTCTCACTCACTCACTCTTTTTAAAATCTTTTTGAAGTTCCGGCTTCCATCTAAGCCATTTTCCACTTGTCAGTCTCTATAGCCGTCTAAAACTCTCCAGTTCGCCCCTCAGCACACACTGGGGCCCAGTGAGCTGGGGAGGGGCCACGCGCAGTTTAGGACAACCAATGGAAAGAGGGGCACCGGCGTGCTGGAAACAGCCAGTGAGTGACTTCTGCCTTCGCTAACAAAGCTTCTGAGGGCTAAACCAATAAACGGCAAATAAAGAAATGCGTGAACTCAGTGTAACACCGCATTACTCATCATTAATTACTGCTATTTATTATAAGCATCAAGGCCAACGAAGCTAATAATAATAATAATAATAATAATAATAATAATAATGCCAGTTCTTAATTCCAGCAGGCTGATGTTACCCGCTTCTATTCTGTAATTTCATAAAACAAAACTGTTATCATAAGAACCTATATTATCGAATATTAGAAAGCAACAACGGCTAACATTATAACGTATTTCTAAAAGTATATGTATTTATTAAAACGAGTGTTTGTATTAATTACAGCGTGTTCTTACGTACTTCAATAGAACGAACATTAGCATACATAATAAAAAATCAAATGAAGAATACAATTCTGTGTGAAAATTAAAATTAAAACACCCAGCAATTTAAGCAGAAAAGCTTTTTTTTTTAAAAAAAAAAAAAAACGACGGTTAAATTCGGCAATACAGATATTAAATGCAACTATTATGTTGAAACATTCATAAAATTAACGACTGCGTTAAGACGTGCGTACCCAAACTCATGTAAAAGTTATATCAAGTATAGATTTACGGACCTAAATTAGGGTACTTTGCAATTATGCCTTATATTTATTACGAATAACAGGGTTGATATGCTTATAAAAGTTTTTTGTTACACAAATCTGAGCAGCTGAAAATGAACACAGAAGGAATCAGATGTTCCGCGCTTGTGTCTCAAGGCGAACACGCTGTGGTTCCGTTAGTCTTTGCGGGCCACTCAGTGTCTCACGCAGATACAGGCAGATCTATAAAAGTCTGTGCAGAGCTGCCTCATTCCAGCTGAAATGTTCGACATAACCACATGTGGATACTGCGAGTAAGCTTTAATGGGCACGCGCCCCAGTGATTTACTAAAATCAGATGAAAATCTGCTCCACGCGTGCTGGAAAATGATATAAAGTGAAATAATTCCTTATACCGTATCAGCCTATAATAAAACATTGTAACAAACACGTTTCCTCCGTTGAAAGTAACGTTTTTCGATGATAGATCTCAACAGCCAAAGCGTCACCCCTCCCCCTCATTAAATATGCTGATATGTCAGGGATCGAATATTACCCGACTGAAAGTCGGAGGTCGACTTTTAAAGTGAATTAGGTACTTATAGTAACAATGCATGTGCCCTTAACGCGCCCTTAATGAATATATTATTGCATTCATTTGTTTTATTATATGGCGTTTAAAAACACACGATTGTAATCATGTAATTGCAGTGTATTGCTGTCTATTAATAATACTTTCGTTTCATAGCTTTAATTGGCATTTTAATTAGTATTATTAACAGTGTGTCACAGTCCCACAAACAAAACACTTCGTCAGTCAAAATTGAGGTGCTGTTTTGGGGTGTGCCTCATAAACCGTCCACAGAATTAGATAATAGTGTGCTTACCAAAATCACTGGCTAACGTTACCCCTTTAATTGCATGACTTCAGACTCCATCAAAACTGTGTCTCATTTTACTCCCGTGAACAATGAGGAAGCGCCATCCTACTCATTATATGTTAATGCGGCCGGGGACTCGCGATTGTTTGAACCGCTTGAATGCTGTTTCTTCACGCTATTTACTGGGCTATTGAAATAGGTAGCACTTTTATACCGCTGGTCGCCATCCCCGGTGTGGATGCTGATTTGCCGGTGACACAGGTGGTTCCTTCTTCCTCTAATGACACGTAAGGGTCCTCTTTACACTTCTAACGGTTTGCAGCGGAATGAGTGACAGATACGAACAAAATACACCTACCTGCATTGTAAGCCGCCAAATCCGCTCCTGGTCCGGGACTTTTTCGTTTCCTCGGTCGCCCCTTCTGCACAGTGCCCACGCCGTTATAGTACGACAGTCCCAGTGAGTTGGCTGTTCCCAGTCCTCCGCTTTTCGAAGCTACATCCGTGTGATTGAAATGCGCTTGATATTCCCCCTGTATGAGCGATTCGAAGTGTAGCCGGCAGTACACCAAGCTGTCCTTCATGCCGAAGTGGTCCCCGGTCGTCAGCATCTTGTTACAGGTCGTGCAGGTGAAGCAGTTCAAGTGGTAGACCAAATCCCTCGCTCTCATTACCATCTCCGAGGCCGAAATCCCAAGATGGCACCTGGCACACCTCTGCACCGAGAATCTCCTGTCGAAGGGAGCCGTGTCAGCGGGCGGTAAAACGAATAAGTCGCACACGAAAAAAAAAACATATAATATAATAATTTCATTTGGCATTATTAAATCTGCAATAATTTCGATAGGTTAAATGGTGTTTTAACAGTAATTTTGAGGACCCAGTATCCTGAAATTTAATCACAATAGTACATTTTAGGAAGCTTGAAAAAAACTTCTTAAAGTTTGAACTGTAAGCTAAAATAATGCCTCACTAGCGAAATAAGTGTCATAAACAAGGTAGCAGAATTTATCATTGTCTTCGAACGAAAATTGCACTTATTTATTGTAAACAACGCATAATTGGGGGGGGGGGATGACCGTCTAGGCTATTTGTTACTGCGTTTTATGAAACAAAAAGAAAATGTCGAATTCATTCCATGCTGGGTGATTTGTGATTTAAATGTCCGTACACGAAAATGTACCGATGAATACGTCATACCTTAATAAAACATTTCATAATATTTCATAAGAATAATAGTAATAACAATAATAATTGTTGTTGTTATTATTATCACTATTATTATCACTATTATTATCGCTATTATTATCGCTATTATTATCACTATTATTATTATCTTAATTATGTTTTTTTCGAGAAAACGACAGTGTGAGGCAGCACAACAATTAATTTTATCGTGGGCCAAAATCACCGCTGCTTCGTTCGCCACCCTTCTCAGCAGCCGTGAGCCTTTGAGCGTTACCTGTAATAATCCTCCTTGCAGTAAATGCTGCCGTCTTTGCTGAAGCAGGTGAGCTCCGACTCCAGGTTGAGTTTACACTCGCAGCACTTCAGGCAGCGCATGTGCCACTGCTTGTCCACGGCCAGCAGATAGTAGCGGTCCGAGATCTTTCCCCCACAGCCCGCACACAGGGCCACTCGATCATTGCTCATGGAGGGCATGTTCTGCGTGGGAACAAAGCGACGCTCACTGAGCACCGGTGCAACTGTGCATTTCAAAATATGCACGCGCTGATGGTTAGAATGCTTTAATGACGCAGGGAAATGTATGCCGATGATTCATGACACCGCTCCCCAGCCTTTCTTACTTAAATAATCACGTACCAGAGTTGGTTTTATATTTTCGTATTAGTTTAACACAGGCGAGGGGCAGAAAATAAATTAGATATAAAAAATATCAATTTATTATAATAATCCATTTATTATAATGTGTGTTAAAGTAAGTAAGTAAGGACAATTGTTTTGTTTTTGTAAAATATGTAAAATGTTTTTCAAATTATTATCCTACCGATCATCATATGGAATTGGTAAGATGCAAAAATCAGACCTTAATTACAAATAGGTGGTTATCGATTTGTTTGCATCTCGAGGGAGGGTCGCCTGTGAGGTAAATGAAATGTCTCGTAACTCCCGGGGGCGGAAAGTAGGCTACGATGGTAACGAGTGAAGGGAAAACAAATCATGGCACAGTCACGCACAAAACTTACGAAGAAAGCGGACTGAATAAAGCACGGCTCCTATATATCTTGAAGCAAACTGAAAATATCGTACAAAACGCAACTTCACCCAAAAATGTGCAAAAACGTCATTACTATGTTTGACCGATTCAACACTAAAACAATAAATAAATACGCTTCTCAGCGGAAATTAGTCAAACATCCCGAATTAGTCAACTGTCGAATTAGTGAACAGGCCATAAACGAAACCGGAGAGTTGAGTCAGACAAAAAGTAAGCCAGTCCACTTAGAAAAAGAGAATTAAAGGTGAAACTCAGACGGAATTTCAATTGATCCTGACGTCAAAATAACAATTGACTGTTAATTTAGTTGACTGTTAATAAGGTTTGTTCTAATTTATTATTTTATTTTAAATCTTAACTTTTACAAAAACTAATACAAGCAATTCATGTTCATTTTATTTGCATATATTGAGCAAGCTAATTAAAACATAACGCACAAAACTACGCAAGGAGACGATCACCGTTATATTTAATACCTACGTAATTCACTTATTTGCCCATTTCCGTAACTCAAAAAGGCACAAAATAATTGTTTTATTGTGGCACTGAAGAAATATATCCTACGACATCATTAATTGGAACACTGTAGTTTTCAGTGATTTTCGCATACTCTGTACTACATTTATCTAATTTTGCAGATGAAACAAAAATCAGTGACTGGCCCTCCGTGACATTTATAAGCTTGCTTATTTTTCTGTTGACGTAAACGCAATGTAGACGAGCTTGTAAAAACCCGTTAAATAATATGCATATTAATTTGCATTATCGAGCACCGCAGTCATTATCAATTTCCTAAAATTTTAATTTAGGTACAGACCTATGTTTTAACTTTTTTAACCAACGAGAATACTGTGTAATACTATATTATTGCGTAATGTGAAATTCCCAATTTTCATGAACAACATTATTTAATGTGGTATAAATTTAAGGAATTAGCTGTGCAGCCGAAATGCTAAAGCTGCATGTCTAACGGGGTCCAGCGCTGACTTCTCGTAGCCATTTTCTGAGAGGAGGTTGGCCGCGGTGCAAATCTGCAGCGGGCACGAGAAGGTGTCGCCTACCGTTTCGGTTTCCCCCATATCTATGGCCGAGCTGATGCCCGCTGAATCGTTCTTTCCTCTCCGGTCCATCTCGTCTATAACGCCGTGCATCTCGCCTCCAGGGAGGCCGTGGAAAAGCATCGCAGCGGCAGACGGGAGGAAGCTGCAAGCGCCTTCTTCAGATCTGCAACCCAAAACTTCCATAAGACGCAGACCCAGTCCGTGCATTGGCAAGTCAACTGTTCTCTCTTGCTGAAGCAACTTAAAAAATCCACGCCGGGAAAAAATGACAAAAATAGATCATGTAAAATGGAGACTCTCGCTTTCCAACAGATTCTATCATTTGCCTGCGAAATTAGAATAGGAAATTCTCGTGCAATACCTTATAGGAACTGACGCTCTATATATCCTTGTATAATTTCGAAAATGTGAAACTTTTACTTTCTGTGCACAGAACATGCGTTTCAACTGTCCTCGTTAACGGCAAGGAATACATACAATTATATGCGCAAGAATTCCTAAGAAGACCAATAAAACATACCAGGAATTGGAGATTCAGTGGCAGCTGCAGAAGTCTGTTACCGCGTTCTCTTCCAGTGTCTTCGGTATTCAGCAGCTAGTACATTCTGCAAGAAATTCGTTGAAGCGATATTTTCTGTTTTCTTTCTGGTTATTTAGAAAGAAGTGTTGAAGCAAGTAGCTCGCAGATATTGTATCTATATCTGGGAAAATACACCGCTGACGGCCTGTACCGTCAAAAATATCCCCATAACAACAGGAGGAAAGGGCGAGAGCAGTAGCGGCGTGTAGTTGGTGAGTGTATCTCCTTGTTCCTGTCACTTCTTTACTGCCAATGTCAGGAAGAAACGCAAAAACACCAAAACGCAGACTGCAGATGCAGTTCTGGCGATGCTCCTGCAAGTGTGTACCACTAATGACACTAAAGAAAAAATATAGTGACGATTGATAGAAGATGAAATCGCTATCAGATGTTGGTTGCAGGCTCGCAATGCTTAAAGGAGCTGTTTTCTGAGGAAGTTTTTCCCCCTCTCTCCCGTGCCAGCAGTTCTGTGGATGAGTAATTGAGGAGGAGGAGTTGTCTATACATTGAGTTTGTATAATCCCCGGTAAGACTCCAGCAGAAAGCTGCCAGCCTTTATTCCTATTCCACTGTCTCCCGACCTAAGCTACACTCCGCGCCTTTTCTACGGGGAAGAGCGCGTCACGCCCCCTCCTGCACGCTCATTGGCCGCTTAACGTCACCCAAATCTTAATATATCGACGGGCCGAGGGGGTACATCGGGAGTTGGACTTCCATCCCATTCTCTCTCGTTGGTTGATCAGCATCCGTGGGTTTTCTTATTTTAATTTCTTTTTATTTGAACGAAAGTAATTTTTAAGTATGCCCAGAGTATTGAATTGGATTGCCACCAATTTCGCCAGTGATGATGATAATGATTATTATTATTACTTCTGCTTTTTACGAATAGCATGCTGTTGTTGCTTGTGTTGCACGTCTGTGTTGCCTTTCCGCTATAATAATGTTCAGCTTCTTGTCTGTGTACGTGCTGTTACCCTGAGATGCGCCAAAGAAACGCGGTGAGAGACGCGGGGAGACGCCAATTGTACTTTTCCGCCACTGCGAAGGACCTGGAGGCGGTGTTCAGATGTTTTGGAGGGCTGCGGGGTTAAGTCGCTGGTTGCGAGGAGGACCGGAAAATTGCGTCTCGAGTAGGCTAATATGTGCAATTCAGCTAATCTCATGGCAGTTTAGTCAAGGCTAAGAAGATCTAGCTAAGAAACACTGATTCAAGGAAGCTTTGTTCCTTAATTTTTAAGGTGTACCTCACTGCAAGGATTACACTGAATATTGATAGATGCACTAAACGCGCAGAAAAAGGTGTCGCTGTTGGTAGAGCAAATATTTTCGAATTTGTTGTTTTAAGTATTTCCTGATCCGATAAAAAAAAATCACCATCCCAATTACAATTTTCCTACATTTAATTTATGAAACATTTATAAATGTGTTATCAGAACATCGTTTTTTATATAACATAAATCAGCTCTGAAGAACCCAAAAAATTATCAAGTCAAATATTATAAACAAGTAACATTTAATGAGATTTAAAAAGAAACTGCGCAAGCATATACAAACATTTGTGTTTAAAGTTTAAACGAGTGTATTTTTATTCGCAGTAAACTGCGAGGTCTTTGTTAACAAAAAAAAAGCCGATGAGACTATTCGATCTTCAAAGCAGACGTGACAGGTGAACAAATCAGAGATCTTCCGTTACCTTATCCACCTCTGAGGAACGTCACCGTCTCTGCAACCATCTGTTTCCTACCACACAGGCAGATCCGTCAGACAATTCAGAACCAGCGCCGACTCAACACCCGTGACTGAACTCCAACAAAAGAACACAAGGCCTTCTGTGCCCGGGGATTCAGGTCCTTGTAGCTGCGGCACCGACACCAGCAGTACTGAGAATACCTGGAGATTAATCCGTGTAATTAACACCTATTGAGCGTAACATTACACACTTTTCCCCCACCATGTTTATTTCTTAATTAAACTACATGCGCATAGAAAATTTTCCTCTTGCATTATTATTGTGGGGACGATGTTAGTTCGGGGAAAATGTTTAAATCTGTGTAGTACAACTCCGGTGCATATATGATTCTACGCCCATGCATGCAGTAGAATTTTAACTAATGAAAATGCAATTGAAATGATTTATTTTGTAAATATACAGTTGCTGGACACTGCATCTTGGTAAAGGTGGGCTATAGGCCTGCTATTCATACGATTTACTGGTTTAATTCATTTATCTATTGTTATGCATATCTTTATGTGTTTGGCGAAATGAATTTCTGCTGATTGCACGAAGTATTAGTGTGTAACTGTATACATGGTATAAACAGTATATAGGCCTATAGTAAAAACGGCAAACGCATTTTTTTTATTTTTAAAATGACTTGTTTAACTTCTGGGGTGATTCATTGCGATTGAGCTGTGAATGTAATGAAAATTTAATCTAAACAAACAAAAATCAATAAATAGGGTCTCATATTAGACCTTTGAGTACTGTGTTTGGAGAATTGTGGGAATTACGAGTACAGCGAACAACAAGCCGATTTGTCGAATAGTATTTGAATACTATAAATCTCACGGCATTTCAGCTTGCATCATGTTGTATTTTAACATTTTGTTTTCGGCGATCTATCACTGTTCGCTGTCTAATCTCCACTTCAGTTCATACGCCGCCCCCCCCCCCCCCCAGTCCGCGAAAGTACAAGCGAAGCAATTGAGACGTTCGTGAAAGCGCTTTTTAGAAGTGCATTGTAGAGTCGTGTAAAACAACTTCAACAAAGCTACGCAGACCCAACTAAATCATGTATGCTTATACGCTCCAGGCGTGTACTATTCTCTAAGGTCGCCGAGTCTTCATAAACAACCGATTGACATCACATAATTAAACAGTTTCATCAAAACCGAAAAGCTTTCTTTCAGCACATAAATATTCAGCGTATTGCCTCCTGTTAGATTAAACCGTGTCTCTGTCGAAACCATACGACTTAAGTGAGTTTTAAACAATAACAAAATCTTTAATTAAATCCACTTACTTCAAGAGCGAGAATCAATTCTCTCAGGCCGATTTACCTGTTTTGTTAAGAAACACAGCACTTTTGTTTCATTATTGGGTAATAGAAAGGAACATTTTGTCGAAATTATTCCTTTTTTACGTTTACATTAAACGGTTTATATAATTGGGTGTTTAGACTGCTTATAGCCTGTAATTTCAGTATCCGACGACGTGTTATTTTTAAAGTGTAACGTGAGGGGAATATAGTACTAGAGGCAGCTGATTAAAATTCTGGCTGATTCTACATTTTGGTATTAGTTTTTTGCTATTCTAAGAAATCGTTCCTTTGCGCTAATTATCAACTTTAAATATTTTAAGAAAAAATGAACGACGTGCAAAAGCCAACGGCTTAATTGATCTTAAAAGCTATTGTTTATATTTCACAAAACGCCAGATTTCATGGAACTACAGGCTTCGAAAAGGAGTGTAAGATATATTTAGACCTTTACCAATAAAGTACGATAGTGCGATTACCGTAGATTCCCATGGGTATATTATTAGCATACAAATTGTTTTATCAAGATATGGAACTGTGTTTATTCGAACATTGCAAGAATATAGACTTAGATTATCCTTCGCTGCTTTTGCAAATTCCTCTTTGCAGGAATAAATGCCCCCTCTGAAACTGGCCTGCAAACTTTGCAGGCAGATGAACTCATACAAAGGCCTGCAGCCTAATTTGTGCATGCCATATTAACATGAATTGTAATTTAAAGTTGATGTCATTAATGGCATAAGGAGTAAGCACAGGATCAAGACGCTGACAACAAATTTACTAGATTTTAGAAAATGTAACATTAAAAGACTGGCGCGACATATCTCGTGCTAGATATATATGATAGCTGATCATTTTGAGCTTCCGTCATGATCTACTTCTGTTCAGACAATGTGTATATCTTTGCTTAATCGTAACAATAGCATAATATGGTGCATAAAGGTAATGTTTAATCGGATGACCGATCAGTTAAGTCGCTTGGGTAACGTGCTGGAGATTGCGTCCATCAGGATGCGACCTTATTCATTAGACCTTTAAAATGGCCTTAATTGCCTCTCTGATCTCATTTGATGTGGGGTTTTCTGGGTCCTCTTACAATTAGCCGCGACCTGGGCCTACATTCATTCTGTATAATTTAATTTAATTTTATGACAGTGACAATGGAAGCAATGACGAAAAAGCCATCGTTTTTCTTTTCGTATAAGAAAACAATATATTTTGTGATGACAGTAATGGTTTTATCATACTGATTTGGGAGATTTATACCGGCGTATGAGACATACGCCACGTTACGACGATTTGAAACGCAAGCGTAAATCTCGCAAATTAAACGAATCCCCTTCCGGCACGTTGATCCCTTAACGTGACACTCAATCCCCAACATATACATATATTTGTATAGATTAAACCCCCTGGACGCTTAGTTGTGATGATATATAAAACTAAAATTAATGCGCGTTACCTCCTTTAACGGACACGCATATCTACTCTCGGGAGAAAATACTAATTCTGACATTACATAAGATGCTGGAAATGCTTTGATTGCAAATACGGATTTTAAAGCCATAACAATCGTTAACTTTTCCAAGCTGAGGCACGATATTGTAACACTTGTTGAGTTCCTTGATTGATGTCACTTAGTGTATTCTTGGACTGAAGGTGTCTTCAGTTTTTCAGATGACTCTACTTAAAGGTTAATTTCACAGAAGAACAATCCCCGCCCCCCAAAAAAATTAACTATTACTAGATGGCAGTACAATACAGACAATATTATATACACGTGTATAGACCATATACCACTCTCGATACTACTACAGCTATTGCCGATAATAATAGGCCTAATAATATTTCACTGTATGACCAACAAAAGTAATGGCCTCACTGATTGCTCACTCAGTAGCACACAAAATATATTTTTGCATCAAACAGCAGAAGGACATGAATTTTGTGCCAGCATCTGAAAGTGACAGTATGGACAAACCAGTTTCAACAGATGCTAAAGGTTGAAAGAGCACTGTATTGAATTAAGAGCCGGCTTTCCCGTGTCCACGTGGTTTTTTTTATTATTATTATTTTTTTTTGTATAACGCCTTTTACCACAGTTTGCGTACAGTTCGCAACTCGGCAGACGTTAAATAACCAAACGGATGACAAAGAGCAGCACGGCCCTCCGTTATACGGCCATTGCGGCCGGTTAGGGGCTTCAGAAAGCTTTGGCTGATGACAGAAACAGAGAAGGCGAGTTAACGCACAAGCGTGTTAAACAGAAAGCGGGCTTTGCGTTAGTCCGTTATATCAGGTATCCTCCGTTAACAGCGGCGTGCTTTGCACATTGAATTCATTACATATTACTCTGGAAATGAATCACGTGGAAGTGCATTTTGTCTATATCTATAAGCTGTCTAGAGGCTGAGGTCTTGTGATATATTTCCGAGAAATACAAGGAATGGCATGGAAACAAAACGGATAAAAATTCCTCCTGAATTCACTAGTCGGTGATAGTATATGTGGCAGAACTGAGAGGGTAACAGGTGATTTACAAGTGTTGCCCTCTTTGAGATGAAGCCAGTGACCGCTGGCATTGTATGAGGCCACGAAGAAGGTGAGGGGGCGTCCGGTAAACGCAGCACACAGCTGCGACCCTGTGCCGCCAAGGGGGCAGGTGTTGGCGTGGCTAAGGAAACGCATTTGTAACTTGAAGGAGGCTGATTTGAATCCCACTCCTGACACCTGTAAAAAGTTTCAATATGGTTTTGTATCTAATAGGTTATAGGGGCCTATCAGAAGGCGCCCCCATCATCATACCCCCCCCACCGCCCCGCCACCCGACGAAGACAAGCTGGGTAATTGGACGGTCCGCCAGAAACATATAGGTGTACAATATCCAGCAAAAATAACTGTTAGATTATTAATGGATACCCTTACATGTAAAACATTAAGACATTAAGACATACACGCACTAAAAAGCAACACCCGAAGAATTCATAACAAATCACCACTTTCACCAGTTCCGTGTTGTGCCAAGACCAACAGGCGCTTCTCTTTTTTTTAAATCATTATTACTTTCTTTTTTTTACGTTTCAGCTACGCGTGCCATCCTTTTCCATTGTCTTATAGTGTCTCTTATTCAATAATACATTTAGTTTAGCAATGTCATGAAGATCGATTTAATGGTCATGTATACATAGTGCGCATAGAAATGAACGACAGTTACTAATAGATATATCTCTTAACACTTCTAAGGTATGCCCTGGTGTTTTACTTTTTAAATTACACTGAATGCTCATACTGGCCACAACCCACTGACGTACATTTTTGTTCGCGAAAGCTATGTTAAAAACAAATACTCTTTAACCCTGTAAATTTCTAAGCTCAAGGGAACTTACAATTTCGCTTCTAATGTAATAAATTCACTTCCATCACGCAACGGGCGATCTTATTGAAAACTGAAAGGACATTAAAACCTATAGATATGGCTGTAAATACTTATATTTGTATGGCTGCGGGAGAAAGTGCGAAAGCTTGTGCAAGCCACGTTCGCATAGAGTATTAATTCTAGTTAATAAGTCTTGACGTGCGCTTTGTATCGCTACCATCCGTTGGATATTCAAGCATGCCCTAATTAAAGGTATAGTCGTCCTGTCTTCCATTGTCACATGAGACAAGACAGGTTTGTCCTGGTGCGGCAATTGTCTGTCTGGCATAAAATACATCAGACCTAAAAACGATCTTTGCACAATTAGCGTCGACCGGACAGCCAATCGGGCGGAGGACCCAACTGAAGACAACCCACAGCGGAGTCTACATGATAAAAGGCGACCCCAGCCGCGCCTCGGATTATACGAGTTAAAGGATCTCAATGCTTTTGTATTGGAAAAGACCCCAGTCCCGGGGTGAGTCCGCAGATCAACTATAAAATGTAAATTAACTTCATATTAGACCAGCGATTTCCATGATATTATCCAGCACTTCAGCTGCGCATTAATGACAAGAAAATTTGACCTCACTACTTTAAAAAGGAGTAGGAATTAGAACGGCACAGACTATTATAATAGTAATTATAATGATAATAATAACAACAACAACATTTCTAGTACAATACGCTTGCATTTCTGTGTTTTTCTTAATTCACGTGACTTACATAAAAAGGCATAATAAGCCTCTAAAACAGTATGCAAATAAAATCTTCTGTAATACTTTTAATTGAATACATGCATATTTATCACGTGCATCCTATGTTTGGAATATGGTTGGCTTATACATTAAACATTGCGGTCCATGTGCATCGTATCTGCTGGCGCGTATGAAAAGTGATACGGCAAGGAGCGGCCAAGCGGAAATCAATCACCAGGCTAAATCCTGCGACTCAAATACATCCACGGAGAGAGAAAAAATTCAACACCTGTGGATAAATGATAACTTACCTGATTTCGCCTCCCAGCGAACAGCTCTTAAGCCTTGGCTTGTTTTTCGAAGAAGGGTCTAATTCAGGGCGGAATCAAACGGCTCCCTTATTTATATACTTTGTTGTTTTTCTTGCGTTTCGTGTCGTTGTGTTGCGCTCCTCTTTTCTCAATCAGACAATTGTAGTTTGAACGGCAGCTCTCATCTCCATTCCCCAATCTATTCGGAGTCAGTCGCGCTGATTAGTGCTTAATGCAGTTTGTCCTTAAGCACCGGGAATTCACATGTGTTTTGTCTGTACTGTTACAGTCTCCCTCAGTGACAGTGCTACCAGGTCGTGATCAAGCTGCGATCTCTCTACAGATATTTCTTTTCGGCGAGACGGGCAGCCCATGGCAGGCATCCATACCCCGCTACTCCTCCCGACTCACTCACAATCAGCTCCCGGTTTACAGTCCCTCCGAGTCGCTAGTTCCTCTCTGGTCTGAACACAAAATCAAAGCGTCCAGTGATTATAATGCTAATACAAATGGATTTGAAAAGAGTAATATTTAAACAAAATTGCCACGTGGTATTAAAGGATTAGACTATAAATATAAAATATTACCATGTAATTAATCTGACATTTGGATCCTCTGATAGGTTTTGACAGACAAATATATAATTCAATACACGTGTGCAATAAAAGAGCTGGTACATAACTAGGAAAAAGTTCAGCTACAGCACAAAAACGTATTTAAGATCTTTCATGGCTAAACCTGACGGACCCGCTTTTAAAGGAGTACTCTAAAGGAGTTACAGCGGTACGCTGCCCCGTGGCTAGTTAGTCATACTGTTTATTTAATTAAAGTGTGTGTGTAGGGCGGTAAACTCTGGGTTTAAAAGTCCAGGATTTTCGGGTGCTTTCCTGTCTGATGGTTTCGACGGATTCATTCACAAAAAAAGTGTGAAGCCTGTTCCTTGTCACTGCTATGAATTCTGGCTTTAACCCGATAATAAGTTCAAGGTTTGCCCTTTACCTTCCCCTCGGAATTTCTGGGAATCAAATCCTTCCGATGAAGTGTTAGACCGGAAGCGGTTAACTACTTCCACATCAGTCCCTCTTTAGAAGAATGGAGGAGCAGGGTGCGCGTGTGTGATGGACTGAGAGAGGGAGAGGTGTTGAAGGTCGGGGGAGGGGCACGCTTTTTACTGCTTAACCCTTCTTACATTCTAACTAACATATTTTATTATTCTAAAGGTGGCTAGTTTTTCACTATCGATTTGGAAAAGTGTCCGAAACACCGTCGATCTAGATTGAATCTAATCATAAAATACCGACTACTTTGCCATTGTCGGGACACAGCAACCCCCTCAAAATATGAAGTCACACCGGATTTATAAACATTTGCACCAGTAGACGTTCCATTATAAAAAGGAATGTATCATCTGAAAGGTGCATATTTAAGTCTTTGTAATTCTAGAATTAAGATTAGAACTGAGGGGGGCTTAAGATATATTTCCATATTTAAATACTAACGAAAATCGTGTTTGTCATCTTAGGTCAACGTAATGTAGAAATTACTTTATCGAGATTAAAAATCTCGACAAGAAAAACCAAACTATACTTCTTAATAACCGCTGATGTACAAATCTCTAAATATTACACATTTGCTTAGGCCTACGTTTAAGTCAAAAAGTGTGACACATTGCAGTTCAACAACAAGAAAAGAAAGGATACCGTAGTAAGTTACTTAACACAAGCACGTGGCGTATAAAGTCAGAAAATGCACGTACCGCCATTTATTCATAAATTAATTTATTACCGCATAAGAATGGCATTACCTGTTTCGAACAAATATAACATGCAGGAAATACATTTTTAAATAATATTATGGTGTTTAAAGGTACTAATTATATTTCCATTAAAGGCATTTGAACACTACATAAAATAACACTTTCACATGGTGTTTAAATAATTTAAAGTATGTATTCGATTGTTTATTCAGAACTTGATGGTTTTGGTTTGTTCAAACTGACACCATGGAAAGATAAAATTTGCAGATATAAATGACTTCATCCGTTGTAACTCAACACTATTACTCAATATACAATTACGGAATCTCTCTCTGGCTGGCAGATGCATTGTGACGTCATAAGGTGATCCGAAATTTACAGACGCCAATGCAAGAGGTTAGTGTAAGAAAAGGTTGAAGACATAATTTTGATTTCAAAGTTTACTCTTGCGCTTTAGCTACTAATATCTTTAGTTCCAAACCAAAAGGAGCAAAGTATTTTTTTATTGGTTAAATCCACGCCTTACACTGCTATAGCGTAAATTTTAAAGCAAATGTAAAACTTCGTGGTACAAACAAACTATAGTTCTGCCGCTTATTACGTTTTGAGCAAACAGTTGTTATATTTTACGCTTTTTAGAGTTAATCGGTAACGTGATAGCCTAAACGTTATTACATATTTCACGCAAACTTTGCAATAAATGCAATTTAAACATGCATCATTTGGAATTTGTACCGTTTTCTCCAGTTCATAAGCGCAAAATGTTTGCGTGAAAATACAGTATTTCGACTACCCTAGAACTTGCGTTAAAACTCTTCCAGCAACCTCTTGCCATCTATAAACAATCCGTCCAGTGATGCTTGTTAGTGCCGTAATGCATTAGCTGACCTTTTGCTGAATGATTGTTTTGTTTATTAAGTTGATTAATGTAATGACATTACATTCTCTACAATGTACAGGGAATGTCAGCGAAAACAGTGATAAATAAATTACATAGGGAAAAAAACAAACATTTTTGGGAATTCGCAAAGCCGGTCACGGTCGTGAACTCTCTCTCCAGCAAAATCCGAATGTTACGTAAATCTAACGCCTGAATTTTCAAGATGCGCCGAGAGAGTCTAGCTACGGCGGCGCGCGGAGCATGGGGTTTCATGGTGTTTCAGTATAGAGCTCCAACAAATTCGACATTAAATAGTTTTAACCTACATGTAATTATTCATATCTGTAAAAAATCTAAAGAAAATATTACCTTAATGAATAATGAATTAAAGTAATGAGTATCATGATCAACACATACCACACAATTTTGCTTTCTAACAGTTTACTTAGATGTGACAAACGAGCTGATTCTAACGGGCATTTAATACGACCCTTTGCGATTTTCTGTGTATATTAATGATCGTAAGATATATATACCTACACGAATGGAAACAAGCAGCCGTAAACGAAACAAACATATGACTCGTTTTCACGAGCATCAGCGCACATGAAAAAAAATAAATAGAAAATAAATAAATGGATTAATAATTGAATAAATAAAGATAAATGAATGAATGAATTGCGGCAGCTGCTTTATTTTAACAGCGATTACATTTTAGACAGCGTCTTAAGACTTTCACCAGACACTAAACAGAATTGTGGTAAATGTAGGTTTTTGCGAATGAAATGTACCTAAATTAAAGGTATATTTTCCCGTCATGAAACTACACTCCCCATAAATATGTTCAACGATATTGTTGCGCACTAGGTGGCCACTGTACAACAAAACGGAGAAATAATGTGTCACTTCCACCAAATATGCCTGTTGTGAGAAAATGAAAATTGGTCTCCAACCAAGTAAGCGCTTTTTAAACTCTCATTTTCTGCTTTTATACAACGTTCAACGGCGTGCTTCTCAGAAGTTACGGCGATGGGAAATCTGTATCATATTGTACCTGCATACGAAATTCAATTAAGTTTTTATAAGCCGATAATACAATGTGGGCAAAGATATCGGTACCACGGAAGTTCTTTTTCTTTAGATAAATTACCAATTCTCTCACAAAATGTAGACATTACATACACACAAAAAAAACGGTGAAAAAAGCTAAATCTAATCTTATTTAATGATTTGTAGATGCATGTTTTCTTTAACTTGGGGTAATCTAAGTGAATGAAAGTTGCCGTTTACTGTATGCCACCTATTGCCAGTGCAATCTTAACACCCTCCTTAATTATCCGTGCAGACAGTACCGGTCCTCGCCGATGTGGCGCCCTAGGCGAGTATCATCGCCGTCGCCCCGGTCAGAGGCAAAGTGAAATTAGCTGTAAAGTCAGCGCTGCTCAGAAGTTTGCGGCCGCCTGTGTCCTGCGCTGCGTGTAACTATCAGACCACCGCGGTCCTCGGTTCAGGAGGAGCGGAACGGAACGGAAACGGCGTGACACAACGTCACAGCTTGCATCTAGCTTCCAACTTCGATACAGCAAGTAAAAGGAAAACAAACTTAATGTGATAATACTTTACAGAAACTAGATAGGCCTACCAGTATAACCGGGACTGGGTCCAGGGAATAAACCGTGACGGGTTAACTGACTGTTATGGGCACCTTAACCCGCTTAACTTTTAACCCGAATAATTGCTTTAATGCTCATACAAAAATACCTTTTATCACTCTCGATGGAAACGCACTAATTCAAATCACTCACTGGGTTTGCCTGAACTTTGCTTACCTCACACGTCATACTAAGTACGTCATACTTGCTAAATATACAGTTCTGTTCACTACAGACAGCCATCGCTGACAAAGGGACTGAAGATGCGCCCCGTACTCAAAGATTCCAGCTCGAAAATTGTTTATTTTCCGTGAATCCTTTCGTGAATTTTTATACATAAGTAGGCCTACGTTTATGGGGTTTTACATCAATGCTGCCAGCAGTGACATTTGAGGTTAAGGCTAAAAGCAGGTGTCTTGCTCGGTTGTGTGACGTTTTCTCGAGAGAAGCGCTGCGCTTCGGCATTAGCTGTTTCCCGTGCGTCTTGCCGGATGCCTCCTAAGACTTCAGGACGGCAAAAAGCTTTACGGTCGATTGTGCAAATAAAAAGAAAGACACTACTCTCGGTCTAGCTGCCCTTATGTTAGACTATATATAACCTTTAGCTGGATTAGGGTTATACTGTATAGGCTACTGAATACTTGAAGAGGCAGTCATTCCTGCTAGATTTAAAATAATAAATACACACTCAACTCACGTCCTCATTACTTTGCATTTTCAAGCTTCTTAAGTATATTACAAACAAACAAATAAGCAGGAATAACATCCACAAGCCCCCGTTTTCATAAAAAGGGGGAAGCCGGCTTTTTAAAAGCGTTTCTGTAACGGTGCCCCAGTTTCCCATTTTAAATGTATGAATCCACGCTTCCCTCACAATGTGTTTTTAATTAGGCCCTAAATATTTTTTTCCTATCAATGATATGCGAGCTTCAAAAAGTTCAGTTTTACTTTCTTCCTGCAGTCGATGTTCTTAGGAAGCTGTAGACGTGGATTTGCGCTGAAAATCACGCAATGACTTTTAAAAAACCTTTTCCCAAGCCATAACGAATTTTCCCGTCACCCAGTGTTTATAAAGCGTGTCAACAAACGAAAAGCACCATATCATTTCGACAGTAGCAAGCTAATGAATATAACTGTTTATGTGCCAAATTAATAGTTTATACCAATAGTGACCTTACAGAAAATGAAATTTTGAAATCTCTATACACTAAGCAATCGATGGATTGTATTGTATACACCAAAATTTCTAAAGATTTTTTCATTTATGTATATAAATTGAGAATTTTGTCATTAATCAAAATATGTAATTATATGTAGACTTAAACGTTTGTTGCTGTGCCTTGCTTTGAGTTATATGTGCTGTGATATTGTGGGCACTTAGACGGTGGGGACTGGGGAGCCTGCAGAGAGTATGCACAGAGTAATCAGATGGGTCTGAGTATGAAAAATACTAAAGGCAAACATGCCAGGACATACTAAGCTACACTGGGGACACTCCTGCTCTGATGGGGGGCTGGTCTCCTGTGACTAATTATCACAATTAGGAGCATCGTAAATGCACCCTAATTATTATGCTGTTGAAGAAGCTCTCATCTGATTGGTGAGCTGGTAGCATGAACCTTGTCTGAAATGGTTACAGACGCGAGCCAGAGTGACCGGCTTCTGGAATGTTAGCCAGTGTGCCTGAAGCATGTGTATGTGGTCGTACACAGTGAGGACAAGCCGGCTTAATGCTCGAACCTGTGATCCTTTGGCTGGTGATATCATGACTCGTTCTCAAGAAGATTAAGGAGCCAAGGGGTGATATCAGGGGTGTAGGAACTGGTGGGGGGGACGTTCCCCTCCCCCCCGCAGTCTCAAACTCTCTCCTGTGCCATTGGGTGATATGCCTTAAAGCAATATATAAACAGCGTAATCTGTACTACACTTGCTGTCGAAGTAACAACAGTGAAAACTACACAAAGTGTAATAATGACCCGACCTCCAGCTTCAGAAGTAAAAACAGTGAAAACTACAAAGTGTAATAATGACCCGACTTCTAGCTTCAGAAGTAAAAACAGTGAAAACTACACAAAGTGTAATAATGACCCGACCTCCAGCTTCAGAAGTAAAAACAGTGAAAACTACACAAAGTGTAATAATGACCCGACCTCCAGCTTCAGAAGTAAAAACAGTGAAAACTACACAAAGTGTAATAATGACCCGATTCCCAGCTTCACAAGTAAAAACAGTGAAAACTACACAAAGTGTAATAATGATCTGACCTCAAGCTTCACAAATAAACACAGTGAAAACTACACAAAGTGTAATAATGACCCGACCTCCAGCTTCAGAAGTAAAAACAGTGAAAACTACACAAAGTGTAATAATGACCCGACCTCCAGCTTCAGAAGTAAAAACACTGAAAACTACACAAAGTGTAATAATGACCCGACCTCCAGCTTCAGAAGTAAATACAGTGAAAATTACACAAAGTGTAATAATGACCCGACCTCCAGCTTCAGAAGTAAATACAGTGAAAATTACACAAAGTGTAATAATGACCCGATTCCCAGCTCTACAAGTAAACACAGTGAAAACTACACAAAGTGTATTAATGACCCGACCTCCAGCTTCAGAAGTAAAAACAGTGAAAACTACACAAGGTGTAATAATGACCCGACCTCCAGCTTCAGAAGTAAAAACAGTGAAAACTACACAAAGTGTAATAATGACCCGACCTCCAGCTTCAGAAGTAAAAACAGTGAAAACTACACAAAGTGTAATAATGACCCGACCTCAAGCTTCACAAGTAAAAACAGTGAAAACTACACAAAGTGTAATAATGACCCGACCTCAAGCTTCACAAGTAAAAACAGTGAAAACTACACAAAGTGTAATAATGACCCGACTTCCAGCTTCAGAAGTAAAAACAGTGAAAACTACACAAAGTGTAATAATGACCCGACCTCCAGCTTCAGAAGTAAAAACAGTGAAAACTACACAAAGTGTAATAATGACCTGACCTCCAACTTCAGAATTAAAAACAGTGAAAACTACACAAAGTGTAATAATGACCCGACCTCCAGCTTCACAAGTAAAAACAGTGAAAATTACACAAAGTGTAATAATGACCCGACCTCCAGCTTCAGAAGTAAAAACACTGAAAACTACACAAAGTGTAATAATGACCCGACCTCCAGCTTCAGAAGTAAAAACAGTGAAAACTACACAAAGTGTAATAATGACCTGACCTCAAGCTTCAGAAGTAAAAACAGTGAAAATTACACAAAGTGTAATAATGACCCGACTTTCAGCTTCAGAAGTAAAAACAGTGAAAACTACATAAAGTGTAATAATGATCCGACCTCAAGCTTCACAAGTAAAAACAGTGAAAACTACACAAAGTGTAATAATGACCCAATTCCCATCTTCAGAAGTTAAAACAGTGAAAACTACACAAAGTGAAATAATGACCCGACCTCCAGCTTCAGAAGTAAAAACAGGGAAAACTACACAAAGTGTAATAATGACCCGACCTCAAGCTTCACAAGTAAAAACACTGAAAACTACATAAAGTGTAATAATGACTCGACCTCCAGCTTCAGAAGTAAACACAGTGAAAACTACACAAAGTGTAATAATGACCCGACCTCCAGCTTCAGAAGTAAAAACAGTGAAAATTACACAAAGTGTAATAATGACCCGACCTCCAGCTTCAGAAGTAAAAACACTGAAAACTACACAAAGTGTAATAATGACCCGACCTCAAGCTTCACAAGTAAAAACAGTGAAAACTACACAAAATGTAATAATGCCCCGAGTCCCAGCTTCAGAAGAGGAGAGCTTTGTGCCTGGCTCCCCTGGTGAATTTGTGTTTGAAACAACAATAAAGACCATCACATGGCCACCCATGTGCATGGTAGCCAACTTCAGACGCCTTCAGGCCCTGTGTTGAGGGTGAGCTGCCCCCCTAACTGGGTCACCAGTGAGGACGAGGCAGACGTTAGGACAGGGGGGTGGATGGCGGTGCTGGGTAGCCGGCTAGTCGCTGACCTACGCAGGTTCCTCCCAGTGCATCACGGCGCTCGGAGAGGGTGTGATGCCCACGGTAGGCAAGCCTGTCAGATTACAGGAGGCGTGGCATACATTCTGATGCTTCAAAGATGGAAAAACAAAGTGGCCTTCCTCGGGGGGGGGGGGGGGGGTGTTAAAGAAGACAGTAGACAACAACTGAATACTCAGGGGGGACATGTTCCGAATCAAAGTACTGCATCTCAGAAGCGACCCGAGGGTTGGGGGGTGGGTTTTTTGTGTCCCGAAGTTATCATTAAATGAAGGCACGGGTGGCATTGCTGGGGACGGACCTCTAAAATCTGTTTCTAAGGACATTCGGCAAAGGGACGCTCCTTCCCCGGAGGACTGCCTCCTGCACTGGTGCATTGTGGGTATATTCAACTTTTGTCTTTGAGTCTCTTTGTGCTCTGTCTGCTGTACACTTATCCTTATTCTGCTAGATAAACTGAATAAGTATTCAGAAAGGTCGAAATGCAGCATGACCAGCCGGAGGTTTCTCGCCTAACTAGATATTTGCATTTGTGTTTAGTTGTAATTTTCTGTGCCTGCATAGCTGCCTCCCACCTAAGGGATGGCAGGTCAGATCCTGCCCCCATTCTTTCTTTAGTGGAACGACTTACGTCTTTTTTTTTTTTTTTTTTGAGAAATCAGGGTCAGTCTGTCCCGGGAGCAGTTGGGGGTTAAGGGTCTCGCTCAGGGGGCCAATGGTAACATCACTCTGCCGACCCTGGGATTTGAACCAGTGACCTTCTGATCACACCCTGCCCCCCACACCTCTTTTGTGTATGTGTAATTTTTGGAGTTGGTGGTTTTAATAATGTAAGCTCAATACAGGCGCTCCTCGATTTATTATGGTGTTATGTTCCAATCAACGCATCGTAACTGGAAAATATCTTAAATCGAATGTGAATATGATATGAGAAATAAATGAGTAAATAAATAACCACTATCACTGAATAAGTAAATAAATAATTACTGTAACTAACTAAATACCAGTAATTTAAAAGTAAATAAATGAATACAGGTTAATTTGGTTGAAGAGAGAAAAAACACTGTACAATATGCTGTTAAGCATCGTATGAGATGTTTACTCTCGCGATCGTGACAGACTGCAAGCACATCGCTAGTCCAGATTACAGTTAAAAGGCAGATGACTCCTGAACACGCATTGCTGTCGCACCGCGGTGAAGCTGAAATATCTTAAGCCTAACCCTAACCCAAACCCTAACCCTAACCTAACCCTAACCCTAACCACGATAAAGCGAAGGACATCTGGACGCTGTTACCTGAGGTCTACAACAGAATATCATGTTATTTACGTCGGAAAGTCAAACTGGGAGCTACAATTCACATTTGCTGCTATGTAAATAAGTGGATAGATGGATATATTTTTCCTTAAATATGCAGGCACTATGTAATGAAACGAAAGCATAAAATCTGAGGTAAATATTTCTTTTAGCATATTCACATATTAAAATGATTTTGTGTGCAGTTTCCTGTCGAAAACCGAATGCTCTTACAGCATGTAGCTTTTTTTCATGGGACTTAATCCCACACAAAACAAATTTAAAGCCGATTAACTGATCCGAGTAACATTCAGAGTGGTGTCTTGTGACCTCAGCACCTATGGATGCGTCTCCATTTCCACACATACGGGGTTTAGAGCCCCAGCCTGGTGCCCCAAACTGCTCTGGGCCCCCCGCCATCTTGTACTGGACAAGTGTTTATGTAAAACAGATGGATGAATTTGTTTGACAAAAGCTTTTATTCAGAGGTCTGTGAAATAACACAGAGTGTCGACACACGCGAATGCACAGTTAAGTGCGTTCAGGAAGTCTGCTGGCGGGACCATCCCGTAACACGAGAGAGTGATGTGATGTACGTTACGAGCAAACAGCTCTTAGAAGGAGCATGTTCAAAATGCTCCAGTCCTACACAAAGAAGAGTCATGTTTCACAACAGACAGAATGTCGCCACAAATCAGTAGTAGAGGCGCATATTGATGATGTCACAAAGCAGGGAGCCATTCTGACTACCCATCCAGTGGCTAGGCTAAGTCCCCCCCCCCCCCCCCCGTATCTGGTTCCCAATGCATGTAGCACGTCAGGAAAATCTCTAGTGAATTAATTACAGAACTTTCGTTATTTTAGCTAAGTTCCAAATGAAATATTTAAATTGGATAAATTATGTGCTGTGTTCAAGCATGACTGAAATTTGTAGGCGCGCGATATTGGGATTTTCTGGAAAAATAGGCCTCTGAATATGAAGCACGAAATGCAAAGGAGAAAATAAAGAAAGAGGTGCTGGAGGTACTGGTGTGGCAGTCAGTACAGGGTCAGAGTCCGCTCCGGATGTGAGCTGTGCAAATGTCAAGGCTGAAAGACTAATACAAAAGCAACGAAAGACCAGCTAAACTGAAAGCTAACTAAAAGCAAGCCAAATAAAAAATGTGTATGTTCAGCTCCTGTGAGGGGCTTTGCCAGTGTCAACACAGACAGTTAAAGGTAATTAGCCATTTTATTAAAATTTATTCAAATACACGAGATGGGTCTTAACTTTCTCTAATTGGTAAGGGAGCAGGTTTGGCAGATGATTTATATAAATCCTATATTACTTGAATAGTTTAATACCTTAATAGTTTAACATGGTTGACTCAGATTGCGCAACTCAAAGCCACGGGTGACAACAGCGAAGACCAAGAGGCTGAGTTCTGCTGGCAGTGGGGGGCGGGGTGGAGTTACCAAAGGACTGAGGAGCTGACAGGTAGCTGGAGCGAGTGCAGCGGGAACATCTGGGAAGATTTGGGGAAGGAGCACATGCAGCAAGGGATGCGAGAATGCAGTTTGGGACGTGACGCAGGTGGGCCTGCACTGTGCAGAAGGCAGTTTAGAACGTGAGGCAGGTGGGCCTGCACTGTGCAGAAGGCAGTTTGGGACGTGAGGCAGGTGGGCCTGCACTGTGCAGAAGGCAGTTTGGGACGTGAGGCAGGTGGGCCTGCACTGTGCAGAAGGCAGTTTGGGACGTGAGGCAGGTGGGCCTGCACTGTGCAGAAGGCAGTTTGGGACATGAGGCAGACGGACCTGCACAGTGCAGAAGGCAGTTTGGGACGTGAGGCAGGTGGGCCTGCACTGTGCAGAAGGCAGTTTGGGACATGAGGCAGGTGGGCCTGCACTGTGCAGAATGCAGTTTGGGACGTGAGGCAGGTGGGCCTGCACTGTGCAGAAGGCAGTTTGGGACGTGAGGCAGGTGGGCCTGCACTGTGCAGAAGGCAGTTTGGGACGTGAGGCAGGTGGGCCTGCACAGTGCAGAAGGCAGTTTGGGACGTGAGGCAGGTGGGCCTGCACTGTGCAGAAGGCAGTTTGGGAGGTGAGGCAGGTGGGCCTGCACAGTGCAGAAGGCAGTTTGGGAGGTGAGGCAGGTGGGCCCGCACAGTGCCGAAGGCAGTTTGGGACGTGAGGCAGGTGGGCCTGCACTGTGCCGAAGGCAGTTTGGGAGGTGAGGCAGGTGGGCCCGCACAGTGCCGAAGGCAGTTTGGGACGTGAGGCAGGTGGGCCTGCACTGTGCCGAAGGCAGTTTGGGACGTGAGGCAGGTGGGCCTGCACTGTGCAGAAGGCAGTTTGGGAGGTGAGGCAGGTGGGCCTGCACTGTGCAGAAGGCAGTTTGGGACGTGAGGCAGGTGGGCCTGCACTGTGCAGAAGGCAGTTTGGGAGGTGAGGCAGGTGGGCCTGCACTGTGCAGAAGGCAGTTTGGGACGTGAGGCAGGTGGGCCTGCACTGCACAGTGCCGAAGGCAGTTTGGGACGTGAGGCAGGTGGGCCCGCACAGTGCCGAAGGCAGTTTCTATCTGTGAACATCTTCAGTAACTGTGACTCTGTGTCCTCATCCAACTTTTAACTTTTGGTTGTTTCTCTATGTTTGTAAGAAAGCAGACTCACCCTAAGTTCTCACATCTGTTAGCTCTTTCGCGGCTTCATGCTAAACCTGTTGGATTTGCGTTGTTCTCATCTTTAATTGGCTACGTCCCACCAGAATGGAAGCGAGAGCAAAATGTGAAAGTCGGAGGGTGTTTGCGGCGAAGCACTGTGCTCCTATTTGGTCACCCAAATAAATCATGTTCATACATTTGGCAACACTGTCTGGTCTCAGCTTAACATGGCTCCTCCTTAGGTGTTTGATAGCTGCTGTTTTTGGTGGGGTGTGTTCACAGCCCTTGATGTGAACGGGAAGAGCGTGTGACTGTACCTGTATAGGGGAACATTTAGCTAACAATACCACTAGGGGGGTGCAGTGACTGATTTGTTACAGTTGGGACCAGAGAGGACTTGCACAAAAGTAAACTGGTTTGTAGTTTATTTGTAATTTTATTGCTTAATTTCCCATAGTTGCACGTATAAAAGTTTCTGTGCGTAAACATTTGTTGCTGACGACTGTTTCACTGCTGATGATATTCTGGATCTTTCCGGCATCCTCCATCCGCAGTGGGAGGGATTAATGTACCCTGCTAGGCACAGCCCGATTTAGTCCAATGGGAATCGACAGAGTCAACTAATGGGAAGCAGGTAAGCCCCCCACCCCTGACTGACAGTGCTGTAATGAGTACCCCCTGTCGCTGTCCTTCGGTAAATGCGCACCGGCGAGGTGAGGAGGGCAGGGCACGCAGCATCCGCAGGGATGGTTCCGAGCCCCAAAGCCGAGAGAGACGCCATACTCGCTTAAGCAGAGTATCTCCTGCTGTGTGGCAGTGAGTAAACAGACAGGCCAGGCTGAGAGAAAGCAGGTAAACTCCATAACATTGTAATGTGTCGTCCATTAGCTTTAGATTGTGGCAGGACTTACTGATATTTTCAGCATGTAAAGCTCACACTTCCTGATATTTTAAGCATGTAAAGTTCACACTTCCTGTTACCTGCAGCATTTAAGACATGCACTTCCTGACATTTTCAGCATCTAAAGCTCGCACTTCCTGATATTTTCAGCATCTAAAGCTCACACTTCCTGACATTTCCAGCATCTAAAGCTCGCACTTCCTGATATTTTCAGCATCTAAAGCTCACACTTCCTGATATTTTCAGCATCTAAAGCTCACACTTCCTGATATTTTCAGCATGTAAATCATAGACTTCCTGCCGTCTTTTACATGCACCGCTCACACTTCCTGTTACCCACGAGCATTCAGTGTATCTTCCGCTTCTCGACAGTGCAGCATGCTCTCACTCCCTATTACTCAGAGCAGGCAGAGCTTTCTTTGGTCACAGTTCTCATCAAAAAAAATAAATAAAAATTGCGTGGTTCAGAGGTCAGGTGGCGATGTATCACGCAGTTCCTGATGGGTCCAAGTAGCTGAGCGTGTTCATTCCAATTCCGAGAAAAGCTAAAAAAAAATCACTTTTGGGACAGTCAGTCTGGAACAAAGGATAAAAATGTTATGAATGTGGAAATGTGGTCTACATTAGCATCCAAATAAATGTGACTAGAAATGTTAGATTTTTTACTTTTTCTTGCCAGTAAAAGGTCCATTTTCTCAGGAGCCATATTGATTTTTCTCATATTAATATCAAGTTTGACGAAAAGTAGGCTTGCAGGCATAATAATTCATAATGGCTGGGTCACAGGCCGGGAGGTGTGTAGAATGTGAGCCTTTGTTCTCCCTGGCAGACGGCAGACATTTTTAGCTTAATATTAGCCCTAACAAATAACTGGGCCTCACCTTGGCTCACCGTAACTGCTTCACCTTTTTTGCTGTAATCATTTTTTTTGCCTTTTTAACTGCAGGCTTGTGAAGTTTAGCTTGGCAGTGAGAAGTAATGGGTTCGACACCCCATAACCGACATGATCAGATCCCGGGAATGACCTCAGCGCGGCCTGGGGGCCATTTCTGCAATGCGTGCCGTACTGCAGCTTGGATCAGAACTTCCACAGACACACAAGGCACCTTATCACTCCTCCTCTTCCGGGGGAGTGACTCCAGCTGAAATGAACGGGCTCCGCCAACTTGGGACAATAAAACTAATCCCCACTACCTCTTTAAAGTACCCCCCCCCCCACCCCGCTCCAGCCAAATAAGAATCAGCTGCCTCACCTAACGGCATGAGGGGAAACACTGAGCCAAGTTCAGGGGCGTCAGCAGCAGAGGTGGACCGGGACCGGGTCAGGGGCCAGGACCAGGACCAGGACCGGGACAGGGACTCTGATCCACGATTGGACCTGAGTGTTAGCATTTTCCTTTAATTGGGGCCGACATTGTTGATGGGGGAGGTGCCCGCCCTGTAATCGCAGTGTTCAGATTACATCCTAAAGTAAGGACAATTCAACCAAATGCCAAATTTGACCAGATTCTAACATCAGGTGTCCCTTCCCTGCCTGTTTATGGAAAAGTACCTCATGCTGGATAGAAGGAAGAAAACAAAATGAAACGAAATGCTTTCCTTCCCTCCCCTGGGTTTCCTCCTTCCCCCTTTTATGCCCTCATCCCCCCCCCCCCAATAAGGGCAGTAGTCCTGTCCAACATCTGCTCCATGGATTAGCCCCTGAACATGGCAGATTGTATTATATCCTGAGTGGGCTTTACTGTAAGGTTCACCGCAAGCTGCCCCCAGCCCTGTACAACCTTCCTCCCCTTAAACGGGTCTGAAAAGGGGGCTAACTCTTTGTTAACAGAGAAACTATTAACTGAGGGGGAGTTAATCAGAGTCAGGGTGAAGGACTCAGCATTAGCATGTGAATTGGCCGTGACTCTGCATTGGAGTCCTTTCTCTCTGCTCTTGAAAAGGCCTGAAAACCTTGCCTGTAAGTACTTCCTGCTCTGGTTTGGGCCCGGAGGGACGGCCGCTGCGGTGGCCATGCACAATTGCCAGCAGAAAATTATATAAAAAGGGAAATACAGCATAATAGAGGTAAACTTTTCAGTAGCAGATATTGCTTCTCTTTACCTGCTGAGAGGTGATTCCCAATGGGACAGTTTACACGTTGCCATAAGCTGAGAGGGGATCCCGATGGGACGGTGCCCCTTCGCCATTGGCTGAGAGAGGATCCCGATGGGATGATGTCCCCCTTCGCCATTGGCTGAGAGGGGATCCCGATGGGACGGTGCCCCTTCGCCATTGGCTGAGAGGGGATCCCGATGGGACGGTGTCCCCTTCGCCATTGGCTGAGAGGGGATCCCGATGGGACGGTGCCCCTTTCGCCATTGGGTGAGAGAGGATCCCGATGGGACGATGTCCCCTTCGCCATTGGCTGAGAGAGGATCCCGATGGGACGGTGTCCCCTTCGCCATTGGCTGAGAGGGGATCCCGATGGGACGGTGTCCCCTTCGCCATTGGCTGAGAGGGGATCCCGATGGGACGGTGCCCCTTTCGCCATTGGCTGAGAGAGGATCCCGATGGGACGATGTCCCCCTTCGCCATTGGCTGAGAGAGGATCCCGATGGGACGATGTCCCCTTCGCCATTGGCTGAGAGAGGATCCCGATGGGACGGTGTCCCCTTCGCCATTGGCTGAGAGAGGATCCCGATGGGACAGTGTCCCCTTCGCCATTGGCTGGGAGAGGATCCCGATGGGACGATGTCCCCTTCGCCATTGGCTGAGAGAGGATCCCGATGGGACGGTGTCCCCTTCGCCATTGGCTGAGAGAGGATCCCGATGGGACGGTGTCCCCTTCGCCATTGGCTGAGAGAGGATCCCGATGGGACGGTGTCCCCTTCGCCATTGGCTGAGAGAGGATCCCGATGGGACAGTGTCCCCTTCGCCATTGGCTGGGAGAGGATCCCGATGGGACGATGTCCCCTTCGCCATTGGCTGAGAGAGGATCCCGATGGGACGATGTCCCCTTCGCCATTGGCTGAGAGAGGATCCCGATGGGACGGTGTCCCCTTCGCCATTGGCTGAGAGAGGATCCCGATGGGACAGTGTCCCCTTCGCCATTGGCTGGGAGAGGATCCCGATGGGACGATGTCCCCTTCGCCATTGGCGTCGGGGAGGCCCTGGCAGCTTCTGCCACCAATGAACTCCATTTGATCTATGTAAAGTACACATAGATTATGTAGCCTATTTCAGGGCTGCAGGGGTTGTAACCCAGGACAAAACGTGGGTGGAATCTGGGGCAAAACTCAGAATGGGTTTGAGATAAAACTTGGATGAATCCTGTCGCACTCTGTAAATTGGGTACTGGATTCATGGTTAAACACCTCGCCGCACGGCGGCGACAGCTCACGGCTTGGGACGCCGTGTGTCGCCTGCGCTTGGGACGCCGTGAGTCGCCTGCGCTTGGGACGCCGTGTGTCGCCTGCGCTTGGGACGCCGTGTGTCGCCTGCGCTTGGGACGCCGTGAGTCGCCTGCGCTTGGGACGCCGTGAGTCGCCTGCGCTTGGGACGCCGTGAGTCGCCTGCGCTTGGGACGCCGTGTGTCGCCTGCGCTTGGGACGCCGTGTGTCGCCTGCGCTTGGGACGCCGTGTGTCGCCTGCGCTTGGGACGCCTTGTGTCGCCTGCGCTTGGGACGCCGTGTGTCGCCTGCGCTTGGGACGCCGTGTGTCGCCTGCGCTTGGGACGCCGTGAGTCGCCTGCGCTTGGGACGCTGTGAGTCGCCTGTGCTTGGGACGCCGTGTGTCGCCTGTGCTTGGGACGCTGTGTGTTCTTCCATGTGCTGTGTCTCTTATTTAAAAAATAAGAGTCTTTGTAAGACAACTTGTTCGCCTTCCTCCTTCCCCCAGGATTAGCTGGCTAGTTCTGTTTGCAGAAGCAGGTTACTTTAGTTAGATGGCTCTGCTCAGTTGTTCTTGATCATTTTATTGAGTGAGGGTGCGGGGGGGGGGGGGGGGTTGATTGGAGAAAGCAAAGCTGATAAGCTGATGTGGAAATGTAGACTTAGCAGGACTTTCCTATTAGAAGAAAAGCCCTTTTCATTTGTTTTGTTGGTTTATCCCCTAAACCCCCATTTCAGCTACCCCCCCCCCCCCCCAAGGCACCCCCCCCGCCTGAAAGCTTTTGACATCTTCATCTACTTCACAGCGGGCTGGTTTTGTTTGCTCTGGCTCGAAAGGCGGATGGAGTTTTACCCCCGTCGCTCTGTGGCAGAAGTGCAGGACTTTACCACGGCGAGGCCCCCCCTCGGCCCCCCCTCTGGCCCCCTTTATTCCAGATAACCACAATATCGTCATTGTACGCCACTGAATAATTGTGGCCACTCTGGCAGTGTAGCGTGCTTCTGTACACGCCGTACCCTGAATGGAGCCCTAATCCATGTAAATACTGCTCTCAGAAAGCGGCTTTATGCTGGGGGGGGGGGCGACAGGGGAGGGGTCAGCAATTTAACCTTTGACCCAACAAATAAGAAGCATGAAAGTTCCAGAATTGCTTTACAAAAGGGGGCTCCTGTGACCCGTCCTTTGTGCTGCGGCGCTGAGAGCCGGAGTGACAGACGCTGGCTTCGGAGTGGCCCGGATTAGGGGCACAAACAGACTCCATTCCTCCCCGAAGAGAACGCCGCGAGATAGCATCGCCACGTTCCTGCTGCCTGCTGCACGCATTTGCCCAGGGCCTTCCATGTGGCTCTCCTGGTGCATTCTGGGTAAGCGGACCTGCCACACCTTCAGCTCCACATACCGGCAGCCCGCATGTCACATGATCAGCCGAAAAACCACTCTAATCTTTCTCAGCAAGTACTTGTGTCCCAAATGTGACCTGGACTGACCAGATCCTTGAAAAGCAGCTTTGGCTTCTCATTGGTGATTTTTAACACAGGTGCCAGGTGGCAGGTAAGATGACCGCTGGTTTGCTGTACAGCAGGTGCTTCCTGCTGGACAGCCACTCCTTCCTAGACTCCTCCAGCCCTCCATCTGGTCCGGTTTTGGCTGGTGGGTAAGTTGCTCCTGACTGTAGGTGGAGCTGTGGGTCCTGGAGGTGAAACAGTCCAGAGCAGCCTGGTTTTCACGGCTTCCTTCCTGTCTTTGGGCACATGTGAGACTTCCTGTCCTGTGCTGCCTTATTACTGCCTGGCTGTGGCTACCGCTTAATTCAGGATAACAGCTCTGAGTGTGTGCGTACAATTGTGTATGTGTGCGTACCTCTGTGTTTCAGTGTGTTCATATACCTACACGTCTGAGCGTGTCTGCTGGCATGTGCCTGTGTGTGTGTGTGTATGTGTATGCGTGCGTGTGTGACGCATGACTAGGCCCAGTCTGGAATGTCTCAGCCTATTAAAAGCATTTTATAATCACGCTGCACAGCACTCCACTAACCAGATGGCCCAGCTGTGCCCTTAAACAGCACATTGAGGGTTGGGTCTCCTCGTCACGACTTTATGGGTGATTCTGAGCGCGTAAAACAGGCAGGGATGTGGAAAAAGCCGCCTGTGTGCTGCCCTCCTCGCCGGCGTTGCCGGCTGCTCGCACTCGGAGGCTGACTGCGGCTGGTCCCCATGCTGACTGTGACCAGATCAAGCAGCACAGGGCCTGCCTTTCTCCCCAGTGCCATCTGAGCGCGCTCACAACTGCAGGCCTATCTGCGAAGGGAAGCATCTGGACACGTGTGTGTGAGTATTGATTAGTGTGTGTGTGTGTGTGTGTGTGTGAGAGAGAGAGAGAGAGAGATCCCTTTTATGTATTTTCATTCCGGATTCTTCTCTTAATTACAGCAGTGTTTTTCCTCAGAGATCTCTCTCCAGAGTTTAACCCCCCCCACCCCCCCCCTCCGCTGCACCCTATCCCATTAACTGGCTCCCTGCTTATACCTTTGTGCGGAGCACAATTAAAAAAAACACAGAGGAAGATCAAAAAGGCATCTTGGCCCCGGCGTAGCGGCACATAACAGAAAAATGCAGATCGCCTTATTGATGCCTGTCTGTTTGGAAATCATTAAGGGCGACTAGCTAATCGGCAAAGCTGCCTCAGCGTTTAGTTTCGTTTTGTGCGCCCCCCCTGAACAGCACCCTCCCCCCCCCCCCCCCAACACGAGCACTCGATAGTTTTTTTATCTTTTAATGGAGTAACAGCCCTTTGAAGTCTGCCGAATGCTATCGCCCTTTTCCCGGCATTATGAAAATGGTAGGCTACAAAATAAAGCCCTGCCATGTCATGGGGGGGGGGGCGGGGGGGGGAGGCAGCACCCCCTGGCTTCACCCCAGCGTTTCCACCAGTGTGAAATGAGGGGACCAGGGCCTCCAGCGAGGTGTATCCACCTCAATTCTCACTCCTTTCCCCTTCGAGACGGGTGTCAAACGGCCAACTCTGGATGGGCCACCCGTCCGCCGTTGCCGGGTCACGTTAATAGGCTGGCGAGGCGGACTCTGGCCACGCCCCCTCACCTCCACAATTTACACGCCGGCGGGAACTGGCCGTCTCCCTTGCCACCCCTAACAAGCATAGTGGTGCTGCAGGTGGCGGCGGCGGAGGTGGGGTGTGATCACAGGGACACGCAGATATCCTCAAGGCCCTGCCAGACCACTCTCGGACTGTCAGACACCCCCCGCCCCGGTCCTGCTTCCCGGCCCTTCCTGTCATACCCCCAGCCTCTCGTTTCACGTTTTCTCCACGTTTTTTTTTGGGGGGGAGGGGGGTAAATGGGGGGAAAACCATTTCCTGATTACCATTTGTTCCTGAGAAAAGGACAGATCGCGAGTGTAAGTTCTCCCTTTGTGCGCCGAATCTCCCCCCGCAGAAGCAAAGGGGCCTGATGAAAAGCGAGCAGCACATGAAAGCAGCCCCTCGCTGACGGAGGGTTACGCGTTTCGCCCCAACACAGGTTAGCTTCCTTCCTACCCCGATTCTCATTATCAGCTTGTCTTAATCACACTCGCTGTCAATTAGCGTGACTTTTATACCCTCTGCTTGGAGGCTCTGAGTTACACCTCAAGGACACTCAACTTTCCCAGTGAAGGTGAGGAGCATCTCCTGGATGTCGAGGTAATTCTCCATGCACTGGTTCAGCCCAGGAGTAGCCATGAACACTGGGCCTGCCGGAAACGATGGCATGGTAAAATCTGGGTCCCCCACAGTAAACGGTGTATGGCAGAATTTGCCAAGTTGGGGGGGGGGGGTCCCCCACAATAATTTATTTTCATACTCAGGGTCCCCTGAATCTGCCAGGATATCCCTTCCCCTCTGATGCCCTTAACATGGGAGGAATATTACAAAGTACAGTGGTGCCTGGGGTTCATGAACACAGTTTTGTGAAATTAATTGGTTCGCGTACAAAATTTGGTCCATGAACAGATTCCTCGACCAGATTCCGGATCGTGTTCGTAAACCGCAGGAACCACTGAATAACGAGGCGAGATACTTCTGAAGCACTGAGCTGTAAGGTTACAAGTAGAAATGTTACAAAACAATGTTACAAAGTAGTTTCACAGAGTAATGTAACACAGTACACTGTCTCACAAAATACTGTTACAAAGTACACTGGTTCACAGTACTGTGTCACAGAGAAAAAGCATCTATTGTGTCACAGACGACCATGTTAGACCGCAAACCTGCATGTATATCCTGCAACCAGTAGTGGTTGAGAACACAGTCTCCTTATCAACTGATGTCTCGGAGAGAACCCAAGTTTGGCCCATTAAAAAGGTACTTAACTTCACCATAACCTGCTTCAGTGAAACAGTCAGCTGTATAAACGAAACGTAAATTCAGAATCTATATAGGACGCCCCCCCCCCCTTTTTCTGTCTGCACACCCTCTCTTGCAGAGCGGCAGAGCGACTCGGTCCAGCTGGTTGTTGGCACTAGCTCGACCCGGTTTCACTCTTGCTGGATGCCAGGGTATGAATCCCCATCCTTTTGGGCATAACGGGGTGAGCAGACAGTGGCCTGTAGCTGGGGGGGGGGTCCTGCTCTCCAACCTGCATGATGAGTGATGTTTCTTACACAAGAGAGGACTGGAATCCTAAGCCGAAGTAGCAAACATGCTGGGAAAGGCAGACTTGGCCCTTCGTGGAGTTAAGCGCGGGGGGGGCTGAGTGTGATGGGAGTGCTTGTGCCTGTCATGGTGGCTGGGGGAGCACGGTTCAGGGCCTGTGTGATCTGAAGGCTACATCCTCGTTCCCTGGAAGTTAACCTCAAGCACTGTGCCGAGGCGCCCAGCTGCGTGTTGTGACACCACTGTCCGCGCCGGCCTTGCCGCTCCTCTTATGCTTCCTCCAGCTGTCGCTCCCAGCGGAGCCCAGGGGAGCCTCCCGAGGACAGGACCTTACTCTGCCTGTGACATTCCCCACGTGACGCCTGTTTGGAGCAGCTTTCCCAGCTCTCTGCTGCTTTCCTGGGGCAGGATTCTGGCACGTTTGGAGAGAAAATGATCTGAGGACTGTCCTCCATGCGTGGGAAGCTAAGTGCTGCGTTAGCGTGTCGTCCCACCTGACAGGGCTGCTTTTGCAGGTTTTATCACTTATTTAGATACCTGGATACCTGCCCTACCTTCAAATTTATACGTGCGTGTATATATACACACACACACACACACACACACACACACAGTACTACAGTAACATTCTCAAGAGCGTTTCTCAAAACAGCTCACGTATATAGTACAACACTATGGTTTAGATGCAAAAGCTTGTGACTGATCCAAAACAATTAGCTCAAAAGCAAATAATTCCACAGTAAATTTTGGGACGATTCCTTCATTGATTATCAACTTTTTTTTTAATTGATTGATTATTGTCATTGAACTTTTTAACTCAGAACAGATCTTTAGTAACTATAACTTGGGTTTGAATTTATTACTACTTGAAATTTATGTTTTTTTTAAAACTACTGGTTGTTTCTCATGAAATAGATGTATATTTTTTGTAAACAGATGAATAAAGTATTGATTTTTGCTATAAAACCAATAAATGTGCAATATTTTTGCAATGTTTTCACTTTCTGTGAGCACTGTGTATATGTGTGCGTATGTGTATGTATGTATGTGTGTGTACTGATTTTCTTAATAGCGATTAATCACGTAAACAGAGTGATTAATAAAGCAATTAATCGCCTTTTCAATCATGCCATGAAAATGCAGTACATTGTGATTATGTTGACGTACATGAATTAAAGAAGCGGTAGAAGAGACAAGAATATTTCTGTATATATGTAAGTTTTTTAATCTACGTATGAATAAATAGGAAAAATTCCGAAGTGACTGCAGTAACGTCACAGGGCCGAGACCCTGGTAGGAGCAGAGGAAGGACGTGGTGCAGAAAACGCAATAAATGCATCCTCTTAACGTAAAATGCGCTCTATGGCAGGCTGCGTGAGTGCGCGTCAACACAATAAAAAAATTACAAAGTGCGTTATTTTAAAACTGGGTGTTACGCCGTTGACTTTCACAGGCCTAATATGTACAGCAAGTGTGTGTGTGCAGATAAACCTGTGGCTATATTATAATGTAATATAAAGCGTTTCTGTGTATATACCCACACACATTCCCAGGTGTGTGTGGACAGTGTTTAGCTGCTCATGTGTTACTCCGAAGCATTTCCCCTGCTCCTGACCTGTCCTGTAAGGAGGTGTAAGTGCTTGGCGGGGGGGTGGGTGAGGGGGAGGCGGCTCCCCGGTGCAGCTCCTTCCCACATTCCTGGTGTGGAGGGTCTCTGCTCTCGGCCCCACAGCCCCCCCCCTCGTCCTGCTGGCAGGGAAACGAGGAGCTGTCGCAGGTTCCCGCTCTGGGGGGGGGCAGGTACAGCCCAACACGACTCCCCCCCCCCATACCTCCCGCTTTTATCCTTCAACTAGCTCTTTATCATTGCCACATGGACCCCAGCTAACAGGGAACGTTGTGTGAAGGTCTTCTCCAAGTTAGCAGAGGACATTCTGACTGTAACATTAATGTTCCAGGTTCTGACAGCATCAGCATGATAACATTACCACCTGAGCGGCCTTTTAACACAATTGTTGAAAAATATTGTTTTACGATAAAGTATTATTTATTATAACTGTGTATACAGCACCCAGTCTCCCACCTGTGACCTCTGAGGTGTAAAGTGACAGCATTATCCCCTGCTCTGCCAGGTCCCGCGTTTGTGTTTATGCTAATGATCTTACTTGTAGTAGTAGCTATAGTAGTGGGATGATGTTCTAGAAACGTCTGAAAAGCTGAACACTTTCAGTGTTTCCATGCCATAATCGTAATGTTCAGTAAATGTTCCTAGAAATAAAAATTATTAGTGGGGAAAAACATCCCCCCACAAAAGTGTATGTGGATGATGGGGGTGTTTTAAAGTGGGGGGGGGGCTTTGGTGTAGTGCAGACGCATGGGCGGGGGGGCACTGTTTCCCTGAAAGGCCAGGTGGAGCACAAGGGTCCCCTGAGCGTCACCAGACGCGTTTGAGCGATAACGTGGCTTGGGTGGGCCGTCCCGGTGGGGGGGGCTGGGGGGCAGGTTTAGCCTGTGAAGGACAGAGATTGTTGGGAGCACGCTGGACCTGTCTGTCAGCAACACTAGCGAGGGGAGGGTGGGGTTTCCTGCCCCGCACTGGGAAGGGTGGAGGTCTTGTTGATCCCCACGCCACTTACTGGATTTAAATCCGAACCCCTTCCCCGCTCCGCTCCACAGCCCCTTCCTCCATCAGAGTCAGGATGCACAGATGCAGACGGGGCTTAATTGCAGGGTGAGGTGAAAGACCCCCCTCCCCCGTTAATCGCACCAGGGGTTGGACAACCCACTGATGGTGCTGTATCCACGTTTGTTTATCCCCGCTGGGCTGTGTGAAAAGCGTGCTGTGCCCCCTCCCATTTCCACCCCCTTCACCTCCTTCAGGGTCTAAGTCCTGAGGCCCCTTGTAACTCAAGGAGCCAAGCCCTCCCCCCCACCCAGCTCCCACCCCCCTGCCTCCTCCACAAGGCTATGCCAGCTGCCACTGCTCACTCAAACCTGTCGCCTGGCAACAGAGGCTTGAGGGCGGAGGTGAGAGGAGGGGCTCTCTGTATACCCATGCGATCTCCTGTACCGATCTCCCATGACTGTCCAAGAAGGCAGGCCAACAGCAGGAAGTGCTACCTGACCTTTGTGTGTTTGATTACACTGAGCATTGGGTTTGTCTGGAAAAAAGCATCTTCCTTAAGTACACATCCAGGTGGACCCGTCCAGGAGGGCGCCGCCCTGCTGGCAGGGGGAGGACGTAGCATTCCAGAGAAAGCAAATCAATGGGTGGCTGTACTCCAGTTTCCCAGGGTTTTGGGCATTCACAGGGTCAGGGTGATGCTAACTGGGGGGTCTGCTGATGTCTCTAAGCAGACCGTCTGGCCGCCTCTCCTCGGGGGCGTCCTCATCTTCTTGTATTCTATTGTTGGGGTTATTATTAGGAGGCCGCAAGCCCCCCACCCCCACCTGAGCACCAAACTCCAACCCAGCCCCCTCATTTCACCGCCACACCTGTCTTTAGAACTAGAGGGCGACTCTCTGAAAGATTTACCGCTCCGCCCCAGAGGAGCCGACATCCACGGCGATTCCGGGACTCTCTCCGCAAGTTGAGGCTCCGTCTCTCCTGCTGCCTCAGTTTCATGAGTAGGAGCACGTCCTCATCTTAACCTGCAGCTTGGCGGATCAAAGGGGCTTTTTGCGGCAGCTTGCCCCCCACTCCCGGCTCTCGGAGGACAGGCGGGCTGCCAGGCACATTTCAGCTCTCTTCTATTGCGGAATTACGGCTTAGGCACCTCGCAAGGTCTCTCATTTGAGTGACTCCATCTCTGAACCTGAGGAGCGCACCTCTGGACCCTCGAAACGCACTGCTTCCGATTTACTTCCCTTTGTACCTCCCAGGACAGCAGGAGGTGCTAGAGCAGGCAGCCCATGAGAACTGCAGAGTCCCTGGGCTCCTATTGGAACCTTCTGCTGCGAGTCTGGGTGCCCGAGTCAGGAAAACGTGCTAGAAGGGCAAAGATAGGCCTGAGGTCCCTGAGGAAAGCAGACCCCCCCCCCCCCGGGGTGTGGTATCCATGGAGACATACTGATATTTAACAGCTTCCGTTTTGAAAATTTTAAATTGTGTTTATTTGGGTTTAATCTTCTGTAAAATGATCAAATAAAAGGACAAATCTTACTATAAAAAGCATCAACTGTCTGAACTTAAAAAAAAGCCGATTCATCACACTAACTGATCCCCCCCAACCCCCCCAAAAGTCGAAATAGATGATCGAACGAAGCTGATCAGGAAGACAACAATTTTCATAATTATTGATACCTACATACTGGGGGGGGGGGGGTGCCTTTCTGTGTAATTCTGGGTGTTTCAGAATTTTTTTTAATGAAAGAAACTTTTTAAAAGCGTCGGAAAAAACCTATGAATCTTTAATCAGATAATTTCCAGAAGTTAGCGTGTTGTTTCTCATAAGGCGTCGAGCTAATGGCCAGACTTCAAACGACTCTTAGGAGCTCGATGCCTGCTTCAGGCTGCACCAATCGCGGGGGGACTCTCTGCCGCTAATGTGATGAAGACCGTTAACGCTCCCCTTTTCCTTTTTTTTAAAGGCAGTTTTCACAAATTCCTCCGAAAGAATCAAAACCGTTGTTAAAAAGTAGCTCACAGTCAAATGGTCTGAATATAATAACAGTGATAAAATGAAGAACCGGCCCCCATCCTTTGGTCCCCCAAAATCAGCTAACCGCTAACGGCTATGGTCACGTCACCTTTTTCCACAGAGGAGATGGTTTGAATTGTGCAGCTACCGCCCCACCCCCACCCCCCACCCCCAAACCCACCCCCCACCCCCTTCTCACTACCTTGACCTCTAGAGACTGAAAAGTGCTCGTAATAATGTGAGAACACATTTTAAAACTTAAAAATATATATATCGCTAGGCGTTAAATTGCTTGGTACATCCCAGCCCAGAAATGAGATGCCTCAGGTGAGGGGTCTGCAGATGCCCCCCCCCTGGGTGTCTGACTGTTCCCCTCAGTAGGGTTTCAGAGATCCAGGGGGTGGAGGGGGGCGTCCAATTCTGGCTACCAGAGCTGTTTGCCATTGTAGGGGTGTAACTGGACAAAGTAACTATGCTGAGGTAGGGGGTGCACTGTGAGTGTAGGGGGTGTACTATGGGCGTAGGGGATGTATTATGAGTGTAGGGGGTGTACTGTTGGCGTAAGGGGTGTACTGTGAGTGTAGGGGGTGTACTGTGAGCGTAGGGGGTGTACTGTGGGTGTAGGGGGTGCACTGTGAGTGTAGGGGGTGTACTGTGAGCGTAGGGGGTGTACTGTGGGCGTAGGGGGTGTACTGTGGGCGTAGCGGGTGTACTGTGGGTGTAGGGGGTGTACTGTGGGCGTAGGGGATGTATTATGAGTGTAGGGGGTGTACTGTGAGTGTAGGGGGTGTACTGTGGGTGTAGGGGGTGTACTGTGGGCGTAGGTAGTGTACTGTGGGTGTAGGGGGTGTACTGTGAGCGTAGGGGGTGTACTGTGGGTGTAGGTGATATACTGTGGGCGTAGGGGGTGTACTGTGAGTGTAGGGGTTGTACTGTGAGCGTAGGGGGTGTACTGTGGGCGTAGGGGGTGTACTGTGAGCGTAGGGGGTGTACTGTGAGCGTAGGGGGTGTACTGTGGGTGTAGGGGGTGTACTGTGAGTGTAGGGGGTGTACTGTGAGCGTAGGGGGTGTACTGTGGGTGTAGGGGGTGTACTGTGAGTGTAGGGGGTGTACTGCGGGCGTAGGGGGTGTACTGTGAGCGTAGGGGGTGTACTGTGGGCGTAGGGGGTGTACTGTGAGCGTAGGGGGTGTACTGTCGGCGTAGGGGGTGTACTGTGAACACAGGGGATGTACTGTGGGCATAGGGGGTGTACTGTGAGTGCAGGGGGTGTACTGTGGACGTAGGAGGTGTACTGTGGGCGTAGGTAGTGTACTGTGGGTGTAGGGGGTGTACTGTGAGCGTAGGGGGTGTACTGTGGGTGTAGGTGATATACTGTGGGCGTAGGGGGTGTACTGTGAGTGTAGGGGTTGTACTGTGAGCGTAGGGGGTGTACTGTGGGCGTAGGGGGTGTACTGTGAGCGTAGGGGGTGTACTGTGGGCGTAGGGGGTGTACTGTGAGCGTAGGGGGTGTACTGTCGGCGTAGGGGGTGTACTGTAAACACAGGGGATGTACTGTGGGCGTAGGGGGTGTACTGTGAGTGCAGGGGGTGTACTGTGGACGTAGGAGGTGTACTGTGGGCGTAGGTAGTGTACTGTGGGTGTAGGGGGTGTACTGTGAGCGTAGGGGGTGTACTGTGGGTGTAGGTGATATACTGTGAGCGTAGGGGGTGTACTGTGGGCGTAGGTGGTGTACTGTGGGCGTAGGTGGTGTACTGTGGGTGTAGGGGGTGTACTGTGAGCGTAGGGGGTGTGATCACCATGGAGACCATCACTCCACGGATTGGTACATTATAATAAATCCACAATAAAAAGACACACTCTGACTCTGAATTCCTTTATTTCTCTGGTGGCTCAGTGGGTGGCAGTGTTGCCCTCCAGGGTTGGAGGTTCGAATCCAAAAGGCCGAATGAAAAATGCTAGTAGAAGCTGACTCTGCGACCAGGGGAGAGACCCCCTCCTGTACTACTCCGGCCCTCTCCACCCCCAGCAAGTTCCCATCCTGTCAGCTGGAAAATGGCAAAGGGCCTCCTGTCCTCGGATTAATTTGTAGGGTTACCCACTGAGAAGGTCTTATGGGAAAAAAGCAGGGTTTTCTTTAAATTCCATGAAATCGAGCAGCCAGATTATAAGGTTCATGGCTAATTTCAAAAGGCAGCTCCCTGGTTTGTTACGGCACCGTTTGGCCCCCGCCACGGCCCCCGCCACAGCCCCCGCCACGGCCGCCGTCAGGATCCTGCGTCTGAACGCCCGTGCACAGAAGCCCGTCTTTATTACATGACGCATGCAGACGCTAAACATGTGTCTTGGTGCTGACAAGCCACGTTTCACGCTCGTTTTCTTCTTGCCAGTAGCGGGCGTGTTGATGGCTTTTCCGTCTCTGCCGCGTGACGCTCTTATTGCCTGAATCGGTGCTTCAGATACAGAGCCCGCAGTAACCGTGACGACCGTGGAACTGCCACTATCCCTGTAGCTGGAGGCATGTCTGCTTCCAAGCTGTTAATAATGCATCTAAAATCACTATTATTATTCAATTAGTGCATGGGTGCATGACCCCGAAGAGCCAGGTATTTTAATATTTAGAGGGACCTGAAAAACATGGAGGAATGAGGGAATTGGAGGAGGAGAGGTGGACTCGTGTAGAGACAGGTGCAGATTAGCCTGGGTGCCGATTAACATAGGTACACGTGCTTTAGGACAGGTGCAGATTAATCTGGGTACAGATTAACATAGGTACACACGTGCTTTAGGACAGGTGCAGATTAATCTGGGTACAGATTAACATAGGTACACACGTGCTTTCGGACAGGTGCAGATTAGCCTGGGTGCAGATTAACATAGGCACACGCATTCATTAGTACAGGTGCACATTTGACTGGGTACAATTAGCAGATTAGCTTCGGTGCACATTTGACATAGTTTCATGCGTGTATTAGCATAGATACACACGTGCATTTGTACAGGTACAGATGAGCCTGGGTACAGATTAACATAAGTACATGTGTTCATTAGAACAGGTGCAGATTAGCCTGGTTACAGACTAACATAGGTAGATGCACTCATTAGCACTGAAGGTATAGATTAGCCTGGTTACAGACTAACATAGGTAGATGCACTCATTAGCACTGAAGGTACAGATTAGCCTGGTTACAGACTAACATAGGTAGATGCACTCATTAGCACTGAAGGTATAGATTAGCCTGGGTGCAGATTAACATAAGTACATGTGTTCATTAGAACAGGTGCAGATTAGCCTGGTTACAGACTAACATAGGTAGATGCACTCATTAGCACTGAAGGTACAGGTTAGCCTGGTTACAGACTAACATAGGTAGATGCACTCATTAGCACTGAAGGTACAGATTAGCCTGGTTACAGACTAACATAGGTAGATGCACTCATTAGCACTGAAGGTATAGATTAGCCTGGTTACAGACTAACATAGGTAGATGCACTCATTAGCACTGAAGGTACAGATTAGCCTGGTTACAGACTAACATAGGTAGATGCACTCATTAACACTGAAGATATAGATTAGCCTGGTTACACACTAACATAGGTAGATGCACTCATTAGCACTGAAGGTACAGATTAGCCTGGTTACAGACTAACATAGGTAGATGCACTCATTAGCACTGAAGCTGCAGATTAGCCTGGGTGCACATATGCATTAGCATTAGCATTAGCATTAGCGCCTGCCCTGGAGTTTGGCTCGAAGGACCAGCGGCTGAAGCAGGCACATCCAGAGACCCTAAAACGAACAAAATAAGAGATTAGAGAACACGTGTGCTGTGAGGGAGGCTAATGGCCACAGGGGCGAGGGAGGGGCGGCTGCACCAGGCCAGAATCCTGCGAGAAGGCAGCAAATCGGCGGTGCTGAAGGAGATCTCGCCAAACAAATGGCAGCATATGGCAGATGAGAGAGGGACACGGTCATTGTTGTCACCGGGCCACCCGCGGCCACCCATCCAGATTGCATTTTTAATTCCACTGTCGCTGGTCACCGTGGCGGGCCGCTGCTACGCTTTAATTAGCCCCCGGGAGCTGGGGGGGGGGAACAGTGCTGCGGCTTGGACGCTTTCCACGCGGTGAGCTCACCCCCGGCAACACCGACGTACTCCCCCCCCCCCCGCCCAGACACGGGGGCCAGAGGTGCTGCGTTTGATCGCGGCGCCCGGATATCACAGGCCAGGAAAGAACGAATTTCTGCCCGATATTTGGGGTGAGGCAGCGGAGCTCCGGCCGCCAGGGGCCCGATAATGAAACAACAATCAAAGCCGGTTTGAAAGTCCTTGTGATTTTTTTTTCCTCTCCAGCGATACATCCAGCAGGCAATTTGCTGCTGGTGGGAGGTTAGACTCTGTAGCGGCCCTGAGCTAACAGGAGCACCAACCCCCCCGCTCTGCCCCCCTCTCTGGAAGAGGCCGGGGGGGGGGGGGGGTGGCTCGAACAGTTTCCTTTCTGGCCTAATCAACAAAACAGGCTCAGCTGCCCCCCCCAGATCCCCTGCCAGGGTCCCTATCATCTTCTGATCAAATATTAATGCCTGATTCTCTGCTTGCTCACTAATCCAAAGCCAATTAATATTATCTGTCAATTATTTACAGATCCTGAGGTGTGGAGGCAGATCCCTGAGGACGCCCATCGACCAGGTTCGGAATGCATAATTGACTTCCTCTTTTCCTCACCTCCCCCCCTACCCCCCCCCCCACCCCCCGCCATCCCAGCACCCCCACCTCACACATCTTTCCTTTCTTCCTCTTCTCTCTCACCCTTTTCCTGTTTACTTTCATTTTCGGCGTCTTCTTCCTCTTTCGTTTATGTGTTTTCACGTCCCCCTCTCCATGTGACTGGATGACCGGCGTCTCCCCCAACTTAATCGTGGTGGTGGGGGGGGAGAGGGCACAGGGGACCAGAATGGAGGATAGGGTGTGAGGGGTGGACTTCACGGGGTATCAGGGCCCAAAATCCACGCTTCATCGGTACTGGATCACGACAAAACTGGGAACCCAGCCAGACTACTTTGTGAAAAATGTCTGGACGCATTTCTCTCTTTTGCTACTTCAGTTGTTTTCGGTCTTCCTGCGCTTTGTCTTCCAGCTTTATCCACAAGCCTCCCTTGAAATGTCGCACCAACAATCTATGAAACGATCACCCCAGTGATCTACAGGATCCCTCCTGTCACGCAGAGGGTGTGTTTTTGCGAGCTGCTCAGACCCTCGTTTTACACTCACCTCTATCGCTCATGCGCACCTTCGCATTAAAGGTCAAACATCGCAATTTAACTGAGAGCAAATGCAGGCGGGATGCAGGCTTTACAAGCAGCTGCTGCAGCGTGGGTTATCTCTCGGTAACAGGCTGTAAGATGACCCACCTGGACTTAAGTGGCTGAACATGCTTTAGTTGGCGTTTGAGGTTTGCTTAAGTCGCTAAAATGGAGTTGGAGCAATAATGAGGGATTACACTGGCAAAACACAGTGGTCGCTCGTCACTGTCGCCAGTGTGGCGTATTCAAGGCGTGGAAGATGGTCACTATGGTCGACCATCAGCCCGCCGGTCCTCGTCGTCGCGGGGGGGTTTTCTGTGGCCTGTGCCTCGTTAGCGGCCGCACCGGGCTGAGCGCCGCTCGCTCCTCGCGCTTATTTATTGTATCACTCGTTAGCGTTAAACAAAAGGCCGCCGTTTTTTGATGGCGTGGCTGCCATGGCGATTTGACTTGAAAAGTGTCCTGACAGCCTCCTCCTTTTGAGGGGGGGGGGGTAGCGGATACGCACGGCAGCAGAGGCTCATTAAAATGAGCGAAGCTCCTTTTGAGGAGAACCTGAATACCCCTTCAACTTTCCGCGCATACTGATCATGTGATGACCGAACCACCCTCCGCCCCCCCACCATCCTTTTGAAAGATGGTGGATGCCTTCTCCTGAACCTCAGACGATCCTCTCGTTCTTTTTTCACCACACCCCCCACCCCTGGCTACCGCGGTATGCCAATACGGCCGCTTGCGGACTGCCGGCTGGCTGCCATACCACCCATGATGTTCAGTGATGGTGGTCATCATACGTAAGTTCCCTGTCCACGGTCAGCTCTCCCTCCTGGGGCCTCCGTCATGCAATGGTGTGACTAGCCTGTGACATTCAATAAAATCTTCATATGGTGCCTCTAAATTGATCCGAATCGTGAATTGGAGTCAAGGGAGTCAGAGTCACTGAGGAGTCAGAGTCGCTAAGGAGTCAGAGCACATGTCCTGTAAATGTCACTCGCAGGCTTGGTTTGGTCCCGTCTCCTTCCACCAATGAGAAACTCAGCACCCCCCCCCCCCCCCCCCAAATGCATGTACCTGTCTGTAAGAGTTTTGCGAAGCTCATCCTAGGATGCTGGATTACTGTGGAGTGTGTCGGCAGGGCTGGCTGTTTGCCCTCCGTTCTCCTGCCTCAGTCGCGACCGAGGAGACCACCGCGGGCTGCGGACTGTGCAGGGCGGGGGGGGGGGTCAGACTCTCATCTGCATGGCTGAGGTGTAAGTAGAACCCACCATCAATGGAGGCAGGCAGCATCATGAATATGTAGGAACCTCCTTGGGGGGGAACGGCCTTTGTATACTGGGCTAAGACGAGCGCCGCTCTAAACAAACAAGGAGGCATTTATATCCTTGGCCTTTTCTCTAAGTCTGCCGAATAATTTACATGTAAATATGTGAATATTATGTCGGTTTAGGGACAATGTTTTTATTTTGAAATATTTGAGAGCTGCCATCTACATAAGGTCTGTTTAATTCATTTTGTGGATATTGGGAGTTTATTCAATGGCGAAACATTTTAGAATCCTACCAGAATGTTTTTTCTTCGCAAAACTACAATATTTGTGTTCCATATTTTATTTTTTTAATAATTGAATAATAAGTAATAGAAAACAAGTATTTAAATGATTTTTCTCTGCCTCCAATCCTCTGGTTCTTTGTGCCATTAATAGTGAACCGACAGCTCGCCACGGTCTCCGGAACTTTCGCCCGAACAGGCATGTCCAGCTAATGACCTCCGCTTGTTTATTTTAAAACCTTCCCAACACCCCCCATCCCCCCGCGGCCTTTTTGCACAATGATTTGATGTCCGGGACAAACTATGTCCTTTGCTGCTGATGAGTGTTTCATTCTCAGAGCCCTTTGTTCCTTACAGTAAAAGAATCTGTCTCAAATTATTGTGCCGCATGTGGCTGCGTGGAGAAGGCGGGGGCGGGGCGACGGGGGTAGGGAGGGATGGGGGGGGGGCAAGCAGAGGGCGAGATGGGCATCTGGTAGGGAGTAATGACGAGCTGCCTTTCAGCTCCCCTGCATCACAAAGCTCATACTTCTCGCTTTATGGAATGGCAGGCTGTGGGGGGGGCACAAAGGGCCCAGAAGAAAGGGAGAGGATAAAAGGTGGTTTGTTTAAAAAAGAGGGGGGGTCGACGTTGTATCGCAGCTCTACCAGTCATCTGCGCCCTCCTTCTATGATCCAGTCCGATCCTGCAGCTCTTAATTGTGTACCCCTGCCAAACAGGCAGCAAAAGTTAATCATTCCCATCTTCTACATCTCATTTAAAGGACGCGATAAATGAGGTCGTTTCTATAGAGGAACGTGCTGCAATCCCCACCCACCCGCCGGTGTGTATCCTTACACGTGTAGTCGGGGAGGGACCCAGCCTCTCATTATTTGGCGCGCTCTGTTCCCGTGGCGATAGATCTCAGACTGTAATCTGATATGTAAATAAGCCGTTTGATACAAAGCGAGGCCGTAACAAGCTGCATCTCCGCCACTGCAGCCCCTGTTTCTCGCCTGTAATTAAAACAAAGCCCCCCTTCCTCACCCTGGCTTTTTTATGTTTTATGCCCCCCCCGCACTGTTGTCCTCTTTGACACGAGCAGACTGCCTCTGTGTTTCTGCTTTGAAACCGGCATATGAGCCAGCTGCTGCTGCAGGTTCCCCCCGAAAAACTTACCGTGACAGACGACTTTGTCATTTTTTTGAAACTGTGATTCTTCCGAGTTCTGCGCCTGTTATGTCACGCCGTTGCAGAGAATTACTCGAGAATTACGAATTTTTCCTGGTAAAAAGACCCGATTCAGGCTTTAATGCGGAGATATTCAAATCGCTGACCTCCAGCAAAGACAGGAGTCGATGTGGGGGGAGGTGAGGGAGAAGGATCCAGAACACGCAGGGGAGGGGTCGTCTGGGTTGGGCGCGCTGTCCTGCGATTTGCTGACTCCCGGTTCTGGTTCTGGTGCCAGTCACTTTTTGTGGGGCTTTCAGCACTGCCATGGGAGTTCCCTGAATCCTGCAGGGCTGAGTCACATGACACCCGCTCCCTAGACTCCGTGGCCTCTGGCAGCTGTGCTGGACTCGCTGAAAGACACCCCTCACCTGGAGAGACACAGGAGTGCTTTTTGGCCGGGTGGGTGAGGATGCCAGACTCGCCCATGGGGATTTCAGGTCAGGACCCAGGTCATGCTTACGTCTGTGTTCGTCCAAAACACTGGGGATATGAGATGCCGGAGCACAAACGGATGATAGCAGCTGCAGTAAGTGGCAAAGGGGAGATCCAAGAACTTTCCGGGTTGGCTTTTCTAGGGTGGGATGGGGGGGTTAATGAAATGGACCCCGTGAGGGTTGACATTGTTTTAGACCACTATACTCATGCGATCATACTGTCTCCATGATAAATAATAATAAGTTAATGGGCCAGCTGTACCTGCAGGCGTGCTCGCTGCTTCCGGAATGTTCCAAGCTGTGCCGCAAGTCGTCGGAGATGGGGGAGGGAACACCTGGCTGCACATATGCTGCCGGTGCTGTGGCATGCGAGATGCCACTCCTGACATCTGCAGGGTGCAGCGATGCCAGCGCGGGGCCCTGGGAGCTGGGCATGGAGAGAAGCACCCTCTGTGGGCGGGGCCCCGGGAGCTGGGCATGGAGAGAAGCACCCTCTGAGGGTGGGGCCCCGGGAGCTGGGCATGGAGAGAAGCACCCTCTGAGGGTGGGGCCCTGGGAGCTGGGCATGGAGAGAAGCACCCTCTGAGGGTGGGGCCCCGGGAGCTGGGCATGGAGAGAAGCACCCTCTGTGGGCGGGGCCCCGGGAGCTGGGCATGGAGAGAAGCACCCTCTGTGGGTGGGGCCCTGGGAGCTGGGCATGGAGAGAAGCACCCTCTGTGGGCGGGGCCCCGGGAGCTGGGCATGGAGAGAAGCACCCTCTGAGGGTGGGGCCCTGGTAGCTGGGCATGGAGAGAAGCACCCTCTGAGGGCGGGGCCCTGGGAGCTGGGCATGGAGAGAAGCACCCTCTGTGGGCGGGGCCCCGGGAGCTGGGCATGGAGAGAAGCACCCTCTGAGGGCGGGGCCCTGGGAGCTGGGCATGGAGAGAAGCACCCTCTGTGGGCGGGGCCCTGGGAGCTGGGCATGGAGAGAAGCACCCTCTGTGGGTGGGGCCCTGGGAGCTGGGCATGGAGAGAAGCACCCTCTGTGGGCGGGGCCCCGGGAGCTGGGCATGGAGAGAAGCACCCTCTGAGGGCGGGGCCCCGGGAGCTGGGCATGGAGAGAAGCACCCTCTGTGGGCGGGGCCCTGGGAGCTGGGCATGGAGAGCAGCACCCTCTGTGGGCGGGGCCCCGGGAGCTGGGCATGGAGAGAAGCACCCTCTGTGGGCGGGGCCCCGGGAGCTGGGCATGGAGAGAAGCACCCTCTGTGGGCGGGGCCCCGGGAGCTGGGCATGGAGAGAAGCACCCTCTGTGGGCGGGGCCCTAAGCGGACACGGCTTTACCTCATTTACGCCCTCGTAACACACCGCTGTCTCAATCACAAACAAGCAAGCGGGACGGGGCGTCTAACAGGTGCTGTGGGAGTGTACGCCCCAAGGTCGTTAAATTAACTTCTGCTGCTGCTGATAATTAGCTGGTCACTAACTTAATTATGTTTGTGGCTTAATTAAGTTCCAGCAATATGGTGATACGAGCGTTTATTGTGAGTGCATTAATTTTTACACCCCACTATTCCTAGCAAAGGAAGGTGGACGGGGGGGGGGGGAGGGGGGAAATATCACCATGATACGTCACACTATAGAAGTGTCACTTTATTCCTGCTAGAATGTGAATTTAAGTTAAGGTCATTAAGATAATAAATGGAAGTTCATTTGCTATTTCTGCATGCGGCTGGTTATCCACATAGTGCTGTTATGTTCTGTAGCATTTGTTAAAATATACTTTATATCACTTCTGTCACAATAAAATATCAGATTTTATTGGCTTTTGTTGAGTGACACGCGTGGACACTGACAGCCCAACAGAACATTGGCGTTAAGGCCGCTATGTCATGTAAGGACACACAGTCGTGCTGGGGGTACACCTGATTGGGCTGCTTAGATGCTGCTGTGTTCAGCCCAAGCATGGGATAGACCCCTAAAAGCAGAATATCATGAAATATGTTTACGCACATAGCTCTTCTCAAAGACAGCTTGGCTCTGTAAATACCCTGATCCGGTGTCTCTGTCCCCGCTTTACTCGCTCACTGTAAATACCCTGATCCGGTGTTTCTGTTCCCGCTTTGCTCGCTCACTGTAAATACCCTGATCCGGTGTCTCTGTCCCCGCTTTGCTCGCTCACTGTAAATAGCCTGATCCGGTGTCTTTGTCCCCACTTTCCTCGCTCACTGTAAATACCCTGATCCGGTATCTCTGTCCCTGATTTGGTCGCTCACTGTAAATATCCTGACCCAGTGTCTCTTTCCCCGCTTTGGTCACTCACTGTAAATACCCTGAGCCGGTGTCTCTGTCCCTGCTTTGCTCGCTCACTGTAAATTCCCTGAGCCGGTGTCTCCTTCCCCGCTTTGCTGACTCACTGTAAATATCCTGATCCAGTGTCTCTGTCCCCGCTTTGCTCGCTCACTGAAAATAACCTGAGCCGGTGTCTCTGTCCCTGCTTTGGTTGCTCACTGTAAATATCTTTATCCGATGTCTCTGTCCCCTCTTTGGTCGCTCACTGTAAATATCCTGATCCAGTGTCTCTGTCCTCGCTTTGGTTGCTCACTGTAAATATCCTGATCCGGTGTTTCCGTCCCCGCTTTGGTCGCTCACTGTAAATACCCTGAGCCGGTGTCTCTGTCCCCATTTTGGTCGCTCACTGTAAATACCCTGAGCCGGTGTGTCTGTCCCCACTTTGCTCGCTCACTGTAAATATCCTTATCCGGTGTCTCTGTCCCTGCTTTGGTCGCTCACTGTAAATATCCTGATCCGGTGTCTCCGTCCCCGCTTTGGTCGCTCACTGTAAATACCCTGAGCTAGTGTCTCTGTCCCTGCTTTGCTCGCTCACTGTAAATTCCCTGAGCCGGTGTCTCCATCCCCGCTTTGCTCGCTCACTGAAAATATCCTGATCCAGTGTCTCTGTTCCCGCTTTGCTCACTCACTGTAAATACCCTGAGCCGGTGACTCTGTCCCCGCTTTGGTCGCTCACTGTAAATACCCTGAGCCGGTGTCTCTGTCCCCGCTTTGGTTGCTCACTGTAAATACCCTGATCTGGTGTCTTTATCCTCGCTTTGGTCGCTCACTGTAAATACCCTGATCCGGTGTCTCTGTCCCCGCTTTGCTCGCTCACTGAAAATACCCTGGGCTGGTGTCTCCATCCCCGCTTTGATCGCTCACTGTAAATATCCTGATCCAGTGTCTCTGTCCCCGCTTTGCTCGCTCACTGAAAATACCCTGGGCTGGTGTCTCTGTCCCCGCTTTGGTCGCTCACTGTAAATACCCTGATCCGGTGTCTCTGTCCCCGCTTTGGTTGCTCACTGTAAATACCCTGAGCCGGTGTCTCTGTCCCTGCTTTGGTTGCTCACTGTAAATACCCTGAGCCGGTGTCTCTGTCCCCACTTTGGTCGCTCACTGTAAATACCCTGAGCCGGTGTCTCTGTCCCCACTTTGGTCACTCACTGTAAATACCTTGAGCCGGTGTCTCTGTCCCCGCTTTGGTTGCTCACTGTGAATACCCTGAGCCGGTGTGTCTGTCCCCACTTTGCTCGCTCACTGTAAATATCCTTATCCGGTGTCTCTGTCCCCGCTTTGGTCGCTCACTGTAAATATCCTGATCCGGTGTCTCCGTCCCCGCTTTGGTCGCTCACTGTAAATACCCTGAGCTAGTGTCTCTGTCAGTGCTTTGCTCGCTCACTGTAAATTCCATGAGCCGGTGTCTCCATCCCCGCTTTGCTCGCTCACTGAAAATATCCTGATCCAGTGTCTCTGTTCCCGCTTTGCTCACTCACTGAAAATACCCTGGGCTGGTGTCTCTGTCCCCGCTTTGGTCGCTCACTGTAAATACCCTGATCCGGTGTCTCTGTCCCTGCTTTGCTCGCTCACTGTAAATTCCCTGAGCCGGTGTCTCCATTCCCGCTTTGCTCACTCACTGTAAATATCCTGATCCAGTGTCTCCGTCCCCGCTTTGGTCGCTCACTGTAAATACCCTGAGCCGGTGTCTCTGTCCCTGCTTTGCTCGCTCACTGTAAATACCCTGAGCCGGTGTCTCTGTCCCTCCTTTGCTTGCTCACTGTAAATACCATGAGCCGGTGTCTCTTTCCCCGCTTTGGTCACTCACTGTAAATACCTTGAGCCGGTGTCTCTGTCCCTGCTTTGGTCGCTCACTGTAAATACCCTGAGTCAGTGTGTCTGTCTCCGCTTTGGTCACTCACTGTAAATACACTGAATTAAGGTGTAACCACACCTTCTTTTTGTTATTATTTGTCATTCTTCACAGGAGACGCTAAAACATGTGTGTGTGTGTTTGTGATCCTGAGGAACCCTCAGTGCTTGGTCCCAAGGACCTACCGACTGACCCTACACACCACCTGTGTTTCCGGCAGCGTGGGGTCCTGAGAGGGCTGCCCCAGCAGCTGCCCTTCCTCACGCCCGCCTGTCAGCACGCCTTGCGCTTCCCTCGGCTTGAAAGGGGACCGAAAACAAAACAATGAAATAAGACGCTTCCTGCCCTTTAAGTGCCGGCCGCCTTCGTTAAGGGAACCTGCGAAAACGGCTTTAATGGTCTGACACGGCCCTCCGGCCCCGGCGCCGGCCATCCTCGCAGCCTTCTCCTCCTGCCTCGTTTTTTCCAGCCTCCATCGATTCCAGGTTGTTTTTAGGAGTCTTCGGAAGGGAGGTTGCTGTGGAGACCTGTGCTGTTGCCCCAAAAGATAGCTGGGGAGGGGGGTCAGTCGGTATGTTCGTGGATGTGTGGGCTCTGGCACGTTGTATGGATGCATGGCATCGTCCATGTGCTCTGATAAAAGGCCACTGATTCCCCGAAATGCTGAGCCCTGCAACTACATCATAAAAAAGGCCCCCAGTTTGGTGTACAATGTCTCCTAGAGCAAATAGGCATGACTGATGGCCGCCCCTAGCTAACAGCTCAGCAGTATGTGGGATGAGCAACTACATGTTTGTCTGTGTGTGTGCATCTGTATGTGTGTCTGACTGTGTGTGCTTATGTATGTGTCTGTGTGTGTGTGTGTCTGTGTGTGTGTATGTCTATGTGTCTGTGTGTGTGTCAGTGTGTGTCTGTGTCTGTGTGTGTGGCCGTTTGCATCTGTATGTGGGCATCTGTACATGTGCATGTGGACGTGAGTGTTGGTATGTGTATGTCTATATGTGTGTGTGTGTGTCAGTGTGTGTCTGTGTGTGTGTGCGTGTCAGTGTGTGTCTGTGTGTGTGTGTGTGTGTGTCTGTGTGTGTGTATGTCTATGTGTGTGTCAGTGTGTGTGTGTATGTGTCTGTGTGTGTATGTCTATGTGTGTGTGTGTGTCAGTGTGTGTCTGTGTGTGTGTGTCTGTGTGTGTGTATGTCTATGTGTGTGTGTGTGTCTGTGTGTGTGTTTGTGTGTGTCCGTAAAAGTCACTTCCTCCTTTGCCTGATTTCTTTACATTTACAAATATCCAAATTTCTTTTTGAGGGTCACAGAACAGTCCCAAATTTACTGAGCTGACACCCCCAAAGCGACTCCCGTTCAGTCTTAACTGGCATTTTGCCTGGATTTTTGAACATTACTGCATGTAGAATGAGTCATCGAAGTCATCGCCCTGCTCCCCCCCACCGCTCCATTTTGTGGCGTCACATACTTTTTTGTCTGCTTTCGTTCTGGACAATATCTCATTTAGTTGCATGTGTTTTTGTCTGCTTTCGTTCTGGACAGCATCTCATTTACTTGCATGTGTTTTTGCCTGCTTTCGTTCTGGACAGCATCTCATTTAGTTGCATGTGTTTTTGTCTGCTTTCGTTCTGGACAGCATCTCATTTACTTGCATGTGTTTTTGCCTGCTTTCGTTCTGGACAGCATCTCATTTAGTTGCATGTGTTTTTGTCTGCTTTCGTTCTGGACAGCATCTCATTTAGTTGCATGTGTTTTTGTCTGATTTCATTCTGGATGGTGTTTTATTTAGTTTTTGTTTCCTGTTAGTTAAACATCCCTCACAGTCACTTTGTTGCTCCTTTTGGCTGCTCTAACATCTCTACTGCTGAGCAAATGTAAAAAATAGGACCTCTTTGCCCTCGCTGCCGTTATCAAACAACGTATTAAGCTTAACTTGGCCTTCAGCTGGAATTGCTAGTAAAGCATGTTACACTGGCCCCCCAGCTCTGTGTATCGCCACCCCTGTTTTCGATACAAAACACCAAAGAATGGGTTAATGGCCAAATATAGTGGGCTGCAGAGCCAGGGATTAGGACTCAGACATTTTAATAGAAAGGTTACAGCCTTGTTCAAAGGGACAGGAATCTAACATCATCATTAAAACATTACTGTCTGGAAAAACGACCAGCTAGACTTCCTCTCTTAAAGGTCTTTTATAATGTTCTCAGTGGCCGTGCGTTTAATCGCTGCTTATCGCCACGTGTGACTCGTCTGACCGCAGAAGCCCAAGCGACAGAAAAGCCTCTATGCCATCACATCTGCCAGCAGCTGGTCCCGATCCGCATTCCGAGTGTGGGTGGGGGTGACGGCGGCACTAATTATGGCAAGCCAACCCGTGGCGTGAGGGGCAGCATGGAACCGCTGCGGGAGGTTCCAAGTATGTCACTGTGTGTGAGATCGTGTTCAGTGTGTCATAGTGTTTCAGTGTGTCACTGCATGTGTCAGATGATGTTCAGTGCATTACAGTGTTTCAGTATGTCACAGCATGTGTCAGGTGGTGTTCAGTGCATTACAGTGTTTCAGTATGTCACTGTGTGTGAGATGGTGTTCAGTGCATTACAGTGTTTCAGTATGTCACTGTGTGTGAGATAGTGTTCAGTGTGTCAAAGTGTTCCAGTGTGTCGCTGCATGTGTCAGATGGTGTTCAGTGTGTCACAGTGTTTCAGTGTGTCACTGCATGTGTCAGATGGTGTTCAGTGTGTCACAGTGTTTCAGTGTGTTACTTCATGTGTCAGATGGTGTTCAGTGCATTACAGTGTTTCAGTATGTCACAGCATGTGTCAGATGGTGTTCAGTGCATTACAGTGTTTCAGTATGTCACTGTGTGTGAGATAGTGTTCAGTGTGTCATAGTGTTCCAGTGTGTTGCTGCATGTGTCAGATGGTGTTCAGTGCATTACAGTGTTTCAGTATGTCACAGCATGTGTCAGATGGTGTTCAGTGCATTACAGTGTTTCAGTATGTCACTGTGTCTGAGATGGTGTTCAGTGTGTCATAGTGTTTCAGTGTGTCACTGCATGTGTCAGATGGTGTTCAGTGCATTACAGTGTTTCAGTATGTCACTGTGTCTGAGATGGTGTTCAGTGTGTCATAGTGTTTCAGTGTGTCACTGCATGTGTCAGATGGTGTTCAATGCATTACAGTGTTTCAGTATGTCACAGCATGTGTTTGATGGTGTTCAGTGCATCACAGTGTTTCAGTATGTCATAGCATGTGTCAGGTGGTTTTCAGTGCATTACAGTGTTTCAGTATGTCACTGTGTGTGAGATAGTGTTCAGTGCATTACAGTTTTTCCAGTATGTCACTGTGTGTCACATGGTGTTCAGTGCATTACAGTGTTTCAGTATGTCACTGTGTGTGAGATGGTGTTCAGTGTGTCATAGTGTTCCAGTATGTCGCTGCATGTGTGAGATGGTGTTCAGTGCATTACAGTGTTTCAGTGTGTCACTGCGGTTGTGCGATGGTGTTCAGTGCATCAGAGTGTTTCAGTGTTATTTTGTCTGAGATGATGTTCAGTGCATCAGAGTGTTTCAGTGTGTCACTGTGGTTGAGAAATGGTGTTCAGTGTGTCACAGAGATTCATGGTGTCACTACATGTGTGAGGTTGGGGTTCAGCGCATCACTGTGTCAGTGTGTTACTGTGTCCGAGATGGTGTTCAGTGTGTCACTGTGGTTGTGAGATGGTGTTCAGTATGTCACAGTGTTCCAGTTTCCCTGCTGAATGTTACAATGCCGGTTCAATAAGCACCTGTGTGATGGTGTTCGAGGGTACAGGCATGACTCTGCCTTGTCGTTATAGCCTGTCTGTGGCAGCATGTTTGCTGTTGTGTCCTGAACCCCGTCCTGCAGTGACAGCACCCATGGCAGGGCAGACAGGACCTGAGGACAGTGGGGGAGGGGGGGCGTCGCCCCAGACGTGGATGAAAGCAGGAGGCATCTGGTTCAGCGGGAACCACGACGATGTGAGGGGAGCCCCCCCTCCCAGTTTATCTAAACAAGCTCAGCTAATCCCAACTATCTTGGGGATCCCTTGTCAAAACAAGCAGCAGGCCCTAAGGCAAACAGATCCGGCAAGCAGCGGAGAGCCGCGGCATGCAATACTCCAGGGGGCGCCGCAGAGCCGGCCAGCACATGTGGGGCAGGGAGAGGTTTGCCGAAAAGGGGCCATTTGCATAATGCCTTTTGGGTGGTGCTCTGCTGCGGGGGGGGGGGGGGGGCTGACAGGCTCGAGCTGTGGCACACCGAACTTCATGGCCCCTAAGATGGGTGTGGGAGGCTGGGGGGGGGGCAGCAATGGTGACCCAGAGAGAGCTGCCCGTCCTGCCCGCTGCATTGTCGGACATCTGCCGCGCCTCTCGTTAGTTTTGTTCTGGCGGGGCCCCGTGCTCTTACCGGGGCCCCTGATGCGGCCCCGCGGCCCCGCTGTTGAATATGCATGCCCGGGGGCCCGGCGCTGTGCGAGGCCGCTCCTGCTCCTCCGCTCGTCCTCCCCATGAAGAGGCTTTATGGGGGCAGGGGGCGGGGGGGGGTACTGGTGGTCAGAAAAGGATTCATAACCGATTGTCCTTCTTTTCTCCCGCCCTCCCCTACCCGGATTTGCATAAATTATCCCAATGAAAAGATTTTCATTTTTTGCCCCCTCCCCCCCTTTTGTATTGGGGGGGGGGTGGCTAAAGGGATCTTGGGGTCATTAAAATGATGGGGCCGGCCCCGAGTGCAGGCTGGCGCCATACTGCCCGGCCCGCATGGAACATTCAAGAAGGTAGCTTTACAGATCAGTCTGTAAGGATGGAGAGGGGGGGCACAGCAAAGTGTCTGGGGGGGCTGTCCTGTGGGGGGATGTGATACTGGGCAGGGCTACAGGAGGGGCATTCTGGATCCACCCGGTTCCTGATCACTGCCTCTGTTGGGACGGGGGCAGGGGGCGGGGGGGGGGGGGGGTCCTTCTTCATGTCACGAGGGTTTTGAGGGTGTAACACTGCTGAGTCGAGTCCAGTGTGTCTTTGGGGGGGGGGGCATGGCGTAAAATATTTTTTATTGTGAGAGGGTCCCTCATGGCTGATTAAGAAATCTGCCACCTCTAACCCCCTCAGTTTGAAATGTTGTCCAGTATTAATCTGTCTATTTATAAGTAGATCCATCCTTCCATCCATCCATCCGTCCATTTTCTGTAACCGCTTGTCCTATTCAGGGTTAATGGGGGGGGGGGCGGCTTTTCTGGAGAGCGACCCAGGCCAGGATTGGTGGCCCTCCCACGCCATTGTGTGTCCCGGGTCGTTTGAAGCAGCGAGGTCAGGAAATCAGGAACTTTCCGGCAAGTTGTTATATACGTTTCTCCAGCTTTTGCAGATAATTCATGTTTTGCATCATATGCGATTATTTATTCACCATAAACTGCTTTCCCTGATGTCACGTGTGAAATCTCTTGGAAATCGTTGCTGGGCGCTGATGTATGTCTGTACATGTTATTTGCATTTTGAGAGGCTCACAGGCTTTACATCCCTCTGTGTGTGTGTGTGTGTGCGTCTGTGTGTGTGTGTGAGGGTGTGTGTGTGTGTGTGCGTCTGCATTTACGTCTTTAGTAGCAGATGGGTCATGTTCATGTCTTCGTGTGAATGTGAGCCAGGCGTGACTTTTAATGGGTAAGGTTAGGGCTGGGTAGGGTGTCGTACTCTCCATTAAAGGTATGGCCATTGAAATGAATGGACGGTCCTCGCAGAGACATCAATACATACATGTGAGTCACACAGTGGTCTCTTTACCCAGGGTTAGAGGTTTGCAACCCACAGGTATTATTTGTGGTTTATGACTGTGTGTGTGTGGGGGGAGGGGGGCGGGTGTGAGTGTCTGTGTGTGTTTTTGTGTGTGTGCATGAGTGGGTATACCTTACCTTATGGGGACACAATGTCCCCACAATGTGATGAATACCTGTCTTTTTCCCTTATGGGGACCAATTTCCTGGGGAAAACTCAATTTAATAAAAATCTGTGACTGCGATGAAAAATCTACAAATGCAAAAACTCTTGTACTTTGCTTGGTTACTTATGTTTATGGTTAGGGCAGGGTGGGGGCTAAGCATTGTTAGCATTAGCATTTTTCCCATAGAAGTAAATGAGCGGTCCCCATAAAGATATGTTTAACTGACATGCATGTGTGTGTGTGTCTGTGTGTGTGTATGTGCGTGTGTGTGACCTCCTACCTCAGGTACCTCAGTCCCCATTATCCACGTGGGGCTCCCCCCTGCCTGCCCGTGTGTCACTGCAGAGCAATGGATCACTGTCCCGTCCGCAGAGTCCCCCCCCCCCCAGTGCTTTATAAAGATGGATGGAGGTCATAATGCCACTGATCTTAATGCGGCTGAGGCCGAAACCACAATTAAATCTGTAATAAAATGTTTCATTTACATCTCGTGCTGTCAGGTGTGGAAGGCAAGACCTCTGTAATCATAACGGGGAGCCAGACTCTCCTCAGCGGACAGCAGAGTCCTGTCCCCCTCTGGCTTTGGCTGTTTTGTTCGTATACCACAGTAACAGAGGAAATAACCAAAGACCAGAGAAAACAGGAGCCAAATTTGCCAATTCTGTCCTTGTGGAGGAATTAAGCAAGAGATGGTTTCATGAGCAACGTGTTACTGCTAGACTTTCTATGTAGAGGGATCGTAGCCCCACCTGAGATGCTTGTTTCACGTCTAGATGCTTCTTTATTTCATTTAAGACTGCAGTGGATGCAGAGGGGCCTCCATCCCACTATTGATGACTTGCCTAAGGCATTCAGAAGCACCTTTGCGTAGCCTTATGATCTTCATGTCACAGATGGACACAGATGATGTGACCTGTCCTCGTTCTCGTGTTTCGGTACAGGCTGGCAGGCCCATCAGGACCCGGCTCTTCACCAGGGTTCCCCGGGCAGGACGCGCTGGCCAGGACGCAATGCTGCCTTTTTAATATTAATATCTGGGAAATTACTCTCCCTGTGTCACCAATTTAAATATTTCAGGATCCATAATCGGTTCGCCAGCTCATTGAAACTAATGAGCGTCACCCACTCTATTACCGTGGTGCGTTCCTGACCCGCTTTTATTATGAAGTATCAATATTATCCTTTTCTGCTTTTATTAGAGTCTTTCATCACTCGCTGGACAGTAATTTAAAGACCTGGGGAGGGGTGGGGTTTTCGTGGGGTGGTGGGGGTTTGCATTCTTTGGCAATTAAAGTCGAGGTGGTGTCACCACGATACACTTTGTTTGTTTGTTTACAGCCCCCCCCATCTTATTACACATTACATGACGCAAGTGTAAAAGTGAACCCGCATACGAGTAATATTTGTTTCACAGACCAGGCTCTCTGTTTTTTAATTGGCTGCTCCATGTCATTAATCATGGTTTAAATGATGAAATGGGCGTGAGCTCTAGTGACACACAACAATGCGAAAGACAAGGAAAAGAGGCAGCAGGGCTTCCAACCACTGGCTGTTATGGGCACAAAACGGCTGGTCAGGGACGGGGGGGGCGGGGGGGGGGGGGGACTCAATCGATGGGCCCCTGCGGACTCCGTCAGGAGCATCAGGAACGAGTCGATTGATCACAGCTACATTATAGACAGGAGCTGTGAGCTGTTTAATGTCAACTGGGGGGGCACAGGGGACTTACCGTGGGGAGAGGACTGGGGCAAGGGGGGGGGAGGTGCAGTGAAAGCCAGGTGCTCAGCGTCAGAACGGGAAGTGACAGCACACGACTGGATCAGGCCCCCTGGGCCTTGGGGTCGGGGATGGGGGGTGAATAGCTGAGGTGGGATCAGGATCTGGCCGCAGGGGTGGGAGGGGTGTGATGTCAGAGAAAGAGCCCCCCCGAGGCACCCCGGCCTGCAATTAAAAGAGCGGCTTGAGTGAAGACGGCGGTGGGGGCCGTGTAGACGTGTATGTCTGGGGGGGGGCAGGGTCAGCAATAAAGCCTTGCATAGCAGCTATCTTAGCGAATGCTGGGGAGCAGCTTGCTCCCCCCCCCCCCCCACAAATCTGTTTCTCATTCTGTGAGCTGGATCACAGCATCTCAATAATGATGGACGATTATTGCCCTTGGATTGCTTTATGATGTATGCACTCGTTAAAAGGAAAGGGCCGCTCGTTTAGGGCACGTAACCTCTCTGTGCATCACCTTAAGTGTGAACGTAATGAAGGTGGCATTCCGGCCCTCCACCCCCAGCAGAGGGGAGCAGTGAGAAAGATGGGAGGCGGCCGGCCGGGTCTCAGCTGAGAGCAGAGTCTGTGCGTGACTGTGTGTGATTGTGCGTGACTGTGCATGACTGTGTGTGACTGTGTGTGATTGTGCGTGACTGTGCGTGACTGTGCGTGACTGTGTGATTGTGCACAACTGCGTGTAACTGTGTGTGATTGTGTGTGACTGTGTGTAACTGTGTCTGATTGTGCGTGACTGTGTGTGATTGTGCGCAACTGTGTGTAACTGTGTGTGATTGTGTGTGACTGTGTGTAACTGTGTCTGATTGTGTGTGACTGTGTGTAACTGTGTTTGATTGTGTGTGACTGTGTGTAACTGTGTCTGATTGTGTGTGACTGTGTGTAACTGTGTGTGACTGTACGTTACTGCGCGTGACTGTGTGTAACTGTGTGTGATTGTACGTTACTGTGCGTAACTGTGCGTGACTGTAAGTCACGGTGTGTGACTGCATGACAGTGCATGACTGTGCATAATCGTATGACAGTTCATGATTGTATGTCATTGTATGTGACCGTGTATGACTGTGTATGTGTGACTATGACTGTCTACGACTATGTGTGTGATAGTGCATGATTGTATGTAACTGTAAAATTTTGTATGATTGTGTGCGACTGTATGATTGTGTGTGACAGTGAGTGACTGCGTATGACTGTGGGTGACTGTATAACTGTGTATGACTGTACGTGACAGTGCATGAATGTGTGTGACTTTATGACTGTGTTGAACTGTATGTCACTGGGTCTTGTTGGCATAAGAGATGTTCTTAAGCTCTGTTTTGGAGCAGTTGAGGAACACTGGTAGCGAGGTTGATTGTGTACAGTGTGAGTGCCTGTGCTCCCCAATGTCACACCCCATCTCCTGCCCCTTCACACCCTGCACCCACATGATGGTGAACAAGGAACAGGCCTCAGATCCTCCCACAGCGATGGTTTATCATTAGTTTTCATGTGTGTAAAGCGGACATCACATCCACCCCAGAATTTTCTTTTTCTGAGGCTGGCTCTTCCTCCCCCACCCCCCCACCCCCCACCACCCACCCCCCACCCCCCACCCCCCACCCCACCATCCCCACACATGCCCCGGCCTCCTCTGGCCTTTTGAAAATTAATTAGCCGTTTGTCATCCAAAGTTGAACTTGGGGAATTGGGACCGCAGACGCATCACTGCGATACAGGGTGGGGGGGGGGGGCTCCCTGCCCCCCGCATTAATAACAGCAGGTGTAAATGATGCAGCTCTTCAGCGGGTTGTACACAGACCTGCTCTTGACTCTCACTTTCACACCGTGGCTCTCAATGTAACCGTAGAAAATGCCAGAAATCACCAGAAAGGGGCCAGGGTATGGCAGTGCGGCCCACCTGGCATACAGTCACAGCTCACCTGCTGCTCTCAAAGGAATGAGGCTCATCCCTGCGATATTGTGGGGAAGAATCACGGTGTGTGCCCCTGGTGACAGAATCGCCCTGGATACCTGCTGCCGTGGCAACGCCACTCAGGTCTGCTGTGGCGTGGCACACCCCTCCCCCCTCACTGCAGCGTTTTTGTTGTGCCGGGGCCCCATGGCCGCGGCCCCCAAGCCCCCTGGGGGCCCTTGCGGCTCGGCGTGCCCTGGGGCTCCTGTCGCTCGCTCCCTTTCACTGCCGCCCATATGGTCCGGCAGCGCTGGATCCCTGGGGGCCTGTTAGCGCTGCCGCACGCAGGCCTGCACCAGACCACCCCCCGGCCCCCAGCCCCCCCTCGGGGGTCTGAGCCCCCACCACTGTCCTCCTTTGTGCTTTTCCTCCCCCATTTTCAATTTTTTAATTTTGATCTCCAGCATTAGTGTGAGTGATGGGATCCTACCTGCTATTTTTTTTGTCTCCCAGCCACCCCCCCCCTCAGTCCTGTGCACGGTTTAAGTGATAAAGTCCCCCCCTCCCCTCATCCGTCTTGCATTTCTCTGGGCCGTGCCCTGTTATATAGTGTGCTGCAGTTAATACTGAGATTTATTGGTCCTGTTAGAAGGATAAATTATATTCCTTTTCTCTCTCACAGGAAGTGCCGCTGGTGGGGGCTCCCCTCCCCTCCGGGTAGACAGGTAGCCTTCACATGGTCTGGCCAGATGCACCCACAAGCTTCTGGCTTTACATGGCCCAGGTGGAGGCTGACTGCATCCTCATGTACACGCTCATGTCAGCCTGTGAGAGTGAGACCAACATCGGTAAAAATGAGGGAGGTCACTCCATCAATCGTATGTGGGAGACACTTTATAAATTATTAAAATTTGATAGGATATTAACTACTATGAGCAAAATTGCTTAAACTCTTTGCAACAATATTGTTTTATTTGTTTTATTTTTATTTATTCTGGTCTAAACTGGTCCTTGACTATGCGTTACTGTAAGTATGTAAATATCACACTGTAAACTGCAGTGCTATGGTTCCATAATTAACAGACTATGTTGCAGTGCATTCTGGGAACAAAATAAACAAGTTTATGGCCGTGAATGATGTAGGGGAGGCAAGGCAGTTTATAGAGGCAGGTGACTGGCAGGGCCAGTGAACACACTGACGCATTAACATGGACAACATAAAAAAAATATATTACTGCAAATGTAAACAACCTGCAACACTTCCTGCTAACACCACATACAAATTGACCAAACATTCAATGTATCACCTTGTACAATGAGGCAGTATGCTGTGATGTTTTAGTATCAAAAACCTCGGTTACCTACGTCTGCTAGCATCACATGTAGGGGATTAACTCCCAGTAACTATCAGACTCTATAAACCAAGTTTTCTCAGTAGTCTACTGCTCCTATACATGCTTACAAACTCCGAACATATTGGCTTCCCTACATATACAATACGTATAGCTCAGATATTGAATGCTAGTGCCCTCTGTGGGTGAGATGGGGCATTTCAGCGAAAAGTCCTAACTTTCTCACGTGGATGATTATCTGGTGTGGGCTGTGCAATAAGCAGGCTCTTAATGAAGCTGTTAGCAGGTGAAATGCTATGTGGGGACTGGGGAGGGCGCTCTGGGGGGGGGGCACTGGTGATCTCCATCACATGTGAACTGACTCCAGGTTTCACACCACAAGTCTCCAGACTGTAAGTCTGCCTAAGTGGTGAATGGGTGCATGGAGGAGGCCCGGCCTCCGGTTCGAGAATGACATGTCTGCAGATACCTTCCTCGTTGTCATGGCGAGGCCCGTTGTCAGGGCACAAGGGAGAAAGGTGAAAGAGGGGGTTTCTGGGTGATGTCTGGCTGGTTGCTGAAGGTTAGAGAATCTCTGACGTGACTGTGAAACTCTACGCATATCTAAGCAGCAGCTCTCTGGAATGAGGTGTGTGTGTGTGTGTGTGTGTGTGTGTGTGTGTGCGTGTGTGTGTGTGTGGATTATGTTTATATTACACGGTGGGGAGCAAATGTCTCATAATTTGTTTGGCTACTTGTTGTTAGAGCTGAGTAGGGGTTCAGTTTGGGATTAGACTGTCCCTCATAGAAATTAATGGAGAGTGAGTGTGTGTGTCTGTGTGAGTGTGTGTCTATGTGAGTGTGTGTGAGTGTGTGAGTGTCAGTGTCTGGTTCTGTGTCTGTGTGAGTGTCAGTGTGTGCAGTGTGTGCAGTGTGTGCAGTGTTGCAGTGTTTCATCGCTCACTGTACAGTATATTAAAGACTTGGGGGTGGGGGGGGTTATGGCTAGGGTGGGGGTGTTATCTTATGTGTACTGAACCGCGACTGTGACCCTGTCACCATGTTTATTGCAGTACCCTGGTTTACAGTCATCAGCCAATCAGGTCAGCCTCAAATGAACACCCCCCCCCCCCTGCCCCGCCCAAAACCCAGGCGAAATTCCTGAGCGTTAATGAGCAATGAAGGGGGCACAAGCGACAGGCTCACCTGTGTGTGTTTTTAATCGTGTACTCTCTGACTGAGGGTGGCAGGCGGGGGAGGGGGGTACTCCCCCAGACCTTTAATTAGCTGGTGGGGCAAGAGGAAGTGCGTGTCGTGCGGCCTGAAAGGGCTCACTGCAGGTGGGGGGGCAAGGGGGTAGCTGGCATCAAAGGCGGCTGGCAAAGTGTACCCGAAAGGGGAATCATTTATCACGCCACCAGGCTGCCGTCCCGCGATGGGGTGTGCAGAGGGGGGGCGTGCTACTCCGGTCCGGCAAGGCGGCAGGAGTCCCTGTAATGTTGCCGGGTTAACAGGAGTCGGTTTTGGTGGAGTTTTAGTGCATAGCTGTGGCTGGCTCCTGTCAGCTTAGCCAGCATGTATGGTGGGGGGTTTGCCCCCGGCTCTGTGTGTTACTCTGACAGCACCGTGCCCCCCAACGGTCCTCCTGTCACTGGGTGCCATTTCTCTGTCTCCCCCAAACCCACCCCGCCCCTCCACCAAAATGCACAACGGTCCTGGAGTCCCCCTCGGCTCAAAACCGGGATCAACCTGATTGTCTGCAAAAGGAGTGTGGCCGGGGGGGGGGGGGTTGTCCTAGGATCCCCTCTGCTGTTTGACTTTCAGGATTCATTGGGGGGAGGTGCAGTCGCCTACACCTACAGCAGTACGGTCTAATTCCAGTCCCCCCCCCCCGAAAGTGGACCGTGTTCCTCCCACAGCCCGGGTGCCGTAAGAACACGGACGTGCCACGTGGCATGATCCCGCGATGTTGCCCACCCCCCCCACCCCCCCCGCCAAAGTGCGCTAATTGGCTCTGGAGGCTTTCCACCAGGTAATATGCATTTGACAGCCCCATTAAATGGTCACCAGGTTACGGTCTTAAGGCTGGGGGGGGGCACAGTGCAGCCTTTACGAGGGGGGTCCACCACATGCTTTTGTTCCATGCGCGGAGGCCAGGGGCACAGGGGGCGGTTGCGGAGGGGGGTTCCAGATCACACTGAAAGAGAGATTGGTTTCTCGCTCTCCCCCCCCCCCCCCCCCCTTCTCCCCCCACATTTGCAAGGTGCGACTTTGCTCTAATTGAGCAGAAACACACAGGCAGATCAGGAATATCTCTAGGGATTAGGGGGAAAAGTTCTGAATCGGCGCTGCCGGCAGCTTGTGTTCAGAGCGCCGACTCCGCTGGGAATGAATGTAGTTAGCATGACCCCTGACCCCGCAAGCCGTCTACGTGGAAGCCGGCCAAGCGGGGCCCACAGAATGCCCTTTGTGGAGCCCATTGAGGACCCTCTCCGCCCGCCCCGTCCCTGGAATGCAGCGGTCCTCCTTTCCCATGCTTTGGAAACAGAGGTGGCCCCCAGCCTGCAAGGCCACCTCAGCCTGTCTTCTTCGTGGAAACTCAATCGAGGCTGACAGCTTCCTGGTCTGAAACTGCCAGCTGGCAGAGTGTGTGTGTGTGTGTGTGTGTGTGTGCGCGCGTATGTGAGCGTACGCAATAATAAGCGCTTTCTGGTTGCATGGGTCAGCCGTGAGAGCTGGTGGGGGGGGGTGTCCAGGGCAGGGCTCTCCTTTCGCAGGCTGCCAGTGAGCGAAGGCCGCACCAGCACCTGTGCTGATTTCTTCAAAGCCAGCAGGTGGCGTAGCTGTTATGGGTTTGGTCTTGACATTAAAAAGATTTCTTAGGTGAGGTCAGCAGTAAAAAGTTTATTTGGCTAAATGGCTAAAGTGCTGGTTAAGCATCTTTGGAAGGTTCTGAACTACACATGTGACCTAGAGTGCCACCATCCCCAGGGCCCGGATGTGGCCCCCTCCGAGAGACACCGGGCCCTGAGCTCACACGGGACGTGACATGCGCAGTCGCTGGGGAGAGCTTTGCGCGGTGGGGGCTTGAGGAGCCACCGGACGTATTTAAAAAAAAAAACGCAAAACCTGAAGCTGCAGGTGGCTTCATCTGGGTGTGAATTCGGCTCCGTGGAGATGAGAGGCTGAGCGGGAGCAGCTTGTCAGTAGATATAACAGGAATCGGAGGACAAAAGGCTGTCAGGCCTCTTTGGGGGGGGGGGGGGGGGGCTGCGATGCTGCTAATAAAGGCCTTTTTTATAAAGGGTTGGGGGAAAAAAGGGCCACTTTGCCGCCCGCAGGCTTCCAAGCAGCCCGACCGCTCGCTTTTTAACATGTTTCCTGTGCAGCTGATTAATCCCGAGCATGAGGATGCGAAAGGCTCTCTAAGCAGCTTGAATGAGGTTACCAGGGAAACCAGAGGTGGTTCTGCATGCAGCAATGGGGGCGTTTTCCAACAGGGTATGGTCAGAAATGGGGGGCTAGGACACACACAGACACACATTCACAGAAACGCGCACACACACTGTCCCTTCCGAGATTCTTCCGAAACATTTGTCCTCCTTGGACACTGGTGAGCACAGCACCCCCTGTCTTACATGCCCCGGTATCACACTTTGATGGCAGGCAGCAGGACGACGCCCTGACATTTCCGGTCCCATCCGCATAGGTGGGGACTCGAATAACATGACTCGCAAACTCAACTTGAAGTCGAGTCACAATCTGATAACTGGACTCACTAACCTGGCAAAAATAATGGAAAGACTTGAACTCAATTAATTTTGTACCCTATGACTTGAGATTTAGACTTGAGTTGGACTTTATGACTTGAGACTTGGACTCGACTTGGACCTTATGACTCGAGACTTGGACTCGACTTGGACCTTATGACTCGAGACTTGGACCCTATGACTGGAGAAGACTTGAGATTATGCCCCCCTCCCAGATACAACAAGATTTAACAATGAGGATTACACAGAAAATGACAAAGAGTAGTCAAATGCAAAACGTGTTGAGCTTCAATATCAAATGGACAAGGTTCTACATCCAACTTTGTTGGGCACTTAAAGCTGCCGAACAACTATTAAGTCTGGCTAAGCATTAAAGACAATGTCTCAGCCAAACACTGATGTAGTTGTGGGCATTAGACATCTAGGCTAATACTCTCGTTTGATTTTTTTATGAATTTAGTGTAAAACTCTACGGCTTTATATGCAGACACAGTCTATGTTGTTTACACATACCGAGGCACTAATTCAGTGTTGAGTGTTAAGATCAGATTAAGTCTGATGAGACAGTTCGGTGTGTGATTTGCAATTTTCCGTCAAGTAAAATGACTGATAAAGATGTGGACTCGGGTCACACAACTCACAACTCGACTAGGACATAAGTCGGAAATTTGATGGAGAAACTTGGACTCAAGGGCAAATGCTTCAAGACTTACCCTGCATTGACTAGAGACGTGTTAAGCAGGTACCTGTTCCCATCTCTGCCCATCTGTTGACACGAGGGAGTCCAGGACTCAGTAGGTCAGTGGTCATGAGGTGGGATCTGACCTTAACTGGCCCGAGGCGTATACGCACTGCGTGATGGTCAGAAGGTGCTGCTGTATCCACTCAGCCAGGCCCAGACTAATGGGAGGGGACCTGCCCTCATGCTCACCCCCGTCTTAGGCTTTCTGTGGTCACCCAGAAGTGTGGGCCCCACTGATTCAGATCACCAGAAATCAGCGGCTCTGGAAGGACCTGTGAAGACCCAAGTGGTTCCACTACATTCCTTCTGGCCCATATGATGCTGCTGTGTAGCTTGTGAGTAGCTCATGGTTTACTCACATACACACTGCGCTGGCGGAACGTTACTCTGGGAATATTCTGTCTTCAGTTTAATAAATTCCTGCTTTAAATAATAGTCTAAGTTGATTCTAAACCTGTCTTAAGGCTGCTGGCAGAATTAGCTCATCAGGCTAACTTGCATGCCTTTCATTTGCTGCCCACACCAACCGCTGAAAGACTCACGGTTTCAGGGGCTGGATGCTTGGATATGTCAGTACTGAAGGGTAACCCCCCTCCCCCGGTGGTGAGGACAGCACAAGTCACCCCACTTCACCAACAAATCCCACATTCTCCTTCTGTATTATCCAAGCCCCCCCCCTCCATCATGAATGGCGTCTCCCTGCAGTGCCCAGCGGTCTGGGTCTTTCACACTAGATAAACTTATATGTTTATACAAGTTGGGTCCGAATGGAGGAGCCAGTGGGGCATGTTACGGCGGTTGGGGAGGGGCGCTCAACCTTTATGAGGCGGCGGGGGCTCATAAAGGTGTCACTCCCGGCAGCCGGGCTGCAGGGGGTGTAAGAGGATCCCGGCTGTAACGTAAAAACGTAACCAGATGAAATCCAGCAGGATGCGGCCTGCACCCTGTCTTTTATGACCTCGCCTTATTTCCCCCCCCCCCCGCCCCCGCCTATAGGACGCTGCCACTAACCCTTTTGAACCCGGACCGCATCTGCTGGGACCGCCGCCCCAGTCAAGCTGTTAATGTGGCCCAGGGTTGACGGGGCCGGGGTGGGGGGCCGGGGTGTGGGGGTGGCTCTTTAGCAGCACAGAGCTTCCCTGACTTTGCTTAACCTCTGACCCCCGCAAGCGACAGCTCCTCCGAAGTTCTGAGCGCGGCAGAGAGGAAGGGGAAGTGTTGGGTTACAGGCCAAACACACATGTGTCACACAGCATAAATCTCCGGGCCCTGCTCCCAGCAGAACCAGTGAAACCCCACGAGGTCCTCGCCGGACTCAGAACCCACCCTCCCTGCCGGCACCCTCGCCCCCCCCCCCCCCCACCACCGGCACCTAATGGCGCAACTCCGGAAGGATCCAGACCGGTCTGGCCAGCACCCAAAACTGCTTCAAGGTTCAAGGGCTATTCGCCATGAATTCGGACCCGTACCGATGGAGACGTGATGTGCGTTTATCTACGAAGAGCACAGCTGGGCTTCGTCAATACGGTGCGTTTCAGACACTTGTCTCGCCCCCCTAAAACACCGCTACTGCTTAGCAGCCCAACTTCCCCCACCCCCCCCCTCCCCGGGTGTTTAAGTGTCCGACAAAATAACAAACAGATGTGTCACTTCAAATAATCCCATTAGCCTCCAGTAGCACGTAGCGCTTTGACTCTCCTGCATTTCCCCCCCGTTATATATTATGAAACAGATGTGTTCTCGGATTTTGGGGGGCGTCGGGGTGGGAGGGGCTGAATTATTATTCAAAGAAGTCAGGAAGGTGAAGCCGGACCGAGACAAGCAGATGTGCTTCGAGCTCCTCTGACAGCTCCGTTCTCGTCACCCTGTCGTCTCTGAACATCGCCTTCCACACTGGACTGACCTTCAGACCTTCAGGTGCTGACAGAGCCGGGGGCCTGGTGGCGTCAGCCCCTGGGTGTCCCATGTGACATTCCTCGTTCCCCAGTTCCAATACTTTGACGTCATACATCGTGGAGATCCTGGAAAGGCTGATCTTGGCTCACTAAGAACCCCTGCAGGCAACACTGGACTCCTTTGCCTACCAGGATCCCATCATAGTGGACGGTGCCATCATCTACCAGCTGAACAAAAGCTGTTTCCATCCAAATAAAAGGATCATGTTCACAGTCTTCACCATACTGAGGGAAAAGCTTTGCTCAGTGCAGCAGGACACGTCCATTGTGTCCTGGATTATGGACTCCTTCACCGTCAGACCTCAGTTCCTGAGACTTTGGAGCTGTAGCCATGGGCAACATAACAGCCAATCAGCAGACACTCTGTTCACTCCATAGACCTCAATCAGTATGTCAGCTGCTCTCAGGGAAACGGCGATACTGGGACAGGAAGCAGACCATCCGCGATGGATACTGCTGAGTGGACCAAACAGAACCAGTCACAGCCGAAGAGACGGTGATGAGTTTAAGGAGGTCTAAGTGTCCTTGTGTCGCCCGGGCGTGAAGGTACCTGGAAGTGAGCTTGGACAGCAAGCTGGAGAGGACTGTCAACAACTGCAGAAGAGCTGGCCGGGGTCACTCCTGTCCTCTAGGGGGCTCCGGCCCCTTGCAGTGTGCAGCTCACTGATCCTGCCGGGGGTCAAGTCTACTATGCCGTAGTTTGCTGGGGCGTCTGTACACGAAGTTCCATGGCCATATCAGAATGGCTGCTTCCGTACCCTCTGCAGAAGCCATACTGAAAAAAACACTCAGCTGAATGCTCTAGAAACAGCCATGTTGACGCCACACACGCTCCTCACACACAGATCACACACATGAACCACGCACACCACACACACTCCTCACACACAGATCACACACATGAACCACGCACACCACACACACTCCTCACACACAGATCACACACATGAACCACGCACACCACACACACTCCTCACACACAGATCACACACATGAACCACGCACACCACACACACTCCTCACACACAGATCACACACATGAACCACGCACACCACACACACTCCTCACACACAGATCACAAACACAAACCACGCACACCACACACTCCTCACACACAGATCACACACACGAACCACGCACACCACACACACTCCTCACACACAGATCACACACACGAACCACGCACACGACACACACTCCTTACACATAGATCACACACACGAACCACGCACACCACACACACTCCTTACACACAGATCACACACACGAACCACACACGCCACACACTCCTTACACACAGATCACACACGCCACACACACTCCTTACACACAGATCACACACACGAACCACACACGCCACACACTCCTTACACACAGATCACACACGCCACACACACTCCTTACACACAGATCACACACACGAACCACACACGCCACACACTCCTTACACACAGATCACACACGCCACACACACTCCTTACACACAGATCACACACACGAACCACACGCCACACACACTCCTCACACACAGATCACACACACGAACCACGCACGCCACACACACTCCTTACACACAGATCACACACACGCACGCCACACACGAACCACGCACGCCACACACACTCCTTACACACAGATCACACACACGAACCACACGCTACACACATGCCTCATGCACGTCTCATATATATATATGTATATATATATATTTTTTAAGTGACCTCCAGTCACTATACATTCCCAGGTAAATATTTTTCTGTTGAGACCCCCTCCCCCCCCAGGACAGTATATTCGGAAGCAGTCAGGCATGTTCGTATCACTTGGACCTGTACGGCCTGCATTGATGGCACTGTGCTGCCATTTTAGAGCCTCCATTTCCCATAATGCCTTGTTTTTGCTGCACTTCGCACCTGTTATTGGGATTTGATGTGATTTGCGACTGAAGGTGTTTTTTTTTTTTTAAATGCAGTTTGACTGCTTTTGCCTCTCTGCTCTCATTTATCAGTCATCGACTGACACGCTGATTTTGTCTCCTGCTGGCAGACCAGTGCCTGGCACAGTGGAGATGGGTCTGGATCTCATGGATGTCAGGATCTGGGTCCGTCGCTGTACCTTAGAGTACAGGCTCCCAACTGGTCAGAAATGCGTGCTGAAAGTCGAAAAGGTCTCTAATGGGATGTCGTTCATACTGTGTAAGAACCAGGGCCAAGCAAAGCTCTCTCTAGCCTCCGTCTCCCTCGACCCCCCTGCCACAAAAAGGGGGAGGGGGCTGATCCCCTACCCCTTACTCCACTGGCCTTTGAGGGGAATGATGGGGGTGGGGGGTTGTTGACTGCTTGAACTCTGGATGGCAGCACTGGAAAGGACCTTTGACCAGGCAATACTGAGGGTGCCCCCCACCTGGTGCAGAGCAAGCCAGAAATGAAATGACATGTTTATTATAATAATCTATTCAAACGCAATGGCATAGCGGCCATGCAGCTCCGTCCTCGGGGTTTATCAGCATAAGAGGAGGTGGGTTTTAGGAAGTGAGAAAGGTCAGGCGTGGGTTTCCTGTATGACCTGCATGGGGTCGGCCCCCACCCCCCTGAATCCTCCGGCAGGGTGTGCCTGTGATCCTGAGTGTGCATCCCCTCTCACGTGTCCGCTGTCCGCACGCGGATGTGGACCCCGGTGCCCCCGTAACAGGATAGCATGTGGGGGTGTGGAGCAGCCTTTGATGCCACTCCGCTTCTTCCATTTCCTGAGGTCTGTTCTGATTTCAACACAGAACTGCCTCAGAGGTTGACCCGAGGTAACCTATTAACCCACAGTTAAACCTAGGTAACCAGTTAACCCACAGTTAACCCACAGGTAACCTGTTTGCTAGGTTTTCTCTGCCTGTTTAATCGCTGCCGGTCCCGGCCGCTGGATGGCAGTGGGATAATCCCTGTGGTCCTAATTGTGCTTGTTGAGCTCACTCTAAATCCCCGCCTGCTTCCCGGGTCTCCTCTTCGGAAGCGGACGCCATAATCCCATCGCACGGATTATTTGCTGGCCGCTTCCGCGTCTTTATTGACAAAGGTCTCTCTTTTTTCATGAATTCCTTTACGCAAGACTCCCGTCTGCCAAAATTAACAGGATGAAAGGCAGCGCCGGATTCACCGTAATCCGCCTGATTGTCTGCGTCCGGCCGCCGCCGCTCCGGGCCCCTCGCTGGGCGGGACGCTGACGGTCTTACCGCCGTGCGCCGAGCAGGAAGCATAATGAGGGCCCGAGCCCGGGCCCTGGCACTGCCGTTCACGGCCGGCTGAAGGCAGCAATTAAGGAGCAGGGTGGCTGGAACCCCCCCCCCACCCCCCCATCCCAGATCCCTTTAGATGTAAATAAAGCCGCTGCTCTGTAAGGAGACGCACCGTCCAAATGAAACCTGCTTCCTAATGAGGGAGCTGCAATGTTTCTCCAGGAACTATTTCTCTTCTCCCCCCTCCCCACTCCTCCACTCCTCCACTCCCTCTGTCTCCATCCTCCTGTTTGTCCTTCCCTCTCTCTCCCTATTTTCCTCTCTATTCTTCATTTTTTTTCTCTCCATCTTCCTTTCTCCTTCACTCTCTCATCTTCTTATTCTTCCTTTTCTTCCCCTCACTCACCATCTCTCCTTTCCTCCCCCACTGTCTCTCCTTCTCTCCTTTCCTGCCTCCCTTTTTCCTTTCCTCCCCTTCTGTCTCTCCATCTATCCTCTCCCTCTCTTTCCCGCTCTCCTTTCCACTCCTTTCCGCATAAGGCCATTATAATCTTTTATGTAATCCTCATCACACTCGCAGGTGGCAGCATCAGACTGTGGTTCATTGCCCCCGATCCCAGTGCCCATGTAGAGCAGACTGTAGTCGTACGAGCATCATTAAGGCACCTCTGTCAGCCTGTCTGTCTATCAGTGAGTCTGTCTACCTGCTTGTCTGTGAGTCTGTTTGTCTTCCTGCCTGTCCATATGTCTGCCTGCCTGTCTGTCTGTCTGTGAGTCTATCTGTCTTCCTGCCTGTCTGTCCATCAGTCCATATATCCGCTTGTCTGTCTGTGAGTCTGTCTGCCTGCCTACCTGTCTGTCTGTGAGTCTATCTGTCTCTCTGTCTGTGAGTCCATCTGTCTTCTTGCCTGTGGATCCAATGGATCGACGGCCTCCAGATTGGCTGCCATGGCCGAGTACTGAAAGCTCAGCTGACCCGATGATGAAGACGGTATTGTGGCCTTAATGATGGCTCCAGTACTGTTACGTATTTCATACAGCGGGGACCTGAGGTACCCTGTCCCAAAGCGTCCGCTTGGTGTTGACGTGCCCCTCCCACCAGCCACTTCTGGTTTTATAATGTGCCTGTATCTGCTCACCAGGGGGTGTCGTTTCAAATTCCGTCCTGAGGATCCTCTTTGCCATTAAAGCTGGCTGGTCCAGGTTCCCCATTTCGGACGAGGCTTCGGTACTAAATGCCTTTATTCCAGACTTGTGTTTCCAGCGTGTGATGCAAGCACTGGTGGTTTCTGTGCAACACTTACAGTTGGGGATTCCTGTAGGATTTTGCTGAGAGCGGCGTGTGTGTGTGTGTGTGTGTGTTTGAGTGGGTATACCTATCCTTATGGGGACACAATGTCCCCATAACGTGATAAATATCAATTTTTTTTTCGCTTATGGGGACCGGTTTGGAAAAGGGGTATTTTACATTCTTGTCAAGACAGAAGTGGTGTGTGTGGACCCCCCGGTTTGTAAATAGGCTTCCACAATGATTTAGTAAGTCCCCCCAGAGAAGCTATCCTCATTGCCTTGTCCCATGCCTGGTCACTGATCCCCCCCACCCCGACAAACAGCATGTGCCCTACACTTCGCTTCTTTCTACTATGAGTGTGTGTGTCTGTGAGTATTTGTGTCCATAACAGGATGCACCAATCAGCTCTGCAGCCACAGACTGGAGGAATGTCTCGCTCGTTCCCATATGACATGGTCAGGGAAGCGGGGAGGAGTATCAGAGCTCTAATGGGGGGGGTGTCTCAGAGCAGAGGGCAGAGGGGCATGTATACACCCCACCCCACCCCCCCCCACTCCCAGTAAATTGCATTGCTTTCTTGTTTTATGAGGTACATTCTGTTTGCGCCGGATTTCAAAGAGCAGTCGCGCTCTGATTTACAGCCTGACATTTTATTTATTTGTTTATTCGTCTGATTTTGCCGAAGTCAGGAAACGTTTCAGGAAACTCTTCCTGTGGATGCAGCTCAACATTTTTCACCAAAGCTGTTTTCTCTATTGAGGAAAAAAAAACACAGGATCCAGAAAATCTCAGCTGCAAGATCGCTTTAGCCACTATGCCCCCTAAGGGTCACAGAACCACATTACAACTGCCCTCTGAAGACCCACATTTGGAGGACAAATGTAGATCCTGTCTGGAGGTAAGTCTCTAGACGGCAGCATGGATAGCAGCTCCAGAGTAGCTCAGAGATATCGGGATGCATCTCGCAGTTCCTTCTGAAAGGAGGCCTTCCTAAAACCTGCAAAATAGCTTTGCTCATTCCAAGCCTCCTCCTGCTTTTGATAGAAGAGGAATCCAAACTGATGTGGCTTTTCTGTTTACAAACCCAGGAGTGTTTCACGTCTGCTTGGAAGAGATTTCCAGTGGATCTCTTTTGGCAGTATAACGGCCTTCCAGCAACGGGTAAAAACATTAACGTGCGTAACGTTCATAACGTGCATGAACATGGGTGTGTTTACAAGCCGACACCGAGAGCCGTAAAGGAGCACAGACATCCATGCACACAAAAAAGCCCTGTGTCACCCAAAAAGCTGGCCACGGATGCACCAAGGCTCCCACTGATAGGAGATCCATGCAGCGGCATCCCAAAACATCGCCCCCCATTGGCCTGGAGGCCTCAGCACCGTGCCCGAACGATCTCGCATCCTAACTTGTTTTTCCAACGCTAAGGCAGAAGGTACACGGGCTTATTCTGCGGTTATGGATTTCTTTGGCCCCCTCCTCCAGACTTGCAGCCTCCTGGTGCCCATCAGGCACCCTGAGATTAAAGGAGAGGGTAAAAAGTACATGTCGTCTTTCAGGCCAAACCTCCTCCAGCACAATGGGGCCTCCATCTCGGGGTCTTCGTCCCTGTGAGGCTATAATAGAAGCTCCTTGTCAAGATTATTGAGATGCGGTACATTAAACTAAAAAGCCCCCCTCCACCACTCAATCTTGCCCCCCCGCTTCAGTTGCTTTAAACTGTTAATGCGTATCGATTTGTACTCTCCGAGCAGAGCTGCTCTCGAACCCGTCCTTGCGGGCCAGGTCCTCGAAGGGGACGTGTTTTTGTCGAGGTTCATCTGAAAGCCACCGTTTTCTTCCCTTCCTGATGGTGTGAGATTAACAGTCTTTTGTTGGGATGGTGGAGGTGGGGGTGGGGGGTGAGGGGGGCCGGCGATTCGCGAATCACTGGCTCAGCCAGACGAAAGCGCTCTGGACTTCAAGAACCCTGCAATGACATTCGTCGAGTCACACGAAGCAGCTGTGTGTGGGGTATGTGTGTGATAGAGAGTGTGTTTTCTGTCAGTGTGCTACGTTGTGGGGACCATTTATTTAAGCTCAATATATAAAAAACTGAAAAGCTAAAAATGCCAAAAGTCTCGTATTTGGCTTGGTTACTTATGCTTAAGGTTAGGGCTGGGTAGGGGTTAAGGTTGCCATGTTAGGATTAGGGTTTTCCCCATAGAAATGAATGAAGAGTCCCCACAAAGATATGAGTACACGTCTGTGGGTGTGTGGGATGTTCTCTCCTGGGCCTGTACAACAGAACACAGCTCTCCATGGTACAAAAACTCCCACTCGCCAAATCCCCCCTAACTCCGCTCCCCCCCCCCCCAGTTCTGTCTCCTCTGGGATCAGAGAGGCAGTCCAGTGCCCCTGCAGGTCCAGATGGTCCCACAGACAGCCCTCAAAGCCCTGTGAATCAGGGCTGTAAATCCCGCCCGGCCTCAGCCTCTCGGCCCGCTCGGCGCTCCGTCAGGGGCACGGGGCTCTTGCCCGCCCGGCTTCCTGTCCCACATGAAAGGCTGGACGGGGGGAGACGCGAGAGGAGGGGGGCCTGCTGGCAGATGGATGAGCGACTCGTTCCCACCAGAAGAGGTGTGAAGCAGGCCTGTCCCCTGCCTGCCTGCATGCAGACACACACGGACACGCAGATATGCCTATTTACAAGCCCCCCCCCCACCTTGAAATGCTGCTATGGCCACTATTACTGTTCAGTCTTTGCGAAATCTGCAGTTCGCCTGCAGCTATGCTGCCTTACGGCCCACAATGGACCAGTGTCCCACACAGGGGGATCCTGGCGTTCTGTGAGCCCGCACTGGATAACTGGGTCTGGAAGGTCCACGTTTGGATGAACTGGCATTTTGTCAACAAAGTGTTTGTTCTTTATTTGGTCCATAACTGCTGGCTTATCCTCATGGAACATATTTTATTCCTGAGACCCCAGTGTGCTGTTAAACTTCCATGTCACACGAGAGAGAAGACGCTTCCAAGTCCGCTATGTAACCCTGGTAACTGTTTCCGAGATGCAAAATGGCGGACGGGCTCGGCCCAGCGAGGCGGTGTCACTCACATGGGCACCCAGGCAAATTCTGTGGCCCCAGCCACATTCCACGACCTGTCGAGAAAGCCCCCCCCCCCCCCACAGGCACACGCGCGCCTGCACGCACATGCACCCGTGCGTGCAGAGGCCAAGCTCATTTTCAAGTGCCACGGCCTCCCGCCACTGCGGGCATCGGCTCGTCAGCCTGTCTCATTAGAAACAGCTTGGCTTCGGTGCAGGCAGCGCTAATCGAACAGGGGTCCGCGGCAGATCGGGCGCTTCCGCAGCTGCACGCGGAGGCGCTAACACGGACCGCACTCGCCCGTCACCCAGGCTGCCGTCGCCGCCGTCGCCGCCGCTCCCGGCTCGCAGCGCCGTGCCAATCACAGCACCGCTACCCGCTAGGAAACGCGGCCGTGTCACACGGAAAAGGTGCCGAGGTCCGTGACAGCCTCGCGCCCGGTTTCACTTCCGAGGAAAAAAAAACACAAAAGTTTAAAAGATTAGATTTTCCAAGGCGTGTGGATGTTATATCTTCCTTATTAAATATTCATTTATGTAAAGACCCCCCCCATGAGCCTCGACGTTCGATGGCTTTCGTATGAAATCCGAATATTCAATGTGAAAATCGCTAATTTATCGTTGCAGGTGGTAATAGGTGTGTCATTGTTTGGTTCTGTCCCTAATTCATTATGCGTACTCCTTCATCTCGGAGCGGTGTGTGCGGGTTCACCAAAGAGCACTGAGACACTGAATATTTATGAGGGTGGGCGGGCTCTGTGTGGCCACGCCCCTTCATCATGTAACAGTGTGACCAGAAGTGTCAACATCGTTTGCATAAAAGCCTGTTTTACTGTCAACCAGTGCTTTTAGCAACAGCCTGTCGGTGGCGCTGTTACCAGGATTCTCACTGTGCGCATTTATCTTGGAGTTTGTGAATCCGCTCAGGGCAGAATTCCGTAAAGAAGGTTAGGGTTTGGGCACCATTGAGACGTATTACCTGCAGCTATCTTTTATCCTGATGCTCACGAAAGGCCGATTGAGGTTTTATTTCCTGAATCCCAGCGGCAGATGGGACACGCTGACCCAGACCAAACGCCCTTAGCCCATACGGCAAAATGGTGCTTCACGCATATCAGGTCAGCTACAACAGTCACGAGGTCGGTGTGCAGCAAGGATGCAATACTGGTGCGTCGTAGTGCGGTAGCATGTGCTATGACGCCTGTTAGCGTGTGTTACTGACAGGCTTCAAAAGCAGTGGCTGTGTTTTATTTGCATTATAGCCTTGGTTCTGTATTGAACTCTAGTGGAAGAAACTATCTATCTATCTGAATGGAGCCTTTCGGATATAAGCACTGCAGGGTCACCAGCGGGGTGTCTGACTGCTGGCCTGCAGGGAAACACTCATTAGCAGCACATGTGGACTGACTAGCGCATCCGTTATGTTAACATACATGCTAAATGTAGGATGTCTGTCTGGGTGAAAAGTACGTTCATCATGTAGAGTGGTGCCGGATCACTGAAGCCTGTTTCACTGAGTGTCTGTCCGTTCCTGGCTTTTAATTTGAAATGTTGTTCCAGGAAGTGCGGATGTTCTGTAATTTGTATGAATATGTCTCCTGGTCACTGCAGAACGTACCTGGAGTGTTAAGCCTGTAGATTTCTTTCGTTGGAAAGACATTGATGTTTAATTAGGACCCAGTATGAAAATTCTCTGTCTTACTACGTTTTAACTACTTCAGTCAGAATCAGGCATCTTGGTTCACTTGCCAAACAGCCAAATTCCCAGGCGAGTCATTTTTACCCCATGTTTTGGACAGAACCAGCCCCTACGATAAGGCTCCAGCCCCCAGCTTGCAGGCCCCGGACGGCGCGGGTCGTTCCCCCTCCACCACTGAGCCGAGAGCCCCAAATTGGGACGTAATCGCCGGGAGCGAAATGCTAGAAAATTGGTGCTGCTGGTTTTCTGAGACCATGCTTCACTTCAAAGCGAATGGCGGCAAATTGCCAGGGAAAAACAATGCGATTTGGGAGGCGGGGAAGCCGGCCGGGGAGCAGCACACAGGGGAGGGCCTCCGGGGCCTGGTGCTGCCCTACCTGGCTATTACCGCCTCCTGCTGGGGGGGCTGGGGGGAGCATCATGGCAAACAGGTCCCAATACCATCCATTGAACCATCCATCCAGCTAATTCTCCTGGTGAGAGTCCGGGCAGTAACATACCAGTCATGGTCCGGGCAGTAACATACCAGTCATGGTCCGGGCAGTAACATACCAGTCATGGTCCGGGCAGTAACATACCAGTCATGGTCAGGGGCAGTAACATACCAGTCATGGTCCGGGTAGTAACATACCAGTCATGGCAGGGCAGTAACATACCAGTCATGGTCCGGGCAGTAACATACCAGTCATGGTCCGGGCAGTAACATACCAGTCATGGTCCGGGCAGTAACATACCAGTCATGGTCCGGGCAGTAACATACCAGTCATGGTCCGGACAGTAACACAGTCATGGTCTTTCATCGTTTCGAGTTTCATCTTCTATCTGTCACACACACAAACATCTCCGCAGTTGAAACGCCATCCCGTCTGCTTCCAAGATTATGCATAAAAATAACTACATAACATAAAGGGAAAAAATGCAAGAAGATAAGCTTAAATAAGATAAGATGGCAATATAAATAACAATAAGGCTGGGAAATATGACAATGAAGAGGGAGGGTTAGCAGTAGCGTTGGGGGTAGCGTGTCTACCTGAAAACCTCAGCTGTGAGGCCGTACAAAGAGGGGGCGGGATGCTGTCATGCGGAGTGTACAGTGGTGTGTTAACTATTTCTCCAAAGACGCAAATCTAATCATATAAAACTAACAGACATAAAGCTTGTGAACACAGACACTGTTAGCTGCACTTCATACTTGATTTGATATGATTTTAAAATGTTATTGAAATACAGTCTTAAATATATAAATGCATTATGAAGGAGGTAAAGATCGGGCAACTTCATCAGGCTGAGTAATTGATTGTCAGGGTGGGGTGGGGTGGTGTTATGAGCTTGAGCCGGCCGCTGGGGGTTGATGGTGACCCCCCCCCCCTTCCCTGTCACCTCCTACACCTCTAACTAACAGCCTTTCCTGCCCTTAAGAGAAGTGCCATAGCTCTGAAACATTTCGGCCACCACCCCCCCCAGGCACATGATTTAAATGTTAAGTACATTTTCAGCGTGGGGGCTGGGGAGGGTGATGCAATCAGGAAGCTGTTGGCTGCGGCGCGACCGAGCCACGGTGCGAGCACAGCGCCGCTGCGTGTCGCGCCCACGAGCGCCTCATTCTCCCTGCCAGCAGGTGTCACCGCTGCACATAATAGGGTTTGCATGTGTAATTAACACATGCCCGACAGCCTGCTCTTCAGGTGCTGGGGCTGGGGGCGGCCAAGAGCGAGGGAACGAAAGAGAGGGAGCAGCAAAACGCATTAAGGTACCGAGCGCAACCCCCCCCCCCCCCACCCCGCAGAGACCCGTATAAACCCGCTGTGTGGCCAGGCTGAAGCTGCCCCATCACCAAATCCCTAATTACCATAGATACGCTAATTAAGAATTAGGAGGAAGAAAGGCTGCGGATTAATTGAGGCCGACGTGGTCTTTAATTAGAGCCGAGAGTCACACGTTGGGATTTTATGAATGAATGATTTTTTTTACTGCCCTTCATTACATATAAGCAGTTACTAGCAGCTATTAGCATATGCTTCTCTAAATGAGACAATATGTTTCTGGTCATTTCTGTCCAAACAGCAGATTTTATCTTCAGGCTCCCTGACTAAACTAGTGTTAATTAGGGCTTTCCGAGGCAAGAGGTGGGGGGAGAGAATCCAATTACTTTGGTTTTTTTTTTTTGCCTCGAACCTTTTCTTTGCCATTTGGACAGTATAAATACAAAACAGAGCATGGACTGGCAGTGGGGGGCGGGGTAGGGGGGGGATAGTCGTGTTCTAATTTGCCGACGTTTCCGATATCCAGGATTCCGGGCCGGCTTTGCCTTGCCGTGGATTTTTCATTATCTTCACGCCCCTGTGAGTTTCCTCACTGAGAGTATAAACAGGCGAATTGGCTGCTCTCTCGATATTCCGCTTAAACGTGCTGCACACTTTGATCCTTTTGTTCCTGTTTGTTTTGCCCCCTCGGACTGCATTTTAATTGAATTTCGCATCACCCTCGGGAGGTTGTGGAGGGGGCACTTGACGGGCGCCCCAAAGCGGCAGGAGACGAGTCACCGGCTCACGGCCACAAGACCGCTCAGAAATCCGGTCTGTGTTCCGATATTCCACACATTTTCACATCACATCAGATCCGTGTTACGGCTGTGGTAGTGGGATCGACACCCTTCAGCTGTTAGATTTCATAGAACCTCTATCCTTGTTGGGAATTCAGCTGTTAAACATCATTGAACCAGTCTGTGTGGAGAATTAGATATTATGGAAACTATAGGCCGTTAGATTTCATGGTTGATCAGTCGGGTGAGCAGTGATTTTGCGACAGTCCTGCGTCTCTCCGTGAATCACTAAAGCCCAGCGTCTCTCGCTGCTGTGGATTCCCAGCGAGGAGGCAGGAGCAGATCCTGTCCCACAGCGGATCCTCGTAACGATACCATCAGAGACGCCAGCGAACCCTTTGCCAGCAGTATATAAGCTGCTCCTCACCCTAAAAGACAGCTCTGTAGTAAAAGCTAAGATCATTTCCATGATTTTTTTTAAAATGATGTTATAGTGTAGCACAGGCCTGCAGAAGGCAGTGAATTTCATGTGCGATTTTTTTCTTTGCTGACTAGCGGTGGTGATGTTGCTCTTTCCCACAAGCCACATCTGTACCGTCGTCCGGGCCTCGGGCCCCGGGCCTTGGGCCCCGGGACCCGTCTAACTGCACGCCTCTAAGCACTTCAAAGGCCCCCCCTTGCTGGCGTCCCACCCTCCCTGGCCTGCACTGTAGGAAGGCGTAGCTCTGTCGCATGGATGGGGGGCTCGCTGTGTCCTAACGAGGGCGCCGTGCACTCCCAAGGTCACTGGGGGGGTTAGGCTTTAATCATGGCGGGAGGAAGAACGGTAGGCGGCAGGTGAAGACCAAACGGAGGGGGAGGCCTGGGGGGTGAGGGCTGCTGTCATTTTCTGCTAATAGGCCGGAGTAGCTGGCGGGGGTCACTGGTGTGGGTGCTGGATGGGGGGGTACCAGTGTCCCTCTGTGTGAAGCTCAGCCCACACAGCCCAGACGTACATGCACAGAGGGGGTGTGTGTGCATGTGGAGTTACACGCTAAAGCCCCCCCCACCCCCATCCCCCAGCTAATGACGTTGTCACTCGTGTCCCCATGTTAGAGAAGCGCCCCCCTCCCATTCTCCGGAGGAGCTCTCGTTTCGATCTCTGCCTCTAGCGGAGCTCTCCCCGTGAACGCCGGGACGACTCCTAATGCACCGAGTCACACGCCTCCTTCAATAGGCTTTTATCTGCTGCGGAAAGGCAGGCCATTACCCCCCCCCCCCCCCCCCCCCACCTCCCTCCCCCCCGAAAGTTTTTGGCTGCCTTTAAAGAGGCAGCGTCAAAAATGTGTCGGAAGAGAAGCCAGTCACACGGACAGTGAGGATGCTGGATCAGGGCCCCCGAAGGTGCCGCACTCATTGCGGAATTTCACGACCTTTTTTGTGTTCACGTCTCGTCCCCCCACCCCAGTTTAGCGTCCAAAGGTCAGGAGTGGGGAAATGGTGCTTTACAATGAGCATGTTTCCTGCAGAAGGTCCGGTAGCCGTCTGCTGATGCTCATCTCACCTCGTTCGTCATGCCGCGGACGGCTCTGTCCGCTGTACTCCATAAACGCACTTCAAAGGCGCCGGAGTGGGTCGGGTTCCGGCTCTGCCACATTACACAGAGTAGCGGGTGTCATGAACGTCTTAATCAGAATCACATTTACTCATTGATCCCGGGGGGGTTGGGACTTTTTCCGGCCCGACAGACAGACGATGCATTGTGGTCGTAAACCCTGTCAGGCTTCCAGGAACGCGGTGAATCAGCCCCCCCCCCCCGACAGACGAAGGCTTGGAGTGTAGAGGAGGGAAGTGGATCTCGCAGGCATTTCTCTGCTGGAGGTCCGCGTCTGTGTCTGATCAGTCCTGCTTGGAACCACTCAGACCCGCTCAGAAGCACTGAGATCCGCGCAGCCTTTCATGCTCCCACCTTCACCGTGGATCAGCTCCTCCACTCTTCTCTGTTTTCTTTCTTGTGAATAATGCCTCCCCGGGGACACAGGCTCTCACCCCCTAAAACGACATGCACGCCAAGGGAGGCAGATTTATCTAAGCTTCAGGTTACATGTGCCAGGAATCGTGGCACGCCAACCCCTGCTGTACGGGAGCCGCCAGGGGCCCTCAAGGGCCATCAATTGCCTCCCCATCCCCTCATAGCTGGGTGCATGGGGGGGTTCAGAGGTCGAGATGGGCGATCGGCATCCTGGAAACCTTCCGGCTGCGGCCTGCGTCTCTGAGCCCTGGTCCAGGCCGACGGGGGGCTGTGGTAATATTTTATTTAGTCTGTCCCTCTGCCAGTGTCTCATGACAGGAGCAGCTCTGTGAACAGTGGGATAACCCACTTTATGCTCATTTCTAGGCGTTTCTCACATGTTCCACGTACTTTTGTGATGTTAATAATGAGCCACAAATCTGAAACGAACAGATACTGGCATTTATCGCTAAAGATTCAGACTCAGAGAGCGAGGGAGCAAGCAAGCGAGGGTACGCCAGGCTGCAAGTCAGGTTGGGAGGGGGGGGGGGGGGGCAGACAGACCGCTGGGCTAATGGGGCTGCAGGCTGCAGCCAGCATGTCGGGACTGTGCTGTCATGTGGGTCATACACCCACAACCTGCTGGCGCGCCACCCATGAAACCTAATTACTGACAAATAATGACAATAAACGAGTGTACAGCAGATACACACCACTGGAATATCGTCTTTTTTAACCCAGGCTAATTCTATCGCCCACGGTGTATTGTCTATCCGGGCTGTGATCCGCGTTATACCCGGCCGGTTCCTCCAAGCGGATCGAGATGGCCAGGGGGGGGGGTGGGTGCCGGTGCCACCTGCTCGTCAAGTGGCCTCTTAATTATCAGATCAAAGAGCTTGAAAAGGTGCTAAGTGTCTGGAAGTGGGACCGACCAACAGGCCCCTTTCATCAGTGCCACACCAGGCATCCAATCAGAAATCCGGGGGTGGGGAGTGGGCGGGGCCTTGGTGCGGGCTCCGCCGTCTCACGCGTGTGTGTGTGTTTCATTTTCCATCTTTGTGAATTAGTTTTGATTTGATTCCGGCCGCTGAGCTGGATGGAGGCAGCATTGTGTAGGGCCGGCAGCCTTTGATGTCACCAGAGAGGGCGATCGGCGCGCCCACGGGGGAGGACTTCGGCGGAAACAGCCCCTTTGTGCCGCTTGAAAAGGTTGGTGCTCCCGCGGGCCCCGGGGACGAGGACCCTAAATGCTGCTTGCACTGAGATGCGGCGTGTTCCACCCTCACCTGTTTGAAGCATAATTATCTCTCTGATCAAGTGTTTGTGGCCCCCTGCCCTGACTACACCTCCCTTCCGCTTTCAGGTAAAGGCAGCCATTTTGACATTTGTACAACTGCCTCTCAGCCACTCCCCCCCCCCCCAAACAGCTCCAGCCCCCCACCTATATCCCCTGCGGAGCGTAATGATGGCCCATCAAATGAATGATGCCCAGAGAGGGTTTACCGAGGTACAACCTCCAGCAGGGGGAGAGCTGGTTACAGACCTGGAACTGGGTGAAAAACTTGTAAGCTGTGTAAAGCCTAACTGGATATGTGTGTCTGCAGAGCTGCTAAAGGAAGCGTAACTGGGAAAGGGGCATTACAGATATAATGTTATACATCTACAGTTAGACTCTGCCGCCCTGATCAGTGTGTTTAGGAGACGGGTGGATGCATGAATGGATGGATGGATGCATGAATGGATGGATGGATAAAGCTAATTAATAGAAGATGGTGTGGGAGGCAGGGGTACAACTTGGTTGCCCCTCCTGAATAGCCAGCCACAAATAACATTTCCAGTTCTTTACGCAGTCTACCAGGTGCTACTCTCTAGGTCCTGGGGCTCAATCTCTGGTGCTTCCGTGAGTCCTGTGCCCCCCTCCTCCTGAAAACAGGCCCCTTTCATTAAGGCTGGTCAGACCGAAACAGGCGCAGCCCTGTGTCCACTGCCATTTTATTGCCGTTGTGTGGCAGCAGACAGAATTCCGGGTTGGGAATGTGCAGGTGCCGCGTACTTTTTACGGTGTCGGGACGTAATTAGAGCCGGGATCACTGCGGAAAAGTAGGAAGCCTGTTTGACCATAAAACCGGAAGAGAAATGCTGTAAAGCTCAAAGACACGTCCTTCCCTGCGTCACTCAGCCTCCATTCATTTGTTTTCGTTTATCCCGATTGCCCTGCCACTCCAGTCACACACATCACCATGGGGTCAGTGTCTGGCGAGGGGGGGGGTGACAGGGCAGGGGACGGACTCATGCTCCTGTTTAAACTTCAGCTGTGACTTTTGGCTCAGCTTACAGGCAGCCATCTTAAAAATGCACCATGCCTGTTTATGCACTGAAGACGGTTCCCAAGGCTATGAGAACAAGGCCCCTCCCCAGATGTCAGCTGGGCCCCGGGTTTAAATCCCTGAGTGCTGCCTCACCTGTTTTGGGCACGTAAAGCTTTCTGCGCCCCCCCGTAAGCAGAGACACCGTGGAACTTTCCGGCTGGAACGCAGACGTATCTGTGGCATGTTGCCTCCTGGCAGGTTGCAGGAAGTCTGCTGTGATCTCTGAAGGGGGGGGCACGTTAGCCCCCCCCCCCCGGAGGCAGTCAGCGACCCGGGGGAATCCACCAGCACCGCCGATGAAGGAGACGGGACGTTTCATGCTCTCTGTGCGCCGAGACGCTGACACTCCTAACGAGTTGGGGGCATAGCGGCGGCTCTCCGGCACTCTCTCTGACTCCCCCCCGTCGGCACCATCCCCTACCCCCCCCCAACCTCCCAGGCATGTGCAGTGACTCTGCACTTACCGTGTAAACAGTAAGGCAGGAACAAGACAGCGACGTAACCACTGGTGGTCATGAGGGCCATCCTTGCTGGCCAGCTTCAGCTTCATGACGACGCGAGATGGCAGAATGTTACTGTATGATGCTACTTTTAGATACTGAATACAAAGGGGGCGATGCGCATCTCAGCAGGCTGTGACACTGCGTCTGCCATCAAAAGGTCACTGGTTTAAACCTCAGGGTTGGCAGAATTATGTCACCGTTGGGCCCCTGGGCAAAGGCCCCTAACCCTCGACTGCTTCAGGGAGCCACTGACTCGGCTTTCTCAAATAAAAACATACAAAAATAAAAAAAAAAACAAAATCATATGTTGCCTCAGATAAAAGCTAATAATACTACAGAGCAAATACAAAAATATATTTAAAAAACCTGTTTCTTTGATACTAAAACATGAGGTTTTTGTGTTATTTTTTTGTATTTCTTGATTTAATTTATTTGCTTCACTTGACCGCTGTCTTGTCCTATCAAACTACAACATTGTTTTACCATGAAAACGGTATAAATGTGGTACATGCGTTGGGTTCCGCTGAATGACCGTTATTCCGCCGGCCCTGAATATCGACATGGGGCTCCTGTGTCCACAAGGCCGCTTCCGGAAAATTCTCACTAACGAGACGCAGCATATGGGGCGAGGGGGAGGGATTCCTCTGCACCATCAGCCGGCAAGTATAGAGGTCTGCTCCCCATGCGGGGTGTATTCATGCAGAATAACAGCACTGTGTATGCTGGGGGGCAGAGGAGAGGGCTCGGACGCCAGGGGGCGGTGGTCAGAGGGCGTGAAGCAAATGGAGGGGGCCAGCCTGAATATTCACCCCCTATGGATCTTTGGGAACTGATTAAGCGAGAACGGTCCGGTCTGCAGATCGGCATGATGACCCTGCATTCATGGTTAAGAGGCTCGGTAACCTGTGAGTGCTGCACATTTACCAAAATCTGCAGACTGGTCGCGGTCCCCATGTTCCCCAGCCCAGTCACGGTTCCGGCTCTCTGTAACCCAGTCACGGTCCCGGGGCTCTGTAACCCGGTCGCGGTCCCGGCGCTCTGTAACCCGGTCGCGGTCCCGGCGCTCTGTGACCCGGTCGCGGTCCCGGCGCTCTGTGACCCGGTCGCGGTCCCGGCACTCTGTGACCCGGTCACGGTCCCGGCACTCTGTGACCCGGTCGCAGTCCCGGTGCTCTGCGACCCGATCATGATCCCAGCGCTCTGTAACCGGGTCGCGGTCCCGGTGCTCTGTAACCCGGTCGCGGTCCCGGCACTCTGTAACCCGGTCACGGTCCCGGCACTCTGTAACCCGGTCGCGGTCCCGGTGCTCTGTAACCCGGTCACGGTCCCGGCGCTCTGTAACCCCGGTCGCGGTCCCGGCACTCTGTAACCCGGTCACGGTCCCGGCACTCTGTAACCCGGTCGCAGTCCCGGTGCTCTGCAACCCGATCATGATCCCAGCGCTCTGTAACCCGGTCGCGGTCCCGGTGCTCTGTAACCCGGTCGCAGTCCCGGCACTCTGTAACCCGGTCGCAGTCCCGGTGCTCTGCGACCCGATCATGATCCCAGCGCTCTGTAACCCGGTCACGGTCCCGGCGCTCTGTGACCCGGTCGCGGTCCCGGCGCTCTGTGACCCGGTCGCGGTCCCGGCGCTCTGTGACCCGGTCGCGGTCCCGGCGCTCTGTGACCCGGTCGCGGTCCCGGCACTCTGTGACCCGGTCACGGTCCCGGCACTCTGTGACCCGGTCGCAGTCCCGGTGCTCTGCGACCCGATCATGATCCCAGCGCTCTGTAACCCGGTCACGGTCCCGGCGCTCTGTGACCCGGTCGCGGTCCCGGCGCTCTGTGACCCGGTCGCGGTCCCGGCGCTCTGTGACCCGGTCGCGGTCCCGGCGCTCTGTGACCCGGTCGCGGTCCCGGCACTCTGTGACCCGGTCACGGTCCCGGCACTCTGTGACCCGGTCGCAGTCCCGGTGCTCTGCGACCCGATCATGATCCCAGCGCTCTGTAACCCGGTCGCGGTCCCGGTGCTCTGTAACCCGGTCGCGGTCCCGGCACTCTGTAACCCGGTCACGGTCCCGGCACTCTGTAACCCGGTCACGGTCCCGGCACTCTGTAACCCGGTCGCGGTACTTGTGTCCCACAGCCCAGTCATGAACTCCACCGTCTTCTAGCTCTCCTTTGACAATTTTCCTTTTCAGATCTATGATCATAAGCAGCAATTCACTCCCTCGACTGTCTTGGTGAATCTGGCAATAAAATAAAACACTACATATTTCCGGTAAATTTCTGTGACTGATTTTTTATTTATTTCCTGGCCGTTGGGAGCGAGTCCCACCTTTCAGGAACAATCCAGCACAGACCACCACCGCTGGGCAGCTGGGCAGGATGCAGTTCATACTGGGTAGGGTCGTGCTGGATGAAAGCCCCCCCCCTGCATATACTTTTGGAGCTTCTCTCCAACCACCTGCACGTTTAGAGAAAGTTGGCTGCTGAATCACACCGCAGTGCATTCTGGGAACATGCTAAAGGACGGAACAGGCATCAATGGCCCTCAAACATGACTCTTTCCATTCTGCATATAGATGCATTTTAAACATCATATTTTGCAGCTGAATGGTGTAATTCAGGGAACTGATTATGTTTTTAATGTTCAGTGTCCATCAGTTCATGGCCCCCCCGCGCCTCCCCCGCCCCCTAAAACTGACTGTCATGCTCCCACCGCTGTGCTCCTCATTCCAGAACTTTCTCCCTGCCCTCATCTCCTTTCTAGTTAGTTTGTTCATGTGTCTGGGACTTTAACCACAAAAGTATGAATGTGTGTCTGTGTGTATCTGTGTGTGTGTCTGCGTGTGTGTGTGTGTCTGCGTGTGTGTGTGTGTATCTGTCTGTGTGTCTGCGTGTGTGTGTCTGCATGTGTGTGTGTCTATGTGTGTGTCTGTGTGTGTGTGTGGGTGTTTGTGTGTACGTGTGTCTGTGTGTGTGTCTGCGTGTGTGTGTCTGCGTGTGTGTGTGTATCTGTGTGTGTGTCTGCGTGTGTGTGTGTCTGCGTGTGTGTCTGTTTGTCTGCGTGTGTGTGTGTGCGTGTATGTGTGTGTCTGTGCGTGTGTCTGTGTGTGTGTCTGCGTGTGTCTGTGTGTGTGTCTGCGTGTGTCTGTGTGTGTGTCTGTGTATGTGTCTGCGTGTGTGTGTCTGTGTGTGTGTGTATCTGTGTGTGTGTCTGCGTGTGTGTGTGTATCTGTCTGTGTGTCTGCGTGTGTGTGTCTGCATGTGTGTGTGTGTGTCTATGTGTGTGTCTGTGTGTGTGTGTGGGTGTTTGTGTGTACGTGTGTCTGTGTGTGTGTCTGCGTGTGTGTGTCTGCGTGTGTGTGTCTGCGTGTGTGTGTGTATCTGTGTGTGTGTCTGCGTGTGTGTCTGTTTGTCTGCGTGTGTGTGTGTGCGTGTATGTGTGTGTCTGTGCGTGTGTCTGTGTGTGTGTCTGCGTGTGTCTGTGTGTGTGTCTGCGTGTGTGTCTGTGTATGTGTCTGCGTGTGTGTGTATCTGTGTGTGTGTCTGCGTATGTGTGTGTGTCTGTGTGTGCGTCTGCGTATGTGTGTGTGTCTGTGTGTGTGTGTGTATCTGTGTGTGTGTCTGCGTGTGTCTGTGTGTGTCTGTGTGTGTGTGTATGTGTGTGTGTGTCTGTGTGTGTGTCTGCGTGTGTGTAGCCCCAGAACTGGGCCACGCGTTCATGCGTGGTCAGTCACGCCGCTTGTGGTCATTATAGGACTGGCATGCCAATCCTGCCTTTTCACCAATTAGTTTTGACCCAGAAGGCATTCACACAGGGTGGGGGGCATGGCTTGGGGTTGGGGGGGAGGCACGGCCCCCTGCAACACACTTCGCGGAGCTTTCCGGAAAGCTCTTAGAAGCCACAGATCAGAGCTCTGTGCGAGTGCTCAAGGTGTTAGCACAAGAGGAGCAAAAGAGACCTCTGTAAAGTCACACCTGGGCACCTGCAGGGGAGCTGGGGGCGGGGCTGGGATGTGAGGCGAGCTGAGGCAGTTGTTCAGGCTTGCGATTGTGCCGCTGTCTAGGTGACAGCCTCCTGCCTTCAGGCTCACACAGAGATACCATCCACATGGGACCTTCTCATGGCTGTTTTTACCAGCTCCTCATACATTTGTGATGTTCTATATGTTCAGGTGGGTTTCTCTCGCTCCGCTCCCACAGACACTTCCGTGACAAAGTGTACAAGGCCTAGCGAATGCAAAGTATCTCTCACAATGGCAGGGGCCCAAAGAGGTGGGAGCGTGACAGTGAGTTATACAGGGGCGGGAGGCGCGAGGGACCATGAACTGATGAACATTAAACACTGAACATTAAAAACATAATCAGTTCCCTGAATTACACCATTCATACCTCCTCCGCCTATAGAATTACAGAAAGTGATATGTTAGCTTCAAGAGTTGCAAACTGTCAAACATCTGGTGTGACACTCGCACTGCCAGACTCTCCCTCATCTGGTGGGACACTCGCACTGCCAGACTCTCACATTTCTGGTGTGACACTCGCACTGCCAGACTCTCCCTCATCTGGTGTGACACTTGCACTGTCAGACTGTCATATATCTGGCGTGACACTCACTCTGTCAGACTCTCCCTCATCTGGTGTGACACTCACTCTGTCAGACTCTCCCTCATCTGGTGTGACACTCGCACTGCCAGACTCTCCCTCATCTGGTGTGACACTTGCACTGTCAGACTGTCATATATCTGGCATGACACGTGCGCTGACAGACTCTCCCTCATCTGGTGTGACACTCACTCTTTCGGACTCTCACATATCTGGCGTGACACTTGCACTGTCAGACTCTCACATAACTGGCATGACTCTCGTGCTGTCAGACTCTCCCTCATCTGGTGTGACACTCGCACTGTCAGACTCTCCCTCATCTGGCGTGACACTCACTCTGTCAGACTCTCCCTCATCTGGCGTGACACTCACTCTGTCAGACTCTCACATAACTGGCATGACTTTCGTGCTGTCAGACTCTCCCTCATCTGGCGTGACACTCACTCTGTCAGACTCTCCCTCATCTGGCATGACACTCACTCTGTCAGACTCTCACATAACTGGCATGACACTCGCACTGCCAGACTCTCACATTTCTGGTGTGACACTCGCGCTGTCAGACTCTCCCTCATCTGGTGTGACACTTGCACTGTCAGACTGTCATATATCTGGCGTGACACACGCGCTGTCAGACTCTCCCTCATCTGGTGTGACACTCACTCTTTCAGACTCTCACATATCTGGCGTGACACTTGCACTGTCAGACTCTCACATAACTGGCATGACTCTCGTGCTGTCAGACTCTCCCTCATCTGGTGTGACACTCGCACTGTCAGACTCTCCCTCATCTGGCGTGACACTCGCGCTGTCAGACTCTCACATATCTGGCGTGACACTCACTCTGTCAAACTCTCACATAACTGGCATGACTCTCGTGCTGTCAGACTCTCCCTCATCTGGCGTGACACTCACTCTGTCAGACTCTCACATATCTAGCATGACACTCACTCTGTCAGACTCTCACATATGTGGCGTGACACTCACTCTGTCAGACTCTCACATATGTGGCGTGACACTCACTCTGTCAGACTCTCCCTCATCTGGCGTGACACTTACTCTGTCAGACTCTCACATATCTGGCATGACACTCACTCTGTCAGACTCTCACATATGTGGCGTGACACTCACTCTGTCAGACTCTCACATATCTGGCGTGACACTCGCTCTGTCAGACTCTCCCTCACCTGGCGTGACACTCACTCTGTCAGACTCTCACATATCTGGCGTGACACTCACTCTGTCAGACTCTCCCTCATCTGGTGTGACACTCACGCTGCCAGACTCTCACATTTCTGGCGTGACACTCACTCTGTCGGACTCTCACATATCTGGCGTGACACTCACTCTGTCAGACTCTCCCTCATCTTGCGTGACACTCGCTCTGTCAGACTCTCCCTCACCTGGCGTGACACTCACTCTGTCAGACTCTCACATAACTGGCATGACACTCGCACTGCCAGACTCTCACATTTCTGGTGTGACACTCGCGCTGTCAGACTCTCCCTCATCTGGTGTGACACTTGCACTGTCAGACTGTCATATATCTGGCGTGACATGCGCGCTGCCAGACTCTCCCTCATCTGGTGTGACACTCACTCTTTCGGACTCTCACATATCTGGCGTGACACTTGCACTGTCAGACTCTCACATAACTGGCATGACTCTCGTGCTGTCAGACTCTCCCTCATCTGGTGTGACACTCGCACTGTCAGACTCTCCCTCATCTGGCGTGACACTCGCGCTGTCAGACTCTCACATATCTGGCGTGACACTCACTCTGTCAAACTCTCACATAACTGGCATGACTCTCGTGCTGTCAGACTCTCCCTCATCTGGCGTGACACTCACTCTGTCAGACTCTCACATATCTAGCATGACACTCACTCTGTCAGACTCTCACATATGTGGCGTGACACTCACTCTGTCAGACTCTCACATATGTGGCGTGACACTCACTCTGTCAGACTCTCACATATCTGGCGTGACAATCACTCTGTCAGACTCTCCCTCATCAGGCGTGACACTCACTCTGTCAAACTCTCACATATCTGGCATGACACTCACTCTGTCAGACTCTCACATATGTGGCGTGACACTCACTCTGTCAGACTCTCACATATCTGGCGAGACACTCGCTCTGTCAGACTCTCCCTCACCTGGCGTGACACTCACTCTGTCAGACTCTCACATATCTGGCGTGACACTCACTCTGTCAGACTCTCCCTCATCTGGTGTGACACTCGCGCTGCCAGACTCTCAAATTTCTGGCGTGACACTCAATCTGTCAGACTCTCACATATCTGGCGTGACACTCACTCTGTCAGACTCTCCCTCATCTGGCGTGACACTCGCTCTGTCAGACTCTCCCTCACCTGGCGTGACACTCACTCTGTCAGACTCTCACATATCTGGCGTGACACTCGCACTGCCAGACTCTCACATTTCTGGTGTGACACTCACTCTGTCAGACTCTCACATTTCTGGTGTGACACTCACTCTGTCAGACTCTCACATATCTGGCGTGACAATCACTCTGTCAGACTCTCACATATCTGGCGTGACACTCACTCTGTCAGACTCTCACATAATTGGCATGACTCTCGCGCTGTCAGACTCTCACATAACTGGCATGACACTCGCCCTGTCAGACTCTCCCTCACCTGGCGTGACACTCACTCATTCAGACTCTCACATATCTGGCATGACACTCACTCTGTCAGACTCTCACATATCTGGCATGACACTCACTCTGTCAGACTCTCCCTCACCTGGCGTGACATTCACTCTGTCAGACTCTCACATATCTGGCATGACACTCACTCTGTCAGACTCTCCCTCATCAGCTATGACTCTCGTGCTGTCAGACTCTCCCTCATCTGGTGTGACACTCGCACTGTCAGACTCTCCCTCATCTGGTGTGACACTCGCGCTGCCAGACTCTCACATTTCTGGCGTGACACTCACTCTGTCAGATTCTCCCTCATCTGGCGTGACCCTCACTCTGTCAGACTCTCCCTCATCTGGTGTGACACTCGCGCTGCCAGACTCTCACATTTCTGGTGTGACACTCACGCTGTCAGATTCTCCCTCATCTGGTGTAACACTCGCACTGTCAGACTTTCATATATCTGGCGTGACACGCGCGCTGTCAGACTCTCCCTCATCTGGTGTGACACTCACTCTTTCGGACTCTCACATATCTGGCGTGACACTTGCACTGTCAGACTGTCATATATCTGGCGTGACTCTCGTGCTGTCAGACTCTCCCTCATCTGGTGTGACACTCGCACTGTCAGACTCTCCCTCATCTGGCGTGACACTCGCGCTGTCAGACTCTCACATATCTGGCGTGACACTCACTCTGTCAAACTCTCACATAACTGGCATGACTCTCGTGCTGTCAGACTCTCCCTCATCTGGCGTGACACTCACTCTGTCAGACTCTCACATATCTAGCATGACACTCACTCTGTCAGACTCTCACATATGTGGCGTGACACTCACTCTGTCAGACTCTCACATATGTGGCGTGACACTCACTCTGTCAGACTCTCACATATGTGGCGTGACACTCACTCTGTCAGACTCTCACATATCTGGCGTGACACTCGCTCTGTCAGACTCTCCCTCACCTGGCGTGACACTCACTCTGTCAGACTCTCCCTCATTTGGTGTGACACTCGCGCTGCCAGACTCTCACATTTCTGGCGTGACACTCACTCTGTCGGACTCTCACATATCTGGCGTGACACTCACTCTGCCAGACTCTCACATAACTGGCATGACTCTCGTGCTGTCAGACTCTCCCTCATCTGGCGTGACACTCACTCTGTCAGACTCTCACATAATTGGCATGACTCTCGTGATGTCAGACTCTCACATAACTGGCATGACACTCACTCTGTCAGACTCTCCCTCACCTGGCGTGACATTCACTCTGTCAGACTCTCACAAATCTTGCATGACACTCACTCTGTCAGACTCTCCCTCATCTGCTATGACTCTCGTGCTGTCAGACTCTCACACATCTGGCGTGACACTCGCTCTGTCAGACTCTCCCTCACCTGGCGTGACATTCACTCTGTCAGACTCTCACATATCTTGCATGACACTCACTCTGTCAGACTCTCCCTCATCTGCTATGACTCTCGTGCTGTCAGACTCTCACACATCTGGCGTGACACTCACTCTGTCAGACTCTCCCTCATCTGATGTGACACTCACTCTGTCAGACTCTCCCTCATCTGCTATGACTCTCGTGCTGTCAGACTCTCACACATCTGGCGTGACACTCACTCTGTCAGACTCTCCCTCATCTGATGTGACACTCACTCTGTCAGACTCTCCCTCATCTGGTGTGACACTCGCACTGTCAGACTCTCCCTCATCTGGTGTGACACTCGCGCTGCCAGACTCTCACATTTCTGGCGTGACACTCACTCTGTCGGACTCTCACATATCTGGCGTGACACTCACTCTGTCAGACTCTCCCTCATCTGGTGTGACACTCGCGCTGCCAGACTCTCACATTTCTGGCGTGACACTCACGTTGTCAGATTCTCCCTCATCTGGTGTGACACTCGCACTGTCAGACTGTCATATATCTGGTGTGACACGCGCGCTGTCAGACTCTCCCTCATCTGGTGTGACACTCACTCTTTCGGACTCTCACATATCTGGCGTGACACTTGCACTGTCAGACTCTCACATAACTGGCATGACACTCACTCTGTCAGACTCTCCCTCACCTGGCGTGACATTCACTCTGTCAGACTCTCACATATCTTGCATGACACTCACTCTGTCAGACTCTCCCTCATCTGCTATGACTCTCGTGCTGTCAGACTCTCCCTCATCTGGTGTGACACTCGCACTGTCAGACTCTCACATATCTAGCATGACACTCACTCTGTCAGACTCTCACATATGTGGCGTGACACTCACTCTGTCAGACTCTCACATATGTGGCGTGACACTCACTCTGTCAGACTCTCACATATCTGGCGTGACAATCACTCTGTCAGACTCTCACATATGTGGCGTGACACTCACTCTGTCAGACTCTCACACATCTGGCATGACACTCACTCTGTCAGACTCTCACATATCTGGCGTGACACTCGCTCTGTCAGACTCTCCCTCACCTGGCGTGACACTCACTCTGTCAGACTCTCCCTCATCTGGTGTGACACTCGCGCTGCCAGACTCTCACATTTCTGGCGTGACACTCACTCTGTCGGACTCTCACATATCTGGCGTGACACTCACTCTGTCAGACTCTCCCTCATCTGGTGTGACACTCGCGCTGCCAGACTCTCACATTTCTGGCGTGACACTCACGCTGTCAGATTCTCCCTCATCTGGTGTGACACTCGCACTGTCAGACTGTCATATATCTGGCGTGACACGCGCGCTGTCAGACTCTCCCTCATCTGGTGTGACACTCACTCTTTCGGACTCTCACATATCTGGCGTGACACTTGCACTGTCAGACTCTCACATAACTGGCATGACACTCACTCTGTCAGACTCTCCCTCACCTGGCGTGACATTCACTCTGTCAGACTCTCACATATCTTGCATGACACTCACTCTGTCAGACTCTCCCTCATCTGCTATGACTCTCGTGCTGTCAGACTCTCCCTCATCTGGTGTGACACTCGCACTGTCAGACTCTCACATATCTAGCATGACACTCACTCTGTCAGACTCTCACATATGTGGCGTGACACTCACTCTGTCAGACTCTCACATATGTGGCGTGACACTCACTCTGTCAGACTCTCACATATCTGGCGTGACAATCACTCTGTCAGACTCTCACATATGTGGCGTGACACTCACTCTGTCAGACTCTCACATATCTGGCATGACACTCACTCTGTCAGACTCTCACATATCTGGCGTGACACTCGCTCTGTCAGACTCTCCCTCACCTGGCGTGACACTCACTCTGTCAGACTCTCCCTCATCTGGTGTGACACTCGCGCTGCCAGACTCTCACATTTCTGGCGTGACACTCACTCTGTCGGACTCTCACATATCTGGCGTGACACTCACTCTGTCAGACTCTCCCTCATCTAGTGTGACACTCGCGCTGCCAGACTCTCACATTTCTGGCGTGACACTCACGCTGTCAGATTCTCCCTCATCTGGTGTGACACTCGCACTGTCAGACTGTCATATATCTGGCGTGACACGCGTGCTGTCAGACTCTCCCTCATCTGGTGTGACACTCACTCTTTCGGACTCTCACATATCTGGCGTGACACTTGCACTGTCAGACTCTCACATAACTGGCATGACACTCACTCTGTCAGACTCTCCCTCACCTGGCGTGACATTCACTCTGTCAGACTCTCACATATCTTGCATGACACTCACTCTGTCAGACTCTCCCTCATCTGCTATGACTCTCGTGCTGTCAGACTCTCCCTCATCTGGTGTGACACTCGCACTGTCAGACTCTCACATATCTAGCATGACACTCACTCTGTCAGACTCTCACATATGTGGCGTGACACTCACTCTGTCAGACTCTCACATATGTGGCGTGACACTCACTCTGTCAGACTCTCACATATCTGGCGTGACAATCACTCTGTCAGACTCTCACATATGTGGCGTGACACTCACTCTGTCAGACTCTCACATATCTGGCATAACACTCACTCTGTCAGACTCTCACATATCTGGCGTGACACTCGCTCTGTCAGACTCTCCCTCACCTGGCGTGACACTCACTCTGTCAGACTCTCGCTCATCTGGTGTGACACTCGCGCTGCCAGACTCTCACATTTCTGGCGTGACACTCACTCTGTCGGACTCTCACATATCTGGCGTGACACTCACTCTGTCAGACTTTCCCTCATCTGGTGTGACACTCGCGCTGCCAGACTCTCACATTTCTGGCGTGACACTCACGTTGTCAGATTCTCCCTCATCTGGTGTGACACTCGCACTGTCAGACTGTCATATATCTGGTGTGACACGCGCGCTGTCAGACTCTCCCTCATCTGGTGTGACACTCACTCTTTCGGACTCTCACATATCTGGCGTGACACTTGCACTGTCAGACTGTCATATATCTGGCGTGACACTCACTCTGTCAGACTCTCACATATGTGGCGTGACATTCACTCTGTCAGACTCTCACATAACTGGCATGACACTCGCACTGTCAGACTCTCCCTCATCTGGTGTGACACTCACACTGTCTGACTCTCCCTCATCTGGCATGACTCTCGCGCTGTCAGACTCTCCTTCACCTGGCGTGACACTCACTCTGTCAGACTCTCACATATCTGGCATGACACTCACTCTGTCAGACTCTCCCTCATCTGGTGTGACACTCACACTGTCTGACTCTCCCTCATCTGGCATGACTCTCGTGCTGTCAGACTCTCACATATCTGGCATGACACTCACTCTGTCAGACTCTCACATATCTGGCATGACACTCACTCTGTCAGACTCTCCCTCATCTGGCATGACATTCGCGCTGTCAGACTCTCCCTCACCTGGCGTGACACTCACTCTGTCAGACTCTCCCTCATCTGGTGTGACACTCGCGCTGTCAGACTCTCCCTCATCTGGCATGACACTCGCACTGTCAGACTCTCCCTCATCTGGTGTGACTCTCGGTCTGTCAGACTGTCACCCAAGCAATCTCACTGCAAATCTATATTATCCCATTGCATTTACATTATAAAATGAGCTACATCAGAAATTCTGGGGTAGTTTGAAAATTCTACAGATTATTTACAAGGTAATAAAACTGTTACAAACATATCACATTTACAGTCGTGGGCAAAAGTTTTGAGAATGGCAAACATCTGCTGTCTCACTTTTCATGATGGCAATTGATTGAATCATTGTTCTAAATAATTCTTGAATAAAGAATGGTACCAAAACATCCTCTGAGATCCACTTCTCCCAACCATCCAAGAACAGTTTGGTGATGAATGATGCCTTTTCCAGCATGATGGAGCACCATGCCATAAGGCAAAAGTGATAACTAAGTGGCTTGGGGAGCAAAACATTGACATTTTGGGTCCAAGTCCAGGAAACTCACCAGACCTTAATCCCATTGAGAACTTGTGGTCAATCCTCTAAAAGTGGGTGGACAAACAAAAACCCATAAATTCTGACCAACTCCAGGCATTGATTATGCAGGAATAGGCTGCCATCAGTTAGGATTTGGCTCAGAAATTCAATGACAGCAGTCAGGGCCAATTGTAGAGGTCTTGCAAAAGAAAAGCCAACAAAGTTAATACTGACTGTTTGCATAAACTTAATGCAATTGTCAATAAAACCTTTGACACTTATGAAATGCTTGTAATAATGCTTCAGTATACCATAGAAACATCTGACAAAACGATCTACAAATACTGAAGCAGCAACCTTTGTGAAAACCAATACTTTTGTCATTCTTACAACTTTTGGCCAGGACTGTACAACCCTGCAGCTTAGCATAGCAGGCTAATGCTATTGACCGCTTAGCATAGCAGGCTAATGCTACTGACCGCTTAGCATAGCAGGCTAATGCTACTGACCACTTAGCATAGCAGGCTAATGCTACTGACCAATTAGCATAGCAGGCTAATGCTACTGACCAATTAGCATAGCAGGCTAATGCTACTGACCGCTTAGCATAGCAGGCTAATGCTACTGACCAATTAGCATAGCAGGCTAATGCTACTGATTGCTAAGTTTCCATTAGCACTGGTGCCCTGAACAGAACCACACTCTTATCTGGCAGTTCTGACTTCACCATTACTATTAGCATGCTGTGATGACATGCGTTCCAGCCGCAGGCCAGGTAATTAAGCTCTCTCCCCCCCCCCCCCCCCCCCATGGAGTGGTACAGTCCAGGTTCAGCCCTGATTTGTAGAGTAATGATTTAATCTGCAGCCATCAGGGACACCCGGGGTTTCCCCATTTAGCCCTAGCCCAGGTGGTCCAGCTGTCCGTGATGTGAGCTAAACGGCCGTGTCGGCAAGACCGGGGGGGGGGGTGTCGGCAAGACCGGGGGGGGGGGGGGCCACGTCCTGTTTGTGCTGCGTACACCATCACGCACGCCAGTGTTCAGGAAGAGCAGTCATCATGAACGCCAGTGTTCAGGAAGAGCAGTCATCATGTATGCCATGGGTTCCGATTAAAGTTTAGACCCGGTGCCATCAGATTTTAAAGATTTTACTTAATTACTCAGAGTCACGGCTGCCTCAAAAGGTTCAGTAACTTTTTATTCACCTGCAGATCTGGGCCAGAATTAATTTAACGTATAACTGCCCTCATGGTATCTGGGCATCCAGTGCTGCCTGTCACCCTGAACCTCACAGTTCCCCAATGGTCCTGCCCCCTGCAGGCCGTCATGGAGAAATGCAACAACATTGAATACTTTGAAATATCACTTTCAGGTTGTTTGATGATGCACTGTCGCGGTTATCAGATATGGCAGTTTGGAGAGGGGGGGTTTTCACGGGGACAGAAGCCCCCACCGCTCTTATGTTTTCACGGCTGCGTGACACAGACGTCGTCAACAGGCACGATTTGAATAATCAAACTGGCACTTTAATTGAGGTGAGTGAGTGTCCACACATGGTGTGCTGTCAGTGTCGGGAGGCCCGGGGGGGGGGGCGGGATACTGTGGCTTGTTTTCGATGGTCTCTGGGTTGAGGGGGCAGGTAGGGCGGGGCAGTAAGGCAACCATTCAGTGAGTTCATCCTGCGGGACAGTGAGATGCCACTGGTGTGAATGAGCAAACACACTAAAGCATCTTCAGAACCAAGCAGGTGTGAGAAGATCCATGTGGTGCTGTCCCATCACCCCCCCCCCAAGACGCCACGGAACACGCTGCACCGTTCGCCAGGCTGACCATCTCCAGGAACACTCCCAGCACTGTGTTCGGGGTCTGTGATGTCACCGTGCCTGGGCAGCATCCCGATCCCCCATCCACATCTAGCATGTTTCCGACGGGCCTGTCACTTCAGCAGGTGACATGACCACCATGCTGTGATGTTCCCGTCACTGGCTGGGGTGACCCCAGTGAGACTAGGAGAGCCAGTACCCCGAGAGCTGCTGATAGACCAGGCCATTCAGAAGCCAGAGGGGAAGGCTGCCAGGGGTCTGTTTGGGGGGGGTCTCAGCGCCACCCCCCCCACACACACACACACACTGACTCGCCCCAGCTATTAATTGCCTGTCAAAATGCGCTGAATTAACAGATTAATGACCTCGACTTTAAATGTAAAGTTCAGAAACAGAGAGCCATACAGTGGAGTGGCCCTCCTTGATCTCCAGCCCCCCCGCTCTCCAACGCCCATTCCCCCAGCCCCTGCCCCCCCCCCCCCACGCCCTCCATGTGCTGCCGTTACGGATATGCATCCAGGACGTTTGAGTGGATTGCATTTCATTAGTGTGATTCGAGGGGACAGCGCTAAGCTGCTGTCGGCTGTGCTGACAGCTAATTACAAGAATGAGGCTTGTACACTGATAGGGAACAACGGGCCAGGATGGGCTGTGGCGGGCCGGGGGGGGGGCGCGTGCATGTGTTTGTGTATGTATATATGTGTGTGTGTGTGTGTGTGTGTGCATCCATTTTATGCATGTGCATTTACATGCCTAGAGTTGCTGCATTTTCAGATTCATTTCCGATGGTTTTCTCATGGCAGCACATGTCTGTTTCCAGTGGCACAAGATTTCCAAAAAGTCCCACACGGCTCGCCTCGCCCCGTCTCCCGAAGACATGCCCTAAGGGTTTGCTCCGCTTTGACGGGGCGACCGCACACTGATCTGTCTGCCTCCATAACTCTTTTCATCTTCAAATGATCGACATTAGATGCCGGCGAACATTTACAGGCGCCGTCGCTTCCTCCCTTAAAGGGGAATTAAGTGGATTAGCGCAGACGTCAGTAAGCCCTGCTTGCCGCCTCGTCCAGGCACGGGAGACCGGATTCTGCCCGCCGCGTTCTTTAATCACAGTTCTTGCGTTTTTGACGTTTAGGTTTCGATTTAGAACGAGATGCTCATCGTCGGAAGATCGAGCCACAGCTCACGGCAGTTTGATCTGCCCACGTGTTCTCCGGGCATCGAAACCACAGACGGCCGCCAGGCTCCCTCGCACTCAGGCCCACTGAGACCCTCAGGCCCACTGAGACCCTCAGGCCCACTGAGACCCTCAGGAATTCTGACCAGGGTTTGTGCCCGTTTCCCTTCCATCCAGGCTGGGCCTTTGTTCTCGCAGCCGCCCTGTGGCACGGACACCCCGCTCCATCCCGAAAGCAGCGCCGTCTGGCCCTACTTCTCCACGTCACCTTGGATAGTGACGGTGAGTCGGCAGGACAGGTCCCTCGCCCCCCCGGCCCGTGACAGCAGCACCGGGGCCCATGTGACAGGTGTGCCGGGTTTGTTAGTTGAGTTTTGTTGGCTGCGAGGCCCTGCCAAACTGGCGGCGGCTGAATCTCCGCCCTGACGTCTGACAGGTGAGGTCCTCGCTGCGTTTCTGTCTCCTTAATTGTCCCCCACGGTCCCACGTCCCCCACAGCTGCGTGGGTCAGTCGCCTCAGCCCCATCTCTCCAGCTGCCCGGGCTTGGCTCCAATCCCCCCCCCCCCATCTCCTCTCCCAGGGGCTCTGGTCCCAGCAGGGCCAATGGGCTGAGGTGTGGCTGGTGCGGAGGCGTGGCTAAGAGACGGTTACTGCGGTTACCGCATGCTGAATGGTCCTGAGCTGCCTGGAATCTTAGACCCTCAGGAGTGAATTCAGCTTCCAGGGGAGCTTTGGGAACACATACCAAAGCCGGCGCTGGAGCTGGGCTTGTGAACGAGACCCTCCTGTGTTTACATGAAAACAGGAGCGGTCCGGACACAGGGGACACTGGGAAAGCGATAGATCAGCCTCAAATAGCCCCATGTCCGGCCAAGCAGAACCCCGTAAATGCTGCCTGTTTTTGGGCCCCGTCATATACAACAGCCGCCAGATAACAGGTGAAGTTCCAAGCAGGCTGGTGGTTCCTGGGAGGGAGTCCTGAATCTGGGGGGGGGGCATCTCGCTCCTTGGCACGGGCCTCCTGGCGTGCCAGCTGCGTCTGGCTAGTGCTACTTCCCAGGGCCGTGGCTCACCAGCCGGATCCCCCCCCCCCCCCCCACCCCACCCTCACCCTGCCAGTTCCTGGCACGTGGCCCTGGGGAGGGACTCGCCACCACCTCGCCGCTAATTAGCTGCCCCACGTCTCAACCTTCCACCAGTATCCGTCAGCACAGCTGAGACACATCCCCCCCCCCCACAACACGTGCAAGTTTCATGTGGATGTTGGACACTGTTCATCTTCACCCCCTGTTAAGTTACCCATATTAAATTATCCCTCAACATGGAAGGGCCCCCCACCACCAAAAAAATCTACACCCAGGGTCCCCTTTAGTCATCCAGAGATGCCTTAAGGACATGGAGTTCATGAAAAGTGTGGGGAAAATATCCCATACTGACCGTGGTGCCTGTTGTGCTGGGGGGGGGGGCAGATATAGGTTACAGGCTTCTGAGAGCTGAATATCCTTTCTTTAGTCTTCTGAGCTGAACCTCCTCAAAGCTACCATGTTACTGGCACAACACTGCCATCCAGAGGTGACACCGGGTATTGCCGGCACACACCATTAGCTATCGGTTACCATGCACCGAGCCTCCAGTATGTGTCTATTATTTTTGTCGATAACGATGAAAATGAACAGTATAGATACACCCACGGCGTTTCCATATTCGCCCGATGTCCGCTTTGTATGGAAATCGGCGCACGCCGTCGACAAGCTGTTGCACAGCCAATGGGATCACTGGTGTTGCTGCCTGTTTATTGGCACGAGGTATCGGACGCGCATCCGGCGCCTCTCATGCGGTTGTCGGGCGCGTGTTCCACCGCCTGCTCGCGGTAACGATTTTCAATAGGTCTGGCTTTCGGCTGCAGCTTCACTTCAGTCAAGCGTCTATCGATTTCGGGCAATAGCTACCTCCCACAATGCCATGCTCCGGGGAAGGGGGCATGGAGGCCGGGGGCCGGGGGAGTTGTACATTCTGCCGGTGTCTAAGTGCTGGTTTCTGGGCAGCCCATCCTGCAAGGAGGTTGGGTTGGGGGAGGGGGGGGGGGCTGAGGTTTGTACACGGCCCCCTGACTTCGAGGTGCATGATGGGAAGGCGGCCCACCTTGGGGACAGCAGGCGATGGGTGGGCGGGTCCATCTGATCGCCCGGGAAACGTCTCCATCACGCCGGCCACACGGTTGCCAGGGATGTGGTGTCAGGGGCCAGCCTAAACAGGCAGGAGGCGGTGGTGCTGGGGGCGGGGGGGGGTGGGGGGCGCGGTGCCCAGGCCTGTGTAATTGTTAGGTGCTCAGGTGTGCGGCTTGTTTACCGGGGAGTGCCGCGTGCGGCCCAGCGCCCCGGAGCCCGGTCCGCTGTTGTTCTGTGCCGGAGATTACAGAGCCTAATCATTAGCCCAGATAAAGCACAGCTGATGCCAGACCTAACCCCCTTCGCTCCTAATTAGCCCCATTAACAAGCTCCCCTGATCTCCGCAGAGGGGGCTGTCTCTCTGGGAGTGCAGGTAAAAATACCTAACGCAGGTACACCCCCCGCGCCGCACCTGCGGCCGGCCTGGCACGCACAAACAAGCACCGTACTTAGAAGCAGGGCAGAAGCCCATGGGCTCAGACCATCGCTCACCGGTGCCCCCTGCCTGTCACTCTTTGATCTGTCGACCCGCTCGCGACTCGGGAAGCGGCCCGAAGAATCGGGGAGAGCCTCTCTGTCCCCACCATGATGGCGGGGTCTCACACACAGGGGTCTCACACACAGGGGTATCACGCAGGCTGGGTCTCTCTCCCGGGAAGTGGCACTGCCATTGGGTGGTGGGGTCCCGTTGCCCCGGCAACACCTAGAAGTAGATACCCTTCCTCTTGCACGGCGGCCCTGGGCCACGCGTACGCAGACCTGCATGCGGCAACAGTTCCTCCCTTCCTTGGCCAATCAGCAAATGCATTTGAAAGGCTGCAATTCAGTCTTTGTCAGCCTGTGAAAAACTCAAAGTCCAGCCCCCTGTGTTAGATTAAGCAGAAACACCAGCTTCCCATAGGGGTATGTGGTGAGAGAAGCTTGCTGCTGTTTTAGCTCTACGGGTTTGTGATTTGTCGCGCTCTTGTTCAATCATGTGACCTGCCTGTTTACAGTCTGTGTGACCAAAGCATGCAGATGAGAGTGGATTGCAGTCATTCATTGTACTTTGCTGGGGGGTGGGGCTGGGGGCCCAGCTGGAAAGGCAGTGTGGAGAGCGAGGCCAGTGTGCTGGGAGCAGTCCCAGGGAGCGGGGCCCCCGTCAGGCCCCCCGGCTGGGAGGACAGGCCGCCCATCTGCTAAGTGTCACAGGGAGTTAGCGCACAGCCGTCCTCCCGTGGACACCCCCCGGACCTGCCGGCCGACTGTCGCCACAACACCCCCGTGCACACACCGCTAGCCAGCCGGCCGGCCGAGTCGCCCCCCCCCCCCCAGCCTGCCCCCACTGGGCTGGGTAGTATCTATTTAGTATCTGGCTCCAGGGGCAGTTTCTCCCCAAAAGGTGCTAGCTGGAGACCCCCACCCATACAATGGCGCCACCTGCTGTCTAGCAGAGACCACCAGCTCTCTCAAATCCAGTGTCAGGAAAAATGCTAGTGTAGCCAAAAGGTCATGGGTTCGAATTTTAGGGTACCTCTGTTTAGGCCAGGAACAGGGCCCATATGATGCCAAGACCCACTCAGCGGCAGGAAACTTACAAAACCTGATGGCAGACTGGTGAAGTCAGACAGGGAACCGTCCTGACAGATTCACCTCCTTATGGAAGTTTATGACTATTGATTAAAGTCTAACCTCTCTATTCTGTCCCCTGTTTCACTCTCCTGGACTTGGGAGACCGTCCTTTTCACTGCACACTGTACCCAGTTTAATAGTGTGTGTCACAAATAAAATTAGATTTGATTTCACTTACGCAGAAATGCTTTAGTAAATATACAAGCTGGTACAGTGATCCCCTGCTTTATGGCGGTTCAGCTATCGCGCCCCCGCTATATCGCGGATTTTTCCCAGATGCATCACAATTCTCTGCGATGCGTGTGTGTGTATGTATGTGTGTATCATCGGCCATCGGCAGACTCCACATGACAGAATAAACTCACTGGATTCACGTTGCCTTCATCTGATAGGCTAAAGTTCCCAGATATCTGAGTACTGGGATACTAAGGTCATCGGTCACTCACACCTACAGCCTGATTAACATCAGCACCTCAAATTGATGCACATCAACCAATCAACTGATGCCACCTTTGTGTCCCGCCTCATAACTGCCGATGAGATTTATATTACATTTCATTAAATTAGGTGATCACATCTATTTTCTGTTTCATTTCCTCGCAGGACATGCTAACTTTTAGCTTAGGCTAATGCTAATCTGGCATTCCCCTTTGTTTTCCGGTAAGTTAAATAATTAGAAGCGAATCATACGGTTATTAGCATTTTGCTGCGTTAATTGGTATGTAACTGTTGCTGAGAAACCACTCAATTAGATATTACCGCTGGCCCCCGTAAACTGCTAGGAAAGCTAACAGCATGCATCTCTGCAGGTGTGGAGCAGGACTAGCGCAGCCGCCCATCCCGTAAAATGCAGCGTCTTGCTGTATCTTATACAGCAGTTTATTTTCCAATATTGTCAGGCTCGACTGCGGTCCGCTGGCTGGAATGAGATTTTCAATTGGAGACGAGTCTGCACACGCATGCACCTGCATTTACATGTATGTAACAGTATTATTACCTGCTAAATATTCTGTAGGGTTTGCAAACCACCCCAACGCTTTTGATGTATCTAATTTTAGGTTTGTAATGGAATAATATAGATTTACCGTAAGATATCTTGCCCGAGTGTGAGAGTCTGAAAGCGTGAGCATCATGTCAGATGCGTAAGAGCTGGCAGCCTGTATTATAAGGGATGGATGGTGACCGTAAGCAGGACCTTCTGCAGAAATTCACCAACCAGCAAGAAAGATGTAGAGCACCCAGCCAGACACCCCTAACAGCTGTACCAGTGAGCATCTTTAATGTCATACTGGAGATGCTGGTGGACACGCAGAGGCAGAGGTGACTCTGCACGCAGGGGGAGAACCAGCAGGTCCCCAGATGGATAACCAGTCACGGTTTGGGCTGGTGGGTTGAGCTGTGGGGTCGAGGGGACAGACTCGAGATCTCCATGGCGACATCAGGGGGCGGGGCAGGGGGCGGGGCAGGGGGCAGGGCAGGGGGCAGGGCCTGGGTTCTACCCGGCGAGACATTTCTTGCAGCTGCACGGCTTCCGCACCCCGGAATATTTGGGAAGAATGAATACGGCCTTTTCCAAGCAGCCGGGCCTGACAGGTGAGAACTTCATTCGAGTGGCAGTCGTCTGTTGAATGGGGGGGCGGGGGGGGTGTCCCGTACGTAAGGCCTCCGAACGACGTTGATGACTAATTATCGCGGAACCCAGTGGCGTCCCGCCCACGGTCGGCCCATCGCCGCTCCAGCGTGTCTGCGCTCTCCGAGGAGGCCCACGGGAACCTCGCACCCGCCTGCCGTCCATCGCCCGTCCCCCTTGCCGGATGTCACATGCACTGTCCTCCATGTCCCCCCTGTCTCCGCTTCCCCCCCCCAAATTCACGCATTGTCCTGAGATTAATTAAACGCCGCGTCTGGGCGGCTCCGTCAGAGCAGCCGTCAGCTCCCCCGGGCCTTGGCAGACAGCGGCTGGTGGGCGTCAGGGACCGGCCGGCTAGCGCTCCCAGAAGGCGGCAGAGCGCGGCGCGGGATCCGGCGGAGCGTCAGCCCGGCGGCAGGCCGCAACTGACAAGGCATCAGCGCTCCTTATTTACAGCCTCCGCCGCCAGGTCCCGCCGCTGCCGCCAGCGCGATATTATTAGCCGCTTACGCTAAAGAGCCGCACGTCAATCTCCAGGAAATCACCCTCCCCCATGCTGTCCCGTCCCTCTCCCACAATCCCTCTGCCGATCTTTGCATCATCTTCATCCTCCAGCAGTAACACGGCACAGCCTCCTTGGGGTCAGCACCTCCCCGCCCACCAGGGCCAGACGGGGGGCCCGGTGGACGACGTCCCTAAACTGAGACACACTGTCAAAGTGACAAATATTTGCATATCGAGTTCTCTCACGGGCAGAGAGGTGAACGTCATGGCGTGTTAATCAGCCTGGCCGCCGCGGAGCTAGAGCAAGGGAGGGGTGGGGAGGGGGGGAAAATCGCACTCTGCTTTCTGTCTACTGTATGTGACAGATTCAATATTTACGGACGGGGGTCAGCGGGGGCTTCACCCGCCCCGTCTCATTCAGCTCAATTTGTTTTCTGTCTTTATTTTCCTGCAACCATGCAAAGTCCATCACAGGGCACAGACTCTCTCCGTCAGACACGGTCCATCACTGGGCACAGACTCTCTCCGTCAGACACGGTCCATCACTGGGCACAGACTCTCTCCGTCAGACACGGTCCATCACTGGGCACAGACTCTCTCCGTCAGACACGGTCCATCACAGGGCACAGACTCTCTCCGTCAGACACGGTCCATCACAGGGCACAGACTCTCTCCGTCAGACACGGTCCATCACAGGGCACAGACTCTCTCCGTCAGACACGGTCCATCACAGGGCACAGACTCTCTCCGTCAGACACGGTCCATCACAGGGCACAGACTATCTCCCTCAGACACGGTCCATCACTGGCACAGACTCTCTCCCTCAGACACGGTCCATCACAGGGTACAGACTCTCTCCGTCAGACACGGTCCATCACTGGGCACAGACTCTGTCCGTCAGACACGGTCCATCACAGGGCACAGACTCTGTCCGTCAGACACGGTCCATCACTGGGCACAGACTCTCTCCGTCAGACACGGTCCATCACTGGCACACACTCTCTCCGTCAGAGACGGTCTATCAATGGCACACACTCTCTCCGTCAGACACGGTCCATCACTGGGCACAGACTCTCCGTCAGACACGGTCCATCACTGGGCACAGACTCTCTCCGTCAGACACGGTCCATCACAGGGCACAGACTCTCTCCGTCAGACACGGTCCATCACAGGGCACAGACTCTGTCCGTCAGACACGGTCCATCACAGGGCACACACTCTCTCCGTCAGACACGGTCCATCACTGGGCACAGACTCTCCGTCAGACACGGTCCATCACTGGGCACAGACTCTCTCCGTCAGACACGGTCCATCACTGGGCACAGACTCTCTCCGTCAGACACGGTCCATCACTGGGCACAGACTCTCTCCGTCAGACACGGTCCATCACAGGGCACAGACTCTGTCCGTCAGACACGGTCCATCACAGGGCACAGACTCTGTCCGTCAGACACGGTCCATCACTGGGCACAGACTCTCTCCGTCAGACACGGTCCATCACTGGCACACACTCTCTCCGTCAGAGACGGTCTATCAATAGCACACACTCTCTCCGTCAGACACGGTCCATCACTGGGCACAGACTCTCTCCGTCAGACACGGTCCATCACTGGGCACAGACTCTCTCCGTCAGACACGGTCCATCACAGGGCACAGACTCTCTCCGTCAGACACGGTCCATCACAGGGCACAGACTCTCTCCGTCAGACACGGTCCATCACAGGGCACAGACTCTCTCCGTCAGACACGGTCCATCACAGGGCACAGACTCTCTCCGTCAGACACGGTCCATCACTGGGCACACACTCTCTCCATCAGACACGGTCCATCACAGGGCACAGACTCTCTCCGTCAGACACAGTCCATCACTGGGCACAGACTCTCTCCGTCAGACACGGTCCATCACTGGCACAGACTCTCTCCGTCAGACACAGTCCATCACTGGGCACAGACTCTCTCCGTCAGACACGGTCCATCACTGGCACACACTCTCTCCGTCAGACACGGTCCATCACAGGGCACACACCAAAAAGTTTAGCACTAAGATGTGGTGGGCACCATATTTCTCTGTAAGCCAATCGTTGTGAACACTGTCCCCTGTAACATCTGCCTAATATGCTAAACAGACACAGAACCAGTTAAAAAAAAAAATTATAAATTGTCACTGAGCATGACATGACAGATTATCAAAGACATGGCAGATAACAGACATCAGTCTGCAGGGAGGTCTGTTTTTGACCTCATGACTTGAAGTGCAGTTCAGTGCTTTTGTGAAGTAAGGGAGGACTGGCCATGAAAACAGGGGTACCCCCTCCCTCGCTATTTAAACATGAGCGCTGGAGAGGGGCTGAGACCGTCACTTCGCTCTTTCCAGACGTAGGAGAGACATTGAGGGCTTTTGTTGTAGATGGACTCCTCAAGTCTTCAGCGCAGTCTGGTGCGGTGCCATCGGACGCCCTGTCTTCCAAAATCAAGATCCTCGAGATTTAATAAGGGATCAGAGTGGTGACCAATGCAGGGAGAGAAGGAGTCCAGGACGAGGAAGCCTTAAGCTAAAACTATTCTGAGCTACAGCGTTCCGGATAAATGGCAGACATGTGACAGGGTACGCCTTAAGTCCAAAAAGGAGGTCGTTACAAGAGTTTTCAGCAAAGTTGATCGCAAATAAGATACATTTTTTTTTGATCCCTGGGGGAAATTTTGGCGTATACATCAGCGTGGTCCTAAGCTGGAGACAGGCAGAGACACTGGGGGAAGAGCACTGAGGCGTCCAGGGAAGGATCAAAACATCCACCCCGCTTCATCCCTAAGCAAATTAAGATCATGACATTACATTTAAGAAAATATTCAATTCAATTCATTTTTATATAGCACCTTTCACAACAAAGTTGTCCCAAAGCACTTTACAGGGTTGTGTTGTGATACATACAACATAAGTAGAGGGAGATAGAGAATGGGAAAGGAAGGAAAGAAACTAACATCACTGATAACAATATAAATATGTAGAAAATAGATCGTTTTTGTCAAACATCTGTTACGTGATCAATCCTACGCTACAGGCGAGAGCGTCCAGACCAGTCACTCTGCCCCTGAATTAGCTTTCTGTGCTGCGGCAGCCTGCAGGAGCCACTCATAGCACCGGATAAACTACGGTCCCTAACCAATACTCTGCAGATTCATTAGTTAGAGAAATAAAAGCATCCAAAGCAGCCAGAATCTTAAATACATGGTGCATTAAGCCGGTAATTCTTACATGTATTTATTAGCACTGTAGTGATCTTAGCAGACTTGCTAATTGGCCTTGAGGTGTTGGTTACATGGGCGCCCCTTCTGGCCTACAGATGAGCCTGCACCGCGGGTCTCAGTGCTGGGAGAGAGGGGGGGGCTATATTAGGCAACCTGCAGATGGGAAGTGAGCCCAGTAAGGCTGTTTCGCTGCGTTCAGCCTTTGTTACAGCTGGGGGGGTGGGGCCATCCTACAGGGCTTCCAGTCTCCAGTCTCACAAGGGGCTGTCACACTGGAGCTACGTGAACCCACATTAACAAATTTAAACAAACCTCGCCGGCTCAGCTCCTCTGCTTCGGCACATGAAGGGATTCACATGCGGTTCTGTGTTCGACTCCCGGCTTATATGAAACGCTACTCGTTCAAATTTAAAGCAGCTGCAAAAACATCGCGCCGTTCCGGGAATGTATATATACTTTGTTCTCTAGTTTGCGGAGTTCAGTTCGTATAATAACGCCAATATTCTTAAGTGACAAGAAATACAACTGAAGCGTGAGCAGAGGACGCCGTTTCCAGGGCTGAAAAATATTCACTCAGCATTATAAACCCTGGAATATTTCATCACCTTTCTATTGCTACCACATGCTACTGGCAGTTTATTCATATTTTTGTTCTCTTTTTTTACATTACTGAGCTTACCATATTTAGGCAGCATTCAGTGTGTTTATGCTCTAAATTTCCGCCTATATATAGCAAAGTAAAATTTAAAAAAAAAATTTAAATCACCCATATGCGGTAAACACACGTGGCTTCCTGGAAATATTCCTCCCATTCGGAGTTCAATGCTGTAGATTGTGCTCTTATCGCAGAGTTTGAAGTTCAGCTAAGAGTGATCTGCGTGATCTGCGCCCCCGCCCCGGGGCTGGAGAAATGCTGCCTCTAACCCCACCCTCTCATCGGGGGAGTGGAAAATAGCGAATTAATCAAATCACATTGTGAAAGACGCTGCAATCGCTGGCTCGGTGTGGCTAGCAATATGTCAAAATCAATCACAGATCCCTTAAATATTCCCTTTAATGTAATGGCTGCTGGTGCCGCTTGCCTGACCCACCATAAATTTTGCTAAAGCGTTTTTTTTAATGCATAACCAGCTTTAACGCAAAGCTGGTCAAATGAGTTTTGTAGCGAGTGAAAGTGCAGCGAAGGCCAAAGCAGCGGTTCGCTGCCCGTGGGGGCTCGGCAGACAAGTGCAGAAAAGTCCATTCCATGCGGGGGGGGGGGGGGGGGTGCGCTCTGCACCGTCGCTATGCGCATCCCTGCTTGTTATGCATTTACAAGTCTTTCATTTAAACATCATTATCTAAAAACAGGAAAGCTGTGCATTTCTCCATATCTTGTGATTAAAACAGGATTATTAATGCCTTAAAGAAAGTCTTCCAAACGATCCACACTTTTAGGAGACAAAGAATTGTACCTAATTATACCGTGGAAAGCCACCGAAACACCGAGCAGTTAAGCTCGCCGGCTACGGTTATTTAAAATTCATTTTTTTTATGGCGGTAAAGATATTGCGTGGTTTACATTTTTTGACATTTCCAAAATAAAAATAAGCGTGCAGAGTGGCTGCCTAAGGCAATAAATTGTCACTGAAGCAAATAAATTAGGAAAGAAATTTTAAAATTCTATGCGTTTTGTGTTTGCCAGTGTAAATTGCAGGAATGCGGAGACGAACTGAACAGTGAAGCTCCTTCAAAATCAGCGTACAAAGAAATACACAGTAGTTCATATTTAAATGTTTTAATTAAAATAATTTACTGTAAAACGTTTATGAAAGGAGTTTGAAAGGCACACACTTAGGGAAACAAAAGTCAACTTCCATACACACAGATTACGGCTAAGGTCTGTGAGGAAATACAGACTGTTGACATAATTAGTCTAATCTCTTACTTCTCTGTTATCATTAGCACTGAAGCGCAACAAATTCTCGCTGCTCCAAATGCAGCTCAGCATCATTTCCATTTTAAGTCTTATTTCGCCGGGAAACTCCGTATACCGAATGTGACAGTGTTTGACTGCGGGGCTGTTTTGCACCTTTACTCCTAAATACTTTCACACTAACAGCCCACTAAATTAGAAACTACAAAACATGCTCCACTTCCGGAGGAAAAAAATATGCTGCTGTGCTGTTTTAATGCAATACTGTATAAAAATCTAATGCTCTACCCCTTCGACGAAACTGGCTGAATTTAAGCAATCAAGCTGGTAAAATGCTTGATTGATACCTAGTGCAAAAATAAATGAATAAATAAATAAAAGCAGGTTATTCTAAACAGTTTACAATTATCAAGTCTTCTGCATATTGAGCGAGTAAAATACACCTGAGCCATACATTCGTTTTAACCGTTTATAAACCTTATATGTATTTTTCTTACGTGCACATATGCAATAATCATTTTAATACATGCTTTCGCTCTAATGTTGCGGGATGTATTACAATAACTTAACACGGACCGCGGTTACACAGAACAATAAGAGACAAACATCCCATAAAACAGTTCAAACTAATGGGGAAAACAAACAGCGACCATCTTCCTGACGTGTTTCAAACCGACCGCAGCCCCCCGTAACCGGGGAAAAGTGAGGAATCACCCGATACTCATGTGCGTTTCTCCGCGCGGGAACCGTCAGTAAAAGGTAAAAGATTTACGCTAGATGAAGGAAAATCAGAGTTACTAGAGTTACGCTAAACCGGGGCTACTAGGTGCAGCACACTATACATCCCTTTTGGGGGGCGAGATAATATATTTATATTCAATATCTAAGATACATAGACATAATTTGCACTATATATCTAATATTCTTTGTTTTGTATTGTCACTTCAATGTTTATGTTGCTGAACTTCCACAAAAAAGCGACTAGTGCATGACGGGAGGATTATGCAAATGTTCCTACAGCCTTTAGAGTTACTAATCAGTAAAAGACTTTCCCAAACAATTACCCGTTGAATTGATACGTGTATTTTAACCTGAGGTACTAATTAGTCAACAAGGCTATGGGGTACTGAGTTACAAGGGTATAAGGCTGTTGTTTCGCAGATTGCGTTTCACCCTGTTGAGAACAGCGCACACTGGAGCTTCAAAATAAAAGCCCCTTACCGGAATATACCAGAGCGCATGCGTAAGGCTAACACTTTTAATTGTTCACAGAATTTTAATATTCATATGCAGGAAAAACAATGAAAAAAATCAGAAAATAGAAAATGATCATCGAAGCATTAATGATAACTGATTCCACATACAAAGGGCAAAAATGCATTTTACTTTGTGTGGAAAGCAGACTCCTATCAGTGGCTTGACTAGTTGTAGGAGCGAAGGTGGCTGTTTTGCTCTCTGGTCATGAAAAAGTTCTAACAAAGACAAAAAAGCGGTTCACGCGGACAGGCCGTAATTAACTGTGCGCTCACCCCGCTAATTCTATCAGGAAGGTCCCGATTAATAAAACACAGTTAACTTTGTGAAGCAGACGAACACCCAACTGGCATGTTCTACTTGTTTCTCACCTTTCCGACAAGCAGCGCCGCAATACGTCACTTAGCGGCGTCGTTTACAGAATTATAAAGTTCACACGCCCTCGCCATCACTAGCAGTAAAACATCTACCCCCTGCTCCTTTTAAGCTTTAAATTGATTATATTTTAAGTTACAGGTTGTTATTTTGAGAGTTACCCATTTTTAGCGGAATTCATGAATATTTCTCCGTGAAACCTATAATTAATGACCGCCTCTTCTCCCCATTTACTTAGCACGGGATTGGAGGACGCTGGATTGTCTCTTGTGTGTTTTTATATGAATGAAAGCACGCAAACAACGTCCTTGGTCGCCGTCCGAGACAGGTGACCGACAGTCGGGATGGTTTAATGGTTGCGTCTAAATGGTTCCAGGCAGGAATGAGTGTTTATCTTAAGTTTCGAACTAATAAACCGAGGCCACAAAATCTTATGAAATGCGTTACGTCATTACGTGAATTACGTCATTATTTCAGTTATGTTTTATAAATTCAGAATTTTGAAGCTAAAACGAGAAAGATGGAGCGGTGGACGGAATCATCCCTCCCTAAAAACAATATCGATGCTATCCAATCTGCAGCGCCGCCTAGTGACTACATATGTGAGAAAAGGTGACGTGACCCACTGATAACGTGATGGGATGATGAAGTCTGGTCTTGTTTGTTTGTTTTTATTATTAATTCGTCATTCTGTATTTTATTAGTCGAATGTGAGATAGCTTTATATGAACAAAAATAATATGGCAATAAAATATTGTAAAATGGTTTTAATATTTGTTAACTACATTTTTATTCAGCATAGATATGTGAATACACAGTTGGGCATATTAAGAATAAAAAACATAATTTTGCTATCTTAATGACTAATGCTGGTGTATTTGTATCATCATAATTGAGATTATGAGTCTGGGTGGAAGGACGCCAGGAATTGCTGATTTTGCCTCGTTGCATTGCGTGTGAACATGTGTGTGCGTTGCACGCGCATGTGAGGCATTGAGCATCGCTAACGGACCGTAACGCCTTTTGCCGAGTCAGCCCACGAGCGCACTGTGCATCTCACTAGTGGGCGTTTGTTACGCTCGGTCATGCTTGTTGTGCTGTGCGCCGTTGCATGTCGTTCCCACATTTGAGATGCCCCCCCTCAGAATAGCAGTTCGCTGTGACCCTTGTCCTTCAGTCCCCAGGGACACTACCGGATCTGTCAGCACCCAATCCAGTTGGGAAGGCCTCAAACGAGCTTATCGCTGCCCCAGATGAGCACAATCTTCCCCCCCCCCCCCCCCCCCCACCGTGAAAGCGGCTGATCGCCGTGATTTTGATGTGTTACCTGGCTGCTTAGAGGGTACACAGAACCGTGCAGCTGCCTGCACCCAAACGTCCCTGCTGTGCACAGAGAGAGGGGTTTTCATCGTTCGACTGGGGGGGGGGGGGGTTACCGTGGCTCCCAGGCACATCACAGGATAAGACGACGCGGCAACTGGCGACCCATCCGTCTTTTTCACATTTACATAACTTAGCAGAGGATTTTTGTCCAAAGTGAGGTAGAATGAAAGCATGACATCACAGGCGTGCGGCTGTCAAGGAGCCTTCTGAGGAAGCGGAGCCGCTCGGCCGAGCTTCCCGGGAGTGGCCAGAAATCCGGACAGCTTGTGGGGACAGCAGCCCCACGAAGATTAGCCTCACAACCTGGCATCAGAAATGATAAATAAACACAAATATCAGCCCGGAGAGAAGGGAGTGAGAGGTGGAGCCTAAGTGCAATATAGAAAGACACTTCACAATGGAACAAGTCACTAGGGCAGACGGTACCCACGCTTCACAGGGCTTGTTTGTGCCTCTCCTTCCCTAACGCCGAAAAACAGCAAAGTGTAGAAAAACAGCAGAGACAGCGGCAGTCTGTCTTCCTCAGCGCGCTCTCAGGTGGCCGCTATCACCCTCCCTGGCACTAATTGTCTGGAGATGTGGGGGGTGGGGGAGTGTATGACACTGGGAGAATGAATGTCTAATTATTTCTATTTCATTTTTTTTCATTGCACTTACCTGAGATCTTTGACCTTCCCCCCTGCGCCCAACCCCACCCAATTCTCTCTCTATTTTCTTTAAGACCAGTTGGGGATCCCTGCTCTCTCGCTGGGCCTTCCCACCTCTGTCTGCAAGGGGCTGTGTAGTTCGTTAAGAAGGAGGAGAGTGGCGGTCTGTCTCGATCTAATTAAAATGGCAGAATTCCATCTTAACGCAGCTCTATGTCTTCCGCTGCAGTTCAGAAGAACAGCGGATAATTTTCCAGCCAGCCGACTGGATCCTTTTTCCAAGAAGCTCCCTAGCTGGTGATGCGGTGCTGCGTCACGTGGTTTCCCGGATTGAGCCCCCGCTTTCGCGACATGGCCAGGCGGGCGTCCCTCCGAGGTCCACTGTCTCGCAGGAGGCCCGCCCCCTCCCAAAGGCTCTCCCGTCGTCACGGAAAGCGTTTGGGTGGAGGAGGGCCGTTTCCATGTTTGCCAAAGCCTGGTACACGTGTGTGGACTCCTGAAAGCACACCAGGATTGGGGGCGGGGGGGCTTTGGGGCAGGGCTTGACTGGAGAAAGGGGCCTGGTGTGGAAAGCCAGGGGCTCCTCTGAAGTGGCACAGGAGACGGATTCACGGCAATGGTGACAAGCCAGCTTCACGCCAGAGCCTTCAGCATGGCCTTAATTAAACAGCCTTTCATTCCCCCAACCAGCAGCAGCAGTACCCCCCCAGCACCAACCCCCGCCTCCCCGCTTTGTTCCAAGGCCCTTAATGAAGCAGTCTCCTCCATCGATCCCGCTGATTGCCAGGCCGCTGCCTTTGCGGGCACCGCGCCAGCCGACTTCGCTCTGTCAGCTCCATGCGCCTAATTAACTCTGTTGTTCTCTTCCTCCCAGGTTTCGCCAGCTTCAAGTTCAGGCAAACAGCGCCAAACTCGGCCCGGCCGCCCTGCCTCCCTGCCAGGGTCTCCAGGGGCAACCCGGCACCGCTCCGAGCCGTGACCCCGCGAGTGACCTCTCTCGTCAGTGCTAACCCTGGGCTCGGCCTGCCGCCCCAAGTCGGAACCAGACCCCCGCAGCCCCGACTCATTACATCCTGAAACCGTGTTTGTGCTTCACGCACTTTCACGTTAAACAGCTTGCTCTTCCGGCCTGCCCAGTCATGCACCGTGGATACACGCATTGTTTGCTTGCATATTTACATGTCTGTTTGCACATGTGTGTCCGAGCACGCCCCCGGTCACACGGCAGTGTGGCCGCACTGGTATGCTGACAGACACACGTGCAAACACACACACAGAAAGCCAGTGGCGTTCTGAGGCTGGCTGATGTACTGAGTACTGAGTAGTGGGAAGGGGCTCTAATTATGAGATGGCTGCTGCATTCCGGAACATTCCACTGTGACTGGAGGAGCCCCCACCTTCTCCTTCACGCTTCACACCAATACCTCCCAGTGCCTGCTTGCTCCAGCCCCACCCACCCAGTGAATTTATCTGAATACTTTGAATGCTAATTAGAGTAATCACCCCACCCAACGTTATACAACAGAATTTTGGTGCACCGCCTGCACTAAACCGAGGGAAATGCGGGATTCATATACCGATGGCTTGTATTTGAGTGTCTCAACAACCCCCCAGCCAGGCAAATGATGCGTTCCTGACTGTAGAGGCGGGCTGAGGTCCGATCATGGTGCTCTTTCAGATAACCTCAGCACACTGCCCACTAGCCTTCGGACACGGCGGGGAACGGATGATTCACATATGCTGACTCACCAACCACGCAGATCTGGCTCATGGGTAGGCGGGTTGAACAGCTGTAAGTGAGAAAGTTTGACCCCCTGGGAGCAAAACAACGGACTGGAGGTGGGACCCAGCCAATAAGGTCGCAGAGAGTATGACACAGTAGAGGTGGTTCTTGCATGCATGACTGTGTGTGCAGACCACCCATCTGGACACACACTCTCTTAACCCTCTGCACTGTCAAAAGGATCCACGGTAGTATTCAGTTGTTCATAGACCCAGCACTAGGAATTTTGCCCCCTGTTGACCACACACAGTCACTACACTGGGGGGGGTGACTTTTTTGCGTGGAGGCCCAGAGACAACAAACCCACCCCTGGACAGACCCACGTTGTCTCCAGTGGAGACAGCTCTGTTTGGGCAGTAGGGCATCTCGAAAGCATCACGGTGTCTCCATCTGATGTTTGGGTGGAGCTTTTTCTGTCATCTCATCACCGTGAGGACCCCCCCCCCCCCCCCCCCATTTGCTCAAGGCAGCCAAAAGCCTTAGAAATGCATCGGAGCGTGACAGCAAATGGTCACGATTCCGCCATTCCCCATGGGCGGTTCTCGGGGAAACATGTGATCCCCGACAGTAACGTTGTAACGTTATGTGGCGTGAGCGACCCAGGGTCGGCCGAGGAGGAGGGGGGGCAAGGCTGGTGTCTGTCACAGATGGATTAACAGTAAATATCATCACAGGTTCCGGGACCTTCCACCCTGAAGCAGTCTTGCCGCAGATGATGTGGTTAGTTTCCAGTCAAGCTGTCTTAGTGGGGACTTGGCTGCCCCTTTTTAAAAAGACATTTTCAAACTTGTTACTCTGATATCAGTTGTTGTTTTTTTTAACGAGGGTGTTAAAAACCGCCTGTGTCTCCTTTGCTGAGAACACGCAGCCCCGGATGCAGTACCCAGACAGCCGTGGGAATCAGAAGGACGGCGTCTTCAGTCTTGAGTAATTAATTGCCAGTTAGCCTGAGCTTTTAATTTCTTTTGGGTTCTTTCAAATTAATCTGTGCGTAAATCGTGCAATTTCCCTCAAAGTGAAGCTACGTTCTTAAAACCGAATACTTATACTTATGAATACTTATTATGGATTTTATTATTTACTCTCCGGAAGTCCCTGCTGCCATATCAGAGATGTGTTTGTCTGTCTGACAGCCTTTGGTCTCTTCCGAAAGAACGCAGCGCTTGCTGAGTGGAAGGTACAACGTGTTTCCTTCAGGAAGTGTATGGGGGTGTCTCACTGACCCGCAGACCTGATCGTGCTGGAGCGAAGCTCCGGAACAGTTCATGTGTGAACTTCATGCAGCTATATTTAGGGCCTACTGGTGTATTTGCACATTAAAGCAGATCAAGACTCCATGTGGAACCAACTGCATCCCTGACACTCCCTCTGCCTTGTTTTAGTTGTGCTGCGTTCCATTTCAACTCCTAACTTGGAAGTTTTTAGTTCCTAGTGGGAAATTTCCAACTGGAACGCCCCCTCAAGTCGGAATTCCAACTCGGAAAGTCAGAGGAGCCTCTGCAACTCTGACCTCAGATTCCAAGATGGCTGCGCCTTTTATCAACAGAGGTTAAGGCTGCAGTTTTATGCTGTTTATTAGCTCTTATGTCTCATTTGTGGCTCAGTAACACACAGCACTGCTCACCCGCTATCTGTGCACGTGTTGCTACTGTGTTTTTATGCACAAAATACCGCTTAATGTATTATTATCAACTATTGCTATGGACCTCCCTGGAACTAGGGATCCTTTCAGAAGGCAGGATTTCTTGCTTCATCTAACTTGTAGGATTTCAGGTAGTCTGGGTTAAATGTAGGTGAACATAGATAAATGCCATTTAAACTGGGGTACCTTAAATCCAAAAAGTTACACAGCTAAGCAAGAAATCCTGTTTTTTTTTTTTTTTTAGACAGGTCCCTGGTATTGCTAAACGGCTATCCGACTTGCCGTTAACTCTGTCGTGACGTCATTCCCAGCTCCGGCCTCCGAGGTAAATTAACGCAGCATTAGGTTGGAAAAGATGAACTTTCATTCGCCGCCTTCTGGATCCAACGCGGCAAGAGAGAACAGGAAAAATTAAAGGAAATTAGATTATGCAGAATGCATGAAAATAAAATAAATACATAATTTGCTTTCACATCAACACAAAAAGAAACACCTATGGCACAACAAAACCAGAAAAATAATAAAAATGAATGTACATAGGGAATTCCAGTTCAAAGGCACTTTCATACTACGCCTTTCGTAGACTACGTTAAAAAGACTTTGGACGATTGATGTTAATCTCTCAATTAATAACGGTTTCAATGTGCATAACGTCTCATCCGAAATGCATTATGAGCGCAATATCAAACACACTGAACGGTCGATTGAGCAATTAAGTAGTTTGTATTTAACTGGTATGAAATAGGCTGGTTTAAGTCCTGTATCGAAGCTTTTTTTTTACAAATTGCCCGAGGCTCCCGTAAAATTGATATTTTGAATGTGTGTTTTGCATTGCCGTGTCCGCACGATTTGGGGGGGAGGGGGTGGGTTCACGCTCGCTTTATGTAAGGTTTCGTTCCTCCGATCCTTTTAGGAAACACCACCCGTCTCCATCCACGCATCCCTCCTTCGCTCCTATCCCTCCCCCCTCATTTTTCCTTTATCTTTCTCGTCTGCTGGTTTATCCGGACGGACGTTTTGCCGTCTTTCTCATGCCCTATTCATTTCTCCACCCTCTTTCTCTGCCTACACCAACAGGTCCTACACCCTTTCCTCCTCTGTTCTATCAACCCATCCTATACAATCTCACTCTGATCCCCACTGGAAACGTATCCTATTCCTATTCAAATCACCAGATGAACGCTAGTTTGCAGTACGAACCCCGATACCATCGCTGCCATTGATCTTCCACATCAAAGCCCCCCCGTCCTTAGTAAAGATGCCACATGTGCGGTGAATATTGATGGGCGGTAGGTTAGTTATCGTACTGAAACCCCCCAGGCGGTATTTGCGGTGACCATTCTGAGCTCCAAACCTCTGTGTCCTGTAATCTGCGACTGATAAGTAAGATAACAAGTGAGTTTTAAACCCGCATGGCACCCACGCATGGGCCAGTATCGGAGCGGACGCCCCCTAAGCAGCCCCACCCCAGAGGTGTCAGGATGGGGGTGCAAGCTTTCCCCCCGAGCTGAAATGAGCTCTCTTCCTAATTACAAGGGATTCCAGCTTCGCTTTATTAAAACCCTCACACGCTCGCGCTGGTAATTGAAAAAGAAACAGTAATTAAAAAAGAGAGAAAGTGCGCGTTCGTAGCTATGAGAAGTTTCTCTCCCCCCAGACTTTCGTTTTCGGATTAAAGGATTGAAGCTGGGTTTAAAGTGTCATTTTGCTTTTCTACCGTCTACTGCGAAGTTAAAGGGGGGGGGGGGGATTCAGCCCAGCCGGCGTCCGGAAAGCAGCCAAACAGCTAAAGGTATTATTATGGCGTGACTGACCCCGACCTATTAGACTCCAAGGGGCAAATTGTGTGTTATGTGTGCACTGAGCCTTCGGGGGGGCTTTGGGGGGCTGGGGAAGCAGCGGGGGTTTGGGATGTGTACAAATCTCTATGATTTTTCGAATTTATTATTTTTACAAGACTTGTGTATCTGAAGTGATTTCTGCATTAAGGCCTACATCATCACCCCACCCCCAGACGTTGCAAAGGTAAGTTAATGGCATTTGCCACCCGATTTACGTGCTTTAAACCAGCGGCAGTCAGTGATAATGGTGGCTGAGAGATATGTAGGCCTGCGTTTATTTTTAGTTTACCCCTACGCTTGGTGTAATCAGGTTGGTGGAACGACGAGGAAGCGGATCTGTTCGCTTTAAGATGGGGTCAAACTGGGACCTGTACGGTCCCAATGTCTGCGATCTGATCGGTACGCAGGTGGGTAACTACGGCGGATCTATACCGCCCTCTGGTGGAACATGTGCGGAACACCGCCTTTCGTGTTGAGCGCAGTCCCGCACTGGAGTACAAACTTTTGTTGTTAGCAAGAAGATATTAATTAGAATTGGGTGAATGTTAAAGTTATAATAACAGTTCTCGGGTGGGCAGATAAAAAAAGTTCACCAACGACATGTGTATGATGTGTATGATGATTGAATTGATGTCGCAGGACATTTAAATCTTTAGCTTCACTGTATTGCATTGTAAAGAAACCTTTATGTTTCTCAGTGATTTCAAGTTATTCTAACCGAATTGTATTTATTTATAGCTGCTATTGCACAACGTGGGGGCGAACCTTGACGTTAAAGCTATATTATTATTATTATTATTATTATTATTATTATTATTATTTTCTTACCCCGAAGACACTCCGCAAATTACTAAACCGGTCAATCAAAATGTTTCCGCCTGACATCCGCAAGGGCCCACGCCGCGGCGGCCCGACAGCAGCTTAGAAAACAGCCTTTAATCATTATATGCTCTTATTTTCCCTCCAACAAGGCGCGTCGATAACACCCCGAAACTGACAACTCGGCGCAAATAGGCGCGATCCGCCGAGCGTTTTCCTACATCTTATTTTCGGGGGCGTGCGGAACGCCCCCCCCCCTCAGAAGCCCTGGCGGAGGAATCATCCGCAGCCCTTAGTGTCACCCTTAGTGTCAATTAAAAGTGAAATATCTGCATTTGTCAACAGTGCGGCTCGCCGGGCTTCCGTGACGTTTATCTGGTTTGTCTGCCATTTCTGACACTTAAGAGGCCGTGGATGTGTGGGGTGGATGGGGGGTGGGCGTCGGTTTCGCTCATTAAAGTGCGCGTTACCGTCTCGCTGCGCAATGCTTACCCAAGGGAGGGGGGACGCCAATGCCTGTCAACCCCTGTCACGGACAGCGGGACCCGGCCGGCGTGCATTGGTGTGCGGCGGAGACTCGCTTTGTCTGCCTGCCTGCCGAGCCTCCCCCTACCCCCGCCGTCCCCTCACCGGGGCGGCGGTCACTCGCTCTGGTGCTTCTGTGTGATTAAAAAAGCTGTGTAGATTGGCTGCTTTTACCTCAAAACAGACCGGAATCACATTATTTAAGCTAGAAGTGGCAAAAAACTCCGGCTGCCATGCGGCTTCATACAGCCAGCGGCATTTATGTAACCCGTTATGAAATTTGGCCCACAGATCAATTTTTTTGTTTTCCACAGAAAATAAAAAACCATGTCATGTTAACCCCCCCAACATTGATTAGCAGAATATAATCATTAAATCGTTTTTTTTTTGTTCTTTCCCTTTCAGCTCATAAAAAAGAGCTCCAATGACCCCCCCCCCCACCCAGGAAAGAGCTACCAGCCAGTGGCCCCTAGGTGTTTGAAGCCTGAGAACCCTGATTTAAGCTGAGTGTTACTGATCTGGACTCACAGTCGGATCCTGGGCTCTTTAGCCTGTTTGGTTGTGAAGCTCACTTCTCGAGAGCTTTTCATCGAACACAATCACTGTGAAGTGAAACGCGACTGACCTCTACACACCAGGACAGGACGCTGTAGCAGGGTATGCCAGGCACCCCCTGCCCCCCCACGCACACTCGCATTCCTGTCGTTCCTGCCCCTGGCCTGTGAGATGGAGGGGGGGTGGCACTGGTGGTGGGGAGGGAATGCTGCAGACAGCAAGCCCACATTCATTAGAGAACAGGGAAAGAAGATGGAGGAAAAGTGGAATTCTGCTTCGGGTCGGAATGGCCATGATGAGCGGGAGTGGCGTCTTCCCTGTGGGGGGGGGCGACCTACCTGTCGGCCATGACTGGGTCACATGCAAGGAAGCCGATTTTCTCTCAGTCAGCGGTGCAGAGCAGCAGTTATTTCAGTCATTGTTTATTCGACGTGGCGTCCAGGGGCAGTTAATTCACCACTGAGGATACGTTTAAAGATTCCTGAAAAAGGATTGTGGGACTGCAGTGAAGGTCAGGGGTCACAAAGGAGTGAGAGTCGACACTCATTGGCCACTTCGGGGTTTTTGTTGCTTGGATAACCGTCACCATGACGTCAGAACCTGCCTTGGCTGCTCAATGCATCCTGCTAGAGGCGGTTTGCTGGCCTAAGGGTGCCAGTAGGGGGGGGGGGGGGGTACCAGCAGGGAAAGACCATGAGCTGCTGGGAGAAGCACAATAGAGATGTTTGGAATGGATGGAAAGAGCCCAGTTACACCATTAATGAAGTCAGACAGGCCTACCTAAGACACCCACAGACGGAATCCATCTTTTCTGTATTTATTGTAAAATCTGAAGCATATCAGTCTGTCAAGCCACTGACATTGCCTATGTGTGAACTCCCTACTGTTTTGACATGAACAACTCATAAAACAAGAACACATATACACACATAAAAAACACCCTTTTAGACCTCCTCGAGTCCGTTTAAAATAGCCTTTGCTCGTCACAAGTCATTCAATCCAATTTCATTTGGTCCACATCTACGTACGGATGAAAACAGCTGATATGAAAGAATGCGCCCGGAGCGACCGAAGCGCTGCGCTCTTCGAATGGCCCCACGATGCTTACCACCCACATGAACACATGCAACTCTCTTTAAACAGCTCCAATTTCAACATCCGCACGGTCTGGCTTCGTTAATATTTGCTTTATGAAACACGTGAATGTTTTATGCCCCTACGTCGTGCTTGATTGTACGAGCAGTTTGCAGTATTAATTCACAGCCTGATGTGCACTTTCTCTACGTTACCAGTTAGCGTCTTACTCCGTGGCGAAGATCAAGTTCAATAAAATTTGAAAGAGACAATTAAACATGTCCAAAGGACTTCAGACAAAATTAAAACGAACGTGTTGCGTTTATGAGCGCTTATCTATCTGCTTACGAATGTTCACTGCTTTCCTTTCGTCTGTATTTTTATATTTTACAGCAATGCCGGGGCGAATTCCTGATGCAAAATACAAATATTCGTGTTTAAAATGGCTTCGCATTTACACAGAAAATTGTTTTCAAGGCGCATATATACACAATTACAAATTGAAATTCATTTTAAAAAACGAAATAGGTGTATCTGTTTTTACCCCTGACTTGCATAGATTTACTATTAATCACCTCAAAAAGCGAACGGACGTGATCACCATTTGGTTCTTCGGTAAATTACATAGCTTTGCTTTGTTTTTGATAGTGTCACCTTAATTTACATCATCTGTACAGTGTAAGCTAAAATTTAAATGTGTTGCAGTGTAACAGCGTCACGGTCAAAAGGAATTAATAAAAAAAGTCCAGTGTGGTTAACGATTACAGCCGTCAGCATACAGCACAGCTGTAAGACGAGTCATACAAAGTAGGAGTGGTTAAGGAAGGTAACCGCTGAGGATTATCGGCGGCAGCACTCACTGGCGGAGTCCTGGGGGTGGGGGCGGGTGAATCAGCGTGCCAGGACAGGCCAACGTGCTTTCACTAGCTGGACCACTGTCGTACTGGTTTTGGACCAGATTGGGGGGGGTTGGACGACATTAAGAGCACGCAGGGTGCCCTGTCCTACACCCACGTGAAAAAGGGGATGGGGGAGCGGTTATGATTAGCATGATAGCAGTTCCATTTTCCTTTACACTTCCTTTTCTGGAGTTGGGGGGGGGGGTCACACCACTTCTTCAGATGCCCCAAGCCCATTCATGTCCCCCCCAAGCCCCCGTCATCAGCTGGACTGCACCGATAGGTCCATACTGCGGGCAGTGCCCGAGTCACGCCCGGGGGCTCAGATGAGGCGCTCCTCTGGGGGCACCTTCAGCACGCTGTCCATCTCCAGGCGTGCCCCCGCCACCTCCTGCTGGCTGGGACTGTACGTGCCCTCCGACTGGCGCTTCTTACGGGCAGTGAGCACGGCGAAGGCTAGGCCGATGGCGGCCAGCAGGAGGCAGCAGCAGGCCAAGGGGATGGCCACCATCAGCAGGGGGATGCCCTCCCTGTGCTCCTGTTTCTGTACACGTGGGGGCGCAGGGACACACACATTACTCCACACAGCTGCAGATTTGACCTATAGTAGCTCATTCAGCCTATTGCTCTAGCCAGACAGGTGTTCTGTCTAAAGGGACTTGAACCAACACCCACACTAGTACAGGATAGGCCTGTTTCCATTGCATTAATTGATTGATTATTATGGTATATTATTAGAGCACCTACACTGGTCTCGCAGTGCTGTCCGACGAAGCCAGGCACACAGCTGCACTGGAACCCGCCGGACTGGCTGAGGCAGGTACCGCCATTCTGGCAAGGGTTAGACTGGCAGCTGTCCACCTCCTCCTCACACCTGAGGGGTCACATGGTGCCCGGGTCACATGACTTGCAGAATTATTAGTGCACTATCCACCACCGGCTGAACTGATGCTCTCATTGGTTACTCAATGTGTTCGTAACGGACTTACCCTATCTGTGGCTAATAAGGACCCGTATTCCCGCCCACTGCCGGAGGCATACCTATCGCCCGTGAAGCCCGGCCTGCAGGTACAGTTGGCTCCCCTGTCTCCATCGGTACAGAGGCCCCCATTCGCACACTGCACGTCGTCGTCACACTGTGGGGGCGGGTGCATCCACCTGAAGGGAGGGAGGGGTGCGCGCGTGCGCACACACACACACACACACACACACACACACACACACACACGCTCCATCATTCTTCACGGTCATTTACATCGTGATGGTGGGGACAGATTTAACGGGCGCCTGCATAAGTGATACCTGTAATATAGTGTCTGTCCAGGCAACCATGTCTGAATTAATTATGTGACTCCATTACATTCCCATAGTTAACCTCAGCCTCACCCCCCCCCCCCCCCCCACACACCCTACGAGAATCAGCACTAAATTTCAAAAAAATCATTTTGCACAGTAGCAGTGCGTCAGCTGTCACTGACACGCAGTGGTGCCATTCACTGTAAATCATTAGGCACCAGACTGGTGGTTCACGTAAGGTGCTGCATCAATAAACGTTAATAAATGTTTGTGGCCCACATCGTGTAAGTGTTACTCGGTAGCATAAATATGCCTGTCTCATCTATAGTGATAATTACGCTGAAAAGCTGTCCGATCCCCCCAGTTAGCAGTTAGCCATCTGAGGAGGGCGACGTCCAGTGAGATTAAACATGCCACGAGTGACAGATATTCTCCTGGATTCATCATTTTCATCCGAAGGCAACATTTCGGAACGAGCCGTGGATGAATCTAACATGGCTGCTTCCTGAGCCCCGAGGATGGGAAGGTCAAAGAGTCTCGATCATAACTGACAACATGCCGGCCCCCCTCCCCCACCCACCCCAGCTCTGTCAGAGGGTGCGGGGGGAGGGTGTACTTACTGGCAGAATGTTCCGGTGAAGTTGAGTGGACAGACGCAGCTGTAGTGGTTCACGCCATCCTGGCAGGACGCCCCGTTCTGGCAGCGATGCCCCTGGCAGTTGTCCAGGTCCTCCTCACAGGCGTCGCCCCCGTAGCCGGGGGGGCACTCGCAGCGGTAGGCGGCTGGTAGGTCACGGCAGGCCCCCCGCCGGCAGGGGGAGGAGGCACACTCGTCCACGTCCTCCTGGCAGTGCCGACCCCGCCAGCCCGGGATGCAGGTGCACTCAAACACGTTGAAGAGGTCCACACACGTGCCGTTGTTCAGACACGGCTGGGAGAAGCACACGGGGGCACCAGAGCAGCCCAGACGGACACGCTCCCCCACCTTCCTGAGGAACCTCAGTTGCTGGGGGGGCTCCGGACCATCTGCGAAAGGCAGGTACACCCCGCCCACCCTCACCTCCCGCAGACAGCCAGTGAAGTTCTCAGCCAGGAAGACGGACGTCTCATTAACCAATCCCAGGCAGCCAGAGGCGTGGGGGCTGGTGGCGCTGAGCTGGCCATCCACCACGATGCTCCATCGAGACGGCGCCCCCCCCTGGTCGGTCATGGAGACCAGCACATGGTGCCAGGTGCCGTCCGAGACTCGCTGCTCGCTGGCGAATGACAACGTCTGCAGGCTGTTCCTTGCATGAATCGTCACCAGCAGGGACGAGTTCAGCAGGGCCATGCTGAAGAAGCTCCCCCTGGTGGAGGCGCGCAGGACTACGCCGATTTCCTCGCGCGTCCGCAGATTCAGGGACACACCAGTCACCGAGAGAGCCGAGGAGCCGTGAGCCTCGTACTCCAGGGAGTTGCTGTCGAACGTGGCGTTGGCAAGACCTGCATCGAGCAATTTATACCAGAACTGACAAAATGGACCGTTTGATGGGGTTGGGACAATGACCCAGGCTGACCCGAGCTGAAACACAGCTGGTGGTGTACTGGTTAGAGTGACTACCAAATGGTTATTGGTTCAGACTGATTCAGTCAGGACAGAGAACATGCAGCGTTTCAAACTCACATTCATATCCATCGTCGAGGTCCACACAGCTGCTTCCTAGAGGGCAAGGGTCAGTGCTGCACCAAACCAGCCTCTCGCACCTTCTCCCCGTGAAATTGGAGGGACAGACACAGATGAAGTCATTCCAGGTGACCATACACTCCCCTCCATTCTGGCACAGCGCCACCTGGTGGATGGGAGGGCACAAGATGGCATCAGAAAACCCTGCAGCACAATGGAAAGGTACTACAGTGTTGCAGACATAACGGAGAACCTAGACAGGACAGACCAATCCATATTTAGAAAAGCAACTGAAGAGGCCTGGCTTGTGGGGGCCGTACCCCTGTGGCATGTGACCGGCAGGCGTCGTCACTCCTGCAGCCCAGCTGGACGGCGTTTGTCCCATTTGGTGGATAGCGGGCGAGGCCGTCCTCCTCAGGCGTCATGTCCAGCAGGTCCAGATACACGTCGCCCAGACGTAGGTCCTGCAGACAGCCCTTGAAGTGCCCCCCCCAGGACGTGGCACCCCCGGCAGGCAGGCCCCCAACGAAAGCCATGTCCCCCGCCTCCAGCGACACCCCCGTCCCCCCGGGGAGGGTCCCGGCCCAGGTGGGGTGGCCTGACACATGCAGTGACACGGTGCCGTGCCGCACGTCAAGGACCAGCAGCTGCCATTCCCCGGTGGTGACCACAAAGTGGGGGGCGGAAGCCGGCCACCAGGGGGCCACCTGCACTGTGCCGTCATGCAGGAACACGGTGAAATACTCGAGGCCCCCCCGCCGCAGCTGGAACACCAAACCGTCCGGCTTCAGCGAACGCAGAAGGAACGAGATGGTGAAGTTGGTCCCGTGGCTGGCGGGAATGACGAATGCGGCATGGCTCAGTTCATTCTCATGGCCGTACGTCCACGAGGGGTGCTCTGGGAGGAGGAAGAGGAAGAGGAAGAGGAACATGAGCCCGGTGACAGCCCCCCCCCACAATGAGGGCGAAGATGAGCGGTGGATTGCGGGACTCACGCTCCTGGCAGCGGGATCCGAGGAAGGGCCAGTCGCAGGCGCAGCGGAAGCCGGTCCACAGGTCGTGGCACTGCCCGTGCCCCAAGCAGGGGTCCGGCTGGCACCACTCTGTGCGATGGCAGCCCAGCATTACGGTCCCCTGCAGCTGCCGCGGGAGCACGGGCACCGAGGCGACAAGCAGGTCCTCCATACATCCGACGAAGCCCATCCTGCTCTGCGTGGCATTCAGGAGGTGCTGGAGGGTGCCGCCCACAGCCATCCACGCTGACACTCCCAGGACCCCGACGTCAGCACTCTCCGCCTGGCAGGACCGGCCACTGCACACCGGACTGATCAGAAGCAGCGTGAGGTTCCCATGGGCGCTCATGCGGACGCCGTGCCACTGCCCGTCGTTGACCCGGCCCGATAGGCTGACGTCGGCCAGCACCGTGCCTCTGTAGTGGGCCTGAGCGATGAGGCGACCGCCCACGATCTCTAGAGCGATGTGCCCGTCTTCGTGGTCCCTGTAGAGCAGGATGCCATCTGGGAGGGTAGTGCGGAAGCGCAGGCCATCCTCAGCCGGGCCTGCTGTCAGGCTGTCCGTCGTGACAAATACTGGGTCAGATGTCAAGGAGATGGTGGTGACCTCATCACAGTGCTGGCCCAGGAGGCCTCGTGGGCACTTGCACGCGTAGCTGTGTCTTCCGCCTTCCAGGAGCGGCCAGCAGGTGGCGCCGTTCTGGCATTGGTGGTCCTCGCAGCCGGTTAAGAGCACTTCACAGTGGGTGCCACCCCAGGGAGCCTGGCCGGGCTCGGGCCGGGGGCACTGGCAGGTGTAGCCAGCATAGAGGTCCACACAGGATGCCCCGTTCTGGCATGGCTCGCTGAGGCACTCGTTGATGTCCAGCTGACAGTCCGCACCTGTGAACAACAACCCAGAGGCAAATCCTCAGCCTCGGCCCGGTCTCTCGCATCCCGGAGGAAGGAGTCAGCAGGAGGTCCCCACATTCTTCCAGCCAGGACCAAACAATCACACGTCTCCCCAGCAACCAGAAAACTGAAATTACGATTCCAATGAACTACTCAAAGCTAAACACTTAGAAAGCATATCAAACGCTAACTAACCCCAACCTCAACCATAACCTTAATCCAAAACCAGGCAGCTGGTCTCACCCCCCCAAACCCCCCGCAGGACCCCTGGCGTCCGCATTCGGGCACGAGGCTGATGCCCGTGGGAGGAGGCATGACCAGAGAGATTTCCTGATCGTTTTATATGCGGCTCCTGACTGACCGCAGCAGAGCGGGGCCCAAAGAAACCAGCTAACCGTGAGTAAGAGAGTGACATTCTGGGACGGCCAGCGAGCCCAGCGAATCCAGTGAGCGCAGTGAGTGCAGTGAGCGCAGTGAGCCCAGTGAGCCCCGCCGCCACGAGAACCCGACCAGCTACGCTAATCCGTCTGACACGCCGGGTATTTGAAACGGCCCCGTGATCCTCACTTTCCGAAAGAATCACCTCCATCTGGTGTACGCGGTCAAAACAGCACCCCCCCGCACTAACCGAGAGCAGCCGAGCTTCCCCCGGGGGGGGTTTTACCTGTCTGCACCAGCAGTCCCAGGAGAAGCGCTCGCACAGCCCCCTTCCCCATCTTTACCTCGCTCCGTGTCTGGCGCTGCACTCGTTCCTTCTCCTTCTCAGTGCCAGGCAGGCAGGAGCGATTAAGGAGGAACCCACCCTGCTCTGGCCTCCTACCCTCCCCACTCCAAGCCCTGTCCTGGCTCTGCTTTAATCCTCACCTCCCCCATCCGCCCGCCCCCCGCCCTCCCAGCCGGCCCCCGTCTGCGCTGACAGCAGGAATGTTAGTCCGCAGCCCCACGCGATGGATGACCAGCGATGGAGGGGGGCATTGTTGAGCCTTTCTAATTACTTCACATGGGCTAATGAGCACATGCCACGGTTTGCCTGTAGAAAACACTCCTGGCTTTACTTTAAACTACTAGCCTTTGGTGTTGTTCATAATAATGATAATAATTATTATGATTTAGCAGGTGCTTTTATCCAAAATTACACATATTCAGGGTCGGGCAGTCGCTAGAGCAATTGAACTTAAGGGCCTTGCTCAGGAGCGAGCAGTGACATCACTCAGTCAAGTCCAGGACTTGAACCAACAACCTTCCAATCAAAGGCCAAGTGTCTTAATCTACTGAGCCACACAGTGGTGCCATTGCTTCACATCTCCAAGGCTAGGGCTTCAAATTCAGCCTTCTCTCCGTGTGTGTAGTTGGCAGTTCGCCCGCGATGCCTGGTATTAATCGAGACTCTCCAGTCTCGACCGAGAATTCAAAGGCATGAATAACTAGCAGGTGTAAATTGCCCGTGGTGATCACGTGGTAGCCGGACGGGTGGTAATACTTAACTCTATGTGTTAATGCAGCTGTATCAAAAGGGCTGTACAATAAATAGTATAAAAACCCACTTTTGTTGGTAAATAATGCACGAAAGGTTTGTTTAAAAACGAAAAACAAAATATTAAAAAAATATATTTTACTTTGCATAATAAAGTTGACATCAGGGGCTTGCTGGAATGGACAGGAATCCCCTCCCAACACTTCACGGCTAAACCGTTTTTCGCATAAATGAGCGTTGGCTGGCGGTCACCGTCTTTGCCCGTAAAGAACAGAACGGGACCAAGCGGCTCTCCTGGGCAACCATCAGCTAACCCGGTTGAGTGGGTATAAGCTCTTCGCATACATCAGCGTTGGCTGGCAGCCTCCCAGTTTCCACGTAAAAAACAAAACGGGAGGAAGCGGCTCTGCAGCACGACCAATGGATAACTTGTTTGGCTAAATGTAATGAATGGAAAGGTTTGTTTAAAAACACAACAGATCAGTAAAAATATTAATTAAGCAATCTATTAAATAAAAACTACGTGATCTGAAAAAGAAAATGTAAACAAAACAAAGCGTGGGTATAGTTTATGAGGCTATAGAGTGGAGCGTTCAGTTAGTCCACCCAGAAAGCGCTCGCGGACGGCGCTCAGCCTCTCAGCCAGCCATTGACTGGCCGACGGTTCGCTAACCGCGTTTGTGTTCGTTGTTCAATATGAGAAAAAAATGTTCGTTAATATAGACGTTTGTTAAGCAAGGGCTGACTGTAGTCTAAAATGCCCTGATATTTGCCACATGATTCTCTGTCGTTTCCATTTTCCACCGATAATTTTCTTTCCTCTGCATTTTCTCCCTCGTTTAGCATGTGAGTATGATGCGCACTAATTACGATTGTTGTTCCTGGAATCACGTGCAGGGCGCCCCCTGCCTCGCACCCTGAGCTTGCTGGGTCCCTGATAGGCAGGAGACAGATGGATTAATATACTTTAAAAATACTCATGTCTGCATAGACAAGCAGAATTCATAAGGGGGTGCAAGACAGTAGGATTTCAATTTTGGATGCTGATTATTAATATTTCTGTAGGCGGTAGGCAGGTAGGTTTTCCACAGTCTTGCCATGCTGGGTGTATGTCGGAGCTGGTGGGTGGACTTTGGGGCGGTGGGGTTCCTCACCTGTGAACCCAGGCGGACAGAAGCACTGATAAGCGTCGGCCAGATCCACGCACGATCCTCCGTTCAGACAGGGCAGGGACTGGCATTCGTCCACGTCCACCGAGCAGGTTTCCCCTTAAAACACAGGCATCGGGTTCAGCATCGGGGGGGGGGGGGACTCACACACGCGCCTTTCCGGGGCGACGTGCACTGTCAGGCTGGAATCACCTGTGAATCCGGGCAGACAGACGCAGTCGTAGCCCTCCGCCGCTGCATAGCTGAAGCCAGCGCCGTCACGGTAGCTGGAGGCGTCCGATCGCTGCAGGCAGGTGCCGCCATTCACGCATGGCTCGTCCGCGCACTCGTCGATGTCTACCTCGCAGTGCGCGCCCTCGTAACCTGAGCGACGGCAGCGCGCTTAGAACCATGTAGGTAATAAAAGCCAGAATGTCACGCACGCGCAGTCGGCAGGCCGTGCTGATTAAAAGCTGCTGGAGAGAGAATGATGTCGCACTCAGACTAACAGCACGACGATTTGTTAGCAGATGGTTTTGGTGTTATTCGGTTAATTGGGAGACCATCTGCTATCAGGCAGAACAAGATTAACTCGCTTTGAGCCAACTGGCTGGACTAGCAGGTAGCGTAGCGGTTAGGAGCCGCTACATTTAATGAAAGGGACAGCGTTCATGCCCCGGGAAACCGCATTTACTTAGCTTAAAATGGCAAGTTCCAAAAAAAATGCGTTAAACCGATTTAGTCTCCTCTCCCCCTAGCAACACCGTTAACGATGGTATGGGAGAGAGAGAACGTGCCGCTGTAAACCAAGAGCACCGTGACAGGCTTTTCGATCTGATTTCTGCCAGTCCCTCCATCGGCCACTGGAGGGCAGTGGTAACACTAATGTCCCACTGCTAAAACTGCAGCTGATTGCGTGTACAGACCTTGATATCTCACAACTTTTTGCATCACTGTCTTTTAGAAGTGGTTCCTGTCTCGTTCTGCATGTCCTAGTATGTAATGGATTTGTACATTTCACAGAAATCTCCCATGAAGTCTATAGGAGCGGAATTGGTTCCGTGGAGAAGTACGTGAATCCTCGTGGATTAAAAAGCGTCAGACGATCGATGCGAGTGCGTGAAGAGGCTTAGCCCACCTGGCCAGCAGAGACACCTGTAGCCATTGACCTCCTCCTGGCAGGTGGCGCTGTTCTGGCACGGGTTCGATAAGCATTCCAGGATTTCCTCCTCGCAGAAGAGGCCGGTGTATCCGGTGCTACCGCAGTCACACTTATAACTGCGAGACATGGCAAACACCATCAAACCCCTCCCCACAGACCCCCAGAACAGTCTTAAGTTTCAGTACCATGAATGTAATTATTCAAAATTATACATTTTACAAGATCTATCTATCATCCATCCATCATGCATCTATCTATCTATCTATCTATCTATCTATCTATCTATCTATCTATCTATCTATCTATCTATCTATCTATCTATCTATCTATCTATCTATCTATCTATCACCTATCCATTCATCCATCATGCATCTATCTATCTATCTATCTATCTATCTATCTATCTATATTAGAATATGTAGTGGTTGATTGCTAAGCCAGAAATCTCAAACCGTTTTAATTAAAAGTAAATCTATTAGTCTATTTAAAATCCTAGTTAAAGGCCAGGTCAAATCAATTGAAGGTCATTGTCAAATTAAAAGGCCACTGTCCAGTCAAATAATGGCACTTGACCTTTGACCTCTAAGGTGGTATGGTCACATGATGTCACGACCGGCCTCCCTGAGATTCCTGAGGTACCCTGGGAGATCAGCTGTCGTACCTGTTCACCAAATCGAGGCAGTGGCCCTGGTTCTCACAGGGCTGACTGCCACACTCGTCAATGTCGATCTCACAGTTCAGGCCGGCAAACCCCGGCAGGCAGACACAGGTGTGCAGGTCCACGAAATCGTAGCATGTGCCACCATTCTGGCAGGGGTCGGACTCACACTCGTCTATGTCCACTTCACAGTTCACTCCTGCATGCACACACACACACACACATGTTTGGCCAAATTCTATACAAAATATAGGCCCATCACTGACCAGCAGCATACTCACCACAGTATCGCGTAAATTTGGGCTTGGACAGTAGGAACGTATCGCTTGTGGGAGTCCCGTGTGTGGTGGTGGTGGGGGGTTAGGGTTAGGGTTAGGCTTGGTCACCGTGTTTGTTTTTCGAGGGGACAGCAGGATTGGAGCTCACTCAGCAGCTCCACTGTCTCTCCTTTCTCCTTTATCTCTCATCCTTTATGTCTCTCTCACTGTCTCCAGCTAAGGAAATAACCATCTCTGCCAGGCGTCTTTTACAGCTGAGTGACTGACTTCATGTTTGCCACCGGGGCAGTTTGGTTACGTGACTGACTTCATGTTTGCCATCGGGGCACTTTGGTTACATGACTGACCATGTTTGCCACCGGGGCAGTTTGGTTACGTGACTGACTTCATGTTTGCCATCGGGGCAGTTTGGTTACGTGACTGACTTCATGTTTGCCATCGGGGCAGTTTGGTTACGTGACTGACTTCATGTTTGCCACCGGGGCAGTTTGGTTATGTGACTGACTTCATGTTTGCCATTGGGGCAGTTTGGTTATGTGACTGACTTCATGTTTGCCACCGGGGCAGTTTGGTTATGTGACTGACTTCATGTTTGCCACCGGGGCAGTTTGGTTACGTGACTGACTTCATGTTTGCCATCGGGGCACTTTGGTTACATGACTGACCATGTTTGCCACCGGGGCAGTTTGGTTATGTGACTGACTTCATGTTTGCCATCGGGGCAGTTTGGTTACGTGACTGACTTCATGTTTGCCATCGGGGCAGTTTGGTTACGTGACTGACTTCATGTTTGCCACCGGGGCAGTTTGGTTACGTGACTGACTTCATGTTTGCCATTGGGGCAGTTTGGTTACGTGACTGACTTCATGTTTGCCACCGGGGCAGTTTGGTTACGTGACTGACTTCATGTTTGCCACCAGGGCAGTGTGGTTACGTGACTGACTTCATGTTTGCCACCGGGGCAGTGTGGTTACGTGACTGACTTCATGTTTGTCACCGGGGCAGTGTGGTTACGTGACTGACTTCATGTTTGCCACCGGGGCAGTGTGGTTACGTGACTGACTTCATGTTTGCCACCGGGGCAGTGTGGTTACGTGACTGACTTCATGTTTGCCACCGGGGCAGTGTGGTTACGTGACTGACTTCATGTTTGCCACCGGGGCAGTGTGGTTACGTGACTGACTTCATGTTTGCCACCGGGGCAGTGTGGTTACGTGACTGACTTCATGTTTGCCACCGGGGCAGTGTGGTTACGTGACTGACTTCATGTTTGCCACCGGGGCAGTGTGGTTACGTGACTGACTTCATGTTTGCCACCGGGGCAGTGTGGTTACGTGACTGACTTCATGTTTGCCACCGGGGCAGTGTGGTTACGTGACTGACTTCATGTTTGCCACCGGGGCAGTGTGGTTACGTGACTGACTTCATGTTTGCCACCGGGGCAGTGTGGTTACGTGACTGACTTCATGTTTGCCACCGGGGCAGTGTGGTTACGTGACTGACTTCATGTTTGCCACCGGGGCAGTGTGGTTACGTGACTGACTTCATGTTTGCCACCGGGGCAGTGTGGTTACGTGACTGACTTCATGTTTGCCACTGGGGCAGTGTGGTTACGTGACTGACTTCATGTTTGCCACTGGGGCAGTGTGGTTACGTGACTGACTTCATGTTTGCCACTGGGGCAGTGTGGTTACGTGACTGACTTCATGTTTGCCACTGGGGCAGTGTGGTTACGTGACTGACTTCATGTTTGCCACTGGGGCAGTGTGGTTACGTGACTGACTTCATGTTTGCCACTGGGGCAGTGTGGTTACGTGACTGACTTCATGTTTGCCACTGGGGCAGTGTGGTTACGTGACTGACTTCATGTTTGCCACTGGGGCAGTGTGGTTACGTGACTGACTTCATGTTTGCCACTGGGGCAGTGTGGTTACGTGACTGACTTCATGTTTGCCACTGGGGCAGTGTGGTTACGTGACTGACTTCATGTTTGCCACTGGGGCAGTGTGGTTACGTGACTGACTTCATGTTTGCCACTGGGGCAGTGTGGTTACGTGACTGACTTCATGTTTGCCACTGGGGCAGTGTGGTTACGTGACTGACTTCATGTTTGCCACTGGGGCAGTGTGGTTACGTGACTGACTTCATGTTTGCCACTGGGGCAGTGTGGTTACGTGACTGACTTCATGTTTGCCACTGGGGCAGTGTGGTTACGTGACTGACTTCATGTTTGCCACTGGGGCAGTGTGGTTACGTGACTGACTTCATGTTTGCCACTGGGGCAGTGTGGTTACGTGACTGACTTCATGTTTGCCACTGGGGCAGTGTGGTTACGTGACTGACTTCATGTTTGCCACTGGGGCAGTGTGGTTACGTGACTGACTTCATGTTTGCCACTGGGGCAGTGTGGTTACGTGACTGACTTCATGTTTGCCACTGGGGCAGTGTGGTTACGTGACTGACTTCATGTTTGCCACTGGGGCAGTGTGGTTACGTGACTGACTTGTGAGTCTGACCCATTTGCCTATTACACAGCTGCCCTTCCCCTGAAACCAGTGAACATGCATCCTGGCATCCTGAAACGCTTATGTACTTCAGGTCACACCACGAACAGGTTAGATGCTGGGAAGGCCAGTAGGGGGCGCTGGTTAGCAGGAGTGTGGGTAGTTACGGAGTGGATGAGCCTGTTATGTGCAGGTTACTGTGTCAGCCATGCATCGATCGTCCTTCAATCCCAGCCTCGAAACCCAAAAAGAAATGAAAACTACTAATTCATTCTGTTAAAACATGCTGGTCGATGAACAAATGCATGGAAAGAAAGAAAAAGATATTCTTAGATTTGTGCATGAAAGAAATTTTAAAAGGTTCCAAGAGCTTTTCATAATGTTTGGCTGCAGTTAGTGGTTGTTAGTTCAATAGTGTTTCGTGGTTTGTCTTCATTAATGGCTCCTAGGCGTGCAGTCTTAAATAGGATCCTAAAACAGATTTTGGGAGGGATTGGCGTAACCGCTGTCACTGGTCACTAAGTAAGAGATATCCGATCAATCCAGCTGGGATGATCACTATACATGTATGTCATATATGCTAGGAGGCCGTGTGACCGTTTTTGAGCTCCATGATCAGACTGCGTCCACTCGCCGCTGCCCCCTTTTGAGTGCCTCTCGTGCGTTGGCGAGCTCCCCAGGTACTCGAGATACCAGGACAAAATCTCTACAGATAACAAGTGAGGCCCTTAACATACCGTGGGCCCAGTGAGGAGCGAGAAAGGAGTGAGGGGGGATGGAGAAGCAGGCCGTCCATTAGCCAGCTCCTCAGGGCACCAGGCAAAGTTAACGAAACCGCTCGTTTGTACGTAAACTGCGTACACCCCACATGTGGTTGTGACACTTTGTTTATTTGTCTGCAGGTTTATTCATTATTTGCCATCTTTCCTTCTATTTTATTTTATTTCTGTTTTATTTTGATTTTATTTCTACCTCTGCTTAACTTTTATTCAGTTTATTGTTTTTGTACTTTCGTGTTAATTATGTTATTAATTGCATGTTTACTTGTCTATCTTCCGCCACTGCCTGCATCCAAGGGAATTTTTTTTGTTCTTGGCGAATAAAATGATTCTGATTTTGGGTGGGGGGTTCATTTCTGGACCGAAACTTGCTCACAAAAGTTGGCTGTAACTGGTTGTAACACACAGGAGTGGGTAGTTCAGGTCCAGAGAGTACAAATCCAGACCGAGATTTTGCTTCAACCACCCAGTTGAGAATAAAGAGTCACGGTCACAGAATAGTCATCTGGTTGGTTGGAACAAAATCCTGATTTGGACTTTTACTCTCTAGACCTGAACTTTCCACCTCTGGTAGCGCATGAGAAATCGGAGAATGGTGGGGGGTGGTGGCTCACCGGTGAACCCAGGTGGACACAGGCACTCATAGCGGTCCTTCCCGTTCACGCAGGTGCCGTTGTTCTCACACGGTCGCGAGGCGCACTCATTGATGTCGATCTCGCAGTTGTTGCCCTGGAAACCGGGCACGCAGAAGCACTGGTAGGTGCCCGGGGCGTCTATGCAGATGGCGCCATTCTTGCACGGCTCTGACAGGCACTTATTCACTTCCTGTTCGCAGAAGATCCCCCAGAAGCCGGGGGGGCACGTGCACTCGAACCCGTGGCCCACCTCCCTGCAGCTGCCGTTGTTGTGGCAGGGATCCCCGGAGCAGCTGGAGACGGGGGTCTGGCAGTCGTCGCCATGGGAACCAGGCGGACACGGGCAGAAGTAGACGTCCGTGCCGGGAGCGCTGATGCATTTGGGACAGGCGACGAAAGCGCAGGCGTCATACAGCTCCCCGCAGTCCCGGCCTGTGTAGCGCAGCCCCTCCTGCGGGCAGCGGCACACGTAATCCCCCCCCAGGCTCTCGCAGGTGCCGCCGTTTCGGCACGGGGAGGACGCACAGCTCTCTGTCGGTGCCGCGGAGCCGGTCCCTGTCAGGAAGAACAGGCCACGTTTCAGAGGGTGGAAACGGTAAATGCAGCAGGGAAATGCCGTACAGGAAAGGGGGGGGCGAGACGTCGTTAAAAGCTGGAAAGGACAGGGGGGCAAAAAGTGAAACCCTGCTGCACTCAAACCCCAGGAGCAAATCAGTCAGAAACAGGCAATACCACAATACCCACAATCCCCCTGCCCGGGACGCCTTTGTTTTCCCAGAGTTCTTAGCTCCTTAGCTCGCATCCTTCCAAGCACACGCACCGCAGGGACCCTCCCTAATTCTCCACGTTAACGAGGGCAGCTTATCTTCCAGACAATGGGGGGAATCATCTCAATCAGACTATTAAGACCTCCTGTTTAAATGTAAAAGGCACTCAGGGTCGGGGGGCAAAGTGCACAAATTACCCTCCATATGGGGTGTGGTCAAGGGAGGCCCAGACAGTCCCCTCCCCCAAGAAATGTCACGAGCAGATGAATCTTTTCCGACATGGATAAACATGGACTGATGGGTTTTATTATCCTTTAATCCAAGCCCATCGTGCGGAATCTCCGAACTCCTGTTTCCGAAACCATGAGCCGGGTGCTTTTGCGTTCCCATGCGGGAAAAGCTGAACAGGTGTCCAGCACCCCCCCCCCCCCATAAAGAAACCCAGCACCATCGGAACAGCTGTACCAGCAAGGAGGCGACGCAAATCGGCCACAGAGGCCCTGCTGGGACACCATGGGGAAATCACTCAAGGCCACCGCTGGGGGGGGGGTGGGGGGGCAAGGGAGGCGGCACAGGGGCCAACTGAGGGGCTGGGACCATGTCTCATGTATCTGAGTGACAACGAGCCAAGGGGAATTCAGACTTCAGGCCAATTGAAAGATGTGAGTGAGCTTAAGGTTGGGGGTGTGGGGGACACGTCATATTTAAACATTTTTAAGCTGCAGTGTAGCTCACTTATGCGTCCATTCATTTTATATACTCACCTATCCCAGTCCTTTCCAGGGAGAGAAGGCCACTACCAAGCCCTCCCACAGACAGGGTGAGGTGCCCATCTGTGGTCTGCTCACCTCACAACAGAGGTCACCGATTATTGTAAAAGATCACAGGTATTAGGAGTGTGGGCTGATTCTGCCTGGGAGCTGCTTCTCCTTACGTTGCTTCTCAGTGGTTTAATTAGTGTCACCTTTTGATGGCACCTCACCTCTTCTCCAGAACTTTCTCAAAGTCACCAAAGATGTCAGTCGGCCAAACGTTTATAGAAACTGGACAGTGACCTTGACTAAGGCCCGGATGGCGTGTTTGCGGCCCAGTTAAGCGAAACATTAATGCATCATCTTTCACCGTTTCCCTCACCAGCTGCCCCTCGCCTCAAACATCCCTTTGGCGGTGACGCCCAATATAACTCAGCGCAGCATTTCATCCACGTTTCTCTAAAAAAAATAAAACAGAGAGGATCCTAAATTCCTCAGCTCCGGTTCATGCACGATTTCTGGAACTACATAGTGCGACGATACAAACAAGTGAGTCTGGAGTTTCACTAAAAAGATAAAGAGTAAAAAAAATTGAAAAAGTCAGTAATTTTTTATATGACATTAAAAAGGTTGGTGAGGAGCAGCTGTCAGCATCTGGTCTCTGCAGAGATCTCGCTCTTCTACCAGGACCGTCCATGGTGGGGTGCATCTTTGTCAAGAAGAGGGCCAAGCGTTTTTGGGGGGGTGGACTCTGCCCTCCATTGTCTCACGCCGAACCAGCCAATCACGTGCCCCCGTGCAGAGTTACTGCATTCCACGGTCCGCTTTTCTGATTGCTGCTTTGTTTCCAGATTCTTCCACTCAGGCAGAAGATATTAATGAGGGTGGAGTGGGGAGAAGGGGAGGGTGCTGTGGAAGGATGGGGGGGGGAACCTAAGGGGCAGAGTCACAGCATCCCAGAAGACCACCGGGGCATGGGCGGTGGGGAGCAGCTTAGCCTTAGCCTTCTGGGCCCCTGCTGGTGGACACCCCCAAGCCCTGCGGAAGGTGCTGCACGCGTCAGCCTGGCACCCTGAGAAGTCCCAGGGCGGGTGTGAGCGAGTCAGACGGATTCCCCGTGAAACGCCACACTACTGAACCTGCAGGGGTAACCAGAGCAACGTGGCCTGGGAGGACTGAACCAGCTAAGGGCACAAACTCGCCGTCATTTGCCGGATCCCTGGCAGACACGGTGAGTGGCAGGGAGGAAATCCAATCAGCTTTCGGGGCAGTCAGTCCCAGGACCGGCCCACAAGAGAGGCTCAGATGACTGACCTCTTACACTCTTCTCCATTGGCTCCTACCCCGATGCCCTCTGGCCTACCAGGCAACTGTGGCAAATTCCAACTCCCCCACCCACACCTGGTCTCCCATCCCACCCCCCCCCCCCCCACCCTAAGTCGTGGTTCATTTCCCGAAAACGCTGTTCGGAGGATCCCGGCAACGGTTGCTACATGGTGCCAGGCGGCCCACGGTCTCCATGGTAGCCGTGGTGAAGTATGCGGCAGGATTAGTGAAAAGGCTGCACCCTGTAACGACCCCGCGACCTCTGACCTGTGACTCCTCTCTCTGTCAGTGGTGAAGGGGAGGTCACGGGACAGCTGATTGTCTCGGAAACTCCTGGAAAATGTGCCGAAATTACTCACACTACAGACTTTGAGTCGAGCGTGAGTGTGAGAGTCTATCTAGTCTCACTGTGCCCCCCTTACACTCCCCCACACACCCCTTGTATTGGGCCTCTACCCTTTGACCCCATGGCCGTTCCTAATCATTATATGTGTGGGCTGCTGCCCCCCCCTGCCCACCCCCGCCCAAAGCACAATGCTGAGCCCTCAGTACCTGCCACACAGTCGGAGCTAAAGTGACATGGACACACCCATGCACAAGTGATCACACAGGCTCACACACACAAACACACACAAACACAGACACACACACAAATACACGCGCATACAGACACTCACACACAAATACAAACACACACAGACACACACAAATACACAGACACAAATGCACGCAGGTACACACACAAACACAGACACTCGCACATACACATGCACACTCACACACCCTGCAGTGTGATCCCATGCACAGCTTAGCACTGGTTCCCTCCCACACCTGCCTTATCTGGCCAGTGTGACCCCACCCCCCGCATAACCTGCGGCAGTGGGACACTGCTGGGGCATTCCCCTATGCTGATGTCATTGCTTCCCCGGCAGCAGATAGGCTTTATCTGGGGCGGCAGGGTGCACTCCTCAGAAAAAGCCAGCAGGTATTTCAGTGAGCAGAGACCCCCAGCAGGCAGAGACCGCCAGTGGACAGTGACCTCCAGCGGACAGACCTCTCCAGTGGACAGAGACCCCCAGCGGTCAGACCCCTCCAGCAGGCAGAGACCCCCAGCAGGCAGAGACCCCCAGTGGGCAGATACTCCTAGCAGGCAGACACCCCCAGTGGACAGTGACCTCCAGTGGACAGACCTCTCCAGTGGACAGAGTCCCCCAGCAGGCAGACACCCCCAGCAGACAGAGACCCCCAGTGGTCAAACCCCTCCAGCAGGCAGACACCCCCAGCAGGCAGAGACCCCCAGTGGTCAAACCCCTCCAGCAGGCAGACACCCCCAGTAGGCAGAGACCCCCAGTGGTCAAACCCCTCCAGCAGGCAGACACCCCCAGCAGGCAGAGACCCCCAGTGGTCAAACCCCTCCAGCAGGCAGACACCCCCAGCAGGCAGAGACCCCCAGTGGTCAAACCCCTCCAGCAGGCAGAGACCCCCATTGGTCAAACCCCTCCAGCAGGCAGACACCCCCAGTAGGCAGAGACCCCCAGTGGTCAAACCCCTCCAGCAGGCAGACACCCCCAGCAGGCAGACACCCCCAGTAGGCAGAGACCCCCAGCGGTCAGACCCCTCCAGCAGGCAGACACCCCCAGTAGGCAGAGACCCCCAGTGGTCAAACCCCTCCAGCAGGCAGACACCCCCAGTAGGCAGAGACCCCCAGTGGTCAGACCCCTCCAGCAGGCAGACACCCCCAGTAGGCAGAGACCCCCAGCGGTCAGACCCCCCCAGTAGGCAGACACCCCCAGTAGGCAGAGACCCCCAGTGGTCAGACCCCTCCAGCAGGCAGACACCCCCAGTAGGCAGAGACCCCCAGCGGTCAGACCCCCCCAGCAGGCAGACACCCCCAGCAGGCAGAGACACCCAGCGGTCAGACACCCCCAGTAGGCAGAGACCCCCAGCGGTCAGACCCCCCCAGTAGGCAGAGACCCCCAGCGGTCAGACCCCCCCAGCAGGCAGAGACCCCCAGCGGTCAGACACCCCTCCAGCAGCACACCATGCACAGTGGCTTGTTCTCTGGGGGGCATTAGCACTGCAGGTAAAATGGCTCTATTAAACTATTATCTGCTTGAGGCCCCTGAACACCCTTCTCCTCCAGTTTAGGGGGGGGAACGTGAGGAATGGCAGGCCCCAGCTTTAGAGCTACCCCCCCCCATAGGGGGCAGGCCCCAGCTTTAGAGCTACCCCCCCATAGGGGGCATATCGTCAGTGGTCTGATGGCCTACCGGCTTCCCGGGGCCAGGAAGGCATGTTTATTTTGCTAAAAATGCCCTCCCCTCCAGAAAAAGCATCACGCCTCCACGGATCTTCAGCACCCCCACCTCAGTGATTGCACACGGCTCATGTAAAGAGCGTTTGTTTTTTTTTTTGGCACCCATCAACCCCCCTTTTGACCCGTCCAGCTTATTTGAATACTAAGCCCCTGGAAGGACGACTGGCCCATACAGAAAAAGTGGGGGAGGGTTTGGCCCAAAACACCATGAGGGAACAGGAGCTTCTGTGAAGATGCAGCTCTACCCGACCCTCCACTAGGGGGCCACCTGGAGCCCTTGGACACACGCAGAAGGAATCTGCTTCGGCCTCCTCAGCAGGACAATGACGTCACTCTGATTAAAACTGCTTGGCTGGTCTGCCCCCTCCTTTGGCTCTCGACTACCCCTGAAGCCCCCTTTTCTCCTCCAAAAGAGGCATCCCCGTCTTTGGGCCCATCGCCATAGCGACGGCCAACAATGGCCCCTGCATGCATGTGTCTAGACCCCCCCCCCCCCCTTTCCCGGGCTGGTGGGACCTGCCAAACTTAACGAATCTCAGACCTCCCTAACAGACAGCACTGCAGGGGTTGAAAACAGGGCAGTGCTTGATTGTGTGTGTGTGTGTGTGTGTGTGTGTGTGTGTGTGTGTGTGTGTGTTGGGGTTTAGAAAAACTCCTCCCACCAAAAAGCATGATGTAGGACCCCAGAGAACGAAACGTCAGACCAGGAATTAACATTTAAAAAAAAATAATTAAATAAGCATTTTAAAATATGTAAAACTAAAACTCTGAGCTTCCACAAATTCTACTGTACAAATCATGAGGTTTTTTCAGGAAACTGAAAAATGTGAAAAAACAGAAGCGCACTAAACGATCTGATCTGATTAAATAAAGAGCCCTGACTAATGTGATGACGTCACAGACACAGAGCTGGACGGTCGGTGTGATCGTGTGAACTGCAGAAACGACACACACTGCAGGCGGCACTTTATCTTAGCTGGGGTCCTTCTCAGAGAGGAGCCAGTGCCGATCCCACCTGACCCAGCCGCATCATGTCCGCATTCCCGGCCTCCCTGCTCTCTTTACAGGGCACCCTAATCCCAGCCTGCTTCCTTGTTCCCGCCAGTCAACACACCACCAGATTATCACTTGTGCCCAAAAACAGTCTGACTGCCAACATCCAGCACTTGTTCCCCCTCCATCAGCTAATATGCCCCCCCCACAACAAAATGGCAAACTATTCTCTCTCACACAAACAGGGACTGACGATTCTACTTTAAAGCTTCACCATCCTCCCACAGATCATAGTAGAAACCCCAAAAAAAAACACTTTTACCCCAGTAAAGCAGCAACGCTGTGATCAGCAACCAGCCCGGAACTCTCCGCCGAAAGTACATGTCCCTGGAACTGTCCCTGAACTCGCAGCTCCGAAAAAGCATCCTCACGCCATGCGCTCCAAATGTCTCTCCGCTTGGTCCAGCACTCCTCCTCACGCCCGTCAGCGGCCAACACACCACAAGCACTCCATGCCCCTGAGTGGGGCCTTCTCAGATAGGGGGGTTTGGCCCAGTGCGAGCTGTTCAGCCCCCTTAGAGGGAGGGGGGGGTCGTGCTAATACCAGGGCCGGACTTTCTGACTGGGAAGGCACTGCGAGGCTGCCAATTTAACACTCCAGTTTGGCAACTACAAGAAACTAACAAAAGAAGAGGGAGTATGGAAGAGGGAGTAAGGAAGAGGGAGTAAGGAACACAGAGTAAGGAAGAGGGAGTAAGGAACATGGAGTAAGGAAAAGGGAGTAAGGAACATTGAGTAAGGAGTAAGGAACATGGAGTAAGGAAGAGGGAGTAAGGAACATGGAGTAATGAACACAACAACACGGAAGCCTGACCAGATTTATCAAAATTCCAGGCTGCTGTTTAAGGCAGAATCAGTGTTATCATTGCCAGGTACACATGTGTGTGCAGGGAATTTGGAATGGTACGTCAGGGCAGCTACAAAAAATTAAAAAACACTAAACAAGAATAAAATAACACCACTAGGTACAATAATACAAATGTCTGTCAAAGTGTGTCAGTTTAGCAATTTGAAACCTTCCCTAAAATCACCCCGGAATTTGGTACATCCATGTGTTCTTTGACTCGACCACTAGCCCCCCTTGTTTGCCTAATCAATTCCTCATGGAGTTATTTACCTAATGAAACGACCTGATTAATTTAGGTGCTGGTAAAATGCACCAAACACACGGCTGGGGTGCGAAGCAGGAGGTTTGGGAGCTGAAGCTGTTCATCAAGTCATCCAACGGGACGTCGGTGACTTTTCGGAGAACCGAAAAAATTCTCGTTACTTTCTGCTGTGTTGCCGTCCACTTGCATATGTTCTGTTACATTGTGATTTTATTCTGGAGCAAAGACACACTTACTGTCCAGATAAACAGCTGAATTTTCTTTGACTGCCTTAGATTTTGTGCAGTTTTGTATAAATAGATAAGTGAGGTGCTGGATGGGTTGGTGTGTGAGTCTCGCAGTGGCCTGGTCATGCTGTTCTAATAGGTAGATAACAGCATAGAAGAGGGACCCCTTGCAGGCTCAGGACGCCCACGTTAGCCTGCTGAGGTGGTGGGGGGAGGGGGGCTGCCATCCGCTCCTGCTTTTGGGACTCACCCCGAGGGCTTATCTCCTAGCATTATGACACCTAGGCTGGCCAAAAAGCCATACCCCCCCCCACATAGAAATGTAAGCACATCCCAAGCTAGATTAGACCAAGACAGTTTAATTAGAACATCGACGGCCAGGATCGCCTCTGACACTGGGGGGGGGGGGGGGGGATGGTAGCATGGGCAAAGGGGCGCATTAACCAGCCAGCAAACAGGTTCATGTCCCCCCCAGATCCCCCTGTCACAGTGACTCAGGGACAGATCGACGGGGGTAGCAAGCATCACTGACTCTGACCTCGACCCACCCACGGCCTCCCCCACACCGGGAAGAGGGGGGAATGCCAGCCACCCTGCTCATGCCCCCCCACACCAGCACTCCCCTTTGGAAAACCCCCCGGCTCCCCTGCACCCCCTGCTATAGAGGTGACCTCAAACCCCCCCCAGGAAAGAGACTCCTGTCCACCTGCCATTGGGTTTCTCCCCCGTTCATCCTTCTCCATTGCACCTAATCGTCTTAACAACTCCTTCTCCGCATTATTGCACTTAAATCCCCCCCCCCACTTAACATATGTCATCATGGGAAGGAAACACTAAAAAACAACGATATAGAACAAGTAACTTGAAACTTTATGATTTACGATTAGATGGATGGATGAATGGATGGATGGATGGATAGATGGATGGACTGCAATTCCACCTAGTTTTACCGCAACCTGTTCATTTCTTTTCCTGGAGCTGCAGGGCTGATGGGGAGGTACTGCTGTGTGACTGACTCAGATCTTCGCTGACAAACCGCAGAACGAGCGCGACACCTCCTCAGCCAGGACTCTGGACACAAAGCAGACGACCGGGGGCCTCTTATCTGAACTGGCTAAATGAGCTGGATTCCAGTCATCCCCACCTATCAGACACCTCCCCACCCCCCCTTTATCAGCTTAGGCTAAACGCTAATGCTATCTGCACATGATATGCTGGTAGGTCCAGATCACGCCGTGTTTCATCCACCGAAAGGCTGACGTGGTCACAACCATCACATGTAGTCTTACTTCATAACAATAAGTAACCATCAGTTTGCTGTTGGTTTTTTTACATGGTGACACTGAGCCAAGAGGCAGGGGGCAGAGGAACAGCCTGCAGGGGGGGGGCAGTATAGAGTGATCAGTCAGCTTAACTATGCATTTTTGGAACACGGAGAAAATGTGGGGTGTAAAAAGGAAACACAGGGAAACAGGGGAAGGACGCAAACCACACCCCCCCTCCCCAACACACGCAGACACATTGGGACACACAGACAGACAGAGAGAGACAGAGGGTGTCGATCCTGCACCCCTGGGGGTGTGAGGAAGCAGGCAGGGTTTCTCTGTGAGCCCCCAAGCTTGCACTTGTGATGTGATGCCTCACTAAATACCGCATTTAGCCTATTACGAAGGACTTATTTTTAACTTATTTAGGGAAATCCAATGTGCAGTGCAGACGGGAACTGATCCCCACCGCTGCGCAGAGCCCACATCAACCCCACAAAGACGACAAAGCGGTTTTTCTACTGAACTCCCGCTAAACTGCTGAGGACAGCAGTGGTAGGTATCAGAGTGTCCTTCTGGGACGTGGCCAACGGCAATGGTCACCATGCCGGCAGTCTCCACGGCAATGGTCACCACGCTGCCGGTCTCCACGGCAATGGTCACCACGCCGCCGGTCTCCACGGCAATGGTCACCACGCCGGCAGTCTCCATGGCAATGGTCACCACGCTGGCGGTCTGCACAGCAGCGGAGAGGTAAAGTTGTAGGACACACTTTGGGTTGGCATGGCGGATCGATTCCCGTGGGGGGTTGGGGGGCAGAGACATGGGGATGTGAAATGGGGTTTGGGGGGTTTGCGGTCTTGTCACCTGAGATAAGATCTAATAAGGTAGAATAATAATTTTAGTCATCTCTCTGGGGGGGATCTTTGCACAGAAACACAGTGAGGAAATACAACAAAGGATAATAAACCACTCAAGTTCAGTGCTACCTAACTCCCCACTGCCCCACTCCTCACTGCAAACTGCCCCACTGCCCATTCCCCACTGCCCACTGCCCCACCCCTCACTGACACCTTAGATTCGGGGTCCGTCCCGGCACTTCCTCTATCGCTCGCAGGATAGTGCGCATTGTATGCAAATGCGGCAGGAGGCTGTAAGCCGCCTTGGACCTCCGCACACGATCGATCAGACAAAGGCCACGGGGGCAGGGGGGGGAATCGGCAAACATTAAGGCCACCCCCCATTTCGTGAGCACAGCATGTTCAGCTAACGAAATAAAAAGCAGATTTTCCTAGAGATCACGGCTGCGTTGCAGGTGACTCCCCTCCCAGTACAGGCACACAGGTCCCATTTCGTAAAAGTGCCCAATGGCACAGCGCTTGGGGACGGCTGCTTAATTGGATTAATTTGATTAACGAATAAAAACCCCACGATGGGTGGCCCCGATCCCATGTAATTGTCTGTGGCCCCTTTCAGCAGCAAGGTCATGTGATTACCGGGAATGTGGCAGCTTCCAGCAGATGGGGGATGGGGGGGGGGCGGACCCTCCTCCCACCAGTAAAAGGTTGTCGTTAGAGCTTGAAGGATTTGGTGGTGGGGGGAGCAGACCATGGCAGCACCTGTTCCTGGCAGCGTGTCTGGGGGGCTCCATCCCAGCCACCGGGGGGGGGGGGGGGGCTGTAACGCGGCTGAGCACCTTGCTAATCAGATTCACGGCGGCTAAAACCGCCTAAGTGCAGAGCAGCAGGGACACCTCAGCGCATCCCGGCGGATCGGGGTCTCCCAGCCCCCCAGAGAGGCTTAGCATCCAAAGAGAGTCCGTGCGTGTGCCAGTACCGTCACTGGGTCCTCTATGCTGTCACAGAGGCCTGCAGGGGGCGCTACTGTTAATGTGTCAGATATCTGGTAACCTAGCGCTGCAGCCTGAACCTGCATGATGTGTGAGACTGGCGACCTCTGCACCAAACACCAGCGAAACATCCAAACAGCGTTAGGATGCAGTGCCCCAGTGCTCGAGCAGAACTGTCAGAAAGCGCTTTGCTGTGGGCTCAGCCTGACTCACACAATGAGGGTCTCAAACGTAAAGGATGACTTTGCTTTTTTGGAATTAGACTTTTATTAGACGTCAAGGGGACTTCAGCAGATTCAGCAACGTGATGTTTAGAGAAGTGATCAAAGTGCGTTTTAAAGTTCATCAGTCATGCAAAGACCAGCTATGTTCATCCTATGCTTGGTCAGAACCACAGTGAAAGGCTTTGGTTTGGTTTAGAAGACAACCAACCGCTGTTCTAGCAAATGGTAATATTGCCTGCAATGGGATGCAGCCAATGGTGGGGTGCCAGTCCATCGCAGGGCACAGGGCTGGGGTACATCCTGGATGGGGTGCCAGTCCATCGCAGGGCACAGGGCTGGGGTACACCCTGGAAATAATGCCAGTCCATCGCAGGGCACAGGGCTGGGGTACATCCTGGATGGGGTGCCAGTCCATCGCAGGGCACAGGGCTGGGGTACACCCTGGATGGGGTGCCAGCCCATCGCAGGGCACAGGGCTGGGGTACACCCTGGATGGGGTGCCAGTCCATCATAGGGCACAGGGCTGGGGTACATCCTGGATAGGGTGCCAGTTCATCACAGGGCACAGGGCTGGGGTACACCCTGGATGGGGTGCCAGTCCATCGCAGGGCACAGGGCTGGGGTACACCCTGGAAATAATGCCAGTCCATCGCAGGGCACAGGGCTGGGGTACATCCTGGATGGGGTGCCAGCCCATCGCAGGGCACAGGGCTGGGGTACATCCTGGAAATAATGCCAGTCCATCGCAGGGCACAGGGCTGGGTTACACCCTGGATGGGGTGCCAGTCCATCATAGGGCACAGGGCTGGGGTACACCCTGGAAATAATGCCAGTCCATCATAGGGCACAGGGCTGGGGTACATCCTGGATAGGGTGCCAGTTCATCACAGGGCACAGGGCTGGGGTACACCCTGGATGGGGTGCCAGTCCATCATAGGGCACAGGGCTAGGGTACACCCTGGATGGGGTGCCAGTCCATCACAGGGCACAGGGCTGGGGTACACCCTGGAAATAATGCCAGTCCATCGCAGGGCACAGGGCTGGGGTACATCCTGGATGGGGTGCCAGTCCATCGCAGGGCACAGGGCTGGGGTACACCCTGGAAATAATGCCAGTCCATCGCAGGGCACAGGGCTGGGGTACACCCTGGAAATAATGCCAGTCCATCGCAGGGCACAGGGCTGGGGTACATCCTGGATAGGGTGCCAGTTCATCACAGGGCACAGGGCTGGGGTACACCCTGGATGGGGTGCCAGTCCATCATAGGGCACAGGGCTAGGGTACATCCTGGAAATAATGCCAGTCCATCGCAGGGCACAGGGCTGGGGTACACCCTGGATGGGGTGCCAGTCCATCGCAGGGCACAGGGCTGGGGTACACCCTGGAAATAATGCCAGTCCATCGCAGGGCACAGGGCTGGGGTACATCCTGGATGGGGTGCCAGTCCATCATAGGGCACAGGGCTGGGTTACACCCTGGATGGGGTGCCAGTCCATCATAGGGCACAGGGCTGGGTTACACCCTGGAAATAATGCCAGTCCATCGCAGGGCACAGGGCTGGGTTACACCCTGGATGGGGTGCCAGTTCATCGCAGGGCACAGGGCTGGGGTACACCCTGGATGGGGTGCCAGTCCATCATAGGGCACAGGGCTGGGGTACATCCTGGATAGGGTGCCAGTTCATCGCAGGGCACAGGGCTGGGGTACACCCTGGATGGGGTGCCAGTCCATCATAGGGCACAGGGCTGGGGTATATCCTGGATAGGGTGCCAGTTCATCACAGGGCACAGGGCTGGGTTACACCCTGGATGGGGTGCCAGTCCATCATAGGGCACAGGGCTGGGGTACACCCTGGATGGGGTGCCAGTCCATCGCAGGGCACAGGGCTGGGGTACATCCTGGATGGGGTGCCAGTCCATCGCAGGGCACAGGGCTGGGGTACACCCTGGATGGGGTGCCAGTCCATCATAGGGCACAGGGCTGGGCTACACCCTGGATGGGGTGCCAGTCCATCGCAGGGCACAGGGCTGGGCTACACCCTGGATGGGGTGCCAGTCCATCGCAGGGCACAGGGCTGGGCTACACCCTGGATGGGGTGCCAGTCCATCATAGGGCACAGGGCTGGGGTACACCCTGGATGGGGTGCCAGTCCATCGCAGGGCACAGGGCTGGGCTACACCCTGGATGGGGTGCCAGTCCATCGCAGGGCACAGGGCTGGGCGACACCCTGGATGGGGTGCCAGTCCATCGCAGGGCACAGGGCTGGGGTACATCCTGGATAGGGTGCCAGTTCATCGCAGGGCACAGGGCTGGGTTACACCCTGGATGGGGTGCCAGTGCATGGCTGGGTACCTGTATACACACACTACAGGCCAGTTGGATGCATCAGTTCACTGAAATGCTTGCTTTTGGAGTGTAGAAGGAAACCCACCCACTCACTCACTGACCCAGAGCTGGGGCAGGATTTGCACCCCCCCAACCCTGGAGGTATGAGGTAACAGTGCCACTTGACGTAAAGTCACCAAAAAAGTTGGGAAAATTAGACGGCGACTTACTTCAAAGATGTTCTGATAGCAGGGTTAGGAGCTGATTTTACGTTCAGCCTTACGCTTCATTTCAGATTAAACCTCAAGAAAACACAGTCAGTGTGTCATTTTATTTATACTGCCCAAATATGTCTGTACCTTCCCTGCATGTTTCTCACTCCTCAGAGGTGACGGTTCCCAATCTGAGGGGCTCCGGGAAAAGAATGAAGGGATGTAGCCTCCCCCCTTGTGGTGAACCCTGAGTACTGCGACAATTCGAGGTTTAATTCGGCTTGGAAATGTTTCACTCCATCCTCCTCTGCCTTCTCAATGACACAACTCACCATTATGCTCCAATTTGCTGTAAACAATGACAGAGGAGAGAGAAATGACTGCATAATCCGTCATCAAGACGTGGATCGAACCTCAGTGATTGGCCAGCAATTCCTAAAGCACACAGTCAGGTTTCACACACAGAAACACAGCTGGTTTCCAACTTTGTCTGTTACACACAGTGATGCACCGATACAGAAAAGCTGACACATTCTGATGGCCTGTACATAGGTTTTACACGCACACCTTCATTTGGCACCATGTATGATTCAACAACAATAATTAAATATCCAATATATTTTTTGTCTAATATTATCGATACCAATAACTAACGTCTGACCGCCACAAACAGTTTGTCTCATTACAAGGAACTGGATGATCTGACTTCAATGCAATCTGTTATTTTGAATATTTGGACAGAATTAAGAAGACTTCACACGAATTGTTAAATTTACAAGTGTAGAGCTTAATCTGGTCTTCACGTTCAAAGCAGTAATATCTGAAATCCTCCACTGGTGCCATGACACCTCAGACATTTTACGCACAAAGAAATCACACAATAAGATGAGCCAGTAAACTGCAGAGCTCACAGATCATTGAATGATCATCTGAATTAGTTGCAGAAACAGTGATTGACCTTGTGTACTGCGGTTCATACACAGTCATGTTGCATAGCTACATGGTCTGATGCAATTTGACAGGGATGCTGCATCACTGCATGGTCACAGTTGTGGTACACTGTAACAAGCATGCTGCATCACTGCGCAGTCACCACTGTGGCACACTGCGACAGCCATGCTGCATAGTTACATGGTCACTGCCGTGATGCACTTTGACAGGGATGCTGCATCACTGCATGGTCACAGTTGTGATACACTGTAACAAGCATGCCGCATCACTGCGCAGTCACCGCTGTGGCACACTGCGACAGTCCTGCTGCATAGCTACACGGTCACTGCCGTGATGCACTTTGACAGGGATGCTGCATCACTGCATGGGCACAGTTGTGATACACTGTAACAAGCATGCCGCATCACTGCGCAGTCACCGCTGTGGCACACTGCGACAGTCATGCTGCATCACCTCGCAGTCATAGTTGTGACAACTGAGTACTGCAGCAACCCAGCCCAGGTTCTGGTGCTACGGCTGCCGGTCACCAACCGGCGCAGCCACACACTCTGGATCACCAGGAATGCAAAGCACAGGGTGAATAGCGCCCTCCAGAGGAACATGCAGATGGCTGAGGTACATGAAGCTGAGACTTCACACTTTCTGTGCCTTAGAAGTTATTCCACCAATCACGGTCTCCCCTCATTAGTGTGACGTAATCTCTCATGTATTTCTGTGGTAGTCAGCTGCACTAAATCTTGCTCCGTAACATGCCCACTGAATCCCTCATTACCGCAAATTACAAGTAAATAAGTTAATAAGTGACACTGTGAATACGGTTTATTTCCAGTAATCACATCATGTGTATTATAGTTGCCATTTATCATCCTCATCATTATCATCACCATCTTTCGGGGGCGGCTTATCCATGGGTTAGTATGCAGTACTAATCACGTCCTGCATATCCAATGTGAGAATGCTGTTTCCATTGCAGGTTTTTGTAATTACTTCATTCGACTCCCCAAAAAAACAACTGCAAGTGACTATGAAAACCTCTTTTCATTATTGCATTTTTTCCCCCTGAAATTAACTCTATATTCTCATATGCAAAATGTGCAAAATCTAATTAAGTGAAACTACCACTACTGTTAAAAAAACCCTACTGTTTCAGAATTCTCTTTGTCCAAATAAGGACCACATTTTGGAACGGTGGATTACTTTGCTGACATCCATCAAAACACGACACGGAATTTACCTGTGCTCCTTTTGTCTTTTAGCTCTTTATACAATAACGATTGTTACAGAATAACCCAGAGCAATGCAGTTCTATCCACGAAGGGGCACTGTGTGAGCAGGTTTTCGCTGCAGCTCCCTAATTACTAATTAGAGCACTGATTAGCTGAAGAGTCCTCACACTTAAAATTAATATCAAAAACCTGCATACGAACTGGCCCTTTGAGGATAAAGACTTCCCACCCCTATAATAACACAGTTATTGGGTAAGACTAGCATCGCATTGTGTTCTATACTGGCAATTTGCATGAGCGATTTTGTTGGTACCCTCTCACAGTGTTTAACTTATCAACTGTGCGATGTCGGAGGGGTGGGGTGTCGGAGGGGTGGGGTGGGGTGTTGGAGTTCATACATCCCACAATGGCCTCATGCACACAACTTGGTCTGGGAACTTGAATGAGATTGAGTGACTGGGGGACGAACATGAAGTTGATTTTACCTGAAACATAATGATTTTTCAATATATATCACACATTATTATGCCTGTTCAACACACAGACATTTAAAAATAAGTCATTCTTGTTCATTTAAAAATAGTTTAGAAAATTAAATAATCCTAAATCTTAAACAAGGGCGGGCGGTACTTTAGCGCCCTCTATTGACCAAACACACCGTAAGCGCGAAAACACACGAGGTGAGATTTGTTTTTTATTTTGGCGAAAACATCAAACTCCGCTTATGCGTAAATGACGGGAGAAAAGAAAGACCGTTCATTTTTTAATCTTATATAATAAAACCGATATAAAAAAATTAACACTTATATAATGAAAACATTATAAACTAATCACAAATATCTTGGGTGTTTCACAGTCATAAAACATTATTTCTTTGATAGCGTTAATTTTAATTGCGTTAATTCGGATGCTCCAATGGGATTATAGTAGAAGCAAAGACTTTTAATAGCATTCAGCTGTTAAACGTAATATACATTATGATTTAAAAAGATGTTTTCTCACACTATTAATAATCTTTGTTCATGATGATGAAGACAAAATGTCATGTATCACAACACAGCAGTCATTACACACATTAAAATGATGGAGGATATTAACAGTCAAACCCTGGGACGTCTTCCCTGCACGTCAACCTGGCCACTGAGGCACAGGTAGTAGGACCAGTTAGAAAATGATGTTTATTATGTCCAGATTGCACTTCTCCGATGAAAGGATAATGCAGGTGTAGGACACAAAGTGAATTTTTTTCCTGAGAGTAGTTTAGCTTGGGTGCTGCTAACTTTGAAAATTTGACAAAAATCTCTACATCGATCAATACAGTTTGGACCGATGCTGATATGTTAAGCGACATTTCGTGCATCTCTACGTGATCAGACCGTCTGCTGCTTTGTTAGTCTTAAAGGATCTGGTTTGGTTGCACCAAAATCCCAAGATATTCTGAGGAACTGGAGAAGATGGTGTTCGGGTGTTAAGTCGGGGCTGTTCGGGTGTTAAGTCGGGGCTGTTCGGGTGTTAAGTCGGCGATGTTCGGGTGTTAAGTCGGCGATGTTCGGGTGTTAAGTCGGCGATGTTCGGGTGTTAAGTCGGTGATGTTCGGGTGTTAAGTCGGGGCTGTTCGGGTGTTAAGTCGGGGCTGTTCGGGTGTTAAGTCGGGGCTGTTCGGGTGTTAAGTCGGCGATGTTCGGGTGTTAAGTCGGCGATGTTCGGGTGTTAAGTCGGGGCTGTTCGGGTGTTAAGTCGGCGATGTTCGGGTGTTAAGTCGGGGCTGTTCGGGTGTTAAGTCGGCGATGTTCGGGTGTTAAGTCGGCGATGTTCGGGTGTTAAGTCGGCGATGTTCGGGTGTTAAGTCGGGGCTGTTCAGGTGTTAAGTCGGCGATGTTCGGGTGTTAAGTCGGTGATGTTCAGGTGTTAAGTCAGGGCTGTTACGCCACATCTTCATGAGGCAGAGACTCATCCTGATGCTACATTAAAACACCACAAATGATTCAGACACAGTTAATGCTGTAGTTTTCTAAATGACTTGGATCAGTATTGGGGGGGAAAAAGAACTTGATCAGGACATCGCTACAAAAAACACGCTCAGCTTTGGAGAATTTTGTATATAAAACCATAATTTAGACTAAGTTAAAAATGTCTTTATAATTAACACAGAAATATATCGGCTTGTTCCATGATCTCACATTACCATGTGAGACATGCAAAAAGGAATCACTGCACATTGGCAACTGGAAAACAACAGAAGAAAACAACACGGAGTTTCCCATTGTGAGGGGGGGGGGGCTTCTAAAAGGACACGAGAAGGCAGGCAGTAGCTTGATCACATGACATTTAACCCAAAAAGGTTCTCTCTTCAGGCTAGAAGTATCTAAAAATCAGCCAATCAGAACACTCCAGCTAGCTGCTCAGCATGGCAGGATCCAAATGCCTTAGGGCCCCCCCAACTAAGTGCAGGCTTCCGGTAATGAGAACCTGGACCCCCGCAGCTTCCCGCAGCTCCAGGGCTCTGGACACGACGGCAGGGTGAATCTGCATCACATGCTCCTTTGGTAGCAGCAGGACAGAGTCCCTTCCCTGGCTGATCCACTGGAGGGCGCTGAGGATGCAGGGGAACACGAGGGTGTCGTTCCTCAGCCCGGCCACAAGGGGGATGCCGCATGGGATGACTCGTTCGGCCTCCAGTCGCTCCCTCTGGCCACTCATGCTCCGCCAGCTGCTTTGGTTGTCCAGGCAACGAGAAAGCATGTTCTCCACGCTGGGATTCGGGGGGGCTGTCCCAGGCACAAAGCGCAGTCACCACGGAGTCGGGAACACAAGCCCACACACAAAATGTAACATCAAAATTGCACTTGGAATCTCCCAAATCACACAACACTCACCTTCATTTGAGCCAACAGTCTGTATGATGTTGGGGCTGAAAACGGCAAAGTCAAACTGGCAGGACTGTGGGAGACCAAGCAAGCAGGAGGCCCTAAGTAGGAGGTACATGAGGTACATCGCAATACTTCATGTCTCATCCCATCATGCCCCCCTTGGAGATACATACATACTTGGGGGCTACATACCACCCCCAAATAAACACAGGATCACGTACAAACCCCCCCCCCCGCATCTCTGGGACTCACCACCAGCAGCTTGAGGAGAGCGGCTGAGTCCCGCTCCCCCGTGGTGTTAAAGAGCAGCAGCCGCACCACCGGGCCCCTGGGAAGGAGGCAGAGGGCATCACCTGAATGAGGAGACTCTAGGACGCCTGTTCCCGATTAAGCGTGGAGGTGGCGGCACTCACCTGAGCGCCCTCTCCTGGCTGGAGGCCTCCTGGAGGAACCAGCGCACGCAGGCCTGCATGCTGCGTCTGGTGTGGGCCCCGTCCAGATAGTAGGTCAGGAAACCATGTCGTAAGATCTGGCCCCTCCCCGGCCACTCGGTGTCCTCCAGCCCTGGACGAGGTCAGAGAGAGAAGGAGGCCAAATGCTACCACATCTAGTCAGCAGGATCCCTCAGCACCTTCAGGAAACGCTTCAAGGCCCTCAGGAATTCCTCCACTAGTCCGAAACCACTGCGGGTTCCCTGGATGTTCTAAATGCTGCATTACCTGCTGATCTGAAAAACCCTCTTATTAGGTTCATGCTTTGTTTGGTAGATGTTGTGTAGCTCCTGCTCCAAAACCTGCTTACATTTGTACCTGATCACTCACTGGAAGCTCAGCCGAGCTGCACTTATGTCTAATCGATTTACCGCACTTGCACGTTACTTTGGACAAAAGCATCTGCTAAACAGAAAAAAATGTAAATGTACTGCATAGAATGCAGAGATTAAAACACACAAGAACGAAAATGACAAGATTTCTGCTCCATAAAATACACCACCTTGCACCGGCTGGTTTATACTGGCTGAAACCAGTTTCCTTGAGAATAATTTAGGGAAAAAAATTAGCATTAACACCAGTGTACAAAGCAGGGAAAACCAGCTAAAGTTACCTGGATTGCTGACTGATTCAGTAAAGTTACCTGGATTGCTGACTGATTCAGTAAAGTTACCTGGATTGCTGACTGATTCAGTAGCAGCACCACCTACACGCACAACAAAACATACACATTGATTCATTATAATATAGATTTTAACTGACCTTTTATCATAGCGGAACTGGGTGGGAATGGCATTGCCATGGAAACGGAGGCAGTTTCCTTGGAGAGCACTGGCCACCAGTTACCTGGGATATCAGAGAAGATAAGGGGCCAGTGAAGATCAAGCATGGCAACACTAAGGCAGCAGCCCAAAGTGCAGCAGTTCAATCAAGAAATATCGTAGTACCTGATAACACACTTACCCTACATATACACACACACACACACGCACACACACACGCACACACTTACCCTACACACACACACACACACACACACACACACACACACACACACACACACACACACTTACCCTACACACACACACACACACACACACACACACACACCTGCCACCTGCTGGCGCTGCAGCCAGCTCCAAGACAGCTGGAGGGCAAGAGCGGCATTGGAGCGCTGGTGCTGCCCAGCAAGGCCCAAACGAAGCGGCCGACCCGGGTCCTCGTACTCCTGCAGGTCTGGGCACACGCAGAGTGGACACTAGAAGGGGGGGAGCGAGATGTGAGCCGAGCAGAGGGAGCCCAGGACAACAAACCAAGGTGGCTTCAGCACAGCCGCAGGTCGAAGGGCAGCCACCCAGAAAATAATACGGTCGGCATCACAGAGGCAGGAGAAAGGCAGCATCCACAGCTCAATGCCGGACGTCCGCGCACAGGTCAAAGGGCAAAGGTCAAAGTGCAGATTGTCACTTGTTAGCACACAGCTAGTGCTACATTTCACGTAAAAACATTGTTTTTCTTTATTCGGGGCAATTGAAGGTTTATTCCACCTACAGAATGAATTACTCATCTTAGACAATCAGACGGGACATACTGCACACACAGCGGGCAAAGAGTTTGTAAATTGCGATTGATATTAAATCACTGTGATACTGACAGGTGACATTTTGGCTCCAGTTTCCTTTGAAAATAGTAAAAATCCCAAAAAATAGTCAATATCGCCACATTACCTGCTTTGTGTCTTTCCAGTGCTACCTTCCCTTTATTAATACCCCCCCCCCCCCCAATGAGAAAACCTTCCCTGGAAATGCCCCTTCCCTCATGCAGTTTCCTGTGACTCAAAACGCCTTAGTACCATCTGACTTTCCAGCATCAGCACATTGATAACCCCCCCCCCCACGCAGGGTGACGACCCCCCCGCCGCCATGCTGACTGGGATGGGCCCCCGGACCCAGTGCCACCCGGACCAAGATAAGCAGACAGATGAGTTAATGTGCAAACTTACCAAATTTCTGAGAAACTGCCCGTCCTGGTTGCAGCCTCGCCACCAAAATGCTCACTTCTGCTTAACTAGAGTTTACCGGTGAACTAACCAGTACAGCCAAGCAGACTAATGAGTTACTTACACAGAGTCAGGTAGGATTTTACTCTTTGGGGGTGGGGCAGGAGGGAGGGGCTTTGGAACAAAGAACAGGAGAGTCAGCTGAGAGTCAGATGAGAGTCAACCTTACCCCGATCTCTCTGGCTCGCTCCTGTAGCACCTTCATGGGACCCTCAGGCTGCCTGACAGTGTAGGCAGGAACCCCTGGCTGGGGGGGGGACAGGGGCCCAGTGTCACAGAAGCCCCCCATCTTTACATACTGAGTGGCAAAGAGTCACAACCTCCCCCATGTCCCGTGCCGCCTTCAGGCTCCTATTTGCCTCCCATTTCTTACTTCTGACAATTTCTGACTAAGTAACTATTAAAGCCTCAACAGTATCACACACACACACAGACAGAGAGACAGACAGACAGACAGACAGACATACAGACAGACATACAGACAGACAGACACACACAGACACACACACAGACAGACAGACACACACACACAGACAGACACACACACACACACAGACATACAGACAGACACACAGACAGAGAGACAGACAGACACACACACACACAGACAGACACACACACAGACAGAGAGACAGACAGACACACACACACACACAGACATACAGACAGACAGACAGACACACACAAACAGACACACCACAGACAGTGAGACAGACAGACAGAGACATACAGACATACAGACAGACATACAGACAGACACACACACACAGACAGACACACACAAATACAGAGAGACAGACACACTATCACAAACAGACACACACACAGACATACAGACACACACTCTCACACATACACTCTCACAGATACATACACACACTGTTATACACACACACACACACACACACAGACACTCTCACACACACACAGTCACACACACACACTGACCTTAAAGATGCCACCTTTTTGCCAGGCAATCTTCTCAATGCTATCCCCCAGTATGCTGGTGTGATCGATCCCCAAAGACGAGATCCCACAGACCCACGGCTTTCTGTCGGGAACAAAAACCTCCTATCGCTGAGTGACCAGAGGCAGCTAAAGCCTCTTTCTGCCTCATTAGGGGCAAGAAGGCAGCCTGAACTCTCCTTGTGTGCCCCGACGAGGCCTGCTGTCACAGGGGCATGAAAGAGAGACCCATGGAGACGTGACAGAAAGGGGAGGGACAAACCCCTCACCCCCTCAGGGAACTTTCCGCCAGCTTCTGCCAGCTAACTAATAGAAGAGAGCAGGTAGGGGCGGTGATGGGGTCACCCATGCCGGACGCTCCTCACCTGAGAATGTTGGTACAGTCGTAGGCCCCCCCAATGCCCACCTCGATCACTGCCACGTCCACCTGCAGGAGACAGAGAAGGGTCACGACACCACATCCATCACGTATACATGCCTGTGACAAAACACATTTACTACATTTTAATTCTTTAGCATATGCACACACTAAATAAAAAAAGAACTGCTGGGGGTTAATTAACATCCATCAATGGTGAAATCACTCTTCCAACTCTGGGATTTGACCTGATGACCTTCTGGACACAGGAACAGCATCCTAACCCACTAAGCCACACGCAACCCCTATTAGCTATAACATGGCAGCATAAGAAGTGTGTGCCTGCAGTGAGTGAGTGTGACCCTACACCCATCCGGCGATCCTTTGTACTGCATTATATACTCTCTATATACCTATAGTGCATTACATATTAGAGCTTCATAAGACAGTCATAATGCATAATAAACATAGCCGTGTATATAATGCATTATGCATAGCTGTGTTTATAATGCATTATGAATGTGTTTATACATTAGTAACAATATGGTCTTAATAATAATAATAATAATCAGTACTTTATTAATCCCCGTGGGGAAAATTGGCTTTACGCCTCCCTTAACTTGCTCTCTGTAGAGTAAGTCATCCACAAAGGGCAGCTACCTGTAGCGGCGCCCAGGGACCTGGGGGTTAAGGGTCTCTCGCTCAAGGACCCGCAGACGTGCTGAGGCTGGGTTTGAACCGGCGACCTTGTGATTACAGGCACCCGGGCTTAGCCCACTGTGTAAACTGTTACTGAAAAACATACTCGGCAGACTCTTCGGGGTGTTACTTTTGAGGTGGTGAAAAAGGTTTGTCATGCTGCCATCTGACACATGAGCCAAATCTTGGCAAGTTTTGCAAATGACTGTTTACAACGTGTTGGTTTTTTAAGATCCAAACCAGTTCCCTGTTACGGGTGTCACACCCCTTTTTATAGACCGACTCCTCCATGCCGTTACATTGCCCAGTAGGGAATGTGTTCCATGTTGTGACTGCATGTTGGGACGAGAATGAAAAAGAGGGAGAGGACAAAATCCAAGGCCATACCTACTGTTTGCAATTGCCAATGTATTGGTGTGTTGAAACGGATTTGGCTGACAAAACTACTTCAGATGCGTGTATGAGGCAAAGAACTGCAACTGATAGAATGTGCACAGTAGCACGATCCTAACGATCTCTCCATAAAAGGCAAACCATGAAGATGTTTTAATCGTTATTTAATTTAATGTTGTCAAATCGCACACCTCCCCTAGTAGGGAATGGGCTGCAGGCCCGACATGGCCATGCTGGAGAAGCAGATAAAGAAGATGGCCAGCTGGATGGATAGATAGCTGATTGGCACCTTCTATTTGCCGGTTGGGGGTTTTCAATTCAATAAAGGGTGCTTGCCTTTCCATGCCATTCGCATCGCCATGGCGATCTGAGTGACCTCATCACCAGTCAGTACATTCACAATGCAACACACGATAATAACAGGGGCATTCAGGACTGCGCAAGAGCCAGGGGAGATAAAAAAGCAGGGCAGGGGGGACCAGGCAATGGGGGAGGGGGCAGCCCAGGGCACAGGCTGACCTGTACCAGCAGGGGGAGGGGGAGCAGCGCTGACAGCAGCTGCTGTTTACAGTAACTCCAGTAGTACTACCTACACATAGTATAATTAATGTTTTATAAAAACAAGGACTTTTATTACAGTATCAGAATTTTATTGCATGAGTTATTACATTTTTGCTGTTATGGGGGGAGTGACGGGGGGGGGCACTCACCTTCTCCCGCAGGAAGACGTGGAAGGCCAAGAGGGTAAGGAAGCGGAAGTAGGCGGGCATGCAGCCCCCATAGATGGCCTGGGGTGCAGAGAGAGACCACACACACACACACACACACACACACACACACACACACACACACACACACACAGCTCAGCCCAGGCCCCAGCCCCACCCCCCCCATGCTGGGGCTAATCCCTCGCATGGCTGCTGTCACATGACATCCCATGATGCAGTTCTCATTTTCAGAGGCTTTAACTGAATTACTCAAACTCAATGAGAACTTCCAGCATGGCTGATACACAGGACACAGTGTGAGACCAGGGGTAACTAACAATGCATTTCATAGTGTCTTACAACCGTTCCAGACTCTACGTAACAAAATGCTGTGGAAAATGACCCCAGACCATTTTAACTCTTTTTTCCCCCATTTTCAACACTTATCTCAAGTCAAAGTCATATGAGTTTTAGAGAACAGCATTCAATGGTCATATTAAAAATGTATAGATGGTTCTATTTTTTTGATCCGGGTAAAATATAAATCCAGGTGATTGCATGAACAGCTTTATCATTAAATTAACACACCCCCTACCCCCCACCCCCCCATGAGCAGACCTACCTTAGTGGAGTCCAACCGACTGTACAAATCCCAGAAGTACTTTGTGAAGAGACCTTTGGTAATTGGCTGTCCGTCGATCCGGATTCGCTCCCGGACGTGCACAAGGTGGGGGGAACTGCAGGGGAAACAGAACCGGGACCAGACGGTGATTATGTGGGGGGGACACACCTGAAAGTGACGGATAGCGGCGTAAGCCAATGAAAATCCACGCGTGCGTGTGATCTTCAGTAAGCTGCCTTGTCATTGGTGCACACCTACTATCTGTGATGCACATGGGCTTTCAGGAACAAAAACCAAAACAGAAAGAACATATGATGGTTATGTGAGCAAATAGGTGGTCATGTGACATCAGGTGACATGGACTCTCATCCTCTGTACCTCTGCCTTGTTACAGATGACCTAACACTGCTTTCAATTTAATCTCTCCCCCCACCCTTGACCTCAGAATTGCACAATAAACCACTGCAGCCATTGCAAAACCTCGTCTCCCACCCCCAATCTCCCTCCCCCAAGTCACATGACTCCAGTCACCATCCCACCCAGAGCAAACCTTACAGCCAGCCTCATTTAATATAAAATTTAAATTCAAGATGCAGTTCATGAGGAACACTGGACTACCATGTATAAGAGGGATTAACAAATGTAAACAACTTAGGTTTACAAATATACCCGCCGCAAGTGTAATTACTGTAAACATAGCACTAGGAAGAATTAAAAAGCAAAAAACTTAATTAGCTACAGCATGCATTATGAAAATTATGCCACAGAGACCATCTATTAGATGCATGGTCATTTAGCTGGTTTATCTATGTGTTATTAATTACTAAAATGCCCTCAATCACAATGTTACCCATACACAGGTTAGTTAATTATTTCTAAGACACACGGTCAGCAAATCAAAGTCCGTCACAATGACATCAGCGCTAAAACGTCAGCGTGTTTATGTCAGCATGCTATTGTCGTGCAATAGGGGCACAGGGAACACCCGGCTACGGTATTACCTATAAGGGGCACAGGGAACACCCGTCTACGGCATTACCTGTAAGGGAGGGAACACCCGTCTATGGTATTACCTGTAAGGGCCACAGGGAACACCCGTCTACGGTATTACCTGTAAGGGCCACAGGGAACACCCGTCTACGGTATTACCTGTAAGAGCCACAAGGAAACACCCGTCTACGGTATTACCTGTAAGTGGCACAGGGAACACCCGCCTATGGTATTACCTGTAAGTGGCACAGGGAACACCAGTCTACGGTATTACCTGTAAGGGCCACAGGGAACACCCGTCTACGGTATTACCTGTAAGAGCCACAAGGAAACACCCGTCTACGGTATTACCTGTAAGTGGCACAGGGAACACCCGCCTATGGTATTACCTGTAAGGGGCACAGGGAACACCAGTCTACGGTATTACCTGTAAGGGAGGGAACACCCGTCTACGGTATTACCTGTAAGGGCCACAGGGAACACCCGTCTATGGTATTACCTGTAAGGGGCACAGGGAACACCTGTCTACGGTATTACCTGTAAGTGGCACAGGGAACACCCGTCTACGCTATTACCTGTAAGGGGCACAGGGAACACCAGTCTACGGTATTACCTCTAAGGGAGGGAACACCCGCCTACGGTATTACCTGTAAGGGTCACAGGGAACACCCACCTACGGTATTACCTGTAAGGGGCAAAGGGAACACCCGCCTACGGTATTACCTGTAAGGGGCACAGGGAACACCCGTCTACGCTATTACCTGTAAGGGGCACAGGGAACACCAGTCTACGGTATTACCTCTAAAGGAGGGAACACCCGCCTACGGTATTACCTGTAAGGGTCACAGGGAACACCCGCCTACGGTATTACCTGTAAGGGAGGGACCACCCGTCTACGGTATTACCTGTAAGAGCCACAAGGAAACACCCGTCTACGGTATTACCTGTAAGTGGCACAGGGAACACCCGCCTATGGTATTACCTGTAAGGGGCACAGGGAACACCAGTCTACGGTATTACCTGTAAGGGAGGGAACACCCGTCTACGGTATTACCTGTAAGGGAGGGAACACCCGTCTACGGTATTACCTGTAAGGGCCACAGGAAACACCCGTCTACGGTATTACCTGTAAGGGGCACAGGGAACACCCGTCTACGGTATTACCTGTAAGTGGCACAGGGAACACCTGTCTACGGTATTACCTGTAAGTGGCACAGGGAACACCCGTCTACGCTATTACCTGTAAGGGGCACAGGGAACACCAGTCTACGGTATTACCTCTAAGGGAGGGAACACCCGCCTACGGTATTACCTGTAAGGGGCACAGGGAACACCCGCCTACGGTATTACCTGTAAGGGGCACAGGGAACACCCGTCTACGCTATTACCTGTAAGGGGCACAGGGAACACCAGTCTACGGTATTACCTGTAAGGGGCACAGGGAACACTCGTCTACGGTATTACCTGTAAGGGGCACAGGGAACACCCGCCTACGGTATTACCTGTAAGGGGCACAGGGAACACCCGCCTACGGTATTACCTGTAAGGGAGGGACCACCCGTCTACGGTATTACCTGTAAGGGAGGGACCACCCGTCTATGGTATTACCTGTAAGGGAGGGAACACCCGCCTACGGTATCACCTGTAAGGGGCACAGGGAACACCCGTCTACGGTATCACCTGTAAGGGGCACAGGGAACACCCATCTACGGTATTACCTGTAAGGGGCACAGGGAACACCCGTCTACGGTATTACCTGTAAGGGGCACAGGGAACACCCGGCTACGGTATTACCTGTAAGGGGCACAGGGAACACCCGCCTATGGTATTACCTGTAAGGGGCACAGGGAACACCCGTCTACGGTATTACCTGTAAGGGGCACAGGGAACACCCGCCTACGGTATTACCTGTAAGGGGCACAGGGAATACCCGCCTACGGTATTACCTGTAAGGGGCACAGGGAACACCCGCCTACGGTATTACCTGTAAGGGGCACAGGGAACACACGTCTACGCTATTACCTGTAAGGGGCACAGGGAACACCAGTCTACGGTATTACCTGTAAGGGGCACAGGGAACACTCGTCTACGGTATTACCTGTAAGGGGCACAGGGAACACCCGCCTACGGTATTACCTGTAAGGGGCACAGGGAACACCCGCCTACGGTATTACCTGTAAGGGAGGGACCACCCGTCTACGGTATTACCTGTAAGGGAGGGACCACCCGTCTATGGTATTACCTGTAAGGGAGGGAACACCCGCCTACGGTATCACCTGTAAGGGGCACAGGGAACACCCGTCTACGGTATCACCTGTAAGGGGCACAGGGAACACCCGTCTACGGTATCACCTGTAAGGGGCACAGGGAACACCCGTCTACGGTATTACCTGTAAGGGGCACAGGGAACACCCGCCTACGGTATTACCTGTAAGGGGCACAGGGAACACCCGGCTACGGTATTACCTGTAAGGGGCACAGGGAACACCCGCCTATGGTATTACCTGTAAGGGAGGGAACACCTGCCTACGGTATTACCTGTAAGGGAGGGAACACCCGCCTACGGTATTACCTGTAAGGGGCACAGGGAACACCCGCCTACGGTATTACCTGTAAGGGGCACAGGGAACACCCGGCTACAGTAGTACCTGTAAAATCCAGTGCGGAAGCCGTGATTCCTGAGAATCCTTTCGGTAAAGGCACACGTCGATCCCTGAGGAATAGAACAAGGGTGACCCCAAAGATTTAAGTTTCACAACACCATTGTCAAGTGAGTCAGCTGTAAACACAAACATGCCTCATCAAGAAGCCACTGGTGGGGTGAGTGAGTATCAAAGGCCAAGACGAAAGGCCTCAGCAATGGGGGCTGAACAAATGGGGGGGGGGCTCTTTAAAGGAGAATCTCAGACAAAATACGGACCAGGCGCCTTTAAGTACAGCAAGACAAAAACAAGCCAAAGGTACCCAAGGGCCCTGAAACATAACATTAGCAGAGATAATTAACCAGCTCTCACTTTGAACCTGAGCCTCACTGCAATACTGCTGACCCTCTATGTAATCTAACCAAGGTTAGCTGATTAACCGAGTTACCCGGATGTTACAACTCCGGAAATTAGTAATCGATAACAATACCAGAGAAATTCCATGATTATTGATCTTTGATTATTGATTATTGAAAAAAAACAATAATTATCATGTATGTACATAACACCCTCTAATAAAAACATTCAAACATTATAGAAAACAGCAACAATGGAATGTAGCCTTGAAGCAATAAATAAAATGAATTTACTATTAACATTACAAAATAATACAGTGGCATGTAGCCATCAAGTATTTAAAACCAACAATATTGTACTTAAATACAAACAACCAACTTTTTAAGGCACAGCCTTATAATTATATATTACTGAGAAACAAAAAAATGAAAATAATAAATAGATGTAATGAAAGAAATTTTAATATTTGAAAAAACTAACATACAAAGACAGGAATGGAAAGCAGAAGAAAACACAAACAACACAAAAAGTCATTTACTTGCACATTTATTTTAGGCAACGTTTGTCATTTGTTATGAAGCCACTCACTGCTTATGACTAGCTGACACACATGGTCACGCCGTGGGTTTGGTCAGCAGGCCTCATTATGCAATGCGCACACCTTTAAGTACTGTAAGGTAATATGTGTATTTATCCATTTCTGTTAATGGTAAATGTAACCATATAATGTTTGCCGTCGCGGAATGTGTGTGTTTAGTTACAATGTAACAATGAGTGTCATGTAAATTGTTGGTTAACCCTATCTGTGCTGCTGCTAGTTTAGTTAATAAAGTAATAAAGACAACAGCTTCCATTTCAAAATGACTCATGCACTTTATTTGCTCTATCTATGTGCGTCGGCTGTATCAAACACATTCTGCGCCCTTTAGGGTTGTGGTGTGACATAAGGAACAAGATAACAGCGTCATTTTAAACATGCGTTAGTTTGTTCTCTCCGATATGTTCGATTTTGTTTTGCTCAGACATCGTTTGAAGTGTGTGGCCAGTGTTAGGCTGCCGTAACTCACCTTGCCCTTTGTCCCGGTCACATGAATGACATTGAGGCAGTCCAGCTCCTCCTCCTGGAAAACAGGAGAGAAAATGGACAGGATGACGACAAGGGGGGCGAGGTGGGACAACTCCTGCACGTGTGGGGGCCAGGGTTATCTGGAATGGGTCTTGGCTACGTGTGCCTTGTGTGAGGTGCATTTATCAGAACAGTAGGGTTAATATGGGACATAAGTGGGGAGGGGACAGGATGGGAGGGGACGAGAGGGGACAGGACAGGATGGGACGAGAGGGGACAGGACAGGATGGGAGGGGACAGGACAGGATGGGACAAGAGGGGACAGGACAGGATGGGACGAGAGGGGAGAGGACAGGATGGGACGAGAGGGGACAGGACGGGATGGGACGAGAGGGGACAGGACAGGATGGGACGAGAGGGGACAGGATGGGAGGGGACGAGAGGGGACAGGACAGGATGGGACGAGAGGGGACAGGATGGGAGGGGACGAGAGGGGACAGGACAGGATGGGACGAGAGGGGACAGGATGGGAGGGGACGAGAGGGGACAGGACAGGATGGGACGAGAGGGGACAGGACAGGATGGGACGAGAGGGGACAGGATGGGAGGGGACGAGAGGGGACAGGACAGGATGGGACGAGAGGGGACAGGATGGGAGGGGACGAGAGGGGACAGGACAGGATGGGACGAGAGGGGACAGGATGGGAGGGGACGAGAGGGGACAGGACAGGATGGGAAGAGAGGGGACAGGATGGGAGGGGACGAGAGGGGACAGGACAGGATGGGACGAGAGGGGACAGGATGGGAGGGGACGAGAGGGGACAGGACAGGATGGGACGAGAGGGGACAGGACAGGATGGGACGAGAGGGGACAGGATGGGAGGGGACGAGAGGGGACAGGACAGGATGGGACGAGAGGGGACAGGATGGGAGGGGACGAGAGGGGACAGGACAGGATGGGACGAGAGGGGACAGGATGGGAGGGGACGAGAGGGGACAGGACAGGATGGGAAGAGAGGGGACAGGATGGGAGGAGACAGGACGGGACAGGCGTACCGAGAGGCCTGAACGTTCCAGAAAGACCTTCATAGCCTGCAACTGGAGCAGCGGCTGGTTACATCCCTGACGCACCTGTTCCAGGGTGCTGGCATTGGACTGCAGGGAGTTCAGCATATTGATGGCATCCTATGGATAGACACACAGAATCATAACTAAAACACCTTTAAAGCTGAGATTAGATTTCGCTCATAGACTTACCATAATACAGTATATTACAAAATGTGCTTCACACACCTGAGCCTAAACAAAACTCTATTTAGTTCCATATTAATACCCTTTAAAATTTCAAAGATTCAATCCGCCCAAAGAAAGCTCTAACGCACATTCACGCTGAAAGGGAGTTCCCAACAGTCCCAGACAGAAAGCACACTTCGATTTTATTATCATCATCAATATCTCCAACACAGGGTGGTTAGCACTGTTGCCTCACACCTCTGGGACCCGGGTTCGAGTCTCCACCTGGGTCACATGTGTGTGGAGTTTGCATGTTCTCCCCATGTTGTCGTGGGGTTTCCTCCGGGTACTCCGGTTTCCCTCCACAGTCCAAAGACATGCTGAGGCTAATTGGAGTTGCTAAATTGCCCGTAGGTGTGCATGTGTGAGTGAATGGTGTGTGAGTGTGCCCTGCGATGGGCTGGCCCACCATCCTGGGTTGTTCCCTGCCTCGTGCCCATTGCTTCCGGGATAGGCTCCAGACCCCCCGTGACCCAGTAGGATAAGCGGTTTGGAAAATGGTTGGATGGATGGATATCTCAAACACCTTGATGTCAAGGAATACTCACTGGCATACCTACACAAGTTCATTTATAAGAGATCAAACCATCTTCCCAAATTCCCAAGAAACTTCCAGTTCTATAAGCTTCTATAAGCATCTCGCTCTTGATTGAAAAGAAAGTAAATTCTAGTGATGTAGTCAAGACCATCTAAATTAACACCAAGCCATTACCAGGACCATAGTGACCGAGGCAGCGTGAGACCGAGACGAGACTAATGTTTGAATCTACATAACACAGCTCTATAAAATGTGGAGCAGAGGCACAATCTTAATTGGAGCTCCGCAGTATGGCCAAAAATTTGTGTCACAGTATAATTTGAACCATGGATGTTTTTTCGTAAAATTTCAATATAAATGCTTCTGTACAAATGTAACATTTTCCTAATAAGACGCACCTTATTGGATGCATTTGAATTTTGAAGCAGGATGTTTTACACCCAATCACAGATGAATATCAAGCCTCTGTGATAAATGTTGAGGCATTTGGATGAGTGATCTTGACTGGTCTTGAAATAAAACCTTGAGTTTTCTATGTCCGAGACAAGACCGAGTCAAAAAGTTTATTCCGAGATGAGACCAAGACCGCAAATATGATCTGGAGAACTACAACACTAGTGAATTCTGAATGAAGGGTTATGTTTGTTTTCATGACACGATCGATCACCCCACTTTCGATAATTAAACTACATTACATATACATAATACACTTTTCAAATAAAGATTATAAATGGGACCATCAGATGAATGTTTTTTTCCAACCTTCGTTGCGCTGTCTAATGTGTTACATTGCACTACCAAGACAAAAATAACCTTATCAAAGTGACCGCATCGGATTCCCCATGTATGCCTTTGTAATAAAATTATATATTTCCCACGCACACCACTTTCTCCAATAGACCTAACAATAAAGCAAAAGTTTCGGGAGTGAGACAGTCTGCAGTCACGTGTAGTCACGCTTCTCGTCATACACCCCGGCGGGCCGCTGATTTGCAGTCACTTTTACAGCTTTTACAGCACACGGGGTGTAAGCTTTCACGCAGCCGTGAACCGCGCTCCCCACACCGTCTTTGCCCGCTGACCTGGTACTCCATTCCGGCCTGAAGCGCTGTACCGCCGCTCGGGCTCCGAGCTGAGAAAGACGCACCGAGCTGCCGGGGGCGAGCTGCGCGCACATTGCGGGTCCAGGCTCGGATGGAGCCCACCATGGCGCTCCGGCTGAGCCAGCAGGGCGGCTCCGCTCAGCCCGCCCCGTCCCCGCCTCCTCAGCCGCGCCGTTTTGGACAGGTGATCTGAACGGTTTTTATAGTGTAACTTTATGGATAAAGTCTGCTGTGGCACACCGCCGCAGGTGTTATTGCGGTAAGGTATGCTATAGAAAACCTAAGTTATTTTATTGTAGGTAACTTGCATGCGGAATATCTTTTTGAAAACATGCGCGTTTCATTCGATTGAGTATAGTTTCGTTTCCACGTTTTAGTATATGCTGCCGCTTAGTGGTCATCGCGTGAAGTGCAGCACAAATCAGTGACTCCCCGTTTGGTGAACGGGCCCACAAATGAGGCAATTAATGTAATTAAATGGGCATTGACTAACAAAAATGATGCTATTCTTCGGAGCGCTTGGGCGATGGACACAGATCTTCCCCCACATCTTCCTCTCCTGCTGCCTGAATCGGGGACGCCACCCCACCCAGCGCACGGCCACCACTATCACACTCCTGCTCTCTGGGAAACACTACTGGTGCATCGCCGTCCGCTTCAGAGAAAGGCTTCTGAACCATGGACTTTTTTTCTTAAAATTTCAATATAATGCTTCTGTACAAATGTATCATTCTTTCTAGTAAGACGCATTGGTGATTGGTTGCTGACCACTATGTTTTTACTCACGATTCCTAAATTATCCTTCCCAAACCATTACATTATGTGTGACCATGATTCACTGCTGGTTAAATCCCTTGTTTGGAGTGGAGAAGCAAAACAGACATATAAATGTCAGCCCTGTGGTTTGCATATTATGAGATGTTCTTCTTTTCAATACGCCCACAAAGTAGAGGGAGATCTTTCTATTTTAGATGGTTTTGTATAATGCTTTGGTCTGGTGTGATGGTGAGGGGTGATGTAGTGGATTGGTTGTTGGGGCTCCCATTCGTTGCCACAAAGTGGCCGTGAGTCTCCTGGGTTCCGCTCAAAAGCAACAACAATCAATTAAACGATACAAAAATGATACAGTATCAGAATCAACAAAAACAAAGAGACAAAACGAGCTGAAGTTCAAATAAATAAGTTAAATTTCTCTGCATATGAAACACTAAACAATAATAATCTGCATTGAAAGCCACAACGAAAATTTGTCGCAAAATATACAACAAAACGAAATGAAACAATCTAAGGTTCGGAAACCGCGACAACCACAATAACATCATAACAGTACATATAATTTAACACATATAATTTAAGATGGATCAGATTTTGTTTCAGCCACTCATTGAATAAAAGTCCGTTTTTTCTCCGATGTTGACTCCATATATTTATTCCAAGCTAAAGAGGCTTTATAAAATACGGTGCTTTTCATGCAATTTGTTCTTGAACCTGACAGCACCACCGGACCAGTACTCACATGACTTAAGGGCGTGGGCCATTCATGCTGAATACGAAGTTATTTCCTGTTTAAGACTGGAGTTTGAAATCCAGTTTAGGTTACAGAAAATTATGTGGAGCTTCCATAAAAATGTGCTTTACTGAATGAATTTAGGTCTATATCATAAAAACATTAAAGAGCAGTAAAATATTATGGGTATGAAGCATGCAATTTAACGTTAGGCCACTTAAAAAAAAAATTGGTTCTCGTCCCCTCCCGACCCGCCGAAATGCCTCCCACCAGAATTTTTTTTTAATTTTCTATTTCGTTAAAATCGCATGGAAAATGCCCAAGAATGACGAAATTTGAATTTCCCGCGCATTCCACATCGACGATTGATCCACATTGTGTAATCCTAGTCTTGGAATGGTTTCATGAACCTAAATTTGTCTCTACCTGAGATGGGCTGGTGCAAAGATTTAAATCTGGGGAAGTGATGTGGTACATGTTCTTAAGTACTTGTTTGTAGAGTTGCATTTCCTTGTTCAACCATTCAGGTTCCTGTATTTTGTAAATTCCTCGTGTTTTAACATGTTTTAATACACTTTCTTTCTAGATATATATTTTAAAATCTTGGTTGTTCATTTAGAATGGGAATGACAAACAGAATATTGGTTTCAAATAGTATTATTTTTATATTCACGAATGAAACATCAGCATAAAGTATCCAAATCCATAGTTGGGAAGGCATTTATGAGATACACATGGATCAAGGAATTTACATTCTTGTATTTTCTTACATTTAATGTATTTGAAACGCAACAAACTGGAAGAACTGAGGAGGCGTACTAAGTAGGTCTGCTCTCTTCGGTATGTATTTTCAAATATGTATTTTCTTACATATTTGAAAGTCCGAACAGTCAATCAAAATTTGTAAAAAAAAAAATTAAAAATCCCTCCCCCCTACCCACCCCCTCCAAAAAAAAGGGACGAGAAACAATTATTTTTTTTAAGTGGCCTTATTCCTAACAAATGCTTGATATGAACACATCATTACAAGCCAACATCAAATACACCTATATTGTTATCCAAACTTGGCTTTGAAATGTTTCTATGGACACTTTTACGCGAATGGATACGAAGCTGCTCCTTTAATGTAAACGGATCGCACTCAAGCAAGAACGGCACAGCACACGGAGAGGTGACACTGGGGGCGGTAAGGCGACCGCGACACGGGTGATTGCATACACGACAGTCGGGAAGTTTCAAATTTCAAGTTTTATTGTCGTATAAAGATAACAATGTAGCATCATTATCTGTAATGAAATTCTTGGACTCATGTCCCCCCAACTTTACATAAACATATAGAAAAGTATACAGATAAATAAAAAGTATGTATAATAATAAGAAAATAAGATTATTAGAAATTGTTAGTATTTGCAAGTATTAAGAGATAATTTCATATTTACAAGTATTAATAGTGCAAAATAATGCCGTGAGATGTTTAGAATGTGGGGTCTACCTGAAAGACCTCATCACACCCCGCACTGCACCACGATCTCTCCGATCCTCCAGCTCTGCTCGACTGGTCCCTCCACCCCTCAAGGCACAAGGAAGACACACATCTCGGCTCTTCTCTGTCCTGGCACCTAGTTGGTGGAATGAACTCCCCCTTGATGTCCGAACAGCTAAATCCTTGACTGTCTTCAAGCGACAACTGAAAACATTCCTTTTTCAGAAATACCTGAAGTAGTACTTCTGTATTCTTACTCAGCGCTTTTCCTTGTGTGTGTGTGTATAAAAAAGAAAAAAATGTGCACTTTCTCAACAGAGTATTCAGATAGAATACTCAGTTGTCATAGCATTATTGAGCTAGTATCGGAAAAATTCATCGCACAGTCTCAAAGCACTTATGTAAGTCGCCCTGGCTAAGGGCGTCTGCCAAATACTGTAAATGTAAATAGGTGCAAAATTGTGCAATAGTAATCCCAATAACAAATACGTACAAGAGCTATTTACAGCACTACACACTACACGAATCCCACCTGCGCATACATATTATGTGAAACGTTATTTACCGGCCTAATCTAGCACGGCCAGAGGGCCTGCATATATTTAACATGTTTCATACAGTTATCTTTACTGTAGATGCCATCGCAGGTCGTTGTTCTGAGATGGTTTTTACAGATAATAATCATTGTTGTGCCTTACAGAATGATACGCTGCACGCACGCCTTCCCTCAATATGCTGCATGATCACACGCACACAGCGTGAATTACAACTGCTTTCAGTGAAGTGTGTACGTGCGGTGTCAATATAGTTGGATTTAAATGACAGCATTTTAATAATATTATAATACTCATTATTATTATTCAGATATCATTCATATCTGGCTATGGCCCTGATTGGCAGCGCTCCCCAGACGAAAAGGTATCTTCTCAGGACGAACTCACACTGACAAGCAGGCACAGGACAACACATACATCCAGATTGAAAATCTAACCCAAGGTGGTCGAGTGTGAGAGACCCATGAACAAAGAGACTGCCGACTGCAGTCTTTCCAGCGGTCTTTCACGTTCATATTAAAAGGGCCCGCTTGCTTAATATCTCTTCCCAGCAGCCCCTGCGCCCTCCGAAGCTGTCCAATAGCATTATACCGCTGGGGTAGCTGGGACATGTAATATATTTTTAAGTAGCGCCGCTACAAGAGGATAGCGCAGGAGAATTAATTTCAGCTTAGTGAGAGAAAGAAGTATATTTGCATATCGATTCAGATAATATGTTTTGTAATATTTCGAGACATGGCGAAGACCAAGGCAAGGTCAAGACGAAACGGGTTCAAGACCGAGATGAGGCCGAAATCAGGTCCCGCTCTCCAGACCAAGACAGCGTCTCGAGAAATACAATTCTGATATATGCTAACATTTTCAATCCAATTCACAGAATTTGTTAATATATTACAAGGTACACTCAGCCAGTTACCTGTGATGCTACCTTTAAATAAGCTGCTATTATATGGAAAGACTTCTTTTGAAATACCAGCTTTTATATGGTACTTAGTCATCGGGACTCTTGACGGTGATAAACTGATCATCTGACTGTACACGAACTTCAGCGCAGAGACTGGCTGATCCTGTTTTCCCAACGAAAAAGATACGTAATTTAAGTGTGAATGTAAATATCAAACTGCTTCCTTGCCACTCAGGTTCAGGTAAGCAGGTGCACGGTACTGTGGACCGCAGTGTTCAGTCTACCACAGGCTTGAGAGTTTCTCGTGACTGTTGCCAAAATAGACCCTGCATGCCACAGAAAAAGAACGAATAAAATGCCGCATGATATCAATGCTTTTAAACCACATTTTTGACAGCATGGTAGGATTTAAATGACAGCATTTCACTTCTCAGTGCCGAAAATTCACAATGAATAAATAAATAAATACACAATTAGTGCCCAGTGAGGGTGGGGGGCATTTAATTTTTCCCCCGAGGCAGGAATTGAGCTGTAACAGGAGGCAGGAGGACGCCATCACCCCGTGGAAAACCAGCCCTTTCGAATACACTTATCTCTGTACTTCAACTGTGTTCCACGCTATCCTGTGCAAAAGTGCTGTTCGTGATCATTTCCTGCACTCTCAACTGAGGCTTTTCTAAAGTGCAGTATTTCTCAAGTGCAGTATATTTATCTTATATGCAATAATTCAAGTACAGTATTTCTCCTATACTTTTACGCTGTGTACTGTTATCACTATATGTTACTTTTATTTCATCTTTTTTTCTAAGTTAAATTTTCTTGTATGCTGCTTACTGCCAAAGCTTCTTTCGAAAGAGCCACACATCATCTCATTGTACTCATACATGTCATGCCTGGCTCGTCCGTTCCTCGTGTGTGCCACAACCCCTGATTATGTGTGTCACGCCCCCTGATTATCCTCGTGTGTGCCACGCCCCCTGATTATCCACGTGTGCTTCCCTGATCTTGCCCAGCTGTGTCCTATTATCTTCGCCCAGTCTCGTCTATTTGAGTCCACGTCTTGCCCTGGTTTTGGTCCGTCGTTGACGTCGTGTAACTTTATGCTATGTTTCCTTGTCGCTGTTTCCCAGGTCTCCCCAATAAATCCCCAGTTTTCCCCGTCTTTTGCCTGCCTGCTTCCCCCTTCCCTACCTCCTGCCTGCCAACCTGCCCGTCTTCACCCGTGGTTCATAACAGTACAGTGACAATAAAGATACCGTATGTTAGGTAAGAGCAAGTGTGGCAGCATGGAGAATGGGGTTAGGGGCTTTGCTCAAGGGCCTGCAGACATGACTGCCTTACTGAGGCTGGACTTGATCACAGATACAGAGTGTTAGTGTGCTGGGCCATACGTTGCCCCCTCCCCCGTCTCCATACTACAAAACTTATTTACTCACTACTTATTTATTATCATGTCATTTTAGTCTAATATTGTTACCCTGCATTACTCCCCCCCCCCCCATCATACAGGTATTCACCAAAAAGTCATGCACAAAAAAAAACACATGAAAATGGCCAGACCTGAAATCCTAACCTCAGTCGCGTCTCTCTTCAAACAGTGTACCCCTGTCGCAATCTATTGCCCCCCAGAAGTGGTGAAAATAGTAGCAGTTCGCTTTTTAAATTGTGAAGTGGGATGTTTCAGATCGATGTATTCTAAAATGATCGTGTGGATCAGATTAAGTCCTTTAGCGATATTATTTTTCATAAATGCGCATGCAGCCCATGAAATGGGTCATCATCCGTATCCAGCTCGCAGGCCTTGAGTTTGACACCAGTGGTTCAGATGATCATGTTGCTAAGTCTGTGTTTTCTTCTCCATCTTCGTAACCAAACCAAGGAATGAGCTAAGTTTGCATTCTATAAAAACAGTAGTATGTTATGGGATATTTCACTGTTACACACCCAGATTGGTGATCTAATTGGGGCTGTGTATATTTGTTAAGAGAAAGTTTGTTCCATAATAAAAACCACCAGGAACCGACTACAGCTGGAATCCAAATTACATGTTTTATTGCTGTTCGCAACATATAAATATCAAATGAAATACTTTTATATTTTGGATAAAATATCCTATATAATATACAAGGTCAAATGATGTATTTTATTGACTTTTTTCATGAAGCATTTGTAATATTGGTGAGTTTTACTGCTTGTTTAGTTCTTAGGTGCCTGTAACCCTCTACACACACTGGATGGCTGCCTGTCTGTCTTCGCCATGTCACTGTCTTTGCCATGTCACTGTCACTGTCTTTGCCTTGTCACTGTCTTTGCCATGTCACTGTCACTGTCTTTGCCGTGTCACTGTCTTTGCCTTGTGACTGTCTTTGCCGTGCTCGTACGTCTGTCCACCCATCTTCCCCCAGAGCTTCTAACTGAGGCCTACAGTCTTTAGTGCCTTCAGGTGACTCTTTTAGTTTTGAATCCCTTTGTAAAGGGTTTGTAAAACCCCAGAAGTAACCGGTTCAGTAACTTCCAAGGTAAAAGGTGATCTTTACTGATAACTCAGTACATCTGAATTGTTGTTCTGCCTGACTGCGGCTTCCATGCATGAAATCCTTCCATCCCGGATGCCAAACCATCCCAAACACTCACATGACTCTTCCATCTTCCAGTCTCATCTCCCTACATTTCCTACCCATTGGAACTTGTGTGAATTTCACAATCCCAGTATTGACATGCAAAGTTTACAAAAAAAAAAGCACCAAATCTCATCAAATGGTACAATCCGAAGGGGTCTCAGTCTTAAGTTCCCCATGGTTTACTCCGACATCGGCGTGTGAAAGGCGGTGATATGTGTCTCTGCCATACTTGTGGTCACACAAGACACGTAGAATTGATATTAACACAGTAAGGTCAAAACAAGATCTGTTGCTATTATAAACCTTGTCAATTTTATCATCTGTTTGGTCGTTAAACATGAATGAGAAATAAACATTCAGCTGATCTGGTGACATTAACACCGTCAGAGGAGGAGAGTAACCTATGCGATCATAACATTGACAGGCCATCTGTCATGCTCACTGACAGCATCAGTTTACAATTTACACAAGACCGTGTTTGTAAGTGGTTCACTCCACAACAGCCCTTTACTTTATCTTTCCATGTGATAGGTATGTTCCTGTGCTTATTTGAATAGCCAGTGAACCACGCAGGGACAAGGCGGAGCAGAACTAAGGATGCTGTATGACCGATCGATGCACTTTGCTGTTTGTGTTCTGTAGCAAAAATTTGCCATGCAAACTGGTAAGATGGTGCTTGGTCTGCCCTGAAGTCTCCATGCCTGGGGGGGGTCTCTACAAACAGTCTGGATTTGGAAAGAGGGGAGTGTGAGCCGTCTTGAGAAATAGCTCCGGTCAAGAATCCTGATTTGAAGTCTTGGTGGCACCTGAGCTGTGGTGTGATTGCAACTGAATGGGTCCAACAATGCAAGTTGCTAAGGGGAGGTTTTGGGAAACAGCCCCCTGAATGACACCACAATGTGCAAATGATGTGTAACTGGTTCTCCGTTCCTTTACTGCACTGCATACCTTGCCTAACTACATTTTCTCATACTCACACATGTAATAGTAAAGAATAATGATTCATTTATATACCCATTGCAGCATTATAGCATTTCTCAAGATGCATGTGCATGTCACCCTGGTAGAGGTGCACCCAACACTACAAAGACCTCACAAGGAACAGAAGCCTTCAAAACAGGTTGAATCCTCCTTGGAGCGCAGCTGGAAATCAAAAATCTACTGACGCACATGTTGGCAGATATGACCAAGACTTGCTTAGATACTAAATTGCCGTGGGCAGAATCCCCACTGCTGTTAAAATAGCACACCATAGTACATCCTTTGAAGGAAACTGACCATCATTGATTGATGGTACTTTGAAGGGAATTTAAATCGGGTGAAGATGTTATTTTTGAAACCCACTTACAACAAGAAATCTTAACTACAGAGACTTTTACACCAGGCTACAAAGTTGTTTTTTAGGAATTTAATACAAACATCTGCAATCAACTTAATATCTTCAGGAACTCACTAAACCATCACCCACGATCTCACCACCAATTATTCCAGCCCGTAACACACTCTGCCTCCGTCTTCTGGCTGCTGTCCTAGTCCGAGAAAATGAGGTGTGTCATTTCTGACCCAAGCCTTGCTCCATCCATCTGTTGTATCAAGAGATGGTCAAAATTATTTAGAAGCATTTCTGGGACCATTCAGAAGCTCCACTCCATGGAAGCCCTTTCACAGAGGTTGAATATCTGTCTTTATACATTTTCCATGGTAGTGGAACATCCTGCTCCTTGTTGATCTTCTGATATCATTCATCAGATTTCTTTGATGTTGCTTAAAGGATTTTTCCCTTGGCAACTGTCTTAATGAAGGAGAGTTTGCTTTGTGAAACTACTCTTTTCTTTTATCTGAAATGCATTTCATTCTGCCATATACTTCATGGTATGATGGTCAATCATCTTAGCAATTTCAAGTGTAGCGTTGTCAGTCACCCAAATTCTTAATGATTACGCACTTTCACAGTTAAGTCCTGCATCCCGTAATGAGATTTAAGAACTTCATGCAAATTGCTTAATACAACAACACAATATAATCATAAGGGGCAGCGCCTTCGATACTCAGGTGCAGTAATCAATGAAATTCACTGAAGCTGCATATTACTATCATGGAAAGTAAGACTCCCTGAAAGTGAACATTAGAACATAAGAAATTTAAGACGAGGCCATTCAGCCCATCAAGCTCGTTTGGGGAGAACTTACCTAATAGCTCACAGTTGTTAAAATCTTGTCTAGTTCTGATTTAAAGGAACCCAGGGTTTTAGCTTGTGCTACACTAACTATTCCAACATGCTGCGTAAAGAAGTGCTTCCTCAAATTCGTTTTAAAATGTTCTCCCGCTAATTTCCACTTATGGTCACCAGTTCTAGTATTTAAACTAATATTGAAGCAGCCATTTGGTTAAACAGCATCCTGACCTGTTAGAATCTTATTGAAAACATGAGACCGCGTCAACAAACCTTTTAAGAGCATGACGCCCAGTGCAGCTTTAGTTGCCCATTTTTAGACACTGATATAAAAAATGTATATGCAACAGGATCACAGTAATATGAATAAAATGTTTTGACTGTTTAACAGGTCAGTGACCCAACCCTGCATCTGCTTAAATTTTAAATTAGAGAGAACTTGCGGCTACTGCAGCAATAGTAACAGGCAACACGATCCAGGAGCCAGTCATTTATGGGCTAGTTAATTAGAGGCACATGCTGTTGAAGAGCAGTGTTGCGCTTTTATGTGACTCATTAAAAGGTCCTGATCGAGCAGCGGTATGAGTGGCTGCAGACAGGGCTAAAGCAAACGGCCTGAGGACCCATCACCGACCCGCATTTACAAGAAGCAATGGGAGTTCGAGTGTCAGAACGGTGCACCGGCAAACTGCCAATTAGATCCTGACACCTTTGGTAACTTAAATGCTAACTGGATGGCTGACAATCAGCCATCACTGGGTTTAATAAGACAAGGGGTATCATTGACACCTTTCACTCCACGTTTAAGTTTCACACACTCTGGTTACAAACGGCTGGCTTGAGTAGTCTCCTGATGTCCAGATTCCCCCATTTAAAAATTCTGCCAAACCCAAACGATGACAGCAGTTGAGTAAAGCTTGTCTTTTTCCTATGGGCTAACCCACAGACACCAACAGGAAGTATGACATGTGTGGAGCTTCTACAAACACGCCAGGGTCAGCCAATCTAGGCTGCAGTCTGCCTGAAACCCATTAGTGTTTTAATGAGGCCGATTTATCAGGCAGGACAGCTATAAACCAAACACCAAACCCTTCAAAACAATCATGCTACTCCTGTTGTGACTGAGGACACTGTTTACTGGTACAAGGACAGAAAGTCCAGCAGTGGAGATACCTCTACAGCAGAACCATTAGCCAAGTAGTAGTTTCGTAACATGATGATGTACTGTGCCACAGACCAAGTAAATTCCTTCTACAACATTCATGCATTTATTTGTTGGGTTTTCCCCCTTGGGGGAGTTGGTGCCTTTCGCACTTGTCCACCTCACATGGTAGGAGCACAAGCCTTTCATGTGTAGGTAGCAGCGATTGCCTTCTATCAGACTAGGAGCCCATCATGGACGAGACCTAACCTGCTAAACGCCCATTTCCTCTAAGGATATTTAGTAAAATTGTAGGGACTCGTGCATAAATTTGGACTTGTATCAAGACCTGAGATTAAAAGGTGAGTGAAGTCCATCTATGATACCATGTACCAAGCCATTCAGAAGAGGCATCACATGTAGAGTCAAGAGGCACTTGGGGGGGAAAAAATGGCAGGAGGAAGCAGTCAAGGTTGGACTCCTTTATTGATGGGCCAATCACAAATCACCAGGTAAGCCACAGATAAGCAAGGCTCTGCTCAGCTGCCCTTAACCTCCAAGACAGTCTCTACCACTTGTTTGGGGCCCTCTGGTCCCCACAGTCTCCCTCACCATCCAAACCCAATGGTCTGCAGCCTTTGGCCAGGAGCATCTTGGGTTGTTAGAACCAATTCCTGACTGGAGACTGTGGCCTTCTCACGGTGCCGGTCCTTCCAATCAGCAGCAATAGCTCTACCTTTCCGGAAGCATCTCTGCTCACAGTTATCAGCAGCAGAGAGGTGACACACCGCTACGCTACAGTGGAAGAAGACCTGCAAAAAGCATATCATACATCTTAACGTTAATCCATTGTAATCAGATAGCAGCATTTATGGGTCCCAGTACCTTCTGCATTTGACGATGGTGAAAGTTCTGGTCAACAAAAGCAAACATCTTTACAGCAAATCTTTTGTAGTGAGATGGGAATGGAAGCCCAGAGGAGCCATCCACCGGGACCAGTGTGGTCTGGTACTTGTCAGCCTGGTCAGGACACCTGTAGAGACTCACAGTGAGGCAGGAGGCAGGCTTGTCAGGTCCAGAACCAGTTTGGCTTCCTAATTACCCATCAACCAGGAGGCGCCACTGGGGTAGGCTCAGAGGATCGGGGGCTAAGGTTGCCCAGCAACGCTCCAGAAGCAAGACAAGGTTGGGGTCCGTCCTCTCAACGATGCGAACCTCAACATACACAGGATCTCTTAACATCTTGGTAATAGGGCCATCGCTTTGGCCATAGTATGATGAATAGAGATGAACATCTGCAAAAAAAAAAATTAAAAATTCCATCAAGGGTCTGCCAATTGTACCATAGCTGTAGGTAGATATTCAGAGGAACATTTCTGTACCACTGGAGGTACATTAATGCTGTTGGTACCCTGGGGTACCAAAGCGGCAGTGCTGTACCATTTTCCTGAGCAACAACCAGCTCACCACTAATTATTCCAAGTCAAAACATCAACACCACCACTTGCTGTACCTTCATCACATCCAGATGTGTCGCGTTGCCCTTTCGCCAGCCTGAGCTCGATCCTGAGTGGTCCCGTAGCTGAGATTGTGATGGGCTGCAGCATCATAGGGTCTTCAGCAGTGGACAACATGAGGTACTTGCACTGCAGGACCACCCTGAAATTGCAGTCAGTCAAGTCCAGGTGAGGGTCAACAGCCAGAGAAATCCCCCCTAGCCCACTTACTCTTGGGAAAGAGCATTTCTAGCCAAATTCGGCAATCCCATCCCAGCACTGGAGAAGAGGTACAGCCTGCTTTCGAACACCGCGTAGTTCCCTTCCACCTGGGAGAGAAGACAGTGGCTATAAGCATTGTCTCAAGACACAAAGCTTTATTAGAAACCAGAAGAGCAACACACTTTCTGTGTGGTCCCACATGCAGAGACCGGGAAGTTGTACACATCAAAAGAATCAGTGACGGCAACAGGACCGCAAGATGGGGCTCCGTCCCCCAGCTGGGAAACAGCAGGCAGGGTAAGGGGTAGCGCTGCAGGAGACTTAGCCACTACAACCTTAAAGTGGCCATCCTCAGTACACTGCAGAGTCACTGAGGGAGAAAGACGAGGTCAAGTTTCATCGCCTAGGGCCCCCTTAAGATACAAAGACGACCAGAAAAACAAAAGTCAAGCACACCTGCATTTCCATAATAACACTGCTGACCATCAAAACAACAGTGTACGGCTTCGCAGGCAGTGCGGCCTATACCGGGGTAACCACACGCCAGCCTTTCGCTCACTCGACAGGGTCCATCAGCCCACACGTTACCACTAGACCCCGTCTGCTGCGCTGAAGCAGCAGCTAAGACGAGAAAAACGACGAAGCTATGAAAACAGCGCAGGCAGCACCGCGATCGCGCCATAATAAAAAAGCAGGCGATATTACAGCGCCCTACCACCTCCAATCTTTAAGTAGCACTGCTTTCGCAAGCGCCTTTTGGAGTCTCATTTAGGTTCTAGCGCATTAACCTAATTAGCCAGGTTAATTAGAGTAAATTTGCAGCAGCTTATGAACTTCGGAATCGTTTCTTCTGGTTTTATAATAAAGGCATTTTAAAAATAAAAACGGGAGGTTCCTAAGAAAATAAAATTTCTCTCAAACGAATGTATCTTAAATTTATTTGAAATGTAAAAAAACAACCTAACGTGAAATCCTAATTTCTAATATTTGTCGTTGATTGTATTATATTGGCGTTTCTATGTACGCAAAAAATGGCGAGGACATTCAGTTTTTTTGTGAATTGTTATGCAAGTGGTTTGCATGGTGTTCATACTCATTTCCGCGTTTTATAACTTAATCTTTGGATTATAGTGGCATTTATTTGTTAATAGACAATGTTTATGACCGCTAAAAACAAATTGTGTATAGTATAAAATATTACACAATACGGCAGACTTAATTATTTACCCTTAAAGCGCAGCTTTTAAATATGAAGCAATATTATTTAGTTGCGAAACATCTGCTTAATCACAGTTTATATCTCCCGAAGCGGAATACGTCTCGGAGTCTGATTAAAAACGTTGCCGGCGGAACATAATACAATGATAGGAATTACGAGCAGTGTAAAAATTAGCCAATGAACGTTAATATTCTTTTATATTTTATACAGCGGACAAAAAAAATAAACGAGTTAAGCGAATTATACTTTTTTTGCCACAACACTTTATTAAAGATTTGGCCATGTCAATACAGCAGTCACAACAATGGCGATTCAACTTCGCTTACAAAGTCAGTCTGTACCACATAGCATTTTGTACAAGACATACAAAAGACAATAACAAAAAAAGAGAACAAGGAACACAGCTTCTCTCATCAAAAAACAATTCTGTATTACAGCATTCCTTAAATTATATATGGATGTAGGTTGAGTGAATGGAACTGCCAAGTACTACTGAAAGTACTCGAAATCAGAAATCTGTCGAGTCATCTGTTAGGTGTCAGTCCTTAATAAAGTCGATAAAAGGTCCCCAAATTTTTTCATATAAATGTTGTTTTGCTTTGTGTATATATGTTATTCTTTCCAAAGAAGGCAAGACGACATTTGCTTCAACCACTGGGTAGTGCTAGGCCTGCTAATGTTTTTCCAAGCCAGTGCAATACATCTTTTGGCTAACAGTAAAGTGAGATCAATAAATGTACATTCAGTTATACTAAAATCATGCTTCTATAGATACAATGCCATTAAATACAATCTAGGATTCAGCGTTATCCCTTTTCTATCACGTTTTTTACTTCTTCCAAAAAAGTTCTTATTTTGTGACACATACAGTGTATTAATATACCTCTAGATCCACATTCATATCAACAGCTTATAAAAATCTGCAATGATGCCTTTTCTCAAATTATTTTTGATCATCAATTTTTTCCAACTGAACGGGGAGTTTTATTGAGACTTTTTTGGTTTGCATTCACAAAACTTCTTAATTGAAGATATTTAAAATAATGTTTTTTTTATCTAGACTAAATACAGATTTTAATTCCCCAAAGGACATGAAGATATCTGATCCTGATAGGTAAAGACTGTTAATTGCTTTAAGTACCATGTTTTAAACGCTGCATCTGCTCTTCCTGGTACAAAGAGCTGATTCCCCCAAATTGGACTAAATTGTGACAGAGAATTTGATTCTTTTACATACTTTCTAACCTCATGCCAGACCTCTAGCAATAGAGCCATAGATCTACAAACTACAACACTGATAAAAATGGCCTGCGAGACGGTTTACAGCACCGCAGTTGCACATTTATAAAAGCATTAATTAGACAGCGATATTTATACAGCATAAAAAAATCAGCTTTTCCTGACAAACAAGAGCTTAAGTTATTTGATTCCAAAAAGTTACTAGCCTCATTCATTTTACACAATATTACTTTGTCTCAAAGCGCTTTACATTATCCCTGCCCAAATCACCCAGTGAGCAAGTCAGAGGTGACACAGGCAAGGAAAAACTCCCTAGAAGGAAGGCAGGAAAGACATCACAGACAGGAAAGACGTCACAGACAGGACGGCGAGCTGGCTGGAATGATGTCACAGGCAGGAGAACGAGCTGGCTGGAATGATGTCACAGGCAGAAAGGTGAGCAGGCTGGAATGATGTCACAGGCAGAAAGGTGAGCAGGCTGGAATGATGTCACAGGCAGAAAGGTGAGCTGGCCGGAATGATGTCACAGGCAGAAAGGTGAGCAGGCTGGAATGATGTCACAGGCAGAAAGGCGAGCTGGCTGGAATGATGTCACAGGCAGGAGGACGAGCTGGCCGGAATGATGTCACAGGCAGAAAGGTGAGCAGGCTGGAATGATGTCACAGGCAGAAATTCTCTGATTAAGTTTCATAATTGAAGGTTGAAGCAACATCCTTCTCAACAGTCAGCACAGCAGGTCCACATAATCTCTCCTGAGACATGAATGTTCTCAGGTTATGAACAAGTTAGCTACTTAGCCAGTGCCAAACAGTAGTGTGGCCACACAGGTCACGTTAGCCTAGGCCATGATTATGTCCAGGATAGGATTTAGACAGGATTTCGATTAAGTGTATTTCCAGGGTACATTTTGCCAGAATGACGCATTCAGATGAAATGTGGATGCGTACAATCAATGAAAAAAAACTGATTATTATTTATCCTATCATTATCCAGGCAAGTTTCTCATTTGAGCGGGGCTCCCTAGAGGGTGGGGTCCCCTAGAGGGTGGGGTCCCCTAGAGGGTGGGACCCAATGCAGCCTAACCAGTTACACCACCCCAACGATGGCTCTATCTGTAGTATGTGTATATATGCAGAAATAGGTACATTTGCATGCATAGATAAATAAATGCGCCGTCCACAAATCAGACAGATGATTTATTTTGCATGCAAGTTCTTTCCAAGCAGTATAGCAAACTGTAAAAGTATAAAAATGCATATAGTATTTAATATACGTTATACTTTATATACATGCTCTTTAGCATTTGAAGTCACTGCATCATGGGTGGCAGTACTGTTTTCTTTAATCACCATTCCTTGCAAATTAGCATGTTAGTCTCCTCCTCTGCGTGGGAGGCACAGAACAAGGCCTCTCTTAAGAGGATCCCGCATCAGCATGTGAGGCACATCTGCAGAGAGGCCAGCACTGCAGCAAACAGACACCGCAGCAGCAGGACGTGTGTGTGCACCCAGGTGAGAGAAGGAGAGACAGGGAGCTCAGTTAACCATTCCAGTTAGCCATTAAACGGCATCAAGGGACTATTGTTACTGTTTACATTTTGCATTTACATTTATTTATGCTAAATATTTATTCCTAAGAGAGAGGAAATGTCATAATGTTACACGATAATATCCTGCAAGCTTAACGTGGAAACCATGGAAACAGGAGTGATGTTGCACAGTGTTAGACTGTTTTAGAAGGAATTGCTTGTGCTATGATTAACATTTACATTTGGTTGTCAGAGAGCATCAGAGGATTACAGAGAGTATCGGAGCATGTTAGACAAGTCAAGCAGTAACAGGCATGTGGGTGTGTGGTGTAGCGAGGAGGGTGGGGCCACTTCTGAGAGCCCAGGTGGGAGTCGCTGCTCTACTCCTACTGCCATTCATGGCTGTTAGACCTTAACTCAGGATGTGTCATAGGATGCAGCTCACCGTCTTCTCACTAACAGCTATTTTGCCCATAGTTGCTTTTTCTGCAGTCGACCTCCCTCGGCAGGAACTTTAGTAGCAGAGGGGTTGAACTGAAATGTGTTCCAGCTTGTTTTTGGTGCCCCGTGCCACACATGATATGAGATAAGGTGATAAACCATCTTTGTGTTCTCGCAGGTTGAAGAACATCAAAGATCATGGCAGGTTGGTTCGTCTTCTCCATTCAGCCGTTGATCTTTCACAGCCGTGCAATCGGGGGCCGGTTTGTTCTTTCTGATACCTCACTCTGACAGTCGTTGCTAGTTAGTTGGTTAGGAGAACATCGCCTAAATAAGGAACAAGAATATTTCATATTTATGGGAGCTGGGAACAGCATGTGGCTCTGTGGGCTAAGCCTGTGTGCCTGTAATCAGAAGGTCGCAGGTTCAAACCCCGCCTCAGACTGTGGGTCCTTGAGCAAGGCCCTTAACCCCCAGCTCCCTGGGCGCCGCTACAGGTGGCAGCCCTTCGCAGACAACTTCCTCTATGAAAAAAAAGAGCAAGTTGTGGGAGGCGTAAAGACAATTTCCCTACGGGGACAATAAAGTATCGATTATTATTATTATCACTCCATCAAATATTTTATCAGAAAGTCCCCTGGGGGGCCGCAGGCAAATGTGTACCGGCAGCGTATTCCGTACTGAAGCACTTGTTCAATCAATCTCTCACAATATGACGGAACAGGCTTGTTCTCCATACACGTTCCGTCTTCCTTGTCTGTGCCACCCCAGATGCCACCTTCAAACAGGAGTTTCTGGATGCCCACAACACGTACCGTAGGAAACATGGAGCCCCAGACCTGACCACGAGTGCCAAGCTGTGCTCCTCTGCCCAGAAGTGGGCTGACCACCTGCTCACCACCAAGAACCTTGAGCACAGTGACACCAACTATGGCGAGAACCTGTACTACTCCTGGTCCTCTGCACAAAAGAAGCTGGCCGGTGAGGTGTCACATGGGCCCAAGCCACAGTTCTTTTTTTTTTTTTTGTATTTATATTCATTCTTATTAATATTCTTTCAGGATATTCTGTTTGTCTGCTGAGAACTTTTGAATTTGTTGAACTTGTTGAATTAGCTCTTTGGTTTTTATGTTTTACTGTATATTTCTTTTTTAAAAAAAGATAGAAAAAAATAAAAAGGAACAAAAAAGAAAGAAAAAAAGAAAGAAAGAAAAAGAAAGGAAAAAAAATATATGTATCCAAAGGCCAGCTGTTGTATCTGTAGTAGAGGATACCATCGCGCTAACTGCTGCATCTGAAAAACAAAACCTAGACAAACACAGAAACACAAACCAGTGGCAACAAAAGGTCTGTTTAATGTCCTGAATAGTGTGTGTGTGAGGGTGTGTGTGTGTGAGGGTGTGTGTGTGTGTGTGTGTGTGTGTGTGTGTGTGTGGATGTTCTCATGAGTGGTGGTTTGGTTGCTGTTCCTTTGGGCCCCACAACCTGAATTCTGCAAGGAAAATATCAACCTATATGTTGCCTACAGGTGTCCTGCTTGTTAAGGAAGCCTGGCGTAGATATCATTGGGTGTGTTCTTAGGGTACACTTAAAATTAAGTGATTTTTGGGAATGAAATGGGAATGCTTTAGTTTTCACATATGCCATCATGCTCTTCTTTGGGACATACAAATATGCTGACGAGAGCAAAGCCTGGGGTCTGGGGGCAGGGTGAGGCCATTTGTCTGGTGCCCCCATCACATTTGTGGGGTAAAAGGCCTTGCTCAACGATCAATCCTGCAGTGCCACACAGCGCCCTTAAAATAAACTCTGCTGAGAGTCAGGAATGAACCAGGCGCCCTCAGTCTCGGTTTAAGCCCATTCATGTGTCTGTTTGCTTTCCTAACTGTTAATTGCCTCACTCTGTCCCCACAGGGAACGAGGCAGTGGACAGCTGGTACAATGAGATTAAGGACTACAATTTCAGCAACCCTGGATTCAGCTCTGAAGCAGGTAAGCACTGTCTGTGACCTCAGTATCAGCTGCACCATAGGTTAAACCACACCCACCGCTACGTCTCTTACTCACAAATAAATGCTACGCTCATTTGACTGTATAGGCACTATCCTTTACAGTGAACCAAATTCATTTTTAGAGGAATTGAAGGTGTTTGGGAAAACCTGGTAAACGTCCGCCCCCTGGTGGTCCACTTAGGGCACTTCACCCAAGTTGTGTGGAAGGGGTCTAAAGAGGTGGGCGTGGGCCTTGCCACTGACGGGAACTACTTTTTCGTGGTGGGCCAGTACAACCCTGCGGGGAACATGACCAGCGACGGCTGCTTTGAGGAAAACGTCCATCCTCCAGGTAACCCGTGAAAATCGAGGTAATGGATTTGCACGAGGAAGGCGCCCGCAAAAATGCCTGCAGAGCTTTGCACTTAACTTTTTAATTAGAGTCACATTTAAATAATCCTAATGTGGGATCTATTTTGCTGTGGTTTTAAAGTTGTGGACGTTCGTTTGTGAGCACGTGTACAAATTCCCAGCAGTATGATGCGCGTCCTGAAGGTGGCGCATCTCCGGCACGTCAAGTCCACCACTACCCCCCCCCCCCCCCCTTCTCTGTTTACCAGCCTGTCCCTCCTCCCACTCATGGTCCACTGCCGCGTCTCTTTCTCTTTTCAGTGAAATAAACGGCCGTGCCTTTTACTCCGGGAGCGCAGAGTGGCGACGTCCTGCAGTCTCCAGGGATTCCAGTTATCTAGTCTGGGAACGCAGAGGCAGGACACATGACCCAGCACATTCGCTGAATTTATATACATATATATATTTTATATATATATACACATACACATTTATATACATATATATTTTAGTGGCATCAATCAATTTAAAAACTGATCCAATCAAACACAATAATAGGCTGTGATTGATCATGATTAATCATAAATTTGAAATGACAGTGGGCTGTTTGTTTGTATTTTTTCGAAGATTAAGCAAATGCATATGTGGTCTTGGAACAAAGAAATGAATGACAAACTGGTCTGAGGAATCACGTATTTTAAATATAACATCTTGGTCTTGATAGTTAAAACCATTTAGTTGCATGGTTCCGAATGTGTAAGTAGCTCATGTAATTATTGACTATGCTTTTGGGAAACGTAGCCCCACTCTGCTTTTACTTTTTAATTTTTGTCAGAACTTAGTTCCTTCCATTTTGGAACGAACAGAGAGCACGTAAGTTGGATCATTCCTGTGAATTTTACAAGTGAAAAAGTTAATCTTTTTATGTACAATATGTAATAAATAATAATGAAACCTAATGTCATCTTTCCTTGGAATAACTGTCAGCAGTATATATATGGAAATGAGAGAAAGAAAAGCAGATGTCCCTCAAAACCAGTCTATCTTCGCCTGGCTTTTATTTTGAAGCATGCTAAAGCGGCTGTGATATACAAAGGGCTCATTGGTGGAAGCGATGTGGATGGGCTCAGCGCGCCTGGCCGAACGAGAGGGAGGGAAGGAGGGGGGAATGTGTCTGGGGGAGTAACAGATCGAGGAATCGTGTGGTTCTTTTACTGCCGCTCTGCACTCTCCACCGCAGCTTCCGAGAAAGTACCGAAAGTAAGGTACTTAAAGGTGCTGGTTTTCCACACTGGCGTGAAAACTGATTCCGGGGCCAAATGACTTCACGGCGCGAGGCGGGGCTGTTTTGTACTGAATTCGAAAAATCGCTGTAGTATATTATAGGGCTGGATGATGTGCAATATTAATTAATTTAATATTAGTCAATATTAAAAAGGGGACAGATGCATGAAGGGACATGAGGACAAACAGTCGTGTGATACCGGACAGACGGCAGTGTGATACAGGACAAAACATGTGGAAATTGACATGGAAATTAATATACAAATTCCTCAATGCTTACCCAGTGCAGGATCACAGTGAAACCGGATCTCTGGGGATGACAGTGCATCATAGGATACACATTTCTACACTACTGGCAAGTTAGAGGTAACATTTCACACGGGAAATTGGAGTATTCAGAGGGAATCAGAACGACCATGCAGATGTCATACAGTCTGAATATTAACATGTTCGATAAAATGACCTGTGAGGTGTGTCTGCACCAAAGGCTGCTGCTCTGCGTTTAGCCACCATTTTTGTAGTTTCTGTGTCAGTGTCTCACGCGGAGGTCCTGTCCGTCTCGCCCCTCCCCAAATGGCACATAAAGCTTATCTTCCTCCACATAAGGACGCACACCTGGGTCGGTCCAGTGCGGTGAATGCTGTACGGCAGGCGAAAGCAGTTCTCCGACTTTCCAAACGCTTATCAGGAATGTGAGCTTTGGGCCTTTATGTATTGCAGAATTTTGCAAGAACGACCACTTACAGATAAAGGAACTGTTTTCACTGATTGTAGGATTCCCAGACTTGGGGACCAAGACCATCAAAACCGTGAAGGAACACGATGTCTCACAGAGTACCACAATATCTCATGAAGTCTCTTCTCCCTAACAGCCATTTATGTGTCTCCATTGTGATTTGTGATGGGTCATATGCTGCACCTGAATAATCATTCTTGTCACAATAACTCTGGGTGTTTACAAAAATTTGCCACACTACATTCTCTCTTTTTGTAATCATTTTAATAATGTCTCCTACACAAAAAGTTGAATAACGTAGTTTTATATTCAGGGAAACCTTGTGAATAGCCTTTTATTCATAATTATGAAAGTAGGACAATCTAAGTATTTAAGATACATGTTGAAGGATTATAGATTATCAATGAAAGTTATGTCTATCAGGCAAAATCGCTGCAGGATTCCTCTATGTTGCAGTACACATAATCATCACTAGGGGGCCATAATGTATATTTTAAATTCTGCGATACGACAAAGAGGGAGCAGCCATGAGCAAACTGAGCAGACCGTTTCTGTCTCTTTTGGTGTTCTTTGGTTCCTCATTTATGTATCATCTCCTAGAAGAGAGACAGCCTGTGCTTTTAATGCGTTGCTTCCTTTCTACAGTAGTCAAATACCATGTGAACACTGTAGACGTATCATTCAGGTTCTAGACATGGATGTGGGTTCAGAGCTGTTTTATCTAGTATGTCTGTACTGTGTGAAATCTAACCTTCAACCTGAATGTGGACATTGCTAAGGCAAAAAGGCAGCCTGCTTTACACGGTACTTCCCTGTAATGACTTCCCTTTGCCGTGGTCACATGACCTTTGAAGTTTGACTGAGATAACAGGCCCGGCCACTTTGATCACAGAAAGGTATTACATTTGCCACATGCAGGTTTATAACGAACTGCGGCGCTGCGCTCGCATTCGCTGAGCAATATAAATGCGATAAACAGATAAATCTTCTCCAGTCGGTGCATGACGCATGCCAAGCTGTGGCATGGCAGAGCCTTGCAAGTGTAACGTCTGCTTCTTGCGTCTCAGGAAATGAGCTGTTAGCCTGAGGCTACGTGGGCGGGGCTGCAGTGAAAATGCGCCTTTCAAAGAGAAAGAAAAAACAGCAGGTCTCAGGTGCAGAATTTGGCGGGGAGGGTTGTGATTGGTCTTCCCTGGTGTATGACCCCACTCCTGATTGGACAAAGGCCGTTTTTTAAACTGCGGGGTAATTGGCCAGTTCTGAGCCCTCCACCAGAGAGTTCAAAACGAGTAGAGCGACAAGCCTGGCAAAGACGAGCCAGGTTTTAGCTTAACTCCAGCACTGCAGGAATCATTCATGTGGCGTTTAGCTGGCATTCTTTACAGAAGCACTTTTCGCCCAGTTACACAGCGGGATATTTTAACTGCTGGGATTCTGGTTGGCTGCCTGTCTATGTGCTTCTCTCAGGACCTGCGGAGGACGTCCTCAGGGAATGAGTCCTTGTCCTTATCCAGATGGGCCACCTGCTCTTGATGTCTGCTGGACTTAAACGGTTTCCTTAGCATGAAAAAATAAGCTTGTTGAGAAGGATGCAAATACGAGCCATTGTTTCTCTTGAAATGCAAATGCAAAAACGCCCCCTGTCATCCCCCCCCCCCACCACCACCACCGTGCCACAGTCTTTGATCTAAACACCGCATGCCCATGCCTGACGGTTGCAGAATGCGCTTCGCCGTGCCGCAGGAAGTCCAGGGCCTGTTCGGCTCAGGCTCAAGGAATGAGGTCATGTTCCTGAGAGTCTGCTTTTCAGTTTTAATCACCGGTGATGTATTTTTACTCCTTTGTGCAGTGTGTAGAAGCTTCCAGAGAAAGCTGAGGGCAGCTGAGAAGCTGTTTGGCTGAGCTGTCTGGGAAGTGAGCGTGTGTCTCCCCAGTTGGCGAGATGGCACCCCCACCCCCACCACCTCCCCACCTTCCCCGTTGTTCGCAGCAGAGGCACAAACTGCTGACAGGAGAACGAGGGACACGTCTTTTCTATTTAGCTTTGAGAGTCGACAAACTTTAATGTTAAACCTCAGTTCTTCAGCATCAAAGGAAGAAGGTGTGCAGGGTAGGGGTGGTTTTGGGGGCTGGCCAGTGATTGAGGCCCCAGAACATGTTACAGGACCCAGATCTGCAAGGCTGAGCCCCACCAGCTCCTGGCCAGGGATCCAAAACAGGTCCATCGTGAGAGGAATGCATGGGGACAGCATGACAGACCAGGACCTGCCTTTTGTGGGAGCAGGTGAAACTTGCGTGGGAGTCACAGCTCCAAAGAGACAGAGCCAAAGTCAGCACGTTCCATCCAGGGTTGCTCTTACCGTGATCTACCCACAATCCTCATAATCACTAATGGGGGGCCTGGCGGCAGGTAAGGCCTGCGAAGGCCAGGTTACAGCAGCCTGCAGCACGGAGGGAGCTTCCTTCCTGATCATGGGGTGAGCAGCAGGCCAGCACGTCACGTCGGCATTGCCACATCGGCGAGCCGAAGTCCAAACCGTTTGAACGCGTCTGTCCCGGAGGAGGCCACTGCTGGCAAAGCACTTTCACTTCATGGCTAGCCGAGATTCTCTTAAAGATACATTGTCTCTCCCCATCTGAGGACAACCCTGTGAGATGGTGGGAGGAGGGGCAGAGAAATGCTATCTCACTCCATGGCTTCCCAGTCACATGGCCCCAACCCCCCCCGGAGGAATAAGAACGATCAGGACCAGGTACGAAACCGACTTGGTGTGGAGCTACGTAAATCTATCAGATACTGGCAAGACGGTTGTGATGTGCACCTCCCCCCATCCACATCCCATCATCCCACCCCAGTGCAGCACTTTCTCACATCCTCCTACGCTTTGGCGTATAAACAATTTACGACCGGGTGAAAACTGTACTGCAGCGTGGCTGATTGTGCCATAAGGCGGGGCAGCGGACTGCTGCAGAGACTGTGAGTGGCACTGTCTGTAGCTCAGGGGGTGTGGCCTTCTGGTTAGCTCCGCCCCCTGCAAGCTGCAGCAGTGTTAGGCCCAGTTTTGATTAAGATTGTTACAATCATAACTGGATAAACTTAACAGAAGACCTTGCTTGTTATGGATTGAATACGTTGAATAAGTTTTATTTAACATTCTTTCTGTTTTAACCGAGAAAAATCTAACCACTGGTAGAGCACTTTCTTCTTCTTATTACTGAAATGTTACACTTGAGTGTGTGATGAATGTCCAGATTTTGTGCTTTAGCGATGGCTTTGAGAGGTCGACGCAGGGGAAGGAAGTCTGTCCGCTTGCCTCAGAAATGCTTGTTGACACGATCTCGGGTGGAACACGCAGATTCAGCCAAGTGGGGCAGGAACTTTCAACATCACTTCCTGTTGGCCACCGCGGCTCCGGCTGGAGTCCTGCTGGCTTTGAGGCCATGATGACGTGCAGTCAGGGGGCCGACAGCCCTGCAGGGCTTTAAGACACATTCCCTTAGCCTGCCTGACATCAGCTGACGTCTGACATCATCTCACTGAGGTCACCCTATCCTGTTTCGCCTAGGTGGTGTTTATTAACATGACCCCCTTGCCCATAATTCAGGTCTACCTGCCCTCAGTCCACTAAACTTCCACTTTGGAGACCCTGTCAGGTCTCCATCCACCACGGACATCAGGGTTTTGTTTGGTACAACTGTTTGCTGTTTATCAAGGGTGTGGGGGGTGTCGACATTGCACATATCTCATACCTCTGTGTGTGTCTCAACACACAGGTTATGCACTAATTGCACTGTTTTTCATATTAGGTTATAGAGCAGATACAGGTCAGTGTCTCACCTTCTTTTAGACCTGTATCCACTACCCTTGTTCTCAGAGTATTACAGCGTGCAGAAGTACAGAGGAGCGCTACTTCCTGTTACCTGTTTCCTCTTCTCCTTTCAAAGCATTCATCAGCACTGGCCTTTACAGACGCATCACGCAGCACATTTCAGGACGCCGGACATTAGCCTGCTGCTGTGATTTCTGCCGTTTCTCTGACATTCCTGCCTAATCAGCACCTTTGCACTCGGTCAATCTCAGCTCGCAGGCCTCTGCTGCACTGGCAGGGTGTGTGCAGTATTATGGACAAAGTAAACCCACCCCCACCCCCCCACACAAAAAGATCACTAGGAGAGCCTTTTAAACCACCTCAAACCACAGTGCCTGTGATTTTTCTGAAAAGATGTGCCACTCATATGATCTAATGTGCTTCTGCCACAGTGACCATGTGACCATTAATCCACAGGATGTGAGACCCCCGCCCCCCCACCCTGCATAAGGTGCAAGGAGGCTGGACGGGCCCTATGATGAAGGGCAATGAAGAGGAGGAATGGGCTGACTTGTTGGTAGCTCATAATCTCACTGTACCAGGGCTCATGTCCACATTGGTGAACATACAGCACCCTCACATAACACTAACTGTGTGTTTAATCAGCCCTCATACATAACAGACAAGGGAGGGGCAGGATTCAATTTCACCAGCCTACAAACCCACTGGCCCACTGGGAAAATGCCTGGTATTCCAGAGGACCAGTCCAGCCCTGCAAACAGTGTTTCCTGCCATTAACAAAATATTGTCTGCTTTGGTGCAATGGTCTGTATGTTTAAGAAGAACACATGAAATAGCTGAATAGAAATCGGAGCACAGAATCTATTACGTACAGGGGCTTTCGGATTTCCTCTCTGGAGAGCAAACCAGCACTTCCTTATACGTCCGGCTCCGCTTTTGAATATTTAAAGGGAAAACTGCAGCTCTTCCTGCAGATAAGGCGACGGCATTGTTACCGCAATTCGCTAGATACAATGGGTCACTTACAAAGCAGCTGCTGGTACGGCGTCTTCAAAAGAAAAATTCAAATACAATACAAAGCAGTCATGGTGCTGGTGAATGAGGCTGCAGATGACTAAACAAACAATACTTTGAAAAAGACAGACAGCACACAAAAATACTGATGCACGTACACAAAATAGGTGGTTGAAAATGCAATAATATTCCAGTATGGGCATAATCATATTTACAGAATTGCCAACCAACACGCATCCGGCATGACACGCTTTGCTTCACCCCCACACAATAAATGTTACTGCAAAACATACTATTTACAAGGTGATAAAACTTTTAAATACATGTAAATGCGTATGCATATATGTGCAGACTTGTCTCGAATTTATAAGCCACCTGATCGAAGTTGTAAACAGTGTATTTGAACAGCGAATGGCATAAGTGGGTCACATTTCAATGTCGAGACTGTTGTTGAAAAATGTGTCCCTTCTACATACATATCCTTTTACCGTCTATCGTGAAAACCCTTGTACAGTACAAAGACTGCATGCTTTCCGAAAGCTGTTTTCCTCCCCTGCCTGCCATACCACACTAACTAAGCTCTCAACACTTGGAAAGAACACTGTGAATTGTACCTGCTTTTACCTTACTTAATATATGTAACACATCCAGTTGTATTGGAATCACCGTGCCGATTGTAGTAAATGTATTTTCAGACATGAGGAATATTTAACTTATAAACTATTTTGACACATCAGAAGGACGACGTTCTTTTCCTTAAAACTGGTAAGTTTAGGGAATATTTTTTTTACAACTGAATAGACACGTGGTATTTCAGGGGGAGTTTGACTATCACATAGTATCACATTTTTTATTTTTTTTTGTATGAACACTTAGAAATCTATTTTCCTGGCGATCCATTCTTAACCACGACCTTCAAAGAAATGAAATTAAACAACTCCCAAGACCTATATTATTGCTTATCTTTTCAGGCCGGATCTCGCTATTCATCTCTCAACTAACTGCGTACAGAGCGACGGTAGAAAAACACGTTTTCGTTCAATTTGAATGATAGACTTGCAGGGCCAATGAGGGTATTGTCTTTTCAATTATGATTGGTCTAAAAGTAGAGTGACAGCAGGTTGATGACAAGTAGCCAATAGCTGACTAGGAAACTCCGCTTGACTGTACGGCAAAGGCGGGTGTTCATGAAGTCTTAAAGCGCTGGAGACGTGCAGTTAGCAGCCATTTGAAGGAAGCAGCAGCTCTTATTCTGGTTGTGTTCTGTACTACCTCTTGAACTAAAAAAATGAGGGAAATCGTGCATCTTCAAGCCGGACAATGCGGTAATCAGATTGGCGCAAAGGTTAGTCACTTTGAATCGGCAATATTTTATATATTCCATTCTGATAAAATGTTTTTGTAGGGAAACCAGTATATTTTTATCTGTAAACAACATTGCATTCATTATTTTTCTAAATCTGGTCTTGATATTTGAAAGTCCTATCTTATCTTATTTTCAAAATTAAACGACCACATATTTGTTTGAAATATTTGAAGCATGAGGGAAAAAATAAGGAATATATGTAAAACACCCGAGCCAATAGTTCGAAATCTAATACCTCTTATTTGCAATTTGATAGTCCCAAAAAGGTATTACCGAAGTTAGAATCTTGCTTGACGTGTGCCTTAAGAGCAGTGAGTTGGGTGGGGATTCCCACGAAAGTTTACTGCATTGCGGAATAATATGAAGTACTTTTATTACTGAATGAACTAATGCAACAAGTTATATATTTGAGTGTTATTTAATACATCGCATATCATTATTGTTAAACTGTCTAAATATAGTAGTAATTTTAGGATTCCTTTGTGAAACTCTCTGTCTGCCGGTACGTGCGGTCCATAAACGCTCCATTTGTGCGCGCCGCAGTGTCTGCGAGCGGCAGGCGGGGCCAGAAGGTCGCGAGAAGTGACGTTTACATTTTCAAAAATCACACCGGATGGAGCTCAGCCAATCGGCGGGCACCGCGCGCGCGCCTTCCGAGCAGTCTCGGCGCGAAAAGGCGCGTTTTCTTCCGCATTTGTTTTCCGTGCGGGTAATTGTTTAGAGGCGTGCGCAAAAATAACCCTGAACTCGATAAAATAATACTAATAAAAAACTAACCTGAACTGCATTTGAAGTCGTGTGCCTACAGCTGCGTGCGCAGACCCCGGAAGTGACATCACTAAAGTGGCTCTTGCGGTCACATGATAACTTTTTTTTCATACTTTGTCTTTTGCAGTTTTGGGAAGTGATCAGCGATGAGCATGGCATTGACCCAACTGGCACTTACCATGGTGACAGTGACCTCCAGCTGGAGAGGATCAATGTATATTACAATGAAGCCTCAGGTGATCTTTCATTTTGACAACTGTAATACTTTGATCAAATTATTCTAAAATATAATTTCAGGTACTATACATTTTGTAGTAATAGTTTTTAAACCATTTCAGGTGGCAAGTACGTCCCCCGTGCTGTCCTGGTGGATCTTGAGCCGGGTACAATGGACTCTGTCAGGTCTGGCCCCTTCGGACAGGTTTTCAGACCAGACAATTTTGTTTTTGGTAAGTTGGGTGGTTCTCCTCATGGTATTTTAACACACAGACAAGTTCTTTGGTTACTTAAAATGACACTCATTCTGTCCTGATCTTTAGTTTTATGATGTTTAACAATCCTACATTACAGGTCAGAGTGGTGCTGGGAACAACTGGGCCAAGGGTCACTACACAGAGGGGGCTGAGCTGGTCGATTCTGTTCTGGATGTGGTGAGGAAGGAGGCTGAGAGCTGCGATTGCCTGCAGGGTTTCCAGCTCACCCACTCTCTTGGTGGGGGCACCGGCTCTGGGATGGGCACCCTACTCATCAGCAAGATCCGTGAGGAGTACCCCGACCGCATCATGAACACCTTCAGCGTGGTTCCCTCCCCCAAGGTGTCTGACACTGTGGTGGAGCCTTATAACGCCACATTGTCCGTTCACCAGCTGGTAGAAAACACAGATGAAACTTACTGCATCGACAACGAGGCTCTCTACGACATTTGCTTCCGCACGCTGAAGCTGACCACGCCCTCGTACGGTGACCTGAATCACCTGGTGTCGGCCACCATGAGCGGCGTCACCACCTGCCTGCGCTTCCCCGGCCAGCTCAACGCCGACCTCCGCAAGCTGGCCGTCAACATGGTGCCCTTCCCCCGCCTTCACTTCTTCATGCCTGGTTTCGCTCCCCTCACCAGCAGGGGGAGCCAGCAGTACCGTTCCCTCACAGTACCTGAGCTTACGCAGCAGATGTTCGACGCCAAGAACATGATGGCAGCCTGTGATCCCCGTCACGGGCGCTACCTAACGGTGGCGGCCATTTTCCGTGGCCGTATGTCCATGAAGGAGGTGGATGAGCAGATGCTGAACGTGCAGAACAAGAACAGCAGCTACTTTGTGGAGTGGATCCCAAACAACGTGAAGACGGCCGTCTGCGACATCCCGCCCCGCGGGCTCAAGATGGCCGCCACCTTCATCGGCAACAGCACGGCCATCCAGGAGCTGTTCAAGCGCATCTCCGAGCAGTTCACCGCCATGTTCCGCCGCAAGGCCTTCTTGCATTGGTACACTGGCGAGGGCATGGATGAGATGGAGTTCACAGAGGCTGAGAGCAACATGAACGACCTGGTTTCCGAGTACCAGCAGTACCAGGATGCCACCGCGGAGGAGGAAGGAGAGTTTGAAGAGGAGGCAGAGGAGGAGGCTGCATAAAGTGTAAATTATTCCAAGCTGTATAATTTCTGACACGATATTTCCCAGAGTTTCGAAACTGTCTTTTTTTTTTGTCACTTCTGATTGTTGCTTCTGTTTCCTTCCTGTACAGAAACCTGCCAATAAAAGCCATTTTTATATATATATGAAAAGCTGGTCTGTTTTACTGGCGATACCTCCATCCCTAACTGAATGCATTACACAGAAATAGGCTACCATGATATGTAACTGGGGACTTTTTTATTGCGAAACTAATTACACAATATAGTGCATCTATAATATGGGGACCATCTCAGTATAAAACCTAAAAGTATAGTCCAAAATTAGATTTCAATTTCTCATTCATCCTAATTGATTCTAAAACTGAAAAATCCTTCATTCGTGAAACACTGCAATGAGTATTTCTGCTGCCTTAAACATCTGCACAGCAATTGATCTGCTTTTGTAGAGGATGAAATGATCCTGCAGTAAAATGGCTTGTTAATCTGTGGGTGGTAAGTGCTGTGAAGGTAAGGAGCCTGTTTTGGTGGATCATGTGACTGCCAGTGTCCACACCTTCTGCAGAGAAGACGTGCAAACAAGACTTCTGTGTATCTTGGGAGATGGAGCCAGATGGACTGCGATGACTTCATTGCATGTTATACCTAAATGTGTTCCATGTGCAAGGTTTACGTAGATGCATTTGGTATTACAGGCCCCTATGCGTTGCATGTTGATAATTTGATGAGATAATATTCAAGTTCATTTTATTAATCATTTCCATAGCTGGTATTTCTAAAAATACAAATATCTTCATTTAATACTCAGTATGTAATCTGGATTATTTGGGCCATCGCTTGTTTTTAAAGAATATAAAAATGTGAACTGCTGGTACCTTTAATGTGGATGGTATTGCTGAAAGAGTCTGTCCATCTGTTACTCCCTGCCAGTGTTGCCAGGCCCACTGGCTTTATTTTTTTGCTAAAATCATATACAAAATCTAGAAGGTCATTCCCAAATGGTATAATAAATAGCTGACATCACTGCATATGAAGCCATATACGTGCTTTATAATTCATTGTGACCAGGGTTGCCAGAATTGCGGTTTTCATGCAATATTCTGCTACTTAAGAAACAGTATTGTGAAACAAGGTGGAGTATTATGGGGGGCGGGGAGCTGCTGCAAAAATTTCATAATGCACACAAGATGCAATTAATTTTTAAACCAGAAAAACTCAAAATGAGATGCAGTCAAATGGGGCACAAAAATAGGCTATATGCAACATAAAGGGCAAATGTGTTTGCAAAATTGAGTCATGGAGGAATTCCCCCCCCCCTGACACCTTGTTCCACAATGACTGGTTTCAGGCCATGCTGTGCAGTTTATAGGAAGGATTGTGAATATAATTTGTTTTCTGACTGGCAACCCGACTTGTCAAGCACAAAATTAAAAATGGTAAATGGGATACTGCCGCCCTCTTGTGGCTGCTTAGGGGTCGGTTTGTAATCATTCTGTTGCAACTTGCCAGTGTTGTTTTGAAACCGAGAAAATATTATGGATGAAAAGGCTTTCTTCAGGACATTCTTCGGCATGAATCATCCTTGTCACCAGATGGTGCTGTGATTTATTGCACCCTCCTTTTCCACAAGAAATACGAGACGATGCTCATGGTCAGTATGAGTAGAGTCCAGCTGCACACTTTCTTCACGTAGCTTTCTAGGTCCTGCTTCTTACCAAAGCGAGACACAAATCCAGACTAACAAAAACAGAGTGAAGGTAACTTTAATCCACAGAAACATTTTTTTGTGATGGTTACAGCACTACACAAAACGATTAACACTAAACGAAGAGGAAGCCTTGTCAGTGTATATTGTAGATCATGGAATCAAGTTTGAAAAAAACAGAAAATACTTACCCACCCACCCTTGTCCCGGATCTCTGGGCAGATCAACCTTTCCACATACATCCCTACACACTCCTGAAGCTCGGGAAGAGTTCCCAGCATGCCCTTCTCCTGGCAGTGCAATGCCATCTGTCCAGCCAGCACATACACTGACAAGATGGCACTCCAGGCCAACTCTCTCCGGCGCCCCCCAGGGGTGGGGGCAAAATGCTCATCCAGGATGGCAATGAGCATGGGGCAGGCGGTGGTCTCCGTCACATCCTGGAAGACTCGTGGCCAGCGGCGAAAAAAGATGGGGAATTTGAAGAGCAGTTCGTCTCCAGCGTGTCGGAGGGCAGCAGCTGCGACTGAAGGAGCAGGGGGCACAGATGTGCCGGGCCTCGCTGTCACGTAGCTGATATAGTCATATGACATCACAAAGGCCTCCCGGACCAGAGGGTCGGGGCTATGCAGGCCCCGCCCACCACCTGCTTCTCCGGACCTCCCCATTGGCTCCTCTTTAATACCCAGCAATCTCAGGGCATTTGCCCACTTGCTGCTGGCAATCAGCACGGATGTTTTGCCTAGACATTGATATAGAGATAGGAAACATTACCAAGACCTAGTTATAGCACTGATACTAGCCACAGCGGCTACAAACTGGAGAAATTAATTGAAACACAGTAAGTGACCGTTCGCTCATCTTGAAATAACGTTGCGTATGAATGTCAGCAGAACTTGAGCCAGTGATAAAAATCCCAGGAGTGGCTAACGCCTACCTCATGGGCAGCTAACAGGCACCTCAGGGGCAATCGAACCCTTCTTTCTCTCCTCCACTCCCCCATGTTCAAAGGCTAAACATGACGTATCACGCTACACAAACACTTATCAGGAACAACGGGGCCCGAAACACAGGATTTTATGACTCACCCGCATCCACCGACCAGGATCTGCCAATGCCAAGGGGCGGGGAGGCGATGTTAGCAGGTGGGAAAGTTTGCTTTTTTCTGAACGTCTACCCTGGTGAACAGTCTCTCCCACTTCGCCTGAGTCTAATTTTAGCACCTGTGCTGGAGACCAGCAGCAGATTCCACAGCGACTGGCATGCGGAGCCCAGCTCCCCGACTCGGACACTCAGTGTCATGTCAGCGCAGGTTGTGCTATAAATAAATCACAGCTGTGTGTCTCTGTGAGAGAGCCATGCTCAGGTTAGCAACCCGAGAGCCGCCACACAGACTGTCCAGGACAGAAGCTCCTGATGTGACACAACGTCACTATAAGCTAATGGCTTATACTATAGTTCGAGTACCAATATTACACACAGATGTAGGTATGATAGTAACTCCCGTAGCTCAACAAGTAGAGTTTGGTAATCAGTGGTCATTGTTGACACACCACAGTGCACAACAATGAAATGTGTTCTCTGCATTTAACCCATCGTGACACAGCAGGGGGCATCTAATTCAGTACTCAGGGTACCTCAAAGGTACCTCAGTGGTGCTTTATTGGTCGGGGATTCAGACCAGCAATATTTGAATTACAAGTGGACTTCTCTAACCATTAAGCCACCACTGCCCAGTGGAGTGGTGTAATAACAATGAAGGTTATTGATTCAAATCCTAGGCTGCACACATAAATTGTGACTCTTCCCTCTACTACAAGTTTCTTTGGATGAAGGTTTCAGACAAATAAGTTAAATGTAAAGTCATCACAACCTGAACTCATTTACAAGAATTACAGTATATTACATGTAATTTAAGACGACCCTTGTTTTATAAACCATGTTTGCGTACTGTCCAGTTACACCATACTTCTGATTTGTGGCAGTACATATATGACGCTCTCAGACATCTGCTGTGTTGCCCAGAATTCGGATCCCACTGTCACAGGTGGAGACAGGTCTGGTCATGTTTAGTCGTTAGTGCCGGCTGTCATGTGTCTGTCCACAGTTATGATGCTTGGTGTGGGGGGATTTTCAGTGGCTATTCATGTTCTGTGGGCAGCCCAGTCGCATCAGTGCCTCACACCTCCAGGGTTGAGGGTTCAAAACCCCCCCTGCCCCCTTTTCTGTGTGTGTGGAGCTAGCTCATTGGTGACCTTAATCTTCCTGTAGTGTGTGTGTGTGTGTGTGTGTGTGTGTGTGTGTGTGTGTGTGTGTGTGTGCCCCATGATGGACTGGCGTCCCATCCACGGTGTACTTGTGCCCTGTGATAGACTGGTATCCCTTCCAGGACAGACCCTACCTTGTGCCCTGTGATAGACTGGTATCCCTTCCAGGACAGACCCTACCTTGTGCCCTGTGATAGACTGGTATCCCTTCCAGGACAGACCCTACCTTGTGCCCTGTGATAGACTGGTATCCCTTCCAGGACAGACCCTACCTTGTGCCCTGTGCTGCCTTGGATATAGTCCAGGTGGCTGGACAAAGGATGGATGTATCTTTAATAAAATCTTAAGCTATTAATAAGATTTGACCTGCTTCTTCTGTCACCATTAAACCCTGGATGAGGCGAGAGGCCTGATGTTCATTCTGTCCCTCCATCATCCCTCCAGCAGAGGGATTCAGATTAATAAAGTAGCTTCTTAAAGATTAACAACAGCAATACATATTACTGGTTTTGAAACCGGCACAACATAATAGGAATCTCACTGCAATGTGTTTTTTCGCCTAATATGAGGCCATTCTGGATGTTGGTCTGTACTGCCTCTAAATGGCCACTAGGTGTCAGGCTACTCACGTAAAAACGAGTCAAACAGCCGCTTAGGGAAGGTCCGCGATAAGGCTCCATCGCCCCCCCTTCCCCCCATATCTCTACATATGCAGACCCCCCAGGTCTCACGACGTTTCGGGTAAACCATCCGGCTCAAGGTTAGCATATATGCATGTGATTTTTTAAAAAGCTGTCCTCCTTTGATTAAAAGTGCAGTATCTTTAACTCTTAGGTCACCTTCCCAGCAAACCCCTATGTTTTTAATTAGCACGTTGCACGTTTAATTCCGTGCACAGTATGCGCACCGTCGCTGCCCCGTCTCGCCCAGAAGGCCGCGCTAATGGTCACGCTTTGCACCTCTGGAGCTGACGCCGCCGCCCACTCCCACCACTCCGATGCTTCCCATTCTCCCCATCCACTGCCCCCAGTCAGGCGTCACCTTCTACGCGGTAATTTGTGACACACCATTAATTCCTCTGCCCTTTGTTAGGAAAGCATCGACCAAGTGACAACTAGCGTTACCGAAAGCCGCTTTTAACCACTGCCACATAGCCCTTAAAAGAGGACTAAGGAAGGAGGATGTACAGTATATGCACCGTTTATCTGCACTGAATATTTATTTTTTCGGTATATTGCTGGCCATTTAAAGTCATAATTTGTGTGTTTTGAGGTCTCACGATGTATCACACTCTCATTTCATTTGCTTCAACCATCACCTCTGTTTACAATAAACTATTGTTTTATTAGATAGCCAAGTAGCTTTAACTATAAATATTACCCCGCTATGTAATATAAATACACGGGTAAGTGGTTTTGTTGTGCGTTATCATTTCTTATTCGTAGATCTAAGGCTCCCCAGTATGTCCCACAATGACGGGCTAAGTCTTTCTTGACGGAAAGGCTGAGTTTAACCATGCAAGGCAGGTGGAAGAGGTTCGGACTTAAGTTTGGAACCGTTTTACAGTACGATACACATCTCCAAAGTGCTATCTCCGGTCAGGAGAAAGAGAGTTTGACGAAAAACCGGCAAGCAACTTCACATCGTGCAAGTATTCACAAGTACTCACAAGTGTCCCACTTAGCGGCGTCCCCGCTAGAGCACATCTGGGATAAATCACAGTGCCGACAGAGAGCTGAAAGCAGTCATTAATACACCATCAGTTACTGATACGCCTGTGTAAATAGTCTGATGACAATAAGCTTTCATACGCTTTTATTTCCAAACGGATCAGGACATTTGCGATTTATTACTACAGTAAATGGTTTGAAATCATAACATACGTCATCCCAGATTAAAATTGGTTGTTTTTTTGCTTTTGGGGACTTCGTTTTAAACGCGACCTACCTTCATTATATTATATTAGGCCTGTGTTATTGTCTGAGTTGCGAATGCATATTTCCATGTGCGCTTTAATCTAAATCTTGATATTTTTTTCAAGCGATTTACTGCCATTTCGTTTGCCCAAACACATTATTATTATTATTATTATTATTATTATTATTATTATTATTTTAAGCATCGAGTGCCGGTTTTTATTATTAAGGATATATGTGTTTTGCACCAGCATTATTTATTAGTGTAAATGTTACGTAATTTTAGTTAAATGCCGACGGATGAATTAAAGCATTTCTTTTACTGATGAATTACATTTGCCTGGTGGCAGCAGAAAATATCAATCCAAGACTTTTGGAATGCAAAGTTGAGGAATCCCTTTCAGTTTCAGTCTATTTGTGGTCGAATTATTTCCGAGAAAATGTTTATTGTTACCCAAAAAGCCAACAAAATCGTTTCTATTATTGCTATTATTATGGGCTGGTGTGGTGGTGCAGTGGTTAGTAGCTGCTGTCCTCTTACACCTCTGGGACCTGGGTTCGACTTTCCGCTGGGATTTTATGTGTGTGGAGTTTGCATGTTCTCCCTGTGTCGATGTGGGGTTTCCTCCGGGTACTCCGGTTTCCCCCCACAGTCCTAAAACATGCTGAGGTTAATTGGAGTTACTAAATTGCCCATAGCTACGTGTGTGAGTGAATGGTGTGTGAGTGAACGGTGTGTGAGTGTGCCCTGCCATGGGATGGCACCCTGTCCTCGGTCGATCCCTGCTTTGTGTCCATAGCTTCTGGAATGGTGATCCTGCATAGGTCAAGCAGTTTCAGAAAATGGGTGATTATTATTATTATTATTCATTTTTTGCCATTAAAAAATGTTTTCCTATTCTGATAAGATCATCGTACTTTAAATGTCATAAACCGGTCAAGAATTTTTCTTTTACTCAGTGGTCAGTAAATCGGAACAATAGCACCAAAGATAGAACATGTTTATCTGATATTTTCATGTGGTAACAAGTGCAGCCTATTGGTGAAGCAAATAAAGCATCTTATGTTCAGTCTGTGCCAAGGGTAGAGGTTTGTTTCAACATTGCAAGGGGCCAAATCAGTGGGACTCCCACACTACAGGTAGGGACCAGGCCCTGAGGGCCACACCCAAACCTGCTCCCTTGATGTATGTTATGACATAATACTGCCTATTGCTTTTATCAATCATTTGCAATACCCAGGCATATTTTACACAATACATGCAGCGTAACACATTAACCTGCCTCAAAAGAACTGTATGAATTATGAATACATTGACATTTGCTTTATGTTTTATTCACTTGTTTGAGGTGCATTATCCATACCGACGCAGAAAGCGAATACAGCAAGATGTAATCCATTCAACGCATTAGCGATTGGACAGGGCGAGCCATGTTTACGTTAGAAAGAATCCAAGCGTTTCCATAAAACAGCTTTTAAGGGAAAACCTCTGGATCATGGGCACATGTAAACGATCCAGGGCAGCATGCGTGGGGGAATTAACGGAGAAGTGAATTTCGCATAACTGAGAACCAAGCAGAAAGTAACGTCAGGGAGACAGGTCCATCTCCCACTGGTTTCTCATCATAAATACGCCTGTTTTTGAGAGGAGAATTAAAACAAAAATGGCGTTTTAGTGGACAGGAAAACCTGCAAATCCCCCTTTTTTCAAATATTAGCGTGGTGATGTTATTTCTGCAGTCCATTTGGCAGTGCCGGACTCTGCTTCCACACAATGGGGGCAGGGAGGGTAAGAGGGCTCTGGGCCTGGTGCCAGTCCCACCCTCGCTCCTCTCACGCCCCCCCCCCCCCCACCCCGAAACGCCGACTCTGGGGTTAAGCCGCAGTGCATTAGCAAAAGAGAGGGGGAGGCACTAATCCTCATGTTTAAACGCCGCGGACGTACCTCCGGCAAGCGCTCCGTGCCCCCACAAAGCACAGGGCGTCCACATCTTGCTAGCTGCCCCCCCCCCCACCCGCTTGCCCCTGTCCCTCCATTACCCTCAGGGGGGGTCCTCAGGAGGTGAGGTGCTGCTAAATGTTGGCTAGCAGGCTGTGTAAACTCTGCAGGCCTGAGTGGTCCGCCTACCCCCCGGCATGCTTTGGTGGGGACGCCTGCTTCCTGTTATGTGGCCCACGTGGATCCAAAGGCGATGGGAAAGACTGGGAGAGGCATGGATAAGGGGTTCGAGGGAGCCCTCCATCCATCACTATACATTTCCCTCTCCTGGCCTTAATCCCTGTCTCTTAGTGTCAAACGAGGCACCTCAAACATGGTACCGGAACACATCCCTTCCCCCCCAGAAGGGGAACCATTTTATGCTCGGAGTGCCAACCAAATGTGGCTCTTTCCGTCAAACAGGGGCTGGATGAGGAAGGGCACGGGTGGAAAATGGACAGTGTGGAGGAGAGATAGGTCCTTACGGTTGGTCATCAGCATTGTCTGCTCAAGATTTCAGGGCCTCCAGGGACTGGCTGACCTTGGCTTCTCAAATGTATAATGCTTTGGAAAAAGGTGTCTGTTAATAAAAAATGTTAATACAGGAGATATCCTGACGTGTCACACGGATGCCACTGTCACTCATTGGTCGGATGGGCTGTAGTGCCCACTTCATTTAAGGATTTAAGGATCCGGGTGGGATTCTGCTGAAAGAATAACCACAGAGCACCTGGGTGGGGAGGAGGGGATGGAGCAGCTGTTCGCTCTCTGCCCCTGTCCTGTTCCTCGGGGTCGCAGGAGGGCATTCTGGGAAATGACATTCTTTTTCTAATTGTGAATTCATTTCCTTCCAGGCCTCCCCTGTGCCATCTGATGAGTTTCCCACCTTTAATGTAAAATCACCACCAGGAATGTAAATCCAGGTTGTGCCCTGGCATTGTGCCCCCTGTTGCTTGGCACAGGTACTACAGCCAGTGGTACTCCGATCAGGATAATCAGCTGCAAGATCTACGGATGAATGAAAATTCGAAAAAGTCTAGAAAAACCTCCAGCATTGTTTCATTTGCCCATAGTAATTTAAGACTGATTCATTAATAGAGATTGTAATCTTACTGTTGTAGTAATGAAGCACCTGAATCAAGTGTTCCATCAGTCTCTGGGTCTGTATCCCAGACTCCTGCTGCGACTCCTTGCCATGGACCAGAGCTGCGGTGGAAACTTTGAGGAAAACTCTCGTGGTGTAGTTCACTCTTGGCCTACTTTCATGCAGACTCTTCCTGTCTGGGCGGAGGACCTAGCCAAGCAGGACTTGAGATGATCTTCTCCTCTGGCTCTCCACCGTTCCCTCTCTCTCCCCCTCATCCAGTCTTTCTTCCCCCCTTGCTCTGTCTGTCTCCTTGCCGGCGGCGGCCGAGTGCGCGGCTGATGGGATCCGTCGCGCGGGGTGCCACACGCGCGTAAGGGGGGCCTGTCACTCACTCGGCGCCGCCATATGTTTGCCGGCGTGAGCCCGGAGCCGGCAGCGGAGGCTCACGCCAGAAGATATTAGAGCAGCAGCGGGGTGTCATTAAGGCACTGCGATGATTGATTAGCCGTGAATCCGTGAGCGGGAATCTCCCCAGCTCCGCAGCGGGGAGGTAGGGGTGGGTGAGAGCACAGGCCGCGAGCGCGAGAAAAAAGGAAGGTGTGGGGGGGGGGGTGATTGGAGCAGGATGGGAGGGAGCCCCCTGCTGGCAAGGGGTATTACTGCACTGGCGTCCGGCAGCAGAGGGATGAGGGAGGATGAGGGAGGATGAGCACCGTGGGGGGGCCGTGGCGGCCATGGGGTGTGGAGGCCTGCAGGGTAGCGCCGTATTAAATGGACCGCGCTAAATGTAGCCTCGGCTTCTCTGCAAGACGCAGCGGCTCGGGAGGAAGAGCCGGCAGGCCGCTCAGCGAGGACGAAAGCGTCGGTGGCAAATGGAGCCCATTCCGGAGAAAGGCAGGGCACTGGGAAAAGGCCATCAAGCCAGCTGCTTACATTAGCGGGGGAGCCGGTGCCGGGGCGAAGCCCGAACGCATCGACAGCCCTGAAGTTCCAGCTAAACGAGTTAAAGTGACAAAACTGAATTAAAATACAGCGGGTCAGCTGACACATGCATGTTTAATGTCCCGCTGCCCCACCCACACCCGCACCCCCCACCTCCTCACCTTCGTCCCCCCCCGCTCTCCCCCCGCGTTCCCGGGCCGCCCGATGCGTTCCCCGCGCTGCGGTGTGCCGTTAATGAAATCCGGCGAGAGCGACACAGCCGTAGGACTCTGACACTAATGTTTTGTTTGGTATTAAAATGCGTGAGGCAACTAAACTCCCACTGATTTCAATAAAAACATATGGAATGGGCTCATCAATCACGCCTCACAGCGCTGGAGCTGTCTAACACCGAACTGGGAAGGCGGGCGGGCAGGCGGCTGGGCTGGGGGGCGGGGGGGGGTGGTGAGGAGAAAACTTCTCCCCATGCACACATCTTACCCTGACAGGCACTCGCACAAAGTCAATGAAGGGGCTTCAGTAGGATATAAGTGCATGGGGGGTACGTGGGGGCAGGGAGGAGGCACAGTAAGCCAATCTGATTACATGTTAGCGGGATGAGGTACTATACCTGTGATCGGAAGCTTGCTGGTTCAAATCCCAGACTCAGCAGAGTGATGTCACTGCAAGGCCCTTAGCCCTCAAATGCACCAGGAACTGTCTGACTGTGTGTGACTATGTCATTTTGGATACAAGCATCTGCTAAATAATTGCAATGTATGGTATGTCCGTTAAGGTATGAGGAAATGCATGTAGCGCTTGAAGACATCAGCAGGAAGTGCCCACCATGCCCCCCCCCCCCCGGCGACTGTCAGACGCCGCTGTGTCCGGGTGCGACGGTACCACAGATTTCGAGAAATTAGGAAGCGTGGACACAGCATCCCGCAGGAGATAAGGGTTAGGCCTCTTCCTTTTTCGGCTAAGCCTCTGGGAACCTCGAGGAGTGATTCCACGGGCTCGCTGGGGACAGCAGCTAATTACCAGAGTGCTAACAGGGAGCGGCTCAGGCTGAATCGGGCTGGTCCCAGGGGCCTTTCCTGTGTCGAACTGCGAGGCTTTGAGGCATGGGAACTCCTTTGATTGACAGGCCCCCCACACACGGTCAAGCTGCCCTCCCCCAACCCCCTCCGATACGATGGCGGAATGTGACGCTAAGCTGCCAGTGGTCCGAGATCCGGCACATGGAATGTGACGAAGGAGTGAAGGCTTTTGGGAGGCAGGTGCAGAGATGGGCCGGTCCCCATCGGGGGTCGCGGAAAGCAGGGGGCATGATATTGGGCTGGGCAGTGTTCGCGCCTTGGCGCTAGGGACCAAGCTTTCCCCCGGGTTCCCACACTCCAGCTGCTGGCGTAGGTCTTCCCGCCAACTCGGGACAAGAAGCCTCACTGCAGCACTGACACGCACGTTCGGCCGCCTCATCATCCTGATTGGCTGAAATTCAAAAAGTACAGAACAGCTTCCAAAAGACCTTATATGATTAAAACTGTGGAAAAAAAATAGATTAAATTGAAAATATAATCTTGTCTTGCCGCGTTTTTAATGGAGCGTTCTTGGGCTGCTGTTGTTTGGTTAGTGGAGCGTAGAGAACTGGGCAGATTCAGACTCGTCTGGAGTCAGCAGGAGAGCGGCTGGCCTGCTGGGGCGGTGGGGGGGTTGATCATCCTGCCCTGTTGGTGCTAGGAGGTGGTATAGCTGGGGTTGCTGGGGGGAGGCTGACAGTCCTGCGGTCCGTAATGGGCCTATAACAGGCTTTTAATTCGTTCTATTGAGTTGGAGATCCTCACCTGTGGCTTGGGAGGTTAGACTGAGGTCCCCCAAGTAAAAAGCCCTGCAGCTAAGCAAAGCTAGACACCAGTCCAAGGTACAGCTATGGAGACGACCACAGGAGCCGTGTAACTGAGAAGAGAGCGCAGGCCACTGGACACAAAGCAGCTGTCTACCACGGAGACTGAGGTCATGCTCCGACCGATAGGATTCAGGTCACAAGTGACCTTGTTGTTATATTGTTCAGAAAAGGTGTCCATTCTTAACAGCATCATAAAATATAATAATCTAAGTTGGATATCACTCATGGCGGCGGTCAAAGCCTGTGTGACCCCCTCGGCACGGGCGGGTGGGGGGCATTTGGTGAGGGCTGGGGTGGATGGCCAACTTAGCTAAGTTTGGTGCCCCCTCAGAAGATGACGTACTGGACAATTGCCCATCTTGCCCTTGCCAAGAATTGCCCATGATCTGTCAGGTAAATAAAACAAGCATGTGGGAGAGTAGAGGTGAAGCAGGATCGCACCCCCTGCCTCAATTTCACTTAACACCTACACGCATGTCTGAACTTTATGGTGCTGTGATGACCGGCGAAAGAAGCATGTGAGGAACAAAGACTAAAAGTGATGGTTTATCATTGTTTCTGGACGATGCCCCTGCGCTGGACTGGCCTCTCGTTCATGGCACCCCCTGCTGGTCAGGGTGCACGGTGCGTCCTGAGGTTAGCAGCTGGAAAATATGTCGGTGGTTTCTGCAAAGGCACAGGACAGCACAGTGAAACGGGGAGCGTGACAGTAGCCAGGCAGCGGCGGCGGACTCTGGAATCTTCTCCAGGGAGGCCCACTGTCCTTCAGCATTACGCAGTTCTGCCCCCCCGCAATGAGGGGGCGCTCTTCTGGAACGTGCCATCTGTCCCCGGAGGAGGAGCAGTGGGGCCCCCCGTCGTCAGAGTCGACAAGGGGACGGGGAAGGGAGGGGGAGTGATCGATTGTGTTTTCATAAGGGGTAATTTACATTGACACGCCAGGGCTCATATCCATGTCAATGCTTCCATTAAGATGTTCAGAGTGCTTTCGAGTGCAGCATCAGAGCACGGGCGGAATTAATTCATTCACCCACGCGACTGATCCCTGCGAGCAATTCATGTGCAATTTCCTCGGGGGGGGGGGGGGGGGGGGGGGAGGGGGGGGGGAATAAATAAATATAGAAGCCTGACAAAAGGTGGAAAAAAGTTGGACCCTGGAGACTTGAAGCAAATCTTTCGGAGGAAATCTGCAGAGTCCAGTTTTTATTTTAATTTGACGCTTATTTGATATCAGCAGAGCTCAGGGAACAGATGGCGGGATGATGGAAGAGGGAGAGTTCCAACAAGTGTGAGGGAGAACATCGCCCATGTGTCGGGCCCAGTCGGCCCACCAGGGGGCACTGGTGTGCAGCAAGAAGGAACAAGTTGGGCTGGAAACCATGGATTCTGTTGAGGGTTTTGAACCTAAGCAGCTAAAAACTGTTTCTTTCCCAGTCTGAGAGCAGCTTCAGGGACCAAACCTTAAAATCCAGACCGCCAACGAACAGGAGTCTGTCACCCCCGTAAAATCCATTTTGGCCAAATGGTCGGGGCTCATGAGATCATGCGAATGGGGTGAAAGTTTGTTTTAACGCAGGAAATCAAAGTACTGCGTGGGTCTCCTGACAGGCAATGGCTCAGGTCCTACTTTTCATCCACTGCCAGAAAATTAATGAACGCCTGTCTCTTTAACAGGGCCCGTTTTAAATTCTCCCTAATTAACTTTAAAAGTACAGTAATGCACAAACTGCAGTTTCCTGCCTTCCCCAAGGCAGCTGCGCCACAGTTGTGCCGTGGCGCTGACCCAGACGAGGTATCCAGCAAACACCTCAAAGCACTGTTTATTTAACACTCCATAACTCATCAGGTTCACATAAACTGGAATTCCGCTAACGTCAAGCCAGACGCCTTTGATGCAGCCGGGGTGGGCCTGGGGATGGACCGGAGGCGAACCGGAACGACCGGTCCAAAGCGCGCTCCAGTCCCACCCGCCCGGTGCGGTATCACGTTACCACGGTAACGCGCAGACGGAAAGGAGTCTCCGTGTTAAGTTCATTAAAAAAGTAAGTCATTTAAATGAGCTATTTCTCAGACTTACCGAAACTTTACGTACGATAACTGCGGTGAAAATGCAGAAACTAGTGTCCCGGTTATGACCGCCGATGGTACCGCTGTACAGAGTAGCGGGGAAGCGTGATTTATAAAAAATTATATAAAGTATAATATGGAGCTTAAATAAACAGTATATATATATATATATATATATAGTGCCACTATTAATAAGTAGGACAGAAAGAGGTGGCGAGGTCCCCACACTGTTTGCCGCCCCGTCTTGTTTTCTCATTTTGACGCTAGTGTCACTTATAAATTTATTCTTAAATATTTTTAATTTCCTGTACTAAAAGCTGGGTTGTGCTGAGGGAGAGCAGGAATGAGTTTTGTGTCTTTTTGATTTAAAGGAGGCGTAGTTGCGGCTCCTGGGTCGCTTTTAATACGGGCTCATTTCCGACCGGGAGTCAGATAGCAATCAGGGGGTCTGGCCCGTCTCTGTCTTTCACTGTCCCTCTTTGCCACTTTCTCTCTGTCTCTTTTTCTTTGTCTCTCATCTCCCTTCCCGTCTCTCTCTCTGTCACCATCTCTCAGTCTCTCTCAAACCTAAAACGCAAAGTCCCGACGGTACATTTGCAACTAGATGCATGGAGATCCAGTCTGAGAGGGTTTTTTTTAACCCTTCCGTCCACTCCAGATTTAACATTTGCATATCCCCTTCTCTGTATTTTCAGCCTCATTTGTAATTTGATTTCTAATTATTTTGCTGTGTTTGTCTACTTTTGTGTTTGTTTTTTTCCCGATTCAGTCCGTTGTCACGGTTGCAGCAGACGTGTTGCCAAATGGCGCGAGGCAAGTGAACATGCGAGATAAGGGGGGAAAGCAGAAACGGGGGTCTATTCAGCCTGCGACGGGAGGCAGTATCTCCCCCCAGCACGGGGCTGCCATGCGGCTGTGGCTCTGCGAGCGCCTGCCAGATCTCGAAGCCACACTTCACCTATGGCTCGGGAGCTACCGGAAGCGTTGTCATCGATAAATGAGCGTTATCTGCGCATCCAAACGCGTGACGGGAAGCTCGGCCGAGTAGCGCAACACGCTGCCTGCCGCGTGCACCTATATGCCGGGACACCACGTCCTCTTCCCTGGTTAAAGTAAAATGCTCAATTTTAAGTCGTCGTCACGCACGTCTAACAACTTTTTTTTTTTTGCAGTTCCTTTCTGGCCAAAATGCTATCTGCGTCGTAAAATTCAATGGTTTGCTTTTGGTTTATGGCAAACGGATTATTTGACTGGTATCCAGTCCCGCGTTGAGCTCCCAAAGTAAGGATCAACTCTGCCCAAGAACCCATAATGCAGGGGTAGGCAGCCCTGATCCCGGAGAGCTAAATCCTGACACTCCAGGCCGAGGTCCTCCATCCCTGCTGTAATGGATAAGTGGCTATTGAATGCAGATTAGTGGAGCAGTGGATTATTTTTTTACTTGGTCCATACTGTTATTAATATTGCTTTCTTTTTTTTTATCTAGATTTATCTTTTCATTCACAATTTTTCACAAAATGTATTGTTATGAATTCCCAGTGTTTAGACTAAGCAGTAAATTGCACACTCTCCATTTTAGCTTAGTTAGGGTTAGCATGTAGTATTTTGTTGGATTCTAGATGTGTTTTTCTTCATGTAACAGATGGAATGGTTTTAGATGACAGTTATCCGTGTCTAACTCTGCCAAGGTCTGCAGATGACCTGCGACCTGATTGATGGCAGCCAGGAGGTGAGTTAGTGGAAATTGCAGGTTGAGTTTCGAATGACTCTTTTATATGAGGCTGCTGGTGAATATTTGCTGGACGAAAGTGCTCTTTTTGCAGGCTGTCCCCTCCGGCAGGCGCAGGAGCCAGGCACGGAGCTGTGAAAATTGCGTGGGTGCGATTACCATGCGAATGGGGGTGGGCGTGGTGTGGAAGTGACCCTCAGGACTGTAATTTAGCCGCTCGGCTACCTGCCGTTTCCCTAATGGGAACATTGGGGGCCCCTCACTTGATGGGCTATAACCATCCATCCCGGCTCACCCCCCCAGGAGGTCCCGATAAGAAATGGTGGGAACTTTCACCTGTTGTCTGTTTCTATGGTGCCGGGAACAGGTGTAGTCTGCCCCCCCCCCACCTTTCTGGGAATCAAAGCTTGCTCTCTACAACAGCAAAGCGTTCATGGTTGCCACAGTTACTCTGAGCTGGAAAAGTGTGAATATTTCAAGGACAAGATTGTCTTTGACAGCAAGACCAATGTGTTGACCAGAGCTGGGGACATCAGCAACAGTGCAGAGAGGATGCTTGGTCCTGGGGTGGATGGGACAAAGAGGATCCACAGCTGTGGACAGGCTCAGGTAATCTACGGTAAATGCGACAAGCAGTGTGCAGGCTTCACCACCAGGGGCAGTGTGCCTTGCCCCACTAATGAGTCATGTTTAATAGGATGAAGGCTATTCTCTGAAATCACTCAGGGAGCTCTTTTAAAATTTTTATCGCTATTTTTTATTTAAGAGCGTAATCGATGTGTCGTTTTAAAGGGTCTTTATCGGTGCTTGTGTAACATGAGAGAGAAGGGGTAATTGAAGAAAGGAGACGGAGAAATAATCCCGCACCCTCTCAAACAATCGCGCCGTTGACGTGGATTCGACCATTTTCCGTGCGGCCTCCATTACTTTAGCAGCGGGGGCCTGGCCGGAGCAGGCCTGAAATTGCGCGATGCACGGCGGTAATTGAAAATACCGATACCACCCCCCACTCTAAATGCACACACACAGACAGCCCACATTTGGCATCTTCCAATTCTTATTTTGTCCCCCTATCCTGCAGGATTCGTAACGACACCCCCTCCCCGGCCCGTCCAGCTTCGTCTTCCACTCGATTGAATGGAAGTGAACGATTGAGGCCCACTTACCGCCAGCCAGAGTAGTGACCCACTTGCGCAGTGAGTTCTCTGCACCCCCTCCCCGCCACCACACACAGCACCCCCCCTGCTGGTTCCCAATTGCAGGTATTGATGCGCAGTCATTGTTTCCCCTTGCCTGAGGGGTGTGGGTTGGGTGGGGGTGCAGCCTGAGGGGAGCTGTGTGTAGTTTGTAAGAAATAAAGGCAGCCCTGAAGCACAGATCGCTTTTATCGATCCCCCCCCCCCCCCCTGTCTCCCTGTCTGTCAGCTCCTCCTGTTTTTCTTTCCGTCTGTCTTTCTTCCAGCCCGTGGAATATGTCCCTTTTTGTTGAATGCAAAATTACGGGGAAAAAAATGTCACTCTCAGGTCCACGGGCCTCCAGACTCGACCGCCTCGGCCTTTCAATCTTCCCGAAAGTTCCCTAAACTCTGCGAACACTTACCCACCTCATCAGGTCACCACAAACCAGCCGCCTGGCAATCACTGCCACACCCCCACAATTAATATCTACATAAATTAATGACTGTGATGCAACCGTTCTCCCGAGTGGCAAGCAGCCGTAGTGGAAAGAAACAATTAAGTGGGATTCCCGCGAGGGCCGTGGGCCTGTGCCCTGTTGTTCTGCGGGGCGGCGGCTTTGCTTTGCCCCGCAGAAGCTTTTCCGTGGGTCTCCTAGTTACAACCATGTCAGGCTCCATGCCGCCCTGCAGGGACACGGACACACGTCCTGACTGCAGTTTGCCAGCTTATTTCCACACACACACAGACACAAAGACACACACACACATATATATACGCACATACATTCGTATTCATGTCTATGTGGGGACTGTCCGCACATTTCTATCAGAAAACTCCTAATTCCAACAATGACGACCCTAACCCCCCACCCAGCCCTAACATTTGCCATAAATAACCAAATAACCATCGTTTTTTGATCGCAGTCACAGATATTTATGAAATTGAGTTTCCCCTTGTGGGGACCGAAGAAATGTCGATACAGCATAAAAATAACAGGTTTTTAGCAAATTGTACATAAGCCACCCCCCCCCCCCCCACACACACACACACACACACATACACACGTTTGCATGCACACACATGACTCTCGGTGTACTGCAGCTAACGCCCCCCTAACCTTGTCCCTCAAATCTAATAACAAATAAAAAATATTGGGTGTATGCTTAGCGGGAATGTCTTTGTGGGAGTTCTGGCTTTGTGGGGACAGACCCTGAATAGGGGGCCGTGTGAGAAGACCCTGGATACATTTATGCTTGATATTAACGTGGGGAAGGCACCGATTTACACAATGCACATTACCTTCATGTTTAATACGCATCTGAAGCAAAGGGAGAAATTTAAAAATACAAACTCACGCACACACGCAGTGTCTCGGTCACAGTGCCCCCCGCAGGATCCCTGACCCTCCACTGTGGCATTCTCCCTCCTGGGTGGTGCTTTATATAATAAGCGCTTCTCCTCAATTAGCCCACGCACCATGAAGCGAGCACGCTCGGGGAGCCATCAACACACGGACATCTGATAGGGCTGGCTTCCTGCTCGCTGTAAATGAAGTACAAATTGAATTGTGTAGCACAGAGACCACCGGAGCATCCGATCTGGAGAGGGAGCCAGCAACACTTTAATTACCAGATTAATTACAATTTTTGAAAAAGCCCCCCCCCCATCTTTGATGTTCCCTCCTTCTCTCCCTCCCTCCCTCCTTTCCTCTCTCTCCCTCACTTAGCCTTTTCCTCCTTATTTACTCCTCCTCCTCCTGTTTCCCGCAGCCCTTTTTATTCCGTCCTTACAGTCGCCACTTCCAAACACGAGGTTGCCGCAGTCTTGCCGATTTCAATATGGATTTGTGGGTCACGTAGCTGGCCAATTGGGGGGCGGGGGGGCGGGGGGGGGGAACGCTCACGTGGGCCGCTGCCTTTTGGTGTGATTTGCTTTGCGTGTCCCGTGGGAGGAACACGGCCTTGCGGTATGGAAAATATTCAATTAAATTCAGCGTATTTACATATACTGCCCTTCCCAGCGCAGTTATCCCTGAGCTCTTAACAGCAACTAAACAAACACAAAAGACCAGAAAAAGGCATCAGCCGTGGGGTTGAGATTAATTCAGGGCAGCAGCAGAAAGCAACAACCGCAGCCGACGTTATTAAAAGCCGACATGGAGGAAGCCAGAAGACTGAAGAAGGGAAATCGAGACCCTCATGTTAGGAAATGGCGTCCAGTGTTAACTGGCTAACATGCCCCACCCCCTTTGGGCAAATAGGGTGGTTAGAAAGGGCCAGGAAATGCGTGTAGAGCGGGGTAGTGAGGCAAGGGCGGGAGAGGTGATGGCTGCCTGTGTCCGGCCCGCAAGCTCCCTGTCAGTACGGGACGCGAGAGGAAACGGCTGTTGCTCCACACAGATAAGGCTGCTACACCTTGGGAAGAGTGTTCTTTGTGTCGTAGAGGAAAGGGAAGAGAGGAGAAGTGATGGCCCGGGGCCCCAGGTTTCCCCCCCCCGGCAGCCCTGCAGATGGCCGGGAGCTCGCACATCCACAGGACACTCAAGGTCAGCTCGCTACTTGACCCTCCCCCATGTCCAGACGCATTGGTCTGTCGCCCCTCTGATTCATCTCGTTCCTGATGCGGCTTGCAGGCAGCCGTGCTTAAGGGGCGTGTCTCGCTGTGACATTCGCTCCTGCTCCCTGAGGTGGATGGGGGGGGGGGCAGGAGCACGCGGGCACCCCACTCGACGCCCTGGCTCGGTGGTGAGGGGGTCAGTGGGAGCGGACTCGCCTGGGCGGGTGGCGATCACGCTGGGCTCATGGACAGCCAAGCTGAGCAAACACGGGAAGCCTGATTTTTCTGCCCGGATACAGGGGACAGGACAATCTGCGCCCGGCACACTACACAGTCTGAACACCCCCCTCCCCCGCCTCCGTTATCCTCATCCTTTTCATGCTAACCCTATCTTTCTTTCTTCCTCTCCTTTCCTGCCTTTTCCTTCCATTCCTACAGGAAGACAGAGCCTCCATCACGGGTCTCTGGGACAGAGCTAGCACGTGTTCTCCTCGTCGTTTATCCTGGGCTGGGTCTGTGACGTGTGTAAGATGTAAGAGCAACACTTGTCCTGTGCCCCACTTCCTTGACCCCCCCACCAGTCATTAAAACACGATAGCAGAGACGGGGATCCCTGTGTACCTTCGGACTATGAATTGTCAGCTGCCCCCCCCCCCCCCCCCAAACCCCATGAGGCGGGGGCGGCCCCTGTGCGCGTCAGGCCCTCGGGACTCCCGCTGGGCGGCCGGGGGCGGGGGGGGACGTGGTGGGGAGGCAGTTAAGGGCAGGCTGTTTTCCTGCTGCCTCGGCGAGCTCCAAATTAAACCAGATGGACTCATTTACAGCCAATTAGCCGCGGAGCTGTAAGTGGAGCCTCACCTACACAATTAAAGCTTTTATTAAAACCCCCCAGCAGCTCCCCTTTCGCTCCGCTCCCACGCTGCATTTCAATCAGCGTCTCCCCCCAAGCCAACTCCCCCCCCCCCACCTGGAGCTCTCTGCCACCCAGATGGGGGAACTGATAACAGCCCCACTGGGGGTGACTGGCGAATTAAGATGGCTCAGAGTGCAAGACGAAGACCAGATGCATGCATATATGTATTTCAGAACCTATATGTGCGTATCATGTATGCATGTATGTTACATTATTGTTGCTGCCTTGCCGCACTGCTGTCCCTCATTTGCATACTCCTCAGGTACCTCGTTGTCACGGCAGCCTCTCGGCCACCGGCCCGCCGCTCTAAGCTTGGTTAGCGGCTAGCTCCACTTTCCCCCAGCTTCTCCCCAGCATCCAGTGTGCTCCCACATGCTCAGCCCAAAGTGGCCTTCGAGGAGCACGGTGCCAGTGTGAGGTGCAGGGGGGGGGGGGTGCAGACAGATGAGAGAGGACGCTGTGCCAGAATGTGCCGGAATGACTCGGCCATGTGTGCTCACAAATGAGAACAGCATAAACTCACTGGCTGTCACATGTGGTGGCAGACTGGGGATGTTTCATATACATTATCGAATCATGCTATCAAACTCATGCTCTCGGATGTGTACAGGAAGACAAAGTATCGGAATCACACCATCAGCATGACACTGTCTCCTGTACTCTGTCACACTCAGACTTTCAATCTCACACTAACGTCCATTATCAAAATAACAGGAACCCTAATGCCCATGATCAAAGTAACACTTTCAAACTCTGATTCTAATGTGCACACTGGCGAACTCACACACACACACACACACACACACACACACAAACCGGGTGAACACAGTCACACGATCAAACCTGCAAACACAGTCGCCTGAGCAAACCTCATCTGAAGGGCTGCCCTGCAGCGGGGAGTGGACATGCACACTCGGAAGGCTAACAGACAGAGAGTAATGTGTAAGGCAGGCACTGGCACGAGGGTCTCGGGGCACAGGGAGGCATTGTTAGCAGCCCCTAATGAGTGGCGCGTGCTGTTTCGTTTGGCCCAAAGCGAAGGGCGAGCGGGTGTGGTCAGCCTGCTGCCCGAGACACGCCAGCGCAAGGGAGGCAGTGAGACAGAGAGCCAGAGAGCTGCACGCAAAGGCCGCGTTTTAACTCGTCTCTCGTCAGGTTTACACCTGCGCCGTCGAGCTCGGAGGAAACGAGAGCATGTCCTCAGGGACGCTTAGGGACCGTCCCTTCGGGAAGTTTTTTTTTTTATTTGGTCGACTTTTTTTTTTTTCTCCAAGTTTCTTGTTTCTACTGAATTGGCTCAGCAGAGGGGGGGGGGGGGTTGAAACAGATGTGATCTGGGGCAGGGGGGGAGAAAGGGGGGGAGCGAGGAAGGAATGTTGCAGGAAAATTGGGGGATTATCTGCAAAGCGAGGGCCATGCTTGCAGCAGACCACACACACTCAGACACACGCGCGCATGTGGCCCGACGGCGTTCCACTGGCGGCAAGAGAGATGTGGGGGGAGAGGGGTCATAACCACAAGCGGTGGGGGGCACCCAAGACCTGAGTTTCATAATTCTACTGCAAACTGTTTTGTTTTTATCCTAATTATAAAAATGTCAAACATTTTATACAACCGCAGTTAAAAACTACAGAACAGCAATATCCATCCATCCATATTCCATGATCCCGCGAACCAATCCAAGCAGCACAGGGCATGAAGCAGGGCACAGAGTGGACGGGGGTGCCACTGCATTTCAGGACTGTAATTTAGAGATGCCCTGTCACCTAAAGTGCATGTCTTTGAACTGTAAGAGGAAATCAGAGAGCCGGCACTGGAGACAACCACCATCCACTGCACCGGCCACTGGGTCATTCACATTCTATCAATCATCATTCTTTACACACCTCAGAATTCATTTTATATTGTTGGTCTTCTCAGCTAATACCCCTATAGATAAACCAGGTAAAGTATGAACATATGCATATTTGGAAATATTTATTTCTTCCTGCTGCATTCATCAGGCTTATATTACCACCCATCCAGTGGTAGCACCCCCCACCAACAGGGGACAGTGTTCCCTGTTTACCCCCCAGAAAATTCCTGTGTCATGGGGGCGGGCGCTCAGGAGCACATCGAGGAATGCAGCATGGCGTTCCCTCGCTCGCTCTCTCGCCTCTAATCGCACTCTCCATCACTCAGGCAGCCCTTTGTCTGACTCCCTCTGTGATGGTCTACTTCACCTAGTTCAAAAACAACCCCCAACCCCTGCTCTCCCTCCCCCAAGCCCCCCAAGCCTCAGGCTCCTCCCCACCCACACATACTCACAGACGCTCCATCTCACATACAGCTAAGGGCTTTTTCCCCACTCAGCAGCGATAGCTGAGGCTAATGTGCTCGAGTAATGGCGCTTGTTGAGAGGCGTTTGACCAAGGGCATACGGCTCTGGTCCTCCAGGTCCCCAGGCAGTGCTGGTTTTTACCCAACCTCAGCCCTTATTTGCATAAACGGCATGATCCTTTTAGATAGTAACTGACCTCACCTGGTGTTTCAGGTGGCAGAGCAGCCGCTAATTAAAATGCATTTTCCGACACCCCCAGAACTCCAGCCCTCAAGGACCCTGCATTAGATTTGCCCTTCAGCCCCTCACCTCCCCCCCCCCCCCCCACCTCTAACTCTCACATACCTACTGAAGTTGCAGCCTTAAACCATTTATCATATATTCTGATGCTGTTTATTTGATTGGCTGCTGTGGCTTGGCCATAACGCATTAAATACCCCAGAGTAATTATGGGTAGTGCTAGCAATGGCGAGGCGTCGGCAGACAAGAAAAGAGACGCAGGTGGTGCCGTTTTTACCAGAGTACCATAGGATGTGTGGCAGGGGTTTGTCCTGCCCGCGTCTTGCTGAACTCACCGAGGTCTTGCTGAGTCATCTGCACAGGGTCCAGCCCATGGTCAGGCATGCTTAAATGAACTCTCTGCTCCTGTACTAACCCCGATTGTGCTTGCATGGCTCATAGTCTCCATAAGAGTATGATCAAAGGGAGTACACAGAACAGTTGAACTTTGAACTTTGCCGTACCTGTGAAAGCTGGATGCAAAGGGCTGGCGATGGGTCAGTGTATTTCTGCTGCGGGCTCTCTGCCCTGTTGGAAGAAACAAACACTAACACTGGGTGTGTCTGACCCTCTATATCCTTGTGGTGCTCATTGGTGGGTCAGTTTAGTCGTGTCTGACTGATGTCCCTCCCCAGGGATAAAGAGGACCAGGGCTGATGGGGTCGGGCAGCTTGAGGCTCAGTGGGCTAAACCTGTGTGCCTGTAATCACAAAGTCGCTGGTTCAAACCCAGCCTCAGCACATCTGCGGGTCCATCCGCAAGGCCCTTAACCCCTGGGCACCGCTACAGGTAGCTGCCCTTTGTGGACAGCTTGCTCCACAAAGAGCAAGTTGAGGAAGGCCTAAAAAAAGGCAATTTCCCCACAGAGATCACTAAAGTATTAATTATTATTATATTATTATAAATCGGAGGAAAAGGAGCTGGGAGAGGTGATAAGATGTGGAGAGAATGAGAGACGTGTGTATATTATAAAACCTTACAGGAGTAGAGGTACAAAGCATTCAGATGCAGTGATACTGTATGACACACGTATAAGAAGAGGTGTTGGTGTGGCCAACAGGTTAGCCTATCCTGTGGTCAGTGTGGATCCCAGTGCCCCAGTGCAGTGATGGGGACACTGTGGCCGACAGGTTAGCCCATCCTGTGGTCAGTGGTGGATCCCAGTACAGTGATGGGGACACTGTGGTCGACAGGTTAGCCCATCCTGTGGTCAGTGTGGATCCCAGTACAGTGATGGGGACACTGTGGTCGACAGGTTAGCCCATCCTGTGGTCAGTGTGGATCCCAGTGCAGTGATGGGGACACTGTGGCCGACAGGGTAGCCCATCCTGTGGTCAGTGTGGATCCCAGTGCAGTGATGGGGACACTGTGGTCGACAGGTTAGCCCATCCTGTGGTCAGTGTGGATCCCAGTGCAGTGATGGGGACACTGTGGCCGACAGGTTAGCCCATCCTGTGGTCAGTGTGGATCCCAGTGCCCCAGTGCAGTGATGGGGGACACTGTGGTGTAAAAATGTCACCGTCTTTAGGATGAGACATAAAACCAACTTCATGACTCTCTGAGGTCATAAAACATCCCTTTTGAAAGAGTAGGGGTGGTAGCCCGATGTCCTGGCTAAAATTGCCCACCATGGCCCTAATAAATCTGGCCTCCTAATCACCCCCTATGTATAATTGGTGAATCCTCTCCTGCCCCTTCACCAACCTTAGCTTGCTGTGTGGTGAGCGTACTGGGGCAGAATGGCTGCTGTTGCATCATCCACATGGGTGCTACACAGTGGTGATGGTTGAAGTGGCTCCCCATTGCTTCTGTAAAGTGCTTTGGGTGTCTTGAAAAGCGCTACAAAAATGTAACATTCATTCATAATGTAACATCATCACTCATATTAAAACATACAACCAGCTACACTTTTACTGCTTGTGGCTGCATGTGAATATCAAATGCTTTTGTAAAAAGTAACTAAGACAATGTGACTTAAGTATCTTTCTTAAGGTTGGTATCTAATAATGCATCCCTTGTGAAGGAATCATAAAGGTCTTGTTGTTGCGTAACTGTGTAGCTATTCTGTATCTCCTGCTCCAGTCCTGATTACATTTGTAGCTGGTCACTCACTGGAAGCTCAGCCGAGCTGAACTTTGACAGCCATATGTCTGTAATATGCTGTTTGCATCACTTTTATGTGGCTTTGGACAAAAACGTCTCATAAATATGTGAATGTTAGTCTTTTGTGGGGTCCTTTGTAGACCTCATACCTTCTGTTTGTGGTAATTTCCCGGGTATTCATTGTTATGAGTAAGCCATAGGGTTACTCTGTGGACTCGGCTCACCGTTACTCGCTCCCATGTGACCAGACGCTTATCCCGCATTCAGTACTGCGAAGCTGCCATTGGGCTTGCAATATTACGTTAAGCATACGCTTGTGCAGTCTGACTTCATATCCATCCCGTATCCAGTTATGGGTTTATGTCCAACCAGATCCAGTTATGGGTTTATGTCCAACCAGATCCAGTTATGGGTTTATATCCAACTGGATCCAGTTATTGGTTTATATCGTACTGGATCCAGTTATTGGTTTTTCCAGAGCTGGATTCATGATATGGGCTGAATGTAGCTTAGTTATAATACTTTTCTTGGTTGTACAATAGCTGCAACATAATGGATGAATGGAAACTTGGTGAGTATGAGCTGAGGGTTATGGAGAGCATGTGTCATGAAAAGGCTCCTTCATGGATCCTTCATGGCTCCTTCATGGATCCTTCATGGCTCCTTCATGGCAGTCTGTGTGGGTTCAAGCATTTCATGCATCGCATTACACGACAAACCTTAGGCAAGTTTCTCTTAAGAACGATCTGTAGCTTAATGGGATTGCTGAACCCTTGTGTAACTATTGGAGTTGCTAATTGCTGGTGGGGGGGGGGGGGAGGTTCAATGCAGTGCGATAGAGAGTCTCCCCAGCACATGGGTCGATAATGACAACTTGGTATAATTTCAGGTCCCCTCACTTGAACTGCCTCTAATTGTCGCTATGCTAATCAGCGGCCACCAATCCCAACTAGAGCGGAAAGACAGACCAATTTTCTCGTTTACAGCAAGAGCAGAAAATGGAAACATGCGGGGGGGGGGGGGTGGGGGTGTAACGGTGAGCTTTGCCCTCTCTGGAGAGCACCCAGATGGCTCTGTCTCAAAGTTAGAAAAACAGAGATGGCAGGGAGAGAGAATTATTATTATTTAGCCCTTTTAGCACAGGAGCGAGTCGCCTCGCATCAGAGAGGACGGCGCTGCATTAGAGCGGGAAAGCAGCTTGTCTAATTAGTGCCGCCATACAAGGACAGGTCCAGCAACGTTAAATACCTTTAGCCTCGACCAAACGGGCAGGATCCGTCTACACAAAACCCAGAGGGGATCGATAAGGTCAGTTCTGATGATCAAATTAATGCCAGCACAGATTCGGGAGCACAAGGCTGCAGATGGAGATGAGGAGAGAACGTGAACAGAAGAGGAAACATTCGCATACAGCGATCATGGACTTTGCAGTAAACGGCTCAGTCATAAGTAACAGATAAAAAGTTTTACAAAAAAAAAGAAAAGGAAAGAAGTTTACAGGATCAGCGGTCATGGAACGTTGCTGCTTCATTGCCCAGGCCTTTAAACGGCAGTAGCCACTAAGACTGTTTACATCAGTCCTTGAGCACAGAAAAAGGCTCCACCCAATCCCAGACATACACAACAGTGTGCATCCAGTAGACAGGTTTAGCCTTGCCAAGACCACCTTGCCTAGGCTGAAGTGGGAGTATTACATAAAAAGTACGGTATAGATGTATAGATTCAATAAGGTGCTCGAAAACATTCCTCAGAGACTTTGGTCCATGTTGACATAATGGCATCACAGAGCTGCTGCAGATTTGTCAGCCGCACCTTCATGATGCGACTCTCCCGTTCCACCACATCCCACAGGTGCTCTATTGGACTGAGGGACTGGATCTGGTGACTGTGGAGGCCATCTGAGTGCAGTGATCTCATGGTCGTGTTCAAGAAACCAGTCCGAGGTGGTATGAGCTGTGTGACATGGTGTCTATCCTGCTGGAATTAGCCTTTAGTAGCTGGGTGCACTGTGGTCATGAAGGGATGGACATGGTCAGCAGCAGTACTCAGGTAGGCTGTGGAATTTAAAACGATGCACAATTGGCACTAAAGGGGCCCAAAGGGTGACAAGAAAATTAACCCCCCCCCCATTACACCACCACCCCCAGCCTGACTTGTTGATACAAGGCAGGATGGATCAGTGCTTTCATGTTGTCGCTAAAATCCGACTCTTATATCTGAATGTCGCAGCAGAAATCAAGTCTCATTTGAACATGCAGTTTTTCAAATCTTCCATTGTCCAATTTCGGTGACCCCATGCCCACTGTAGCCTCAGATTCCAGGTCTTAGCTGACAGGAGTGGCCACTAGTTAGATCTGCCGCTGCTGTAGCCCATCTGCTTCAAGGTTCAACATGTTGTGCATTCAGAGATTCTCTTCTGCATACTTTGGATGTAATGAGTGGTTATTTGAGTTACTGTTGCCTTTCTATCATCTTGAACCAGTCTGGCCATTCATTTCTGACCTCTGCTATGACGAAGGCATTTTCACCCAGAGACCCGCTGCTCACTGGATGATTTATTCTTTTCCAGCCCATTCTCTGTAAACCTTAGTGATGGTTGTGCAGCAAAATCCCAGTAGATCAGCAGTTTCTGAAATACTCAAACCAGCCCATCTGGCACTAATAACCATCCCACATTCAAAGTCACTTAAATCACCTTTCTCTCCCATCCTGGTGTTCGATGCGAACATCATCTCCTCTGTAGGCTAGCTTCACTAGCATGCGCTCACTAAACTAGCCCCACCAGCCTGGCATCACTGTGCTTAGTAGCTTATTCATATTGTTAGCAGTGCTAAAAACCCCATACTGGGATTGCATTGTAAACATGTGTACTGGATGTTTTCCACTGGGTCTTGTAACAACAGTTGGTTAAATAAAATATTTTAGCTAGCCAGGTTTTAGTGTTTGGATACAAGCCTGTAGTTTTCTGTTTGCATCATTCATACATAAATATATATTTATATGCAATTTACTTAAATGTATTTAGTTTTCACCTTGTTGTCAGTGCAGATAATAAGCTAGAGAGTATATGCTCTGTAAATGTTAGGTAGCCTGCAAAAAAGATGCTATTTTTTTTCAAGACATCAGGCTAATTCTGACTGGTAGTTGACACCTAGCAGCTGCTAAATAGGCTGTTACTGGAAATAAACAAAATGGTAGTCAGGCTATGGCAGTTGTCAATATGTCTGACGTTAGTTAGGACGCTGTGGTACTACTCCTAAAATCATTTCTCAGAAGGCTGTAGCGGACGGATACCCTCTGTGATACAAATTAAGATAAGGCTATCTGATTTCCTTTAGCCAGCATGAAGGACTGTGTTTAGTTAAGCCCTTCAGGGTATCCCTTGCTCATCTCTCTCTGATTGGTTGTTTATGTTACAATTGAGAAATATGCGTCTACATGTCATTTGATGGTGCAAAGGGAAATTTATGGCTTTACATATCGGAAAAGAACAGGACAAGTCTAGGATGGTAACAGAACCGTGAGTGTGCATGTGGTAATATAATCCAGGATGGTAACAGAACCGTGGGTGTGCACATGGTACTATAATAATCCAGGATGGTAACAGAACTGTGGGTGTGCACATGGTACTATAATCCAGGATGGTAACAGAACCGTGGGTGTGCACATGGTACTATAATCCAGGATGGTAACAGAACCGTGGGTGTGCACATGGTACTATAATAATCCAGGATGGTAGCAGTACCGTGGGTGCAGCAGAACCCCAAGTGTGCCCATGTGAAGCAGTTTATTTAGGGTTATCTGTCTGTTTGAACAGCTATTTGCATGAGCTTGTCTGCATGCAGAACAGGAGCAAATACAATAACAGCGATATCATTTGCGTGCGCCTGTGTGCCTGTGCATGTCAGCAGCACTGCTGACTTCCTCTCCCTGGTATCAGCGCCGGGATCTGCAGCACGCCAGCAAACCGTCAGTCGTCTGGCTCCACTTGGGTTATCAGCTCTTCAGCGGCACACATGCAGACACACACGCAGACACACTCGCAGGCACACACGCAGACACACTCGCAGGCACACACGCAGACACACACACAGACACACTCGCAGGCACACTCGCAGACACACACGCAGACACACACGCAGACACGACTGACCTGACCCATTGGCGTTGTGGGAGAATGGGCTGGGTTACGGTACACTGAGCGGGGGGGGGGGGGGGGGGGGGTGGGCACAATGCTCTGCAGTCCCAATAGTTTATATGCTCTTTCATTGGCACAGCAACAAAACCCCCTAACCAAAAAATTCCAGATTTAGTCCAGATCATCATCACTGAGAGGATTAACTGAATGTACATGCAAGAAACAAGATGATCAAAAACCACGTTATCAATTACACACTCAGATGTCTAGATCCAATTAGTTTTATTTATAGTATTTCAATGTATGTGATGACTTTTCTCCACGGGCTTCTCCCCTAGTCTCCCCACCACTGCACCGGATAGATCTCTTGGCTTGATCTTCAGAGACCTCTCCCTGCAATCGTTTGATCTCATCATCCTCCTGGATTCCCTTTCTGGGCCCACTGAGCAGCTAAGCTGCGAATGATTTCCTCAGATGAATATCAGCCCAAAAGGAATGTGAGCAAATATATGGGTCAGCAGAACGTCTGTTTGCAGCACTCCTGGATGACTCGAGGGCATGCATGGTCACCCTTTCCATCTCTTCGGGGTATTCAACATGACGTACTTTATCAGTAATGATGGCGCGAAGACTGCTTGATCGAACTGGACTATGACATTTTTGCATGTTTTGATAGTTGATTGCTGACTCAATCTCATACCATTTTTCACACCCAGTTCTGTGACTCTGTGACACTAACAATCATTAGAAGTGTCGCACACCTGTGTTATGGTGGGGTATGAAGAAGGAGGAGATGATCCACATAGTAGCTCCAACAATCCTGGGCTTTATTACCAAAACAGAACATAAAGGGAGAAACAACAAACAGAGGGAAAATACGGAGTCAAAATTAAACTAAGGCAGGGAGCAACACCAGGAACAACAATACCAAAGGGTAGGAAGGAACACACAGGAAACACCCGCAACTAACCACCAAGGAACAGAAGAAGAACAGGCACTTAAATACACCGCTAACGAGACACGACGCATGACAGGTGAGAATCATAACCAAATTAACCAATCAGTAAGGGTGCGGGGTAAAAAGGAACAGCTGGGGTAATTTACAATTAACAGACACTAGAGACAGGAAAAAACACTCAGGGCTATCAAGGAAAACAAGTAAAACAGAACATAGACAAGGCAAGATAACCATAAACAAGACATAACATAACCATACAGACACCAGGGGATAAAATATAACAAAGGTGAGGTACACCTCAGGCCAGACTCGAACTCATGATTGGAGGGGCACTTCTGAGTCACACACTCAACCGACTGAGCTACGCAGCAAACAGGGTATTGGGGAAACACACTAGCGAAACACCAAACAGGATAAAGGGACCTGCTGGCCAAACAGGGCAAACACACATGACGGAGGGCTAGATGGGCACCGGCCCTGATAACCTGCCCTTTCCCCAGTTTTGGCGAAGTGCTTCTGGCGGTTTCATACACATCTTTCCCCAAAATCCTCCATGGTAATTCCTTGACGTTCTATGAAATTTTTCAATTGACAGAACATGATTGCACCATTATTGAAGAACATGGGTATAATCGATCCTGCCCATCGGATGGTTATAGAAAAGCAAACGGGAGGTTCCACAATATCCCCCACTGAAGTCAGCATGCCCTCTTTCAGGAAGTCTTGGCCGCTTGTTGTTAGACCTCATGCAGACACGTGAATGCTAATCACCAAAAACACACGTGAAACGCAGTGTGTGTTGTGTCGGGTAGAGGTCAGAGAGGGCGCCTCAGGCGCGGACTGCAGGAGCATGACAGACAGATAAAAAAAGAAGCTGGACCGTTAGTCAGAACCTCTTCTTATCTGGCCACGGTTTTTGCCATTTTTAGAAAGCTCACTTCCACAGCGGTCGTGGCGCTGAGAGAAAAACCACAAATGGAAAAGAGTAACGGAATGAACAGAGAGGTACAGGAAAAGCTGCCGCGTATCGATTTGACTGATATAAGCATCTGTGTATCAAGGCTTCAAGATATTGTGCAGTTAGATTGAAAGATGTGCAGTGGTTCATTATGGTGTGGTCTTATGGCTAAGAGTATATAGCAATTAGCTCAAAGTTTAGCCATCTAGATTTATAGCTAAAAGCATAGTTGCTAGTATAGTGGTAACAGTATGGACTTGTGGCTAATGCAGCAGGGCAGTTAGGCTTGAGGTTAACAGTCTTAACTTATGGCTAAGAGAGTGTAGTGGTTAGCGTCGAGGTAACAGTTTGGGTGTAGCAGCTAGCTCACTGGTTAAATCTCAAATTTAACCTGAAAGGGGAGAGCAATAAGTGATAAATGGCTTACAGACAAGTATAAACTGTACTCCAATGAGTCTGTGTGTGCTAGGTGGCGAAATTCAGTGAAAAGTTTTGCTTAAACTCGTCCCTGACTCACTAGGTAAACCTGCCCTCTTTGCTTTCCTCCCTGCCGTGACGCAGATACCGAATTATCACACACGCTGTGAAAGACCCTGTGCTGACCCCCTCCCCCCCCACCCGCTGCCACTCCTGCAGGTGTATGGAAGCTGATAACAGAGAGAACTGCCCTGAAGGTGGGGGGGTTGGGGGGGGGGTCAACCAAAGACAGCTGGAAACGTCCTGTGTTCTGTGTCCAGCCCAGCCTTGGCATTTGCAGGTTTAGGTGGCACAGCTGTGAAGGGCATGCTGACCATCCTTATCGAGAGGACACGGAGAGATCCGCGGGCCCTCAGGTATGTGCCCATGCTCACACATGCCCTCAGGACGAGACGCCCGTCCCCGTGACCTTTCACCCCATTCCACCACAACCTCTGCCAGAGCATGCCGGCACCATAAAATGTTAACGCTAACAGGTGCGCCCCAACGCGGCAGCTTATAGGGCAGGTGCCGAAACGGACTGGAACGGGACTCTGCCCCCCCAGCCCGGCTCAGAAGCGATATCCTCCACGAAATGCCAGACCACATGTGCTGACATTTCTGTTTTCGTCCTGACGGTTTGATCGGTATCGCCAGGCGCTCGCTAGCTCTCATTTAGTGGCGTTTGGCTAAAAAACAACCGTCAACTCATTCCATTAACATTTTGCGACCTGTCTAACCTTTACAGGGTTGTATGCAGTGTCTTGTATGTATTTAGATCATTTGTATTTATTTAGGTAGCTGTCTTTAAGCGCATTTTACAAGAGTGTCGAGTAATAACAGAAAACAAAACTGTTTCCATATGCTATAATATATCCGGTGTTACTCGTTCTTAGCGATGATGATACTGTGAAATGCATGTAATCATTTGCTTTAGAACTTACAATCTAATGCGTTCTGAAAGTTGTCCATGTGCACTTACCTTATACAAGGCTCTGCAAATGCAACCGGGACTGTGAGCTGAAAAACCTTCGGAGTGTCAGATGTTTTGGGTACCAGTGACCCTTGCACAACTCCAGGAAGTATCTGCAGAGTACTCAGCCAATCAACCATTTAATTAATCAATCAACCAATCAGAGTTTATCTCTTATGCCACGTTTTTACGCCACTTCTCCTCTCCAGCTGTTGGATCCCGGGGCCCTGATCCACGTGTTTACGTCAGCAGGCAGGACGTTCTGGAAATAGCTGTTATGAGCTTCAGGCTACAGCAGGGTCCCCAGGGAGGGGGAATCAGCACAGAGGGATCATTGCAGGGAGACCAGTGCAAAACACCAGTGCAGGCTTCAGTGGAAACTCCAGCTTTACTGCCAGTGGCACCAACACGTCCAACTGGCCATGTCCCCTATAAAGCTCCTTCTTTATTTTTAGGGGTCTAATTAGAACACTTGGCTGGGTTGTTGTGTGTTAACTTTAATGGGCAATTAGTAATATTGTGTCTGGATTGCCTCCCTTCTCTAGGGGTGCTGGGAATGGCTGTGTGTGGAGGGGGGCAGTGGAGGTGGGGGGGCGCTGTTGGCACATGGGTGCAGGCTGTGACCCAGGCTATACAGCATAGATCTAAAATTAGCTAAAATAATAATAAAAAATGAATGCAGGAACAGCCTGTCCTGTTCCGACAAACAGCCTCTTATGGGCGTGTATCTGAGAGCAGATTTAGCATCGCGGCTCCCAGCGTCATATTTAATAAAGCATCCAGTGTTTACGTGCACTTCAGTTAGCATGAGCTATTCAGCTTTGCCGTCTCATAAAAGGCCGTTAGGTGAAAACACCAGCATCTCTGTCCAAACAGGTACTAGCTGGCTAACCGCATGTCAAATTAAGATGCAAGGGAAGATTAGTAGGGGTGTGGTTATACGTACTAGCCCAGGGTTGCCTAGCTACTCAGCTAATGGAGTTAAAATTATGAGAAGAGTGAGCAGAATGACATTCTAATGCGGGGTATTTCCGTAATGTTTCCCGAAGATTTTGAGAAGGACGTCTGTAAACGTCTGTGGGAAAAGTTCTCCTGTTCTCAAATTGTTAGCTGGCTATTGGGTGAATTTTGTATGTACAGATTAGCAAGCAGGCCCTTGGATGCTCTTCTGAATTAGCTGCCTGTGCATCGTGTCACAGACACTCTAGAGAACATGATGGATCTCTAAAAGTCCAGTAGCCCTCAAAGTTTCTTCACACTGAAACGGCTGATGAAATTCAGCGCCAAATGGTGGTGTAGAATATTCTAGCATTACTTCCTTTGAGCAATTTTTTTTTTCCAGAGCAAAAATTCTAGGAATTTCCTCCATATTCCCCAAGGAATTTCTGTGCCCGTCCACATTTAACTCACTCCCCCACCTCAGCACCAGCACGTCTCCAGCGAGCTATGCCCTGTTTACGAATTCGCCCGACACCAAGAAAGAGAGCAAACAGTTGTCATGAGAAAATTAACTGTCGGCAAGGAACAGTTCAGTAAAAAAACAGCCTGTGAGCCCCCTGTCATGACAGCAAAGCAAGTGATTTTGTCATTTGCAGTGGTAAACAATGCGGGTCTGAGCGGCTTGTCAGGCTCTCAGCTTCAGGGTGTTGGAAGAACGTGGCTGTGATCTGCCCTGACCTCAGCCCGGTCAGTGTGCCGGCAAGGGAGCCAGCCGTAGAAGTCAGGGCCTGCGATTGCATTATGGGTAGTTACCTCACATTAGCCACCTTGCCTGACATCATAAACCATTCTTCAGAAATTAATCATTTATTAAGCATGAAAGAGGCCTCCAGCTCAATGATGTGGTAAATTTCCAGCGATACTGGAGCGACTGCGTGGATTAATTCGACACAATAATGATGGCTAATTCATTACCCAAAACTTATTAAACATTATGCTGATTTGTTAAGAATAATGCATATCCAGCTGAGTTTGTGATTGAGCACAAATTTTGATTGTACACAGGAAAACACTGCGGCGAAAATAACGGCTGGAAAACGTCCCGTAAATCCAGCTAATTCTTGTTATGTTGCATAAACACGTCCTCATTAGCAGTCGTTTTATTAAGCGTAGCATGAAAAAAAAAAGCACACACACACACACACACACACACACAGCAACAGCCCTAACTGTGCATAACTCAAAGTTAATAAGAATCACAAACTAGCACAATTAGACGAATCTAGCTTTTTTTATCATGTTTTCACTCCACCGCTATGTATGCAAGGGAGAGGGTAGCCACAGTGTCAGAGGCAAGACTATTGCAGTCGATGTCCTATGAAAGGAACGGCAGTTATACCGTTGAACAAAGTGCTTCAGTGATGACAGCATGCGTATTTTAAAAAAGTGTGAAACAAAAATTCATCTGGATAAAGGATTCCAACTCAGGGGCTAATGTATATTCCTGCAGAATTAGCAGTGTGGAAGAATATCAAAAAACATCACAAGTATAATAAGAGCATCCTGAACCAAAGATGAGCCAGCCAGTTTCCCACCCCATTGTGTACGCTCCTGTCAATCTGTCTCTCACCCAACGGGGACTCTGCCTCCCACTGAGCAAAATCAACAGGAACACAGACAGGCTAGATTGCTAAATGGATCCATTTCAAACCCGGAATTTGGACAATACCAGTCTCAGCAAGAAAGTGTGGTGCATTCGTTTCCATGCCAACAAAGATTCCCTCAGACATGTTGTTTGTTTGTTTATTAATCTGTGGAAAGCCGCAGAAACTCTGAGATGTTTGGTGCCTGCCCCAAGGACTCATGGGAAAACAGTCCCAACTCATGCTGGTGGAGAAGCATCATGATCTAACATATTCATTATTCGTCTCACTTCTGCCTTTAACAAGGAAGTTGCTAAAACTCTTGGACATTCATGGTCCCCCTTCATCCGCGGTTTTGCCTTCTGTGATTTCAGTTACACACAGTCAACCACAGTCTTAAAATATTAAGTGGAAAATTCAAGAAATAGGTCATAACTTTTAGATCGCACAATATTCTGAGTGGCGTGCTGAAATCTCCCACTGTCCCACCCGGGCTGTGAATCATCCCTTCATCTAGCGTCCCCGTGCTGGGTATCATGTCCTCCCGTTAGTCACTTAGCAACCATCTCGGTTATCAGATCAGCCATCACAATATTGCTTATTATAATCATTCTACATTATTATTAGTTATTGTTGTTAATCTTTTATTCTGCCTAATTTATAAATTAAACTATCAAAAGTTCAGTATATGGACAAAAGTATGTGGACAACAAGTTGTCCATGATCTCACTCAAATCAAAGGGTATTAATATGAAGCTGGCTAACCCTTAGTTGCTATAGCAGCCTGTACTCCTCTGTAAAGGCTTCCCATTAGATGCTGGAACATTGCTGGCGGGCTTTGTTACTGTTCAGGTTGGGTATGGATGTTGGGTGATCTGGTCCCTGTCTGTGAGCTTGTGTGGCCCCCACATCGCAGCTGGACCTGCTCACAGATGTTTCCACTTCATAATCACTTCACTTGCCGTTGACCAGGGCAGCTCTAGCAGGACAGAAATGAGGAGAACCGACTTGTTGGAAAGGTGTCCAGTGGTGTCCAAAGGTGTCCAGTGATGGTGCTGGGCTGACTGGCCTCTTCTGTATGACCCCCATTCCGCTGCTATTGATGCTGCAGGTTGCATGACTGTGTGCTTAATTATACAGCTGTATGTCAGCAGTGGGCGTGGCTTATGTGGCCCATTCCTGTAATTACTATGGGTGTCCCAGTACTTTTATTCATATATTGTATGTGTATGTATTGGGAAAAAAATGAATGTATAGGGTTGAGTTGCATGCATGGTTTCAGGCATCCGCGGGAGGTTTTGGAGCATATTCCCCATGGATAAGAGGGTTACTGTGTTATAAAACGTACACCTGGATACCCACACTCCCCCGTCTTGCGGTATATAACAATAACGTGAAGGTTATTGATTTGTTATTGTCTGCCAGTGATGTTCCCAAAGTATATGGAATCGGCATTTTACAGGGTAGTAGGAATCACAGGCCGTAGCAACGTCTGTAAACATTTGAGAAGTAATTGGTGGTAAAGGTGGTAGAAATTAATTGGGTGGGACTGCTGTGAAATGTCAATCACTTTCTGGTTTAACCCAATGGCAACCAACCAAGTAACCAATGGGAGTTAGGATATACTGATCAGTGACGGACAGTGCAACATAATCCCACCTACTCTAAGTTTCAAGGCATTATTTCTCAAATCAGTACACAGGAGTTGCGTCCAAAGTGACCAAAACACTAATATTCAGTATAATCAAGTCAGAAGTAAAAAATAAAACTGATCTTCATTGTGTGTAAGATTCCACAAAATGTTTTTATTAGAAAAACACATTGTAGTGTTACTGAAGGTTATTACATAAAGGGCAGGTATTTACCAACATGTGCATATCAAAATAAACATGTTGGTGGTCTTACTGTTTTAGCTGAAGCCCATTCCAACATTAAGCCAGATTTCACAAACAACAGCAATGATAAGTTGTGGACAAGGACACGGTGGGAAAAGGACAAGTGGAGATCATGAAAACGAGAGAATCAGAGAAGAGAGAGAGAGATCAGAGGTGCACTGGCACCGGACAGAACGCCTTAATGAGTAGTGTTGGTCCTGACCTGTGACCAGTCTGCTTATGTGACTGGGGGATGAGAGAGAGGGAGAGAGAGGAAGCGAAAAAGAGGGAGGGAGAGAGACATACAGATAGACGGACAGGAAGAGAGATGGACTGAGAGAGAGGGGCGAGGGACAGAGAGGGAGAGAGGGACAGAGAGAGGGAGAGAAAAAGAGAGAGAGGGACATACAGATAGTGGGAAATAGAGAGGGAGGGAGCGAGAGAGGCAAGTGATGGCAGTGGCCTCTACGCGGCATGTCGGGCGCCCTGAGCTGCAAATTGCATCTGTTCCTAATTAAGGAGTGCAAATGAAGGCACGTGTTTCCGAGCGGCCTTGGGAGAGCAGGCCGGCAGACATGCTGCTGCAGGACGAGGGGGTGGTGGGGGGGGGACACTGGCGCCCTCTTCAGCTTCTCGCGACGTCCTCCGCATGTGACTGTGCCGAGCGGGGCCCTCCCTTCAGGCAGTGGCCACTGTGATTCCCCCCCCCCCCCCAATGAAAATAACACAGCCAATCATGCAAAAGAATGTTAAAAAACACATTTGGCTAAAATGTTCCCATTTTTCACTGCAACCTCAGCTGTGTGAAGGACGAAAGCACTAATAGTAGGAGAAGCTAAGGAATCACTTTCAGGTTTTGCTGTGGCTCTTGGGATGTGTCCTTAGAAACCATCTTCTGAGTAACGGACAGGCGTCACGTTCACTGGAGGACTGAGGGCTTCCCAGCTGTTTAATAGTGGCCCACATACTGATGTAGCTTTTAACGTCTATATCAGAATTCGCTAAACTCTGGACCATGTGTGTCTGAGGATGGAGACAAGAGCAGAAGCATCTGTCTGACTTCTACTTGAGGTTTTAATTGACAAGGCGGAGTGCAGCCACAAGGAGGTGCTGGCTGAAGGAATATGGGCCCAGAGAGGACGGTGGTGTGGATTCCAGACGCCTGTTTGTGTGTCTTAAATCGGTACGTTTAATTAGCATGGAATGCTGAGATAACGAGCCTCTGCAGCAGCTGGGGGAACCTACAAAGGGGCAGAGCTTGGCTCAGTGCTGCCGGCCCCACACACACACACACTCACACACACGCACTCACTCACACACACACACTCACACACGCTCACACACACTCACACACACACGCTCACACACACTCACACACACACACGCACTCACACACACTGACACACACACTGACACTCACACTGACACACACACTCACACACACACTGACACACTCACACATGCTCACACACACACACGCTCACACACACACGCTCACACACACACACACACACGCTCACACATACACGCTCACACACACTCACACACGCTCACACACACTCACACACACACGCTCACTCACACACGCTCTCACACACACACACACGCTCACACACTCACTCACACACACGCTCACACACTCACTCACACACACGCTCACACACACATGCTCAAACACACACACATTCACACACAAAATCGCACACACACAAATATGAACACAGAAACACACACCCATGCGCACACATACACACAGATATGAACAGACACGCACGCACACTTACATGCACACACACACATGAACATACATACTCAGGCGTGCACACACACACTCACATATGCCCAGGCACACACAGACACACTCATGCATGTGCACACAGACATGCACACACACATACACAAACAAACACAGACATCCACACACATTCATACACAAACAAACACAGGCATACACACACACACAGACATAGACACACAGGCTGGGGTTATAGCTGAGATCACAGTTTTCACACTATGAGTTTCTGTGCACCACAGCAACACCAAAGAGGCTTTGACATCCAGAAGAGACATCTGTCCATCCATCCATCCATCCATCCATCCATCATACAGCTGCTTGTTGTGAGCAGGACTGCGGGAGCCTGGATCCCATCCCAGGCAGAGCAGGTAATGAGGCAAGGCTACGCCCTGGATGGCAGGTGAGACTTTCACTTTGGACTGTGCCAAGATGTGCCAGGAACTAATGAAGGCCCCAGAGCAGCGCACATTCAAACACTCAGGGTGGATCACCCCCCCACAGAAGGTACTTTCATTGTCAGAGATTGCTTAGTTCATGTTCAATGATAGTCCTTACCTTGATTGAATTTAAATGTATCTAACAGATTTCTATGCAGTTTACAGTACTACCATATTCTGGACTGGTGGTTCTCCAGACCTCTACACAAGTTTCCACCAGATAATCTGATTAAACCAATCAACAGCTCATAATTAGTTGAATCAGGGGTTCCGGGGGTGAAATGTAATGACGCAAGACCTTGGCAAAGGCTAAGGAAAGGTCTGGGAACCACTGATATCGAGTATTGCAGAATTTCACTTATTAAGCAATGTTGCACAGGGGTTACTGCTTGTGTCTGGGTTTTGGGGTCATGACCTTTGTCCATCGCTTAATGCTACTGAGTAAAGAATTTGACAGAATGAGTGTTACTGTGGTGGAAGTGTGTGTGTCACCCTGGTGCTCATCTGCAGGGCAGGGAATCAATCTTGCTTTGCTGAGACCATGTCAGATATTTCATTATTTTATGTTTAAGATCTTAGTTTTTAATTCGTTCTTGGGTGAGGTGCAGAACCTTGCTTAATGCTAGCATGAGTATTAGTATAGGATGTAGGAGTACTTCAACTGTAGAAATTACCGGGGGGGGGGCGGGGGGTGCACAGCCTGCAGAAGCTGCGTTATATGAAAGGTAAAACTGGCTGAGCTTTTATCGAAGGTGCTCCGGACGTAACCGTGGAGATGTAAACCACCAATCCGTGATGAGATGGGGCCAGTTACCTCAGAGGAAGGCCGGCCAATGTGAAGGTGTTACTCCGTTTCCATGGCTCCCTGCCGGTAAGTGTACACTTAGTTACTTAGCAGGCACTTCTGGCCAAAGCACCTTACAACATTTACGGCATTTACACAGCTGTGATGTCTGTCCTCTGGGGTTAAGTGCATCTCTTAAGGGCTCCGCAGCAGGAGCTGCCTTCGCTTCAGCTGCCCTTCTTTTCTCCGTGTGGCACGTATTGGCCTGTTTGATTCTTCTTCCTGTGCCGGCGTTTTCCGTGTGGCACGACCTCGGCTGGTGCTCTGGTGACATTGTGAGGCACAGAACACGCTGTCCTGGAAGCAGAGCCACCCCCCACCCAGGTTATGGCCGGTAAACAGACACCCAACCCGGCGGCTATAGTCCTTTGATCAGGCCAAGCGGCTCATTAATGCCCTAATCAGCTTTAATTAGCTCCTGAGCACAGCGGGAGCAGCCAGGCCAGGCCGCTCTGCAGACGACTCTCATCACGTGCCATCATGCCTTTCCCAGCATGCTTTGCGTGGCAAAGCTCCGCACAGCAACTATTGGTAAAGCTAATACTTGAGATATGACTCCGGTCAGTGAAAATCCATCCATAAATCCATCCATCCATGTACCACAACTGTTTATCCAGCACAGGATCATGGTCAACCTAGAGGGTACAAGGCTGGGAACACCCTGACTAGGAGGTTCTCAATGCTAATAGTCCATTATTATTCTAATTTGCACAAAGGTATTGGGAATGAGCAGAGGGTTCTGGACACTGGGCTAAACACAGTGTTTTAAGGGTGATTAACATGCAGCACTGCGTTTGCGGACCTGTGTGGCGGCTAAGTCAGCCATAATTGATGGGTAACCTGTGCGATTAAAGACACGAGGATTAAGGGATGGATGATTCCCAGCGCTCAGAAGATTTTGCACATGCAAACATGGCTGATTAGGGGATCCTCAGATGGCTAAAGCCCAAATCGGACATCCTGGCGGAGTGCCTGAGCCGTGACCTCTCTCAGACCTGGAGAGCCACGTGACTCATCATCGCCATGGAGTCCCGCAGCCTGCTGGGGGCGCTCTGGAGCGCAAAGCACCACCGGGGCGATGTTAAGCTCATCAAGGGATGCATGACCAGCCACCACGTCTGTTATGCCTGCGACTCCCAGAATATTTCGGCAAACGGCCCAGAGCCCAATTTTGCAGTGGGATGGGATGTAAACAATAGATCATGTGTCGCTTCCCCCCCCAACGTCACACACATGGTCCCAGCCAGACATCATCAATGGCAGAGTGTCAACACATCATACCCCGCCTCTCTGCAGATCCTCGGTACAGCGGAGACCTTAGGGAGCCGTTAGTTTGTTTAAAATGAACTCATCTTTTAATTAAAAAAAACTGCTTCCCAAGGAAGGCAGAAAAATTGAGGGGGTGGGGCCTTGGTGGGGGTAAAGTGTGTCGGGGCACCTTTGAGCGACAGGGTGAAATGTGCTTTTTTTTTCCTGTTTGTTGGCTCACCGTTTTGTTCAAAGAGACTTCAGTTCCATTCATCCAAAGACCTGTGTCTTTAATTGGAGAAATTTAGGAGAAGTACCTTCCTCAGGGATGAGAAGCTCTCGCCTCCCGGACTCTGCCCGGCAACAACTTCCGTCGCCATCCCTCTGCCGCGGGAACCATCCAGGGCTGCATGCTGGGTGGTCGGAGCCCAGGGATCGGGTGCAAAGTTCAGATATGTTAGTGAGGAAAACCGTGTACTGATAATGAGTCGCACATGTAGGTCGAGTATAGTGTACTATAGTATAGTATAGCATAGTATAGTACAGAGTGCTGATGCCCTTGTGGAGGCGCTACACACATGCCTGCAAGGTTTTCCTGCAGTCACAAGCATGCTGTGACCCCTCAACATAGATGAGGACACGCTAGGCAGAACGGCCGAACTGCCACCTTGGGATGACACTGAAAGGATTTCAATTTGAAATGAATGTTAATATTAGTGGGTGTGGCGAGGGAGAGGTGTACGCGTGTCAGGAGTTATTAGGGAGGTGTGGGTAGCAGGCGAGGTGCACGGGGTGTTAAGTCAAGCAGGAACCCTCGATGTCGCTAATTTATTTACAGATTTAATTAGATGGATGGAGGCCTCACTGTAAAAAATAAGGGAAAAAAATAGAAAAGATATGTTGCCAGCGTTACAGCACTTTAATTACGGTACCAGACTCCAGATCGCTGCTTGCTGACGTCTGGGGAACGAGTTAATTAAAATCCTCATTATTTTACTTTTAATTAGTTCCCCCCTCTTTTGTTTCCTCTCACCATATGGCCATGTTCCGTGGTCAAATTAACTTAATTGAACTAATTAAGCCGATCAGTTTAATTATTCAAAGCATTCTGATTGGGTGGGGAACTTTTTCCTCTCAATATCCTGCATCACTTTATATCCATAGTTAGTTAGTTTTCCCCTCCTTTGACTTTCTTTCTCGCAGTCTTCAGTGATAGCTGCGTACTTCTGCGTTAGTAGCAGAAACACCGAGGGCTCCGAGGGACCGGCGACGGGCGGCTTTCCGTCACGCCCGGCCGTCTTGGACAGCGGCGCTCGGTCCGTTAGCGGTCCGCCTGAAGTCAGTCGGTGCATTTATCGGAACACGTTGCTGTAAAACATGTTTTGAGCATCGGCCAGATAGTTACGGGCTTTTTTGGTATATAATGAAAGTCAACTACGTCCAGCTGTGTAAACCCGGTTATTAGGAGCAGGAGATTCTAATAAAACGCGTCGTCATTAAAGGTTCAATTCCCATAACTAAACAGTCGACGCGTGTTAACGGCTGATTAATCTACGGGAAGACCGTAACTTTGATGTTTATTTCAAAGCGCTCCTCCCCCCAAATAAATAATGTTTTATGCCTCCTTTTGAATGGTTGCCCACATACATAGTTAACATGAGTTTCATCTCCGCAGTGGAGCCGGAGCGTAACGTCCTCCTGAGCGCCACCATGGGCTCCCCTTAAGCGGTACCGGAGCGTAAGACTGGAGAGCCCGCAGATGCCCCCGTCCTCTTGCGGGACCATTTCATCTTCAGAGAAGCCGAACGGTTGTATCGGTCCAAATCCGGACGCCTGCGAGCCGCGGGCGATGCCCTGTTGCCCAGTCGTGCAGAGCGGCGGAGAACCCGGCGTTTCCCGGCTGAGGTGGATACCGCAACCCGCAGGTCAGGGATCGGGTAAAAGCCGTTTAGGGCTCAGTGCGAAGCTGAACCCGCTGATCAGCCTCCCCCCGACATGCATGCATCCCGTACACAGCTCCGGTGTGCTGGGACTGTCACCACTTCCCCGAGTTGTTTTTTCTTTCCTCGGTTCCGCGAGTCCTCCTCCCTGTTGTGCAGGCTCGCACAGAAGTCATTAACTGCCCGGAAAAAAGACTTTACATCATTTCAAAGACTCTCCTGCACCGGGAGCGCATTCAGCTGTGGAAATGATTCATTGCACACCACCTGTCTACTGTCTGCGGATAGAGGCTCCGCTGGCAGCCCGGACAGAGGCCCGTCACACGGACAGGGGCCCGCCCCACAGGGGAGGCTGAACGCGGCACTCTTTTATTGGGATACCGCATACAAAAATATCCAGGCCTGTCTTTTTCTTTGGCGGTTTTTTACTTAGCAGGAGGTGAAGAAGCTCAGTGCAATTACACTCATTTGCATGTGTTAATTTGATTAATTAGTGAATATAAACACTTTGGTATGCGACTCCTGTCGTACAAGTCTATATACCTGCAAACTTTTCAGGGGGAAGAAGAAAGACTCGTAGCCGAGAGAATCTATTTATGAGACCTGCTAATTGGCACCTGAATATGTTCAGCTAATTAGCAATATGCAGATGAGACTTGATTGGTTTGAATGCAAAGCACAACTCGCTGTGCTGTGGGATTCGGATTGCGCGAAGCCTTCTTATTTCCTTATCAAGATATGACGATAATTGCAATTATGAGCATTTGCATACGTTAATGAATTTGCCTGATGCGTCTCTGCCAGACGTGCAATAAATAATTGATGCCGTATCAGCACTTAAGCCGTGTCATATCCCCCCCAACACACACAAACACGCACACACACCGTACTGTTAAGACTGCCTGCTTTCTGTACGGTTTCGGATCCATGTAAATTTACTGAACTAATTTGAATACATAAACCTTGATTGAGTGCCTCTTCATAATTGACAAACTGACAGTACTCACGTCTGTCAACTTCCTCTCCATGGAAACCCGAATGGAGTTCTTTGTCCCATTCACTTTCTTCGAATAAGACAGAGATGGACAAAAAAATAGTTTTAGAAAGCCAAGGCATCTATCAACCCACCCTGGACATAACTAGCCAATTAAGTGTGCTAGGTGGTTTAAAACGAAAAATGTGCAATTTGTGTGTTTTTTTATGCAATACTTAGTAATAACTAGAGTGGAATGAGCTGGAAGCATAGTAAGCTCAGAGACCTGGTGAGCTATTTTCAACAAAAACAAATTAGTTAAAGAATTGGTAAACAATGAAATTCACTAGGCTGCTGCCTTAAGTTTCAAACGGAAGCCTGCCACCCTTGTAATTAGCCTGGATCTCTGAGTATGTATCATTAAATCCGACTGCACAACCGGTCCGGGGTTCAGCCTCCCATAATCCTTTGCAAAGGGGACGCAGCGCTCACTTAATTGCTTCCATAACGGTCAGTTTAATTCTGCTCCCGTGGCTAATCGGCCGTGTTCTCCACGCCCCGGACGGCTCCGCTTCCCGCTGACCGAGCCGCCAGTAAGACACGCCGTGGGTCGGCTAAGCGACCACAGACAGACGCGACACAGCTCCGCGATCGTCACTGTCATCGTTTAATAAGCGACTTTCTCACACGGAGTACAGTATCTTAAAGACATCCATTGGTAAATAAAATGTAGAAGCTATATAATCCAAACACAGAACATACAGTCCCGTTTTTAAAAAAGAAAACCCAAACATATTTACAGTTCTGTCCCACCCTCCAACCCCCCCAAATTTTACAGAATCCCTTACGGCAGTAGCCATCCCACCCTTCCCATTTAACCTCTGGCTTCACCCCTTAGCTGGTCCATCTTCAGGGTACAATTGTTAAACAAGACAAATGTTAAACAGAACACTTTTTTTGAAGGGAGGGGGGGGTCTTAAATCTGCTAATGAGTCTGCTAAATGTTTCTGAGGCAGAACGGGTGATGTATCTCAGTCCTTAGTCCCCCTCCGCCCACACAGCCCCCCCCCCATACTGATTCCTTGGCTATGAGAGATGCAGTCCACCCCCCCCCCCCGTGAGACCGTGGGGCTGGGGGCCACCCGGTGATGCCTTGCGATTGTCCTGGGGCTTTGAGCCGCTCGCTCAAACACAAACACATTTACATGAAAAGCACGTTGGTGTCTCAAAGCGATTGTGGTCCAGCGACAGCTTGATAGCAGGGTGCGTTTTTTTTTTTTTTTGGGGGGGGGGGGGGGGCATACGACAGCGACACCAGAGTGGAGTCTTGGCAAGATGACTGATGGGTCAGAGGCAGGAGGGGCAAAGGCACACTGCAGCTGCAGACAGACACCTCAGCACACCTAGAGAGAGACAGACAGACAGGCAGACAGAGAGACAGACAGACAGAGAGAGAGAGAGAGAGGTCCATCAGCCATGTTGACAGATTGTAAGGCACAGAGACTTCAATAAAATATCACTGTCTGATGCATGCACACTCCTGGACGGAGGCTGATCCAGCACAGTACAGGATCCAGTCCCTTCCTGCTATAACTGGTTAAGGTGCTTTAAACACCATCTGGAGTATAGCTTTCCCAAGGAGCACCACTGACATCTTCGGGGACATGGTTTCTGGGGGTTGCATGCCACCCACACCTCACCTTCTGGTCAGGCAGCACTGTGTTGCCCTGCAGGGGGGGCAGGTGGCTGCTGAGCAGGGTCCCACTCCCTCCACCGGGGCGGTCGTGCTCACAGAAGATGGTGCCGTTGACGTAATGGAATCGATCGCCCGGCACCAGCCGGTTCCTGCAGGTGGCGCAAGTGAAGCACTGGGGAGAGGAGGCAAGAACTTGTGTGAGAAGCAGCATATTGGTCCAAGGGGCAGGAACGGTACAGGACAGCGTGTCCTCCGGGTCCGGGTCCGGGTTCGAGCTCTATGGCACAGTCTCACCACCCCCCGGCTTTCGGCTCTGTCGGTTACCTTGGTTTTTAAATGGAGCATTTCGTTCGTATTGCTCCAGTTAGTCATTTTAAAATGAGTTATTTTTCCAGTACCAAGGTTCAACTTCAACAAACAAAATGTTACCCCCCTCCCCCCACACAATTCAATCTCAGTGTGGTCCTGTGACCCCTGGCTGCTGAGTCCAGTGGTGAGTATAACCTCCTCCAGGCCAGAGCCTGAATCCACACAGGTTAAAAATGACCATGAATCCCTACTCTTTGAAAATTGGCTGCTTTGAGATGATATGGAGTGTGTGTGTGTATGTGTGTGTGTGTGTGTGTATTACATTTTGGGGACTAAAATGTCCTCGCAATGTGATAAAAACATGTTATTTTATCGTGGGGACAATTATTTTGGTCTAAGAGAAAAATTTTGAAAAATCTATGGCTGCAATCATATAACTAAAATTGTCAAAAGTTTTGTATTTTGTTTGGTTACTGTGTTACTTGTTTGGTTACTATGGTTAAGGGCAGGGTGGGGTCCGACAGAGTGTGCCCAGCGGCGGCGCTGCGGACTTACCTGAAGGTGGTACACGTTTCCTTGGGCCCGCATCACCATCTCATTGGCAGGGATGGACTGGCCACAGGCACTGCAAGCCCCGCTGTGTCCAAATAGCCTGTACAAAGGACACGGAGCGCCAGTCTCGTTAGACCCTCCCCAAAAGGTGGGGGGCAGGGGGGCATCTCCTCCAGCAACAGAAGAGTTTCACAGTGGGCTAAGGTGGGGGGGGCTCATCCCCCATGAAACAGCACACATGTGAGAGATGCCCCACACGGTGCCCGTAGCCCATTCTGGAAAAGACTAACTGCATTGTGCTGCTGAAAGTGGCTCAGGACTGGCACAGGGCTCCAACTGGGGGGGGGGGGGGGGTGCAGATAATTAGCGTGCGGGAGGCCAACACCACCATGGGTGACTTAGACAGCCCAACACAGTGTGGAAGGACCTTCATTTATTTAATTGACCCAGTCTCCTCGTCGCACCCTCACGCCGGACCCCGCGGCCCGATTCCCGGGCGGGCATTGTACCCTCACGCCGGACCCCGCGGCCCGATTCCCGGGCGGGCATTGTACCCTCACGCCGGACCCCGCGGCCCGATTCCCGGGCGGGCATTGTACCCTCACGCCGGACCCCGCGGCCCGATTCCCGGGCGGGCATTGTACCCTCACGCCGGATCCCGCGGCCCGATTCCCGGGCGGGCATTGTACCCTCACGCCGGACCCCGCGGCCCGATTCCCGGGCGGGCATTGTACCCTCACGCCGGACCCCGCGGCCTGATTCCCGGGCAGGCATTGTACCCTCACGCCGGACCCAGCGGCCTGATTCCCAACAGTACATTAAATGTGCAGTTAACGAACCCCAGCCACTCTTTTGTAGCACTTCGATACACTAATACTGCAGCACCAAGTGGACCCCCCCATTCACCCCCCCCCCCCCCCACAATACCAGCTCTGCACACAGTAATGAATTTTTGATCTTAATTCAAACAGTGATTCAATAAGAGATGCCAGTGAGAAACTGCGTTGCTGCTAATTAATGTTTGTCCTTTTATCAGGCTCCAGTCCCCATGCGGTGCAATTTGGCAATGAAGGCCTGCCCTTTTGATTAACTATATTATACATATTTAATATGCTGCCATTTACAAACGCGTGACAATGCTGGAAGATGCATGCAGGCTGCATTCGGAGAGGCTGCCCCCCACCACCACACTGAAAACCGTTAAAAATAGACAAGCGAAGGCCAGCGGTATCCTGTGACATCAGTCTTTCCACTGCCCCTCAGACTTCTGGGTAGATGGCGAATTGATAATTAAACACTCCAGACTCCCAAACAGAATTTCTTTAAAAATCTGGGTCACCTTTAAATTTCTGTTCCAATAACCGAGGTATGAATCCACCGTTTGACAGAGTTCTGTCTGGATTGCACCATCTTTAATGTTTTCCTCCTGTATACTCTGGCTGCCCGCCCCGCCTCCCCCCCCCCCCCCCCCCACGCGGCTATTTACTCTGGAGCGTAAGGTGGAACCGGAGCTGACGGCGCTGGTGCCACCACAGAGCCAGGTACGGCCCAAACCAGCATCGCAGCGCCGGTCCCTACAGGCGGCACCAAACCTAGGGCGATCCCCGGCCTGCACTATGGTCCTGAGCCAAACACTGTCCAGACACCCTCATGCTGTTCACAAACAGCCACTAAACTGCTTCCAGGATTTTCCAGGCACTGGAAAAACTTACTAAGAGTACAGGATTTAATATCGGAATTGACACTTATCCAACCTGACTGACATTACTGCCCTTTCGTACAGCTTGGTTATTGTTTTTCAATGGGTGTGTACAGTAACGTTTTCAGCAATGACGCTTAGGCACTTTCCCAATGATATTGGGCAACCAATTTCAAATTGAAAAACTTTGATTGGTGGTGAGCAATTTTCCACGATCACCGAGAGTCACCCCTTCTCTCGCCTGGTTGGCAGTTCCCTGGCAGCACTGCTCAAAAAGTTGCTGAGCATCACTGCCTTAAAAACAGGGCCTGTCCGTGGACTGCAGGCGAGAAATCTAGAGATAGCAGTGCCACATCCCCGTAGCCCTGATATACGCACACCATTCGGGTTCTTATCGCATTAAATGCCTCCGGACAGGACGTGCACAGCTTGTGTGACCTTCCCTCCCCCCACCTGCATACCCCAAAACTGAACTATACCGTTTCCAGGCATTTATTCCTGTGCACGACAATATTCTAGTCAATCAGAATAAAAGCAGCTAAAGATGCATGGTGCTGTATGGCATCACCGGCAAGGCTGAAAATAGGATCCTTTACAGCAGAGTCAGGGGTCAGCGAAACAGGTAACCTAAAAGTGCGAAGAAAGATACCCACTGCTCCGTTAATGGGATTTAAAATAGCCTCACGCCCTCCTCGGGAGGACGGGCTGATCCCGGAACGCATCACATGCTCCGCGCACGAAACGAGCAGATTAACGAATCCGGGAAGACCACACCTCTTTGAGATGCTGACCGTCTGTGGCGGTGCAATCACTGGACGTGGAAAGTACTACTTCTGGATATTAATGGCTTCCAAAGTACGAAGGTGGGAGAGAGCCTCCTCGGGCAGCTTTGTCGAGTCACCGGTAAAGCCAAACCGATCAGCGGCTGTAGGATTTATCACCAACGCTGCCGGAGAAAAGCATTCCCTGAGCACCGGAAACCGCGGCACATTATGGACGTCCCGGCGACAAATCGCCATTCCACACGTCTCTGAGAAGCGGCCCAGGCAACGCACACATCCCGCCAATCCCGCCGGCGATTGGCTAGGAGTGCAGCGGCGCGGAGGGGGGGTGGGAGCTAGGGGGTGCTAGCACCCTAACCTGTAAACCATGGGGAGATGTGCGAGGCTCTCACTTTTAGCACCACGTCGTTTCAAACAGGGGCAAATAAGTCAACGTCGTATTGATTAGAGTGCAAGAATACAAGTGTGCTCCCAGCTAACAGACTCCCCAGCATCTCGGCGAAATACGATCCCTCTAAAATGACCCGAAGCCGCAAGAAAAGCGGGAGTTATGTACAGCATGTGTCAGACACGTGTTGATTTGAGTAACACCGTTTTCCCAGACCGCGGGTGGAGACTGGGTGGATCGTCAGCCCATTACACGTGTCGAGTGAAACCAAGAGCATTTCCCACGAACTCGTTTGAAATTTGGCATTAATTAGTACAGTCAAGAGCAGAGAGCTGGCTCACAAAGCAGGAGGCTGGGGTAACTATCGACCAGCTGAAAACGGGAAGCTGATATTTCAGTGTGATCACAAAACCAAACAAGCCAATGTGAGCGGCAATTGGAAGAATGTTGTTGTTCTTTGTTACCTTGGAAACAAACTGCAAACAGCTAGTAATTATGTGTAGCATAGTTACTGCTATGAAAACAAGCCTACTTTTACTTCAAGTCTGTACTCAGACTTTTAAAAACAAGTTGGATTGGGGTGTTTTGTTTCAGTTGGCTGAGATAATGAAACAATTACTGGCTGGTTGTATAAATTATCAGGTTGCAGTGCCCCCCCCCACATATGAAAATCACAACTTATTTTCCCCTAGAAGATTTAGCCATTACCACACACAGACCTTAAAACCAGACTGAACTACATGAACATTTCTTGGTTTGGTACCCAGGGGTGACTTGGTGACACTTCAAGCGACTATTCATTTACAAAATTTAAGTAGGACCAGCTAGTCCCTGGAGCAAGTAGAGGTTAAGGGTATTGCTCAGGGGTCCAACAGTCACACCGCTCTGCTGACTGCGGTAGGTTGCTGGTTCAAGTCCTAATCACAGGCACAGTATTCTAACCCTCTGAGCCACACAACATCCTCAAACAAATCTGAAGTTTGGTCCTCGGTGAGAAGAACGATATGTGCTTGTGATCAGAAGGTTGCTGGTTTTTTGGCAGAACGATCACGTTTTCGTGAGACCTTGAACAAGGATCTTTAACCCCAGAGCTGCTGCACACTGACTGACCCTGTGCCGTGACCTCCAAGCTTGCAGTCACCTCACGGAGAGCAATGTTTGGTGAATAGAGATTTCCCCAAAAGGATTAATAAAGTATCACTCCTCAATTATATGTTTCATTAGACATGTAGGTATTTCACACATAACCACAATATTGAAGTTGTCAGTGTGACAACGCAAGTCCTTTAGGGATGATAAACAGGTAAGAGCAGACAGGGAGTTTCCCTTTAACACGGCTGCTGATGTCATGCAGCATGACGCAGAAGCGCAGGGATTGCGCAGGCCTGCATTTCGTCGCAGCTCCCCTCAGGCTGTGCAGGATCTCACTTGACACTGGCTCTTAATTGCTCTGCTGGAGCAATTAATTGGATAACGAGCCTGCTCACCTGGAGTTTCAGGTGTAAATCAGGCACTAATTAAAAGGCTCTCACACCGATAGGGTTTTGGTTCCTATAGGACCCGTTGTACATCTCTGGTGCAGGGCAACATTTGAGGGCTAAATATACTTTGCTTTTTGGTTCAGAAGCCGAGCTGACAGCGCAGGGTCACTACAGTGCAGTAAGCACTAACTGCTTTAGGTCATCTTCCTCACCGCTACTGCAACGTCAGGTCAGAAAGTACAACTGATGGTGAAGGTCGACACCTCCAGGGTCATGGGTTCGAACCCAGACCCTGCTCTGTGTGTGAATTCTACACATCCTGGCTGGGTTTGGATGGCTTTCCCCCGAATAGCCATGCAGGCACATTCGCATCTTCAGATTGCTCCACAGTACACAATTGTGTTTGACTGCAATTCCCTGTGACTCCTGAAGGGGGCTCCACCCCCACCCCACCCCACCCCACCCGGTCTAGTGTTAGGAAAAGAGCATCTAAGATTAAGGGTTCCACGTCAATGAGGAGCCAAGTGCCAACCTCCATCAAGGTTCCAGCCCAAACCTCACCTGATGTAGTCGTCCCGGCAGAGCACCATACCGCCGTAACCCCACCCCTGACCACACCCCCGGGCCCCTCACCTGATGTAGTCATCCCGGCAGAGCACCATGCCGCCCTTGCTGTAGCAGGTGCTGCCAATCTTGCCCAGCTGGGCTTGGCAGCAGGAGCACTTGAGGCAGCGCGTGTGCCAGTATCGGTCCATGGAGAAGAGCAGGAAGCGGTCAGCGATGCGGCCCCCACATCCCGCACAGGCCCTGGGGGGGCTGCCGCCGGGCACCTGGCTGTTCACCATGGCGGGCCTGCAGGGGGAGCCGGAGAGGGACACTGATGTTAGGCACAAGCCCGGTTACGGCCACGGAGACGTCCACCCAGCTGCCAGTGCAGATCTCTGACCTCCAGAGCAACGTTTAACCACAATTCAATTTTTCAATGGAAAGTAGGATAAGATTAACCTTCAGATACAGGACTGACAAAACCCAGCTGGCAGGCTGCGTATCTGCTAGTTCTTACCAGAATAAGTGTAAGAATAATCATTATTAGCAGTTAACTGTACCATCTATAGATCTTTCCTCCTCAAAATATTTCTCTGAAATGTAATCTAACAGCAATCTTTCCATTTATGAAATGTCAGAAAGTCCTAAAGGATCGGATTAAAATCGAGAGACACTCCTGACACCTTTAACTTCATTAGTGAAGCAGAGATAACTGATATTATCTAGTACCCAGGCAGTGAAAACTTTTGGAACCGGAAGTGGAACAGTAAGAATTCTGGAAGTGGAACCAGGTCCGTATGGCTGTAGGTACCCCCACCAGCCTGATCGGGAGCAGGACTCTGCATCAGGACAAACGGAAAACCGGTCCAGGCAAACCATAAAGCAGCCCCTCTCGGCCCCGTCACCTGACCAGTGCACCCTGCTGGAGAACTCACTCTTAACTGAACCAGATAAACTCCGATAGACAGATTGGGCATTGGGGGGTAGGGCAGGGGGGTTGATTAAACCCCTTGTACAGAGTGAACCTTTGATTTACAAAGGTCAAGGTAAAGGACCAGCCGGGGGGGGGGGCACTTCATGGTGGTCACTACACAGTCCCAGAGTGTTACTAGCACATTCTAACCAGATTTTTCAATAAAAACCAACTGAATTCCTAAACTATATATTAACTCATTGTTAGTGTGACACTTCTCATGACATGAGGACACAAACAGGACCCACACCCTCGACTTAAAGGCCTGTTCAAGCCCACCACAAAATTATAGTTTAACATATCACTGCGTTATAAACCGGCGAGAGGAATTCACCCTTAAAAACATAATTATATATGGGTTTATTTGGACACAAACGGCATTTTCCACAGTCATTAATCCTATACCACAGATGACAAACATACCTACCAATCCCCACAACACCACCAAAGGACAATCCTCCAGATTCCCACACCGAGAGCACAGACACTCCACGTTAAATGAGTTTGCGTCAGAGGGCGCGAGCCCGGAGTCACATCTGGGCAGCCATCTTGGATCGCTTCCTCCGGGTGATTTTTTTCCTCTTGACAGGAAACGCGGGCTAAAGCCAGCTCAGAGGTCACGACTGGGGTCAGACCCGCGACCTTTTGATTGAAAGGTCAGGCAGCAGTCAGCGGCGTTAACACCAGCACAGGAAGGCCATCTGACTCACTCCTGGGGTGCACGCTGTGTCCCATCAGCCGAGCTCAGTCAGGAGGACGCCTTCCCACACTCAAGGTTAATGCGTAGCTGCGCGAGCAAATGCGAAACAGAGCTTCCACAAACGCATGGCCTCCCAGTGGGGGCCCGTGGACCTATAAGGATCCGGCCCAAACACCTCACTGTAAAGAAGGGGGGGGGGGGCTCTTCCAGGCTGAAACAGGAGAGGCCAGTCAACCAAAAAGGTCACATGTATCAATAATCAACAATATCGGGACAAAGATGGAAAAATATTTTGACAAAATATTTTGGCCCCCCCAAAAGAACAAGCACACAGTCCCAAGGCTTGGAGTCCCGGTGACCTAGGCGTATCACATTTCACTTAGGGGGGAATGATTCCCCTTCAAAATGAAATGGACCTTTTTCCATTTACATACAATTCACACCCAAAGAAGCAGACCAAGTTCTGCTACATAAAGACAGATTTCCTCCTCAATTAATAGGACAGTTTATGGGACGAACTGTATCATCTGCAACCCCTTCATATGTGACCAAAATGAACGTCTTAAGAAGTGGTTTGCAGATCAAAGGCCGAAACTACCAGACCTATTTATATCTGCATCACCTGTAAATGTTCACAAACAGTCACTCTGGGAGCAGAAAAACTTCAACGATCAGCTTAAAAACGTTTCTTTTTCATAACCAGCTGCTATTCATTTACATTTAAACATTGTTTTGCAGAATTTTTCTTCCCCAAAGTGACATTTTGAGAAATCTGGGTCAGACAGAACCTGCAGCAATCAGGGGTTAAGGGCCTCACTCAGGGGCCCAATGGCGACACCACTGTGCTGACTCTGGGAGTCGAACCAGCAACCTTCCCATCACGGGCCACATCACAGGACATTTCCCGTGACAGGAGCATCACCGCGGATATGAGTTTGATACCCCAACTCCCCCCCCCCCCAAATGATATGGGATGTCTGGGCTCATACACCCTGAACTGGCGGGGGTGGGGGTGCTGGTACAGGAAGTCTAGTGACTAAGACTGGGAGCTTTCAGATGAATGAGTATGTGTGTGTGTGTGTGTGTGTGTGTGGGGGGGGGGGGTCTAATGTGAGTGAGGCAGGTGTGCAGAGGAATGGCAGGGTGATATTGATGACGAGTGTTAAACATGATTTACAGAGGGTGGGGCTAGTGAACGAATGCTTCTTCACCGGGATTCAAACCCACCTGAGCAATAAATCCTTCCCAGAATGCCCCAGGAGACACAGATGAACATGAGAATATTTTTGCATTGCAGCAGATAAGTTCTGGGAACACTTAATCATGGCTGCGTGAGCCTCGGGGGACACACAGGTACGGAGCACGCCTCCCACTACAGCTTTGCATGCAAGAGTGTGACGACTTCCTACTTTCCACTTTAGCTCTCATGAAGTGTCAGTGGCAGGACTGGCCTGGTCCGCTACCCTGAGCCGTGTCTTTGGCTCGCGGGCGGGTCTCCAACGCACCAATCGCCTCACGATCTCTGGGCAATTGCCATGGACGACCAATTGCAGTACAGGAGGGCTGAGTTTGGAAGCGAACCAGCTGTTACCTACTCGACAGCGAATCCATGCCTGCTCTGAAAAATCTTATTTGGATGGCAGAGGTTTCCCCTGGGAAAGCCGCGTCTTCCCGCTAAACTACCCCCACCCCACCCCCACCCCACCATCCGCAGATGTGCTCTGGCTGCAGGTGAATGAAAGACATCCTGCCAATGCATCGCAATACATGCACACGTCCCGATCCATCGCACCGATCCCCGCGTTTCCCCACACGCGACATCAGCTTCCCGAAACACGCTGTCCTTCTAACTCCTGGTTAAATACAGAAATACTTCACTGTCCCATTCATACGTGGTCATAGAACTCACTGCTCCCGCTTGCTTTCTGGGAAATTTGGCACAGGACACTGAGCGTGACTTAATGGACAGACGGAAATTCCAAGGACATTAGCCAATGCCTCGATTCGCTTTTATATTTTTAATTAAAATACCATGGCTCGATCTGGTCTGGCCAGCAAGGGCAGACTACACCTTCCCCAGCAACATTAGGTCTGAAATGTCACTCTACACACCTGCCTCACTCAGGACCTGCATCTCAGAAAAGAACAGGTCAGGCCATATCAACTTTGAAGGGTGTAGGGGCAACTTTCTGGAAGAGCAGCACGATTCCTCTGTAAAACGCAAGAATGTGACTGCTGCATAATAAAGCTGAGCTTGAAAAGGAAAGTGAACCATTCAGCTCAACATTTGTCTGACGAGATACAGAAAACGGTCAAGTGAGGAAATAAAAAATATGCAGCCGCTAAAAATAGCTGGAGAAACCACATGTAAAAAGAGGAACACTCACTTCTCCAAAGACACGCGAGGCCGTGGGAAGCTTCGCTGCCGAGGTCAGGCAGGGTGGACCTTCTCGGTAAATGTGCCATTTGACCCCGGATTCCCCAAAATTTCCGCGTATTATTGTAACCAGTCCCTGCAAAACCCAGTTTAGCTCGTTTGCTTTTTTGTTTTCAGATCTTTCTGAACCGGAACACAGAAAATGGAGTATTTTCAAAACTGGGAAAGTTCCTCCTCCTTGTGGGGTTTTATTAATGTATTTATTTATTTTTACAGGCTTCTCGTTTCACAGGACTTTTGCGCTATAGGGGAAACCGAATGGACCGGAATGCTGGACCACTGCGTGGGACCTCGGGATTCCGTCATCGCGCGAAACTGGAATCTAGCAACACCACCATGAGGAGTCCAAAAGCAGCACCGAACCGGGCCGCCGAACCTATACAGCAGATGCATATCTGAAGGAGTTCGGCCGGGTTATCGTTTCCCTCAAATTGAGATCCGACTTTGATACTCGATATTCTGTCTAAATTATGGGATGGAGTCTTCCACTGAATGAGCCTATTAAATGCTTTTTAAAAAAAAAAAAAAAAAAAAAAAAAAGAAAATATTCACAAGTATGTCTATGCATGTGTTTTTCCCTAGAGTCCAAGAAGCCGGGCAATCTTGACAACTATTAACAAGAATCTTCAATTACCCTTCGGTGACGAAGCCGTTTCTATTTGACCATATGATTTTATAGCTGGGGGGTGCGGGTGGGGGAGTTACCATGCGTTATCGCCTCACAACTTTTGGGCAGTATTAATTGCACGTAAACTGCACAAAAATACCCAACAAGCGAAACGAGATAAAGCCAGAACTGGGAATTTACCAAAGAGGTTCTGAAAATAGTTTTTTTTTTTTTTTTTTTTTAACAATTGCACGTATGTTAGTTTACGAAATATGACCAAAGTAGGCTAATCTCAGACCTTAAAGGCTAACTTTTTATACATTCAAACTATTTCGAAATTACACCCTAAGCTTTATTCGACCTTCACACTATTACAGAAGTAAAATAATTGCACTTATTTGGCAAGGCATATTCTATTTAGTTTTAGGGTTGGTTAACCGTCCTGACTATTTGTTACATAAAACTACACCCGGTTTGTTTAGCTGTCAGCATATCTCATTTTAATTAGCTGCCTAACCTTGTTTTAGGATAACATGCCATTATTTTGCAGGGAATTTTACTTCCACGTTAAAATTTAACAATACTTTAAAAGTACATGGAGAGCAGGTTGAGAATGACCAGGAAATCACCCATATAAAAGAAAATAGCCCTCACTTGTGCTGGCAGCACAGCAGATCAGTAATAAATCCTCTTATAATGAAGCACTAAGGGACCATAACTACACGCACCGCGCTTTCATTAAAACAAGTCTCGTTTTAATTAACACACAGCCGCTGAACTTAGCATTTTGAAAGAGAAGCTGCTTTCGGCGAACCTCCCCCTGCCCCCAAACGGGGAAACTGGGGCTGACACGCCGAGATGAGAACTTCAAAGAAGCGGGGACACTTTCAGCCCTCGATCCGGGTCTGATCCCTCTCCAGCCCCCAGCCCCACACAGAACCATGCCTCATCTCAGTGCGCCATCCCCATTCAATAGCTGTCACCCAATACGCCACCCGAAAAGGTACAAAAATACACTACAGACCTTAACTTGTCCATCGACACAAAAGAAAACTGAAAACAAATCAGCATGAAAACAAAAGAACTCACCTCTGCAGCTGCTGGTCCGTAGTTATTTCACAAAAGCGAGCCAGCAATCAAAATCCAAAGGTGTGGTGAGTGCTTCTTATTATTAAACCGCGTGTTTACCGCGTCTATCTAACAAAATAAGCAACATAGAGCCCGATCTCCAGTCTGCTTCTCTTACTGCTGCTCCAGGAGCCTCGGTGGACCCGAGCACAGGACCGTAAAGTTTCGGAGGACCGACCGATCAACTGGACGAGACGGGAAACAAAAGACTGCGACGTTACAGAAACCGGAGACTAACAAGTTCTGAGCCCATAGAAACAAACGGCAGCCGCCCGCTCAACACGAAAAAGGCGAAATGAACAAGTTGTATCGGCGCCTATTACTTTTGTTTCTGCAGCCGCCGCCCCCTGGGCACACGCACACTCCTCCCGGGCACGGGCACACGCACACTCCCACGCCAACGCCGCCCGCAGATTGACGAAGCGCCGACGGTCGGAGCTTTTAATGCCTTCCGTGCGACGTCACGGAGCCCCGGCCGGTGCGGGGTGTGGCGCTGCCTGACAGGGTGATCGATGTCTGTTTAACGGACCCCCGCTCACTCGTGGCCCTCATTAGCTGGGCCGTAATCACCAGCGCCGAGGAAGGTCGCCGCCCCCCCCCCCCGCTCCCATAAGGAGGGGACGCCTCACTCTGGGTGCTCGCGCGCGACCTGGACCAGCTCATTACTGCGCTACTGAACTCCGGCTTTTGCCTCGATTAGTCTCCAGAAATACCGTTTTTGACACTTAATCTATTGAAATGCCGATGGAAATCTTGTGCAAAACGATTGCATTTGAACGCCTCTGTTCGATACATTTAAATAAACATATTATACACAGAAACACACCGATTCATATAAACAAAAATCATTACGCAGCCCACATACACTATAACTTGACAATCACTGTTACTGATACATTTTTTTTAAATACAGCCATTCTTACATTTTATATTTCAATTCCATTATTAAGGAAGTTATAAAGAGAGACGTTCATAGGCCCTGATCGTCAAATACACAGATTGTCAGATATTCTTCTGAAACGATTTTATGTTTCGCATTAATGTGGATACTTCTACTAAACAATGAATTACTTTTTTAAAATGCCTAGGAGCTTGCCCGTCATGGGTTTGTATTATCTACTCTACGCCTTTTATAATAGCCTGCTTACATTAGCAGCCTTGAGCGCAAATAGCCGTACATTAGCCTGGAATAGCTTGCGCCAAACAATGTACTTTTTTTTTCTTGCGATGATCGACGGCTCTGCGTAATTGGGTGTACCTACGGGCCATACGTGGCTAATTAGGTGTACCTATCGGACATAATTGGCTGGTTCTGTCCCTTTTTAAGATTTATTAGTTTAATTAGACTTTCATTTATTGCTTTTGGATGTCTGGGAGGTCCCAGTGAATAGGGACCGCTTCCTAGGCCTACTTCAGAGACCGGACAGAAGTAGGTACAGACTGGATGCCAATGCATACAAGAATGTGTGTGCGCAATAAATTAAAAGCGTTCCTATTGCACGACACAAATTAGCGCGCCGAATTACTAAAACTACGACGGCCAACCTTCAGCCCTTATAATACCAACGTTCAATAAAAAAAATCGCGACATTAATCCGATCAGTGATTCAGACACCACACACTTTCATATAAAATTTGAAACTTCTGTCTTGAATCCTTTCCGCGACCCCGGGGGGCGTGGTAATCTGTGAGTGCAGATCAATTAGTGCAATATCCCGCATCCAAAAAGGTTACCCTATTCAGATAGTAAATTGATCTTGTCTGGAGAGGTGGGCGGTTCGTGTGGAGGTGTGTTGACATTCCAGTGCGCTTAAATGGCTCATAAATATGTAGGAGCTCGGGGTCTGGGCGCAGATGCAAGGATAGTTTTGGGAGCGAGGTCGCAGGACCAGGAAACTCCATTCAGAGGGACAGAATCGTTTTTTACATAATAAAAAACTTCAGACACCACCCGGGACAAAGGGGCATAAAGCGGGCGTTTGAGCCCTATTCAGACACACATCAGCCGCGAAGCGATGAGTGGCAGCAGCTAGGGAGCCGCTCATTGTGCGTCTATGCAGCCCTCATATACATGTATACGATTTACAGGCGTCACAACTGTCAATGAGGCCGCACGTAAAGTCATCCGGACTGCACAAGGTGCCCGTGGCGCTCGCCTCCAAATTCAGAACACACGCTTAGGTCTAAAATAAACCTTTAGGTTGTAGTTTTTGACTAAATATAGAGAATGCAGTTTAGTGTATGTCTCAGATGAACAAAACCGTAAGAAAACGTACTGATTCGAAATTAATAATCGTAATAATATCGATCGTATATTTAATTTACTCTATTGTATAAATCGTTATGATTCTGCGACCAAACACAAGAAACTTACATAGTATAAAATCAGCAAAATCTTGGTTTTATACGCAGTTTGTGTTTCTATGGTGCTGGCCGGAACAAAATACATTAGATTGAATTCAATTGAATTGAATTATCTGTAAAAACGGTGATTTTACTTTGAGTGCTGGAGCGCCACCTTCTGGATAAGACATAATACGTTTTTATTTTTTCATCGACATTTTTCTCTCCATCCATTTATTAAACATCTTGCGTATCCAAAGGGTATTACTAAAAGGCAAATTAATCGAGTAAAGCAAATGGGCATGACTTGTTAACGTCAGAAAATTATGGCGATCCTAGCATCTAGTCTTAAGGCTTGAAAGTAGACTGGATATTATATTAGCGCTGCCGTTCTGGGGGAGCAAAAGGAAATATTTACGTCTCACCAATAATGCAATAATTTGCGCCTAATTGGACCATTATTTAAAAAGAACGGGGGTACACTCAATACTGTCTTGAGTTCAAACAGGAAATATTAAGTGTTGTTTACAGTGTATGAATCCAACTTGATCATGTTCAGTCGAGAACATCAAAGACCGCAGTGCAGTGAAAGCAATTATGCCTTAAATTCCCAATGAGACTAATTTAATACCCGTTACGTTTAAATGAAAAACACCATGTAATATATTTTGATAGAGACAGTGGTAAAAACTTGGAATTCGAAAGTATTCCCTCGGAATACCGGTATTTCCGGGCCACCTGGCGCTTTTTGCGGCTTTATTTTTCCTCACTTTTCTGAGTGACGGCTTTACCTAAGGAAAGTGGACGGGCGGATCGCGCCAATGTGCGGGGGGACCGATGGCCCTAAAAACAGCAGACACCTGCTCCCAGCGTCCCTTCCGCCACCGCAGATGGTGTTTGAGGAGCACAGACTGAGCGTTCCCCCAGCTGACACTGACAGCCTGAAACACCTAATCCCGCTTCAGAACACTCCAGCACCCCCTGTCCCCCTCGCACCTTTACCCTCGCCCCCCGCCCCCCACCCCCAGCCCTCCTCTGTTTAACCTATTTGCACAAAGGATGGACTGGGGCCACACGGAAAGTGCTGGAAGAGGTGGGTGTCCGGAGGAAGGGTAAGGGGCTATCGCTCCATGCTGCTATTCGCTGAGGGATTTAGCAGAATTAGAGGCCCCTCCAGAAAGATAAATGTATACAGCACCCCGCTGAGAATATAGTGTGGCTAAAGCACACTGAATATAGTGGTACAATGGGGGGCAGGAGGTCTGGGGAGATCTGTATGATTGTGCAAAGCACTGGGCACAGAGACTTAGACTGAGCCCTTAATTGGAGACACTGACTTTCATTGGAGTGAGGAAGGGAGAACTGGGGGGGGGGGGGGGGTACAGGCAACTGCAGTAGGCAAGTTGAGAGGCAATAAAAACATGAATCAGTTTCTCAAAGTGTCTGAGAAGAAGAACATTTCTGACCTTGGCTGAAGCCCTTAGGTAAAAAAAAGCTTGATCACTGATGTTATCAGCCAAATTAATCTGCCTACTGAAGGTAGAGGAGGGCTGAATCCGGCTCAGGTAGTATTCTCCAATTCCCTGAGAGCGCACTCAGGTTAGCTGGATGGATGGATTGATGGAGGTATTGCTATGGACAGCAGCTCTTGGCCCCGTGGAGTTCCTTTCCTGAAGCGGTGGGTTCAAAGGTCTCATTGATATGTAACTTTTTCTACCTGTTGGTGTGAATTTGGGGGCATTGCATGGTCAACACCAGCCCCCCACCCCAACTCCTTTCTTTACAATAACAATGAAGTCGGTTTGAAAAGAGGCAGTACTGTGTGATTATGCTGAAATCCTCTTCATACAAAGGCTTCAAAAAGCTCGCTGTCCCATTCTCCGGGTGATCAGTAGAGAGCTGAGCCTTTGATGGTGCTCTGGGGGGGGGGGGGGGGGGGGGTCGTGGGACAGGGGGTGCGCCCCCCTGCTGGGGCCACACTTTCGTTGCTGGGCCGATATGCTTTCATTGGCTGTGCCCATTGTCTGGGGTAAAGCGATACCCCAACACAAGCGGGGCCGAATTAACAGGTCGGCCAATCGCAGAGGGGGAGAGGGAGGGACTAATGGAGGGGGTGTCTCAATATGAGAGATAAACACAAAAAAGGGGAACAGGACAGTGGTTGATGTGGGAGAGGGGGGGTCTTCCTGGGTGGGTGAAATGGAGGGCAGGTTTGTAGGGGTCTTATGTTGTAATGTCATGTGGAATTTCTTCCAGTTAGTGACAGGAAGCTCCCTGGATTCCTCTGGTCTCTCCTGCTTTTGAGGGGTGGGGGGTGGTTGTTTGAAGGGCAGATAGTGAATACAGTGGGGGGGGGGGGGGGACACCTGATAACGGAAAGCTAAGTGTGAGCCATCGTGGTGATCAGTGACGGATTCAGGCTGGGGCAAAAAAGTATAAAGAGCAGCTATTGTATGTCAGCCACCCCTCCCCCCACTAGTAGACTGCTGCACTACATATGGTGAAGTAGGTTAAGAATATTCAGCTAATGGTTTGTCGACTATAGAGGCGAGCCAGTTGTCACACTGCATCTTATAGTGGGGCACCCACCTCATCTCATTCTCTTTACTGGAAAGGCAGCCAGCAGAGGTATTTTTCTCTCCATCACGAGGGCACATCATCCTAAGGAAACTTAGACCATTGTAAGGATACTTTATAGGGCACTGCATCACATTCCCCCTGACAGAAGGGCACTCATTAAGACACTTCATCAGATTTTCTTGCTTTATAGCGCCATCATCTCCCATGAAGGGGACACACTAGGGCACCCAAAAGTGACAGTCTTGTGACTCTAATGGGCACTTTAGCAATGTTTTTCCAGCCGTGGGGGCATTGCCCCCCTGGTCCCCCCTCTTCCCCGAGTCTCCTGGGGTGGGGGTCTTTCTTTTCCTCTTCCCTTTGTACCTGTTTCAGGTACCATTGTGTATTAACAATGTACTGTAGTCTTGCCACACACTCTTGTCAAGTCCCATAAGGAAACTGTTGTGAAAGGCGCTATGTAAATTGAATTGAATTGATGTGCTACTGAATCTGACTCCATCTTCATGTTTGTCCTCCCCTGTCACAAAACAGATGACCCTGCATGTGTCTCTATTCTATAAGCCAATATCAGACGTCCCCGCGTTGTTACCTGTGGTACGGGCCTATATCAAACGCCCCCGCGTTGTTACCTGTGGTACGGGACTATATCAGACGTTCCCGCGTTGTTTCCTGTGGTACGGGCCTATATCAGACGTCCCCGCATTGTTACCTGTGGTACGGGCCTATATCAGACGTCCCCGCGTTGTTTCCTGTGGTACAGGCCTATATCAGACGTCCCCACGTTGTTTCCTGTGGTACGGGCCTATATCAGACGGCCCCGTGTTGTTTCCTGTGGTACGGGCCTATATCAGACGTCCCCGCGTTGTTACCTGTGGTACGGGCCTATATCAGACGCCCCCGCGTTGTTACCTGTGGTACGGGCCTATATCAGACGTCCCCGTGTTGTTACCTGTGGTACGGGCCTATATCAGATGCCCCCGCGTTGTTACCTGTGGTACGGGCCTATATCAGACGTCCCCGCGTTGTTACCTGTGATACGGGCCTATATCAGACACCCCCGCGTTGTTACCTGTGGTACGGGCCTATATCAGACGCCCCCGCGTTATTACCTGTGGTACGGGCCTATATCAGACACCCCCGCGTTGTTACCTGTGGTACGGGCCTATATCAGACATCCCCACGTTGTTACCTGTGATACGGGCCTATATCAGACGCCCCCGCGTTGTTTCCTGTGGTACGGGCCTATATCAGACGTCCCCGCGTTACCTGTGGTACGGGCCTATATCAGACGTCCCCGCGTTACCTGTGGTACGGGCCTATATCAGACGTTCCTGCGTTGTTTCCTGTGGTACGGGCCTATATCAGACGTCCCCGCGTTACCTGTGGTACGGGCCTATATCAGACGTCCCTGCGTTGTTTCCTGTGGTACGGGCCTATATCAGACGTCCCCGCGTTGTTACCTGTGGTACGGGCCTATATCAGACGTCCCCGCGTTGTTACCTGTGATACGGGCCTATATCAGACACCCCCGCGTTGTTACCTGTGGTACGGGCCTATATCAGACGCCCCCGCGTTGTTACCTGTGGTACGGGCCTATATCAGACGCCCCCGCGCTGTTACCTGTGGTACAGGCCTATATCAGACGCTCCCGCGTTGTTACCTATGGTACGGGCCTATATCAGACACCCCCGCGTTGTTACCTGTGGTACGGGCCTATATCAGACATCCCCACGTTGTTACCTGTGATACGGGCCTATATCAGACGCCCCCGTGTTGTTTCCTGTGGTACGGGCCTATATCAGACGTCCCCGCGTTACCTGTGGTACGGGCCTATATCAGACGTCGCCGCGTTACCTGTGGTACGGGCCTATATCAGACGTTCCTGCGTTGTTTCCTGTGGTACAGGCCTATATCAGACGTTCCTGCGTTGTTTCCTGTGGTACGGGCCTATATCAGACGTCCCCGCGTTACCTGTGGTACGGGCCTATATCAGACGTTCCTGCGTTGTTTCCTGTGGTACAGGCCTATATCAGACGCTCCCGCGTTGTTACCTATGGTACGGGCCTATATCAGACACCCCCGCGTTGTTACCTGTGGTACGGGCCTATATCAGACATCCCCACGTTGTTACCTGTGATACGGGCCTATATCAGACGCCCCCGTGTTGTTTCCTGTGGTACGGGCCTATATCAGACGTCCCCGCGTTACCTGTGGTACGGGCCTATATCAGACGTCGCCGCGTTACCTGTGGTACGGGCCTATATCAGACGTTCCTGCGTTGTTTCCTGTGGTACGGGCCTATATCAGACGTTCCTGCGTTGTTTCCTGTGGTACGGGCCTATATCAGACGTTCCTGCGTTGTTTCCTGTGGTACGGGCCTATATCAGACGTCCCCGCGTTACCTGTGGTACGGGCCTATATCAGACGTCCCTGCGTTGTTTCCTGTGGTACGGGCCTATATCAGACGTCCCCGCGTTGTTACCTGTGGTACGGGCCTATATCAGACGTCCCCGCGTTGTTACCTGTGATACGGGCCTATATCAGACGTCCCCGCGTTGTTTCCTGTGGTACGGGCCTATATCAGACGTCCCCGAGTTGTTACCTGTGGTACGGGACTATATCAGACGCCCCCGCGTTGTTTCCTGTGGTACGGGCCTATATCAGACGTCCCCGCGTTACCTGTGGTACGGGCCTATATCAGACGTCCCCGCGTTTCCTGTGGTACGGGCCTATATCAGACGTCCCTGCGTTGTTTCCTGTGGTACGGGCCTATATCAGACGTCCCCGCGTTGTTACCTGTGATACGGGCCTATATCAGACGTCCCCGCGTTGTTTCCTGTGGTACGGGCCTATATCAGACGTCCCCGAGTTGTTACCTGTGGTACGGGACTATATCAGACGCCCCCGCGTTGTTTCCTGTGGTACGGGCCTATATCAGACGTCCCCGCGTTACCTGTGGTACGGGCCTATATCAGACGTTCCTGCGTTGTTTCCTGTGGTACGGGCCTATATCAGACGTCCCCGCGTTACCTGTGGTACGGGCCTATATCAGACGTTCCTGCGTTGTTTCCTGTGGTACGGGCCTATATCAGACGTCCCCACGTTACCTGTGGTACGGGCCTATATCAGACGTCCCTGCGTTGTTTCCTGTGGTACGGGCCTATATCAGACGTCCCCGCGTTGTTACCTGTGGTACGGGCCTATATCAGACGTCCCCGCGTTGTTACCTGTGATACGGGCCTATATCAGACACCCCCGCGTTGTTACCTGTGGTACGGGCCTATATCAGACGCTCCCGCGTTGTTACCTGTGGTACGGGCCTATATCAGACGCCCCCGCGTTGTTTCCTGTGGTACGGGCCTATATCAGACGTCCCCGCGTTACCTGTGGTACGGGCCTATATCAGACGTCCCCGCGTTACTTGTGGTACGGGGCTATATCAGACGTTCCTGCGTTGTTTCCTGTGGTACGGGCCTATATCAGACGTCCCCGCGTTACCTGTGGTACGGGCCTATATCAGACGTCCCTGCGTTGTTTCCTGTGGTACGGGCCTATATCAGACGTCCCCGAGTTGTTACCTGTGGTACGGGCCTATATCACACGTCCCCGAGTTGTTACCTGTGGTACAGGACTATATCAGACGTCCCCGCGTTACCTGTGGTACGGGCCTATATCAGACGTCCCCGAGTTGTTACCTGTGGTACGGGCCTATATCAGACGTCCCCGCGTTGTTTCCTGTGGTACGGGCCTATATCAGACGCCCCCGTGTTGTTTCCTGTGGTACGGGCCTATATCAGCCGTCCCCGAGTTGTTACCTGTGGTACAGGACTATATCAGACGTCCCCGCGTTACCTGTGGTACGGGCCTATATCAGACGTCCCCGCGTTGTTTCCTGTGGTACGGGCCTATATCAGACGTCCCCGAGTTGTTACCTGTGGTACGGGCCTATATCAGACGTCCCCGCGTTGTTTCCTGTGGTACGGGCCTATATCAGACGCCCCCGTGTTGTTTCCTGTGGTACGGGCCTATATCAGACGTCCCCGAGTTGTTACCTGTGGTACAGGACTATATCAGACGCCCCCGCGTTGTTTCGTGTGGTACGGGCCTATATCAGCCGTCCCCGCGTTGTTACCTGTGGTACGGGCCTATATCAGACGCCCCCGCGTTGTTACCTGTGGTACGGGCCTATATCAGACGCCCCCGCGTTGTTACCTGTGGTACGGGCCTATATCAGACGCTCCCGCGTTGTTACCTGTGGTACGGGCCTATATCAGACACCCCCGCGTTGTTACCTGTGGTACGGGCCTATATCAGACATCCCCACGTTGTTACCTGTGATACGGGCCTATATCAGACGCCCCCGCGTTGTTTCCTGTGGTACGGGCCTATATCAGACGTCCCCGCGTTACCTGTGGTACGGGCCTATATCAGACGTCCCCGCGTTACCTGTGGTACGGGCCTATATCAGACATCCCCACGTTGTTACCTGTGATACGGGCCTATATCAGACGCCCCCGCGTTGTTTCCTGTGGTACGGGCCTATATCAGACGTCCCCGCGTTACCTGTGGTACGGGCCTATATCAGACGTCCCCGCGTTACCTGTGGTACGGGCCTATATCAGACGTTCCTGCGTTGTTTCCTGTGGTACGGGCCTATATCAGACGTCCCCGCGTTACCTGTGGTACGGGCCTATATTAGACGTCCCTGCGTTGTTTCCTGTGGTACGGGCCTATATCAGACGTCCCCGAGTTGTTACCTGTGGTACGGGCCTATATCAGACGTCCCCGCGTTGTTTCCTGTGGTACGGGCCTATATCAGACGCCCCCGTGTTGTTTCCTGTGGTACGGGCCTATATCAGACGTCCCCGAGTTGTTACCTGTGGTACAGGACTATATCAGACGTCCCCACGTTACCTGTGGTACGGGCCTATATCAGACGTCCCTGCGTTGTTTCCTGTGGTACGGGCCTATATCAGACGCCCCCGCGTTGTTACCTGTGGTACGGGCCTATATCAGACGTCCCCGCGTTGTTTCCTGTGGTACGGGCCTATATCAGACGTCCCCGAGTTGTTTCCTGTGGTACGGGCCTATATCAGACGTCCCCGAGTTGTTTACCTGTGGTACAGGACTATATCAGACGCCCCCGCGTTTGTTTCCTGTGGTACAGGACTATATCAGACGTCCCCGCGTTGTTTCCTGTGGTACGGGCCTATATCAGATGCCACGTTGTTATGTTCCTTGTTAATTCACAAGCTGTTTGTTTTTACTCTGGATAGTAACCAGTTTCATAAAACATTCAGATCTGCACCCATAGCAAGTGTTGAACAATGTTTTATGTTATTATAAACTATGTCATTTGTCAGAATGTTGACTTAAAATGCTGTATTGCTTACAGTTTCATTTTAATATGCGCCTGCTGTTCTTAACTTATAAATGCAGGAAGTGTTTTTGTGCAGGGTGTTACAGTAATGCTTTATTTCTGTATCTTATGCATTAAACATGGAACATTATGCTGGTGTTAATGCTCTCTATTTGCTTAATATGTTTATTTCCGCTGCTTGGAATGCATTTTACTGATTAAATGTAAACATACACTTCATTTATAACTCCACTGTAGAATCTTTGTGGAAGATTGTGTGGTACTGCTATGCTGATAGCTGTGCAGTGTGTCAGAACATTGTGTACTACGCATGTAGTCAATGGCAAATTCTTACATCAGTGGTCGTGCAATGTTGATTATTTCTCAGCTGATTGGCCTAATTCAGGGGTCTCCAACCATTTTTCTTTTACAATGAGAGCTACTTTTACAGACATAACTTTGGGAGCTATTGGGGGTGGTCTAGGGTGAGAGAATGCGCTTCTGGAAATATTTTTGGTTAAATGTAGGTGAGTGAATCTTACCAAGGAGGTTAATTATCTGTATATTATCTGTGGTTTGAAAATATGCTGAGCTCTTACCAGTTTCAGTCATTAACTCTGTAAGGATGAATTACTCCTGCTTGTCCCATACCTCACTGATACTGGAAAATGCTCTCAGACCCCAGTGAAGACAGATGCTCTTTGGTGAACAGTCTCTTACTTGCCAGTAAATTTGTGAGAAAAGAAGAATTAGAGAGTGTGCTATAGATCCGCCACCAGGGTTTTGGTTCCAATTCCGCTTCCACTTTTCGCATGTGGAGTTTGTATGTTCTTCCTGTGTCCTCCCACTGTGTGTATGAATGTGCCCTGTAATAGGCTGGCATCACTTCTGGGCTGTACCCCTATCCTATTAAGCCCTCCACCCTACCCCCAACCCCACCCTGACCAGGGGTCAGTTATTAGAAGATGAATGGATGGGATCAACTAGCAATCCATACACGCATATAAAAGCAACCATTGAACATCAAATTAGAGTTGTTTGAGCATTTTAAAATCTAAAAATGATATTTAAAATAAAATTACGTCTGGTCTCCAATTCTATTTTATCGTATAGTACTATTTTGCCTGTAATAAGTAGGCATAACAAATTAAATGTCAGTTCTGAATAATTTCCAACAGAGGGCGCCCAAAGCACTAAGTGCAACAGTATAGCACAATATTCCAAATGTCAACAATTACGTTGATATTTGCTAATAATTTCTGACATGGTTTACTGATGTTTACAACAATTCCCAAGCAAGCATTTTGTTATAAAACAACTGAGATAAAAATAGTTACCAGATAGTTCAAACTAATAGAGTTTGACAATAACAATAAAAGCATTTTGTATAACCTTCCATCTGTAGGAAAGATTCAAAAGGGTAACTCGTGCTTTTTTGTGAATTTACTACCCTGCATCACCTTAAAACGTTTTAACGCTCTTTTTTCACATTAGCCAGAGGGTTTTCTTTCTTCCCCTTCTCAAATGACCATACCTCTGATGTCCTAGTCTTCCTGTGAGTTTTGGGGACATTTCCTGTTCCGCTAGTGGCTCGATGGTGAATCTGTCAGTCCCCTGAAAATCAGGGCAGACCTGAGCCCTGCTGCCTCACTCTGTAGCCAACGTTCACTCAGTCAGGGGCACCATGATGTCTTTACAGAGAACTACGCTTCCCCTCTGACAATGACAGTCTCTGAATGTGCATCGACAAATATAAATGTGTGATTTCGACTGAGAAAACGGTGCCTTTCACATGGGGTATGGTGGTCCGTTGATATTTGCTAGGAATTTCTGACATGGTTTACTGATGTTAGCCTACGTGATCTCTCCAAGGGATGGCCTGGATCATCAAATCAGACATTATTTGGAGTTTCCAGAAAATGTCAGTAACTTATGTGGTTAATAAAGTAATAAAGTAAAAAAATAATTTATTCCAACGATTCCATAACACATATTAACCATGGCCCCAGGAATGTCCGTGGGCTTTTCTGACATGTAGACACATTTCTCGTCATTGCCTTGGGAGTGGCGTTCTGAGTGCACCCTTAAACTCCCAAGAAATCGCTTAATTTATCAGTATAAATCACGACAGCAAAGCAAACACTTGTTTGGGGGAGGGGACGTGGTAAAATCTGAGTAAATATATGTAAAAAAAAAGAATAGCTGTAGCCCCGGAGAAGATGACGGCAGATGGCGCGACGGTCTCCACGGAGACGGCGAAGAGCTGCGCGCGCGTATTTAGGCGTGACGTCAAGCCGCTGTCCGGACTGGAGGCGCACATAGCAGCGGGAAAGCGCGCACGTTTGAATGGAGCCCGAAAAGAGCTCAGGTGCAGAACCGCACTGTGGATACGAGACGGGGGCGCGCTGTGCGTCCGGACCGGGGTTTGTGAACGTCGCCAGGAATCGTAGAACGCGGATAAGAGTCCATAATGCCTTCAATTACTTAAAGTAAACATACTTTAAAATAATTACTTGGTAATTTTACTGACTCAGTGGACAAATGCACTATTTATTAACCAGTGACAATGTTGTATAGTAACATGACAAAAATTTAATAAAATAACCAAATATGTCATGCTGTAGAAGGATATGCTATTATGGCCTGGCTGAATTGAATTAATATAATCAATGTACTTGGTACAATAATTTTCTGCTGCTTTGGAAGGATTGTGTTTCCACTGTGGTTCTTCTGAAATTTTTTTTTTAAGAAATGGCAACGCTTTGGTGTCCGTTCTAATGGCTAAAGAGGGATCTGCTGTGACAGGAACTGACTGTATCTGGGCCACCCGAGCTGGCCGCGACCCAGTCTACAATGTAGGTCAGTGTGTTTCCGTGCTTCTCTGGGAAGGTGAGGGGGTGGACAGAGGCAGGGGTGGCCTTCAGGAGCCTGGGGGGAAGTTGTGTGGAATTTGGGAGGCATCTGTGATGTTTGCCATGAAAATCCGGGGTCATGCTAGCAGGAATGTGGGGTAGGAAGGGGTCGTGTACCCACAAGGGACAGAGCCAGTCGTCAACTGTCACCCCACCGTCCGGAAGATGGGGACGTGAACCAAGCTCAGGACAGTGCAGTGCATTGTGCTGGAGAATGTTGAACTGGTAGCAGTCTGCGCAGTCTTACTCTAACACACTCTCCTTATGTGTACGTTTTAGGTTTATAAGAAAGGTGTCAGCCTAGAGTGGCATGTGTTTCTGCATTGCTGTCCTATTACTGGGGCACTCAGGCTAACTGCTCACTCAAGCAGTTACTACAGCAAGAGACTTAAACTAAAAACCTTCAGGCGTTCAGTCTGTGTCCCTAACCAAGCAGCCACCAGCTCTCCATGAGCTGGCCGATTTAAAACAGATGTCATTCATTCAAATTCAAGGCTTCCATCCATTTTCCATCCATAGGCTTGTGGGTTGGGGGCCATTCTCTGCCTGCGCAGATGTGCAGAAATACCCGGACAGAGATTCATGCTTTATGCGCTAAACTGTTCTGCGATCGAAACACTGACTTTGTATGGTTTGTTTACATGAGTCTCTGCCCAGCAGCAGCCACACAGACACACATTTTTTCATGTTTGCATATTTTCTCTTCCGAAGATGACTTTGGAAGACAGACAGAAGACATTAAAGAAATATATTAAACAAAATAGCTTAAATACAAATCAAATCTTCATTTCAATACAAAAAGACTCTTAGGCACTTAAAACACCTCGAAAAATGAAGTGGTTTCCAGAAAGCGCCACTCTGCCAACGGCAGAGTCTGTACAGACACGGTCTACATGGCACACGCTTCCCACACGCTTCCCACACGCACACGGATGCAAAGGCAGAGGCCCACAGGGGAGGCATCCTACATTACTCCGACATTACTCCGACATTACTCCTACATTACTCCGACATTACTCCGACATTACGCCACCTCACTAGGCCGCCACGCTCTCTTCAGCTGACGCCTTACAGTCAGAGCGGGCCTGACATTTGCAGGAAGCAGCCGCTTGGCCTGCGAATACATTCCTTTACCTATCAGTTGTGACAGGACGTCTCTTAACAGATAGTATCTCAGTAATATTGATACTGCTGATAGTTTACTTCTCTCTCGGCAAAGAATATTAAACTGCAATATTACCACGTTTTCTCTAATCTATCAAAAATAATAACCAGTTGCATACGGCCAGAGAAGAAGTTTAGAATAAGGTCATTCATCACCACATTCCTGTTCAAATGGACAACCAGTCGCTGTTGTCCAGTATTGGACATATCCAACTTGTTCCACTGCAAAAAACGTGCAGTTTCTTCACTCTTCATGTCGTCGTTGTTGGCCCGTGACGAATCCTGGTTTTCCAACAAGGTCATCGATAATATAGATAACTAAGGCAGCTAAGGTCGAGTTACATCTGCAGGATTTTGCAGTCAGCCTGAGCACAGGATAGACCTGAATCTAAGAGTCACACCAATCCAATGAGAGTAAATGTTAAAGTGCAAGCAAATATTTTTGGCCAATCACCCAATCGCCTGAGGGTTTGACTGATGGGCAGAAGGCCCAATGGCGTGATGGGAGCTTGCTATGGGCGGGAATCTCATATGGGAGATACTGGGTGCCCACGCTGCTAGGGTTCTTTCACTGGACCCCGGCTTGGGGGGGAGGGGTAACGAGGGCGGAGGGGGGCGTAGGTGTGGACGTCATTGTGGAGGCTGATGGATGGCCCGGAGGGGTTTCTGTGGGCAGGGCAGTGTCGCCGGCAGCGGCAGTGGCGGATCCACATAAGCCGGCGGGAGAAGCTCTCGCCGTCGGGGCAGTGGAAGCGCAGCCGCACCGTGCGCGTCAGCGAGGGCGTGCAGCAGCGGCTGTCCGAGCAGGAGCCGCAGGAGCGTGGCCGGTACCGCCTTGCCGTGGAGCAGCCCGCAAACGTGATGCGCACAGGCTCCTGGGGCCACACCGTTCGCTGGCACTTCTTGCCTCTCTGTAGGGGGCGACAGAGAGAAACCAGTCGGCCAGATTAGCCAGGGAGGATGGAGCGGGAGCTTGTCCCCTGCTGTCCTTCATTTGAAATTCGGCAAAACATCTACTTTAGCGCTTTCCAACCCAGTCCTCAGGGAACCCCAGACACTCCACGTTTTTGCTCCCTCCCAGCTCCCAGCACACCTGTACAGGGCATTCAGTGTTGTTGCTGGGAGCTGGGAGGGAGGAAAAACGTGGAGTGTCTGGGGTTCCCTGAGGACTGGGTTGGAAAGCGCTGATCTAGCTGTATGAACAATCCAATGTTAAGCTGTGCATCTTCCGTACAGGAGCATCTGACAAGACCTGCAGTTTCAGTTACTAATTCAATAACGCTCAGAGGTTTCAAAAAAGCCACCTTAAGCCTCTCATTTCTGCTTCACCAAGCAACTTCATTTGCTTCTTCCTCCCTGGAAAGAAGCTGATAATTTTACCCAGTTTATCCACAGCTGGGTGGATTGCTGGGATAATATAATGTAGTGCTGGGCCATATGACCTCAAATCAATTTCACGATTAAACAATTAATTGAACATTTTACTTCAATTGCAATTAATGAACGATTATTTTGTTTCGGGGTTTTCTTTATTTGTTTTATTTTTTGCTCTCATATTTCATTGACAAGACTTGTACTGTAAATACGCACTGTGGGCAGCGGTGGCGTAATGGTTAGGGAAGTGCACTTGTAATTGAAAGATTGCTGGTTTAAATCCCCGAGCAGCAAGGTACCACTCAGTACCCTGAGCAAGGTACCACCCCCAAGCACTGCTTCCCGGGATGAATTAGCTGCCCCCTGCTATGTCACGGTGTCATGTATGGGTTAAATGCAGAGGACACATTTCCTTGTTGTGTGCTGTGGTGTGTCAACACTGATCACCAAATTCTAATTCTGAAATTACTGACAGATGTATTTGTAAGATTACGTTGAATAGAGGTTCTGAATGTCGGTTTTAATTAACTTTCATTTATTTGCCCAAACCTATGGGATAGATGGATGGATGGATGGATGGATGGATGGATGGTTGGATAGATGGATGGATGGATGGATGGTTGGATGGATGGATGGATGGATGGATGGTTGGATGGATGGATGGGTGGATGGTTGGATGGATGGATGGGTGGATAGATGGATGGATGGTTGGATAGATGGATGGATGGATGGATGGTTGGATAGATGGATGGGTGGATGGTTGGATAGATGGATGGATGGATAGATGGATGGATGGATGGGTGGATGGTTGGATAGATGGATGGATAGATGGGTGGATAGATGGATGGATGGATGGATGGGTGGATGGTTGGATAGATGGATGGATGGATGGATGGATGGTTGGATGGATGGATGGATGGGTGGATGGTTGGATGGATGGATGGGTGGATGGTTGGATAGATGGATGGATGGTTGGATAGATGGATGGATGGTTGGATGGATGGATGGTTGGATAGATGGATGGATGGATGGGTGGATGGTTGGATAGATGGATGGATGGATGGATGGATGGATGGATGGATGGGTGGATGGTTGGATAGATGGATGGATGGATGGGTGGATGGTTGGATAGATGGATGGATGGATGGGTGGATAGATGGATGGATGGATGGGTGGATGGTTGGATAGATGGTTGGATAGATGGATGGATGGTTACCACATCATTCATCCCCAGCCACAGAGCAACATCCTGCCCAGTTACAGCTGGCAGGAGACAGTCTGTCCCACCTTGAGCTGCAGTCTGACCTCCGGGTCACACAGCCGGATCTGGCACAGTCGTGTCTCCCTGATGAGCTGGCACTCTGCGTTGCTATTGGTCACACGGCTGGACACGCCCATCCCGCAGGTCGCAGAGCACTCTGACCAATCGGTGGTCTGCGGCAGGCACTGGGTGGTCTGCAGGGACTGGACAAAGGTGTGGGGGCGGGACTTCCACTCTAAGGGGGCAATGGGAGTCAAATTGCATGCTTAGAAAAGGCTCTTCATAACTTTTTATGGTCTTATACACTATAATACAGCCATTATTTTGTCTGGACCCCCCCCCCCCCACACCGATTCAGCATCTGTTCTACTTTTGCCTTGATGAGGTCTTTAAAGATCAGGTGAAAAAAAGGTGAATTATGGCCTGAACTTGCACAAAAATAAGTTATGCTTCATAATCCCCTGGCCACAGGAATGTATGCTGGTTTATTGCCACTGAACAATAAAATTCCAGCCATCTGTCTAGTTTTCATCTTCCAGTTTCCCTGCAAGACTCAACACGGAAATAAAAAAATAAAGATCCAGAAGCTATCAGTCGCTCCGCACAAGACGCTCATTGCCTCTCTCATCGCTGACTTTCCACATCTGCGCTGTCCTGATGGGGGCCCCCACAGCCTGTCATATGGGGGAGGGGGATCAAACCCCGCAGTGGACTTCTGGCTGAAGCCTGGCATGGAGCCGACATGCAGTGCGGACGCCCAACACAGACATGCAGCACACAGCATGCAGCATATACATAAAACACACACTGTTTACACAAGCTCAGTCCAAAAGCCGGGGACAGATTTTAAAGGCGGCCATGCTTAAAGGGGTGACAGAGAAGCAACGGCGCAGGAGAAAATGCGATGGGTACCTTGGAATGTGCCCGCAGTGCCGGGGTGGCGGGGGCCTGGTGGTGGCAGCACTGCACTGCTGATGGCATTGGGGTGAGCCAGGGGCCCCACGGGGCCCTCACCTACATGGTTGCTGTCCTCGCAGACCCACTCCTCGCAGCAGCGGCCCTCAGGGCGCAGGAGGCGCGGGCTGGCGCAGCGCGGGTCCGGCAGCGGCATGCGGTGCGGGCACAGCGGCATGCAGCCCAGCACTCCGTCCATGCAGCTGCACTGGTGTTGGCAGCTGGGCTGGAAGTGCTCACCGTGCTGGTAGAGGCGCCCGCCGAACTCGCATGGCCGGCCCTGTGCATCTGCTGCAGGTGCAAGAACCCATGATCACGTGCGTGCTACCGCACCACAGCGCCCCCTGCGCTCCTCCTTACAGCCGGGAACGTCAGTGCTCCTTCATTTAGCAGATGCTATGAAATACAAGTTTAGTAAGAGCAACAGAAGGAAGTCACAGGTTTTATAAAAACACAAAGGGCCCAGTATGTACAGTTAGCCGGCTGCAGTGTCTTCGAGGGGTACCCAACCCAGGAACTGGCTAACGGATTCTTACTAACCTAACACAGTAACAGCCTGAACAATTAATAGGTGCACTAATGCATAGGTAGAGAAAAAATAACTCATTAGATGGAAACAAGGTTTCTAAGTCTCTAGCAAGTCACTCCAATGTCCAGTGACCAATGACTGCATTGGGAATTAAGCAAAATTCCGCCCAGCAGGTACGTTTCCCCAGTGCTGTACAGTGTCATACATCTTTGGGTAAATGGCACATGCTGGGTGGGAATATTAATCCTAAAAGATTTACAAAGACAATGTGTGATAACGACCTTCTGCCCCCCCCCGGTCCTCACCCCGGCAGAGCCCCCGCTCTGGGTCACCATTTGCACCCATCTGGCAGCGCAGACCCTTGATGTGGTCGCAGGGCTGGCTGGGGCCGCAGTCCTGGTTGAACTGGCGGGCGCAGACCCTGCAGCAGCCGCATGCGTCAGTGGCCAGGCTGACCCCCGGTGGGCAGATAGGGGGTGATGTCGGGCAGGAGCACACTTGGGGGCAGCTGCTGTTACCCTGGGGGGGGGGGGGTCAACAGACCTTCATGACCAACAAGGAAGAGTGTCAATGGATAAAGTTGGCAGAAAACTAACCCTTTACAATTTGTAACTGAAGGAAGGAAACAAGTAAAATCATGCAGGTATGCTTCTGTGTGGGGGGGGTCATTCCTAAGGTTAGAGGTTGGAGTTTTTATGTTTAATAAATGGAAACAACTTTGTGCCAGAATGTTGCTTGTTCTGTGCTACGACTAATGACAGCAATATGAGTGGCGCTGACAGTACGGTTGCCATGGAGATGCTGTTTTTTCATGTCAGGAAACAAACAGAGAGAGAGAGGGAGAGATAGAGGGAGAGCGAGAGCTCCGTGCCCCTGCCACACCGCGGGGAGACCCACACCTGACCTCCTCCCCCCGTGGCACCCTGAGTGGGCACGCCTGCAGTCTTTACATGGCCAGCAGGAGCTAAGCCCCCCCTCCCCCCCAGCCCACATTCCAGCTGCCGGCAGCCTGTCACGGCTGTTTACTGTTAGGGGGCGTCAGCAGAGAACAGACACAGACCACGCGGCGCACGGCACGCAGCTGGAAGCGGCCCGGCTTGGGCTCCTACCACCTCAGAGGAAGGACTGACAATCTCTACACGAGAATAAGGTTCAGCCACAAAGTGCAGCAGGCATGGCCAACACCGCTCCTAATCTCATACTAAAGTTCATGACACTTTCTGCATAGATGCCTGTAAGGTTACTGTAACGTCCGCGCGTGCTAAAGACAGAAACCTGCCAGATTCAGGCGTTCATGGCCAAATGCACAGAAAACATACAATGTGGTACAATGCCAGATCATTCGCCCCACAAGGGAACAGATGCAGAGACAGCCATGGACAGAGGTCCAGTTATGATGAAGGAGTATAGCTATATGTTAGAGAGACCAGCGTGCGATTTGGGGACTCACCGTGGCTGCAGTGATGCACAGAAGTGGAAGCAGGACCAGGAGGGAAGCCTGCGCCAAGCTCTTGGGGGCAAACATGCTCTCCTCGTTTCTTGGCAACGAATGTGACCGTCGCTGAAGCTTCAGAGTCCGTGATACGACGGGGGAGAGAAGTCCCTGTCTGTGTTCAGAGCCCGCCTGGGTGTGCGTGTCCGTCCCGCACCCTGCCTCCCCCGCGACTCTCAGCGGCTCTCCGCTCCGCTTCATTGAGAAATCAGTCCTCTGCCGCCCGGCCACTTATAGCGGCTGGACGCCGGCCCCCCCGTGACATCACCGGGCAGCCCCCTTACTGGGTGGGGTGGGGGGAGAAGTGGTGGAGCAGAGGGGACGATAAAAAAGGAAGAACGGTGAGTGATTGAGGAGAGGAGACCCGGCTGGCGGATATGCGATGGGAAGCGCAAACCTGCTGGAGGAGACACGCACCACAGTAAAACCGAATCCCTGCGAAATTCGCACCTGCTTTTTTCACAGGGAAATAAAAAAACAAAATAAAAACAAAGAGAGATTCCCTTGTGCAAAATCCTGTGGAGCAAGTTTTATTTACAAAACTATGCACAGTGCAAAATTTTGTCAAGTAAGTATTTGTTGCACATGTAAAGCAAAATTTAAACTGGGTGCAAAATTTATCAAAAAGCGCTGAGTAGAAAATTCGCAGCCACACTGCGTGTGACATTCATCTCTCTTTGAATCTGGTGTATATTTAAAGAAAAATGAATATTACAAAGTGTGACAAGGCTTAAATAACTGAAAGGTATAGTGATAGTTTGTTTAAAAAAAGAAAGAAAAAAGACAAAATTCAAGCACAAAATGCTACAGATTTGCAAAGCTTGGGAAACAATCCAGACGACGATGAGACTGAATAAGCAGGCAGCGCGAGCCGCGGAGAGGGAGGGTTACCCGGCAGCCTTCTCGGGTGACGCGCGAGCCGCGCAGAGTGGAGGTTACCCGGCAGCCTTCTCGGGTGACGCGCGAGCCGCGCAGAGTGGAGGTTACCCGGTAGCCTTCTTGGGTGACGCGCGAGTCGCGCAGAGGGGAGGTTACCCGCAGCCTTCTCCGGTGACGCGCGAGTCGCGCAGAGGGGAGGTTACCCCACAGCCTTCTAGGGTGACGCGCGAGTCGCGCAGAGGGGAGGTTACCCCACAGCCTTCTAGGGTGACGCGCGAGTCGCGCAGAGGGGAGGTTGCCCCACAGCCTTCTAGGGTGACGCGCGAGTCGCGCAGAGGGGAGGTTACCCCACAGCCTTCTAGGGTGACGCGCGAGTCGCGCAGAGGGGAGGTTACCCGCAGCCTTCTCGGGTGACGCGCGAGTCGCGCAGAGGGGAGGTTACCCCACAGCCTTCTCGGGTGACGCGCGAGCCGCGCAGAGGGGAGGTTACCCTACAGCATTCAAGGGTGACGCGCGAGCCTCTTAATGGCCTGACGGCTGCGTCGCTTTCAGCGTCAGCCAAGGCGGAGAGAGGCTAGACACCTTAGTCAAAGATTCCGTAACCAGAGTGGAAATATAGGACGGCCATTAAAAAAAAGAAAAACAGGAGACAGGGAATCCCCCCTTTGCCTGGTTACGAGGTGTTTGAACGCTGAAAACAATGGAGAATCCCACCAACGCCCCCTCATCGTGGGAAGTGCCTGTGCTCGGACCCCCCTCCCTGCCACAAACCGGCATCCTTCCAAAGGCTTTCCTGACGTGTCACATTCCAGGAAAGGCAGGTTCCCTCGCCACTGAACCTGCTTGTTCTCATAGGAAAAACACAAACCGGGTTTGTCGGCCTGAGAGAACATATGGAAAAGTGTTTTTGTTCTAGTACAGGAAGTCCTCGGGTTCACTCTGGCTCACGCTGCCGTTTAATTGCACTTTGGATGGGACGGCCATCAAAAGCTAGCAGGCCTGACTAATGTCTGTTACTCAGGGCTTCTGAACGTAGAGTTCCCCATGGGGACAACATCAGCAGACCTTCATAGTGTTCTCTCAGCCTGATATTTTCTGATTATAGGTTAGAGTCCCTATAACACCATAGTCAGCTGGGGCAGATACCACAACCAAGAGGTGAAGCTGGAAAAAATAATGACTGAAATAATGTCAGTCGCAGGATGCAGTCCTGTTCACGGTGGCCATGATTTTAGGATGACAGCATTTTTCTAGTCATTCCTGTTAAGTCATCCTCAGCGATTCTGCCCAAAGAACTGGTGGCACATTCAATTCCTAGTGGTGTATGGACACAAGAGAAAAACACTTGAGAATGTCTCTGCACTGAGCGTCCATGGCGTGTATTGGGGTGGTGTAACATGTCCGTGCACTGAGCGTCCATGGTGTGTATTGGGGTGGTCTAACATGTCCCTGTACTGAATGTACATACCGTGTTTTTGGGTGGTGTAACATGTCCGTGCACTGAGCGTCCATAGCGTGTATTGGGGTGGTGTAACATGTCCCTGTACTGAGAGTACATACTGCGTATTTGGGTGGCGTAACATGTCAGTGCACTGAGCGTCCATGGCGTGTATTGAGGTGGTGTAACATGTCCCTGCATTGAGCGTCCATGGCGTGTATTGGGGTGGTGTAACATGGCCCTGCATTGAGCGTCCATGGCGTGTATTGGGGTGGTGTAACATGTCCCTGTACTGAGTGTACATACCGTGTATTTGGGTGGTGTAACATGTCCCTGCACTTAGCATCCACGGTGTGTATTGGGGTGGTGGATGTGGGTAGTGGCTGGTTAGGGCAGGGGGTGTTGGTTTGAGTTACTGATGGTGATAATTGGTGAAGGCAAAGGCTACAGGTGATGAGGTTACAGAATTGCAGTGGCAGTTAGCAGTGCATGTGACTAAGTTTTAGGCTGTTGGGGCAGGAGGAGGCAGTCCGGATTCCTGGGATTCCTGGTCCACAAAGCCAGGATGTGTGTGCTGCCCCCCAGCCAAGACCCCGATGGAGGGGGGGTGCCTGTTTGGTGGCTGGGCCCGTTGGCTGCGTGCCAGCCATTGTTGGCCGGCCAGATAAACATTTCCAGCCGTAGCTGGGGGTGACTCCGGACTGGGCTGTACATTACCTTGGTGCTCAACGGCCTGCAGAATCAACAGGCGGCACAAGTGTGACAGCTGCTATAAAACGAGGGGGGGGCAAATATGAGGTGAAGAGTAAGCAACTGGGGCCCTTGGAGCCCCTGTGCAAAACATTACACTTTTACTTTATATCCAGTTATACAGCTGGGTAGTCACTTATATTCAGGACCTTGCTGGTAGGTCCCACAGCCGGACCGAACCTGCAGGCCCAAAATCCCTCCTGCCTCTGATCCTACGGAGGTACCTTTGACAGTGGACTCGTGTTCAAGCTCGATGCAGAGCTTGGCTGATAAAGCTTGGCTTTTGAAAAACACATTAATTTGCTGTTGCATAGATATGCCTTTCAGCTGCACAGGGCAAGCGGGAGGGGAGGGAGTGGGGGATCTCCCATCTTAATCACGGAGCAGGTTCTCAGTGGCTGCTGAAAGAAGGCCCATTTTTCATGAACTTTAGAGCCCTTTTCCCTGGCAACACATTCATTAGTTATCAAATGGGAAAATAAACATTCACTAAAAATATCACAGAGTGAATGTGAGCGTGATCGGGCCGCCTCGCACGGACTACACGCAGGAATCTCCGGCTTCTCCAGTGAGGTGACACAATGGCTGTACCGTGCATCTTTCTGGGCTGCGTGCAGCTGTCACCATGCCAACGCCACTGAGCAGGTCCCACGAAAGGGTTGCTTGCCACGGCAGGGAGGCGGAGCCCTGAGAAAACAGGAAACGCCAAGAAAAACGAGGACTAAGATCTGTTTTTTCCTCTGCTGCATGTACCACTTGACGGCCTCACCGTGGGTCCGCTCACAGGTGTGCGTGTGCGCGTGCTTACTGGTGGCGTGCGTCCCACCCTCTGTGGTGTTCAGATGTTTTCGGTTTGTTGGTACCCTCCTGCATGGGGGTCCCTGAAGCAAGTGGCGACGTCCACATAAGACACAGAGCCCCTGCTGCATGGGTCCCCACGGACGTAAACCATGCTACAGCCGCTAATGCTAAAACTCCGTGTTGAATATTAATTTCATGGCCATTATCTTGAATGAGGCCTGTTTGGTGACAGACTGTGACTGGAGAGTGTCAGCCTGCTTATCCTACTGGATAAGCTCTCGATTTGGGGGCGGGGGGGCACATTCCTCGTGAGGGTGTCCCAGACACGCCTTCGGCATCCATGACATTCCCTGAGACAGCCGGCCTTAATAAATTGCATTATTTCGGGACGAGAGGCAAACATCCCTTCTGTCATCTGAATGGAGAAACAAAAAGCATTAGAACTGGCCCTCCTCTCCCAACTCTGCTCTGGGAAATACACAACAAACCTCCAATGAAATCTGTATTTCTGTATCACAGCCAGGAGACCATAAACACGGATATTTTTGCCACGTACATTTCCTGCATCTCCAGATGGACAACGACCTGGAAGCTGCACAGATCCAGGACCAGTCAAGGGCAGAGGTTGAGGACAGAGGTGACATTTTCACTTGTTGAACATCACCAGAAGATCGCCATGGCTACCCACGTCATACATTTCATACACCCAAAATAAAATTTTTGCCTGGCTACCTTACAACACGAAATTAAGCACTCGTTATGAAATATGGCCCTGATTTAATAACACAGCTCATCGTGCTATTTCAAATGCAGCGCTACGAAAACACACGTTACCCGGTTACCTTCAATAAATATAACGCCCATGCATGCACACAATGCTCGCGAGCGGTCAAACCGACAGATGCAATTAACTGGAACGCACAAAATGGGATCTTTCCAGGCTGATGCGTGACTCTATTTTAAACCAAGTGCATATTTTACGTTTAAATATATCAGTGGAAAATATTGTGAATCGATCCAGGCCCAGTGTGATCAGTGTGTTTCATAAGGTCAGCATCTGGGGGGGGGGGGGGGCTTGTCCTGAAAATGGAAGATGGTAGTTTTAGTGTCTATATGACAACACTGTGTGGGTCAGAGGGATAAGCTGCTGGGTCTGTAATCAGAAGGTTGTTGGTTTAAATTTTAGACTTAGCAGAATGATGTCACCATTGGGCACCTGAGTGAGACTCTTACCCCCACCCCCAACTGCTCCAGGGGCTAGTTGACCCTGCTTTGGATAAAAGATTCTGCTAAATAACTTACATGTAAATGCACCCATTTGTACAATAGATCCAGTCTAAGCAGAATTCATCTTGCCACATGCCACTGTCATGCCTGCACATTACTGTGCACAAACTCAAGCAGCCCATCCTGTCACAGGCCACCGTCACGCCTGGAAGTTAACATCAGGAGGCTGAAGTGGCGCATTGCTAACTCTTACACAGTTTCCAGATTCCGAGACTTAGTTTTTTAAGGGTGGGGTCAGCAAGACAAGAGAAAGGTGTGGATGCCTTGGAAGCCCCCCTACACTCCCCTGGACCTGCCGATGATGTCATAAGGGTTTACGGCGGGCGCTTTCATATCCTGGGCCAGACATCTGGCCATTTCTGCCTCAAACGGTCCAAGGCAGGTGTGAGCAGGACTGTCCCAGTCACACAATGAGGTCCATTTACCTGGCCAGTGCCAAGGTGAGTGGACTGCTGGGTCTCATGGCCCGCCCCCACATTCCTCCGCCCCGCTAAAGAGGAGCGATGAAAGCCAGAGGTGATACCACACGGTGATACCCTCCATCACATGGCAATAAACTGGCCATTGTCTGGTTGCTTCATCCAGGTGTGCTGTGGGCCAGTCCCCATTCCAGAGCTACTGGGCAGGGGTGTGTTCTCCAAAGCCGTTGCCATGGCACCGTGCCCCGCCTGCCAGCATGTGACCCATAGCCTCCTGCTGCAATTTCCCACCATGCTACAGCCTGTGTGGCGTGCACCGATAAACCGCTAAACACCCTACTGGTGCGCATATATACGCAACCGGGGAGATCTGTTAGCTGTGAGCTGCCATTTTGGCCACCTTGAGGACTCATTCCACTGGGGTGTGTCCTCTCTCCTGGAGCACGATGAAAGGCGACTTCCTGGAAGGCCGTTATTTGCAGCGTCAAGGTTCCCCCCCCCCTGCCCCCAGCCATCAAAAGGCACCCTGTCCAAGGAGAGAAAAAACAAAGGGAAAATCAGATGATGACGCCAGTTACTAACGAAGTCCTTTCAGCTGGTTTCTTGCTTCCCTGAAGTCCACAAACACAGCAGAACTGTCGGGGGCCAGTGACCCTGCTGCACAACACAGTGGTGTTTTGTTAATGGGCGGGGGGTGGGGCGGATGGAGGGCGAGTGGCTGCTTTGTGGAAGCCTCACAGAACCTTGCCTGTGACTCCCGATGGAGAAAGTTATCTAACGGTGCTGTAAACAGAAAGTTCCAGAAGCGGAGGGGGACATAAACAAATATCGTTAAAACTGATGTTTGCCGGGCCGTCAGTCAGCTATGGCCTGAACACACCCCCCTACCAGTCCCACCTTGCAATGGGGGCTCCCGGGATGCTGGTCTGTTGGCAACCCAGAACTGATGGTGTGGGAGAAGAGTCATCGTCATGGGGCTTTCTGTGACACCCCAGCGCGGTCGCAGACGTATGGCCAGTGTACAGGCGCCCCGTGACCCCAAGCGCGGTGCCAACAACAACCCCCGGAGTGCCTGGCTAACGACTGCCTCAGCTGCAAACACTGGCGCTCACTGTTAGTATATATAAACCGCCTTCATATAAATAATAACCAGGCTATTCTGAAGCACCATTTGTCAGTACTTTCCTCTAGGTAACAAACTGGCCAATGGCCTCTGTGTAACCGGGGAAACTTTTTAATTAGGGTCATAGATCAAAACAGAGCATTATATTTCAGACACTTGCTGCTTGGATGATGGCCCAGGGGCCCAAATAAAGCAGGGGGGGGCACACGGGGAGCACATGTTGGTGCTGTGACCCCTGTCACCAGCCTGGAGCCTGGATGGAGTCCAGAAGTCCACAGAAGGAAGCACTGCGAGTTCTGGGCTCACCCCGAGAGCCCCCTGCCCCCCCCCAGCTGTCGTGGGCACACCTGGTCTTGGGGAGGGGAAACTGCCCCCTGTCCGTCCGCTTTGGAAACACCCAGTGGCAGCGGAAAGTGGGGGGTGGTGAGAGAGCTTGCGATGCTGCCTGACTGACGGCACCAGAGCGGAACACTGACCCCCCCCCCCCCCCCCCCATAGCTGTCCCCTCACAATGTGCAAAGAATCACAGCTGCAGCTCCTGATCAGGGCTTTGGAGACCAAACAGGAAGTGGCTGAAGTTCAGGTCACTGGAAGAAAACATGACCATGAGGTTCATCACAACCCACCAAGACGTAAGCGGAACCCAGGGGCCAATTTGCAGTTTCTGCGGCCCCACTCCGAAAGTCACTTTGGGGCCCCACTCATATTTAGTGGAGTGACTCTTTGTGGCCAACAGGGGGCCTCATGCCACATGAGTATGCTGCATATACATGGCTTGAATGGTGGTAAGTATCGCTGCTACCCCAGTCTCCATGCCTACCTTATTCTCCACTCGTCCCTTGATTCTCCAGCAAGATGGCCGCCATACCTGGCTCCACGTGAGCCAGAAAGCACAGACTGAAGATCTGCGAATCTCCAGCTTCATCCTCAATCTGCCCCAAGCCACATCTGCTGGGGTTTTCGGGTGGCTAAGGTCATTCCCCATGTGCTCCTGATCCCCACACTTCTGAATTTGTATCTGGCGACAGAGATTTACACAGTCGACTGACAACAGCAACTGAGAAACAAAATTTATAAGCTTAGGGTTCCTTCTGACTGTAATAACAAGGCGTCCCTCAGTCCAGCGTGAAGGTGCTTTCAATCGTACAGCAGGTCAGCTCACTTAATTGCTAAATAATTTTACTTCAGCACCTGGTGCAATGCTGTTGACGCTTTAAAATCACCCTTTTAATTTGTTTTAAATTCACTTTCCTTATGTCAGCGTGGTAAATCCGGGTTACGTTTACAGTGAAAAATGTATCATTCTGGAACATTCTGTGTTGCGTGACTGCAGATATTTTCTTAAGGGCAGTAATAGGGTGTCAAACTCGTGTTGACGGAAGACTGTAAATATAGCTTGTTTTCGTGCTGAAAATTGTATTGTAGTTCAAAAGAGAGGGGACTCGTTCGGAGGCTCGGAAAAAAAACTCACACTCACTTATTTGCTTCTCAGTCCTCTTATACAAGATGGTGCAAAATGGCTAAATCGCTAATGGGTAGGAGAGAGTTTACTTCATCTGTCCGAGGTGCTATTACAATGGGTGCAGCCCTTCAAAATAAAACTGAAAAAACTGCAGGAGAGAGGCCACAGCGATTATCCGGCCCGTCTAGGGAGCCTCGCTGCTGCAGGCTGCTGATGTTACTGCTCTATGTTTTGGGAATTGGCCACAAGCTGTTCAGGAGTGGAAGATGGGCAGCTTACCGCAAAGCAAGTGCAGCACAAACAGATCTCACAGATTACTTACAAATACTCAGCACTAAGAAATGTCATGGATTACTTACAGATACTCAGGACATAGAACCCAAAACCAGTCCGTTTTCTGTACATACATACACACATACATATATCCATCCATCCATCCATCCATCCATTTTCCAAACCTCTTATCCTACTGGGTTGCGGGGGGTCCGGAGCCTATCCCAGAAGCAATGGGCATGAGGCAGCGAACAACCCAGGATGGGGGGGCCAGCCCATCGCAGGGCAGACTCACACACCATTCACTCAGACATGCACGCATGCATGTGAGGAAACCCCACGACGACATGGGGAGAACATGCAAACTCCACACGCATGTGACCCAGGCGGAGACTCGAACCCAGGTCCCAGAGGTAACCACTGGACCACCATGCCGCCCCCCTATATATATATATATATATATATATATATATATATATATATATATATATATATATATATATGTATGTATGTGTATGTATATATGTATATGTGTGTGTGTGTGTGTGTACATATACATTCACACATATACATATGCACGCACAGTATACTTAAATGAACAGGGATCTCTTTTAATAAAGGGGAGATTAATTGATAGACCTACAATCTAATGTGCTTCCGTTCAGAAACTTTTGCGGCCTAAAATATAACATTTTTATGAACATTTATATGAGGATGCAGCAATTATTTTCATTTAGGTGAAAGTGAAAAATTTCCATTGGCTACACTAGTTATACGTGGGGGCAGTGTGTGGCTCAGTGGACTCCGATGCAGGACATACTGTCATACTTGCATACTGTCATACTTGCATACTGTCATACTCACATACTGTCATATTCACATAGTCATACTCGCATACTGTCATACTCACATACTGTCATATTCACATACTGTCATACTCGCATACTGTCATTCACATACTGTCATATTCACATACTGTCATACTCGCATACTGTCATATTCACATACTGTCATACTTGCATACTGTCATACTTGCATACTGTCATACTCACATACTGTCATATTCACATACTGTCATACTCGCATACTGTCATATTCACATACTGTCATATTCACATACTGTCATACTGGCATACTGTCATACTTGCATACTGTCATACTCACAAACTGTCATACTGTCGCAGGGCTGGCTGAGTGATTTCACTACTGGGCAAGCGGGGTGAGGCCTGAGTCAGCCGTCTCCCAAAAAATAAATAGATAAATAATGTCACGTTGGATTAAAAGCTTCTGATATATATGTAAGGGTTCTGCAGAGCCAAAGATGTAAATAAAATAAACACACACACACCTCTTAGAGGTCATGATTATTAAAAGTGGGCTTGTTTACCATCTTATTTAGGCAGGTTACACAGGATTGTAGAGTAGTACAATATGACTGGGCTACAAGTGCGTCTCATCAGGAAATCATTTTGCTGTTTAAATAACTGACTCAGCCTAAAACACTGTTGCTGTCTAAATGATCAGTAGCGACCTCTTTGCTTTTGTAGTTTACATTAAGTTGGTTAGAATGAAATATTATAATAGAGCATTTACTTATTACTGTGATTCTCCTAACTTGCCCTACATGTGCAGGTATAGACAATGAATCAACACCCTCTTGCCCAATCAGATTTGAGACTTCAACAGCACCATGTTAAAATGTAATTTATTAAACCAATCCTGGTATGCTTAATCTGTGATAGCCTGGCTTCCCATGCCCCCCAACACACACCCCCTGCTTGCCAAGATGCTCCCTCAGCCTTCCTGATTCAGGTGGAAGCCGTGGAAGGTGGATGTTTACCTAGTCAGTCTTTTTGCAGATAGATATTCATCAGTACACATCGGTGCTGAAACAGGGATTCAATGTGCTGGGAGGCAACACCTTAAATTTGACGGGGAATTTCATTTTAAAAAAGTCGCACTTCTTGGTCTGAGGCAGAAATTCTCCTCAGCAAGGAAAGCGCTTCACTCCATGTTAATACGGACCCAGGCCATGTCAGAATACCAGCGCATGTGAGCTGCCACGTATCGCGAGTCCGCGTGGGCTGTAACATGCAGGCCGACTTCTAAGGAAAGGACAGGCACGTCAGTCACCAGGCGTCAGTCAGGGCCACGGACGCTTACCCACCACCACAGTGAGAGTTACACCCGACACATGAACCACTGAAGGGGCCAACCTTGTTAATCCTGTAGGGTCCACGCAGCCTTAATCCAAAGTCTATTAAAATAAGCAAAACATAATAGCTGGTCATTCCACCTAAAAGTTTCACCAAATGACTCAATTAGCTAAAGGCTTTTTAACGTGCCATGTGGAGAATTTATTACCGCATTAGGAAAAATAAACACTAAATGCATCGGTACTTTTCCAAGACGTTTGCCTGAAACAGATAAAAATATCGCCATAAATATTTCATTAATAGGCCAACAGCGTTTTATGAATTTTGAAATGACCCGTTAATGTGTTTTGATCACCTATCCCTCCTGCTGCCAGTGCGCGGCGGGTGAATCTACCGCATAAACAGCGACAAAGCCAGCACACCGTGTCATGGGTAAAATGAAGAAAGTCTACTTGACTTCATAAGTGAACAGAGTCATAATTCATGTTGCTCGCTTGTTTGGAAGCCAAGCGTGCGGTCGTTACGACTGTCGCTAAGGAAGTGAAGGCCGCTTTCTCAAGGCCTTTCAGAACAAACCAGCCGTTCACAGAGGCCACGCAGCAATCCACTGTGATGCCCCAACACCGGCATACTAAACGCCTGTCTCTTAATCACACACGCAATTATGTTTAATACAGCAGGGGGCGCCTTGGTTAAGGACTTAAAGTTGATCCCTTGAAGTTGCCACCTTCACATCCTGGGAAACAGCCCACTGTTGGACTTTTGAACTAATTGTTTAGATTAAATTGCCCTGGAGACTACATATTGCTGCAAACTAAGTAAAAAAAAAGGTATTATTTTATACACTGGTCGACGTGGCCGATGACAGAACAATCTGCTTTACCAAAATAGTTTTGGTATGATGGTGCAGAATGAAAGTTAATCTGAAAAACAACATGAGATCACATATCTGAAACAAATATAGGGGTTTTTGTAAAGATTCAGTATAGGTACAGTCCGTAGTTTATTTGAAAAGTAATTACACAATGATAACGAGATCATAGATTTGGTCATTTAATTGCAAATTCTATCTGCTGCCTTAACTAACTGAGTCTAATCCGCTTGGTTTCATTACAGATTAATTGGCATTTCTACACAGGGTATGACAGTATGTGAGTGTGTGTGCCCTGCCATGGGCTGGCCCCCCTGGGGGGTACCCTCCGTCATGCCTTATGTTGTCTTACGTTCCGGGCCCCCCTGCCACCCCAATCAGGATTAGTGATTGGAAGATAGATAGATAGATAGATAGATAGATAGATAGATAGATAGATAGATAGATAGATAGATAGATAGATAGATAGATGGAGGCACATCAACTGTACCTCTACGGTGACACCTAGTGGTCTGACAGGGATGTACACAGAGCTTTTCAAATTGATGTTTCAAGCTAACAGCAAATTACATTGTTCCCTAACCTTTAGAACATGAGGAATCAATTATTTTTCCCCGAGGTCCAAATTTTATTGGGTGCACAAAGCCATGTTTGGGAGGGAGGGGAACCCCCCTCAGGAATTTTTGTTCACCATCTCCCTCTGTAAATTTTGCCAACTGGGAGGACATGAGTGTCAGTTCGGATGCAGACAAGAATCGGCCATTTGAGGCCCCCAGCATCAGACAAATGAGATACAGGTTTGGCCACAGCAGCAGATATTTCCTGATGGCAGATCCCCTCAACCGCGTAATCAGTGCTGAGACCGTGAGTACAGTCTGTTACAGCAGACCTGTCCCTGATACTGGTGTGGGGAGGGCCATTCTCCCCTCCTCCTTAAAAGCTCGGGGGAGACACAGAAGTCGTCCCTGCTGCACCCCCTCTCTCCATCACCGATGTCATCATCCACGCTGACCATCTATGAAAACAGAGACCAACATGAAATAAACCATGTGGTAGGAATGGACGTATCAGAAGGATTCTCTGTGGCCAATCAGGTACACTATACCTGGGGGGGGGGGGGCACAGGAGACAGTGTCGTGGACACACTGAGGGACTCACCCGGGGTCCAGAGTTTGGGCACAAGCTGCTACGGTTCAGCCAAGTATCATGGCAGCCATCAAGGCAGCTGGCAAGCGAGGGGGTTGCCATGGGAACCAGGACACTGTGGTCCACTGAGAAAAAATCTAATGCCAACATGACGCCCTTAACCCCTACCCAACCCTAACCTTACCCATAAGTAACCGAACAAAATACGACTTTTGGCGTCTTTCGTTTTTTGATTACATTCACAGATTTTTAGAAAACTGACTTTCCCTTTGTGGAGACCGAAAATGGTCCCACAGCGTCAAAAAAACAGGTTACCACATTGCGGGGACATAATCCACACACACACACACATCTCAGACTAGAATATCTGTAAAGTTAATACCCCATGATCATGGAGGAACATCAACACACCATCAGAATGCATCTTCATGGGTACTTTGACCTTAAACAGCAGAACATCTCGGACACGTTAACTTACTACCGTGTAATAAAACACCACCTCTATGCTTCACAGTAAATATAATTTCAGTCAGACCACTGGACAATAAAATGCAAACCGTGTGAAACTGTGGCGAAAGGTAACAATAGGGATCCTGACCATTTCCCCAACAAGGACCGGAGAAACGTTTATTCAGTGTGAAAGTCAAATGTACACAAAGCGTAAAATGCCAGATAAAGTACGCTTACCTTGGCTGTAATGTAGACACGTCAAACTGACCTCAGTAACGCCAGAGTGATGAAAACTCACTGCAGTTTTAGTTTGTTATTCTTTTTGTATCGTTAAGTTAACCAGTATTACAGGCCGTCCTTGTTTCACTACATGTAAACGTACTTTTTTTAAAATAGAAACAATAAGCTTTCTGCTGCAGACTACAGGAAGAGAGGAGATCAGGGTGGGACTGAAGAGGGGGGTGTGGTGCTGTATGTACCTGTCACTGGCGTGGCCCCTGGGCAGCGGCCCCTGGGCAGTGGCCCCTGGGCAGTGGCCCCTGGGCAGCGGCCCCTGGGAGTGGGCGCTTCTGCTCCCTCCCCCAGGAATGCAGTCTCCCTCCCAGAGGTAGGTGCAGCCCTTCCGCCAGTCAATGACTCCCATGACTCCTGACCCCCCATGAGACGAAAGGACAAACTCTCTTATTGACATCTTCTGACGCCCTTCCCCCAATCACCTCCCACATACCGCTATGAAGAACTGAGCTATACCCAGGCCATACTGTGCACTGGTGGCTCTCAGTTGTAAGTTACGTGAGCTGTACCTGACCCATACGCGTACCAGCATGGCCCTGCTTATTAGCAGGCCCAAAGTGTCACCAAACCACCACTTGATTGGCCAAAATGCACAGAAAGACCAGTGTTTTACATCAATATGCATGGATTATTCAAAGGAAAAAAACGGCATATTCTATATATATATTATTCATTATTAGCAGTAGCGCAACTTGTGATGCGTTCCTGACATCCTGGAACTTAAAGAAATGACTATAGAACAGCTGAACAGCATGGATTTGTAATGCAGCTCAATGCTAATCCTGCTAGCATTTGATGCTAACACGATACCACGATTCTCACATACTTGCCAGCAGAAATTAGCACACAGCAAATCATAATGTACTCAGTATGACAGTGGAAAAGCAGCGGTAGTGACACCTGGTGGTTCAGTGGGAGCTTTTGCTGAGGACAGCTGATGGTTTAGAAGCTTCCGGAGCCCTTGGACGTTGCCTAATACAGCCTCATCAGCTCGTTCTGCTGTGACAAAAGGTTCAATCTGTAATCCGTAAATCTGCATCACTGCTTATAGTCTGGGGACTTTTGTTAAGTAAGTAAAATGTGTGATTTAACACAGCACACATGATTCAGCCGGACTGGCATCTTCGAGGGCTGCTCCTGTACATTCCGTGGTCCTACAGGTTCTGTGTATCCGGCCGGCCGGGAATGTGACTGGCAACGCGGGGCCCTCCCCACACGGGAAAACAAATAGGAAACTGTTCAGTCGGAAAGGAGTTTGGTACCGGTGCGGGGGGCGTTCTCTGGGACGCATTACATAAACAGGAGCCTCTTTCTGCCTTTCCCAGAACCACCCCCCATGCCCCCACCCTCCACCCTGCTAATCTGCACACGTGACCTGCGTTCTTTCACACGATGGGACAAGCTGATAACGGCTTTTGGTTTCCCTCCCCGCCACAAGCCCTCTGCTCCTGGGAAGGAAAACCTGCTCTCTATTCACTCCACTTCAAAGTGCTTAAAGACGCGTCCACAGAGGACCCCCTGCCTGCACCCCCCTGCCTGCACCTTGGTGTCTGGCACGTAATCAGGTGCTAGGACGTCTCGTGAGGGAGCCCCGCGCTGCCTCCTCTGCCTCACGTTGTGGAGGACCTCTGGCATGTTCTCCAGAAGCATGTCGCCCCCCCGTGCATCCACTGCCACGGCCACGTCCGGCTCGCCATCTGCGCTCCTGCCGACTCTGGCCTCCGGCTTTCCAGAGGCCTGGAAACGGATTCTCTTGGCTCCGCTTTTTGACTTCCTCCAGTCCTGCAGCAATGAAATAATTTATAGAATTAATAATAAGCTACGCAAAGAGATAAATGGCTCACACACTCAGCGCTTCCTGGCTTCCCAGGTCATCTCTCTCACCAAAGGGTCACCAAACTGGGGTGGCAAACGGCAGGAGATCTGCATGACTGTCACGTGGGGAGATGCTGGCCTAAAATCCAGGAGGGAGAATGTTTAAAAAAAAAAACACACATCAGAATCTAACAGCCCACCGATTATCACCTCATGCCAAATAGCCCTTTAATGCTGAAATTTGTGTGAGATTTAGAACATCTGACAAACTATATAATATACAACATTTCATGTATACTACACTGCAAGATACTATAGTACACTGATTACTATGGTAGGTAAGGAGCGTGCACCGATTACAGTGCGTAAGGAGCATGCACCGATTACAGTGCGTAAGGAGCATGCACCGATTACAGTGTGTAAGGAGCGTGCACCGATTACAGTGCGTTGCTGCATCCACCACATGACCAACCACCTCAGGGATGAGAGCCTGAGTGCAGCCATGTGGTGGGCGACACCTCAGCACCACACCAGTCTGAATGCACCAGTGTGAGTTTTTTTCCCAGTACCTGGAGTCCCAATCGGCCCACTAACCCCAAGTTATTCCCTGTAAGCTGGAGGACCTCCTTATAGGGCTGGATGTAGATTATCGTCATACACAGGATGAAGCAATTGTAGGTTAGTGGTCTTGCTCAAGGGCCCAATGGAGTGGAATCACTCTGGGCATTCATGGGATTTGAACCAGCAACCTTCCATTTGCTGGCACAGATCCCTAGCCTCAGAGCTACCACTCCATCCCACTGATTAATACTACACTGAATACTTCAACACTACACAGAAGACTACTAAATTACACTGAATACTACACTGAAAAATACTACAGTACATGGAATACTACTATATTACACTGAAAGTTACTGTAACCCTTCCTTATTCTTATGTTCTTATTCTCAGATCTGCAGTAGCAAAACTACATTTTCATACCATCTTCACAACTTCAGCCAGCACATGCAATGGCTAGAAACAGAGTTTGCAGCAGAAACCATCACTCAGTAGAGTGAGATAACAGGCGAGTGGCCTACAAGCGGCCTACACACGGCCTACACGCGACCTCCACTGCAGGGGCTTGTGGGTGATGTGCTGGGAGCTGGGGACCCAGATCATTACAGGGGCAGGGCAGGGCTCCAGGGGCTGGATGTAGGCCTGGCTCAGCTGCAGGGGGAACAGATGCCAGGGGCGAGGAGAACAGGAAGGAAAGCAGGCAGAGGAAGATTCACAGCTACTCGGGCGGACACATAATCATCAGGCTGCCCCATCGGTCCTGGCGATAATGTCCAAAAGCCTTGGCTGATCAGCTGCCTTCTGTTGCTGATGAATAAGGTTTTATTTCCTTTAAGCTTCTGTCTAGCTGATTAGGCCCAGAGTTAATATGAAACCCATGCCCATGCCGGGGTGGGCATTCACAGAGCGGTCAAAGGGGCGGGTACCTTTACGGTCCTGCTGTCCTTGCTGCTGGCGGGGTGCCTGGCAGGAGGCGAAGAGGCAAGCTTCGGGAAATGGACGTTGGCCAAGCTGCAGGGGACTGACCGCAGAACAGCGCTGAAAGAAACGGTAAACACTGTCACTCTGGAGATGCCAGCTCAGACGCCTCCCACATCCCTAAACAACCAGAAGCATCGATTGCTATGCTACTCAAAAGCTTATTTTACAGCAGGAATAAATATCACACCATATTGGGAGGTTAATGTGCTCATGCGACACTTTTGTTCTACGATGACATAACTGGGAGGTAGAATAGAGGTATTGATGAAAAAAGTTACTATGCATGTGGTGAACTGTATCGTAAGCAAGATTAAGGTATATGAAAATGTCAGAGGATCCAAGCTAGTTATGTGTTGATCTTGTTTTATGTTTTGGGATCTTTAACCTGATTCTTTATACCTGTCTAACCTAGTGCAGGGGTGCTGGATCTTGCTGGAGACCTTTTCTGAGATAAATCTCTTCTGTAAGACTTTGCCCATGGGGACCATGTCCAATTCAGACCACTCGGACACATTAACGACGTTCAAGGCCGGGAGCTCATCTGGGAGACACAAGATAAGAGGAGTCAGCTCTCACGAAGGACCAGGAAAAGATCCAAGGGAGGTCAGGAATGTGCCATTAAAGCCCAAAGCATTATTCAGCTGCCCTGTGTACAAACGCCATGGAGAACGGCATACCTTTCCGGCAAACTCGGGTTTTTGTGGATGTTCTGGTGTTGGCATATTGAAGGTTGCCTCTAGCCATTCGCTGCACAGTTTCCCAGCAACAAAGATGTTGGCACAAGGCCCAAAGACAGTGGGGCTCATCCAGAAGCTCGCTGGGGCGATGGTCCACACGGAGTGGGCTCTGATATGGTTGAACGGGGAAACAGGAGCAGGAGCCATGAAAATGGGCGAACAAGGGGTTTAACTGAAGAACACACGCTGGAACAGATCGCAACGCCAATGACCAGACTGGGGAAACATACTTGAACGCGGACTTAAATACACAGGACTAATTAACGACAACGAGAAGCAGCTGGTAACACGGGGATTCCACACGAGGTAGCGAGGGGGCGTGGCACCCTGAGGAGCGGACGAGCAGGGCATGAAAGGGTTCTGCTTAATGAAGACATTGACTTAAGCAGACTTTAACTGGAGATGCTAAGCGGTCAAAGAAAACAAAACCAACTCAAAATAAACATCTACATGGGGGATATCCATTAACATGGGGTTAATGAAGTTCATCTTCTGACGGTTTTGATCTGGAGGGCCCATCCATCTGCTGTTACGGACTCGGGGCATGGGGCAGGCGGGAAAAGAAGGTGACGACCCACTGGCGGCTCTAAGAGACAACAGGTCAGTTTATTGGAGGGAACCAAAACATGCACTGGGAACAAATCACAAAAATAAAAGGACCATGAGGGGTCAGAAACCAAACAGGGGAAAAAATAAGGAATTAACTAAAAACCGTAGAATAGTCACAACTACTGAACTAAGCAGAACACTGGGAACAGAACTGGGAGCAGAACTGGGCAAGCAGGGTATCAAAAACACAGTAACATTTACACACAGAACAACAACTCATAATGACTAACTAGGGAAATCAACAAAGGTAGGCACTTAAATTCATAGGACTAACAGTCCGTGACTCTGGACAGGTGAAAACAATAACACAGGAAACTAAGGAACCTTCACTAAACACAGAGAATAATACTAGGAAAAAACTAGGAACATAAGTACAAGAAGAGCAAAATAAAACAGGGTACAAGTAAAGTAAACCAAAACAGGGACAAAGACTTCTGAGCCACTCACTCGGCCCATTAAACTATGACAACCCGGGAAGTGGAGAAACACATTAGGGACTAAGGTGACATGACAGTAACAGGATGGCCAGCGACACCATCTGACCAAATAGGGACAAACACAGGGATGGACTAGAACGACCCTGAAATCTGCATATTAATCACTGAACTATAGATTGAATTATTATTATTATTATTATTACAGATACTTACTTAACGGTCAACCTTTTTAACAACCGCCCAGATTTACGACCAGCTCTCTGATCTGTTGGTATCATAACGTACGAAAATTTAGCCCGTGGAAACGGAAGCGCGGCCTTTCTATTCTGTTGTTTGTTCTGCTCTCTGATTTATTTCGATCCATAGTGGAAGGTTGTATATTGTTTGCAGTTATTGATCTTTATTATGATATGGCATATCAGTGTACACTGAACTCGCAGTCACTTTACAGCCTTTAGTTTGATGCATATGCTTTGTATTGCGGGATAGGGAACCCCCAGTAACGCGTAAAGCACGGATACGCAAGGTTGAGTGTTCACGTCTTCGAAAGCAATGGCTGTAAATATTTTACTTGTTTCATATCTTAGTTAATATGTACAAGTTACATTAATTTTTGCAGCTGTTTTAGTTCGCTAATGTGCAAAAGGACGCTAACCGCGATTCATTTTCCATACATGCCTATATACATGTTAGCGTATAATTTTTTTGGTAATTCCGTTGATTATTAACGTTAGCACTTACTGCCCAGCTTGTTGTAACGTCGCTGTTCTAGATAAGACATCTCCCAAACAGTTTCCGTGTTTTGTTTATTAGTTTCACAATTGTCGGTCGGGGACGAGAACCAATTTTTTTTTTAAGTGGCCTAATATAAGTGACCGATTCACTTATAATGACCTACTCGAAACTCAATCGTTATGCGAGGAGTGTCTGTATTGTGATAATATAATTCTAAGTGCATGGGTTTGTATGGAAAATGAAAGATCTCAAGCACAGTTCCAAATACGGCCGATCGCAATTATTTATGTAAATGCTTAAATTACTTATCTTTTCCCTTGCCATTAACCAACGAAATCTCTATTAACTCCAGCTAGGCCATTTAATATACACGCTGTTGTCTGCGTAAATTATCCAAGCAGCACACATGCATCAAATACCAAATCAAACATCCAGATCATTATTTCACAATGGTCGCATGAACACACAGAAATTAAAATGCTGATTTGAAGTAAAAAAAAAAATGGATTTTTTTATTTAATCCAGGATTAAATAAATTGTGTAAATATTGCTTTGGCTTTTTAAAGGTGGGACAAGATGAGAAGAGATTAGAGAAAATATCAAGCAATTATTAATCAAGCAGCCCAGAAATGCATACATTTTGTTAGAACATATTACCTCATTCGCCATAGCTTGCGGGTGACAGCACGTGCAGCTGCATCCGGTTGTGAGAAACTTCGTTGCTGGGCAACCGGACGCTTTAGCAAAAGGCGGCTCGTGCGTCGGAATCTCCCATTCTTCAGGGAACATTATCTTTCATGACAGCAATTTAAATGATCTTCTTTTCTGGTTGACGTTTGACCTGGCGAAATGCCGGTGTTTCTGATTAAAACTTCGCTGAAGTTAATCTGGCGTTAAATTAAATAGTTTTATCTTGATTCTGGAGTGACATCTGAAAATCTTAATAAAATATTGACTCGACTTAGTGTAAGCAATACTATTACTGAGAAGCGGAATAACCTTTTAATCATTAGTTATGGCAGAGCAACCGGTGAGGTTTACAGCGTTGTCATCGCATTCATTATTCCCACTTATGTTAACCAGTTAGTTAGCGGGACAGGGTTAGTCAGAAGCTGACATCCATCCGTCCATGATCAGCCAGAAGTGTGCATGGCATTGTATCTTCAGTGAACCTATCCAAACAGATGTTATAGTGACATCAATCTCAGTGTCCTGAGGAAACGTGACACCACCGGCTACGACGTCTGAACTTTCAGAGCTGTCTGGGTTCCAGTGCCTCACGGCAGTTCCAACTGAGACATTTCACATGGCTGTGTAAAACCGTCACCAAAAGGGTGAGGTAGGGTGTCTGTTGCATGCTCTGGCAGCACGAATAACTCAACCAAGGGGGAGACTCTGGACAATGAGGGAGGGGGGAATGACGGTCATTGTGGAGCAGTGGATTACAGATTTCAATCTGGATTAGGGATTTGTCACGTGGTCCGGGCTAAACCAATAGCAGCAGTGGGCTCACTATATAAAACTTCATATTGTTTCATTTTGAGATGTTTCCTGAGGTATGAGTGCATTAAATCCAAAACTAATTTCCCGCAATGTTTACATGGCACTAAGTGCTACAAGATTACATTGACCAGTTGGTTTACCCATAATCTAAACAATTCTATAACGTTATAGTTTAACCCCCGCCCATTCATTTCCGTGCTCGATGCTATCAGTATACCCAGATTCAGGGAAGAAGTGTAGCTAAGGACAAAAACCGAGAATCTAAAATATATGAATGATGAGGAGCAGGCAGGTAAGGATGAAGATGAGGGTTAAAGAAGACAAAAGATGTCCTCCCGACAGCTATCAGCAGAGACATCCAGAGAAGGCACTGGATGGTCACTGGTGTATTCCTCTGACAGAGCAGGGTTGAGGATCTCTTTCAGGCTTCAAAGTGTTTCACAAGGTGATGGTCAACATTGCCATCTTCTCACCCATCTTCCAACCAGTGGTTGGAAGATGGATAGATGGATGGATGGATGGATGGATGGAAAATAGAAGTGTTACATTTGTACTTATTTCTGTGTTATAATAAAGTGGGTTTCAAAAAGTCTAGATACAAGTTCTACATTTTTCGTTAAGTTTAGCAGACGTCCTCCATGATTCTGACCATCCCGTCCCGCAGCGGCTCCTTGATGGTGAGGAAACCCAATTGATCACCGGGATGCATATACGCTAATATAGCGATGGAGAGCGTCATCTAGTGTTCAAATTAGGAACTGCATACCAGAAAACATGTAGGTCGTACCGCTCGTCACTTTCCGTGGACACTCGGACTGACGGTGGGACATTTCGACTGACGTTTGTCGGGCATTTCAGGTCCAGAAGCTACAAATCCAGACCAAGTCTTTTTGACTCACCTTATTTTGCGTTAATTGCACCATGGGTGTGGTATTAGGGTGGGTCTGTCTGTCTGTCCGTCCGTCCTTCCGGCCTAGGCCGACAGAATGATAAACCTCTCGCTTGTATTTCTTAAACAAACTCGCTGGCTCGATCGCACACGAACTCTGTGAGTGCAGACGGGCTGGGTCACTCAGCTGTCTCTTCCAGCCTGCATTACGCTTTTTTTGTATTCACTTAAAGAGGCCTAACTTCCATTTTACGTAGCTGTTGGTGGTCACATAACCCTTAAGAGCACTTAGGACGAGGAACTGAACGTGGTTAGAAAGAGCAGAATGTTTCTGACATGTTTATTTTATCTGACACTGTTTAGGCTAGTGCGGCGGACCGAATGTTTCAGTGGCATTTTTGGGTGGTCAACCGTTATGAGGTATGCTGGGGTCCTGAATTTATCCTTGCTGAAATAACATTAAAATGTTGTCACACATACCAGCAAAACACACACCTGTGATCTACGACGACACCTACAATGTTATTTGACTAGATTAGATAGAATGTGCAGATACTAGCATTGTTTAAAAAAATCTTAGTAAAACAGAATTGGTATATTTGAACTGATGTCTGTCCTGCAAGGTTACGCACTTGTAATAATTAGCTCTGTGTGGCTTAACACTGTGGTGCTTGTTGGCTCTCGATGAATTATAATAATAAATCTCAAAACGGACATTAGGTCTGTTCAGTAAGGACTGCCATCCTGTGGGTTTTCTGCCATGCAAAGTGACAGAAATACTTACCAAGCTGCTGACTAACGATGGACACGGAAATCACTGCATCACAAAAATGGAACTTAAGACTGAACATTTCAATATTATAGGGTAGCACACCCGCATATCATCTGCTGTAGGCTTGATTTCAATACTGGTACAGACCAAATCAGCCCCGAACCCCCAACTCCCCCAGCAGACCCCCAAAATACACTCGGACCTCTGTCCCCACCATCCATACCCAAGCCTACGCCAACGGCTTAACCGAATTGTGGATTTGGAGAATCATTACACCGCTAGCTAGCATGAGTGACACTGTCGAGCCGGGTTAGCAGGTAGGGACTCGTAAACAGGAATAAAACACCAGGATTGCATGAATTAGAGAAAACATTTTATTAATCTGTAATAATTCATCATTCTATGTTAGAGAAGTTTGGTAGCAGAGTGAGGTCGCGCGAGGTCAAAAGTAACCTCTGAATGGGAACACAGAATGATTTTCTTGGGTTTCTAGTTTAGCGTTATCCAGTTCTTGTTTGTGCAAAACAACTGACAACCGTTAATTATATGAGAGACATTCAGTTCAATCACGTTATGGAGAAGTTTAAGAAATCCGAGGCTATGAAGATTTTGTTGCACCACTGAAACGTACGTGTTTGCCATTAAGGCCAAAGAACTCCACCGTCCAGTCACCAGAGCACAGGAGACTGCAGAGGTCAGCACACAGCCTGAAAGGCTGGTTCACCAGCAGGGGGCGTGTCCCCGCCTGTGAGACAGAGGGATAGGCAGGGAAACTGACTGGAGCAAAATAAGGACGCCAGAGATGGATCTGAGCCTCTTACAGTGTCATTATACTTCCTGCTCTTTGCAGGATGGAAGGGATCACGCCTGGCGAGCAACAGGACTGGCCCAGTGACCCGTGACCCATCACACGCACACGCACGCACTCAGACTGCCATCAGCCTAGCCAATCCAGGTCATCGTCGTCGTCGTCGTCATCACCGAATAGGGGGGCCGGAGGCGGGCGGCCTTTCAGGCTCTGTGAATGGATGATAAATAAGTCAATCAGTCAACACTGACCAATCACTGGGAGCCAAAGCAAAAAGGCGGGCTTACGAAGCCACAATCTGATCACATAGTGTCAGCGCGGGGGGGCACGAAGGTCAAATCTGAGAGTCTAGGGGGGGTGGGATGAGATCCTTCCTCACCAGCTCATCATCCTCCTCCTCTGTGGGTGGTGGGGGGGGCTTGGTTGGGGCTGTTTTCTGGAAAAATGGTCCTGCACCATTTTCCTCCTCTACTTTCTCAGGCAAACTGAGTGAACAGGACACCAGGGTAGAGGGTGGGAGTACAAGGCAGAGACAAAAGGGCAGATGGGGGGGGGGGTAAGCACAGAGAAGGGAGGGTCAGTGGGCGGGCACTGTCAGACCCGTTAAATGCACATAGAGTGGGCTGCATCTGGACTCAGCGGCTCACCTGGCAGAATCGCCCATTTCACCCTGCAGAGGGTCGGGTGGTGGTCGTGTGGGGGGTCCGGTAGGGGCTGACTCTGTTACCTGGGGCTCCCCTTGAGGACCCCCACCATCCACACCTAGATCCACAACCTCAGCCTGGGCCTCCGCTTCCAGATTTGAGCTCAGAGGACGAACATGGTTTGCTGCTCCGGCCTCAGGGTGGTTGTCCACTGTAGATTGAGCAAATGCCATTTCTGCAGGTCTCACATCCAGGGCCAGCTCCCTCTTGGGGTCCCCCTTCATTTCCTGTTTCTTGGAAGTAGTCACTTCTTGCTGACCCACTTCCTGCTTCTCTGCAGTGGTCACTTCCAGTTGACTTACTTCCTGCAGACCCACTTCCTGCTTTTCTGCAGTGGTCACTTCCTGTTGACTTACTTCCTGCTGACTCACTTCCTGCTTCTCTGCAGTGGTCACTTCCTGTTGACTTACTTCCTGCTGACCCAATTCCTGGTTCTCTGCAGTGGTCACTTCCTGTTGACCTACTTCCTGCTGACCCACTCTCTCCCTGGTCTGGTGGCCCACATGAGTCTGCACACTGTTCTCTCGTAGTGCTGGCTTCTCCTCCTCTACTTCCTCCTCCTTTCCATTTGGTTGTACTTCCTGTGACTGCTTCTCCTCCCCTGGTCCTGCCTCCTCTTCCTCATCTTCCTCCTCCTCGTCATTTTCGCTCTTCTGAGATGCCTCAGTCAGCAGCTGCAGGGTTACCCTCTGGAAGCAGTGGCAGAGAAAATAAATGACTACAGGACGAATAAATAAGCAAAATAAACATTAAGGGGTCAACCATCATTGCTATGTCTTCGTCACGCACCTTTATGGTGCTTACGATGACCCCCAGAACGGCGCTGCCCGTGTAGCTCTCCTGCAGGTCAAACTCCCCCCGGAGCGAGTGGAACACACCGTTCATCACACGCTTCACCTGCGGGGGAAGATCCAGAATGGCATAAGGGCTGGTGCCCGGCATGCTAGCAGTCAATCCTCCTGAGGGCTTCCTGTAACAGCCCTGAAGTCAGGGCACTCAGAGCTGCTGGCTTTAAATTTTTTTCCATGGATTCGAACCAACAACCTTCTGGATGTGGGTAAAGATTCCTAACCCAATGAGCTACACACCATCCTGTCCTTAAAGCCTAACCAAACCTTGCCTTTACCCTTTCCTTTAGGTTGCAAGGGATGAAAGCTGACCTCCGAGGAAGGCAGGGGGTTAGATGACACACCATAAGGTAACACGAGGCCATACCGGATCCTGGGGTGAGGTAACACACCATACAGTAACGCAAGGCTGTAACATATCCTGGCCGACAGAGGCAGTCTAATAAAGGCGTTGTATTCCTCCCCTAATTACGTTATACTGTTACTTTTTACCACACAGCGTGATTCAGGTGGAAAGAACCAGACATGGTGGCGTTACGGTCATATAAACCTGTGGCAGTAGGGGGAGTGTTGGTTAGGAACACAGCCTCATAACCTTAAAGTCACGAGAAGAGGCCCTGCAGCTGTACCTTGATTCTGAACACAGAGAGGGGAACCACAGGCGGCTCCCGCTTACCTCCGCCGCGGTGTCTGCCTGGCTCTGCTCGGCCAGCCTCCTCTCCAGGTCTGCTATGTGTGACTCCAGCTGCCGCTTCACGGCCCCCGCTTGCTCCTGCAGGTCCGAGTTCTGGGGGGGAGAACTGGCACTCAGAGCTGGAGCTCACTGTCCTCCACCACACCAGGAGGTGGGCTGGTCCTGGACCCCAGGTCTCTACCCCACCCATGCCCCGCATCGCCTCCCTGTACCTTCTGTCTCAGTGCCTGCAGCTCCTCCCCTTGCTCCTGCTGCTGGAGCAGCCGCTGCTCCTCCGACTCGCGGGACAGCTTCAGCGCAGAGAACTGGGGGGAGGGCAGAAAATAGCCTTCACTGAGCTGCACTGGACTGAACCGTCCTAAAGGTGGCGTTCTAGTTAAGAAGCGGACTAGTCAACACAAGGCGTAACACCTGCAGTTCAGACTAGGTTGTCCACCTGAAGCTAAGCAGGTGTGGACCTGGCCAGTACTTGGATGGGAGACCAACTAGGAAAGCTGGGCTGCTGCAGGAAGAGGTGCTGGTGAGGCCAGCAGGTTAGATAATCCTGTGATTTGTGTGGATCCCAATGTCCCAGTGCATTGATGGGGACACTGTGCTGTAAAGATGGCGCCGTCTTTAGGATGAAACGTAAAACTGAGGTTCTGACTCTCCGAGGTCATAAAAGGTCCCTAGGCATCTTTCCAAAGAGTAGGAGGGGTTACCCTGATGTCCTGCCCACTGTGGCCCTATCAGATCTGCCCCCTTTATCATCCCCCATATCTAACTGGTGAATCCTCTCCTGCCCCTTCACCACCTTAGCTGCTGTGTGGTGAGCAGACTGGCTGCCATCACATCATCCAGTGGGGGCTGCACAGTGATGGTGGTTGAAGTGGCTCCCCGTCGCTTCTGTAAAAGCTCTGAGCGTCATGAAAAGTGCTATATAAATGTAACATCATTCATAAATGTAACATTCATAAATTAATCCCTGGTGTAGGTCTGCTGGTGGAACTTTCAGCAGCTGACATATTAAACTTATACTTGGTTATGCCACTTCTTAAAGGAGTGTTAAAAAGTAAATTATGCTTTTTTTTGTGCTTTAAGCAGCAGCCCTTTATCAGTCAAGTTCAGTGGCCACACCTCCTCACCTTCTCCTGCAGCTGAGCCAGCTTCTCCTCCAGCGCCTCCTTCTGCTCCTGTAGCTCCGCCCGTTCACGCCCGTGCCGCTCCCGGGCCGACGCCAGCTCCCGCTCGCAGCGCGCCTCCCACTCCACCTGCAGCTCTGCCTGCAGCTGCGCCAGCTGGGCACCAGGAGGTAGCGTGCAGATGGAGGTGGAAAGAGGAGCGTGAGCAGGCAGGCAGCCGTGGAGTCCCAGAGACGCACAGTTACATCCAGGATGTGTAACGCCGCCCCCAGGGGTGTGACCCACCTGCTCCGCAGCCGCCTGGTCGGTGCTGCTCCTGGCCCTCCGCAGCTGGGCCTTCAGGTTTTCCACCTCCTGCTGGCTGCTCCTCCGCGCCTCCTCTAGCTCCGTATCGCAGCGTTGACGCTCCGCCTGCCACTTCCTCTTCCTGTCGGCCAGCGCCTGCACGCGGTGAGCCATGACAGTGGCAGACTCTCACAAGTGTACCTTGTTTTGTACCTTGTTTTGTACCTTGTTTTGTTTGCCTCATCAGACTATAATTGCATACAATTTCATGAATTAATTTGTTTTTGTAAAGGGGTCATATTGCTATACTTTATAAATTAATCCCAGTTTTGACAATATTTGTTAACCATGTTTGCTCTCATATTAAGCATGTGATACATTATAAAGTTACTTATTTTTTTCTCTCTTGAACCATGTGCTCTTAATTAGTATCTTTAGATAAAAATGTAAGAGGATGTAAGACAGACACTCATGCCTAAAAGAAAGGATTTATGGTTGTCTTGTGTTGCCTTACAATCATCTGCTCATACACTTGACAAGTAATATGACCCATATAAACACACACTCACATACACACACTCTAATACACACTCTAATACACACACAAACACACACACACACACACACACACTGCCACACAAATACACTCACACTCACATACACACACTCTAATACACACACACACACACACACACACACACACACACTGCCACACAAATACACTCACACTCACATACACACACTCTAATACACACACACACACACACACACACACACACACACTGCCACACAAATACACTCACACTCACATACACACACTCTAATACACACACAAACACACATACACACACACACTCACACACAGGCACTGTTTGTTATTTATTTCTCTCCCTCTTGTTCCCATGTCGTCTGCTTGTTTGACGTCTTCTTGTGGTTATACCGTTTGATTTTTGATGTTTTAGATATTTACGCCTTACTATAAAAAGCACAGGCCGCCATTCTCCACTCACGCGCTCCAGACTCTCCTTCTCCACCCTCAGGTCCTGCAGCTCCTCCTCCACACTGCCCAGCTTCAGCTCCACCTCCCGCCGTTTCTGCTTCTCGCCGCGGTACTGCGCCTGCGCTCGCTCCGCCTGCTCCTTCAACTCTGCCCGAGGACATGAGGGAACCCCCCCAATTCTCTCAGTCTTCTCATCCCCCACTACTTAGCACAGAAAAATCAGCTGATCCCACTATCCCCCCCCCCCCCCTCACCTTCCACCTGGCTCTCGAGCGCTGCCAGCCGGGTGCAGTGCCTCTCTCCATCCTGCAGGGCGGCACTCAGCTTGGCTTGCAGCTCAGTGGCTTTCTGTTGCTGTGAACTGGCCTCCAGCTGCAACTGGGACACGCGTGCTGCTGACGACGCCAGGTCCTCCGTCAGACGCACCTGCACAGGGAGGAGGAGGAGGAGGAAGATCCAGATTAGGGCTCTGGGAAACCGGGAGATTACAGAAAGAGCAGGGCAGAATGATGCAGGGGTGACAAACGTGTAGCAGGGGCAAAAAAAACAATTTAAAAAATAGCATGATCCTGTGGGAAGAACAGAGTGATGGATGATGGGTTAAAGAAGATAAAGGAAACGTGAGAAGCAGAAAGAGACAGTGAGGAAGAGGAGTGAAGAAGCAGAGCAGCTCACCTGCCCCCATCCCAGGTCCTGTGGCAGTGCATGCTGGAAAGACACATCAGTCACTAACAGAGGCCCTCAGAGTCAGAGCAGGAGAATCAGCCAGGAAACACAGACGCGTTAGTGGGAGATACAGTTATATATACATGATGATCAGAGGAAGAGGCAGGGAAGACAGAAAAGGACAGAATAAATACACATATGCTTTGGGATGGAACACCTATGCAGGGCTTTCACCATGTTTGAGGAACCACTGACTTATGTAGGCGCGGAAGTTTCCTGGATTCTCCCTGCAATTTGCTGGTGACAATGAAACCGGATGAGACTGGATTTGTGTTTTAACCCGTCACATTCAGTGAAGTTCAGGTTAACGTGGTAACATGGGCGCGGTACAGCCCTGCGGCATGTGCCGGCCAGCAGGAATCATCCTATTCCTCTCACTGGAGCAATCTGTCACGGTGGGAACACGGCGGGAACACGGCGGGAAGGCGGCGGGAACACGACGGGAACACTGTGGGAACACGATGGGAAGACGGCGGGAAGGCGACAGGAACGTGACGGGAAGATGACGGGAACAGGGCGGGAACACGACGGGAAGACGGCGGGAATACGATGGGAACACGATGGGAACACGACGGGAACAGGGCGGGAACATGACGTGAACACGATGGGAACACGACGTGAACAGGGCGGGAACACGACAGGAACAGGGCGGGAACACAGTGGGAACATGACGGGAAGACGACAGGAACGCGGCGGGAAGATGATGGGAAGACCACTGGACGTGTTGATGTGGCGCTGCTTTATTACAGCTTTACAGTGCTTGGCAAAGTCCGTGTCCTTCCTGAAACGGAAGTCTGGCTAACAGCTCTGGGCAGCTTTTAGACAGGATAGAATCAGGGACTGACTTTACTGCCACACACACACAGAAAGAAAGACACACACACACACACACACACACACACAGAAAGACACACATACACACCACACATTTACGGAACCAAGAAAAAAGCAAATATCCACAAAGTGCACATTTCCCATTACTTATATACCCAAAAAAATGGTATTAGGTCAGTATTTTTATGACACATTATAGGATTAAAAAATGCCACACAGCACATACTGGCCAGTGAACAGTTTAAAATTCACATAAGCTGTGACATGAACACTCATAACCAGAGAAGTGCAATGATGCTGTCCCACATAATCCTCAACATCACCTGCCTAATCAAAAGCATGATTTAAAACTCAAAGGCCTTCAGTGAAGGAATGCGTAAAATGACATTCCATCTCATATCACATGACCCAGTACTGTCCAATGGCAGACTGACATCAGAAATAATTAGCATGAGTGCCCGTGTACCCGAGTTCCCATGGCCATGTACCCGAGTTCCCGTGGCCGTGTATCCCAGTTCCCGTGTACCCGAGTGCCTATGGCCATGTACCTGAGTGGCCGTGTACCCGAGTGCCTATGGCTATGTACCTGAGTGGCCGTGTACCCGAGTTCCCGTGTATCCGAGTGCCTATGGCTATGTACCTGAGTGGCCGTGTACCCGAGTGCCCATGTGCTTGTGTGCGTGTTTGCAAGCGACATCTGGTCACTTGATGGTACCTTGTCCAGCTCAGCCTGGAGCATGCGGGCTTGGCTTTGCTCGCTGCTAGACTTCATCGAGTCGTTCCTCTGCTCCATCAGCAGGTTGCTCTGCTCCATGTACCTGCAGGGGATGGAAGAGGAGAGAGAGAAAGACAGAGAAAAAGAGGATGGAACACAAAGGCTTGTACACACCGCCATCTTAACTGGCCTTCAATTAAGTCAGTGTTCAAGGAATCTTCTAGTATAAAACTCCTGGAACTTGGTCATTTGTGAAACTTTAAGGGACCAACTCAAAATTGACACCCAAATATCTAGTGACACAGGGAGCAGTTGGCGGGGGGCAAGGGGAGGGTCCCCTCACCTCTGGTTTTGGTTAATGAGCTCCCCAATCTTCCGGTTCTGCTCCTCGATCTTGGAGCTCTTCTCGAACACCTCCTTCTTCAGACACTCGTTTTCCTGGATGATCCGCTGTATGTTGTGCATGATCATGGCCGTCTCCATGGAGACGTTGGACAGGCCAAGGGAAACCCCTCCCTGCTTCTGAAGGTTGTCCACCTTTCAGAGGGAGAAGGAGAGCGTCTGTCACCGGAGGAGCCCCGAGCGAGGGAGGAGGAGGAGGAAGGAAAACCTACAGAGGCTGACCTTGGAGGCCAGCTGGTCCACTTTGTCGGCTACTTTGCCGACGGCCAGGCGGATTTCAGTGTTGTGCTGCCGAGCCTCAGTCATCAAGAAGGAAGTGATGTCGCTGGGGCCTGACGGGGGAATTGGATCAGGACAGCGTGCTCATCGCGGGACGACCACAGGCCGCCTCGCCCCATTAGCGGCAGTCGCTTACCCTGGTACGGCATGGTCTGCGTGGTGTACATCTGGCTCACTGGCTGCAGCTGGGATGTGGCTGCAGTTGACTGGCTGTATGAGTACGGCTGTGGGACCGGAACACGACAAATCCCAGTCTTCATGTGTCATCAGCACAATATACAAGTACCTTTACTCAAAACTACTTAGAATTTTACAGTCTGAAAGAGGAATGAAAGAGGAATGGCCTTCACACTGGGGGAGGCTGCCGCCACTCACCTGGAAGGCGTGAACAGGACCCGCCGGCCCTAGGTGCTGATTGGCTGTCGTCATGGAAACCGGAAGCACAGAGGTAGATGGGGCGGGTACACCTGATGCGGGGGGAGGAGCAGAAACCGTGAGCAGAGGAGGAAGGCAGAGAGGAGCTCAGAGCTGCTCATTTAAAGCCTTAAAGCTACTGTGGGTGGGTCTTCAAGAGCTTACAGGCCAGTACAACGATCACTCACCTTGAGCTGAGACTGGGGGCGTGGCCGACATCTGCACAGGCTGGGGGGAGGGGGCAGGGGGGTGCTCTCTACCTCGAGACCCGCTGTGGTCCTGGCACAGATATCAATGGCGGCGAAGTCACACAAAACAGATAAAGGAGTAATGGCGTCCACTGACGGAACGTTCCAGAAATGTGGCAGGGCCATGCCGCCTCACCTCCATCTCGGAGTCACTGGAGTCGGGCTGGGAGGGCAGGGTCCCCGTGAGGAAGGGGAGCATGGGCTGGCCCATCTTGGCCATGCGGGAGATCAGCTTGGCCTTGGTGGAGTCGGGATTCTATGAGGGTGGTGGGGGGGGGGGGGGGGGCATGATCATGTGACCAGAGGAGAAGGAGTTCAGAGGTATACCGTGACCAGAGAGGGACACACACAGTGATCATGTGACCAGAGAAAGAACTACACAAGCACCGGGGACAGACACAGACAGTGGAAGGCAGTAATAATCTTTTTTTTTTTTTTAAAAGTCAATAATATTACTAAAACTGTTTTAATTACTCACTCCCAGCTGTTCATTCAGGGAACTGGACTTCGCCCGTAAGGGAACGTCTCTGAAAGATAATTATCAAACCTGAAATCCCGGATTGCAGGCTTTAGCACTCATGCTGTCTATGGGCCCCCGAAAATGGGGTGCGGCCCCCTCTAACAGCGATAGGGCCCCATACCCGGGTTTGGCTGCCACGGCGCCGGGGGGCTGTGCCGGGGCGTCCGGCCCGGTGCTGTCCACGCTGGGGGCGGGGGAGGGCGCAGCGGAGTCCCGCGAGCCAGTGCTGACTCGGTCCAGCCCGGAGTCCTTGGCGAACTTCACCTGACAGCAGAAAGGCCAGGAAATCAGCCGCCTGTTTGATTATGTACACGTTTGTAAATCCAGCAAGAACTTCACCCTGCTCCTTTCATATCAGCTTTATTAAATAATACACACCAGGTACCAATTAAAAATTACAAAGCAGACTTGAGGCCTTGAAGGCCTGTCTGACAAGCTGCCCTCAATGTCTCCATGCTGAGAAGCAGAATTTCCAGAAGATGTCAGAAGCCTGGCCGCCCTACCCTCCGTATCTCCGTCTCGAAGATGAGGGTGCTGTTGCCGGGAATGCGGTTGGGGATGCCCTGAGGGCCATACGCCTGTCCAGGGGGAACCACCAGGAGGCGACGTCCACCCTTTCGCATTCCCAGCATGCCTTCCTCCCAGCCCTGAAGAAAGTGAGAGGGGGAAGAATGAGCGAGAGCGGGGAGGAGGGGCAGCGAGAATGAGGAGAGGGAGCGAGAGGAGGGGCAGCGAGAATGAGGAGAGGGAGCGAGAGGAGGGGCAGCGAGAATGAGGAGAGGGAGCGAGAGGAGGGGCAGCGAGAATGAGGAGAGGGAGCGAGAGGAGGGGCAGCGAGAATGAGGAGAGGGAGCGAGAGGAGGGGCAGCGAGAATGAGGAGAGGGAGCGAGAGGAGGGGCAGCGAGAATGAGGAGAGGGAGCGAGAGGAGGGGCAGCGAGAATGAGGAGAGGGAGCGAGAGGAGGGGCAGCGAGAATGAGGAGAGGGAGCGAGAGGAGGGGCAGCGAGAATGAGGAGAGGGAGCGAGAGGAGGGGCAGCGAGAATGAGGAGAGGGAGCGAGAGGAGGGGCAGCGAGAATGAGGAGAGGGAGCGAGAGGAGGGGCAGCGAGAATGAGGAGAGGGAGCGAGAGGAGGGGCAGCGAGAATGAGGAGAGGGAGCGAGAGGAGGGGCAGCGAGAATGAGGAGAGGGAGCGAGAGGAGGGGCAGCGAGAATGAGGAGAGGGAGCGAGAGGAGGGGCAGCGAGAATGAGGAGAGGGAGCGAGAGGAGGGGCAGCGAGAATGAGGAGAGGGAGCGAGAGGAGGGGCAGCGAGAATGAGGAGAGGGAGCGAGAGGAGGGGCAGCGAGAATGAGGAGAGGGAGCGAGAGGAGGGGCAGCGAGAATGAGGAGAGGGAGCGAGAGGAGGGGCAGCGAGAATGAGGAGAGGGAGCAGCGAGAATGAGGAGAGGGAGCGAGAGGAGGGAGGAGGGAGGAGGGGCAGCGAGAATGAGGAGAGGGAGCGAGAGGAGGGAGGAGGGGCAGCGAGAATGAGGAGAGGGAGCGAGAGGAGGGAGGAGGGGCAGCGAGAATGAGGAGAGGGAGCGAGAGGAGGGAGGAGGGGCAGCGAGAATGAGGAGAGGGAGCGAGAGGAGGGAGGAGGGAGGAGGGGCAGCGAGAATGAGGAGAGGGAGCGAGAGGAGGGAGGAGGGAGGAGGGGCAGTGGGAGTGGAGAGGAGGAGCAGGATTCGCCATGCCTGCTCTCTCGCTCTCTCACTCCCCCTCTCGCTCCCCCCACCCCACCCCAGCCACACACTCACCTTGATCACTTTACCAGCCCCCAGCTTCAGCCGCAGGAGTTTGTCCTTGTTCAGGTTCGAGTCGAACATCTAATGAAGGAAAAGTAACACACAGATCAGTCTGGGGAGCATATCTGCACTACACTTATACTACATTACAGTTATTTAGCAGACGCAGATACAGAAAGCAGGAAGCATCGACACACAGTCCAGACAGTCGCTGAGGGGCCCGACGGCGACATCACTCTGCTGACTCTGGGATTCAAACCAGTCACTTTCTGATCACAGTCACAGCATCCTAACCCACTGAGCGACACAGCGCCCCCTACAGAGAAGTCGTGACTAAACAAATAATGTCAGTATGATGTTTGTCTGCGGAGACGAATTCCAACATGAAAGTAGCTCCTGGTGTTTGGGGTAAGACAGAAGTGGGGGTGGACTGGGAAAAGGAATCACAAACACAGACACAAGAGACACAGAGGTACAGACACAGAGTCACAGACACAGAATCACAGTCACAGAGTTCCGAAAAATAAATGACACAGAACTGAAAGGCCAGCCCTTGTTTTTTGTGTTCTGTTGTGTGAGTGACCCCTGACGGGCGCTGAATGCGCACACCTGCACGGTGCAGCCAGGCCTCTCCCTACCTGTCCCACAGCATGGTTCTGCAGCAGCCACCCTGAGTATGCCACCTCCAGGGTATCCCCGACCTCCACCCTCTGCCCCTCGCCCAGCACCAGCTCCTGTGTGACCACCGAATCCAGAGAGGGGGCGCTGTTCGCCTTGGCCAGGCACACCTGCGTCGAACAAGAACGGAGCCATTTCAGTGCCACACAAACCTCACATCTCAAGACCGCCTGAGCCCTGGTGGTCATCCTCAGCCACCACGCCATCTAGTGGCACACTCACCTGCTTGCAGAAGCCCACAGCTTCCTTCTCTGACTCAAACATCAGGGACCAGTTCTGACGCTGGTCATCGTAGAAGGTGCCGTAATTGCTGGGCTGGACCTGCAGAGATGTGGGGGGGGGGGCAGGCCTGTCACTCACCACTGGGGATAACCCATACATCCTGCCCCCCCAGCGGTCACCCACTTACTGTGAACACAAAGCCCGCGTGGATCCGGGTGCTGGTCACCTGCTTCTGCTGACTGACATACAGCAGAATCTTGTACTGTGGACGGAGACAGACAGTCAGACTCAGCTGGAGGACGATATCTGCACTGGCCAAGGAGACCCCCCCACCATCACCGGCCAAGGAGACCCCCCACCATCACCGCCCAAGGAGACCCCCCACCATCACCACTAACTGCCCTGGTTTATAACAGACATTGTGACATTTATTCATGAGGGCAATAAGAGTCAATTTAATATACCTAGTTACACGTACTCCTTTATAACATTTTACACTTTCTTAAGACTTTTTAACAAAGTCTACACGTAAGCATCATTATTAAAATCCTTTTAAGTGGTAATTAGACCATTGCTATTCGACTATTACTAACAGGATTTAAATTCTGATTTACTGCTGTGTAACCGAAAGTAAAAATAAAACGGCAGCACAAATGTGTGAGCTGAGCAAACTCTCACGCATCGCATCGCATCACAGCCCAAACAAAATGAGCATTGACCCAAAGGTCAGGGGTCGGCTCCTCCCACCTCTCTGCTCGCATGGTGACCCAGGACCGCAGCTCCCAGTTTCCCCTGCTTCACGTACTGTCCATTCACACTGATAAGGCAGAAACACAGTCAGCCACCCCGTTGCCCATGTGACCTAAAGCTCTCTGGGACAGGGGGCTCAGTTTTAACACTGAAAACCAATCCTTTATGATATTTTGCACTTACTACTGAAATGCACTGACGGCCGTGGCAAAAAGGACGGCAGGCGCTCCAGGGGGCGCTGTAGACTTCCCCCCTGGGGGGCCTTCAAAACAAACAGAAAGCCATTTACTGAGACCACGGAAATATGGAACACTGTGATTGGTTAGACTTTGTACGTTTTTGAATACTATGACCAGGAGGTGGCGCCCTCTCCCTGCGGCCCGGCTTACCCGAGCCAGCAGAGCCCTTCTTGGGCTGTTTGGGAGCGGTGTACTGGAAGGACTCATTCCCCTGAGTCGTGGCCTGGTCCATTCCAAACAGAGAGGCCAGTTTCGCCCTGAAATGAGGCCCAGAGGGTGAGTGAGTTTGCGGTAAGTAAGGATCCACCAGAGGGAAAGAGACACTCGGCCATCATGGTTCCTGACAATGACACGGTGGCAGAGCACTTAACGCTAATTTCATTTAATGCGTGCTCTCTGTTTCGAACCTGAAAGCATTTATGTGCATCACAAGTTTTCCTCCAAATATCTGGTTCGAGAATAAAAATTTTAACCATTACCATTTTTTTTAAAACAAACGTAAAAACCATCACATCAACACTTGTTGATTTATACTCCTATATTCATATTTGCACTGAAACTACATCTACTTTCCCATTTTAAAATGCTCACAGCATACAGACCCATACAACCTCATTCTTGTAATTTCACTGCATATTTGACGTGACTGTTGTATTATATTTGAAGACTATAAATGACCATCCACCAGGTCAACTGTCTCTTCAATGCAAAAATGATGTTTCTGCTAAAATATTGTATTGTCGAATCTAAAAAACCATCAACGTGAATTGAAAAAAATGTTCCAGGTGCCGATCCATAGTAATGCTCTCGATTACATGATTAGATCAGAACAATACTGACCATTGAAACTTTAATTCCACCAGCAGCAAATCATGTTTCATCCGCAAAAAGTAAACCGGGATCATTACTTTCCGATTTAAGAGCACAGAAACAGTCAATGTCACAGTAAATGTACAGAATGTTTACAACTTGCCTTCAAAACAAGAAACTGCAAAGTTATACAGTCCAACTGAGACAGCTACCATCTCCTCAGGCAAGCTCAAGAAATCTGTGCCGCCCTACAAAGCTTCTGCAATCAACCATAAATGCCAATGATCAGCTTTTTCCTTAAAGGTCACACATTCTAACAGAGACGCCAGGCAGTTTTACATCCGTTTCCACAACCCGACGAGCACCTAGATCCACGGAATCCTGGAACGTCCCCACTGCAAACAGGGAGTTCACCACAGACCAAACTAATCACGGCTCTAAAATCCACCGAGGAAACAAAAACAGAAAAGCCAAACCCACTGACCCCTGGATCTCCCTCCAGAGGTACTCAGTGTCGCACGCCTCGGCCATCGCGGGAAGCCCGTGTGCCAGATTCCAGCCGTGCCGAAAAGACTGCAGCTAGCGGCTCGTGCCACCCCAGACACCTCGGTGTCCAGCGTGAGCCTTTCACCGCACGTCCCTCCGCCTAGCAACCAGCGATCACATCACCACAGCACATTCAGCAGGCATCCAAAAACGGTGGTGCTAGACAGCGGACATGGGGCAGCATCGCCAGGAGGCTGGGGGAGCCCAAGGCAGGGTACTCCTGCCGTCCTGTGCCACCACTTCTCTGGGAAAACCCCCAGCCCCTGAGCCCACACCCTGCTCCCATAACTGTAAACAAGTGAGACGAATTACGGAGCTAACATCCCCCCCACCCCCTTCGCACGCACTCCATCCCACAGCGCTGGGAACGCTGCCGCCCCCCTCAGTAAGCCGAGAGACAGCGCAGGGAAAATGCCAGGACAGCATTACAGTGTTCGAGACAAAACGTGCGGAAAGTGAAGCTACTCTGCAGGTTTATGCTAATCTATACAGCTTCCGGTTACTGCGCTGAAGCATTTCTTGACCCATGTTTTAAAAAAAAAACCGAAGGAGGACTCCCATCACATCAAATACGGAAAGCAAAATCCATAATGCACACCTCAGCTTCGGTTGGAATATATGGCAGTTATACAGGTATACTGAGAAATATTTCAATTTTACAGCATAACATATTTATGCTAATTTATTTTATGCTTTATCCTATTTAGAGGGGAAAAAATAGTTACAGTTATAAAACAGATGTTACACTTATGGGATATTAGATACGGATATAAAAAGAATTTGCAAATGGCATAGAAGCATGAGGGTGTGCTATACCATAAACGTTTTATGTTTTATTTCCAGCAAACCGAAAGTAAACCGTTTACCAGAAGCACAACAGGCGGCCCCTTTGCAAAAGTAATTTAAGGAAGATGGGACTTCCCCTCCGTGGAATAACGCGGCATTTCGAGCATGTCGAAATACACCCATAAAACTGAAATATTCGTAACCGGGTTACAAATTAAACCACTGCCTGAATTAGTCAATCAGACTGTATGTCACAGTCGGTATGGGTTAATGTTTAACGCCACATCCACTGTAGGGTAAAGAGTACATGCCACGGCATGTGAAACAATAATAATAATAATAATAATAATAATAATAATAATAATGATAATGATAATGATGATGATGATGACACTTCATTAGTCAAACTTCTCTTTTCGCCTGCCTCAACCTGCTCTCTATGACACACAGACACATATACAGCATAGTAACGCGTCAGGTAACCTAAACAAATCAGGATCGCTGTACTGGTGATATTGGAGATAAACTCACCCTCCCGTAGGCGAGAGGAAATCTCCGTCTTCATCATCCGTCGCGAACATCACCCCTCCCAGCCGAAATCTACCGCAAGCAAACGAAAAAAGGCTACTACAGTATGTTTTCAAGCGTGGCAATTGGCGAGCATGAATTTACAGCGTCGCCAAAGCATCCCTTCACATCAAATAGATAAAAATAGGGAGGCAAAGTTCCTCGCGATCGCAGACAGCCGCACAGCTCGCATCCCTCTTCCGGTGTCCGCGGTGGTAGTCACATGACCCATCAGCTGATGCCGTAAAGCATGAGGCGGAGGAGAGTGGAGAGCCACCGAGATTACGTCGCTCCACAGGAAACACGTAATCTTAAGGACGTAAAGTGGAGCTCCACGGGAAACACGTGTACTCCACTGTGTTAGTACCAAGAAAGAGTCTGGAACAAGTCTGATGTTATATAGAACAGGTTTTCCATGAAAACATTTAATGTTTACTTTAAAAACTTGTATTTTACTCGTGGATCTTCAGGCGTGCTGCAAAGTCGTATTAACCATCTGACAGTTACGTGTATTTAGTTGGAAGTCGTAGGCGCAGTAATCCTTACACTTTGTGTTGTGTTTTTCTTAGATCACAGTTGTTATTACATTAAAAGGAACATTGATTTATGAACTGGACTGTAAACATGGATCCCCGTTTAAAAGCGGCTTTACATTTTCAAGGTATGTTGCATCCGTTTTCATGTTGCAGTGAGTTTGTTGATTTTTACTACATTTTTTGGATAACTTTTATAACAAATTATTTTAATAATTTTATCAGCATGATAGGTAGATAGTAATAAGCATTGTTTTAAATAAAGATCGCTTGTTAATCGCTGTGGTTTGTCTATAGCCACAGGCTTTCAGTTTATTTGAGAGGTTTTTCATATTTACTTAGACCTTTTTCATATGCTTGCTATCAGTATGGAATAAATTGCTTAAATATAATTTCAATTGATTTATACTAGTATATTTTTTGCTTACAGACAAAATTATGCGGCGGTGCACACTACCATGCCGGGACAAGGGACATTATCACTGCCCTTTGTGCAAAAGGACAGTTATTCGCCGGATTGACATGGAAAAGCATTTAGTGCTGTGTCAGCGTCTTCCGTTTGCTGTACCCTCTGCAGCAACAAGCCTGCCACCCACCGTACCCTCTGCAGCAACAGGCCTGCCACCCACTGTACCCTCTGCAGCAACAGGCCTGCCACCCGCCGTACCCTCTGCAGCAACAGGCCTGCCACCCGCCGTACCCTCTGCAGCAACAGGCCTGCCACCCGCCGTACCCTCTGCAGCAACAGGCCTGCCACCCGCCGTACCCTCTGCAGCAACAGGCCTGCCACCCGCCGTACCCTCTGCAGCAACAGGCCTGCCACCCGCCGTACCCTCTGCAGCAACAGGCCTGCCAGTCATATGCGCTGTGGAACACTCATATGTGCTGCCATCTCCAACTGTGATGACTGAAGCAGACATAAACACAAATTTGGTCAGATGCACTCAATGTAGCCTTAGTGTTCTTCGGAAAAACTTAAAAACACACTTGCTCAGGAAGCATGTAGAAATGCCACAAGACATCACACAGATGAATCATCTGCGAAGTGTATGTGTCGATGAAAAAAGTGGCATATTTGCTGTACTTAAAACTAGACATGGGTTTTCAGTCCCAGTACATGTACAACGAAAAATCTGGGGTGAAACTCATCAGGTCAGATGTGAGTTAGAGGAATGTCACCAGTATCATTTGCTGGCTCGGAGGAGTGGACTTGGCTATAGTTTATGTGAGCATCTCCGCTCTATAGATTACTGCAGAAAAACTGTTCCAGAAATCTTTCTCAAGGAAGACATCCTGAGGGAAATGGTGTCTCTGAAAATCTTTGGCGAGGCAAAGGCTGTGACGTGTATAAACAGGCAGAAGGTTGCTCAGGCGGCACAAGTTCCCCTTGCAGTGATGGTGGAGTTTGGGGAATCCGCAGCACAGATATGTCTTTCCATTCATGAGTCTGAAATACAGAGTTTTTGCCGTCTTGGCAGATTATTTGTGACATACAACAAACAGAAGAACACCTGGCACTGTGCCTGTGCCAAGCCACAAACCTTGTGTCCTCACAAAAGCATTTCAGAGTGGTTTCTCTTTCAAACACAGAGAGATTTCTTCTGGACAAAGGTTCCACCATCACCAGGATCACCGTTACCGACATCAGAGGATGCGTCTGGATGTCTACATAATACTGCTGTGGAGCCAAGTGTGTGCTACATGTTTAAAGAAGAAAAAATTCCTCAGATACTGTCAAACGAGATCACTGAACAAAAACATAAAGTGGAACCTCAAGAACAGTTTGTTCCTGTTGAGACAATGTGTCAATTATGCCCAGTCCATTTGGTACTCGATAAGGCAGTACAGGTCACTAATAACGCTCAAATTGTCAGCATGATGGGCCTTACTGGGAGTAAGTCTGGGGAATCAGATGCCCATTATGGATTTATTCCTGTTATGATTTATCACTAATACAAATATGAAACTTATACTAACACATTCAATGTAATTTGTCTTTTAGCTGTTACATCGGGGCGGCATGGTGGTGCAGTGGTTAGCACTGTTGCCTCGCACCTCTGGGACCCGGGTTCGAGTCTCTGCCTGGGTCACATGTGTGTGGAGTTTGCATGTTCTCCCCATGTCGTCGTGGGGTTTCCTCCGGGTACTCCGGTTTCCCCCCACAGTCCAAAAACATGCTGAGGCTAATTGGAGTCGCTAAATTGCCCGTAGGTGTGCATGTGTGAGTGACTGGTGTGTGAGTGTGCCCTGCGATGGGCTGGCCCCCCATCCTGGGTTGTTCCCTGCCTCGTGCCCATTGCTTCCGGGATAGGCTCCGGACCTGCCGCGACCCAATAGGATAAGCGGTTTGGAAAATGGATGGATGGATGGATGGATGTTACATCCTCTCATAGGAGGTGTCCTCAGTGCACTGTGGTGTGCAGGTACCAGGAGTGGAAAGATGGTCTTCAGGACTTTGATGACCATATTTTCCTATCTCTTGAACTGTGCCTTATTCTCAGGGAAAATATACAGCTCAGGGTGTCACCAGTTTGTTCTCCTTAGTTGTTAGTCCTTAGAACGATTAAATTACTGGAACATGAGTGTGTTGATTGATTTTTTTTTTAAATTTCATCCTGTTGCTGTCAATAAATTTATCAGTTGATTGAAAAAAAATCAATATATATAAAATTCTGATACTCCTTAATGCGAAAAGGGCAGCAAACTCAAGTCCTGGATCGGTCGCTGTGTTTTTCTTGGAGTGCTAAATTAATAAGAATTTTATACAAGCTGCACGTTAATGTAGATATTTATTACCGTAGATGCACACAATACTTATGAAGTTGACAGTTAAGAGAATTTTAAAGTATAAAATGCATAATACGTGAAATCATCGTCAGGAATAATGCAAGTCATAATAATTAATAACGTAATGTATATTCAGTTTGCTTATAATCACAACTATACAAGCAAAGTTGCTCGTTTTTTTAATCATTATTTTTGGCCGACTTTTATTTTGAAAAGCCAAACCCGGAAACGGATCATAGATATTAAAAGAGCCCGGAAATCCTTATTTTAAACATAAACGAAGCTTTACGTCAAGCCTATTGCTTTCCGGTTCATACTTTGGTGAGTTAAAAGGAAGCTTCTCAAAAATTAAATAAGCTTATGTGTAGATAGAAGCTTTTGTCAGTGAAACATGTGGCTAATGCTACTTTTTTCTAGAAAGATGTATTTTTATTCCTCGGGTCTCTTAAATGGTAGTCTAATAAGAATGAGAGAAGTGTCACATTAGCGACGATTCAACTGGTGAGCGTTTTGTCGTAATTAAGGATTTTAAATATGACATATTAAAGTGCAAATATTTTACATATTCCAAGTCTTCAGGGAAGTCCATTTGCGTTTTGTGTTTGATATTGCTGAAAGAAGCAGGGATACATCAAGTCCTGTCTTGTGCTTGTCACCCGCGCACTTACCCGATGATAAATCTGCACCATTATAATTAATTTATTAAGCTAGTTAATCAGAGAACCTTGCATTAATATTCGCTAATCATTCTGATTGGTAGTGTTTTTTTGCGTGTTTTATTGTCTCATATGGTGGCTGTAAGTGGCAGGCCACGCCCTGTCCGTAACAGCACGTGGACGCGGTACACGGAGGGGGGAGATGATTACGGATACGGTCAGTCCTTTGCAAATATATTAATGTTCACGCTTTGGGTCACATCACATTGGCCCTCAACCTAAACCAATCCAGTTATGTTCCAAATATTTCGGTGCCCTGTCCGTCAGGGGGCCCTTGGAATCGTCCACACCCCCCTCACAGCTCTCCTTCAGGGTGGTGAGTTTAAAGCTCATTTACATCCTTAGAGTTACGGGACACTCTCTAAATCAGACCATCTTACTCAATGCTGAGACAGAAATGAAACTGCATTGTCCATAAATGTATATTTACTGTAGGGTTGTAGTTTCTGTGCCGTTTATAATCTACCTGTTTATAAGTGTTTGCCTTAAAGATCTCTCTATGTTGGGCTGGTGCCTTCCATCACAGTACAGAAGACATGCAGTTATGTGAATTGCAGCTCATAGTCTGTGCCTGTATGCCCTGTGATACGCTGATAGCCCACCCTGGCTGTTCTCCAGCCTTGTACCTGATTCTGCCTGAGATGGGACCCAGCCTGTGCTGAATAAGTCAGTGGGAGCTGGTTGATTGGACTATAGTAACTCACTCCTAACTCTATTTCAGGTTGCTGTCTTCATCCATCATGCAAATGTTCATAACGCCTATTTTCAAAAAAGGGGATAGAAGTAATTTGTCTAACTATAGGCCAATCAGTCTAACTTGTATAACTGGTAAAGTTATGGAGGCTATAATCAAAGAGAAAATGGTAGATTACCTGGACTCCAATAACATTCTGCGGGATAGCCAGCATGGATTTAGGATGTGCATGGCCTTCCGCCAGTGTGGGGAAGCAATAAAAAAGGCCAATAGGATGTTGGGGTATATCTCCAGGTGTGTAGAGTTTAAGTCAAGGGAGGTAATGCTAAGATTATACAATTCCTTGGGGAGACCTCACCTAGAATATTGTGTGCAGGTTTGGTCACCATATCTTAAAAAGGACATTGTGGCCTTAGAAAAGGTGCAGCGTAGGGCCACAAAAATGATTCCTGGTCTTAGAGGAATGTCATATGAGGAACGGTTACTTGAGCTAAATCTGTTCAGTCTCAAGCAAAGGAGACTGAGGGGAGACATGATCCAGGTATATAAGATTCTAACAGGTTTGGATGCTGTTCAACCAAATAGTTACTTCAGCATTAGTTTAAATACACGAACTCGTGGCCATAGGTGGAAATTAGCGGGAGAACATTTCAAACTGGATTTAAGGAAGCACTTCTTTACACAGCGTGTAGTCAGAGTATGGAATAGTCTTCCTGATAATGTAGTGCAAGCTGAATCCTTGGGTTCCTTTAAATCAGAGCTAAATAAGATTTTAACGAGACTGAGCTATTAGTTTAGTTCTCCCCAAGCGAGCTTGATGGGCCGAATGGCCTCCTCTCGTTTGTATAGTTCTTATGTTCTTATGTGTAAATGCCCATGTTATCTCCAATGCCCCCACCCTGGCTTGGTGCCAAATGCTCATTTGTGACCCAGTGAAAACAAACCTGGAGGCTGTGACAAAGCTCTGAAAGGGCCCTCAGAAAAGGGGGTTATAGTCAGGTGAAATGAGCCCTTGCCCTTAACGCTGGTGGCTTAAATCTGCTTTGGTTTTAAAACTGCTACAAACTACTGGTGAAGAACAAATAATTTGCTTCCACGGAGCCATTCAGTTGATGAATATTTTTCATATTTGACTTTGACTATTATTCAAATATGGATACATATTTTTGCCATTTATAAGTAATTATTTGTAATTTTGGATGAACAACCTAAAAATTTTTAATTGTTTATTTCATGAGGTGCCTTGTGCCCATAGCCTCTGGGATACTCTCTGGGATAGGCTCTGGGATACTCTCTGGGATACTCTCTGGGATACTCTCTGGGATAGGGTCTGGACCTCCCATGACCCTGAATAGGGTAATCGGGTACGATGGATGGATGGGTTACAGAAAATGGATGGATACTTGTGAGCTACTTTTTTGACACTGTAAATGGCTGCAGCTGCTTCTCACCTTCCCTTGTCTTTCCTCCTAGCGCCTGAAGGCTGGACTGAGTGGCAGATGAACGGAGAATGCCCTTTCTACATGGGTTCCGCAGGATTGTCTACGAGTACCAGCCCTTGGTGGATGCTGTGATGTACGTGGTGGGGATTGAGGAGGAAGTCACAGAGAGGTGAGGGTAGATCACGTGACCTTCCCGTAGCCCCCCCGCCCAAATTGGAGAGCTTTACGCGTGGCTCTAGATGGACTGGATGCTAAACTGTTTGATGTTATGTGTGACTGATCTGGGGTGTTAACTTTCAGTTTGGGGGGCTGCTATGTGGCTTGGGCACAGTGCTTATGATCAGAAGGTTGCTGGTTCACATCCCACAGTCGGCAGAGTAATTTCACTGTGGGGTCCTTAAGCGGGGCCGTTAAGCCTCAGTTGTCTGACACAGCTGGATATAAAGCATCGGCTAAATGGAAAAATGTGCGTGGTGGCAGGAACTGCGAGGGTGTTCTGGTGGAGCTGCTGGAGAAGGAAGCGGAGTCAGCTGTGTTTGAGGAGGGGATCAGCTACGCGCTGCTGAAAGTGACAGAGCGGGGACTCCCCTCCCCCGCCGAGATCCTGCTGCGCCACGGCGCCGACCTGAACTTCGAGGGTGAGGACCGAGCGCCTGCATCTGCACTCCGCAGGCCTCCTCTGTACATCTACATCTGTGTCTTTTATTTGCACTTTTTCATTTCTTTTTTATTCAGTTTTTTGTACTTTGCTCTTGATCGTGTATTTATTTGAACATCTCATGCCGCCCGCCCGCCGTAGCGTCTTATTCTCTGTCTTCTCGCTCGATCCCAGATCCCGTGTCCTACTACACGGCCCTGCATGTCGCCGTGCTGAAGAATCGGCCGCAGATGGTGCAGCTGTTGGCACGCAGCGGGGCGGACCTCAACAGGCGTGATCGGGTAAGAGGCCAGCTCTGTCCTGTCCTGCCCCTGTCCTGCGGTGCTGGGTGACAAGTGGTGTGTTTGCGAGCAGATCCACGAGAGCAGCCCGCTGGACCTGGCTAGCGAGGAGCCGGAGAGGCTGCCCTGCCTGCGAATGCTCCTCGACTTGGGTGCCGACGTCAATGCCAGGGACAGGAATGGTACCGTCAGGCATGCCCTTGCCGGCTAACTCCCATGTGGAGACAAGAGCTTCGCGGTTTCCTTTATCTTCTTGTTGTCTTCCTCACCTGGCAGGAAAGACTGCCCTACTTCACGCTCTGGCCAGCAGTGACGGACTCACGGTCCGCAACACTGACAACATTCAGCTACTGCTCGAGAAAGGTAAGCCAGATGGTTGGGTAGTTTTCCCAGAATCCCTTGGTGTCGGTGTTCCTGATTTTTTTTGACTTGCCCATCTCCCTTTGGCCCCTTGAAGGCGCTGATGTGCGAGCCGCCACACAGGACGGAGAGACGGCCGTGTCCTCGCTTGTTTTCCTGGTGAAGGAGGCTTTGGAAGGCACTGAGGAGGACGCATCTGAGATCGGCCGCTTCTGCCTGGCTGTTGCTAGGCTGCTGCTGGTCCACGGCGCCGACCCCAGCAGCTGCCTCACGCCTGGCGACATGGGGCCGGAGCCTGGTGAGGAGGTGGGTGAGCCCTCGCTCACCCAAACCTGCCTGGAGTACTTTGACCTGCTCTTTCCCCTGGCCGTGCTGCTGCTGGAGCGAGGTGGCCCTTTTCTTTGCACCCGCCACAGTGCCCCCTGCTGGACGGGGCACGGCCTCATTTTCGGCAGACTGGGCTCGGCCCTTGCAGGCAGCCAGGACCCGGTGCTGGAGGCTGAGCTCCTGACCAAAGCAGAGCTCCTCCTGGACCTGGCGTTGGCGTCGTCGTCGTACCTCCCTCTTGCCCCGAGAGCAGGCCTCCGCCACTTCGAAGGAGACCCCCGCCTCCAGGGGCTGTTGTTCCTGCACGGGAGCCCGCCACGGGATCAGGATTCGGCCCCCCCCCAGCTGCGCTGCCTCTGTCGGGCCGCCATTCGCCGCTGCCTCGGACCATGGCACCTGCAGAGCAAGGTGAAGGCCCTGCCTCTGCCAGACAGCCTGAAGAGGTACCTGCTTCCTGCCCACAAGCACTGCCCTGAGCTCAGCCCGGACTGCTACAAGCCACACCGCACGCTGCGCTGATTCACACACCTGCCACCAGGGGGCGGCATGCACCGAGCATGTCTGCACAGGGACAGTTAATGAGGAAATTTCCATGGCCAACAAGCATTTTGAATTGTAGCCTCTAAAAGCATCTTGTATCAAACTGGTGATGTTTCAGAACCTTGCCAACTCGTTTGTGGGATCACATGTTCATTCTGACATTTGTGGACAGTGACATGCAGGTAAACGTTTCAAACCAGCTGAACTCGAAGCACTTGTGTGAGCTTTGGGGGGGTCCCAGCTGAGTGTTTGTGTCACGTATGCCTTCATGATCAAAGGTTAAAGCTTGTAGCCGTACATTATTGTGGTGAAGCAGTGTTTCAGTGTAACAATAAAGTTCTTATGATCCAAACATCTGTTCTCATTTATAGCTTTTATCCATTATCTAAGTGCTGCTAAGTGTGTGTCCTTCATGAGACTCTGACCGTGAAAGACGCTGAGTAACAGTACAGCTGGCTTATGACCCCGGTTCTGGCTTCCAGTGGCTCCGTTGACTTCCAGTGGCTGTATCACCTGAGCTTCACTGTTGCTGCACTCCTCTATCTCTTCTTCTGAGTGTCCTGTGCCGGCCACCCTCCCTCTTCACCACCTCCGCGACCCTCCCCAGCCCTCTTATCATATCACGCGGAGCTGTTGACAATCTGCCCAAGTGGTTTAATGGTTTTTTTTATTTTTGCTGTTTAATTCACCCACATAATGTGAGTTGGTGTGTTGAGCTGTCAGTCAAGAGAACCCAGTCTTGGGCCTCTGCTATAACTGGACCGTTTGTTGCTGTAAAAACATCTTTGAAGCGGCCCGAGTCAATCTGTCAGTCAGCTCTGCAGTTCCTGTTTTTATGGCTTGTAGAAAGTGAAACGCCCTCCCCTCTCTTTCCGGCTCCCCCTCCTCACCCGCCTTCCTCAGCATCTTCCACTCATCCCCTGTCATTCTTCATTCTCTCTGTCTTGCCGTTTGTCTGCTTCCCTCCCCATCATCCTGCACTTCTTCTTGTCATCCCTGCATCGTTCTCCTCCAGCCCCTTGCCCATCACCTTCCTCTCCATCATAACCTTCATCTCTTCTTATGTCTCTCCATCCACCATCACTCTGCCTAATGACGGTGCGTGAATCTGAGTGGTTCCAAAAGGAGAAACGTTTAGTAAACGGTTGTTTGACATTTGTACCCTTAGCTGTAGTTTTGTACCATTGGTGGTACATTAATGTTGTTTGTAACTTGGGTGCAAAACTGTACCAGGCCTGTAATAATAATAATAATAATACATTTTATATAGCGCCTTTGCATAAACTCAGACGCATACAAAGTACACAATAAGAGACCACATTATGCATATGGAAGGTTAAATGCCTTAGGGAAAAGAGAGGTTTTTAGCTTGCTTTTAAAATCTGAAACAGAGGTCGATAAACGGATGGCAGTAGGGAGTGAGTTCCAAAGGCGGGGAGCTAAACGTGACAATGCACGGTCGCCATAGCTATGTAATTTGGAAGGGGGGGTGGGGGTGAGGAGAGAGCCAGTGGAGGAAGATCTAAGACTGGGGAGGCTGGTGGGGTAGAAGCAAAGCAGTAAGTTACGGTGAACCTGGATTATGAAGAGCTGTACATGTCAGAAGCAGCATGTTGAAATGATTGTGCTTTTTTTATCGGGAGCTAGTGCGGCTCTGCGGAATGGCTGTACCCTTTATTCTGAAGGTGAGGTCATTTAATGGGTTTGTATGAAACTAAAAAGTTCACAAAGGGATAATTTACTCCTGTTTATTTTTAACTTGATGAATTTAAAACATGCAAATATATTTAACATTAAATAAGGAATAGTGCATATTTTGCAATTGTGTTTAAAAATCGCAACAAGACTGTTTAAAAAATAGTGTAAGTTGTACCTTTTGCCAGGAATTCATTTCTGTTGCAATTTTGAAAACGTAACAGCAGATGGCAGCTTTGTGTCGTGGAAATACAAAGACGGAAACTCGGCGTGAACATGCGCACTGTGACGTTTAAGATACTCCAGTACTTTCCTTCCTTACTTGGATCAGACTGAATCGTTACTCACATATTTGTGGCAGCTAAAGGTGAAATGAGTTGTCATAACTCCATTTGGTTCATTTATACGTTACATTTTCCACTGCTGCTGAGGACAAAGCAGGCAGCAGCGTCGTCCCCGAGCTCAGGGCGCGGGGCAGCGACACACTGGGTGGGTCTCCATCCGTCACAAAGCATTAAAGATGCAAAGTTACCAATGCAAAGACATTTTTGGATGGCAAACAGAAGCTGAATACAAGAGAACATGGAAGCTACACCCAAGCAGAATCAGGCAGGGGATGGGTGCCAAACATGGCAGAGGTGGGTAGTTCAGGTCCAGAGAGTAACAAAAAGATTTTGTTTTAATCAACCAGTTGAGTATAAAGAGTCATAGTCCATCCATCCATCCACACATGTAACCCAGGCAGAGACTCGAACCCGGGTCCCAGAGGTGTGAGGCAACGGGGCTGACCGCTGCACCACCATGCCGCCCCCGGAGTCATAGTCAGATAACTCAAATGATTGTATGATGCAAAATTTTGGTCTGGATTTTTACTCTCTGAACCTGAACTACCCACCTCTGATTTGTTGTGTCCATGTCTATAACGCGCAGCACTGGAGAGAAACCAAGACACAGTCAATCAAGGGTCCATCAGTGCTGGAGATTCATTTTAGACCTTTTTCGTAATGTCATCAGACCACAAGAGTGAGAGAAAAATGACAAACGGGTGGCCTGCCTTTCAATCTGGGGGGGGAATCCCGGGAGCAAACAGCTGGGCACCTGATCCAGCAGCTAGACCCGGTGCCTGGCCCAGACCAGCCCTTTCAGCCAGGGGAGCAGCACCGATACTCAAATGAGCTGCCAACGGTGGGACCTCCCAGCCAGGCAGATGGCGCTCTAATAAGCAAGGAGACAGGACACTCAAACACAGTGGAGGAGTCCCTCACTTTCACTAGCATGCGGCCCTAGTGTCAGGTCGCTGTTTTTCTGGGGAGTGTGTAACTACTGCCCCCTGGAGGGCAAGACTGGAGTTGGATTAAACAGGACAGCCTGGTATAGATGAGCCCACTCCATATTGCTTTGTCAACCCCACCTAAGTGGACAGGGTCACCGCACCCCTTTCATGCCAGCTACCTGGCTTTGTTGCCCCCCTCCCTGCGAAAGCATGGTGCTCAGGTGCTCTGGGTTCATCCTTTCTGGGTCAGAACCCTGATGTGGAGCCCAGTCCCCTACGCCTGTCCGCACTCCGAAAATACCCCGGGAGTTTTCATTTCAAATGGACAGCTCTGGGTGGTGCTCTCACGGTCCACCCGAACAGCACCATGTCTGACCCCCACCTTTCGCCTTCGGGGGGGGGGGCAACTTGCAACCTTCACCAGGAATCGTGCTGTGAAGGCGAAGCTACAGAAGGTGCTGAAACTATTCACTGCATAGGAAGACGACAGCTGATGGCTAACAGCAGCCTGCATGCTTTCCAGAATATTCCTGGTTTGAGCTTTGGGAAAATAATGAGGCCCAGACACTTAAACATGGTTTGAGACTGAAGCACCTTCCCCAGAGGCTGCGCAGCCAGTTCCTGAGCTCGAACCGGCAACCACTGGAATCCTCGTCTTTGGCCGCCATGGCAGGTAATGAGCGAGAAACATGCCTGTGTACTGGTGATGAGGAAATACCTGCATCTGGGTTCTGCTTCATTCTGCTGGATCGAAGGTGTAAAGCATTTCGAAGGTCCACTTAATGGGGGGGTGGGGGGGGAGAGATGTGGGCACAAGGAAGAGGGAAGAGCCCAGAAAGGAAAAAAGAAAGACAAAGAGAAGGAGGAGTGGAAAAATGGAGAAAGGATTGTTTGGAATGCTGAGATGGGCAGAGACCTCTTTTCCTGGCTGTGTGTGACTCTAGGCTCTTGCCTTATTTGGGGAGTGTACATGCTTTTTTTGAGGGGGGAGGGGTTCTTTACGTAGAACATGGATCTTTTGGGGAGGGTGTCTTTCTTTTGGGAGTTTCACTTTCATCCATGGGCGTGCCCCTTATTGGAGGGGGTGGCTGTTCTGCATGGATGTGTATTTCCTTGTGGGGTAGGTGGGGGGGAGTGATTTTCAGCCCTGGGTAAGCCTCTTTTTCAGGGGGGTGTGCCTCTTCTTCTTGGGTGCCCCCCCCTCCAGGGGTGCTCGTCTTCCCAGGCCGGTGACTCTTTTGTCCTCCAGCACACGCTGCGGGGGATGTGGCTGGCCGGCCAGATCGCAGTCAGACTGCGGCACCACGCCGCAGCGCCGGCTGCCGGGACCTCTGGCGACCAGCGCGCTTTAAAATGCATGGCCTGCGTTTCATGAATATTTTAGCTAGGCAAACTTGCCTGGCAAGGCAGAAGCTGGATGGAGCAGAGAACAGCTCTTAGCTCTTAGCCACACAGTGCAAAACTGCAGCGGCAGGTAATCAGAGCAGAGCCGACTCAGAAATACATTTCTCTCATTAATAAAATGCTGTGGCGTGTTCTGCCACACCTCATGCACACTTTCTCAGGAGAGTCGCTGAATATCAGCCTTTGTCCTGTTTACATTTATGGTATATTTCATGGATCACACAGGACCCCAGTTTAATCTAATTTTTTATTTCCCACAGAAGAGTCTGCATGTGTTTTGTGTGCAGCATGCTAATGCAGCCAGGCATGCTGAGAGCTGGGCGTTTTTAGCATTCTCCCAGTCCGGGCGCCTCAACAACCCCACCTTCTGGTCAGCGGTTGCTAATACAGGCTCAGCTGCTGGAATGAGACGGGCCGCCGCCCGTATTCAGACAGCGGCTATGCGGACCTCCTGCTGAGACTCTCTGTGTTTTCAATTGCTTGTTTTAACTTTGCAAAAACTTACGGAAATGATCTACTTTTTCATGCATTAGGAGAAAAGTATCTAAAAGATTTGTGATAATTGTTGTTTAACCTTTTTATTAACAGAGATTTACAAATGCTCACTTATTCCGCATGCCTGGTTTACCACAGTGTCTTGGTGCATTCCTTTTGAACTGCAAATTCTGAATTTCGGAGTTTCTAATCGGGATCTGGAACACCCCCTTAAGTCAGAGTTCCGACTTGGAAAGTTGGAGGAACCGCTGCAGCCCCGACCTCGGAATTTAAGATGGCTGCACCCTTCATCCACAGAAGTGAAATCTGTAGTTGTAAATGCTAATAAACAATATATATATTATTTGTGGCTCATTAAATTGGTCATACACACAGTACCGTCCAACTGCTATCTGTGGACATGTTGTTTGTATGTGCAAAAAGCATATAATGAATGAATGTTGCATTTATACACCTTTTCAAGAAACCCAACGGCAGCCATTTTCCGCCAGTACGCTCACCTCACATTAGCTAAGGTGGTGATGGGGCAGGAGAGAATTCACCAGTGAGATATAGGGGATGATTAAGGGGGCAGATCTGATAGGGCCACAGTTGGCAGTATTAGCCAGGACATCAGGGTACCCCCCCCACTCTTTGGAAAGATGCCCAGGGGTCTTCTATGACCTCAGAGAGTTGGGACTTCGGCTTTACGTCTGAAGGACGGCGCCATCTTTACCGCACAGTGTCCCCGTCACTGCACTGGGGCGTTGGGACCCACACAGACCACAGGCTAGAACAGGTATTGCTAATGGCTAATCTGGCCAGCTGTACTGGAACACAGTTATCTCGAGTATGACGTCATTCCCGGCTCCAGCGTCCAAGGTAAACAACACGCTCATCTCTCCCCACACAGCCAGATGCATTGTGGGTAGTGAGTGTGTCCAGGTTAAGAATTTAATGAAAAGTATGCCTGAAGTATCAATGAAGCATCTGGCATCAGCTTCAGTGCCATAATGGCTATTGATTGGTGGATCTGGTCCAGCACTCACTCGCCAGGGGGCCTGAGACGGAGTTTGCAGCGGGCGGCCCGGCTGGGTCAATGTCCGCCACACATAGCGGACTTACAAACAGCCACCTCGTTGCCGGTATGCGTCCCAGGTCCTGCGGTCGGGAGAGGGGGTGGGGGGGGACTGGCAGAGCTAATGGCTGGAGGCCAGAGCTGCCCTCCATCCCAGCCCACCTTTTCCTGTGGCCAGTATTGCTAGAGTCAGCAGTAGCATCTATGGGCTGCTGTGTCTTTGGGTCTTTGAGCAGAAGGTTCTCAGTTTGAGACCCAATCGAGTCCATGTCTCTGTAGGCCATTGAGCAAAGCCCTTTGTCCCCATCTACAAGCATACTGGCTGATCCTGTCATGTGATACACCCCCCCCCCCCAAAGCCCAAACTTGCTCTTATCTGTCTGTGTGTCTTATGGAGAGTAAAATGGGGCAGGTAAATAGACCCCCCCTGGGGATTAATAAAGTATCACTATTCTATTTACTCAAACCATGCATTTGGCCACAAACAGTCACTGCACTAGACAGTAAACAAACACATTCATTACTTAGGTAACGCTGAAGCAATGCGTTATGCTAATCAGCTATCTAGCTACCATCTTCAGATGCTACTTGCTTGCTATTTATTTAGATTTTGAGACATCCTGGGGGGGACTGGGAGAGAATGACTTTTTGAAAGGAATCCCAGAAACAACAAACTGACCCTCTGTCTGAACCCCAAAACACACACACCCAAATACACACATACTAGCACACACACAGCACTCTAACCTTCAGGCAAAGAACCACTCAAACAACCAACTCATACATTACAGCATCATTGCATTAATTCACATTAATGTCACACGTAATTTCACGGTCATCAGCTGACACATCTGCGTGGCCCGCGTGCCGATTATGGGAAACTCCCTCATTTAAAGGATTAAAAAAAAATTTTTTGGCTTAACGTGAGCTGCTCTGGCACATGTGTTCCGGGCAGCAGGACGACGCCCCCCAGCAGCCTCGAGCCGACAAGATTCTGCATGTAGGATGAGGCAGGGATCCCGGAGAAGGAAACCCTCGTAAAGAATGACTTCTGTTTAAATCCACGCCTTACTGAAGGCACAGAACAGGAGCGAGAGGGTCTAGATCAATTAAGAGCCGTCGTCTGCATATATAGCAACCTGGTCATTGGTTATCCGAGTCCTGAAAAAGAAGGAGAAAAGATGGGGGGGACAGATGGATGGGGGGGGGGGAGATTGGGCGTCGGGGCTGCCCAGGCTGACTCGTTATGTCCTGAGCTTATTGGAAAACAGTCTGAGTGCAGCCCAGCACTGAAATTAGTTATTGATCTGGCTGCCGTGCTGTGGGCTCGCAGAATCCCCTGCTCCTCACTGCTGCCTCCTTTCATTTTTTCCCTCGCGTCTCCTCACCTCCTCCTTCCAGGCTATCACGGCTTCCCTTTTTCCAGCAGCCTCTCCGACTTTCCGCTGTTATCCGCGTCTGCCCACCCCGCCCATACCTCCACCTGCCTCCGCTCATCCCGCCATCTCACCGGTCCTCCTTTTTCCCCCCGGTTACGCTGCCGTCCTTTCCCCGCTCGCTGCTGCTAGTCGGAGAGGTCACGCAGAAGCAGCTCTGCTTTCACATGCTGACACTCGCTGAGGGCAACACGGGCCTCTCCTTCATCTCTGTCACAGAGGGACGGGCGTACAGACTCGGACCGAGGCGTAACTAGGCCACAGGAACACCTGGCCTCAGGTCTCACCTGTACAGTGATGGCATCCTCACCATTTGGACTTTTGAAGGATTTCCTAATATTCCTGGACGTTCTTCTCCAAATACATTTGTCCATGTTTAAAACTTAAAAACAAAGAAAAATTCAGCATAGATTTTCAGACCAGCTACTGTCCCAGGAACCTTGAGAGTACTCATGTAATTAACCAATTGTACTGCTGAAATACAGCTAAGGTGTTTATGAAAGCAATAAATAATCCACCTGGATACATATCTGTACATTTCACTGTTAAGTCAGCTCACTGAGCTCTGCTTTCTTTCTGTGCTACTGTCTGTGTTCCCACAAGAGGGAAATCAGTCCTGTTTACGAAGGCGAAGCTGACGTTCTTTCCAAATAATATAATTTTAACAACCACCAGGTGTCACTGTACAACATAACAGACATCCATCCATTGATCCATACGTTTTCAATAACTGGTTATCTAATTAGTGCTGGAGTACGCTGGGCCATGGCGTGGTACCCCTTGGGCAGGACCCACAGTGGGTACTCTCACATGCTAACGGACGTTCTACGTATTTTTCCACTGTTTTGCTGCAAAAGAATACAGCTGGTCCAATCAAGTTGGATTTATTTGTTTGGCCATTATCATCAGGACCCATGGTAAAGGAAGAAGTGACAAAAGGGCAAGGAAAGCGATGGACAGAGGGCTAACCTAGTTAAATGATTAGTCGCTGTAGCACAAACCAATCTCACAGCATTGCAAACGCAGACTCATAAACAACCCAATGCAGTATTAAACAACTTTGATTGAAGAAGCAACACAAGCAGCAAGGAGATTTAGACCTATCTGCTAAATTAAACATAGCTTAACTGGCCAGCGCCTTGGGCTCACCTCAGTCCGAACGCTGATTTTTTATTTTGCAAATTATACACCTAGATATAGAGGAGCAGAATATTTAATTCTATAGACTGCAGAAACAAATAACATTTCATTTTAGACTAATGGCTCTTGGCCAAACTGGACAAATAACCTGCAAAACTTTAATTATGCGTCGTTTTTGCTTAGGACGTTGATTTCAATTTTACAATATGTTCAGAAGAAAATTGGTTCCTTTATAAAGTCCTCCTGAGTGACGCAGCCTTAACCAATAGGGTGGTGCCACGTCAGTGGTGCCCGCGTGCCGTCGTCGCGCTTGACGTGCTTCGTGGCGGATAAGCAAACGGTCGCTATGCGCCATGATGAAAAACGAGGGACGCAAAAGAAGACGCCAGCATTTAACCCGAACTGCTCGTCTTCGGACTGAGAGGAAATGGGGCAGCAGACCCACGGAAATTATGGTAAATGATAAACGCAGATTTTTTTCGCACCTTAAAAGTTTTTATTTGCACGCCTTACATTACCGGGCAAGGCTCATTACAAGCAGGCGTGATGCAGATGTATAAACCTACGAATATTGGAAAATGCAATTTTACATCCTTTTCGGTACATAAGAAAAACAAATACTAGTAATTGTGCTACTGCTGTTGCATTCATGTTCTCCGAAATAGTAAATTATGCGAATCGGTAAGAAAGTTACGAACAATAGAGAACCATCTATACTTATTCAGCAGAAAAAGCTGATCATTATACATATTAAAAAGAAATCTGCATTTTTCTAGATCTGCATCAAGGTTTAGAGTTCAGCCCAAGTTCTCTGGTGTTCTGCACTCAGCGGAGCTTAGATTAGATCCGCTACATTTAGCATTTGCTGTCTCGGTTTGCTGCATGCAGCCTGCCTCTTGCGGTCTTGACCGGTGGTGTTATTTCCTACAGAAACCAAACCAGTCTGCCTGAAAAAGCCTCAAGTCAGTAGCAGCCTGTGGCAGTACCTTCTCTGTTGTGTTCTTGCCTAAATAACATCTCCATACACCTCTGGTTTTGTGACTCTGATCCATCTAAAGCCATCAGGCTTTGGCTCCAGTCCTACTGCATCTCGTCCCACATCACTGAGTTAATTCACCTTCAAGTGTTATCTCCCGGGCAGCTCAGACTACATTTCTGTGAGGCGAAAGGTACTTCCATGGTGCACAAGATGTGAGGCTGAACACCGCTCAGGATGATTACCTGCTCGTCCAATGAACGATGAGCGTCTGCTTCTCATAATGTTAGTTAGCGTTAGCGATCATGCTACCTGCAAGTTGTGCCCATGGTGACGGTTTTTGAATGACTTTTTTTTTTCTAGGGCGGGAGACAGTTTAATAGCAGCGCAATTTTATCTCATCTTAATGAATTCAGCCGCTGAAGTCTTTATGTCTGTCCAAATGTATGGAACGACCTTTGTGATTTACAGATTTACGGATAGCACATGAAACGGTTCTATAAAAAAGCAGTTTTTTATAGTTCATTCATAAATCTACATGTGGCCGTCTAGGCCTTTAATATATTGCACTCCCATCAGAAGATCCTGTCAGTACCAAAATGTCCAAAACACGACTATGCCTGCTTTTTGTGTTGCGCTCGAAACCTAACCCTGCGGGAATAATCGCGAAGAGCTGAAGCTGGGCTGAAGCTGGACTGAAGCTGGGGGATCGATCGATTTGGCCATGAGTGTTTTCTTCGGGTGTAGGACACATTACTTCTCAGGTGTGGTCAACAAGGCATTTACATCCATAAGAGCTGTAGTCAATAACAATTAGCCAGTTAGCACGGAAGGACGAGCTGATTGCTGATTGGAAGGCCAGTACCACAAAGGGGTCCAGCTTGTCGTTTCAGGGGTCCCACTCAAAAAGTCACTTTGAGCCCTCTTTAGATGTTTCAGAAACTGAATAGCTAGCAAGTAGCATCAGAATATGGTAGCTAGCTAACTGTTAGCATAACATGCTGCTTGAGCATCCTCTAAATATTGAATGTTAAATATTTAGTGTAGTGACTGTTTGTGGCCATCAGGGGGCTCCGACCAAATGGTGGTAAATAGCAGCTCTGGCACGACACACCTTCAAAGGCGTCACCCCCAAGGAGATCCTGCTTCCCTTCCCCCGTTGGATCTTGTTGGTTTCCCGCAAGGATGTAGTGTAATAATGGTCATTGTTTTGTCCGTCACGTTTTTATGTGCGACTGTCCGATGTTTTGTCCTGTTATCTGACACCTCTGAGGTTGCCGGTTTTACTCCCTTCTCTGCTGTGTGTAGAGATTGCATGTTCTCCCCATGTTGTATGGCTGTGGACATTGCATGTTCTCCCCATGTTGTATGGCTGTGGACATTGCATGTTCTCCCCATGTTGTATGGCTGTGGACATTGCATGTTCTCCCTATGTAAATGTGTATGGAACATATTTTGACTATACAAAGGAACTGCTTTTACTGTGAATTGCTGTAATCGGTGCCTGACACTTAACACAGGCGGCTTTAAGACAAAGCTAACTGCTAACAGGCTTCTCTGAATCTTGGAATAAACTGCTTCTGAAAATCACTCGAAACTCCTTATTACCACGTACATTTTTTAATTTTTTTTAAATTCTGACTGTCCACACAGTGTCATGTAATGCCCACACATTTCTGTCTGGTCTCATCGGCACTGGAAGCTGTCCTTGCTATGCAAATTCAATTTGGATGAAGAGGGAACCCAGGAATGCTGAGCTCATGGCCGGTCCTGCGCCAGCCCGCTCCGCGGCCCACAGCTGGCGTGGAGTCCAGATATCTCTGCAGCAAACACGTCCCTCATCATTGCTCAATCATTGACCTCCTTGGAACAAATAGATGATAAGAAGGAGGAAGGTGGAGAAGGAGGGAGGTGAGAGAGAGAGAGAGGGAGGAGTATTTTTTGCCAATAATATTAATCCGTGCCAGTCTGCATTTCAGTGGGGAGAGAGCTCTTCCAGAATCAAAGCCTACAAACTGTTTCACACAGAACGGATGGATTCCTCTGCATCTCTGAGATCTTCTGCATCAATGTGCGATGAAGCAACGTCGTACAGTAGCTGGCAAAGCCTACCAGATCGGCGGTAACACCGTGAAAAGCAGACAGCACGGCCATCCAATCGATGTCCAGTGCCGCATTCGCCAAAAATAAACATTGGGTTTTAATAGTGATACCCGTTTTCCCCTGCTCCATCTGTCCTCACATTTTTACCTTTATGTTGTGGACAATTTGACATCAATTAACTACTTTTCTGAAATAACAGTAAGGTTTAGTGACGCAGCTCATCTGACAGCGACCGCAGACCAAAGTGACACGCAACCCGGTGGCTGCAGCTACCAGCTTACGTAGTGTCACAAAACCGCGATAATCCATGCATATTTCTCCATCATAGATGAACATTTGCACCGACTATGACAATAAGTAGAGGAGCAGAGTGTTTTGCAAAATAATAGCACAAAAAAAATCACAGATACCCCAACATTACACACACACACACACACTCTGTGTGCAGAGTTTGATGGTGCTTATTGTAGCTTCGCTCGATTTCCAAGGACACCAAGGGCTTTGGGTATGCGATATTTCGGCCCATGTAACACCTCACCGTCCCATGTGACACTCCCATCAGTCACGGGCTGCAGCAGAAGCCACAGAACCAGGCACCTTCTAGCACCTAACAGGAAGTGAGCACCGGGCCCTCCTTCCCCCCGGCGGGGGCCTCCGCTTGTGTTCTCTTCTCCTTGGATATGCTGGCGGAGGAGGGTTCACAGGGTGGCTGGGTGGGGGGGTGGAGGGCCAGGGGGTGTGAGGGAACAAAGCTGGAATTTATATACGACCCACCCCTATCCACCACTGCCTTCTTACCCCTCTCCCCCCCACCTTCAGACTGACATGGGGGGAGGGCAGCAGTTTGGTTGTATCGCATCCAATGGCCTAGAGTGTGGCGATAAGAACTGAGTTGTGCTGGGGTTGAAGCCAGAGGATGCAGCTCAGCTCTCACGCCCCCTGTTGGCTCTCGCCTGTAAGTGGCATCTCCGCCAAGATGCTGCAGACGTGAAGCTGCTCTTCTCTCCGACTCCTCATCCTGTTCACTTCACTGTAGGGCACAGTGGCGCAGTGGTTAAGTACTTGGGACATAAAGGTCAAGTTGAAGTTTCTGGCAAATGGTAATTTTTGCACAATGAGACTCTTACTCACACACCTCCTGTAGGCTGTCAGTTAACAGAACATAAAAAAAACTGCTAGTGAGTAGCAACGTTAGACAATAACAGGAACCGTGATCTAATGAATGGCACAAAAGAAATTAATAACAACAGAAGAACTGCATCTCAAACAAATGGCAAACGAGAGCAGCAATGATAGATTGTGAAAATGACCAGCAGTTTAAGCTATGCTGCCCTTCAATCTGATAATTGGGCGTCCTTATGAGGCTGGGAGCATTTCTGCATCTTGTGTGGAACTGCTGGACCCACCAAAGGTGGGACTGAAGGCTGAGGATTCCTCCCTGGGGAAGGTTGTGCCTCAGTACTTGTGCTTAATGTCGAGTATTATAGTAAAGTATTATATACCAGTGCTTAATGTCGAGTATTATAGTAGGGTATTGTATACCAGTGCTTAATGTAGAGAGAGTATTATAGTAAAGTATTATATACCAGTGCTTAATGTCGAGTATTATAGTAGGGTATTGTATACCAGTGCTTAATGTAGAGTATTATAGTAGGGTATTGTATACCAGTGCTCAATGTAGAGTATTATAGTAGGGTATTGTATACCAGTGCTTAATGTAGAGTATTATAGTAGGGTACTGTATACCAGTGCTTAATGTCGAGTATTATAGTAAAGTATTATATACCAGTGCTTAATGTCGAGTATTATAGTAGGGTATTGTATACCAGTGCTTAATGTAGAGAGAGTATTATAGTAGGGTATTGTATACCAGTGCTCAATGTAGAGTATTATAGTAGGGTATTGTATACCAGTGCTTAATGTAGAGTATTATAGTAGGGTACTGTATACCAGTGCTTAATGTAGAGTATTATAGTAGGGTATTGTATACCAGTGCTTAATGTTGAGTATTATAGAAAAGTATACTTTTATACAAAAGGTGAAAAATTGTGAGAGGCTTTTAATAAAGAAAGAAGAAAACTTAACATATTGTTATATGTTTAAAAAGCTTATTTGAGTAAAAGTGTTTTGAATTTAGAATAAAACCTATGACAACAAAACTCAGAGCGTCTTTTAAGATGGTAAATAAAAACAGGTCCACGGGCCAATTGTCCCTGAAAATGGGTCTGATCTGACCAGGAACCAGGTCTCACCAAGACACTGCTGAGACGTTCGTGAAATATTTCGAGAAAAACTGCTTCAAATTCTTTTAGTTTCTAACAGGGCAGATGGGTGATTGAATCCTAAAATATAAAAAAACTAATATGTCACCAGCAGGGGGTGCTCAGGAGTGTATGCGCGTGCTGATCTTTCTGGGTTCCCTAAAATCCTTTTGTGAAGTGATGAAGTTGTTCTTCGTTCAGAAGGGGTTGAACCGTGCATGACAGCTCACCAAAACGCTCCCCCCCCCTCCCCCCCCTCCGCGAACACGGTGTCCCTTCGACACAGAGTTGCTTCGCAACCTTAGTGGGGGCTAGGGGAAGTGCGTCAGGGGAGGATGTCAAAAGAGGCATGGACTTCCAGGAAAGCGGAGCACGGAACAGGACGCCGTCTGCCCAGGACCAGCAGACAGGATGGAGCCCAGTCAGGGTCACCCGTCCGCTGTGGAGGAAATTCCCGGGGTTAGTGCCGACGCATGGTGGTGTGGGCTCGGGCTGGGAGGGGGGGCTCTCTGTGACCGTGGCCGCCTGACTGGATGTGAGAACGCAGAGGCGGAAGTTGCAGTCCCTGTGCTCTGAGCAGGAAAAGGAAGGATCAACAACAGAAGTGGATGAAAAGGGGTTCCAGAGCTCAACTGCGATTTGATGTACAAACACCACAGCTGGAATGACAACTTTGGTGGGGGGTGGAGGCTCATCAAGTGCGAAACTGACAGACAACATTTTTCGGGTGTATTTAATAAAACCAAGGTTTACTAAAGGCATTTTCTATGGACAACCGTATGGATCTATAGATGCAGACGTATTTCAGTATTTGCAGATACTCATGATATATAGAAGCTGTAATTTATGTAGATATTTCTTACAATTTTTACAATCTATATTCGCAGATTAATAAAGAACAAAAACTGATTTAAAGCCTTTGCCGATTCTTAGTTGCCTTTACAAAGGCATGTAGTGCCTAATTTGGCCCTTTGGACCTGAAAATGAGGGAACCTTTTTCATGGCATATTGAGTCTGCTGTGCGAGTCCTATTTAAAGATCCTTCGCGTGGTTACCTCCCTGGCCTGCTGGGGGCGCTGTATGCATGGCCACGCAATTCTGAGAGCGGTCACCGGGTGGCACTGTAGTTAAATGCACCTCTTCTCTTCCTTCCGAGCCTGAATGCAAATATGACAAAGAGCCCTAATTTAAGAGCCAGAGGATGGAGGCTTAGCTCACTGGAAAGGCTCACAACAAACAGAGCGGCGGTGGGGTGACTCACACAACATCTGCACGGACTGTACTCCGAAACCCCAGACAGGGTCAGCCCCCCCTCCCCCCACACACACATGCACGGTGCCCACCGGCTCTGCCAGTTCAGCATGAGCCGCAACTCGCCAGCTGACACCAGGAGGAACAGTGCTGATGTCTGCCGCATCACAGCGCCCACGGCGAGACCCATGTGACACCTCTGTGACTCCCTCTCTATCCTCGTGTGACGACATGCTTGTTTACCAGCAAGAGCCGGGCCAGGAAGCGGCAGACAGACGCTCTGCGGGTCGTTGTCTCTCAGGGGCCCTGGGGTGAAACCTTTCCTGCGGAATTCCAGAATGTCGGAATGCTGTGAGGGTTCGGCCCGTGCTGTTGCAGGAGAGGAGCGGACTCTGGAACGCGGTCACGTGCGTCACGTCGCTCAGGACCGGCCGGTGCAGAGATGCTGCATTTCCCGGTGTTCCGCTATCTGTGAGCACATTCCCAATCCCGACCCTATTTCAGCAGCATCCTGTTTGGCCACCGAGTCCAGCTCCTACATTTCCCTCTCCTGCGGCTCACCTCTGGCCTCCCCCGTCCCCCCTCCCTCTGTCTCTCTCCCCCCGCCTTGCTGTCACACCCACGGCCCCCCCTTCTTCCTTTCGCAGCCTGCCAGTTCTTCCACATTTCCTGGCAGCGAAGGGGCCGGTCCACTTCCTGGAGGGGGAGGTGCCTCCAGAAAGGTTACATTTGCACAACGTGCCCCGTGGAAAAAAACCGGAGCACAGGGCGTGTGGGGAGGGGAGGGAGATGAGTGAGGGAACAGCTTGGCTAAACTAAATGACTCCACCATTCTGCTTCCCCGGGTAATGGAAAAACCCCCCAGGGGAATATTCAGCATACAAGAGTATCGAGTTGCTTCCATCATTACCCCTCCCTCCTATTTTTCTCTCTCCCTCTGTTCAAACCCCCCCCCCCACCCCAACCATTGGTCTTACTTTAGGTGAAATTAAAAGGGTATCCCCGGCAGCCCAGCCTGGAGCTGGCAGCGTGGGCCGTGTGTGTGTGTGTGTGTGTGTGTGTGGGGGGGGGGTTTCTTTTTCATGTGGAGAGAGGTGGGCTGGTGGCCGGCACTGGCTGATGGTCCGGGGGCGCGGGGGACCATGAGTCTGAGCGCAGCGTCAGAATCTTAATGACAGGAGCAAGTGAGTGAGAGGGAGAGGAAGAGAGAGGGAGAGGAAGAGAGAGGGAGAGGGGTAGGTAAACGGAACCATCTGTGAGCAGAGGTTTCGCAGTCGGCGTGCTCGTCCCTTTTGTTTTCCAAAATTCCATATTGGTCTCCTGCTCGCACTCTTGACTCTTTCGGCTATTTTTTTTGCTCTTATTTGTCATTGAAATTAGAAGCAAAGGCTCCCTCTCGCACCTCCCTGCTGCTGTCCTCTCTCCTCTCCTTTCTTGTCTCCAGTTCCCTCATCTCCTCTCATCTTCCTTTTCTTGTCTCCTCTCCTAACCCCTCACGCCTCTTCTCCTCCCCTCTCCCTTTCTCTCTTCTCCTTAGCCTTTCACCTCCTCCCCTCTCCCTTTCTCTCTTCTCCTTAGCCTTTCACCTCCTCCCCTCTCCTTAGCCTCTTCTCTCTTGCTTCCTCTCCTCTCCTTAACCCCTCTCCTCATCTCTCCCCTCCTCTCTCCTCTTATCCCCCTCTTTCCTCCCCTCATTTCTCCTCTCCTCTTCCCTTTCTCCTCTCTTCTGCCCTCCCCTCCTCTCCTCCCCCCTCTTTCTTCCCCACCCCTCTTCCTTTTCTCCTCTCCCTTCCTTTCCTCTCCCCCCACCTCTCCTCTCCCCTCTGCTTCAGCCTCCTTCACGTTCCTATTTTTTTTTCAGCCCTCTTAATTCTTTTCCTTTTTTCCCTCTCCATGTGGCTGAATTCCCCCTTGTTGGCAGATGGGTGATTATTCCATGGTGTCGGTTAGAGGAGAGAATTTGCATGTGCTTCATCTGTGGGCCGTCGCCTTGACAGGCTTCTGCTGTAACTCAGGCTCCCCACCCCCCCGTCCATCCGCCAGGATTGCGTGTACGGCACCCTGCGTAACTGCCACTGCGGCGGGCCTGTCACCGGGCAGCATCCCCCCCCCCCCAGACATGTGACAGCTGGAACGGGATCCCATTATAAGCGAGTGGGAAAGGCTGGCATTCTGGGGAAGGCAGGTCGAAAGCGAGGGCCATGCAGCTCACAGAGGCGCCATGTGAAGGGTGCTGGCTAGCAAAACTTTCCAGGGGAGGGCATTCACAAAGAGGAGGGGGGGGGTCCTACCAGAAAATACCAAAAAAAATGTTGAGAAGCTACAGCTAGGAACTAGGAACTCCGGGAGAAAGGAACAGCTCCTGCAGGCAAACAGGTCAGCACTGTGCATGGGCGCCCATCACCCTGGAGCAACCCCCCCTTCCCCCTGTTCCTACAGCTGGAGATGGGGGTTAAGTACCGTTCTCTGCGGACGGCGTGGGGAGGGTCCCTGCGTGTGTTTCACCTTTCGCTACTACCTTTCCCTTCTTAGATCTGTAAAGTAAGGACTGGCACTCTGACCCAAAGAGAGCTTTTAATGTAAGGAGGCGTTTGTTGGAATGGGTAGGTAGGGAGCTGGGGACGTCTGGATCAGGGCAGGGAGTCTGGGAAAAGGTCCGTAATGTGGAAAGGAAGAAAATGACAGAATGCGGAGTAGCACCTTCCAAGAGTCATGGGGCTCAGTGTGCAGTAGGTATCAGGCATTGCCACTCTATAATAAAATCATGAATCCAATATTTCTGTGATTTATTTTTTTTGTTTCTGTTTTGAATCAGGGTGGATTCCACTCCTCCGCAAACACACTCCCAGTGGGTGTGTTCATGCTTTTCCTCAGACGCTGTCTAGACGGAGCCAAACAGCCTCCTGCTCCGTGACTCAGGCTGTGAGGGGGGCAGAGCGGCCCTCGCTGGGGGTGTCTGTATCACAGCTGAGGGGTCGTCAGTAGGTTTTCTGGCTTTCTGACGTGTTAGAAGGGCAGTTCGCCACCCTCAGTGGTCCGCAGACACCTGTTACAAACGTGCTGTTACTTTCCGAAACGGAACCTGTGATCCGCGGAGCCTGAGCTCCATCGCTGGGCTTTCACACACCACCCCCCCATCCAGAACCATCATTCTTGGGTTCTCCTGACATCTCAGAGGCCGTGGCTATATGTCTGTGACAGACAAAATCCATTTATCAGTCTCTTCTATGTTGCAGAGAGTCATTCTGACTTTTTCAAGTAGCTGGACTCTTTGCTCTCACACTTGCTACTTACCTGCAGCGGCCCACAGGGCAGCCCCACCGCAGGGGATTCTGGGTAGCCGCAGGGGATTCTGGGAAGGGTCCAGTCTTGTGTTAGCACTATGTCCCTTGCCCCTCTCCCCTCTTTAATGTCACATTACACCACTTCGCCCTTAATGGATGCTTTAATCGCTGCTGACGTTCACATCTTTTCTCTCCATCCCCTTTGTTTTAATGAGGTTACGGAACCTGAGGCCAGGTCACCCTTTCCAAGCTGAAGTCTGCCCCCGCATTTGCGTGCACGTTGTGTGAACCCTGACTCCAACTTCTCACAGCCGGTGCTGACTTCAGCTGGGAAAAATGTACTAATTTTCTCTATCTCCCCCATCCCACCCGGACAGTCTGGTGGGGGCCAAGTTTCCCCCCCCCCCACAATCTCCTACTGCCACAGCTGAACACCCCCCACAACCATAACATGTGAGAACTGCAGTGCTGTAAAACGCTTTTTGGGGTGGGGGGGGGGGGCTGTTTCCTGGGAACCTTGTCAGCAGCACCGGCATACAGTCAGCGGTCCGGTACAGGACCCCCTGCACAGCTGTACGACACCCCCTGCATTCCTGGGTGCTAAAGTGAATATGAGCTAAACTGTAACGGTCTTCCGAGAGATCACGCCGGCTCTGATCCGACTCCGATTTCAGGGGGGATCTGCTGCATGTTCGTTCCGCGTGTCCCTCCCGGTCTGCTCCTGCGGCTGACTGACCGAGAGTGTTTGCGTGTCACCGTGTGTCTCCTGCTCTGACCTGGCATTCTGTGTCCCGTACATGACAGGATTGCTTCTGCACCTGGCAAACTTCAGGATCTGTCCCCATTAAAAATGCGGATGGGTGTTAGCATGAAGGGTTTGACTGCAGTAAAGTCCCAAAATTTTTATGTTTTTTTGCGACTAGCCGAGGATTTTGGATGATGTAGTCCACTGTAGTTATTTATCTATGCTAAACATGATGTAGGACTCCTCTTGCCTCCTCTCCTCTTCCTTTTCTCCTCTCATCTGCTCTACACTCTCTGCCTCTTTTTCCAGGGCCGGGAGCAGCTAATGTAAACAATTACAGCAGAGCAGGCAGCCAGGAAACATCTTTGGGTGGTGAAAAAAGCCCGTCTGGGTATGGTTGGTTCCAGGATCTTTAGCTGACTGTCTGCCCTCCACTCTGAGTCAGTGAATAACCACAGATTCCTCTGTGGGAGAACTTGTGGTGTAAAGAGGGGAACTCAGCGCAGTTTAAACGGCCTATTTCTAATCGCTGTGGAGATACATGCCAGATGGACAATGTTCTGGGCTCATCTCCCCAGCCAGCATCAAACAAGAGAACCGATTACAGGAGCTGGTGATCTACCACTGGGTGTCCTACTGTTCCTTTGAAGACTCTCTTGCTTTGATAGAACCTAAAGCTGTAGGTATTCAATGCCAGGGGTGTATACAGGGGCTGGGTCACAGGGGTAATCACCCCAACCGAAAGCGGATTGGCCCTTTACCTTGTCACTCACCAATTCAAAAAATATTATTGGCTAATGACAAGGGTGTATAAATTATGTACTCCCTTATGCCCCCCTCCTTAAAGAAATCCTAGAATCGCCCCTGCTCACTGCTGACCTGAATGTGGGCCTGATGAGCCCTTTTGCACATAAACATCCAGCTGTTTCCAGGTCAGCCCGTTTGGACAGCTGATGCCATTTTGGCAGGGGAGTAGAACGGGATGAGGGCAGCTATGCCACTGCCTTCTTAGGGGGCCAGGAGGGAAGGACCCCAACCCAAGAGTGACACAGGAAGTCGGCATGCGCCAGAACGCACAGCATCACCGCCAAATTTCAGCTAGACTTTTCTACAAGCTTCCCGGTACGGGAGTCAGCGTGTACTGCTGCATCTGGGCTAATCAGGCTAGCCAGAATTAATTACAGCAAAAATGGGTAATTAAAGAGCTTCTTTGCCAATTCTCTGTTTGCCCAAATGCATTTCAGCTGTATGTTAAACGAACATCAAGGTCAGATGTGCCTTATTAACACATTAACTCTTTTATGGATTTATTGGAAACATATCTAACAAAATAATAATAACCGTCATAGTTATTAGTAATAAAAATTATTATACATTTATTATAAATGTCCAGGACCTTGTTCTGTTTGACGTGACTCGGTCAAATGCTGTTGGAAAGAAAACAGGGGCCAATATTGGAAACATTATTGTGGGACGACTGAAAGGTTCCGGAAGACTCCGGAAGGGACAGGGAATTAAACCATATGACAGGGGGATGGAAGGAAGGAGTGGAAGGTTTATTTTGGTGAGAAGGAAGGAAGCTGTTTGGCCCTCAGCACGAGGGGAAGCACACAGGAAGATGAAACAGACTCTGGGTCTCGGGGGGCAGTGGGGAGTGGGAGTTGTTCAGGATTGGAGATCAGGGTACTTTCCACGGCACTGGGGAGAAATACAGATCCGAATTCGATATCCGTAATAAAGTTCAGATGAAGTCCATCTTCACGGTAGCAATGCTTCGTCCCATAAGCCATGTGGGTCGATTGCGTGCTGCAGCTGATCCCAGCGCAGTGTGTGGCTTGCTGTCCTCAGCTCGCTCCCCGGCACATCCTCATTTCCGCTTTCATCCACTAGGGCGGGGCCACCGAGGCTTGGATGAATGTGTCATTCGGGGGCCAGTGCTGGCCGCACACTTCACAGGAAATCTCACCGCATGCAGAACAGCTAAACCTCCACCGGGGACACTGCCCCCCCCCCCCAGCTTGACCCCCTATGCAGAACATGTCATTTATTTTGTGCGATGGTACAGCTTGTGGTAATAAAGTGGAAGGACAAACACTCTTGAAACTCAAGCCAGGGGGTGTCCTACAGAGCTACGCCACATCTGAAACATAACTATTAATATTCAATAACCAGAAGTGCTTATATATTAGATATGATCAATCATATGGAAAAGATGCACTACGATGAAAAATGAAACTCTAAACTCTGTTTTGTGTCACTCTGTGTAAATGGCTGACAGGAGTGTGTGACACACTGCTCATATTTACACAACACGTGACACACACATCTGTGACAACAGGAAACAACTGGGAGCCATTGCAACATAAGTCGCTCACTGGTCCTTCTCCATCCGTGTTCTCCGGAACCTTCTGTGGGAGGGGGGGCAGCGGATAAGCCGGGTGTGGAAGTGTGCCGTTGCCCTAACCGGAAAGCTTGGCAGGTGAGCAGAGGATGCGAGTCCCTCGGGGTGTGTACGCTCCCCCCCTCGGACTCGCTGGCGAGATGCCCGGAGAGCAGGGCACAGAGGCCTCTGAGTGCGGCTCATCGCTAACACATGATTAATTACGTAATCTAATTAATCACCAACTGATTAATCAGAGCGGTACAGTAATCTGATTAATTAAAGCGAAGCATATGGGTTTGCAGAAACCTCACATTGACAATGAAGGAGTAGGGAGGCTTTCCTAGAAGTGTAAAGCATGGTTTTTTTCAGTTTTAATTGAGCACCCCTGAGCACCCCTGTGAAGGTGCTCTCCTTACACTGAGCTCCCCTGTGACGTTCACTCCCCTCACATTCTGAGCACCCCTTTGAAGTTGCTCTCCTTACACTGAGCACCCCTGTGATATTCACTCCCCTCACACCCTGAGCACCCCTTTGAAGTTGCTCTCCTTACACTGAGCACACCTGTGAAGTTGCTCATTTTATACTGAGCACCCCTGTGAAGTTGCTCTCCTTACACTGAGCACCCCTGTGAAGTTGCTCTCCTTACACTGAGCACCCCTGTTACGTTGCTCTCCTTACACTAAGCACCCCTGTGACGTTCACTCCCCTTACACCCTGAGCACCCATGTGAAGTTGCTCTCCTTACACCCTGAGCACGCCTGTGAAGTTGCTCTCCTTACACTGAGCACCCCTGTGAAGCTCACTCCCCTCACACCCTGAGCACCCCTGTGAAGTTGCTCTCCTTACACTGAGCACCCTTGTGAAGTTGCTCTCCTTACACTGAGCACCCCTGTTACATTGCTCTCCTTACACTAAGCACCCCTGTGACGTTCACTCCCCTTACACCCTGAGCACCCCTGTTACATTGCTCTCCTTACACTAAGCACCCCTGTGACGTTCACTCCCCTCACACCCTGAGCACCCCTGTGACGTTCACTCCCCTTACACCCTGAGCACCCCTGTGACGTTGCTCTCCTTACACTGAGCACCCTTGTGAAGTTGCTCTCCTTACACTGAGCACCCTTGTGAAGTTGCTCTCCTTACACTGAGCACCCCTGTGAAGTTGCTCTCCTTACACTGAGCACCCCTGTGACGTTCACTCCCCTTACACCCTGAGCACCCCTGTGAAGTTGCTCTCCTTACACTGAGCACCCTTGTGAAGTTGCTCTCCTTACACTGAGCACCCTTGTGAAGTTGCTCTCCTTACACTGAGCACCCCTGTGAAGTTGCTCTCCTTACACTGAGCACCCCTGTGACGTTCACTCCCCTTACACCCTGAGCACGCTCACTCGCCTTGCAGAGAAGTGACTGAGGGTTCCTTTTGCATCCTGCTAGTTCTCATTCTAATACATATTGTTAAAACAGTTACATTTTACTTCTTTGTTATACTGATAATAATTAATAGTTAATAATTTGTTATGCTGTTTTAAATATAAAAAGCACATAAGGCAAAACCCAAGGGGAAAGCCATGTGGTTTCGGTGCATTCAATTCTGATCTACATCCTTCAACAAGAAAATAAGCCCATTATTTATGTTTGATTAATGTGTCTCTTAATTATTACTAATTAATGAAATGGACATTAGAGGTTTGATTTATATGTATAGAGCCCAGCATTATCACATAGCAATAAGATCATTAATGAGGAGATAAGTGTCAAATCTCACAAGATGAAGATGGCATGGCATGGGGTGGGGGTGGGGGTGGGGGTGGCTGGACAGAAGACTGTGATGACTTTGGATGGGGCACCTGATGCACTAGGATGGCATACACCCACTGGCCCCGCCCACCACACGTGACATACAGAGACGGCTCCTAACGCTCCACCCACTGGCACCACCCACCACACGTGGCATATGATCGGCTGCTAATGCTCCACTCACTGGCCCCGCCCACCACACATGGCATAAAGAGACAGCTCCTAACGCTCCACTCACTGGCCCCGCCCACCACACATGGTACACAGACGGCTCCTAACGCTCCACCCACTGGCCCCGCCAACCACACATTGGATACAGACGGCTCCTAACGCTCCACCCACTGGCCCCGCCCACCACACATGGCATACAGACGGCTCCTAATGCTCCACCCACTGGCCCCGCCCACCACACATGGCATACAGACGGCTCCTAACGCTCCACCCACTGCACTTACTGACCCCACCCACCACACATTGCATACAGATAGCACCTAATGCTCCACCCACTGGCCCCGCCCACCACACATGGTGTACCAAGACGGTTCCTAACGCTCCACCCACTGCACTCACTGGCCCCGCCCACCACACATGGTGCACCAAGACGGTTCCTAACGCTCTACCCACTGCACTCACTGGCCCCGCCCACCACCAGTAGCGTACAGAGCAAGCTCCTAATGCTTCATCTACAGTGGCCACTGATCTCGCCCATCGTGCGATTGCTCTATCCAGCGTCGCTCAGTGCAGTACGGCACGTCCAGCTCTGGCTTCTTAGTAAACTGAGATGAAGGACAAAGAAAGCTATGGGGATGTAAGCTGTGATATTGAAGGCTAATGCGTTTATGATATTCACGATCTTTATAGCATTAGCTTTACTCGGCTCTGCACTGCTGGGACACAAAAACACGAAGAGTAACACCGGGAGATTAATAACCCAGAATGCCGGCTTGTTTGATCCTTCTTTAAGTCATTACTTTGAAGAAAGACTTACATTTGCTTGAATAAAGAGTTCAATGTATTGATAGTTTAATTTGCTACAGTTAAAATATATTCATGAAAATGCCTCCCCTGATTGCCTCATAGGACTGCCTCTGCAGCAGGCGCGTGCGGCACACACACACACACACACACACACACACACACATACACACACACACACAGAACGACTGACACACACAACTGCATCTTTTCCTTCACCTCCTCCTCTTGCTGGGCTTCTATAATTCAAATCCTGTCAGGGCTGTTCCAGACTGCTGGCGCCAGTCTCTCTCTCTCTCTCTCTCTCTCTCTCTCTCAATCTCTCGCTCCAGAAAAAAAACATGAGCAAGTTGGGGGGGGGGGGGGGCGGGGGGGGAGCTGAAGAAGAAAGGGAAGCTCTCTGAGGGCTAAGCTAGCAGAGACCCAGGTGGGCAGCTTTTAAGCAGCCAGCTGCAGGGTCTCACTCTTCAGCTCCATATTCTCCTTCCTCTTCTCCCCTTTTTTATTTCCCATGATCCATAGCAGTCTTTCTCTCCCTCAGCCACCGCCTGCGGTCGGCACGCAAGCCCACATTTTCCACCTTGTATTTTCCAAGCCTTTTTTCCCCTCTCTTTTTCAGAATTAAGTTGTTGGACCACACTCACAGGTTGAGCGATATCGTGCTGGAACTGCTTAATACTCTAAGCCACGGTTACTCTCACTGTCTGGCTTGGGCTGAAACCTGCCAGGCAACAAGTACAAAGAGATGTTCTGCAGAACATCAAGTAGAAGCAGAATCCATCCTCCTCGAAGGGTACGTTGACTCCACGCCACCTACTGGCGATTACGATAAGCTAAGACAAGATAAGATACAAACCCAGGGGGGTATTTTAGTTTTCCAATAGCATTGCAAAAATAAACAAATATACAAATTACAAATAATTAATGTGAAAGCATGTGGCTGACACTATTCCACCACGTTGAAATGAAGGAGGCCACCACAGTCAACGCTCAACACGGCGGAGCGATGCGTCTGGCCGTCTGGAACGCAATGCGGAGGTGAATGCCGAGTGGAGACCTACTCCGAAATACCACCATCGCTCACTCCCAAACACACCATATAAGAAAACAATTTATGTCCCCTTGGCTTGAGGCCTCAGAAAATTCCCTGTGCCTAAGAGGTGCCCCCCCCCCCCCCCCGGAGGATAATCATGTGACACACAGGCCCGTCCTGTGGTCGGGTCACGGAAAGGGTGCGACGGTGACCGAGTGGCAGAGCCGATTTTATTGGAGTTCTGTCAGATAAAGCTGAGCCCTCCTGAGACAGGAGGGGGACAGAGGCCCCCCAGCCCCTGGCCCCGCCTATATTGGGCAGCAGAGGGTCTGCCTTGCTGGTGTGCCGGCTTCAGGGGTAATTGGAACATAATGGAACATTTTCTGTGGCAAAGTCAGTTCCATTGCCCTTGTCACCCCTGCGGCCGGTTCCTAAACGGCTCCCTGTTGCATGAAATAGTACGGGGGGGGTGTCAGCCGTCTGGCTGCCCCCCTCCCCCCACCCCCCCCCCCCACCCGGCCTCCTTTTCATCTCCCCCGGCTAAACTGATGGATTGCCTTACCCGTCGTTCCACAAATAGTGTGCAGGCAACCTCACTCACCTATGAGGCTGAAATGTATTTATTTTCTGGCTTATTCTTGAAATAAAACTCTATTCCTGCAGAGTGGAATCCACTGACACACGGTTCAGGCAAAATAACACTCTGTACGCCCAGCCCACCCCCCACCAAAAACATATACTTTATGTATATATATACCATGCTGAATTCTGAGGTACAGCCCTCCTGTGCCACCTCCTCATCGCAGTCCCGGCTGGGAGCCTGTTTGTTTGTGTTTGTTTTGGCGTATTTCTGCTGCGCCGTTTGCCCGGTTATTTCTGCTGGGTCACGTTTAGTGACTTGCTGTTTTGATATGAGTGGTAGATCAAGCTTATAAGGTGCCATAATCTATTTTAAAAATTCCATAAGCATTTAAAAAAAGAAAACCTTTTCGATGGTTCAAACTTCCAGATTTCTTAAGACTCTTCATAACACATTCTGCAAATTAAGGGTCTGCACACACTCTCCGATCCCATCTCAGAGTATGCAGAATTGGGGATCACATTCCCCCCCCCCCCCATCAGAAATGAGGATGGGTCTTCCAGAGGGTGCTTACTATTGTCCCAGACTGGAAGGCCCCCTCTTCCAGGACAGGTGCGGGCTGCTGGACGAGCGCCCACCCCCCCCTAAACTCAGGGCTCACGCATGGGTCGGCACTGATAGGATGAGGAGATGGGGCACCCTATCCAACTCCCCCCCCCTCCCCCCCACCCCAGGAGCATGCACCGTCACATGTCTCCCCCCACTTTGCATACGGGCACTAGCCGGGTCACTTCACCCATCAGAGCGGCTCCGGGGGGCCTGTCCTGTCACACGGCCGTCTCCTAAGCGGACCTGGCAGCCCCCGAATTGAATCCACTTTCGCTTTCTCGTTTAGTTTTTTCCGACCCAGCGCATTGGAAATGTACAAGGGGTTCAGCTCAAATTGCTTTTACATGAACCAAGGATGCTGGGAGATATCCGCCAGCATCCCCAATTCAGACTGGTCATTGAATCAGTCAATCAGTTAGTCCATAAGGGACACTGGTTTTTGGCCAGAGCAAATCCCAGTTTGCTGGACTCCTCACTGGTCAACTGCAATAAAGTTAAATTAGCTCATGTAATAAATATCTCCAGTGGCGCAACCAAGACTGCAGGAACGGTACCGTCTATACAAAGCTCTTGTTGCTTAGCTACCAACCCACTCTAAGATACTCATGCAGTTAGGTATGCGAGGTTTGCCATCCACACAAGTTTGTCGTTCAGTACCACAAATTAATTGAGGCGTGTTCCCTGTTGTTACTGTCTGTGCACAGTGTGCATTTCTTTGCCCTGTTAGATGTCATTTTGTGCAGCCAGGCCATTGCACCGAAATGCTGCGTTATATCATACTACCACTGCTTGTCCTGAGCTCCTACCAGCATTTTCACCATGAGTGGAGTTGGGAGGCAGGAAGGTCTGTTGCTCTCTCTCCTGGGCCTGTTGATCGATTCCCCAGCAGCTCTCTTGACTCCCCAGTTCCTCCTCTGAATGGTTTGGCACCTTGTGCCATCTTCTCCCATCATATTTCCAAGCTCCTCTCCTCCATCCCCACTGCCGTTACCTGAGCAACACTTTTCGGTAAGCTGTCGCTCTGCATGCTCCCTTATTGCCCTCAGCCCCAAATGGCGGGTGAGGGGATAGTTTCTGTTTCAAACTAAGACTTAGACACCACTGAGCACCTAGACCCAGCGAGTGGCTGTTTCGTCTCAGCCGACTTCAAAGGCCCTGCACGCCACGTGTAGGCGAGTGGTGTGTGATTGCGGTCCTGTCCCCGTCTGAGGTGTGTAACCAGGTGTGTAACCAGGAGTGTAACCAGGTGTGTAACCAGGTGTGTATCCCCGTCTCTCGCTTTGACTTGGCTCTTTCACAAAAGACAACTTCAAAAAACCCCAAAGTGGACACAACGATCTAGAGAGCAAAGCTGAACTATTAGCCTACAGTTAATGGGCAACATTCCACCACCACCCCCCCCCCCCACCCCCCCCGCAAAGTAATATTCAACAGACGTATTTAAAATGAGGCTTTATGTCAAAGCAATAAAAAGAGGACCATTCCAAAAAAATTTTTATGTTTTTTAAATAGTTTGAAACATCAGAGTCTGATATAAACAAATGACTATTAGTGCATTCAGTGCTTTTTATGTTTAGCTGGACAAATAGCGTCCAATCACAGAAAAGAAACAACTTTACTGAATATTTTGCCGGTTGAAGAAAACAGATTTTCTTTTGTTCATGTAATCAACAATTTGACTGATCAGTGGAAAAGGAGGGTTTGTGATTTTTTTTCCCCAAGTTAATATCGCAAAATCAACAGAAAATGAAATTAATGTTTAAAACATTTTCTAAGAAAATGTTTCTGTTACGTTCCTCGGCGCTTTCACTTCCCTCAGCATATTAGTGCAATAAATATCAGCGACATAACAGGCATAGGATGTTCAGCCTGGATGGGTGCTAAGTTTTACAAGCCCGTCAGCCAATCATTTACCCAACAGATTAGTGGAAATAATCACAATGTGCCCTTATGTCAGGAGCTCGGCGAGCATTTATGAGAAATATCTGCCGCTTAATGAGGCCTTTCCAAATCATAAACACCCTCACTTAGAAAATAACATAAGCGAAACACACAGCTAGCAGTTTCATAGTGGGGTAACATTTGATGACAATCTACTTTTATTTGGATGGAAAGAGTGGATTGAAACAACGCTGGAAACGAAGTCTCCTTCTGCTCTCCTTCCCTCGCTCCCTCGCTCCCACGGTTTGCTGGAGAGACACACAAAAAAAAAACGCAGCAACACAAAGACAACGCTAGCTTTCCATTGCTGGCTTACTAATCGACCTCTTTGTTGTGTTCTGTGCATGCCTATCCCTGTCACATGACTGTGTTTCCATGGCGACTGAGGTCTGAGTAATCATTTGCGCAATGACCTTTATTCCCTTGAGGGAAGGGGAGGGGGAGGCTGGAATGAAAGCGAAGCCAGCAAAAGGAGAGAGAGTGATGGGGGGGGGTGGGGGGGGGGGGGGGGGGGGGAGCGGGGAGGGCGAGAGCAGCAGAGCCAGGCTGCAGGGACCCAAACAAAAAACTGCTTTTCTCCCAGCACCGAGAATCTGTTGGGTTTGCATAGATAAGGAACAGAGCTTACTAAAGGCGGAGAGAGAAATCCCGATGCAACTGCAGGGAAAAAGAGGCAGATAGAGAGGTAAACCACGGGTGACAGGAAACCGCAGAAAGTCTCTGCACCTTTTGTCCAGTACAAGGGGGCGGGGAGAGAGCACCGGGGCTCGGCAGACTCCGAGCCGCCTTTGGGAAACTTTACTGGGGCAGCGTCCTCCTTGTGGTGGGAGCGGAGCAGTCGGGAGGATCCGCCGTGTAGCTGCTAAGTAACCGCGCTAAGGAGGGCGCCGAGAGGTGCATAGCGGCTAAGCCTTTCTCAGCGCCTACGTACCATGACGGCTCGCACCGTCAGCACCAGGCAGGTGAATATCACCGGGCACAGGGGCGTCTTCTCCGTCTTTGCGTGCAGCCCAGGCTGTTTCCGAGTAAATCAGGTCAACATGGAAGCCGCATCGATGCCAAGAATCACTGCTCTGATTCCCAATGATTAGCAAGAGACAAAGTTACCGAACCCAGGAAAACAGCACTTCACTCTTAGAGGACCGAAATGTCAGAATGGGTTCGGACTGGGATTGCATTCCTGGACTAGGTTAGGACTGGGACTGCATTCCCAGACTGGGTTCTGGCACAGTCAGAACTGTGAAGCATGGATCCAATCACACCCCGAATGTGACGAAGGCCTTTCGCTTTAAAAACTCACAGGTGCCGCACAGAGTGAATGAGGAGAGTAACTGAAATAAAGCCTGATTGTTCTTTTAATATTTATCCTTCCAAGTTTTAGCCCAAGCTACTGTGAACGAAGGCTGCAAGAATCGATTCAGAAATAATGACTTTCTCCACTCAAGAGAAAAAGACCTTAGACCCTATGAAATATGTAGAGTCTTAAAATGCAGTTATGAATTATTACTATCAATAATCAGACGTGCTGGATGTTGTGAAGCCAATTCCATTGAGAAAAATGCATCTTGAAGTTGTTACTAACATCAATGATCCAGCTAGAGTTTCAAAGCACCAGTGGGACAAAAGTTCTTCTCTGACCTTCTCTGACGTTCGTCACGCCCCCCATTGTTCAGCCTGCCTGTACCTTACGGATCTGTGCGGTTGCCTGTTAAAGGCCCGAAGCGAAGGCAAAGGCTGAGAAGCTCCTTTAGTGAATGTCGCAGACCTAAGGAATTTACAAACGAGAGGGGGCCATTCGGCTAACTTAATACCCTTGGAAAGAACGGTATGTTGTGGTAGATGCTTTGCTTGTCGCGGATACTCGATCTGTCGACGCCTCATGAACGTCTAATATGGCTGGTGTTCTGCGGCAGGTGACCCATGTCCCGCTTACCTTCCACCTGAGGTCTTTTCCTTCAAAGTCATGGCAATTTCTGAGTTTCTCAAGTAAAATGCCAGTGGAAGTATTCATTGTAACAGATGTGTGAACACAGTCCAGCCTTCCTCTACTAATGAGGAAGGTGCTGGTGTTTCTTTTCTGAAGAACTGAGAAGTGGAGGGTCAGAGGGAGCATAGTGCCGACCCCCAAAGCGCATGCACCCCCCCCCCCCCCCCCGCTGGAGTCCACGGTGACAATGGCCACGAGCCTGAGCTGAACCCCACCACCCCGTGGACTCCAGAGAGAATGCAGCCGCCCCAGCCATACCCCCCTCTTCCCCCCACCCCCGACTTGCTCATCCTCCTCCCTGGCGCCCCACACAAAGAGCCTGATGAGGTCGGCCAAGATTTCGATCAGGTGTGCCGCTCTCTCTCCCAGCTGCTAAAATCCGGTTAGCAGGCCCACGGATCCTGCCGGCCAGGGAACACACAAGTGTTTGGGCTGGCAAGATGAGGGACAGGCTGACTGTGACCCTCTCATGCCACAGCGAAACCACTTCTGACACGATTCTGTATTACAGCTCCTGCTGGCCAGTTGATTGGTCGGTGTTTTTCCCGCTATCGGTTAGGTTGGCAACTGGAATAACACACACACACACACACACACAAGTAGAAGCATATGGGATGAGTCGATCTGTGGTCATCACCCTCACACAACCAACTTAACATGGAGTTTTTGAAAAGAGCATTCCTTTCCAGAAATGTCATCATGCTGTAATAAATGCTGCAGTGTGAGTATGAATTTGTGTCCAAGGGGAGCTGGAGAATTTGGTGGTGAGTTTGCCCTGGTGGTGTGTGCTGTCTTTAGCATACCATAGACATTTGATAAAAACGATAATGGACATCAACTTTCAAGCATTATGTCCTCAAAGGCTCTAACTAACCGACTGAAGCTACTGGAATATAGATCTGGGACCAGGATGGTTGTGGAAATGTCCATAATTGGACATAACATAACCAAGCATAGAGGGAACTGAGTAAATAGCTCATATTGGGCTAAAACGAGCAGCATGCAGTCAGGCTGGCTGTGAAGGCGTGATGGACAGGCACGTCCGCGTGGATGGAAGCTGGTAGGGCTTCACATGCCGTCATTATTCGCCGCTTCCCCGCTGAGATGCGACGGCAAAAAGGAACCACTAAATGCTGAGCGCTTCCATGTGTTTGGCTGCTCTGAAGACTTGACGGGAATCGGGCGAGGAGATGAGCTGCTCGACGGAGCAGGCCGTAGGGGTTTCCACTCCCCACCAGAGCGGCTGCGGTCCCATGGTGACGGCCAGTAGCTATTGCCCATCCCAGGGAGCCCGCGGATTCATCTTTAGGTTGCCGGGAAGGGAGAGTCTCATGGTCGCGTGCGGGATGACTCACCTTGCGGCGATCTGGCTTGAGTTAACTACGCCCCTCTTTGACATGGGGGATGAGGTTGTTGACTGTTTTGCGTCTCCCGGAAACCTCCCCGGCATGGTAAGGTGAGAAGGGGAACAGGGATGCACGTGATAAGGCCCTCAAGGTGCTTTGGAGAGAGAGGAGAGCTCGTCTGAGGCCAGAATGAACACGTTCAGCTTTGCCGCTCTCTACGTTGGTTGAGGTTCTCCTAGGAGTAAAGGACCTCAGTGACATGCACTGGCAGTAACGTCCATCTAGGACACACCCGGCTAAAGAAATACATTTTTCGGCAAACTGTGCTCCTAGCTAATGCAGAGTGAGGAAGGAGATATCTCCAATTCATCCATTTGTCTTGTCCTTGTTTTGGTCCTCGTTCTACAGAGTGACAACTCTTAAACTGCCCCCCTCCCCCAAATCCCCAGCCAGGGTCCCGTGAAGTACAGAAGGCACAAACGTCACATTTCTCCAGCCCACTGCACTGTTGCCTGCAGACAGCAGACCTCTGAGCCCATCTGGCTCAGCACCGGAGCGATGACTGGACGCCTCTGGGAGGAAAACAGCAGCCGCACCATCCCCATCTCAGCCAGGCTGCATCACACACATGCACATACACAAAAAATGTTTCAATAGCAAAAATAAATCTTTATTGTAGCATCTGAGTGTAGCAAATGCAGGAACATCCTGCATAGTGACATCACGACATCACAGATACAAATCAGTGTAACAGGGAAGCTGGAATCTAGCTCTTACAATTACTTTACACCTAAACGGTATTTCGATGCCCTTGTGTGTTACGTCTGACTCTGTGTGGCAGCCCTCATCTCTCGTTCTTTTTCTCCTTCTGCAGTGTATTGACGTTTCCATTCACAAAGCTCCCTCAAGCCCGGACTACAGTGACTGCCTGCTTCCTCTCCCATTTTAACCCAGAAGCTTCCCGGGTCACGAGGGTCCGTGTTCCGATATTTTGGGTACGATGGGTACGATTGTTTACTAAATTACATGAGATATTCAACACTTTATCATAAAATAGGCTTTGTGTTAATGACTTTGCACAACTGTAGGCTAATCTGCATGTTCTAAGCATGTTTAAGATCGGCAAGAGAAAGCTACAGTATGATGTTTGTTAAGTTAGGTGTACCGTATTAAAGTGCATTTTTACCATATGATATTTAAGCTTTACGACAGGTTTATCGGAATTTAACCCCATCATAATCTGGGGAGCCTCTGTATATGATACAATGATAAATCTGAGAATGGGCAGGGAACAGGGAAAGGGAGGGAAATGGACCCAGTTGTCCACGATGAGACCCATCTGATGGTCCTTACTGAAGCTCATGTGTGGAAGACGTCATTAGAAAGGTTCCTCACCTCAAGCTGGAAGGTCACGTCCAAATGGACCTTCTCTAGCCCATCAACGCATCAGAAAGTCATCAGACCCCGAGTGGAATTTGTGCAGCGAGAAAAAGTGGGGGGTGATTCATCCCGGGGGAAGAGACTGTACAGTGCTAGTGAGGGAACGCATCAGTGTGCAGGAGTCAGGAGCAGCTCCAGAACGGCTCCCAGGATGCACTTGCTGGAGCTACAGGTAGTCAGGATTCATCGCTGTGCTTTTCTGTTATCACGACCGTGAGGTCAAACGGAGCATGTTATAAACGACAACGAAAGGCAGTCATCCCCAGCAAATGACACACCAGGGTAAGGAGTAAAGGAATAAAAGATCTATTCACAAAAAGTCCTGTTTGATACATTTTAATTGATTGTTTGTGTGATGTATTGTATAGTCAATTTAAGTGTGTGTAAAGGGCCCTCAACTTCATTAATCATTCACAGTTTATTTTCAACAGCAGTAGATTACTATCAACAGCAATTTCCTTGTTAATTGCGTAACTGTTTTGCAGTACCAAATAATGCCGCCGTAGCTCTGTGGTAAAAGTACACTAATACACGCCAATAGGCTATGCTAACCGTGCAGTGTCTTGGTACTTTTGCAAGTACTGGTTTTCAAAATGCATTTTGGATTAAATTTTGAATTTTTGCTTTGTTTGTGAAGATGGAGGTCACAATAGGTTAGGGTTACCAGCCAAAATCTTGAATATGGCCGTGGCTTGCAGATTTACTGCGGTATGTCTATACTGCCTGCCATTTGCCAGAACAGAAGTAAACAAGACATGCCGATGTGTGTCCTCGTGCTGTGTGCTCTCTGGGACAGGAGCTAGTGTCCCGGTAACCCTGTCCTGCATAAGCCATTAGAAGATAGATGGATCGCAATGCGCTGCATGTAGCTGTGAAATATGTTGGAGATTGTTTATTATCCAACATAAACCAGAAAACATTATTTACAGTGAAACAAACTTCAGCATTAAGATTTGCAGTATTGAGTATTTCTAGCCGCAGTATAAATATTATGTCCTTTACCTACAAAAATATAACAGAGCTTCACACAACAGACCCCCTCCCTGGCCTTGACTTATTAGCAGAGGATAATTCATTTCCTTTTATTTTTTTGCTAATGTCTTTCATTTCACGGTCACTCAGAGGACTCAACTATATGCATTTTCAGGGAGGCTACTGTTGATGACTGAACCCAAGGGGATTTGTCTGGGTGATGTTTATTTCTAAGTTTATCACAAAAAGTCAAGAGAGCATTTTGTATTAAGTGAAGAGGGCATTTCATCGCCAGGGCATGCTGGGAAGTATGCAAATCACTACAGTTCCTTTCCTGTGGCACCTACACCTTGCCTGTCTCAGGGCAGCCAGAATTGTCTATGTCATTCAAGACTGTCAAACCTCTGTCAAACTTCAATAAACCAAAAACATTTAGGCGATAAGAATTAGACTAAGGTTAATGCTTATAGAGCAAGAACAGCAAAACAGTTCACTAGTGTCAGCGGTGGCTTAATGGTTAGGCGAATGCACCTGTCATTGAAAGATTATTGGTTCAGATCCCCAACCAGCAAAACACCACTGAGGTACCCTGAGCAAGGTACCGCCCCCCAGCACTGCTCCCCGGGCGCTGAATTAGCTGCCCCCACCTATGTCACATAGGGGTTAAATGCAGAGAATGCATTTTGTTGTTGTACATCAACAATGACTACTAATCACTTTCACTAGAGACAGAGCATGAAGAGAAATCAATCAATTGTGTCCCATAATCACTTAGATAATTAAGAGTCATATGAACTGAAGTCTTTCCCATGAACATGAGTGCAGAAGAGCATACAGGCGGAGCACATGTTTTTAGTACCATACAGATATGGACACTAAGACAATGGAGAGTAATGTTGACATGCATGTCACTGAGTACAGAGGACGTTGGAGTCGGTATTGAGATCCCATCAAGCTCAGGGAAAGACCTACACACCACAAATGAACCATAACTCATTTAGTGCCTTTTCACACAACAATTATCTGAAAAGTTTGACGTTCAGAAGATGTTTTGGATATGATCGACCAGAAGGATGAGGAGCATATCCCTGATGGACGCGAGCGACGGTGAAAAAAAAAGTGGACCGCGTGTTTGGCTACTGTCGTCATGGCAACTAGTGCCCCACCCAAGGAGTGAGGCTCACACTTTGCCTACTACGTCTTTTCCTTCTCTGTGGTTTAAAATTTAAATCGATGTGTCAAGATTAAAGGATAGAAAGTTACGAAACCCAATATCCAAGCGCATGGGAGCCTGAGCACAGGAGAGAAATCTTAATTTTCTGCGTTCGGTGCTCATGCTCGCCAGCTCGCCCGCCTCTCATGGTGCTGGTACTAATTGGACGGAGCTGGAAGGAGAGATATGGCATGCATCTTTAATGAAGGGCCCCTCAGCCCCCCAGCTCCCTCTCTGAGTGCCTGGCTCCGGGAGAGCGCTGTGCTTCGCCGCGACTGCAGGTCTCAGCAAAATGAGGTTCTATTTTCTGCCGCTTCCTGTTCCTCGTTGCTGTGTTGCCATGGTGACGGTGTCAGCCCACGGAGCGCGGCTTCCCGGCTCAGCTGAATCTGCCGAGGCTGGTTGGGGTTATTTCTCTCTCGGTCTCTTACGGCTCAGGATTTATTTTTTTTCTCGTCATGCTCCACTCCTCTTCCTGCTAATATTTTCCCGCAAAACATATCGAGTTTTGGCCCCTACTGCTATCGTGCGGTTTACAGCTTTTCAAAATGCATCAATATACCTGTGTATCACCTCCGTGCAGAGAATGTGACCAGCGGTAGGTATTGCTGATCAAACATCCTCTGAACCAGGGACCATCATTTTCACTGCACACCGATTGCTGCTGTTCGGCCCCGAGTCTTGGGGACCGTAGCAAAACACACACACACACGTTTGTATTCATATCTTTGTGGGGACTCTCCATTCATTTCTATGGGCAAAACTGTAATCCCAACATGACGACCTTAACCCCTATGCAGCCCTAACCTTAACCGTAAGTAACCAAACAAAATACAAGACTTTTGGCATTTTTAGTTTTCTGATTGTAGTCACAGATTTTAATAAAATTTAGTTTCCCCTTGTGGGGAGTGAAAAGCTGGTCCCCAAAACATCAAAATAAGAGGTTTTTGTCACATTGTGGGGACATTTGGTCCCCACACTGTCACATACACGTGCCCCAGAGACGCACACAGTCACAGGCACAGAAACAACAGGCAGGTGATGCAGCCCAGCCGCACTCCTCACAAAACGTCCCGTAACACACAAAACTGGGCAGCTGGGACCACGTCGATTTCAGGACTCGGTCATGGAAAGTCTGCTTCTGCAGTCACACTCATCTGCCGAACAAAATGTGCTGGGATGAGCGCCGCAGAAGCCTGGAACTTTCTCTCCATAAACGGACGGCTCTAGGAAGGAAAAAATGTAAAAAAAAAACACGCGGGGCCGAGAGAGGGCAGACTCTCGAGGCAGGCGTCGGCTCGCCTGATTAAATAAAACTGGAGAAGTAAAAACAAGACTAATCCCAAGACTGGAACCACGCTGAAGAAGAAAATGTTCAGAGAAAAGCGGCAGAGATTAAGCTGCCGCCGTTAAAAGGACACGCGGGTAGTTATATATTTTCACAAAAGCACAAAGACCAACAGCGGGAGCTAAACTAGGCTCGTGGGGGTTACATGCATCCTATTTCTTCTGGCTCATTTCTCTGGCTTAATTGGTCCTGTTTGTACAGTTTGTACAATGTGTACCTACGTGTCGCCCCAAAACACGGAATTTGAATATAAGTGTGTGTATGTGTGTGTATATATGTGTATATATATGTAGGGCTGTGCAGAAGGCTTAGGCAGTCATAGAAAATCACGTTTAAAAGATCTTAATGCTGGTGTAAAACTTTGCTATTATGTCTGTCAAAGTGTGTGAGCTTAACCATCTCAAAGCCTCTGCCAAAGTCAGTCCGGCACTGGCAGCAACCAACCAATGCACCCGAGTACATTTTTAACTGGACCACTAGCAGACCGCATATGGCTAATTGATACCTCGCTGATTTTTTAAACAATGTTTCATGAATTAAGTGAGCTTGTGTTGAAATTAGTGAAACACACGGAATGGCTGGGGTGCCCGTGGGGGGGTGGGAGGGTTTGGAACTGAAGCAGTGTTCTTATTAGGGATACCAGTCATTTTTTTGAAGAAAAGAAGAAATTACAGTAAATTTTTTTCCCCTGGGCAAATATGTATTTACTGTCCAGTATTTTTGCACAGTACTGCACATATATATGTGTGTGTGTGTGTGTGTCTGTGTGTGTGTGTGTGTGTGTGTCTGTGTGTGTGTGTGTGTGTGTGTGTGTTATTTTTCTTTCATTTTGAAAAATGGAGCTAAGTGTTTGTGGAGGGAAGCGGCCACCAGCTTGAGTCTGCCAATAAAAAATATCATTAAGCTAATTAAGCTTTTAAGGGAGAGATGCACAGCGATGATGGGCTTCTGCTAATATGACAGCTGATCATTCAAAACAGAATCAGTGTTTGGAAAGTGAGTATTTATTAAATGGCACAAGAACGGATGTTTGAGATGGAGCGGTGAGTGACAAGTCTCAACTGCGCAGGAGGACATTTCTAACACCCCCACAATGCAATAAACGGGGACCCAGAACTGAAACCAATAACACAAAGGAGTTCAGACTGAGCGTCATATGCTGAATATTGCATATCAATTTAAAGGGGAATTTAACGACCTTAGGAGAAATAAATACAGCTAAATATGTTCTGGGGGTGTTTACGGGTGTGGGATGTGGCCTTCCCTTTAAAGGACCTCATCCTGAGCAACAGCACGGGCTAGAGCAGCGTTTGTCCTTGAGACCAGTCATGTCAGGCTTTGGGGCTGCAAGGCCCTGCATAAGCGACCACCCCCCAACCCCCAACCCCCCGCGAATGTGTAGCCACATGATAGATAGATAGATAGATAGATAGATAGATAGATAGATAGATAGATATTATTACTATTATTATTATTATAATACCTGACCTGATCTGACTGAATTTTGATTGGTGCAGAAGCGAGGCTCCGTGGACTGGCAGGAACCCTCTCACGGACCGGCAAGAACCCTCTCACGGACCGGCAGGAACCCTCTCACGGATCGGCAGGAACCCTCTCACGGACCGGCATCGGTCCACGGCCCATAGTTTGAGAAACGCTGGGCTAGACCAAGGCTCAAGATCTGCACATTAAGGTAGTGCTCAGCAGGTACGGAATACCTGAATAAAACAATCACTGCTCTTTAAGCATTCATTACATCTCATATACACTTTTGTTATAAACACTGAATTCCATTGTTTTTTTGGACAAAAGCCTGCCAGTTGAATTTTCAGAAACATCTGTCATGAACTGAGTACATAAGAGATTGCCTGAGAGTCACTATCAAAAAGAGGAAGAGTTTACTTTGGCTGCTCTTCTCCTCCAGAACATCATTCTCGTCCTGCTGCTGGGTGGCTCTCAGTCTTCAGCACGCGCCACACGCCGCTCTATCGCGTGAGTAAACACGCAAATAAGATTTCACAAAGTATGGCTGCCTGTTAGCTTACTTTGTTATTTTCTGTAATATTTATGTATCACCAAGTTGGAAGCTGGAAGATGGATGGATTTAAACATGGAAGGAGTGTATTAGAATCACTATACAGCTACACTATACAATTTTTGTTTTTAAACAAATTTACAATATATGAGTGATTTTTGGTTTTTGGTCTTAGGTAGAATGGTAATCTGAAAAAAAATATTTTTAGATCTATTGAATCTTATAATTCAATGCCAGTTATGGTAAATGAATTGGTAAAAAAAGCCTTTAAATGGTTTTATCAATGCAAATAGATGTTTATGGACTTTTACTCCAGTATTTCTACTCAAATGAACAACCTAGTAGCTGTGAACTAGTTATGATGTTGGTGCAAAACACTCCTGCTCGAAGTGACCAAGATCAATGACAATGCAATCAAATTTAACAGAAGTCAGCTCTTTTTATAGAATGCAGGGATGCAGAACATTGGGTATCTCTGTCAAGTACTTTATGTTGGTTTTAGCAAAACTAAGCCTGCCAGTCAGTCAACATTTCCCAGTGCAGAAGTTTTAAGGCAGCTGTGAGGCTGGACTGGAAAGATCCCGCAGGATCCGATTCCTCTGGAACATACGAATAAAACATGAAAGCTTACGTCTGACCTCCCAGCGCAGGACGTATGGTTTGCTGCCTTATCTGACGGTTGTGTGTCTCGAATTCTGACAACACTGACGCTTTTGCTATGAGCTGAGATGTTAAGACACCAGCAAGCTGTTAAAAATACCAGCAATATTAATGTTAATTGAGACGTTAGGCTTCTCCATGCCAGCTCCATGGATGAATCGGCCCCCTTTCTTGCAGGAACCACGTAAAGCAGTGGCGTCCAAACTGGCTCCACGTCCAGCTTTTCATTCCTTCAGAGAACTTCTCAGGTGCTTGATTTAACTAATTATCTTTCTAATCGAGGTAACTTAGGTCGTTCTTGCTCAGCGCTGAGACGGTTTAAGGCCAGCTGAAAGACCCCAGGTCTCATTAAGTCCCATGGGACACTGGGGGGGGGGGGGGGTCGTGGGGGCTGAGCAGGGGAAGACCCCACTGGTGGGTCCGGTAGCCCCAGACGGATTTCCCAGTGTAACCTTCGACACTCACACAGCGCCTCGCTCTGATGCTCGTCACAGCTCAGGGAGCAGTCTGCCTCCTGGAGATTCTCACGCATTTCGCCACGGTATCCGAAGATGGCCAAAAAGGAGGGCGGCATACACTCTCCGCATAGCGCACCAGTGGCATCCTCTCATTACCGCCTAGACGCCGTCCTTGTAGTACGTAAACATCTCAGGATGCACAAGAGAAGCGGGGACACAAAATTAAAAGTGTCAATCTTACTAAAAAGAGACAATAGTCAGTACATGAGCAGAGAGAAAACGGTCACCTGTCTCACTTGTACGTACAAGAAAAAGATGCTACTTTTCTGGTGTATTTGTGACATTTATAATACTTCATAACATTTTTATAATATAGCCCTTTGTGGCCACCACTGTCCAATGCATGCAGGCATTTTAGCCTCATCCAAGTGCTTTCCTAGGCACAGAGAGCTATGGCTTAGTGCTACGCAGCCAAACTGATAACTGCATCTGTTAAGAACTCACTGTGGATCCCTGTTTTCCAACATCCTAACCGTAAGCTGAAGCACCACCTCACTAACAGGCTTCTCAGTAAGTTAAATATATAATGATAGACCTGAGCTCAGAACCGACACCCCCCAACGTTCATTTCTACGTCATGCTACATGGTATTTTTTTCCTCTGAAATCTACTGTGAGCCTTGATGCACCCCTACAGCAGAGAAGGGCCCTCAATTAAAGTAGCTAAGGTTAAAAATAAAAATATTGCAGCGCCAGTGGGGCGCATGTCCCAGCATGCCCTGCGTGCAATTGTAAATAGCCCCTGTTTGTGACTGTAAATAGCCCCTGTTTGTGACTGTAAACAGCCCTTGTTGTGTTGTTGTCAGTGTTAATGGTTGCATTTCCCTTTTGTCGCGCTTGTGTTTGCCGGTGTCTTGTGTGCACCCTGTCCGATCCTCACGCGTATTTAGCTTACGTAAATCTCCCACTTTGTGGGCACCTTACAGTTTGGTTCGGTGCTCGCTGGGTGTCTGTTATAGTCCTGGTAAGGTCTGCTATTCTCTGCTACAGCGATGCCTCAGTCCATCCAGTGCTGCAATTTTTTTTCACTATGTCCCACGAGTAGATTATTATAAAATTATAATTTTTATAAAATTCCATGTGTAGCATGGAATACCATAATTTCACAAATCTGATTAATGTCCCCTACATAAAAAATTAATAAATGATAAGTGAAACAGAAAAGGCCGCACAGATGTGGGCCTTAAAGCCTTTTCCATAAAGTCTTATGTTGTGTGAGCTGATTTTGTGTTTTTGGGGGACTTTTGTTTCGTTTTTTAGGAGGTCACGGGTCTGTTGGTTGCAGAGGGGTGGGGTTTATGTGATGATGTAGGTCAGATGGTCTGTTTCCGTTGCCCCTGCGTCTGTCTCCTTTGTTGATAAAAGCTGTGGGCGGCTCAGGACCAGCCCTTCTGCTGACTCCAGGTCCTGCCTAAAATAAGGAGGACACATCTCCTGAGGTGAGACGCTCTAGGCCTGGTCCCGTACATGTTCGAGCTTGTTCACAGTACTGAGTCTCTCCTCCTCCTGTCATGGGGGCAGATCTCGACTGGCGTGATTCCTCCAACAAACACTTATGATAGTCAGATTTCTCTAAGTCATATTTACCTTCCCATACCACTCAAGACACCTCATAGCCAAATATATCTTAGTAATACTAACTGATTTTCAATCTTGAATCATTGCTGTGAGCTTATGAGCTGTTTCACTCTTACCTTCTATTGGACGTTCACTACAAGCCAGGAGAAGTGGGAAGTTGCAAGATGTTGCCTTTGTGGAGTACAGCCCAGCTTCGGGTGGCTCGAGTATGTCGTAGGCCGTTTTATTGCGTTTGCGCTTCCGTAAGTTCCACGCATCCTGGGTATTTTGTGCACAAGTGTGCATTTACTTCAGTCAGTTTTAAGTAAGTAGGCGGCGAAGTGGCCGTTTAATTAGACCTGCCTTTCTCGAAGGTGCGCTGGGATTCCAGCTACGATCCTTTAAGGGTGTGAAGATGAGCCACACTCAGCAGATGCTAGAGGTGCACGTCTGCTCCTGCTGCGTAAAACCTCGCTGGGCGAGGATCAGCATCACTATCCATCCAAAACTGTCCCACACCATCAGTGGGCAAAAACGAAAAACGAATCCGACCAACAGTCCTTTAAGAAAGTAGCATTTTTGCAAAATGGAAGACGGCACTGAGTTATATTTCGGCATTTTTTTTTTTATTTACATTTTTTTCTTTGTTCTTTCCCATTTATGCAGCTAATTTTTCATTTTACAGATTCAAGGATCCTGCTCTGAGCTACATTAACCCCCCGGCTGGGACTGAAACCAGCAACCTCCAGGTGGAAGTTCACAGCTTTGCCTTCCATCCTGGCTGTTTATTCATTTGTGTCTGTGGTCCTGGGTGGCTCACCGGACCCCCGTCTGGCCTGTCTGCTGCCCAGCTCGCCTGCCCCCCCGTGCTGAAGATACTCCATGGGTCACACACTGCTCATATTTCACAGGCATGAGTGAGGCCTTGGTCTACAGGGACCCTGAACTGGAAGGAAATGAGGAAGAAGTATGGCTCTTTAAATCAGGCTGCCTCCCACCTCAGGGGAAGGACATAACGGTAACGACCTTCCTAAGCAATCAATCCCCGCGAGACCCAACACCGCCACGTCAAATGTGCTTCTCACTGAGGATGGGGCTGGGCAGGGGGGCTGCAAGCAAGAGGGTGCATTTAGTGTGTGCGTCAGTCGATATTTGCACATCTGCAATCACTCTGATCAAAATCGTTGGAGTCTACAAAGAGATTGCTATTAATGAATAAATATATAACTCTTCCAATCATTGGCCCAGCTTACTTACGTTCACAATTTACTTCCATCCCATAGAGTTTCATGCGTTTCCGTTTCATGCGAACATACTTGTAAATTGTCCTGAAATGTCCTGCTTGTTATATGGTATAACTGGGCAACTCCCACCGAGGAAAAATCCTTGCATGTTTATCACACGTAGCCAGTAAAGATCTTTCTAATTCTGATAAAGTCAAGCACATCTTTGCCAGCAGAATGCGATCACGGTGGCCAATTATGAGGTCATTTTAAGATCAGCTTGGATTGGCTAATTCCCTGCATAGAAAATTACCTACTGTTTGGCTTAGTGGCCTTATTTTCTTTGTGTGTTAACATGTTTAAGTGGGCCTGAGCCAAGCCCAGTCTCACACACATATGGAGACGGCCTGGTGAACGGAGAGACAGACAAAGAGCATGGGCTTGGTGGGAGGGGTGAGGTCGGGTTGGATTTGGTTGGGTCGTGTTGGTTGAAGTGCAGGGGGGTGGCTCCCTGGAAGAAGAAAGACTTGCTCCTGGGTGCCTGGTGCCTTCTGTCTGCCTGGGGAGTGATGAGGAGATGAGGGCTGGCGTCCGGGGGCCGGCTGGGAGAGAGGCGGCAGCTGAGAGGGTGACCCGGGCTGGGGATGAATATGGATGAGAGGTCTGGTCGTCCCTGTGGTTGACGGCAGCGAGATGGATCTCAGTGGTTGAGTGAGATGGAGGCAGGTGGGCTCACACAGACCCCCACGCGATGGCCTGACAGGGCCCCACTGTTCACTATAATTAACGCTTCCCCCTCCTGCACCACCAAAATGGAGTTTGGGGGGTGGGTGAGGCATGCAAGCCCAAGTGGGGATGGATCCTGACTAATAGACAGGGCCTCAGATGAGACAGGCAATGTTTTATTTATGAGAATGGGGCGCACACTGGGTGCGTGTCTGTGTCTGAGTGTGTGTGTCTGTGTGTGTGCGTCTTGTGTGTATGTGGTTAGCTGAATGAGAACCTTGAACATGTGATTTCCAGATCAATATCCTAGACAGACAATCAGTTCAACCAGAGCAAGGTCTAGAATTGCTTAAGCTAGGATGGGAAGTCCGATCCCTGTACTCTGCCTGAATTTAAACTCTCTTTTGCCATGTATTTCATAATATGTAGGCAAATACTAAATATATAGGAGTAGGTTTTAGAAATGACTTTATTAATAACAGTTAAGGTCATTTTTAAAATGAATGTGGATCAGTGTTGGAACATTGCACTGAGCTGCCCACGTACCGTGCTGTGTGATAAGCGTTTCACTGTTCCTCGCTTCAGGCTGTAGGGGGCGCAATGACCCAGCATCCACTCGAATGTTATGTGGTCTTAAGCCCCATTGCCAGCAAACAAACAACCCAGCATGATACTGGCAGTGATACAAAATCGTAAAAAGACCCATACAGACCATGTTGTGCTCACACTGACATGCCTGGTCCCAACCTCAGACAAGGGTCATCAATTTTCACATCCCCCAGCCTCCCCCATCCTTTACCCATTTGATTACTTCTCTTATCTGGTCCGCCTGTCAATTCCTGTGACTCCAACATGGGTCTCCGGGTGGGAGACGATAACTATTAAGAGTGGTCTGTCACACGATCATAGCAGCTCATTAGAGAACCCTCTCCCCCGTGGCACATCGCAGTCAGAATCGACTCACTCTGCTCAAAGTACTTATGGTGTTTGCAAAGTTTGATATTTATACCCTCTGGATAGTAGGGTGAGGGTATGGCTGTAGCTGGATACCTTTAGGGCATAAAGGTTTATTTTACCCCTGGCTCTGTACGTGGAGTTTTGCTGTGGCATCTCTACCTAAGGGCTAAAAACCTGTTCTCAGGTCACTAGATGTCACGGAGTCGCCTATTGTGTATGAGGGTTTGTGAAGGTGTTTACTGCGCTGTGTACTCGTGTCTGGTCCGGGGGGTTTCTAAACATTCTGGCCCCCCCTGACTAAATGCCACCTTGGGACCCAACGCCCCCCTATATGTTGTATAACTGAATGTATTCAAGGGCCCCTGTAAAGTGTTGGAACCCCAGAACCTGACGTCCCTGGCCCGGTCCCTGGCCCGGTCCCTGGCTCGGTCCCTGGCCCGGTCCCTGGCCCGGTGCAGGCTCCTGAGAAATAGCCTACATTTACAGTCGCAGGAAGTACTGTCCTCCCCACTGTACAGGAAACGCCCGTCTGCCACAAACCATCACTTACACAAACCGTACACAAGCTAAATTTCACGTAATTCGGATTTATCTTCCCGTAACATACAAAGCACCTTAGAAAAAACTCATTTGCCAGAAATATACTAGTATTATGTACTAAAAACAGATTATATACATGAAAAGAAAAAGTGTAGTTTTACTTTCAGAGGTATGTTGCACTGACGCTTCTGCAAGCTCTACGTATCGCGTATATTTTTATACGCAAGTCCAGGTTCATTTAAGTAGGTTTTAAGTTGAGAGCTGCCTGTTTTAGTATCATCACATGCCTTGAACCACAGATATCTTTCCCCTCCAGTATTAACGCGGCTCGTGCTCCCTGAAGATAAACATGCTGCCCTGCAAAAACTACCATCACATAAAAGGGCTGCATTTTCACACTAATTACGACGAAGGAGCCACTTGACCTAAGCTCACGTGCATGAATGGCATCTCACTCTGGGTCACGTGGCCTCAGAAGAACCGTCCATGATGAAGGGTCATCTATTATTCCGTTTCAGTTTGGGGAAATGATAAAAATGGCTCCCCATGGCAAAAAAACTCCACTCAGTCACTGATACACATCACCTCCCAACCCCTTCCCTCCCCGATCAGCACCACACCAAATGACTGACAGCCAGCAGACGGCAGATCGTAATTACGGCGCTGCCAATCCAAGCCGAGAGACAGGGCAGCTACCGGCCTCCTGCTGGGGGCCCGCGATTGATCACGTCTGACTGGAATGGGATGAGGGTGGGACTGGCCGAGGAGGGGGGGCTGATGTGATACCCTGTTGGCCGGTGATTCTGATTCAGCGGCTGTGGCCACAGTGCTGAGACATGCCTGTCTCATATGCCCGTGGAAGTGGCATTATGGACGAAAGGGGGTCACCAGGCCCAGGCTCTCGGTTTCATCACTGTTGGGGCCCAGAAGTCCTCCGTGAGCCTATTTTGGACTCTAGCATCTGAGACAGTCAGCAGGTCGGCCTTTACACAAACGATGTTTCTGAAAGTGACACTGCGCTACAACCAGGCTGTAAAGGTTAAAGCAAGAAAGAAACAAACGTCCCTAAAACAAAGAGGCAGAAAAGACCCCAGTGATGCTGATGTGTAGGAAGCAAAACAACAAGTAAGAGAGGATCCAAGTGAATTTGACAAGGGCCAAACTGTGATGGCTGGACGACTGGGACAGAGCATCTCCAAAGCGGCGGGTCTTATGGGGTGTTCCTGGTATGCAGGGGTCAGTACCTACCAACAGTGGTCAAATGGTGAACCGGCGATGGGGTCATGGGTGCCCAAGGCTCACTTATGTGTGTGGAGAGCAAAGACTAGTCCGTCTGGTCCGATCCCCCAGGAGAGCTACTGTAGCACAAATCGCTGAAAACGTTAATGCCGGCCGCGATAGGAGGCTGTCGGAGCACAGAGCGCATCACAGCTGGCTGTGTTTGGGGCTGCGAGGCCGCAGATCGGTCAGAGGGCCCATGCTGAGCCTGTCTAATGGCGAAAGCGCCTGCAATGGGCATGTGAGAGTCAGACCTGGACCAGGGAGCGACGGGAGAAGATGACCAGGTCTGATCAGTCACATTTGTGGACAGCTGGAGCCGGATGCGTGTTGCTTACCTGGGGCAGAGCTGGCACCAGGATGCACTGTGGAAAGACAGCAAGCTGGCAGAGGCAGTGTGATGCTCTGGGCGATGTTCTGCACGGGTTCAGAAATATTCATGTTGATGTTGCTTTGAGATATACCATCTCCCTCAACTTTGTTGACCAAAAACACCCCTGCTATACCAAGCTCAATGGTATTCCCTAACTGCAGTGGCCTCTTTCAGCAGGATAATGCGCCCTGCCCCACTGCAAAAATCGTTGAAGAATGGTTTGAGGGACATGAAAAAAGTTCAAGGTGTTGACTGTGTCTCCAAATTCCTGATCGAGCATCCGTGGGATGCGAGGACTCGAAGGATCTGCTGCTAATATCTTGAGATACCATAGGACACCTTCAGAGGTCTTGCGGAGTTCATTCCTTGACGGGGAAAATCATTGGTCACTGGGCCATTTTTGGTGGCTGAGGACAGCAGAGCTTCTTTGTTGATGAGGAAAAGGTTCAACCCCTGATAGATCAGCACCCAGTACCTGAAAAGCCCAAATGTAGATGCTCAGCTGGTGTGATGGACTTGCTGGGGTCAGGGCGAGGGGGTCAGGAAGGATGTAGAGGACTTGATCAGAGATATTTGGCAGGGAATGTGAAAAGCTTGGCTGGGAATTCGACTGGTGCTGTTGAAGTGTAGGAGCCTGATTGCTTCCATCATGGGTCAGGGGATTTCTGATACATTATATGGGGAATAAGCTGAACAGAGAAATCTGCTCCTTACCGAGGAAAAAAACAGCGAACTTCCATGTATAATAACAACTGAAGCTATTGATATATTATTCATTCACGAGTTTAGCTTTAAAAGTTCAGAAAGATGTAGTGTGTAGCCTGTTTTAATTAGGATTAAAAACGTAGAAACCCCCCTCACTGCAGGCGTCGCGTTACAGCAGTGTGGCCTGCAGCCGTCATTAAAATTAACACAGGTGGCAGAATAAAGATTATTTATGAAATATGCCTGCATGCAGATTACCATGAGCGGGCTGGACCTACCGCTTCAAGGGAGGAGGCGCGGACCAGCAGACTGGCATGGGACGGCACCATCTCTGCCCCTTTCTGCTGCCAGCCGCGGCGGTCCATTCAGAGCGGAGAGACGGCAGTGGCCGAGAGTCATGGAGAGTTAGCTTCCTGTTTGCTATCAGTGAAGCACCGGGAATTGTCACCTAACGATACAGGCGGCTCACAGCGCCACCTCAGCTGGGCAGGACAGGAACAGACCAGGATGCCGACAGATTTCCCATAATTCCAGCCTCTCCCTTTGGTGTGTTCCTGCTCCTCTCAGTGGGAAGGGGGTGGAGAAACAGGAGTGAACAAGCAGAAGGTTCCAGCGGAGTGTGGCAGCGGGTGTTTTGCCGCTCTTTGTTCTGCAAAGCAGTGTTTGAAGCCAGAGGGAGGCACCGAGGGAGGGAGCGGACGCCTCGGCAGGCCGCCACGGGACGGACCAGAGCCTTCGCCACGTGCTTGTCTGGGAATCACTGCGTGGGCCGCAGCGGCATGGCTGTTCATCCAATTACCAGAACAGATGTGCAATCAAGCTCACTCTGTGCGACTTTGATTAAAGAAAATGCAATGTGGCCAATATAGCGTTTTTAAATTAAATCTGCGCAGTGCTGACCCCTGTGGGCTGGAGGCCAACATACCTGTGTCACCGCTGTACACTTGACCTGCAAACCCAGTAATGAGGAGTGAGTAATATTTTCCTGAATGGGGGGAGAACTCCGTTATGCTGTAGCTGTAGAGGCCCAGGAGGGCAATGGGGGGGGGGGGGGCAAATAAAACCGGTCTGGGAGAGTTAGAGATGACAGACATGCTAGTACGCAACAGGCAGCATGGATGGTGCCACATGCAGGGCAACAAAAGCCCAAGCCATTCGCAATTAAGCGGGAACCTGTTAAGATGAAGGCCCGACATACAGGAAAAAACGTCTGCAAAATAAATAATTCACACTGGGAAGCAGCTGGCAGAGTGACGCACGGCCGGAGCCCAGTGGCTGCGGGGTAAAAGTGACCCTGCTGTAAAACTCCTGACTCCATATGACAGATGAAACCTGCACTCGGCGTCGGGAGAAGCGAAGGGGAACTTTATTCTGCATCCCTGCCTCCAAAGGTGTTCTAATGATATGAAGATCGTGCTAAAGGCTGCCACTTATCAGATGTGGTATAGAGATAGGGTGCTGTATATACTCACAGCCCTGCGACTCCAGAGGACAATATTTCCGACCGGGAGGCTGCCAACAGGTAGGATGCATTCAGACTGCAGTGGGCAGGTGGTGACGTCCTTCGTGTTTACCACTGCAGAGGGAGAAAACATCCATCCAGAAATAACAGACAAGGTCAAAAGATATAGGAGGTAATATATGCATGAAATGCAAGACGTGGTGGTACGAACTGTAAGATCTCAGCGGTGGCGGGGGGGGGAGATGTCTGGGAGGTGATAGTTAGTAATACGTCGATCGGTTTGCGGTGGGTAACCAAAGAGGGACTCTCACTGGTGGTGGTGGGGGGGTGGGGAGGCCGGAGACAGACAAGAGAATAGCCCACTGATACCTTGTAGTAGCATCAACAAAGCGAGTCTCACAGTATGGTTCAGATCACATAATCGCACCTAACTCTTCTCTACCGCCCCCACCAGGTGGGGGAACAAAGGAACAAGAGAATCTTCTGCCGGTTCTTTCGCCTGTAGCGCTGTCCTCACAATTCTGGAGTCATTCCTAAGGCAGGAAACGGGAAATGGCAAAAGGGGTGGGCGGGGAGCTGGGGAGGTGATGGGGGGGGGGGGGAGGCATCCAATCACTCGGTACCCGTAAAAATCAGATGAAAGAGCCGACTGCCGGGGAATTCACAACACCACCCCCTCCTCGTTCCATTTCCCCTGCACAGACACTATGCAAATGTCCCCCCGCACATCTGAAACATTCTTTAATTTGACAGATTTCAATACACAGCCAGCCCTGCTCCTTGCCGGAGCAAAAACCATCACTCGGCAGTCACTCTCTATAAATTTTAAATAAGCCTTTACAAAAACAGACTGCTTCCCGCAAGCTGCATCTCTTATTTCAATATAAGAAATAATACCACACAGAATTGTTATGGAGACCCTCCCCCCAAATCCTCAGTACCCCCTCCTCCTTGTCCCACCCCCCACCCATGCACACACCTCTCAAAAAATCTGCATAATTTCCTTAAACATATTCTGATGTATGCATGTGAATAATAATGTGGCTCCGGTGCGGGGGGCTTCCTGCCCTTCATTACGGTCCCGCGCAGCCATGGCCGGCCTCCCTCTGGGCTCCTCGTTAAGGACCTCCAACCCGAATTGAAGGCACCGTCTCCCTTAGCTGCCCCATGGCCAGACCAGAGCCAACCAGCATGTACAGGAACCACAGGCAGGGGGCGACGGAGAGATGCTGCCTTTGTGAATGGTGGCACCGTTGGGGGGGAGGGTAAATAAACATTAAACATTCTGGGGACGGTCGGTGTAGTTTGTTTCGCTACTCCTGTGATTCCCTTCAAACGCAGTCAGGAGTCCGGGCATCGGGAAAAGCGATTGTCTCTGTCGAGAGGGTTTTGTCGAGTGGGCCCTGATTAATCTCCATTTTCATTAATTCCATTGATTATTTCTGAAAGACATCTTGTACAGGCAAACCCTTCTCCTGCTCTTTGTTGTTCCACAGAAAACCAGGGGCTGTGGGTTCGAACTCGGACGCACAGCTATAACAAACTCATGTCTTGCATTAATAACCTTGACCCAGACTCCAGATTGACGCAATGCCTCGACCGAAATGGGCTGAATTCTCTACCCAGATTTCCCGTCCGACCACAGCGCTCCAAGGCCCGTCTGGCCATGTGCCCACCTTGCCTTCTGAACGACCTTTGTGTCTGGTACATGATTGGGCAGACCGGTTGACCCAGGAAGGGGTGGGTCAAACCTCCACCAATTAGGAGCTGAAGAAGAGGAGCGCAGACTCGGTGTCTCCAGGCCGACTGTCATCAGACAAATCTCATTGGTCCAAATCCGGGGTGGGCAACCGGTGACAGGTCTTTGGTGCTGCATTCTTTTCCTCGGAGCAGAATACAGGCGGCCCCTCTGCTCGCCCCCTGCTGCAGACACTTTCATAAATTGCTGCGTGGGACCTGGTATCCATTTAGAAAAGGGGTCAGCTGCAGAACAGCAGCGAATGTGCAGATGTTTTATTTTTTTTTGCGACAGAATACACGTGTGACATCACACCGTGTGCCAACCAGCTAAGCGCATAGCAACACATGATCTGCAAATAACTTCTAGCAGATATAAATAATCGCACGCCGGAGAAAAGCAGCCAGTCTTGCTCTTGGTTTAACAAAAGACCTGGTTAACCTGGTTAGCCGGTTCCACCCCACCAAGTTTGCTGCTTGTCAGCCTTGTGACCGCAGCTGAATTATGGTGCAACACCTTTTCAGCTGCATCAAACGCTAATTATACCGTTAATGAGAGATTTCAAATGTCAGAGCCTTGGATAACGGGGCCTTGTGGCGCTTTTCTCTCGTCGCCATAAATAAACTGCACCCAAGCCGCACCGTAAACTGCCGGTTTTCCATTGCAAATTACTGAAGCCGAACCTAAGCCGTATCTCCACAGACCCAACGGAGCTGGTTGCAGCACCACCATTCGTTTGGTCGAAATGCGCGGACGTAGAGGTGCATCACAGAATAAGAGAACAGGCATCCGGCTTTGTAGGGGATCAGGAATCACAGTGCGAGTGTGTGAGTAAAAGCAGGACCCAGCTTTATATGATCAGTAACGTGGCACAGGAGAAATGAAGGGATGCTCTCTTCACCCACAAGGTCCACACCTGCATCTTACAGACGGATATTTAAAAATCATTTTCCATTTATCCCTCATTCCAGCTGAAATAAATAACCTCAGTAATTTTTCCAGGTTTCACATGCCGCCAAATATTAGCAGCACCAAAGCTAACACTGTTGTAGCAAGTCTAATAAGTTAAGCCTGCACATCCTCTCTCTGCTCCAACTCTCTCCAAACAAAACAAGACCAAAGTCACTAAGGAGGAAACCTTTGGACAGAAATTTCCACAAAATTTCCTATCCATTCCAGCCGCCACGCCTGATTCAGCATCAAGACGCGAGAGACGTTAAAAGCGAACCTTTCCACATCAGTCAATGCTATCCAGCCAAACCCCTAAAGCCTGACTGTTACCTAAACCAAACCAGTTTGGGCATTGAGTGGCTCATGCCATAGTCCCCAGCTCCAGGAGCACTGCACGACTCTGCCGGGGGGGGGACTGTGACCCCCCAAGCTATGAAGAGCAAGATGGGGTAGGTGAAGAGAAGCGTTCCAGTGTACCAGTACTTGTGCAAATGACAATAAATAAATAAATAAATAAATAAATAAAATAATAATAATAATAATAAAGGATTATTACTAATTATTAGCTGATTCTGAACACACCCCCATTGGTATCCAGGGATTTCCAGGCCATTGCCAAGGTATAGCAATACCTGAGGTTCAGCAAGAGCACTGGACTGGCCTTGCATTTTAGTCTTTGTGAACTTGTTCCCGCTGCTGGCATGGTGTAAAAACACCATGCTGTCCATTGTTGTGTGACATGCCATCATAGTACCACAGCGGTGCTGGTTCAGGCGGAATGTTCCACAGCCGCTGTGCCTAGGCTCTGCTCGATAATGTTCCACAGCCGCTGTGCCTAGGCTCTGCTCAATAATGTTCCACAGCCGCTGTGCCTAGGCTCTGCTCGCTAGTGCTCCACAGCCGCTGTGCCTAGGCTCTGCTCGATAATGTTCCACAGCCACTGTGCCTAGGCTCTGCTCGCTAGTGCTCCACAGCCGCTGTGCCTAGGCTCTGCTCCCTAGTGCTCCACAGCCACTGTGCCTAGGCTCTGCTCGATAATGTTCCACACCGCTGTGCCTAGGCTCTGCTCGATAATGTTCCACAGCCGCTGTGCCTAGGCTCTGCTCGCTAGTGCTCCACAGCCGCTGTGCCTAGGCTCTGCTCGATAATGTTCCACAGCCACTGTGCCTAGGCTCTGCTCGCTAGTGCTCCACAACCGCTGTGCCTAGGCTCTGCTCCCTAGTGCTCCACAGCCGCTGTGCCTAGGCTCTGCTCCCTAGTGCTCCACAGCCGCTGTGCCTAGGGTCTGCTCGATAATGTTCCACAGCCGCTGTGCCTAGGCTCTGCTCGCTAGTGCTCCACAGCCGCTGTGCCTAGGCTCTGCTCGCTAGTGCTCCACAGCCGCTGTGCCTAGGCTCTGCTCGCTAGTGCTCCACAGCCGCTGTGCCTAGGCTCTGCTCGCTAGTGCTCCACAACCGATGTGCCTAGGCTCTGCTCGCTAGTGCTCCACAGCCGCTGTGCCTAGGCTCTGCTCGCTAGTGCTCCACAACCGCTGTGCCTAGGCTCTGCTCCCTAGTGCTCCACAGCCGCTGTGCCTAGGCTCTGCTCGCTAGTGCTCCACAACCGCTGTGCCTAGGCTCTGCTCCCTAGTGCTCCACAGCCGCTGTGCCTAGGCTCTGCTCGCTAGTGCTCCACAGCCGCTGTGCCTAGGCTCTGCTCGTTCTCAGGGATGGTACAATGAAACACCTGTCCAGGTTGCCGTGACTTTTGTATAGAGAAAAAAAGCTAATGACATAACACTAAGTCAAATGCTAAAATACGAATGTATTTTTAGCAGCTAAAGATAGTGTGTACTGGTTTTCCTTCCAAGTTCCAACTTCAATAATTAAGCAGGCTGGGCAGGTTGTTGAATTTCAGAAGTCTTTTGAAATATCTTGACATTTCTGAATTATTTTAGCGATGTTTTGAAAGTGTGTATTCATTTTTCCTCCTCTAAAATAATGGCATTAATAACTGTAACAGCCCTAAAAGTAACATTAATAACACAATAATTATTTATATTGCTTAATAGTGCATAACTCCTGCATAATTATGTGACTAAATTATAATTCTGTTTGAGTGTGTATTCATTTGTCCAGCTCAGGTAGCATAAAGATCATTTGCTGAAATATTCTAACACTGTTCTTATACAATCTGTATCTTGTTGGCAGCTGACAGATACACACTGAGTCGATGATTTTTTTTAAAGCTTTTCTAAAGCCTTTCAGGTCTTTAGACTGTGTCCTATGCTGTTTGAGTGTCATTAGGGGCCACCGGGTCACATTACCACCCAAGAGTCTGTACTTCCTGGAGGTCATGTGACTTCCCTTGACACATGTCGATGACATCACTACTTTTCACCACTTCCTCAAACCAAGCAGACAATAATAATTGATGGATGACACTAATGATGTCCTCCTGTCACCCACCACTCGAGCATAAACGCAATGCCAACGCCTTCAAATGGCCCACGCCCCCAGTCTTCCCATTCCTCAGCTGCATGGGTGGTCAGCTGACCTGTGATTAAAGGCAGAACGTCTACGAAGCAATGAGCCCACTGTCTGCGTCACTCAAATCTCAAAGAATCGTGTCAAACCAGCCAATAATTAGCTTGTTTTGTCTTCATCACCACACATACCCAACCCCCCCCCCCCCCCCCCAGCGCCTACGGGGGCTGGATAACAATATGCAATGAGATCCATCCTGCTACACGGTATGAAAACATACACACTTAGTGAAGGCATCTCCGTCCTGGTGCCTTGGTAAGATCTTCAGACAAGTGTATTTTTTTTTATAAAAAAAAAACAAAATACAAAAGAGGGCAGTTTTTATCTTCATGGGTATTTTACTGAAGCAATTCAAACGAATTTTGCTCATTTAAAAAAGTTTTCAGTTTACTATGTTAGCCAATAGCCACTGATCATTATAAGCAGTCGTTTTCTTTGCTCTATGGGCATCAATGCTAAATTTAACCTATTTTTCTGCCCTTGTTGAATCTCACATGAATTTGTCACATTTACCTGCATGTAACACTCAGCCAGTTCTGCAAGAGTATTTAAATTATTTTGTCACATCTTTAACAATAGATTTTGGTGCTAGCTGTTATCATGTATACTGTACAGAAATGATTTGTATGACACTTTTCACTGATATTTGCCACGACGTGGCAATGCAGCAGGTACAGATGCCCAGGCCAGGGTGGCATCCTGGTAACGACACTGACTTTTGTCGACCCTTTGACCCTTCAGAAAGTTGGGAGAGGCCCCCAGCTGAGTAACCACCCACAGCGCAGTAAGGCTTCAGCCAGGTGTCCTTAAACAATTTTGCCTGGCACTTTAGACCCGTTGAAAAGTCGATTTTTTCGCTTCTCAGATGCAACTTCAAGCGGCGGAGCTGGGGGGCAGCACTGAGCAGCCAGGCAGCACCCAGCTAACTCACACGTGTAGGAAAAAAATTAATCAGACCGTGTAGCAAACCATGGAGTTGCGAGCAACATTTAAGTGATCTATTACGTGATGGGCTGTACCGCTCTACAACTCAAATCTGAATTATGCTTTAATTAATGCAAGTAATTAGGATTAGTGGCCATGAATGCTGCTTAGCTGTTAGATTTGGCTGAAGCACATTTCAGAAACCAAACACAAAAGCAATCTGTGGGAAAAAGACGGGCACAGAAATTGCATCAGTTGCCCGACTGTTATATGATCAAAGCTAAATTAACCTACTTGCAATAAAAAAAAAATTGAAGTTTGTCTGAGGAACCACATTCTAAAGCAGTCTGGAAGTGCCTAAGATGCGATGTTTATGTCCCAACCGGTCAGAAATAGACCTGTGACAGGAGAGCAGGTAGGCTTGTGCCCTTGAGCAAAGTAATTAACCTGAATTGCCTCATTAAATTGGTGGAGGTGTGAAAGAGAAGTGAGCTACACTGCTGGCTCTGTGTGAAAGGGATTATTAAGCCAACAACTATTATAAAGAACTAATGGAGCCTAAAGAATATAGCAATGCTGGCACCTGTGTCTTACATATACAGCACAGGCTAACATACATGTAACAGGCTGATTTACGTTTAAGGTTTAAGCTAGCACAGACTGACCGACATGTAGCTACATAGGCTGACTTGTGCACCCTGCACAGGTTGACTTACATGTAGCTAGCACAGGCTGATTTACATGTAAGCTAGCACAGGCTGACTTGTGTAGCTAGCACAGACTGATCTACATGTAACTAGAATAGGCTGACTTACATGTAACTAGCACAGGCTGATTTACATGTAGCTAGGACAGGCTGATTTGCATGTAAGCTAGCACAGGCTGATTTAGTAGCTAGCACAGACTGACTTACATGTAGTTAGCACAGGCTGACTTGTGTAACTAGCACAGGCTGACGTGTAGCTAGCACAGGCTAATTTACATGGAGGTAGCACAGATTGACTTACATGTAGCTAGCACAGGCTGACTTGTGTAGCTAGCACAGGCTGATTTACATGTAGCTAGCACAGACTGATGTGTAGCTAGCACAGACTGATTTACATGTAGCTAGCACAGACTGACGTGTAGTTAGCACAGGCTGATTTACATGTAGCTAGCACAGGCTGACGTGTGGCTAGCACAGGCTGATTTACATGTAGCTAGCATAGGCTGACGTGTGGCTAGTACAGGCTGATTTACATGTAGCTAGCACAGACTGACGTGTAGCTAGCACAGGCTGATTTACATGTAGCTAGCACAGGCTGACGTGTGGCTAGCACAGGCTGATTTACATGTAGCTAGCACAGACTGACTTATTTTCAATGCAGCCATTGAAATGTTTCAGCTCTCTAGCTGGTAATCAGGAAGTGAGTCACAAAACAAGTCTGTGATATGGTCTGTGGACAGAATAGAGTCAGACTTTATTTGCAGCTGCAGCAGTATAAGGCACAATCCATTGTCCTGTTTTCACATTTTCAAACACAAATGTTATCAAGAAAAAAAACATGAAAGCTTTAAACTTCACCCATCCATTCATCCATCCCTCCATCCCTCCATCTTCCAACCACATCTCCAGTGTATGATTTGTGGGGCAGTTTCTAAAAATTACAAATAAATTGCAATTAAAGATTAATATGAAATGTAGCATTTCGATATTAAAGATTTACTCTGGTTGGGATTCTGAACAGGCCCACATGAAATGGGGATGGTGGCATATTATGTGGGTTATGGGGTTAAACAAACTGGGGGAGAGTTAAAAAAAACTGAAGTCAGCTTCTACACAATGGGGAATAGGAAGGGAAGATGGGTCTGGGTCTGGGTTCCCTAGGTCGAATGTACATGAGTGTGAGCCCTCAAACGACAGCGTTTTTAACACTATCTGTGATTAGGCACAGCTGACTAACAGGGCTCGTCACCTGACTATGTACAGAGACGTCGGTGGCCCCTCCCAAAACACATACAATCCTTCTAAAAGTGTGGTTTGTGGTAGCGACCAAGAGACCCTGAGTATCTGATTTGGAGCAGCAGCAAGCCTAGGCGGTTATGACCACCGTCGAAGCGGCGCGTGGAACCATTCAAATATTAAAATCAGCCAGAGAAGGGATTGGCTACCGGTGGTTAGAGCAGGTGTGGCAAGATTTTCTCATATTCCTTCTGGTTTGGAGCCCAGCAGACTGTTTAATGAGCTGTGCTAATGCTTGCTGACTTAGACGGAACCTTGAAGCATTGCAGTGCGCCATCCAGGGCACATGAAATTGTGCACCGTGCTTTTATTGCAAAATTTTCCATTGTATTTTTTGTTTCAAGCACTCGATGTAACTACACTATGCTCTGATTAAAAATTGAACATTTTCCCGCTGTTCTTTGTGTCCCTTCCGTCTCTCTGTCTCTCTCTCTCCTTGTGTCACCTTCCCTGGGTATCTTTCACTCCTTGGCTTTCCCTCCCCACCCCCTCACACTCAGCTGCTGTCAGCAAGAGCAGAAAGCTGGGAGGCCCGTGGGAATGTTGCCGTGGCAACGCCCGCCACTCAATCCCATCTCGGATGTAAATGACCTCAAATTTTATTAGCGCACAATTTCCTTGAGATCCCTACAGCTCTGTCTCCTTTTCAGAGCATCTCCAGCGATTGCTGCAATACCACTGAGTTTCTGGGATTTATTTTCTTTTTTTAAAAAAAAACCTACCGCCCCAGACAATATTTGCATGCTTATGCATATTAATTATTGTTTTCCTTGAAAGAAAATTAAAAAAAATTTGCCACCCACATGTGACCACCGTCTCATTCATGTAACTTGACTCCAGTATATAAAAACTGGCTTAATGATAAATTTGCCACAACAACGTAACGCATATGGAAGAGTGCACGGGTGTAAACGTTGGATGGGATGCCACACTTCTTCCGTATCAGAGAATAGAATAATAATTATCCCCCTCGGCTCCCCATGAGTGTATCAGAGCTATCGTCAGCTCATATTTCGTATAGCGATTTGCCAGGAAAGTTTTCAGGTTGCTGTAACACAACCAATTAAAATGTAGCTATGTTTTGTTTGGGAAGCAAACAGCCCCAAAAATCTTCATTGTAGCGTCACAGCTGTTCACAGCGCCTTCCCACCTCCAGCCTCGGTTTCCAGGTTTGCAGTGTCCTCGTGCGGACTCCAAGATGAAGGCATTTTGCCTTTTATTTCACAGTCCTCCCTCTCGTAGACAGAAACATCCCAGAAAAATTTGTATTGAACCAAATGCTTTGCCCTCCTTTAATTATAGAATATAAAGCATTGTACAGGAGGCTTGATGACAAGGGTTACATGGGAGATGTTCACCTGTGAATTGTCATATTTCTACTGTGCAGAGTAATAAATGGAGTCAGTCAGGAAAAGCTACATCAAACAGACACCCAGGAACAGGGCCAGTGGGTCAGTCCCAGTGAACCTCAGGAAGTAGCATGGGAAACAGGAAGTATGTTTTGTGCCGAGAATCCGAACTGCCACACTGGCCATCTGTGAAAACCACCCTAGAAAATGCAAGCTGGTTCGTGCACCGGCACGTGGGCCACAGAGCTGGACCACTCTTGCTCTATGATGATGTCTACTTGGTATCAACATATCTGGGGCCAGAACTGAGAGAATGGCACTGCGCCTTGGCGTGCCATGTGGCTCAGTAGGGTATCAAGGTGAAGAGACGATGAAGAGAGGATGGCACACAGCTGACATGGGAAGTGGAGGGCAGAGCCTCGGGGAAGACCTACCAGATATGGACATTTGAAATAACATAAGAGAGATGTGATTAGTAATAGCTTTTAAAGCAGCTTTTGCCACACCCCCCTCATTTGAGGGCTTCACCCAGGCTTCAAATTAACCTTTGACCTTCCGTTCTTCAGAACCTCAAGGGTATCGGATTTTAAAGGCACCTCAGACATGAAAGACTGCAAATCCACTGCTCTGTGCCGTCAGCCCCGATGAAAAGGGAGGCTTTCTTGCTTCTGTGCTGCTACCAGGAACCAGATATGCTCCAAAAAGCCACTTCAGATCCACTTATGGGACGGCCAGCTGCCACCGATTTGTCAGCCTTAGAGCCCACATGCTCTGCTTCCTTCGAAATTTGGTTACCGCCCCATATGCTGAGGCTGCCTGTGAAAATGGGAGTCAGCAGCGAAGGTGTCAGTGTCACGTGCTGGAAATTCGGGCTCCTGCTGAAATTCCACAAATAGTCACGAATACTATCCCTCCACCTGTTACAGACTCTGTGGTTGGGATCACACAGGACAATAAAAACGACAAGTGATTGGAGCTTTATTTAAAAGAGATTTTAACATGCATTGTAACAAGTATACAACCCACCAGCAACCACCTGCTTCTTTACCTTCACAAAGACGCACACCAGCAGATGTTTGAAGTTCTCATCTATGCAGGTGTTTTATATATAAATTAAAGACCAAGAATGGACTATGGTGTTCAGCTATTTTCCCACAGGTGCAGAGACCCTTACAAGCTGCTTTTCCGTGAGCAGCCAGAATCAGAACCGGGCCAAACCGGGCTGTTCATTCAGAGAAGGTGAAGACACTAGCAATAGCTAATTAGCATGGAAATCACACTAAAACTGTTATGTGACTTGGGCTGCTTTCCCACCGCACCGAGTGCCGTACTTTTGCTATTGTCGCTACTTTCGCTTTTCCATTGACTTCCGATCGAGTATCAGTACCAAAATGTCCAGTACTGAAGGTGCCAACCCAGCTGGGGTACTTCTGTGGTATGTCCGTACTTTGGGGTGGGACTCGAAACACTTTCTTTTTCCATTGGTTATGCAAATAGGCGCTGAAACGTGATACAAACGTCCACATGAAAAAGTTTACGATCTTAGAAAACAATAAATTAAGTAAAAATAAAATTGCGATCTGGTCAGAAGAACAGATACAACAAAAAAGATCAGGATGACATAACAAGAAATGTATTTTGTTTAATAATATATTAGGACAGCACCCCTATATCGTACTGTATGTGATGCTGTGCTAAATAAGGGATCCAATATAATTCACTCCATTATTTAAGTCAATGACATCACCTTTTTTACTTCTTCTGATGTCTCGAATAACAACTGCATAACGCTGCACTTAGCCAGTGATGCAGCACAGTCTGACATTACAGCCAGTATCCAGTAACTTCTGAAACACCCTGCAGTTCATTCCAGCATGGCATTCACACGACGATGGTAGAAAATCAGAATGGACCAGTCAGATCCCAGAGCCAGTGGCAGCCTCTGAGACGGACAGCGAACGGCACGGGTGCAGTGACAGCCTCCCAGTAAACACACCCCCCTGGGATGCGAAAACCACACCAAGGTGCGGCACGGCCGACGGCTGTTCTCTCCAGTGTCCGTGTGGTACCTATGGCCAATTTGACGGCAAAGGAGCGAACCTGCCAAGCTGTCTATGCCTGCAGCCCCCACCAGCCACACCCCCCACCCCATCACCCACCTTATCAAGGCTTTCCAGCCGTGGCAGGCTGGCATTACTGCAATTAGGGGCTGATAATAATGGCATTAAGCAGGTGCTCGCAGCTGACCAGCTGCTCCGCGGGGACGGTCTCCTTGTCACACGCGCGCACACCCACACACGCCCACCTCATCCCCGCCGCCCCTGCTGGACCCACCCTGAGCTGACCATTAGGACAGACATTGGTCGCCTGCCTCAGAGGTTCGATTCCGCTTGTTAATCATGCCAGTGTTCGTTCCCATATTAGCATGTGTCATGTCGGGGTCGCGACCTCCGCCGGTTGGTAATGAGGAGGATCTCGCCTCTGGGATGTTCAGCTCGGCCTGATGCGAGGTCCGTCCTGGTGTGATGCTGATTGGAAGTCAGCTGTCAAAGACCAAAAGTCTGTCTGTCTGTGTGGGTCTGTATTTCCCACAATGTGGGGACCAAATATAACACAATATAAACCTCAATTTTAATAATAAAAAAATCTCACTGCAATGAAAAAAAACTACTAAATTCAAAAGCTGTGTATTTTCTCTGGTCAGTCATGTCTTACGGTTACGGCTGGGTAGCGGTAAAGCGTGTCAGAGTAAGGGTTAGGGTACATTCACACCGTGAGCAGCAAGAGCATCAAAGCGACTGGAAGTCTTTCCTTCTCTAGGGGAGGGCGGTGGCCAAAGTGGGCTGCGAGAGTGTCAAAATGAAGTTAATCCTGTGTTCCATTATTTCTCTCCGAGTCGTAACTCGGATGAAAAAATCACGAAACGTCACGAAAAACAAAATTTCCTGTGATTTTTTCCAGTGAAAATTGTCGGTAACTTTAGCGTTACTTACTTATAGCAGTAGCACTTGTCTTATAATTACATATGCTTTGACAAATTATATCCTATATGCAGTCTGGCCCAAGTACAACAAATAGGTTTGCATTACGAACAACCTTGTCCCCGCCTACTCTGACTACGTCAGAGAGCATCCACAGCGTTCGCTAGCATCGCGGACAGGCCGGCCCGATCGGACGCTGAACATATGGTTAGTGTTACGCCCATAGAAAGGAACTGGGAATCTCCATAATGAAAGGTGTATATGAGCTGTGCGCGTGTGTGTGCATGTACGTTTGTTCAGTTTCAATGGAACAGGGCACACATGGCTGCCCAAACACTAGGTTTGTGATTGTTTCCGTTCAAACAATGCAATGTAATATATGCACTTTGAAGATCAGGTGAATGAGTTAATATATATATATATATATATATATATATATATATATATATATATATATATATATATATATATATATGAAATGAAACAAAATGAAATATTTACCTGGTCATGTGTATCCATGCATGGAAATCAATACTAGTAGAAGGTCGTTTTCCCTGCAATTACTTTGTTAAATGCATGATCTGAGAAATCTGTCACAGCAGATCCCAATAAGGAGCTTCAGAAACTATGTTTCCCTCCTTTCAGAAAGAAAAAGACACTGAGATTTTCCATTGCTGTTCTCTGGGTTTAATACTCTGTGTTCATACTGAGAAAACGCTGTTTTCTGAACAACAGAGAGGCATCTTCCGTTGAAGGTCTTATTATTCAAGTTACTGCATATCAGAGGTTAGTATTTCATAGAAAGCTGCTGCATTAAACAGCATCATTAATCGCGTGCAACCCACAGTGACAGGAAAGTCCGTGAGCTAGTTTTGGGTGTAAACACTGTTCAGGTAGCGTCTCGGGTCAGAGAATGTCATAAACTGGCAGCTTCAGCTTCCATGGGAAAGTGTTACTGTTGGACCTTTGGGCCCGGTGCTTCATCTGAATAATGATACTAAAAACATCCATTTGTAAAAGTATATAACAGTTAAAAATATTAAAAAAATATATCAGAAAATGGCAGCGAGGCTGAGTTGAACAGGAGGTTAGGAGAGGGATAGACGGATGTAAAAAAATAATTGCAGCATAAACAACCAAAAAATTAAATGAACACACTAAACTAGAAATAAAAACTGTTTCATACTGACAGTGTGATGTCAGCAACATATTTAAATAATTTTTCAGAAAAAAAAATAAGACTTTTTTTTTTTTAATGAAAACAACCTACTGTTCTCTAAATATCATTCATCTTCACCGAATCCACTGGTCTTCAGACACCAGTTATCATGCTGTTAGTGACGACCCTTTGATTAATGGCCAAAGTATCTTTTTCCGAAATACACATCACACACCCCAGCCAAAGCGGTATCCTCAGTAAGTACGGACAAATCTGTGGGGAATCCCAACTGCATTTTCTCTAGATTATCCGCTGGCTTCCAATCCGGGGAGTCAGATAAAAATCTCAACTAATATTTGGATGCGATTCCATATGAATGCATAATATACAGTATGTATTTGGTCAGAAAATGCCTATTTTTTCATGCTAAGAGACTTCCAACATTACTTTACTATACAAAATATGACATCAATAAAACAATTGCAGAGACATATGGGTATATTCAAGTAAATTTTTAAGACCCTTTTGCCACATATATACGTTATTGGGGTTGAAGAGGGGAATGAACCCTGTACATGAATCTATCCTTTCATTTTCCTTTTTACTTATATATGAAATGCAGTGTATTTTCCTATCATTTTTTGCATTAATAGCATGACAGTCGTCTGTGTCACATATATGTCACATACTTGCATACATGAAAGTTTTACTTCGGCTTATATCAAGACATTCTGTTTGTGTGTTCGAGACCCATCTGGGGGACCTATTCCACTACAGCACATGCTCACAAAGGCTGCTTCCTGTGGCGATGGGGTCTGTCCGTAGGCCAGATGGCTCTAAGGTTTATCCAGATTAGTACCAGTGAAAAACAAACTCTCCCTCTCCTGCCTCCCTGTCCAACTCCACCGGCGCAGCCCCCTCTGCAAGCAGACTTGGACTGGTGCTGAGCGGGAACAGCAAATTCTGCGGAAATCCGGCAAGTGGTGAGCAGAATTAATGAATGAATTTAGATGGCTTCAGTGATCATGTCAAAAATTATTACACTGTCAATCATCCCCAGTTCCACTCACTTACTGAATTAATGAGAAACCGACAACAGCTATATAAAATCAACTAATAAAGGAGAATGACAATTTAATTAATTGAAATGTAAACAATATCTTCCCACTGTGGAAGCAGTATTATTGTTATAGAATATCAGATATTGGTGTAAGGACAATGTCATTGTTTAATTTAAACCAAAATTGCAACAAAGATGCAAATTGGGGTGAAAGCCGTGTTTATTTGTTTAATTAACCTTAATTGGTTATCATCCAAAATTAAATATTTCTAACAATTTTTAGTTACCAAAAATGAGACCTTAACACAAAAATGATACTAATACTTACATCTCGCAATATGTTGACTTTTTTGCCTAATTTAAATAACTAACCCTAACCCTAACTAACCCTAACCCTAACTAACCCTAACCCTAACTAAGCCTAACCCTGCCCCTCTGCGTATCTCACAAATATAACTGCTAGGTTTTCTCTCAGGGTGACTAGAAGGTGAAACTCAGACCCCTAAAGATACCGGAAAGCCAACACAGCCCGGGGCACATCACCCTGCAGACTGAATTCACAAGATTCACATCAAGGTCACATGGTTTTATTATGAAAATACTGATATAGTTTGTGACAATATACAGCAAAAACATAATGTTTGAGGCTGACAGTAGAATAGCCTCACTGCTTCGATTCACCTTTATAAAAAGGCTTTTGTTGCACTCTGGCTGGGGTTTTATCTAGACCCATCAAAATGCTGTGCTCTCCCCGTCCACTGTGCTCCCAAGGCATAGCTGCGCGAATCACACTTCCTCAGAGTCCCACTTTACACCAAAAGGTGGAGAGAAAGAGTACAATGAAATTTCTCCCATTTTATTTTTTGCTACGGCACAGGTCTATACCCTCCCCCACCATTAGGGGTGTGCTATAACGTCAATTTATAGCTGTACAAACAGATCCATCTTCACGCTCATCTCTTTCTCTTTTCCTTCTCTGCTACCGTGAAGACTGCATAAAAAATAGCATGCTAGCAATGCTAGCTAAAACATGAGCTCATCACAAGGCACATGGGGACTTCTGCACTACGGTTCCCTCTATATCCTCCCCCCTCCCGTTTATGCAGACAAAACTGAGCAGCTGTGATGCTGTAGACTTTTACATAAATGCATGTAGTCACACATATAATTAATTCCCACAATAATCAAGCAGCCAGGAGGCTATGTAATCAATCAATCTGAGGGCTGCTGAAATCAAACCATTCAGCGCCTCTTTACTCCTTTTAAGTGAAAAAAAAATGCAAGGACTGAATGATCTGCTGTAACTTTTTAATAACGGACGCCACGAGTACGGAATGAGACAAAGACAGAGAGAGGCGGGAAAAGCAATTCTTGGTTTCATCAGCATCTACAATTGCACATAACGTTCAAACGGTCCATTTCAATTCTGGAGAAATAAGGGCTCCAACGTGTTATTTTGACCGCACACTTGCGTGCTGTCGCCCCTCTAGAGCCTCAGTTAGGAAAAGGGCGGCTGCACTGTGGCTAAAATTCAGACAGGAAGAGGAAGTAGGTGCCGCCCCTAGGAGGGGGCAGCGGGTGCTGAACAGAAGCGTATCATGTGGGTTATTGTGTTGCATGTCTCAGCAAGAGTATCGCATACCGTCTGACTGTACTGGTCCAGTAAGATTTCTAGAAGCAAAGAAACTTTGTATTTGTTCGCGAGACTGGAATGGTTGCTGGTTTGAGTCTCATGAGGCCAGTCTGCCATGAATCTGGGCCAGTTTCAGGGCCTGAATTGTGCCAGTAACACAGTCAACTGTTCACATGTATCAAAAGTTGCAACTTTGGAAGTTATGATATTATAAAAAAGAGACATTATATACCCAACTAGGTAACCTACTGGTATCCATTCACCCTCCAACCAATTACCCAGGGCAGGATTGCAGGGGGTCTGGAGCCTATCTCACATCACAGCAGAGCAGGCTGGGGAAGACCCTTGACAGAATGCTAGTCCAGGAGGGCAGGAGACCGGTGTCACATTTCCTGGGGCCGCCAGTCCTCTAAACCTCCTTGACATTTTATTAATGTCCTTGTTCAGCTGCTGCATTGTCTTCATGTAGGTGCATCACTACAATGTAGCTGAATTTGTCGACTTTCTTTGTTTCAACGGCGACTTTTTAATCTTTTAGCCATAATGAAATATTGCTGTCATTCTGCTAATTGTTCTCCCTAGTTTGTATTCCATTCATAATATTTATGATTATTTTAAATTATCATTCATGCAAATTATTCTAGTTCATAAGTCAGCACATTAGTGGTCGTAAGTCATGTAGTGTGACTTTAATTGAAAAATAATTTTCCAAAACCTGAGCTTTGCTGATTTGAAAATATAGAGTTTTACTTTATAAAAACCTGATTTTTTTTTTTTTTTTGCAAAAAAACACCATTTTTTTCTTAAAATTTTTTAACATAAATCTGAATTATTTAGGAAGACCAGCAATTAATGGATCGATGCCTGTATTTGGTTTAATGGAAATTTTAAACATTTCTTGAATCTATTCACCGTGCTTTGGCCTTAAATCCACCCATCCATCTATCCATCCTCAAACCACTTATCGCCAACTCCTCTGTCGGGAGGCCAGTAGCCTATCGCTGCACAAAGCCGGGCTACACTATGGATGGGATACTTTAAATCAGATGCACTTTAATTTTTATCATTTTTATTTTTCTACCATGGCCACCCTCCTTGCTACTAAAGCCCTTTGTTTTTCTAAGCGTATATAACATGATATTTTTTTTCTGATTAAGTACGATGTAGAATGATACACATTTAATACGCCGCAAGAAAGGCGCAGATTTCCAGGTAGTCCTTCCTATGAGTTCACATTGCTTATTGATCGTGGATATATAATGGCCCAGAGGAGGGTAAACTGGGAGTCAGAATCTGGCTCTTAATGATGCTATGGCCAGGATTTAAAGCCCCTTCCAGGCTGCACAGCCCAGACCAGGCCCAGCAGGTGAGCTCCTCTGATGTTCATTTATTTTTCTCTAAATGACATGAATGCACCTGAAGATGATCATTTTTGGGCCATTTGCTTGCAAGCAGTTTCACATTTTTTATTTGCATTTCTTGCGAGCTTGCCTCAACAAAGGCAGCCTTCGCATTTTAACAAGCATGTCTGTAGCTCACCCCAGATTAGTTTAAGAATACCAGACAAGCATAGAATCTGTATGCCGTGTGAAACCTGGGCATTAATGAACATCGTATGATTACCCAAATCCAATGTGTGTTATAATGAACAAACGTCAAATCGTGTTTGTTCGAGTTACAAAGACTGCAGGGGTGTTATTCTTGACCATTGCTTAACTATACAGTTCTTAGTGTGAGGCTACATTAGGAAAGTCTATGCAGTGGAAATCTGGAGATTGGTGGAGTTACTGCCTCGTTCCTTCCACCTGACCTTGTCATGTCAGTTCCTCTTCCAGAAGGCAGAGATCCTCATTTCCTGAGAGACGGCTTCACCAAATCAATGTTCTTTGTTTTCGCATGTGCCAATCACAGAGAATCACACCAATGGCCCCACTAGAAGCCCCTCGTCCTTCGCTCCTTCGACCTAGAACACTAATCAATGTGTTCTTTTCCATCTTCTTCTAGTTCTTTTGATTATGTCTTTGCAGGCTGCATAACAATAGGTTGGGAATATAGAAACACCTGAGCAGCATAGAATTTGAATGTTACTCCAACAGGAAATTCAGCCTGCATTCAGGTATTTGAATGCAGTAGATTCTGGACTGCACTACCTACTCAAATTTGTATGTGAGAAATCTTCTCTTGTTTTGCGAACTTACTATTACAGTTATATGCAGACTTGACCGTATTCTGAACAAAAGTAGCACCAAATAAATATGTATGCAATAAATGAATGTAAAAGGATATTTTTTTCAAGTTAATTGTACAACAAACTCAGGAGATACCTCACAGGATAGTCATACACTGGTTATACGCACTCACTGGCCACTTTATTAGGTACACCTGAAGGTGCCATGAAGACACCATAGAATGAAGATCTGATTCTACCTCGGGAGAGTTTGGTACATGGAAGTGACATACACTGTCGAAGATAAGTCCTATTCAGGGGTACGTTTCCCAAAAGTCCCCATTTCCAGCTTACACAGCTGGAACGGTCCAGTTGCATGATTCCAACTATGCTTTTGACAAACATACCCCATGTTAGCAAGGAAGTACTAAACAACATTACAAAGAGTGGGATGCTAACACTGACCAGAGGATTCTGCACTTTTTGGTTAGCTAAACAAATACGTAATCGATACTGAAGTAAAAAATAATACATTAAATAAAAGCAGTCCAAATTCATTACAAACAATGCATTTATGAGCTGCTCAGCTTGCTGTTAGGAGTTCTTGATAAAAAATAGCATGACGAAGCTGGCATCATAAAATCATCATAAAAAATAAAAAGTTATGACTATACCAACTGTCAGGATTCGCGGGTGCAGACGGGCAGGTAGGCGGGCAGGAGGCAGGGAAGGACGAGGAAAACTGGGGATTTATTAAGGGGAAGACGGCTATGGGCTGAACGGGGCATCACGGACATCATCTAACATCAGGTATCATCAATGACGGACATCGGACAGGGCAAGACGTGGACTGATATAGAACAAAGACAGGGCAAAATAACAGGGCACAGCTGGGCATGATTGGGGAAGCACACGTGGGTAATCAGGGGGTGTGGCACACACGAGGATCGGACGAGCCGGGCATGACACCAACCCTGTGCCTAGGCTGAAGTGGGAGTATTACATAAAAAGTACGGTTTAGATGTATAGATTCAACAAGGTGCTTGAAACATTCCAGCTGCACCTTCATGATGCGACTCTCCCGTTCCACCACATCCCACAGGTGCTCTATTGGACTGAGTGACTGGACCTGGTGACTGTGGAGGCCATCTGAGTGCAGTGATCTCATGGTCGTGTTCAAGAAACCAGTCCGAGGTGGTATGAGCTGTGTGACATGGTGTCTTATCCTGCTGGAAGTAGCCTTTAGTAGCTGGGTGCACTGTGGTCATGAAGGGATGGACATGGTCAGCAGCAGTACTCAGGTACGCTGTGGCATTTAAACGATGCTCAATTGGTACTAAGGGGCTCAAAGGGTGACAAGAAAATATCCCCCCCCCCATTACAGCACCACTCCCAGCCTGACTTGTTGATACAAGGCAGGATGGATCAGTGCTTTCATGTAGTCGCTAAAATCCGACCCTTATATCTGAATGTCGCAGCAGAAATCAAGTCTCATTTGAACATGTAGTTTTTCAAATCTTCCGTTGTCCAATTTCGGTGACCCCATGCCCACTGTAGCCTCAGATTCCAGGTCGTAGCTGACAGGAGTGGCCACTAGTTAGATCTGCCACTGCTGTAGCCCATCTGCTTTAAGGTTCAACATGTTGTGCATTCAGAGATTCTCTTCTGCATACTTTGCATGTAATGAGTGGTTATTTGAGTTACTGTTGCCTTTCTATCATCTTGAACCAGTCTGGCCATTCATTTCTGACCTCTGCTATGACGAAGGCATTTTCACCCAGAGACCCGCTGCTCACTGGATTATTTATTCTTTTTCAGCCCATTCTCTGTAAACCTTAGTGATGGTTGTGCAGCAAAATCCCAGCAGATCAGCAGTTTCTGAAATACTCAAACCAGCACATCTGGCACTAATAACCATCCCACATTCAAAGTCACTTAAATCACCTTTCTCTCCCATCCTGGTGTTTGATGTGAACATTAACTGAAGCTCCTGACCAGTATCTGCACGATCTTATATACTGTACTGCTGACATATGATTGGCTGATTAGATATTTGCTTCAAAAACAGTCGAACAGGTGTACCTAATAAAGTGCCGAATGAGTGCATACAAGCAATAATTTGTAAGGTATATTGCAAAACATATGGACGATTCACATAAAATGCTACAATCTTGAACAGAAAACAAGATGCTGTATAAAAAAAGTGTACAAAGGTCACAGGTATGGCTTGTACTAAAGGATACATACATAAATGTACCCTGAAACTGGCCAGTATGGATTATGCTGCTAAACTTAATCCAAATAACTTCAATAAAATTTCAGCTGGAGTAAGTGGATAAAAACTGGCTTTCAAAGAAGTAATTTTACCGCACAATTAATTACTCTAATTATACGCCACTAGCTAAGTCAAGTCTTACAAGCACAAAAAACATAGCCACCCAAACACTAATACTTTTAAAAGATGCAACATCTTAACAGATTAGTTTAATAGTATTAGTACATTAATAGTAGTGATTATGTGGGAATAATGTGAAGTTAAAAATCCTGCATTATGTTAACAAGAAGCTCAGTTATTAATTTTAAGAAATGGAATGGAAACAAAAACTAGATAGAAAGTACATTTGCAAACAATTATGCTTTCACACAATTACATTTATGCTTGTTATTATTATTATTATTATAAGTCGGGGGACATCCTGGAAAGGAGATTAGTTCATCGCATAGCACACACTCTGGACAATACGGATACCTCAGTTCACCTAAGTGCATTAGATTGTGGCAGAGCACGCAAAATTCACACAACATGTTAACTCCACACATGGAGCAGAGACAACATTGCTACCCGCCATGCCGCCACCCACCCTCTCCTGATTATCATTAGTAGTGGTACTAATATTAGTAGCAGTGGAATAAACACTAAATAATGGCTTGGTGTTTGATATGTACAAAAATCAAGTCTTTATAACTGTTAACCACTCAGTTTGCTCAAATAAAGTCATTATTTCGAAAGAACTACAATTAATAGCTGAAAAGTCACCCAAAGACCCCCAGACACCCCATCCTTAGTGGAAACCCAGCTGAAAGCTACAGAATATAATGTACATTCTGCGTTACAGTCAAATAGGCAATAACTGCAAATTAACAACCCTGGATGACTCATCAGTGCTAGAGTGGCCCCCCATCCTGGGTTGTTCTCCGCCTCGTGCCCATAGCTTCCGGGATAGGCTCCGGATTCCCCGCGACCCAGAAGGATAAGCGGTTTGGAAAATGGATGGATGACTCATGAACAAACATGGCCATTTACAGTATGAAGAGACCTTTGCAGTTACCAGAAAGGAGCTTCTCTGCTTTCAGGTACTGCAGCATGACTGCCTCAGATCTACAGCTCAAGCTCCTGGCCCTAAAATACTCTGGGACGCTGAAGCAAAATGCCATCGTTAACCTGTCATTAGTTCCAGTTTCATTTTCCATTCCTGCCTGCTTTATTTAGAAACAGAGAGCAGGGTGCCACCACACGCTGTTCCACAAGCAAACATTAGCGTTACTATTGTAAATCCCACTATGAGCGGGGGCCCCGGTAACAGTACTGAAGCCTGACTTTGCGTAAGCTGACATTCCAATAAATGTCCTCATTAGATTTTAATCAGCCAATTTTACCATAAAAAAGTTTCACTTTTCAAAACAGCCAAAAATGTACCTTTAGGAACCTAATGACCCCTCTGTGTCTTCCGCAGACTATCTGAAATGATTGCTATTTTATTTCTCACAATCAGAGCAATACAATTATTTGCATCATAAAATGTAACCGATTCCTTGATGAGGGTTGGATCAAAATACCCATATTACTTGATACATGCTTGACATCTCAGAAGGAGTGTCCCTTTTTAACGTCTCTGTTAGAAAAGTTAATTGGTATGTGATGTGCAAAGGTCACATCAAATTTTTTAATCCAAAAAAATACGCCCCCCCCATTACTTCCAATTGGACCTGGATAGAGCAAGCCAGCAGATTGGTTGTACTAAAACAATTCACGGAGTTCTTGGTTTAATATAAACCGGAGAGACATTTTAAAAACTTGCTCACTTGGTAAGTTCACAGAAAATTGCTGTTTCATGGGTACAACCTTTGTTGGTACCAATAGCAAGTTACAATTCAGCAGTCTTGATAAACCGTCTAAAAGCAGGTGCACATTTGTTAGATATGCTGCTCTGTAGGTGGAAATTTGGACACTCAGGGATACCGCGGGTCATTTTAAAGACCCTCTTAGGCAAGGAATTGTGTCATTCTGTCCCTGTCAGCCAAAGGTAACTTTTGGCTGACGCCATAACATTTTTTTCTTACGTGTGGTATTAAGTTGTTTAATTACGCAGAAGTGGGATTTATGTACAATTTACCGGAAAAATCCACATAACTTTTCAGAGGGTTACAGGTTTCCGGGGGCGGAAATGGTGCGCGAGAGCGCAGCGCGCTCACTTCACCGAGTACTTCGCATGTTTTGGGGCGTCTCAGACTTAAGTGATCATCAGCAGAAAGGCTCTGTATGATCATTTCAGGCTTAATCGGAGACATTTAGCGGCGTCCTCATTAAGCCCGTAATCACACGCAGAATCACCGCAGCTCGGCTGTGAAGCGCAACTAAACCGCAGCTCGGCGACCGCCAACGGCCCATTAATCATCGCGCCGCAAAGAAAGCGCTTCTGTGGGCTCAGCCAATGGGCGACGCGTTGCCACGGTGACGACCTTTACCCTCGAGAGGTTTTTTGTGCGTTTTTTTTCTCTTTCGCGGTTGTTGATGCTTTCGTTCTCAGAATTGAGTGATGAGGTGTGACTTTGGGATGCTCTTCGCGGAAGAAGGAGGCGAGGCAGAGAAGGGCGCCTCTCCGTCCTGTCCCATTCGCTAACGTTAGCTGGTGCTCCGAAGTAAACATGTCAGTGTTTCTCCCGTGGGTCTTCTCACTCATTTTTGCGTTGTTCGGCTACAGCCAGCGCTAACATTGCCATAGGTTTAGCCGCCTTTAGATGTTCGCTACCTAGCATTTCTCTCAGATGCCTGGTCAGGTTTTCTGTCTTTGCTATACAGTTCTCCCATATACATGTGTTTTTGGATTGTATATTATTAAAACAACCTTATGATATTCGATTAGTTTTATCGAGATACAGTGTCGATTGATGAGGGTTTTTATTTATTAAAATTGATTAAAACGCGGCTAAATTAACATACGTGTCTATTTCGAAGTTGGAATATTAATAGGTCTGTAACGGTGTCATTCAGTGTGTTTCGGTTCGTAAGCGAAGTTGCCGTTATTCCGCAAATATAAAAAAATGTGTTTTAAGTATTTTGAAAATCGTTGCTATGGGGCATTTGCCTCATTAATATGGGGTTGATGGATTTGACAGATTACCGCGTAACATCCCAAATGTCATCCGTTTAGCATTTTAGGATATTTTTGTAAATCGCTACAAACGGTGCTGTCTGTGTGCGACTGGGGGTTTCACGAGAATAATTTGTATTCATTTAACTTAAAATTCAACTCCCGTTTGTTAATTTGCTCCTAATAATTAGAATTTAGTAATTCCAAGCAAATACCCTCGGAATTAAGTCCGTGTCACGCATGCTCCCTTTAGCCTAGGTTTGAATTACATGGAGTCAATACGGCATTTTCACCTAATGCCTCCAGAAACATGGCTGCTTCGACCATGTGTAGTGCAACCATAACTGTTAAAACTTGCGATTTCTCAAGCTGTGCTTCTAGGGAATCTTGTGGGGAAAAAAATATCTATTGTGATTTTGTTTTGCTTGTGGCGCTGCTTGCTCCAAGATGAAACAAAGGGTCCAATATGGAAACCGCGTCTGAGATTAACAGCTGACTTGCAATGTGCTGGGCGCTGGGAATCTCCCTGTGTATAGAGGCCCAGTGCTTTAGGCTGGAGTAGCGGACAAGCCTTGGGCTCAGTAGGCGAAGATAAGTGCTGAGTAAATGATTCCTTGCACCAGACGGGTGGCGCTCACACGCCACAGAAAGTGGGCAGATCGCAGAGAAGCGGACAGCTCCTGCCCGACTTTGGTCTTGTTATCCGACAGGCAGTGGAGATCCCAAACTACGAGGGCTGTTTTAGAGGAGTGAACCCACAGGGGCAAAGTGTCCACATGCCAGACTATGTTAAGCTGAACATCAGACACTAATCCACTGTTGTTACGTCCTCATATACTGGAGTGTATCTATTTTGCTTTCTTGTGATGTATGTACAACGATGTGGTATAGGACAATAGCAAACGTTCCAAATAAAGCTGCTGAAATATACCTTTAATCTGCATCATTTTTCAAAGAAGTTCCGTTTTTCATATTGCAGTACGCTGGTAGTCAGCCATGTGGTAATTGGTGGCAGAGATGTTTTTCAGTTACTTAAAGAACAATACAGCTGAAACAATTAGCATTTATTTTTGAGCTGGTGTTGAGAGCTGCATCATTACAACACACAAGTATAATACATCTATAAAAAAAATGCTTGTATTAGTGCTTTCAGATGTGCCTCAGTTTCTTCATACTGCTGAGTTGCTATGATGTTCAGAGTTTTTAAAAGCATCTCCTTAACACATTTGCATCTGTTGCCTTAGTGAAAGGGAGGGAAGTTATGAGGATCTCGTCTCCACTCTCCAAGGAACAGGCAGCCCTCCTGCTAGACCTGGTTGAGTTAGTGACCCCTTCAGCCTCACCAGCAGATAATCTTGCCTGACATCCTTACATCTTTTGGTGTGAGTAACGATGTTTTTTTTTAGAAAAGATAATCATTTCAATCAGCCTAGAGCCTTGGATAGAGTTGTAGCTCTGAGGCTAGGGGTCTGTGCCAGGAATTGGAAAGTTGCTGGTTTGAATCCTGTAAAATGCCAGGAGTGATTCTACTCCATTGGGTCCTTGAGCAAGGTCCTTAACCTGCAGTTGCTCATTCCTGGCTATGACGTTAATCTACATCCAGCCCTGTAAGGAGGTCCTCCAACTTACAGGGAATAACTTGAGAGTTGGTGCCTGGATTGGCACTCCAGCTACTGGAAAACACTCACACTGTTCCATTTGGACTAGTGTGGTGCTGAGGTATCACCTGGGTTCTTATCCCTGAGGTGGGTTGTTGAGTGGTGGGTGTGGTAACGTACTGTAACTGCACATACCTTTACCTCTGGAGACTGTTGTAGACTAAATCTGGAATGACTTGCCTGCTTGTAGAAAAGAGTCTAGATGTTTTTTTTCTCTATCAATGCCCTGCTTGCAGACTGCATTAGGTGACATAAATAGTAATATTTTTTTCTCCTCCTATACTATGACCAAAGGTAGGCATCTGAAAGCCCCTCCAATCCCAGCAACCCCACCCTCTTAAATCAGAAGGTAAAAAAAATCAGTCTAGAGTTTGAACAACATATATATATATATTTTTGATGAGCAAGATTTTATTTTTGCTGTTTTTTTCTCCCCCACGTCGATTTTTGGAATCTCTCCGGCGATGCTTCACTGTCGAGCTGCTTCTGGGCTGCTCGCTGGAAGCACTGTACCGGCGTTCATATGTACCAGTGTGCCGGCGTTTCGGAGCGCCGTGCGTTGAGCGTGAGGACGTGCCACGCAGACACGGGCATGGTTAGTGGTGCTGGGGCGTGGCAGTTGCTTGGCGCTCTCTCCCGGCCGTGGGGGGCGTCAGGGATGGGCAGCTATGGGCACAGGGCTGAGGAGCCATAAATACAAACACTTTTCATGCAGCCTGACTGCTGGAAGCCAGACAATTAAGGGGATGGAAGACGGTGCATTTGCATACATATTAAAGTGAAGCCGTTAAAAAGAGTTCGGGAGATGGGGGGATGGGTGGGGGGGGGGGGCGCAAGCAGCACACTTGCAAACGAGCCTTTCATCTAAAATACAGAACTACCCCCCCATCACTCAGGCATAAATCTGCATCCACTTTCTGTTGCAAGTGCCCGACTTGGGCACCGAAAGGAACCGATCAGCTGAGGGTACCGTCCTCCGTGGGGCTGATTTGTCCACGTCTCACGGTTTTCCCCCGTGGTGGATTTGATTAATCCCGCCTCCACTCCGACGGCGCCGCTAGAATAAAACTGCATCCATCGTGCCGTCCGTGTTCATGACATGATGTAAGGGGCACCAGTTGTCTCCGTGGACCCAGAACATTACATGACCACTTTTCGCCACTTAGCTGATGTTTGTACCCGGCTGAAATTTACATGTCTGTAGTGGCAAAGGTGTGACACATTCCGTACAATAATGGTGCGTGTTAGCAAAATAACACGCGCAGAGTTCATGTTAATACCACAGCTCATTAGTAATTTGTATAATATGCGTAAAAGAAGAGTATATTTTAAAATATCCATAATGCCCATATAGTGAGCACTACTGGGCAATTATACGAGAAGTAAAGAGTTACAGTGGACATGGTGACAATCACCTTAATTGTGATGAAGGTTATAGCTGCACATACACATATGGTTAAGATCGAGGCTACAGCAGCGGTAACAGCCACATAGAGTCCTCAGCAGTATTGTTTTGTTAAGGGAGGGGTGTCTGAAGTGGCTGGTAGAGGGCAGGGTCCTGTTTGGGTGATAGGGAAACACTGGGCTCCAGAACAGATGGGGGGCAGCACAGCATGAGGGAACAGAATTGGGGGGGTCACAAGAGAAGGGGAGCTGGTTTTGAGTGTAAAAAGAGGAGCCGTGTACATCCCTGTCAGGCTGAAGGGCTTTGACAGAGGCTACCACCACCTCCCACTGCTCATCGCGTATACTGCCGACCTCAGAAGCTCAGGAGGGACAGGGAGGAAGGAGAGGTGCAAGCCCATCGCCGTCAGCTACCACAAAGGAAGGGAGAGGGAAAGCTCCGGAATATCTTGCCGTCTTTCATTCTGAATCTTGTGTATTTTGTATCAATACCACAGAAGCCCAACGATAAAAATCTCATCCCAAAAATAAGGAATCGTATGACGTTAGCTGCTGAATCTGTCACTGTCAGTTTCCATATATGGGAGGAAAAATAAAAGCACCGATAGTCTGATTTCTAGCTTAGCAACGGAGAATGTGCGGTAGACATGCTTACCGTGCGCACATGTGTTTGGTCTTTGGCCATGATTTTGTCCCGCCCGCTATATCCCAGCTCTCCACTCTGCTCGCCATTAACCCCAACATTCACTTGCTTTCAGAGTGGACAACAACTTTATTTTTTAACTTAGCCAACTTAAATCAGTTTTATGATTGATGCACTATACATGGGATGCATTTTAACCATCAGAAAGTAACCCAGACACTAGCAGGTTGTAGGGAAAAAGAATATGCAGTCAGATCAAAACTAAATCTAGTTTTAGGTATCAGGAATAAAGCAAGTGTACATACAAACAGGCATGTAACAGCCCCAAAATGTAAAACCAATCCACTGCTGATAGATATTAAGAAAAAGCACAAAAAAACCCAAATTTGTTTTTCAATAATGAAATTTTACAATTTAATCAGATGTTCATAAAGTGACTGTGTCTCCGGTTTGTATCCTCCACTTTGAAAGTCCTTCACATGCACATTTCACACGAAATACAAGCATCTCATCTTGCATATTGTGAAAACATTAAGCATTTTTGTAACGTCACCCATATGTCGCCAGTGTGGCATCGTATTCGTCAAAAAAAAATAAATCTGGGTTTCCTTGTTGTCTGATGTTTATTCATCATGTGAATTACGCCGAAACAGTAAAAGCAGATTGAACCCGAGTGTGAATTAATAATGTAAGAGAGAATGAAATGACGACGCCAGCAAAGAAATGAAAACAATTCAAGCACAACATATTATAAAGCTCCTGAAATGACAATAAGACAGGGCAGGCTTTCCGAAATTATTCATTCGAAAGGCTGCCGTTTTAGCCCTGAGCTCCGGTGACCCCATCTCCAGTGGACTGCTGATGATGCTAGCCTCGTTAGAGCTGCTTCCCCGTCGCTGTTGTATGCTGAGAAAGAGGGAGCGCTACGGGCCAGGAGAGCTGTGGGGGTGGGCGTAGCTTTTGAGGTATGGGGCCTGGGACCATAAAGACCACACGTCCAGATCCGGGACAGCATCTGAGGCTTTGACCCCAAAAAAGGTAAGACCTGCACCGTTTTTAAAGCTCCATGAACTACTTTGGAAACAACTGTAGCAAGATGATGTTAGCTGCCACTAGGTTACAGCAAGAACGGACACGCTCCTCTAAAAGATATGGATGGTGTGGATGCTATGGTTACGATCTGTCGTGAAGACCACAAGGTCCTGCTCCAGGTTTGCAGAGACCAGGGACCATTCCTCCACAATTACTGCCCAGCTTGATGGGACATATGCCACCATCACAGGCCTCTCTCCTGTCAGTCCCACCAACTCAGGTCTGTGACTGTGAAATTCAGATCTGGTGACTGAGAGTGTCACAAATTTCTAGTCATTTCGTCCTCAAGCACCTCACACCACCCACTGATAAGTTGCGCCTGTGCACTGGAGCACTGTCATTCTGGAAGACACTCGCCCAGCAGGAGACACACATTGCATCATGGGATGCAGGTGATCTTGCCTTTCGTTGTTCCACTCTCTCTTGCATTATTAATATACTCTTGGGTTGAATCTGCTCAGCATGGCAATAACCCATGTTCCATCATCCTTGCCAACAAGAGCAGACCTAGGCCATGGCCAGCAAATGCACCCTGAACCAGTAAATCTGCTATAGCCATTGACAGTGTAAACTGGGCTAATTCTTATACTCAGGCTACACAGGGTGTCTGTTTGTCAGGATCACAAAGGGAGCTGAGACACCAGCTATCCGTTGCCATCTGCTGCTGGACATTATGATTATAGTTACATCTAAAATTTGGTACCTGTATAGGGTTGAAGTTGGGTCACACCTTTAAGACCCACGGGTGTCTCCTTTGACCATTTCAAGTATTGTTGGACACTTGTGATCCCTTTCAAGCTCGCGATCTTCCCATCGAGGCTCTTTTGTTGTGCCTTAAAGTCTAAATGATGCATGCGTAGTGCTGATGTTCCCACCGTTACTTCTCAGTGATAATGTAAGTTTATATTTCCAAAGGTTGACTTTTTGCTTGTTCCCTTTACATAACAGTGCGCCACACAATGCATGTGTAAACACTCCAGCGTAAAATGGCATCACTCTGCTGGATTCATTTGATTGTGTTTTTCCAGGAGCACTGTCAAGTAAATGCGACGAAGTTCCACAACACAAACGCATCAATGCATATTCAAGATGGTTCTCATTGTTTTCCATCTCTGGGAAGACTGATGGGCTTTAGAGGAACCATTTACTGCAGGTGCAGCATGTTGGTCAAAGCTGACCAGGCAGGAGCTTTGATATTGCAGGTGTGAGAGATTGGAGTTCCTCTCTATGCACTAGAATAATCCTAGTTCATGTCTAGGATGAAGACCAGGCCTGTGGGTGAAATATATCTCACTTGCATATACACTAGCCTGGACCATATTTTTAGGTTATTAACGAACACACAAAATGAATATTCACAGAGCGGGCCGTCAAACATGTCCTTGACATAATTATTCATGCTTGTAGACACACCTACACATTTAGACAAGCTGTGCCTCAAACAAAAAGGAAAGCTATTCTCATTGTCCTCTGTCTTCCTGGAAGTTTAATTAAGTAAAGGGTTCTTCTATTTGTGTTGCTGTATTTCGAATTTGCTGTGTGATTGACCTAGCTTGAAATGAACTCTTCTCCACTGACCTTTAATTGTTTCACTTGTTTTTTTAGCATCGAATGGAATTTGCATCTTGCCTTGGGAAACCATTCAGTATGAGTGCTTCTGCCTGAAAGACAATAAGAATTGCAATAATACTAGACACTTTAATCGTCAAATGACCACAAAACTCACTTTAACAAGGAGAGGATTTCCAGAATAGTAAACAAGCCAATTGAATTTAGTGGACTGAAATTACATAGAAAAGAACATCAGTAGTGAATGAAAATTTTACAGACTTTGGTGAATTTGCCAATACAAAATTTGTCAGATGAAGATGAAAATTAAATTGAATGCTACTCATTCTCTTTGTCTAAAGCAGAAATCCACTAGAACCTTTTTCTGATCTTCTGTAAAGTATACGTAGACTTAGTTTCTTAAAGGGAGAGGTTTTGTTGGATGCCACTGTGGCTCTGCGGGGAGCACTATAGCCAGCTCCTCCAGGACTGTGAGTTTGATTCCCACCCTCTCACTGTGTGTGGAGCTGTGATCTTCTCTCCACGTTTACATGGATGTCTGCTGGCAGATCCAGCTTTGTCCTATGGTCTAAGACTTATGGTTTACAGTCAACCGGTGTCTCCAGATTCAACGTTTTCGAGGTTTATTCATCACATGCACAGTTGTACATATACAACATGTAGTGGAATGTAAGCCTGGTCACTCCGAGCAGCTGCATATGATAACAGAATAATAAAATATAAAAATGATAATATAAAATAAAAAAATATTTGAAATATATTCAGCTATATATACATGGTCAAAGTGATTGTGTCTCTAAACTGCAATGAGTATTTGTGGTTTTTGACTGATTGGCACGGCATCCAGGGAGTCCTCTGCCTTGCACACTGCCTCACCTTGTGACTGATTGACAGCATCCAGGGAGTCCTCTGCCTTGCACACTGCCTCACCTTGTGACTGATTGGCAGCATCCAGGGAGTCCTCTGCCTTGCACACTGCCTCACCTTGTGACTGATTGGCAGCATCCAGGGAGTCCTCTGCCTTGCACACTGCCTCACCTTGTGACTGATTGGCAGCATCCAGGGAGTCCTCTGCCTTGCACACTGCCTCACATTGTGACTGATTGGCAGCATCCAGGGAGTCCTCTGCCTTGCACACTGCCTCACCTTGTGACTGATTGGCAGCATCCAGGGAGTCCTCTGCCTTGCACACTGCCTCACCTTGTGACTGATTGGCAGCATCCAGGGAGTCCTCTGCCTTGCACACTGCCTCACCTTGTGACTGATTGGCAGCATCCAGGGAGTCCTCTGCCTTGCACACTGCCTCACATTGTGACTGATTGACAGCATCCAGGGAGTCCTCTGCCTTGCACACTGCCTCACATTGTGACTGATTGGCAGCATCCAGGGAGTCCTCTGCCTTGCACACTGCCTCACCTTGTGACTGATTGGCAGCATCCAGGGAGTCCTCTGCCTTGCACACTGCCTCACCTTGTGACTGATTGACAGCATCCAGGGAGTCCTCTGCCTTGCACACTGCCTCACCTTGGACATGTTTCAGGTTTGCCATGGGTCTACATTGGATAAACAGGCATCAAATGGATGGATGGATTTTAGACTCTATTATTGGGGCTTCCAGCCTTGTGCAAAAATTTCATGGTTCCATATTTTTTCCAGATGCCCTCAGGGGTCATATAAAGGGTGCGGCTTTTTGGATATTAACCAGCCACTCAGCATTCTGTGGTTCAGTGGAATACTACCCAACTGTGGATTGGGAGGCCCTGCTCGAATGGACACAATCACTTAGGTTTTACAGTGATCCTAACAGGTCCATCACACATTACCATATCATCGTCATGACATCATCGGATGTATGTATGTTCAACAGTATTGCTTTGATGCACCCCCAAATTCTACCTCCATGAGAACATGCATGATGTGGTCTGTTAAGCACATGATACACGCAGGTGAGCACCACGGACCGCTATATGCACCTTACCATTCAGCCTGTGCACATTGACCTGGCCTTGACCTCGGGGGAGTCGCAGCCGTAAATCAGCCCCAGAGCTGGAACATTTCTCTGATTCACTAGACCATAAAGGACACACCTCTCCGCAGCTACAGCCTGGTGACACCGGGGCCTTGTGTTGGTTGAGTGGATTTTCACAGTGTTTGGAGCAGTTCTCAGTCTCTCCAGACTGGTATTCCTCAGTCTAAGACTAAAAAGCCTTTTCCTTTCAGTTTGGGTTTCAGACATTAATTGTTGGCAGTGGATCCTACACTCAAGGTAACCACAAGACCCCCCTGGCTCTTGTTTGAATTTTGGGAATTAGACTTTGAAAGGTACGCGAAGACCTCTTTTGTGAAGGCTTTTTCCGAAGAAGCCGTTAATTGTTTGCAAATTATAACATCACCTTAACAGGATAAACGTGCAGGACAGGAGAACATCTAAGGGTGCTTCCACTTCACCAGGTGCTCTACTTTTGGTACTGCAATTAAGGACTGAGTCCGAGTCAAAACATTGCAGTCTGAGCTAAGTCTCAAGTTATTTAGCCTCAAGTCCAAGTCGAGTCCAAGTCTTTCCATACTTTTTGCTGTCAAGTCACAAATCATCAAATTTGTCAATTAAGGTCAAGTCATGAGTCATGTAACTTGAGTCCTTACCTATGGCAGTTTTTTTTACGTTTAGTGATTAAAACTTGCTGCCATAGGATACGTTCTTTATAGGCAGAGAGAGGTTGAAAAAAAGTGTCCCAATATGATTATCCTCAGCTTTTATGTCCATGTATTTACAGAAAGAATGATTTTTTTAACAAACTTAGAAGACAGTACATTCAGCCAATTGAAAATGCAGTGAATTAATATACACTGAACTGATAAAATTAACGGTATGGCATCCAGAGGGGGGACTATAACCTCAAGTTTTCTCGAGTCACAGTGTCCAAGTCGGCTCCAAGTCTCGAGTCCAAGTCGAGTCCAAGTCTTTCCATCAGTTGTAATTAGTTGAGTTACCAGTCACCAAATTTGTAACTTGAGTCCGAATCGAGTCTTGAGTCACTGACTCACGTCCCCACCTCTGGCACAAACACAGACAATCTGATACCTAAGATTTATTAATATATACAAGTCTGCAGAAGTCAACAGAGTCTGAAAACCACACAGTTGTGTTTTTTTGGGTACAGTGATGTGAGGGTTGCCTCAAACTCACAGAGGTGCCAGGCGACAAAGAAACACCTCCCAGGATGACCTGCTTAGGCTGAAATGCTCTCCCTTCATCCTTGCTTCATCTTTTCCAGAAGGCCAAGTTTTATGGAGTTAGGAGTATGGGGGGGGGGGGTGGGGGGTAATAAAACAGCAATGGCCATTTTACTGTACTGTTTTCATGGCTAGGGGGCTATGTGCTCCTCCACTTCCCTCCCTGCCCTCTCTCTCTGTAACACCTCCCACAGCAGTATCTGCCAGGCTGACGGGGAATGTAGGTGGGATAGTAGGAAGCAGGGAGCCAGGTGACAGGTACCCCAGCACATGGGAGAGAGGGGCCATATTGTGGCGAGACAGAGATGCAGGTGTGGGGCAGGATGGAGGGAGTAGGGCATATGGACTCGCGCCTTCACAGTTGCTTGTGGGTTTGAAAGTCATCGTGAGGTTTTTGAGGAGTGTGTCCATCTTTTACCTTCATGCATAGATCACAAACAATCATTCCGGATCTTTAATTAGGATCTTATCAGAATTCTTCCAGTTTAATCCCTGATGTGTTGATTCTCCTTTGAAATGTGTATTATATTGAATATCCTATTTGCTGTCTGTGAGAGAAAGCATTCTTTTTAAAAATTTTCACATAATTTAGACACCGAACATCTTTGACCGATTCAACATGCTGTATTTTTTGTAAGAAAATCAGCAAATCAGAAACAGGGAAAATGGGTAGTGGGGTGAACATGGAGACTGTTAAATGGGGCACTTTTCGGCTGCATTTTCTCACCTGGACATCTGACCAGCATCACGCCGAAAGATACGCATTCAGTGCCGGATCACGACGACAGCGTCTGCACAGGACAGGCAGCTAGGTTGCCCCCCCCTGCCCCCTAGAAAGTCCGTGCAGATGCTCATCATTCATACAAGGCATTAATAGGCCGGCGCTAACGTATATAGGTCAGTAGGTAGTGGTTAGAGACGAGGACTCTAACCCCGCATGGATCCCATGGGGCCTCAGCATACTACATGTCAGCTAGACGACCTGATTTGCTCCCACAAAGAATTCAGTGGTATAAAAGGATAAAAGCTGTAGGCCATCTTATGCCGATTTGCAGAGCTTAGTGACTTAATGACAACTCGATTTGGTCACGTTCATGACTTTTGTGGCATGAACATAAAGCATCAGGGGTTCCCATATGTGTGTGTGTGTGTGTGTGTGTGTGTTTGTGTGTGTGTGTACATATATATATACACACACACAGATATGTAATTCTGAGGCTGCAACTGAAAATATAAGGCATATAGACAGGATCAGCTTGGCTAATGTGCATAATGTAGGTAATTATATATGTTGGTGCTGTATGTGGTGATTCCAGCATCTTTGAAACAGTCACTGTGGTTTTTCACACACTCCACTGGCATTTTCACACATTGCAGTATCTATAGTTTACTGGTGTGATGAACAGAAAAAAAAACCATCGAGGCAGGGGAAGATCTTTGGATGAAAACACCTAGTTAAAGGGAGACCTCAGAGGAGAACGGCCAGACCCTGTAAAGCTAATAGGATGTGCATAAAGAGCAGCTCAGTACAACAGTGGCGCGCAGCAAAGTCATCTCTGAACCCACAACTCATCTACCCTTTACAGTACTAGTTATGTGTGTCTAATAAAGTGGGACCTACCCGGTACTAGTTATGTGTGTCTAATAAAGTGGGACCTACCCGGTACTAGCTAGGTGTGTCTAATAAAGTGGGACCTTCCCGGTACTAGCTAGATGTGTCTAATAAAGTGGGACCTACCCGGTACTAGCTAGGTGTGTCTAATAAAGTGGGACCTACCCGGTACTAGCTAGGTGTGTCTAATAAAGTGGGACCTACCCGGTACTAGCTAGGTGTGTCTAATAAAGTGGGACCTACCCGGTACTAGCTAGGTGTGTCTAATAAAGTGGGACCTACCCGGTACTAGTTATGTGTGTCTAATAAAGTGGGACCTACCCGGTACTAGCTAGGTGTGTCTAATAAAGTGGGACCTACCCGGTACTAGCTAGGTGTGTCTAATAAAGTGGGACCTACCCGGTACTAGCTAGGTGTGTCTAATAAAGTGGGACCTACCCGGTACTAGCTAGGTGTGTCTAATAAAGTGAGACCTACCCGGTACTAGCTAGGTGTGTCTAATAAAGTGGGACCTACTCGGTACTAGCTAGGTGTGTCTAATAAAGTGGGACCTACCCGGTACTAGTTATGTGTGTCTAATAAAGTGGGACCTACCCGGTACTAGCTAGGTGTGTCTAATAAAGTGGGACCTACCCGGTACTAGCTAGGTGTGTCTAATAAAGTGGGATCTACCCGGTACTAGTTATATATGTCTAATAAAGTGGGATCTACCCGGTACTAGCTAGGTGTGTCTAATAAAGTGGGACCTACCCGGTACTAGCTAGGTGTGTCTAATAAAGTGGGACCTACCCAGTACTAGTTATATATGTATAATAAAGTGGGACCTACCCGGTACTAGCTAGGTGTGTCTAATAAAGTGGGTCCTACCAGGTACCAGCTAGGTGTGTCTAATAAAGTGGGACCTACCCAGTACTAGTTATATTTGTCTAATAAAGTGGGACCTACCCGGGACTAGCTAGGTGTGTCTAATAAAGTGGGTCCTACCAGGTACTAGCTAGGTGTGTCTAATAAAGTGGGTCCTACTCAATACTAGCTAGGTGTGTCTAATAAAGTGGGTCCTACCCGGTACTAGCTAGGTGTGTCTAATAAAGTGGGTCCTACCCGGTACTAGTTATGTGTGTCTAATAAAGTGGGACCTACCCGGTACTAGCTAGGTGTGTCTAATAAAGTGGGCCCTACCCGGTACTAGCTAGGTGTGTCTAATAAAGTGGGACCTACCCGGTACTAGCTAGGTGTGTCTAATAAAGTGGGACCTACCCGGTACTAGCTAGGTGTGTCTAATAAAGTGGGACCTACCCGGTACTAGCTAGGTGTGTCTAATAAAGTGGGTCCTACCCGGTACTAGTTATGTGTGTCTAATAAAGTGGGTCCTACCTGGTACTACTTCAGTGTACTTAAAAAAGTGGGTCCTACCTGGTACTAGTTAGGTGTGTCTAAAAAAGTGGGTCCTACCTGGTACTAACTAGGCCTACCAATCAAAGTGGTACTAGCCAGTTGTATTGAAGCACACACATACTCACTCTGATGTACATTGTCCATGCCTGCATATCTAGTGCAGGGTGACGATGAGCCTGCAGTCTGTGCCACTAGGAAAATCGCGGGAAGGAGAGAACACCCACAATGACATCTTATTGAATGTTATCTGCCTTTAAGCATTATTTTTCTAATTGTCACACACCCATATATAAATATAAAATTAACACCCTTTAAGGTACATGTTTCTGCTGGACCTGAGACAGTCCCACATTCCACACCTCCTCGGTGACCGGTGTTAGTGACAGCGCTGCCGTCCGCGGCCCCCGCGGCGGGCAGGGGTGGGACGCTCTCCAGCGCCTGTACCGTCCGCGGAGCCGCAGAGCCAGGCGTGGGAGTTCGCCCTGGCTCTAATTGATTCCCTGAAGATTCGGTCTCTTCTGCCTGCTGTAGCAGGAACGAAATAGAGAATAATACAATAAAATGAATCACGATTGCATGGAAAACAAAAGGAGACAGTAATTAAGATGGGCTAGTGCTCTTCTGAGTTTGATAGAGACTGAATACTCTCATTGTCTGACCACCTTAACTATTTCTGTAGGCTTTTATGCTTTAGTGGCCTTTGCTGAACATGTCCGCTGGACGCACATAATACTAAACAGTGAATTTTTAAACTTGAGCCACAGACTCGACTTTGCTAGATGCAGAGCAGTGCTCTCTCTGCCTTTCAATGGATTATTTTACTATATCAAAGGACTGTCTGCGGGATTTAAATTTTACACAAAGATATTCTTGAGAGAGAATACCCAAGCTAAAGATTTAGTTAAACGCTGTGGTGCTTGTAAATTGTATCATATAGAAATTCAGAATGTTTTGCTTTAGTTTATGATATCAGAATGTAGCTATTCCCACTAATGTCGTCACTCTCTTTCCTTCAGAAATTGTTTTATTCATTCACGGGTGCATATTCATGGTCTGGAATTCAAAGGGATCACTTTGGATCGTCCTAACTACACTTCATATGAAATTATTGGAAAATATGAGACCAAAGCATGGTATAAATTGATTCTCGTTTTAGTCAGGGAACAATATTATAATGAAATAATACTGCCAAATTAAACCATGAATTAATAATGATATGCAAATAAGAAATACAACACAATGAGGCGTCTCCCGCACACAAAAGGGCGAAGGGAGCCGGCGTCACGTTTCAGCAAACATCCATCACGGCTTCCCGCCGTAGTTTGGACTTCGCAAACTTCGGGTGAGATCTGCCAAATGTCTGTGTTGTGGCCTTTTTAAAAAATTTAGGATACGTTTTTAATTCTGTTCCTCCTGCTGTCTGTAATAAACCTGCATGCCGAATGTTTAAAGATTAATGTGCCAGCTCTCCCCTCCCTCTCCTTTTCTCTCCCCCCCCCCCCCTCCCATTCTACCCAAGCAGTACCCTCACGTATGCATATGCAAATGCTAAGCCTGAGCTCGGAGGAAGTAATTGTATGCATTTTTAACTGGCCAATCGGCTGCCAGATAGGCATAGATTGTCTCTGCCTTTTTTTCCCTTTTTTATTTTTAGCTCTGTGCTTCCCCCACCAGATGCAGAGAAATTGTTCCATGGTTCCAGTCTGCTGTAGAGTGATTAGAAATGGACCCGCTTTTCCTCCCCTCTCTCTCTCTGCCACTCACTCCCTCCCTTTCTTTTGCTCCTTCCCTCCATCCATCCCTCTATCTCCACCTGAGATGTGCTTCATTCCCTTTGAGATTCTGCAGGGCCACAGCATCACTCAAGGGCTGTTTTTCCATCGTTTTTTTTTTCTGGGGGCAGAAGAAGAGGAGGGAAGAAGAAGGGGAACACAACTAGGGCATCAAGATACCCGCCACGGCAGCCATCGAGGTGCCCACACGCTCCCTGCCCATTCAGACGTGCTCCGAGATGCATGTGACCGATGTACCGCCCTTAGCCGGTGTGCGTTAGTCTCCGGAGGCATGGAAATTCCAGCAACCAGTAGGGGTTCCTTTGATTTGGGGAATAGTACCTCTGACAGTCTGCTGTTCCATTCTGAAATCCTAATTTTTAGTTTAATAGCACACAGATCCTAAATAAAGGCGCTTTGAAAAATGGAAGATAAGTGTAATACCAACATACACCGATTGAATACGCCTTTGCAGTTATTTAACTTGATAAAGTCGCTTGTAAAGTTCACGGAAGACACAGTTATCGTGTACATATTTCAGGAGACACACTGCCACGTCATCAAAGGTCTAGCTGCATAAATGGTTATATTATGGTTATACTATGGTTATATAATGGTTAGCTATTCACTGTATTTACCTAAATACACACAAACACGTGACATATATGGTGCTGTAGGTAGGTGCGTCAGGCAAATAATTAGTAATGAAAGGTACACACTGCACCCTTTGGGTCAGTCCGTATTGTTCCAACCCTTGAGGACCCCCAGTTTCGATGGGGTGAATGAATGGTTTTGTCCGTGAAGCCTTCAGCCGTGAGAACACTTAGCAACCAACCAATGGCATCGAGCCATTAAAAACACATAACGTGTAACACTGAAAAAAAATACTGTCACAGATAAAATAATGAAATGAATATTGTTCTATGAAATTATTATCAGCAGCAGGACGCAATGTGTATCTTGACTAAACAAAACCATCAGCCCATAAACAGTGTGTCTTGTGGTTTTGTCATTTTCTTACCTGAATTTTTATTGTGAAATACAGAAGAGTGTCAGTGTCTGTGTACCACGTGTGGACAAGTGGACACCTTCTCTTTTTTCTACATATTCTTCTCTATAATTTTGTGCGTAGGAGAAGGTGATAAACAGTCATTTTAGAGGGATGAGAAGAGAACAGAGAGGGGAGGGGGGAGAGCGAAGCACAAGCAGGCAAAAAAAATTAGCTAGTAAGTTCGTATGGAGAAAAAAAATACTCCCTGAAGGTCAGCGTCTCCTTGCGCCTGGAACTCGATGCGTGCCTGAACCGTAAAACATGGAAGACGCGGAATATCTGAAAAACTGCATGGATTTCATGATTTGCACTGAGTGAATAAAGACAATTTCTGTATGTGATATACAACGAAGTCAAAATATGACGTTTCCTGCCAATGTTTTGAAGGACAAAGCCGTGATTTCACCTGTTAGGACTTTGGATCGCTGATTTGCATATGTCACACAGGGTCTGATAAGGGATGCATTACTGAAAGATGGATAAATGAGATAAACTGTGAAAAAGACATTTTTGTCTGTGTCAATTATAACAAGTCACCACAACACTCTGAGAACCCTTTTATGGATATTTTCGACTTTGGAAACTGCAGGTCAAGCCTATTCTTACATCATGGCAATGGCCTCCACTCTCCATTAGGCCATTGCAGGATCTCCTGGACGAGGGGCTGGCTGCTGCAGGGTCGGCAGTAGGGGGCGACCTTGAATTCACTCTAAGATGAGAAAACGTACCAGGTAAGTGTGGACAGAGTCATTTACTTTGAGTATAATTCTAAAAAAATTTATGAAAACGGCGACACATATCTGTTTTCTTCCTACAAACAGCTGTGAGATTGCAGAGACCCACCATGAAAGGCTGAGCACCCTCTCCAGTGGGCACTAAGAAAAGGTCTCTGCTGCTGGTAATTCCCTCCCGTTGGGGCATGTAAACCTGGTTGGGGCAATAAAGGGCAAAAACCTACAAAGGCACCTACAAAGATTGTGTAATTATTAATATTAATTAGCATTAATTTGGCATTAACATTATATGTCCAAAAGAATGTGGACACCAGCTCATCCAGCACCTCAGTCCAATACCAAAATATTAATATGAAGCTGGTAGGTCTACTGTCGCTGTAACAGCCTCTACTCTTCTGCTAGGGCTTCACGTTAGACGTTGGTTCATTGCTGGTGGGGTTTGCAGCCATTTTGGGGGGGGGGGGTATTGAGGTTGGGTCATCAGCTCCCTTTCTGTAACCTTGAGTGGCTGCCAGTTTGCAGCTGAACTTGCTCCCAGATGTTTTGATCTTCACAGTCGCTTCACTTACATTAACCAGGGAGGAGAAATGTGGCGAATGAACTTGATGGAGAGAGTGAGGGTGCGGACAGTCACTACACCTCCTCTGCACATCCATCATTTCTGCTGCCCCTGCTTGTTGCTGGGTGGCTGGGGGCTTAATCATACACCCAAGTCAGAAATCAGCGTGGCGTAATGGGCCAGTTCCTCTGATCAATAGGGGTGTTCACGTACTTTTGGCTGTGCTGGGTATATAACGTACCAGCAGGATGGAGTCTTCCATTGCGGTGCCCCCCCCCCCCCCCCCCCATATCGCAGTCCTGCCGCTCTTTAATTAAGACCCATTAGTGCTGGTCGAGGGGCATGGGGAGCCCTAGGCACCCCCCTCTGATCCCCCACCTCCACCTTGAGGAGCATGTTGCACTGCCCAAAACAAAGTACAATGGGCTGGCTCAGTCAGCGCCCCCTCAGACGATGGCAGCTGCCCGTGCCACCGAATGTTAGACGGGCCCTGCTTCAGGCCGTCGGCCGAGATGGCATTGCAGGGTGGGGTCAGGGTGGGCATGATGGCTGATTCCCCCCACCGCCTCCCCTGCCGACCCCTCCCTCAGAACCAAAACTTACCCCCCGCACAGGCCTGTGTCGCGAGTCGATGGGCCAGGATGAAGAGCAGAGGAAGAGGAGGCATTCCCGGGCCTCCCGGGCGCTTAACGCAAACAGACGCGACGTAAGACAGGTGAGGAACCAAGCGTGCGACAGTGCAGGGACAGGCGGAGGGTTCCGGAAGCCAGCATTCTGGGCTGAAAGAGCGTTTATTCACAGACTGGGAGTGCCAGAGTGCCGTGACGGTGCTGGGGGAGGACGCAGGCGTGGCTTGGGGAGGGGGCTTTACCTCTCACTACAGCATCCCGTGACAAGAGCTGATATTCCCCAGATCACACACACACACATATATATATATATATATATATATATATATATAGTGTGTGTGTGTGGATTAGGTTTATATTACATTGTGGGCACCAAATAAAACCAATAAAAACCTGTTTCTTGAATTTCACCATTTTTCAGGTCCCCACAAAGATCTGTAAATACAATTAAAACAGTCAGAAAAGCCAAAAGTCTCGTATTTTGTTTAGAGTTTCCCTCACAGAAATGAATGGAGTCCCCACAAAGGTATAATTACAAACCTGTGTGTGTGGATTATGTTATATAATTTATTATCTTCTTAAAATGATTTTGTCTTTATCTTTAAATAATTTCTATTTCTTTTGTATTTTAATGTATTAAAAACTAGGCTTTCTGAAAGACCCAGAACTGCAGGCTCACTCACATACCGATGTGACGTCATTTCCTGCTATATTTACATTTTTATTTTTAATTAGTGGGAACAACTCACCAGAAACAGGAACCAGACTTTGTCAAACATCAAAAAAGAATTTTTAAAATTGTGCGCGATGTGCATACAGTATATCTTATATCTAAATACATATATATAATTATCTTGATATATAAAATGTATTTACTTTGAACGACACATGGATAGATTATAAGCAGCGAATGTCCAGTGTACATGCAGCGCCCTCTTCCCGGCCCCTCTAACGTAGATCTGCAGTGACACACCAGGTGTCATCACAACCACAAATCACTTCAGAGCCCCACTCTCCATCCCTCCCTCCCTCTCCCTCTCTCTCTCTCTCTCTCGCTCTCCCCCTCGCCGCTCACCCAGCTCAAACACACACACACACACACACACACACACACACACTCGTCCTCCATTCCCTTGTGTGTCGCTTCACATTTAAAAGACAGGGAGTGCATACATGCATATATATGTACTGCATATATATATTTATATATATGAGCACTTCAGAAAGCAGGGAGGGAGGGGGGCGGGCTGATGCCAGCCTGATCCAGCCCCCTTAAAGCTGAAGCGGCAGACGAACAAGGTCAGGCAAGTCGTCAGGCCGCTGCCGTCTCCCTGCTGCTGGGGGCCTTTTATGCAAATGAATTCTGTGACATGCCTGGATTTGTTGATCACCCCCTGGCCCCTCCCCCCACATTATCACCCCCTCCCTTTTATTTTCTCTCAGCCCCCACCTACTCTCAGCTTCCCTTGTATGCTGAAGATAATTCTTCAGGTTCTTCATCAGCAGGCTAATGCTGTCCTGGCCCCTGATCCACCCCCCAGCCCCCACATTGGCATAGGTACCAAGCATACCAGCCCCCGTATCTCTGGACGTTTCCATCGACATGAAACCGTCACGATTTCTCTCAAAGGGCAAGACATAAGGAGATACCAGAGATACTTTGCTTTGAAAACTCTGTCAGCTTTTGTGACACGTGTGAATCATGCCATTCCTAATCACTAAAGTATCTGAGGGCATCACCGGGACACCAAGCGTGTGGAAGACAAGCTTTTGTTAGCATCCGAGCCAGATTAGAGCCACACGATGAGGGACAGCTGTGTTCTAAAGCTTGGGCAGAAGCACTGGCTGTAGCTGTGCATGGCACGCAGGGCCACCTCGAGGGCCACGCCGGCCGTGTGTCACGTCAAGGGCCACGTTGGGCATGTGTCACGTTGAGGGCCACTCCGACCGTGGGTCACGTCAAGGGCCACTCCAGCCGTGTGTCACCTCGAGGGCTGCGGCTAGCAGCTAGCCTGCCAACATGCTGCTGCATGATCTACGGCGGACAGGCTTTGCTGTGGGGAGGGGGGGACCAACAGGTTTATTTGGCGGCTTTGTCTCCCACCCCCCCATACCTGTTGACACTGCAGCAGAATCGCGGCCCCACCTCACCGAGCTCCTCTGACCACTAGTGGACTAGTGCTGTGATGCAGCAACAGACTGGTTTCTGCAGCAACAAGTGCGAACGCTTATCCCCCTAGTCACCCTGCAAGATGAGGGATACAGACGAAATGGGAAACATCTGAAAATTCAAAAGAACCCCCCCTGTCTCCCCACAACAAAAAGGAGACATTTCAGTTTATGTAGCACGTTAGCTATCTGGTTTTTATAGTGTAGCTGCTATCCAGCCAAAGTAAATGACGTGAGATGTAATTTCTTTTAATGGGAAATTATTTCTTTTATGCCGTGGAGGAAAGTTAAACCTTTTAGCACCCCCCCCCCCTCCAAGACTGGGAGGGTCTCCACACACTGGGAGGTTCTCCGCACACTGGGAGGTTCTCCGCACACTCGGAGGGTCTCCACACACTGGGAAGGTCTCCACACACTGGTTACCAGCAGCAAAGCAATGGCTGGTCAGTCGTTACGATCACAATGGTGAGAGAGGTTTTTCTACAAGAGGAAGAGGGAATATTAGATGTATGGGGTGTGGGTCATGGGACGAGGCATGTCCCAAGTCTGGGAATATATAAGGTGTCTTTCTGAACCATCCCATATTACACCATGTCTATGGTGATGCAAAATCAGCCCCCTTGGTGATGAAAAATAAGCTCTGTGCATGAAAACCATGTTTTTGCTGCATATAAGATATATCTATCTATCTATCTATCTATCTATCTATCTATCTATCTATCTATCTATCTATCTATCTATCTGTCTGTCTGTCTGTCTGTCTATATATTTATCTATCTCTCTCTAGCAATCCTAAGCCACTTAATTTTTTGTGGAGGGGGGTCTTCAGAATAAATGTTCCAGCTCTTCTCGCCCCCATCCCTCCATTCACAGGGCAGATCATGGACCACTCCATTCCCATGCATGAGTCTGCAGCGCCATGCTCTCCAGCGGCCTCTGGGAGCTGCAGTCACCATGGAAACGTGGGCCAATCGCAATGCCCGCCTGTCACATGGGTGGGGACAGCGCGTGACTTGAGCGGGCGTGGAGGGAAGTTGCAGCGCGGGGAGAACTTTAAAGACCACCTTTATGAATGCGTATGGCCCAATGCAGCATGACCGCAAGCTTAGAACCGAGTGTGAGCCGCATTTTTAAAAACGAACCCAGTGCAACTGAAGGGAATGCAAAAAATTTTAAATACCAAAATAGCAACGGTTGGATGGGGTTACTTTTCTGTTGATGCAAAGCCCAACCCAGCATGACGTAGGCATTCGGAAATGCTGGACAGTGCATATTTTTAATGTTGCATAAGTGTTGTGTACCTTACAAAGCCCCCGTTTTTAAATCGTAATCCTTCCACGGGCTGTGAGAGCCACTCACAACACCTGCAGCATTAGACGTTGCACTCAGCCGAGACCCCGTGGTCGTTTTCCTCGCTGTGTCTGCATCTTCGACGAGAAGCTGATTTTTCAAAGAATTTAGTGGTTTATTTCTTGGAAGTGAGCGCATATCTTTCTAGTGACAAATTTCTCTTTCTGACCAGCATTTATTCGAGGAAGGCTCTGGCACTGTACGCATGTCCTGATTTTGCTGAGCTCGATGTATCCCTGGGAGGGGTTCGCGGTTCACTTCTTTAACCAATCACAGTCTTCATCGTATGACATCATCACATTGGTCTGTTTTTTTTTCTTGTTTGAAAACTCAAGGCTTCAAGCCATTACAGCTCAGGTGGGGTGTAGCTTGGCAGGCGAAGCCTCTGTGCTTGTGATCAGAAGGTTGCAGGTTCAATTTTCATGAAATAAAGATGCGCCCTTACATTGTTCCATGCAGCCATTACAAGGAAGCATATTTTCTTCTCTGGCCATTTGATGTCTGAGACATTGTGGTATGGCTTCCAATCCCCTCCCCCCCCCATGACTTATATCTTCAGATGGTCTGCAGAGGGTTGTGGCCTGTGCCACTAAACAAACACAGCCAGGCGCCCCCCTGTGGCTCCCTTCCGCCCCCCCGAAGAGGATCCTTCACCTCCTGGTGATGATGGCAGGCCTCCTGAACAAACGCAATGTGACCCGTGGAGCAGGCTGCACCCTGAGCCTCTGCTTACAGTCCCATCCTGGGGTCTGGGCTTCAGCTGCTGGGACTTGGGGAGGGGAATCGGAGCCTGATATGGGCAGGGGGTGTGAGGCCAGTTTGATGTGGGGGCTTCACTATGGCTATATATATGGCCATATAGCCCCCGCACAGTTAGCAAGAGGAGAGTGTCCCACGCAAATCATGCAGCCATTTGCTGTAGGAATGTTTTTACAGGAGGGACACAGTCAAACAGATGCGACTACATGTGTATCAGGCTGGGTGGGGGGTCCCCAGGACAAGGGACAAATGGCATTTACATTTACATTAAGTTATTTAGCAGATGATGTTATAGAGACAAAGCAGACAATATTTCACAGGCATATAACTGTCAAGGAGCCAAGTTGGGTACAAAAGCTAGACTGAGTTGTGGGAACATAGTTAAGGAAAGAAGCACCATACAAAACCGCATAGAGCCTAATATTAGAAATGCTATTTCTATAAATAACACCAAGATCGTCTAGTAGGAACTAAATCTACATAAAGCACAGAAATACAACAGAGCATCTCACAGTGCCAAGTGACACCGTTCTAATGGAAGGTAACACATCGATAGTCAGTTGAGATGCTCCCATATTAAATGCATCTTGAGAGGTTTCTGTGACTCTGCAGACCAGAGGCAGGTGAGCGGATGTTCGACTGCTGATCAGAAATGGCCATATAGATGTTTATGATCTCAGTGTTGGCAGGTGCCTTTCCGCTAAACCCTAAAAAGCATCAAGGACTTCAACTTGATGGAAACCATTGGTGAGGAACAAGGAGATGTGTGGCTGACACGAAAGGTCACTTTTGACGACTATGTACATAACTCACTCAATCCTTGTTAATTCATATTTTTTCATCTATCATTTCTCCCTACTTGGAAGTTTTTGGTTCACTGTTGGGGCGGCATGGTGGTGCAGTGGTTAGCACTGTAAGGGGCGGCATGGTGGTGCAGTGGTTAGCACTGTAAGGGGCGGCATGGTGGTGCAGTGGTTAGGGTGAGGGGGGCGGCATGGTGGTGCAGTGGTTAGCACTGTTTCCTCACGCCTCTGGGACCCGGGTTCGAGTCTCCGCCTGGGTCACATGTGTGTGGAGTTTGCATGTTCTCCCCATGTCGTCGTGGGGTTTCCTCCGCGTTCTCCGGTTTCCCCCCACAGTCCAAGAACATGCTGAGGCTAATTGGACTTGCTAAATTGCCCGTAGGAGTGCGTGTGTGAGTGTGCCCTGTGATAGGCTGGCCCCCCATGCTGGGTTGTTCCCTGCCTCGTGCCCATTGCTTCCAGGATAGGCTCCGGACCCCCCGCGACCCAGTAGGATAAGCGGTTTGGAAAATGGATGGATGGATGGATGTTGTCATCTGGTTTTTTTTATTTCTCTGTCTTCCCTTTTTCCTGTTTTTTTTTTACTCTCCCTATATGATGTAGGAATTTATCTCAATGTGCCCATATAAAGAGCCTTTGGATGACTTGTGAAAGGCGCTATAAAAAATCAATTAGATAGATAGATCCATCCAGCCTCTTCCACTATCTAATTAAGCCGGCAGGCCTGCCAGTACGGACTTCAACTGAGATGGCCAAATGTTGCTGGTTTCTAATGGGTTTTCCTTGATAGCCAGACTGGGCTAATTAATTACCAAGGGCTCTCTGGGACCCAGGGGCACAGGAGGGTCATGGACAACCCAGCCAGTTCAGGGGGTCCAACACTTCATAGGGGCCCCAAATTATAAGTTTGGGGGGCCGACTCAGCAAAATCTACAGTGGGGGGACCTTCCCTCCCTCGCTCGGCAAAATGTACTGAGGGACCCAATGTGACATTTTGTCGGGGGGCCCAGATGGGACCATCCTGTGCTAGAAGACCAACATCTGAGACTAGACAGAGTCTGTTGGGTTCAGCTATCAGTTTAACTCTTACTGTACAAATTTCATAAGCAGAGGTTAGGAGGCCTGCAGGCCAGCTGAAGGCCACGTCATGGAATCAGTGGGCGTCACGCAAAACTCACTAGCGACTCTCCGGTGCCACAGTATTCCAAGGGAAAAGGCTTTCAGCACATGACATCTCCCCAGCCCCACCTCCTTACTCACCGCCGAACACGTCTGGCCGAGCTATGCAACAAAAAACAACAACAATAATAATATAAATATTATTAAGATTTCATGCTGAGTGCCACACAGTCAGTGTAGAGCAGGGTCTGATTCTACAGAGCCAATTAAGCAACTGTGGTTTGGATATTCACAAATCATGTGCAGTTATGCTCTTCGGCCATATGAATATTTGTGTTCAGGCATCCAGAAATGTATCTAAAGCAATATTTTAATTTGGTCAGTGGTTGTAAAGTGGTTGTAATTGGACCTTCTGTCTACCATGAAATGAAGGTGCCTTCTGCTAGTTTGTCAACAGATTGTAGACAGCTTCACTTACACCAGTGTGCATCACACATCATGTCAGATACTTGTTCTTTCCGGCCTGTGTTACCTATATCCTCATTTGACACCTGCTAATCCACTTAGCGTGGCTGATGTTCTTAGCAGCGAAGCATCACATAGGAAGAACACAAATCTTGCATGAAACATGGAAACTCGTTGGTGTAAATTAAACAATTCCATCCATAAAAAAGAAATATTCAAGAGTCCGAATAAAACTGATCCATCCCTAAAAACAGTTTTAACAAGTTGAACAGTCACCGACAACCTGATTGCGTAGATATTAAAGCATTTTGTTGCGGGTATAGAGGCCTTTGCAAAGCCCTCTTCAACCCGCCGCCATGTGTATGGGTCTGGGATCCTGTATTAGTGTCGTGTAATGAGACAGAGCAACACAAACACTTCACTTTACAGTCATCTTTGCAGCTGCGCTGGAAGAAAGAAAGGAATGAATTTGCGCAGAAACTGACTTCTCAGCATTCAAACAAATGATTATGCACTTAAGTACTTCCTGTATTTACATACTTCTGTTCACGCACAAAATGCCGAGTTCTTCACGTATAAATCGGATGTAAACAGGGGTACTGTTTAAATCAGACAGAATGAACTGATTGAAATAGCAGACCTCCTTCATATGTAAATGAAAACCAATCGTCAGCAAACTGAAAACACGACCAAATAAATATTAAAATTAATTTGTCTGTTACCGCTTACCCATTTGTATAATTAAAAAGGAGGGTAAAATGTTTTCCTGAAACATCGGACGAACTGTCTATGCATGATTAATTGCCAAGATGCATCATTAAATGCCAATAAGTGCCTGTAATTAATGTCCAGTTTTGCAAACCTTCTTCATCACCGTAATGAAATATATGCCAGAATGTAAAATGTGTTAACGGTTAAATGCTCCTTTAAAGCAAATTTACCATTATATTAACAGATGTTGTTTTCATACATCTTTCTCTTTAATAATAGCCCAGATTTTCTGCACGTATTTAACGCGTACAGCCGAATTCCTTGGTCCAACTTTTAATATTCGAATGGCAGAGTCGCTGGTTCTGCGAGTCCCGATAATTTATTGTCAATTTGATAATGCTTTTGCGTGTTCGCTTGTAATAAAGGCGCAGGGGGCGTTTGCCTAATTTCTCATTCCTCATTCATAACTTCAAGAGATCAGGTTTCCCCATAGAAACAGGGGGGTTTGGCGCAGAAATGTGAAGACTCTCGCGCTAATAAGACAGCAATAATCGAGATTTTATTATATATATATATATATATATATATATATATATATATATATATATATATATATATATATATATATATATATATATATATATATATAATTTTATTTTACATACATATATATATATATATATATAGAATAGACATGTGCTGCGCCGTTTGGGGTAGTTTACTCGCCCTGACACCCGGCTGAGGACTCAGTGTGCATCACTTTCATACTGACGGCTGATCATAAGCAAAGCGCCGGTGGGTGGCCGCGGAGCCGCTGCAGGCGGCATTAGCGCGCAGCGCGTTCCCGGCGAAGCGCGGCTCCGCGACGGGGGCTCGTCCCACCGCGCTGCATTCAAATGCACAGCAATTATAGCGCGGGATTAGCGCAGGTCTACGGAGATTAACAGCAGATCACCCCCAGCCTAGACTCCCCCGGGGATCGGCGCCTTTCCATTCATACAGACGCTCATTAAAAAGGAAATGTCTGTTCTTTTCAACGCCATATTAGCGACTAAAAGTACAGATATCTGACGGTCGATAAAACGAATATTGTCAAGCGACAAAATAGCCTATATATCACAATGTTAACGTCACATGGGAAAAACACTAAACATAAGGACCCTGAGAGAAAAACAAAACCCCATCTCTGAAAAAAAAACATAAATCATAAAGCATGAAGTTGTGGATGTCCAGCATCTCAAAAATGTGCCAGTTTCATCAAGAAATGACATTTATCCCCGACGCTTTAGCTACCAGGCAATTATTTGCAATGTATTACAATTTCCAAACCATGTCCTTGCACCATTTCCTTAGTCTTTCTTAACCAGCCTTTATGCCTCTGTTAGTCGCATTTATTAGCATCTCAGTCCTGTGCTCCCTGTTCAGTCATTGTTCTTTGTCCATGTGTGTAGTTCTGCCTTTTTCCTGCTAATAAACACCTCTGCAACGACTTTAAATGGTAAATTTATATTTATATAGCACTTTTCTACTCCTACGAGTACTCAAAGCGCTTTACATTTCATGCCTCACATTCACCCATCCACACACTCATTCACACACCGGTGGCAGAGGCTGCCATGCAAGGTGCCAACCTGCTCACCGGGAGCAAATTTGGGGTTCAGTGCTTGCTGAAGGACACTTTTATGGGGTCAGGAGAAACCAGGGCTCGAACCTGCAACCCTCCGGTTGCCGAATGAGAGCACTACCTCCTGCGCCACCATCTTCCCCTGGTACAGCCTGTGTTCAGGGCCTCTTTTCCCTGTCGCTATATGTGACAGTACGTCTGAGGAACGTTTGATCCTCATTAGCTCGACGTCACTTGAAGAACTCACGCTGGTTGTGATGAAGCAGTAGATGAAGCCTCATCTCTTTCTCATGGCCATATTTTCACCACCCTGCTTCTCCTCCACATTCTGAGACAATCCAGTCCTCTGCTGTCCACCTCACTGATGGAATCATGCTCTTAGATATGGAAAAAACTGCTGAATAAAACCTTTCTTTAACATCAAATGCTTTTTTTATTTAAAAGGTAACAGTGGATAGCAGTTAAGCCTCACACCTCCAGGTCTGGAGGTTTGCATCCTGTGTGTGTGTACACGTGTGTGTGTGTGTACACGTGTGCATGTGTGTGTATGTTTGTGTGTGTGTGTGTACACGTGTGTGTGTGTGTGTACACGTGTGTGCGTGTATTTGTGTGTGTGTGTGTACACGTGTGTGTGTGCGTGTATTTGTGTGTGTGTGTACACGTGTGTGTGTGTGTATACACGTGTGCATGTGTGTGTATGTTTGTGTGTGTGTGTACACGTGTGTGTGTGTATTTGTGTGTGTGTGTACACGTGTGTGTGTGCGTGTGTTTGTGTGTACACGTGTGTGTGTGTGTGCGTGTATTTGTGTGTGTGTGTGTACACGTGTGTGTGTGTGTGTGTGCGTGTGTTTGTGTGTACACGTGTGTGTGTGTACACGTGTGCGTGTGTATGTTTTCTGTGTGTGGGTGGATTATGTATGTATTACATAGTAAGGACTAAATGTCCCACAATATGATAAGTCTGTTACTTTGACATTGTAGGGACCGCAATATCAAAATTAATATGGCAGATTTAAAACCTGTGAAAAGGCAAAAATGATTTTTTTGTCGTTTCTCTCCAGCTACATAAGGAAAAGGCTCATGTTTGCTCAGAAAAGTGCAGCAAACGTGAAGAAGTGTTTCTAGGGCCAGCTCATGTTACCGCGTTGGCATCTTCATGTATGTTTATGCTGTTGCATGTGTAAATAATGCACATTGTTTAGATGCTGTAATTTGACACGTACCATGTGGCTTCTGTGAGACAGTGACGGATCGGGGGTCCGTCTCGACATGGGGAGGCACAGAGCTGGATGACTCTCGTGTTTTGAAGATGACCCCCAAAGCGAAGGTAACAGTGTCCGCTGCCTTTTAAACGGGAGTGCTGTCATTTAGGCCTAATGGTTCCCTAGGGGACAATTACTCGGGGCAATGTGTCTTCCTGAACCACCCCCTCCCCATCCTGCCTCCACCCCACCTGCCAGAAAATGCGGAGAGCAGGGGGGCAGGCGTGATGCGTGTGGACATTCATTCTTGTCCCCCTGCTGAACGTCTTTATACGGGCTGCCTGCCTGAGCTGCTGCCTCCAGTGGCTGATTTATGACCCTTCTTAACTGTGACTTAAGCACATTTATGAGGTGTTGGGTTGCTGGGAAGGCGAGTGCACGCACAGGAGGGGGTATTTCCATACCCCCAGGGTGCCGAGCTCACAGTGAGCACAGCTGCATAGATGCCCCTCATCGTGTCCTCCATGGCTGCCCCCGCGGGCTCTTCTGTGTCCCTGTCACAGGTTCGGCCGATGGACCTGGCAGCCGAGGCGCAGTTTCTGCAGAGCCAGTCGCAGCACCGCACAGTGAATGTGGAGCAGGACCACATCCCAATCACAGGACGATTAACATGTTTGTTATGTACAAGCACCAATCACAGGACGATTAACATGTTCGTCGTGTACTCGCGCCAATCACAGGACGTTTAACATGTTCGTTATGTATTCGCAGCAATCACAGGACGTTTAACATGTTCGATATGTACTCACACCAATCACAGGATGTTTAATATGTGTGATACGTACTTATGCCAATCATCATCACAGGATGTTTAACATGTTCAATATACACTCATACTGGAGCCTATATTGTATCCTGAAGTCTGTTCAGCCCAATTTTTGGAGTGGAATCTGCTGATCTCCCTCACCATTCTGAAAGGCACCCAGATCCCAGCCGCTATGCAGCCCTGGCTGACTGCATCGCGCAGCCACATTGCAGGGCTTCTGAAAGACGTTTGGTCCCCCCACACAAGCGACAAGACCGTGGGACACTGGAGGCCGTGGTGATGAGAGAGGTCGCTCGTCGCTCGTCGCCCGCCTGCGGTACTGCCAGGTGTGCCTGAGACGACGCTGACTTCCCCACTTCTGTCGGGGCTTTTCTGGGAACCACAGCTAAGGCGTCCGGGGTGGGGGGGCGGCTGGCGGTCGGGTCGTTGAGTCGGTTGCAGGCAGCTGTCCGCCTCACCACAGGCTCATCTCAAATCTCTGTGCAAAAGCGGCACAGCTAAAGCATATCAGCAGCACAATTAAAGCATATCAGCAGCACAGCTAAAGCATATCAGCAGCACAGCTAAAGCATATCAGCAGCACAGCTAAAGCATATCAGCAGCACAGCTAAAGCATATCAGCGGCACAGCTAAAGCATATCAGCAGCACAGCTAGGGCAGAGGTTACAGCTCACTTACAGCATTACCCTGTAATTCTTTACGTAGAGCCTCCTGCCCTCAGCAATATTACACAGTTATGCGTACATAGGAATAGGATACATTGTCCATATTTTTCCTTCTCTTTAACATCCATCCATCTTTCTCAACCAACCACTTAACTAAGGACAATGGTGAACCTGGAGTCTCTCCCAGCAAGCACTGGCCATGAGGCAGGGGACACCCTGGGCGAGACCCCCTTGATGGGACACCCTGGGCGAGACCCCCTGGATGGGACACCCTGGGCGAGACCCCCTTGATGGGACACCCTGGGCGAGACCCCCTGGATGGGACACCCTGGGCGGGTCTCCAGTCTATTTCATGGCACAATCACTGTGACAGGGGCTGTTTTTAGATACCTAACTTTTGTGAATATGGTGTAGAGAGACCCCAGAGGATAACTACAGAAACACAAGGAGAACATGCAAAATCCGCACTCTTAAAAGTAATAAACGTAAAAGACATTTGCTGGTAAATAGAACTTGGGGAAAAATCTGTTTCTGAGATGTGTGATGGCATTCAAAGCATTTTAATGCACTTTGTGTATTAAACGTATTTTTATGTTTGTAAATGAGTGGATGCTGCCGCGGTTTCAGGAGTTTCAGAAGCTCCCGTTGTCTCTCGTGGACGTAAGCGTTCATCTCCCAAGCTTTTCTCGGCACAGGAATAGAGTGGATGTGGAAATAAAAGTTGACTTTCGACTCCTTAAGATAAGGCTGACATTTACTCAGGGAGATGGGATTGGACTGCAAAGGGGTCACGACTCCTCTGTGGGACCCTGCGGAGTGGGCAAGATTCAGCACTGGAACGTCACGATGCGTGTTCGGCTTCATCTGGGATGCCCCAGGTGTCACGACTCGCGGAGACACGGAGCGGGGAAACAGGAACTGGAGTCCAAAATCAGGGAACACGGGGTTTATTTAGAGACACAGGCACACGCAACATTAATGACCGGACTGGGGAAACAAACAGAAACGCAGACTAAATACATGGAACTAATGACAGCAACAGGAAACAGCTGGTGAACATGGGGAATCCACACGGGGTAGATGAGGGGGCGTGGCCACACGGGAGGAATGGACGAGCGGGGCATGACACCAGGCTGCAGGATGCAGGGAAACCATCAAGTAGTTGATTGGCCAGTTGCCTTTGGTACATCAGACCACGTCTGTGCCCATTGCCTGAGTCATATGACTTTAACTGACACAGGGCGGCCCTCATTGTAAACACTGATATCCCAGTACAATGTTATAGTATCCAGGTGGGTAGAGGGTGGCCAGCCGATCCGAGGAGAAGCTCTGACTCTCCCGTTATTTTTCTCGTTTAGCTTGATGAGCCGCCGTACCACACGATGCTGCTTCTGCGCGGCGCTCGATCCGGGGGGGGGCACCTCTCATTAATTCCATTTACTGCCGCCAGATTAAAGATGATACCGTAAAGTCTGAGATTTACTGCCGCTGTGACGGAGTAAGTGATAAAAGATGTTTACTGTCCCCCCTGTTCACGTAAATCCCACACGCGCGATCCTGACATTATCCATCTTCCATCTGCTTTTCCCAGTTCAGGGTCCCAGAGGGCCGGACCCTATCCTAGGAGGAACGCTGGTCCACAGCAGAACACACACACTCTCATGCTATGGGCAAGTTAGAGACCCCTGTTGATCGAGTTGTATGATTTTAGACCACTGGAGGGATCTCACACAAACACCGGGAGCCCATGCAAAGAACACTCATCCAGAGCGGTGGCTGAATTCGAATCCTCAACCATAGAGGGGGCTCATAACCCCCCCCCCCGATTACTGTCATAAGCTCCTAAATTCCTGTCATGTGCCGAAGCGTCATACAAGCAGAAAGCACTTTGGCCCTTCAAGTGACGCAGAGATGGAGGAATAGAAGATGAGTGACGGCTTTTTGCCACGTAAACACCCACAACAAATCATGTCATGTTCATCAGTGAGGGCGAGTCCCCCGCTACAGGAAAACGGGTGCAGGGCTGCCTGTCAGTCACAGAGGGAGCACTGGGCTGTGGGTGGGAGTCTGTCCCTTCTTCTCCTCACAGACCTGCATCCAAAGCACCACGCCCACACCTGCCTTGCTTGATGTAGCTCATAATTTTACATACTGGGTTTGTTAGACGTTTGCTAGACACCTTCCGACACCTAGAGTTGTTTTGACCAGCGGTTCCGAATCCTCTCCTGCTACACACCCAACAACGTGTCAAACACCTGTTCTGTTCCACCATCAGATAATCTGACACCTGAAAAAGGTAAACAGGAATGTTGACAGTACTGGCCCCTCCGGACGCCACCATGATGCTCGGAACCGCATCACATATGCAATTTGCTGAGACGGCAGTGACTGATGAGGCCTGTGATCCTAGCAGCCATGGTATCCTAAGCTTGCTTCCTCTAGGCCAGTGTTTCCCAACCCAGCTCTTGGGACCCACGGATAGTCCACGTTTTCGCTACCTGGAAGGGAGCAAAAATGTGGACCGGGTTGGGAAAGACTGATCTAGAGCTTCTTATTCTGCCGAGAAGTCTGGATGGCGTTAAACACACTGGAGAAGTAAAGCATGATCAGGATGTAGCTGGATCGGGATCTATGTGAGCCTGGTCTGAAAACTGTAGCAAGTCTAGCAGGTATAACCAATCTCCAGATTGTACAGCGAAGAATGAAGTAGCTGCATATATATTATTAGCAGACACTAGAACATGTCGGCTTTCTTAGCTTGCTGTTGGTGCAGGATGACCGCCTCCTCTCCTGCAGTTTTGTTGAGCTTAAGTTTATTCCGGTGATATTCCAGTGCACTGCATCTGCACAGGGTTCAGGTTTATCGCTCTGGATTACAGTATTCACAGCCTAAATCAATGAGAATGAGGCAGAATGAAAGGATGAAGATGGCCGGATTTCTGCAGCACCAAGCTCTTCATGAGATCGGCAGTGAGTGCAGACGTGTGGTTTTGTGTCGGGCCCGTGTTGCTGCTCTGAGGGACGTTATGATGTTCTGGCCATCGACATCCGAGTGGTGGGAGCTGTGAGCTGCTTCCCGAGACAGGAAGTTCCTGCCTGGGCGATGTCGTCCTCATTGGTGATGGGGGGACTACTTTCACAGTCACCTGGTATCAGGCCATGGTTAGCGGTTAGCTTGGTATCAGGACAGCTTCCACTCAGGCCACTGATGAACGAGCGCCCTAAGACTGTTTGCTTACAGAGCATGACCATCTTGGGCTGTACTGAACGCTTTTGCTTGGTTCCCGACATGCTTGTAATAATCTTATTTAGCAGCGACCTGTACAACTGATTTAACTTAACCAGTCTTTGCTTTCCCTACACTATGTGGGTGTTGGTTGTTGCCCGGGTAACCCTAAAGTGCACAAAAGAGACTTTAAATGAGTCGAGTTTCTCCTAGAAAGAGGACACAGGACTCCAACAATGCCAGCGGGCTGTCTGACACAGTGACATGCGTCAACCCTCGTCGATAGTCAGGGATTGGGAACCGTTTTCAAAAGAAAATCACACTATTTAACACTCATTTCAGCTTCCAGATGCTCAATTAGAAGCAATGCAAATTGTATTTGTGCTAATGGTATGATGTCTGCTTTTAAAATCAACTGATACTTTAATTTAGTAGAAAAATACAAACTGTGTAATTGGTAAGAATGATGTAATGGGATTACAGAATTACTCATATTGAGGAAATTCATCATAATTACTGTTCACAATAATTGCAGGGGCACAGGTCTGCCTGTGGGGGCAGAGGTCTGCCTGTCTCAGGGCACTGACAGGCCTGTGGAGCCCTGTAGGTGGGTAACCACAATACTGCAACCAGAAGCATTCAAACTGGGTTAAAGGGTTGAGGAAATATTACTACTTTCTTTCTGAAATATTCCCCTTAATGTCATTGTGTCCGCAGTCAGCATGATGAAAAGGCCGCGAGTGCAGGCCCCGGGGGTGACCTGAGCTTTACGCCTTCCGGGTCGAAGGGCAGCACCACACGTGGCACGTAGAACTATTCCTCTCCGTCATGTCAAATTCACGTCTTAATTTGCAGCCACTCGTGTCCGCAGAGGGGGGAATCGCACGCGTCATACCTCAGCCAGTAGTGCCGGAACGCATTTTCAAGCGTAAGTGTAGTTACAAGAGAGGGCTAGCCTACACACATCCAAACCTCCAGAATCCCCTCCCCCACCCCCTAGCCACCCTCCAAATGCAACACACCTGGATCTTTGGACTTTTTGAAGTGTTCCGGTCTCCGCCCCCTTCCAGTATGATCTGCCGCTGTGAATGTTTGTAGCCCCAGGGTGACAAGCGATGACTGGTCGCTACCCGATGGTGGCGTCAGAGGTCTGAAGTCGGTCAGAAGGTGGGGGGGGGGGGGCTTGGGAAATAAAACCCGCCCTCGCTGACTGCTCACGCTTGACTCAAATAGCAGCTGCTTCAAGGAAGAACCGCAGAAATGGGTAAGCAGGGAGTTTCTCGAGACTTCCTGTCCTTTCTCATAAGCTGAACCAGAGATCGCGGAAACAAAGGCCAGGGCACCGCTGTCCCCTGGCACGGAGGAGAGCAGGCAAGGCCCAGAAAGCAGAGAGCAGGCATCCTGTCCTCATCTTCCAGCTCAGCAGCACTAACCAAAATAAACAAACCACTCACTCCTCATTATACTGATCTTACTTACCGGTCGAAGGGGGAATTCTTTGATATCTCATCAATTCCGGTTTAATTTGTGGCTTAATTAGCATAATGTTGGATTTAAGGGATCAGTTATTTTCAACAGGGGTGTATGTGATCGTATGATAATCTGTATACAGCTAATGTTACATGGATATTACACATGCATGTGTACATAAAAATTTTAGTGAAATTCAGATGTAGCAGTAATAGTATGAAAAATAATATACACGTATCTTCCAGGATTTACAGACCAGACGCAAGACGCTTAGAAAGACGTAACTACACACATACGTAGCATGGGACAGAGAACCATTATCAGAACCAGGGATTTTTTTCTTTCAAGAAGCGTTTTCTTTGTTTTTGGTTAAATTACTGAATTTTTCTGATTTCAGTCACCGGAATGGATCTCACTCCTCCGCAAAGCTCTCGCTGCAGCCTGAAGCTTACCCCCCTCTCTTTCTCGCTCTCTCTCTCTCTCTCTCTCTCTCTCTCTCTCTCTCTATTTCTTTCTCTGTCTCTTTGCTAATATTTCCCCTGTAGGTGGATCCCTCCCTCACAGCCCAAACTTCAGAGGAGACCCTGAGCAACATCACACTGACCCGGGACGCTGAGCCCACCGCCGATCTCGGGCGGGGACCTCTCCCACCATGCACCCCGCGTCAGCGAGCCATCCACACACCCGCCCGCTTCGCACGGCGTGAGAAACAGAGGGCGCCTCTGGGGCTCGAAACGAGCGTGCACCCTCGCTCGCAGTCACGCGCTCAAACGCATGCGCACACGCACCGAAAATGCCTGGTACCTGCAGCACGCTCCGATTCTCACACTGAACAGAAATACGGTCACGGAGGTGTGTGCGCGCTCACACAGGCATGATCGCACTCAGCCGTACATTCACACTGTCACGCTACCTTGTAAAGATGGATATAAATTTATATAAAATATTTTACATTATTCTCACTCTCGTTTATTACCATAGCATGGTACACTTGCTATGAATCACAATTCATTCGGGTTTTCATAAAACCGTAATTAGTTTGAAGTATGTACATATAAGTCACATCGCTTTTGAGTTTCTTGAGAGTAATCTAGTCAAAAAGATGACTAGTTTCGCAGGAGGCAGTGTGATGTGAAAAAGGTATTCTCACTTACTCATCTGGATGTCAGTCCGTCACGAAGCCATGTCCATCACAGTGCAATGGCTATAAAGTTAATAATTGTCTATTCATTCGGGCTCTTATAAAATTAACCAAAGATTAGCGAACGGATGGGGAAATAACATTTGCTGTTCAAGACTGCATAAAAGGGTGAAACTGTAAAAATCTCTGAAATAATTACTTCAGTATGTATATATCTGCACACCACATATAACACAGTGACTTTAAAATAACTAATTACTGAATATTACAGTTTTACTGCAAAAAAGACAGCAGGTCGCGTTTTCTATTTTACAGTTACAGCTGTTATAAATAGTAAAAATAGCATTATGTTATTAATAAAATGTGAGCATCCGCGGTTGGATGGCGAAGTGAGCATCGTAACATCGGGCTGCAAAGAACATTCATTAAAGGGGATCCTTCAAAGAGCAACAGGATCGCCGAAATTAAGGGCCTGGGTCGATTTTAACAAATGTCCACGCTAAAACACCGTGGCAACAATGATAACTTATAACGGGTCTGGAAGCGGCGGTAACACTGGGGTCCGACGTACCGGAGATGAAACACAAATCCCAAAATATATACAAGAGGAATGAAGGGCAAAGCGACTAATCACTGGTCACCTGACTCCAGTGGCCACGCCTCTGTGGTTATGCTATGGAATGTTAGTAATTACTCCTGGTTTGGCTTTCTGCTTGAAAAAACTACAGTAACGGTAAAGGTTATTTTCACAGCGCGTCCGAGCACACAGACACACAAAAACCCACACGTACCGGTTCACTGCACATGCAGCAGTTTGCTGAAAACGAGTTAAATAATTAATCGGGTCTCTGAGTGAGATCTGTCGGGTAAGCCTGCCCAAGCACGTCATTGTGAGACACACACACACACACACACATGCGCGCGCAGTCAGTGGTGCACATGGACCACAAACACGCAGCATCACCACAGCATCACCCATCCCCTGCCTGCCTGTGTCCCAAAAGCACAAACATCATTTTATTACATTTGTTATTCTTTATTCCATTATTAATTTTAGAATGCATGATCCTGGTTACATAATAGTGTATCAAGTTGGAGGGATATCTGTGATTGACAGCTGACATTAACCCCACCCACCCCAGTTTCCTTTCTCCCCTCCAATTGTGTGACTGCCGTTTTGAACTTGCTGTGCTGTGTCTCACAGCTGTTACACACAAACAGGAGAGCTCCAGATCTCGCTTATTACATATCCGCTATAACTTTGGGCTGCCAGCCTCACTGTTGCTGATTCTGGATCAGCTATATGCCACCACCCTAAATGCCACTTAAAACAAGAAGGCAGCAAAATCTGACGAATGGTTGCGTTTTCTGAGATGCTCTGAATAGGCAAACGCTGGTATTACAGAGGAATAAGCAGATCGGTACATGTTAGGTTCCTAATAGGTGTAAATGCAGCTCATACAGTCAGCCAGAAAGTGGTATATTCTGGACACTAGATCACACTAGACTGACTGGGCTAGGATGACCTATTTTTAAGCTCACACATATTAAAATTGCATTTAAAAACTTATGTGGGTTAGGTGACGGACAGTACTTATCAGCTGAGTGAAACAACCGCTCTCTAGTGGAGAAATTCGCCAGGGGCTGTAGTAGCTAGTTATTATCCCAGGATTGTCTGTGTTGGAACACAGATACCATTTCTGGCCTAATGTGTTTGGTGTAGGTAACTGCAGCACCAGTCATATGTTTGGACAGGCCAGAGTCATGACCTGGCCACCTGACCTAAACACAGCAGAGATGGTTTTGGAGACCTGAGAGTGAAGGAATAGCGGCCAATGGGCGCTCAGAATATGTGGGACCTCCTTCAGGACAGTTGGAGAAGCATCCCAGGACGCCACCTCATGAAATGGCCATTTGTGACCAACTGTCATCTGAGCTATATACAGTCAGGTCCATAAATATTGGGACATTGACACAATTCTAATCTTTTTGGCTCTATACACCACCTCAATGGATTTGAAATGGAAAAAACAAGATGTGCTTTAACTGCAGACTTTCAGCTTTAATTTGAGGGTATTTACATACAAATCAGGTGAACGGTGTAGGAATTACAGCAGTTTGTATATCTGCCACCCACTTTTAAGGGACCAAAAGTAATGGGACAAATTAACAATCATAAATCAAACTTTCACTTTTTAATACTTGGTTGCAAATCCTTTGCAGTCAATTACAGCTTGAAGTCCGGAATGCACAGGCATCATCAAACGCTGGGTTACCTCCCTAGTGATGCTCTGCCAGGCCTCTACTGCAACTGTCTTCAGTTCCTGCTCGTTCTTGGGGCTTTTCCCCTTCAGTTTTGTCTTTAGCAAGTGAAATGCACGCTCAATCGGATTCAGGTCAGGTGATTGACTTGGCCATTGCATAATATTCCACTTCTTTGCCTTAAAAAACTCTTTGGTTGCTTTCACAGTATGCTTCAGGCCATTGTCCATCTGCACTATGAAGCACCGTCCAATGAGTTCTGAAGCATTTGGCTGAATATGAACAAATAATATTGCCCGATACACTTCAGAATTCATCCTGCTGCTTTTGTCAGCAGGCACATCATCAATAAATACAAGGGAACCAGTTCCAGTGGCAGCCATACATGCCCACGCCATGACACTACCACCACCATGCTTCACTGATGAGGTGGTATGTTTTGGATCGTGAGCAGTTCCTTTCCTTCTCCATACTCTTCTCTTCCCATCACACTGATACAAGTTGATCTTTGTCTCATCTGTCCATAGGATGTTGTTCCAGAACTGTAAAGGCTTTTTTAGATGTTGTTTGGCAAACTCTAATCTGGCCTTCCTGTTTTTGAGGCTCACCAATGGTTTACATCTTTAGTTGAACCCTCTGTATTCACTCTGGTGAAGTCTTCTCTTGATTGTTGACCTTGACACACATACACCTACTTCCTGGAGAGTGTTCTTGATCTGGCCAACTGTTCTGAAGGGGTTTTTCTTCACCAGGGAAAGATTTTTTCGGTTATCCACCACGGTTGTTTTCCGTGGTCTTGCAACTCTTTTGGTGTTGCTGAGCTCACCGGTGCGATCTTTCTTTTTAAGAATGTTCCAAACAGTTGATTTGGCTACACCTAATGTATTTGCTATCTCTCTGATGGGTTTGTTTTTATTTTTCAGCCTTGCTTCCCTGATAGTGATAGGTCTTTGCATCTCATATTGAGAGTTGACAGCAACGGATTCCAAATGCAAATAGCACACTTGAAATGAACTCTAGACCTTTTATCTGCTCCTTGTAAATTAGATAATGAGGGAATGACACACACTTGGCCATGGAACAGCTGAGCAGCCAATTGTCCCATTACTTTTGGTCCCTTAAAAAGTGGGTGGCAGATATACAAACTGCTGTAATTCCTACACCGTTCACCTGATTTGTATGTAAATACCCTCAAATTAAAGCTGAAAGTCTGCAGTTAAAGCACATCTTGTTCGTTTCACTTCAAATCCATTGTGGTGGTGTATAGAGCCAAAAAGATTAGAATTGTGTCGATGTCCCAATATTTATGGACCTGACTGTACATGTATACAGTGAGAACGACGATGTGGCACCAGTTTATACAGTTAGCAATAATAAAGGCACATACAATGGAAAGAAATGTAAATAATTCTAATAAAGACTCTCACCAGGAATTTAAGAAAAATGTGCAGTTTAGTGCTGAGGATATTTTAACATACAGGAGTCGTGCAAATGTTGTATTCAGCAGCTAGAGTGGAGGGCAGGTTTAATAAACTGGTGTGTAAGGTGCAAAGTGCATAAACGAGGTTAGTTGAGAGTTCAAGTGTGTGGGGGAGAGTATAGGGGCAGGTAGTATGTTCAGGAGTCTGATGGCTTGTGGAAAGAAGTTCTCACACAGTGTAGCTGAGCAGGCTTTAATGTTATGATGCCAGACGGGAACAGCGCGAGGAGTCTGTGTGAGGGATGTGAGGAGTCTGTGTGAGGGATGTGAGGAGTCTGTGTGAGGGATGTGAGGAGTCTGTGTGAGGGATGTGAGGAGTCCGTGCGAGGGGTGTGAGGAGTTCGTGAGAGGAGTCTGTGCGAGGGGTATGAGGAGTCTGTGCGAGGGGTGTGAGGAGTCTGTGTGAAGGATGTGAGGAGTCCGTGTGAGGAGTCTGTGTGAGGGATGTGAGGAGTCTGTGTAAGGGATGTGAGGAGTCTGTGCGAGGGGTGTGAGGAGTCTGTGTGGTGAAGGATGTGAGGAGTCCGTGTGAGGGATATGAGGAGTCCGTGTGAGGGATGTGAGGAGTCCATGTGAAGGATGTGAGGAGTCCGTGTGAGGGATGTGAGGAGTCTGTGTGAAGGATGTGAGGAGTCCGTGTGAGGGATGTGAGGAGTCCATCTGAAGGATGTGAGGAGTCCGTGTGCAGGATGTGAGGAGTCTGTGTGAGGAGTTTGTGTGAGGACACTGTGTGAGGAGTCCGTGTGAGGGATGTGAGGAGTCCATCTGAAGGATGTGAGGAGTCCGTGTGCAGGATGTGAGGAGTCTGTGTGAGGAGTTTGTGTGAGGACACTGTGTGAAGAGTCCGTGTGAGGAGTCTGTGTGAGGACACTGTGTGAGGAGTCTATGTGAGGAGTCTATGTGAGGAGTCTGTGTGAGAGATGTGAGGAGTCTGTGTGAGAGATGCGAGGAGTCCATGTGAGGGGTGTGAGGAGTCCATATGAGGGGTGTGAGGAGTCCGTGTGAGGAGTCCATGTGAGGAGAGTGTGTGAGGAGTCTTTGTGAGGAGTTTGTGTGAGGACACTGTGTGAGGAGTCTGTGTGAGGGATGTGAGGAGTCCATCTGAAGGATGTGAGGAGTCCGTGTGCAGGATGTGAGGAGTCTGTGTGAGGAGTTTGTGTGAGGACACTGTGTGAGGAGTCCATGTGAGGAGTCTGTGTGAGGACACTGTGTGAGGAGTCTATGTGAGGAGTCTGTGTGAGAGATGTGAGGAGTCTGTGTGAGAGATGTGAGGAGTCCATGTGAGGGGTGTGAGGAGTCCATGTGAGGGGTGTGAGGAGTCCGTGTGAGGAGTCCATGTGAGGAGTCTGTGTGAGGACACTGTGTGAGGAGTCTATGTGAGGAGTCTGTGTGAGAGATGTGAGGAGTCCATGTGAGGGGTGTGAGGAGTCCATGTGAGGGGTGTGAGGAGTCCATGTGAGGAGAGTGTGTGAGAGATGTGAGGAGTCTGTGCGAGAGATGAGGAGTCCTTGTGAGGTGTGTGAGGAGTCCATGTGAGGGGTGTGAGGAGTCCATGTGAGGGGTGTGAGGAGTATGTGTGAGGGGTGTGAGGAGTCCATGTGAGGGGTGTGAGGAGTCCATGTGAGGAGAGTGTGTGAGGAGTCTGTGTGAGGGGTGTGAGGAGTCCGTGTGAGAATACTGTGTGAGGAGTCCGTGTGAGGAGTCTGTGTGAGGACACTATGTGAGGAGTCCGTGTGAGGAGTCTGTGTGAGAGATGTGAGGAGTCTGTGTGAGAGATGTGAGGAGTCACGCATGATGCAGGAGGCTTTTCTGGTGCAGCACATAGGGAAGATCTCCTGGATTGAGGGGAGAGACGCCCCACTCATGTTGCCGGCTGCTTTGATAGTCTTCTGCAGGCTCATCTCTGGTACCTCTTTTTGGAGCAATTGAGGTTAAGGGCTTCAGTCAAGGGCCTTCCCAACCCACAGAGCTCCCCCAAACCTCCAACAATTTTTATTTTGTTTCATATTTTTTTGGTCAGTGCATAATCCATATATGTTATTTTATAGACTTGATGTCTAGAATTATTCTTATATGGTAGGACAGTATTAATAAACCTTTCTGATGGTAGGTGTGTCCAAACTTTTTACTGGTTCTGTACATCAGAAACAGGCCTTAGTATGTAGGAAGCCAGCCCAATATACTCTTTGGGAAGTGGGTAATACATGAGGAATAGAGTCAGGACTGACAGTGAGGGAAGGAAGCACAGCATAAAGGCTGATTTGTACCTTGTACCTTTGTGTTGAGCCTATGCCGTGACCTACGCAGTGACCTACGCGGTGACCTACGCAGTGACCTACGCAGTGGCCTACACCATTGCGAGCATTTCAGCACCGCTGTGTCTGTCACTCTGCAGTTACACCGGCAAAGCGGCAGCTGATATGTAGGTTTGGATGTTGCATATATTGTGTACCACCTACCGGTATATTCAGTTGTTGAATTACATTGAAACAGAAAAAAACAAACTTTAGCAAAGTTTCTGTTTATCGAGTCCTGCTTATATTTGTGTTGCTCCAAACTTCCCACAGACAAATTTGGAAAAATGTCAGTCTGTTACAAAGGCAATTTTTATGCATTTTCCCAAGTGAAGTTAGTGTCCTATGGCATAGGGTCCACATCTATGACTCATGATGAAGAAGTATAGATCAACCATTAGTCTCCTTATCTTGGTACGCATGCTTGAACCCACAGAGCAAGCAGAGGACATACTAGGGAAGCAGGTTTACAGCTTAGGGTTGCAAACCTAGAGATGTGTCACTGGGTCTGACTAAACCAGGCGTTAATTTTTAACAGTGCAGGAAAGGTTCGAGTCTCATGGTCAAACATGGAGAACAACTCCTTGCTAAACAATCCTCGACATCAAGGTGCCTGACTGTTGTGGGGGGAAAGACTGTGAATGAAAGGCTTGTCTGCTTTCAGATGTTATGGGAGCAGGTTACCCCTGGGCCTCGGGTGCACGGAACTCCTCCCGCACTTCAAAAAGCACCAAGAGTACACCTCTCTGCTCCGCACCACAAACCCCAAAGGCAGTTTACACGACAGTCTGTTCAGGGACTGCGATAATGCACGTCTGTGTACGACATCTGCCTTTTTGTACTCTTAGATGTCCTGTTCTTTGCCTGAATTACGTGCGGCTGAACCAATCCCCGTGCACAGCTTTAGAAGTGTATGACTGCATAACCTTCCTTTAACTGATTTAATTGTACGGCGTATGACACTGCAGCCTTATAAAAAGTTAGATTTTAAGCACCTGCACATATTAAATAACTGTGTAGAGTAAGCATGCGGTCACCAATGCCGCACCTACACACTTTGTGTAACACTCTTACGTTTGCACACATGGATGTTCAATTCAATCATCGGTCAGATAAATAAATGCAAATGTGACTGTGAATTGAAAACAGATCCCTCTAGTGTTTAGAGTATATTGAAGCGTAAAAGCCCCCCCCAGAAAAGCAGAGCCAGTCGTGCCCTCAGCCCCCCATTGCTGCGATTAATGCCTTATGTTCCTCCCTGAGCCTGCAGACTCACAAATATTGCACATAGAAAATGTGGCCCCCTCCTTCACACTGCCATGTGGGCTCGATTAACGCTTGCCTGAGTTTGTTTATGGAGTATTTCTCCCTCTCTCCCTCATTCTCTCCCTCATTCCCTCTGTCATTCTTTCTCTCCCTCCCTCATTCTCTCCTTCTCTCCCTCTCTCCATCCCTCCCTCATTCTCTCCCTCTCTCCCTCCCTCATTCTCTCCCTCGCTCCCTCCCTCATTCCCTCCTTCGCTCCCTCTCTTCCTCCCTCATTCTCTCCCTCTCTCCCTCCCTCATTCTCTCCCTCTCTCGCTCCCTCCCTCATTCTTTCCCTCTCTCCCTCCCTCATTCTCTCCCTCTCTCACTCCCTCCCTCATTCTCTCCCTCTCTCGCTCCCTCCCTTGCTCTCTCTCTCCTCTCCTTTTCTCTGACATCCAGGTCATTCACAGTCTGGAGCATCATTCTGGAGCAGCACGGATGCCACCAGGACCCTCTGGCTGGATAGGGGCAGAAAAATCACCTCTTGAATGAATCCGAACACTTGAGCAGTTTCACAAGAAACAAGTGTAGCTGCAGCGGTTTGTACCGTGAGCACAGACGCTATATGATATTATTATACCGAGCCGGGCTGCTTTCACACACCGCTCCCTAACGAAGAAAATCCAAGACAATTGATCTTATCTTCTACAACTTTCCAGTGGATAATCTGTTCCAGTGACTGGGAGGGTCAGGAACGCCAGTGGTACTCGAGTGTCCTGGGTGTGGAAGGTGCCACACAGCATCCCTTCTCCACGAGAGGGGAGCAGCTGAACTCTGTGTCGAAGAACACAAACAGGAAATAGTTTGGTTTCCTGACTTTTTTTTGTTGCCTGTGGAGTTGGTTACATTCCAGGGCCATGAAATAAAAAGGATATATTTTGCTAACATCCACTACAATCAAAAGACTTTGAATGACGATACACTCCCCTCAGAACCAACAAATAGACAGGAAGCACATGATAAAACCAAAGATCAGGGGCAGCTGGACCTCAGAGGTGGAGAAACGAGGGTCTGTCAAAGGGTGACCCTGGAAAGATCATTCACACGTTTCTGCACCCCCCCAGTACCTGCCAGGAAGCCCCCATCCTCTCCGAATCTCTAAATCTGTCACTTCGTTGTCCGTAATACGTTACTTTTCTTGGTGGAAAAGTATAAACTGATGATAAGGAGCATCGTTCCGTAGCACACATCACATCGCAATTCCAGCCAATCTTACGATAGTCTTTCAAGAACAGACAAGCTGTACCCAACAAATGCAGAGGAAGCTATCAAAGCACGGCACAGGCTACCGTTTTTGTAATATCATGGATGAGATTAGCTCACCCTCAGAGGAAGCTTCAAGTGTCAGTTTGGAAAGCGACGGTTCAGCTGCCCCAACATCATGCTAAAAAGCAGATATTGTGGATAAACGAGGTAAAAAGAGGTGGGAGGTGTAGCAGTACCTTGTACCAGCCACAACTGGAAATACTGTGAACCAGTTTCACCAAGAGAAGCATTTCCATCCAGCAGAACATGCAGACTGCAAGCGCTTACCTTCACTAGCACCTGCAATTTGGGTTTCCACTTTCAGTCTGAAGAAATGCAGGACATCAACGCCCAGGAATTGCGAAATACGGGACAAAGCATGTTTCAAAATGGGACACAGCATTATATTTTTCAAAACGGATGATCCCGTAAAGTACAGAATAGGTGGGAACCCAGCGATGGGAAGCCTGGCCCCAGGAAGAAGGGCGACACCGTTGGAGAATAACGTGGCAGCAAACCGGGCTCTCAGTTTAGTGTTAGACCCCGTGACTTTATTTTTGTGTCCTTAATTTAGTAAAATTAGATACCAGTTTGCAATCCATTCGTCATTTTTCATGTTCTGAACCTGATTAAGGGCAATCCTAAGGGAATTTTAAGCAAAAAAGGATTCTGGAAGCAAAGAAATAATGATTTGAATTATATAATAATAATTATTGATATTGACTGATGTGAAAAAAAGTGTGATAAAATATGTTGGCATATTGCCCACATGGACGGGCAGACCGGCAGATTTATAGATCATTATTAGTCTTCAAAGCGACTGCAGATCTGTTGATAAGCAGATGAGATGTGTTTCATAGTGCCCTGCAATGGGCTGGCCCCCCATCCTGGGTTGTGTCCTGCCTCGTGCCCATTGCTTCTGGGATAGGCTCCGGACCACCCGCGACCCAGTAGGATAAGCGGTTTGGAAAATGGATGGATGGATGGATGGATGGATGTGTTTCATAGAAACTACCGTCATCAGCAAATAAATGAAGAGAAGTGATGTCACAGATTTGAAGTGGCTGAATAACGATGTACCCCCCCATAGCATACTGCCACAATCCTACTGATATTCAAATGTAATCCCCTAACAGTATACTGCCACACTCATATTCATATATAACCACCCCCAGTATACTGCAACACTCATATTCACATATAACCCCCCTCCCAGTATACTGCCACACTCATATTCACATATAATCCCCCCAGTATACTGCCACACTCATATTCACATATAACCCCCCCTCCCAGTATACTGCCACACTCATATTCACATGTAACCCCCCCCCAGCATATTGCCACACTCATATTCACATATAACCCCCCAGTATACTACCACACTCATATTCACATATAACCCCCCCAGTATACTGCCACGCTCATACTCATATTCACATGTAACCTTCCCAGTATACTGCCAAACTCTTACTCATATTCACATGTAACCCCCCCCCACAGTATACTGCCACACTCATACTCATATTCACATATACCCCCCCAGTATACTGCCAAACTCTTACTCATATTCACATGTAACCCCCCCACAGTATACTGCCACACTCATACTCATATTCACATATACCCCCCCAGTATACTGTCACACTCATATTCACATATAACCCCCCTCCCAGTATACTGCCACACTCATATTCACATATAATCCCCCCAGTATACTGCCACACTCATATTCACATATAACCCCCCCTCCCAGTATACTGCCACACTCATATTCACATGTAACCCCCCCCCAGCATATTGCCACACTCATATTCACATATAACCCCCCCTCCCAGTATACTGCCACACTCATATTCACATGTAACCCCCCCCCAGCATATTGCCACACTCATATTCACATATAACCCCCCCTCCCAGTATACTGCCACACTCATATTCACATGTAACCCCCCCCAGCATATTGCCACACTCATATTCACATATAACCCCCCAGTATACTACCACACTCATATTCACATATAACCCCCCCAGTATACTGCCACGCTCATACTCATATTCACATGTAACCTTCCCAGTATACTGCCAAACTCTTACTCATATTCACATGTAACCCCCCCCCCACAGTATACTGCCACACTCATACTCATATTCACATATACCCCCCCAGTATACTGCCAAACTCTTACTCATATTCACATGTAACCCCCCCACAGTATACTGCCACACTCATACTCATATTCACATATACCCCCCAGTATACTGTCACACTCATACTCATATTCACATGTAACCCCTCCCCCCGTTATACTGCCAAATTCATACTCATATTTACATGTAACCACCCCCTCAGTATACTGTTACACTCATACTCATATTCACATGTTACCCCCCCCCGTTATAATGCCAAATTCATACTCATATTCACATGTAACCCACGCAGTATACTGTCACACTCATACTCATATTCACATGTAACCCACCCAGTATACTGCCACACTCATACTCATATTCACATGTAACCCACGCAGTATACTGTCACACTCATACTCATATTGACATGTAACCCACGCAGTATACTGTCACACTCATACTCATATTCACATGTAACCCACGCAGTATACTGTCACACTCATACTCATATTCACATGTAACCCACCCAGTATACTGCCACACTCATACTCATATTCACATGTAACCCACCCAGTATACTGCCACACTCATACTCATATTTACATGTAACCCCCCGCCCCCTCAGTATACTGCCACACTCATACTCATATTCACACGTTACCCCCTGCCCCCTCAGTATACTGTCACACTCATACTCATATTTACATGTTACCCACCCAGTATACTGTCAAACTCATACTCATATTCACGTTACCCCCCCGCCCCCTCAGTATACTGCCACACTCATACTCATATTCACGTTACCCCCCGCCCCCTCAGTATACTGCCACACTCATACTCATATTCACGTTACCCCCCGCCCCCTCAGTATACTGTCACACTCATACTCATATTCACGTTACCCCCCTTGTTATACACTGAGACCATCACCTTCGCCTGGCCATCAGCTGGCCAGTAGCTGGTAGAATCCTGAAACCCTGAGATAACATCTCCTGACCCTCACAGGCCCAGATGTTCATCTCTCCATCTAAATCCCTCGAGGTACGTCTGTGACAGAGACAGGAAGGAAGTCACCCCGGCTGCATTAGGTGAAAGGTGCCATAATGGAACGCTGGATGAAACTGGTCGTGCTGAGACAGTGTGTTACACAATGTAAAGGTGGCATAACTCCCGAATAGCCGTCGCCTGGTGAGCTCTCGGCTTGTCTGTGCTGTTCTCTCTGTGAGCTCTTGGGCTGTCCGTGCTGTTCTCTCGGTGAGCTCTTGGGCTGTCCGTGCTGTTCTCTCTGTGAGCTCTCGGCTTGTCTGTGCTGTTCTCTCTGTGAGCTCTCGGCTTGTCCGTGCTGTTCTCTCGGTGAGCTCTCGACTTGTCCGTGCTGTTCTCTCGGTGAGCTCTCGGCCTGTCCGTGCTGTTCTCTCGGTGAGCTCTCGGCCTGTCCATGCTGTTCTCTCGGTGAGCTCTCGGCCTGTCCGTGCTGTTCTCTCTGTGAGCTCTCGGCTTGTCTGTGCTGTTCTCTCTGTGAGCTCTCGGCTTGTCCATGCTGTTCTCTCGGTGAGCTCTCGGCCTGTCCGTGCTGTTCTCTCGGTGAGCTCTCGGCTTGTCCGTGCTGTTCTCTCGGTGAGCTCTCGGCCTGTCCGTGCTGTTCTCTAGGTGAGCTCTCGGTCTGTACGTGCTGTTCTCTCTGTGAGCTCTCGGCTTGTCCGTGCTGTTCTCTCGGTGAGCTCTCGACTTGTCCGTGCTGTTCTCTCGGTGAGCTCTCGGCCTGTCCGTGCTGTTCTCTAGGTGAGCTCTCGGCCTGTCCGTGCTGTTCTCTCTGTGAGCTCTCGGCTTGTCCGTGCTGTTCTCTCGGTGAGCTCTCGGCCTGTCTGTGCTGTTCTCTCTGTGAGCTCTCGGCCTGTCCGTGCTGTTCTCTCGGTGAGCTCTCGGCCTGTCCGTGCTGTTCTCTAGGTGAGCTCTCGGCTTGTCCGTGCTGTTCTCTCAGTGAGCTCTCGGCCTGTCTGTGCTGTTCTCTCTGTGAGCTCTCGGCTTGTCCGTGCTGTTCTCTCGGTGAGCTCTCGGCCTGTCCGTGCTGTTCTCTAGGTGAGCTCTCGGCCTGTCCGTGCTGTTCTCTAGGTGAGCTCTCGGCCTGTCCGTGCCGTTTTCCTCATGAGCTCTCGGCTTGTCTGTGCTGTTCTCTCTGTGAGCTCTTGGGCTGTCCGTGCTGTTCTCTCTGTGAGCTCTCGGCCTGTCCGTGCTGTTCTCTCGGTGAGCTCTCAGCCTGTCCGTGTTGTTCTCTCTGTGAGCTCTCGGCCTGTCCGTGCTGTTTTCCCGGTGAGCTCTCGGCCTGTCCGTGCTGTTTTCCCGGTGAGCTCTCGGCCTGTCCGTGCTGTTCTCTCGGTGAGCTCTCGGCTTGTCTGTGCTGTTTTCCCGGTGAGCTCTTGGGCTGTCCGTGCTGTTCTCTCTGTGAGCTCTCGGCTTGTCCATGCTGTTCTCTCGGTGAGCTCTCGGCCTGTCCGTGCTGTTCTCTCTGTGAGCTCTCGGCTTGTCCGTGCTGTTCTCTCGGTGAGCTCTCGGCCTGTCCGTGCTGTTTTCCCGGTGAGCTCTCGGCCTGTCCGTGCTGTTTTCCCGGTGAGCTCTTGGGCTGTCCATGCTGCTTTCCTTCCCTGACTTTAGGCTCGGTAATCTGCTTTCACCATGATGCAGGAAATGAATTCCCATTTCAGATGCTGTCCCTCGGCACGGCGCTTCTCCAGCTGAACCCTGACAGCCGAGCTCCATTTGAATTATGACCAGGACAGTTACCATTTTCCCAAAGCATTGACCTCCAGTTTATTTTCCTTGTTGTCACCAAATTTCCACTGCTGGCAAATAAAAATTCTGCATATGCTTCCTTGTGGAATCCTTCAAATAAGTGATTTCACAAGAAAATTCCATGGGGAGATCATGCAAACTGCACATACATGTAATGGCAGGACTGATTCAAAGCCCAGTCCTAAAGCTGTGAGGTTACAGCCTTACCTACAGAGCCAGCTTAGATACCATCTGAAAGGTTAGGGTTAGGGCTGGCAAATTTCTGCCTGAAAATGTAGCGCATGTACTGTATATATGAACACATGGAGATTCCCTGCCTTTATCTGTGTGTGTATGTAGTAATGTATCAAAAGACAGAGCTTTGTTAGTCAAAGCAAGATCATCTGACCACTGTGAAAATCTGACACATATAGAGCAGATGGGGGATTCCCCCTCCTCCCCCGCTCCACCCCCCAGGGGGGAATCCCAAGATAACTTCCTGCCACACCTCTCCCCACTGGGTGATAAGGGCAGGAAGTCAGCTGACAGGGCTGTGGAGAACATCCTGCTCTGCTGACCCTATTATTCGACACACACACATACACGCAGGTTTGTAAGTATCTTTGTGGGGACTCTGCATTAATTTCTGTGGGGAAAACTCTAATCCCAACATGACGACCCTAAGCCCTACCCAGTCCTAACTTTACGACGTTACAGTAAGTAACCAAACAAAATAACAAAAGACTTTTGGCATTTTTCAGGTTTTTGAGTTCATTCACATATCTTTTTGAGGACCTGACAAATGGTCCCCAGAACGTCAAAATAACATCCACACACACACACACACACACACACACACACACACACACACACACAGACACACACACACACACACACACACACACACACAGACACACACAGACACACACACACACACACACACACTGACACCATGGAGGCATATATCTAGTTTTCATGCATCAGCCCCAGCTAGTCATGCTGAAATATCACGATGGCTTTTGTCAGATGATGACCATCATTCTTGGATCTCCTCCATGTTGCCAGGACAGGATTGCTGACACAGCATGGCTGAGGGGATCCTCAAAGCAGGTTTAGGTGCTTGGCATGTGCCCATCAAAAATGGAGGACTGCCCTTCACAGGGCCTGTCTGTGTGTCAGTTAGAGAGCTCGGGGATGCCTTCAGACCAGAGGAAGTGACAAGGCACAAAATTTCCCCTTTTTCAGAACAACGCCACTTTAGAGTTTCGTTTTGCAAATTACAAACAGGTTTCCCCGTGAATCACAAGCTTCTCTCTACAAGGGCTGAAGGGGTTTTTCTTTGTTGTTCCAATGTCTCACAGATGAAAGCTAGTGAGAACGCCGACGGCCGTCTCATAAGGTCTGTACGCCCAGAACGTTAAAACAATCCACTTCTGATGAACAGTTTAAACAACATACAAAACAAAACATCTGATTTGATTTCAAAAAAACTTTTATTAAAATTTCTCGTATGTGTGTGCATGCGTGTGTGTGTGTGTGTGTGTGTGTGTGTGGGCCAGCTGTGCGTGTCATTACCCCGTTTTTCAAAAAGTTCTTTTCTTAGGGGAGGAGGTTTGAAAGCACCAAGGTTTAGATTCACTAAGCGGAAGGAAGCCTGTAGGGTGGGCCCTGTGGTTTTTGTGTGTGATGTGAGCATGGCTTGTATGTGCACCTCCAGCACACACTGCAGCCGGCACGCGGGAGTACCCGACCAGCCCGGCACATGTGGGAGTACCCGACCAGCCCGGCACATGTGGGAGAGCCCGACCGGCCCGGCACATGTGGGAGAGCCCGACCGGCTAACTGCCTTTTATTATTTCTTCTGGAGTTTAGCCAGCTCTTATCAGTTGTTGTCTAAATGTCTTTTTTACCTTCTAATTGTGTGTTGTGCTACAGTAACACTGCAATCTCATCTATCTATCTATCTATCTATCTATCTATCTATCTATCTATCTATCTATCTATCTATCTATCTATATCTGCCAGCCTGCCTGTCTGTCTGTCTGTCTGTCTGTCTGCCTGCCTGTCTGTTTGAATGCCTGACTATTATGTCGAAATCCTGACGCAGATGTAACAGTCTACCTTCAAATTAAAAAGCACTTTCATTCCCATTAAATAAGATGCAGTTTCACTTTGGCAAAGCAGTGATGCTTATTAGACTGCGCACTTTGAGAGGCTATTTTTGAGTCCCAAACATCAGAGAATCAGAGGCTACACAGAGGCTACCCCCCCCCACAGGAAGCATGGTCTCACACTTCCTCCTGCTCCCATTTGCCCCATCCTGGAAGCACCCACCCCCAGCAGGCTGCTTCACTGGCAGACTGATGTGCCCCTTTAAACTGCCGGAGCCTTGATGGGACCGAGGAGCGAGTCACCTTTTCATTCAACGTCACACGTAAAAACATACAAAAGAAATTTACAAAGGAGAGGAGGCCATTTGGCCCATCAAGCTCATTTGGGGAGAACTTAACTAATAGCTCACAGTTGTTAAAATCTTATCTAGCTCTGATTTAAAGGAACCCAGGGTTTTAGCTTGCGCTACACTAACAGGAAGACTATTCCATACTCTAACTACACGCTGTGTAAAGAAATTCCTCAAATTCGTTTTAAAATGTTCTCCCGCTAATTTCCACTTATGGCCACGAGTTCTAGTATTTAAACTAATACTGAAATACCCATTTGGCTGAACAGCATCCAGACCTGTTAGAATCTTATATACCTGGATCATGTCCCCCCTTAGTCTCCTTTGCTCGAGGCTGAACAGATTCAGCTCAGCTAACCTTCTCATAAGACATTCCTCTAAGACCAGGAATCATTCTTGTAGCCCTACGTTGAACCCTTTACATGTCAACTATGTCCTTTTTAAGGAAAGTGACCAAACCTGCTCACAATATTCTAGGTGGGGTCTTACCAATGAATTGTATAATCTTAGCATCACCCCCCTTGATTTAAACTCCATAGACCTAGAGATGTAACCTAACATCATATTGGCCTTTTTAATTGCTTCCCAACACTGGTGAGAGTGGGTCATGGAAGCATCAACATTCACACCGAGGTCATTCTTCTTCTTTCTTATAATCAGCTGCTTGTATTTCAGTGGAACCCATAAAATACCTGTACTTTATATTTCTGCTCCCTGCATGGATTACCTTACATTTATCTATGTTAAATTTCATCTGCCAGGTATCAGTCCAGTCACTAGTTAAATGAAGATCTATGTAGCCTCTGTGCTGCTAGATCAGTATCTGCTAAACCACCCACCTTGGTGTCGTCTGCAAATTTAACCAGTGTACTGTATATATTGGTTTCATTAATGTTAATGTAAATTAGGAATGGCTGTGGTCCTAAAATTGAACCCTGCGGTACCCCACTCTGAACGCAGGCCCACTGTGCCATTGTGCTTTTAATAACTACCCACTTCTTCCTGTCTTTTAACCAGTTTTGACCCAAGCTCTTACAGTTCCTAAAATCCCTGCTGCTTTGAGCTTAAGCAAGAGCCGTTTGTTGGGGACAACATCAAAGGCCTTCTGGAAATCTAAGTAGATCACATCGTAGGCCTTTTCGCGATCAATTTCTCTTGTAGCTTCCTCAAAGAACTCAAGTAGATTAGTTAAACAGGTTCTATCTCTCCTAAATCCATGTTGGCTATCCCTCAGAATGTTATTTGAATCCAGGTAATCTACCATTTTCGCCTGGATTATAGTTTCCATTACTTTTCCAGTTATGCGAGTTAAACTGATTGGCCTATAGTTTGCTGGATTACTTCTATCCCCTTTTTTGAATATGGGTGTTATATTAGCATGCTTCCAATCAGAAGATACCACACCAGCAGATAAAGATTTCTGAAATAGTAGTTTAAGGTCGACAAATAACATCCCTCATCTCTTTTAAAACTATAGGTAAGATGCCATCAGGGCCCTGCGATTTATTTATTTTGAGCTCAGCTAGGCTTAAAAGACAACACTGTATTTGTAGTAAATGGTGGTAAGTTCTCTACTGTGAACACCCGTGTAAAATAATCATTAAACTCTTTTACTATATCAATTTCATTTTCAATTATAAGACCCATACTGTACTCCAGATTAGTGATTTCAGCTTTTAGAATACTTCTGGAGTTAAAATATTGGAAGAAATGTCATCCTTAGCCTCCAATCTTTCTTCTGACATTCCTCTTAGTGAGTGTGATATTATTTTTTTAACTCAACCTGTACACTTAAATACTCCTGCTTTATTTCCACACTAGTTATTTTCCATTTGTGGAACAGAGCCCTTTATCTCCTGACTTTATTCTTAATTTCAGTATTAAACCACTTTGGTTGCAGTTTCCTAGTTTTGAAGATTTAGTATGAAGTCCTGTTCTTGTTTTAATGTGCTTTTTAAAAATTCACATGCCTCTTCAACAGTTTTATTATTTAACTCCATCCAGTTTACAGTTTCTAGTTTCAGCCTCATACTTATGTTAGCCTTCCTAACATTGTATATTATTGTTTTGGTCTTTGCTCTTCAGACACTCAAATTAATCTCAAATTTACCCATGTTAAGGTCACTACTGTCAAGTGGTTCTAAAACCATTTCGTTTCAGGCTTCACACACAGTGATTGGATGCAGTGCACTCAATCTGAGAATTCCTTTACATGTATAAAATATGCCAGCATTCCACCCAAAACGCAAATTAAGTCCCAAGAGCGATGCACGTATTCATGTTTACGGCGGCAGTGCAGCAAGACAGCTGGCTGGCAGCGGCGCATGCAGACAGCCATGCTGGCCCTGTGCTTGTTGCATCCTGTGCATGTCAGCAAGAACAGAGAGCAGAACACCGAGAAGCGGAAGCCTCTGACTCAGGGGAGATCAACTGAAGAGATCAGTCACCATCTTTGGGGCAGGAAGTGACGCCCTGTTTGTGTCTCTCACAGGTGACAGGAGAGCGAGGCAGTGGCCCCTCCCTGCAGCATTTTACAGGAATGCCAGGAGACTCAGCCACTCATCGATCCCTATAGCTATTCGCTTTTATATCCTTGCATGCGCAGCTTTCGCTCGATGCGTTTCACACTTGCAGTCTCCTGAAGGTTGCTCATTGCACCAGGAGGGTAATATTAGTTTTTTTTTTTTTTTTTAAATCGTGAGAATATACATGTCGCTAAAATTGCATCATTAATCTAGCATTGGCGATTGCAATAAGGTCGCCATGGGAGCCGGGAAGGCAAAAAACATATTATGGGCTTCTTTTTGAAACAGAATCGCACTTGGGAGAATTTCTCTCTCCAGCTCAAAGCGTCTAATACCCCCCTCAACCCTCCATCCTCCCCCCTTTGCCTTACCTCCGGAGGGCAGGAAACAACCAGTCAAAGAATGACAAAAATGACAAAAAAAAAAACATAAAGCAAAAAGACCGTGGGCGTTTCCGGGGGTTACGTGTTTGTTTCGAGAGGCCATGTGCAACCTATCGCAGGCAAGACCTTAAAACCAACACATGAAAAGCCACCGGAATTCTCCAAAGGCCTGAGTGAGGCCTGTATCAAAGCTGAGTTTCTATGTCAGAAGCCTAACAAAAAAAGAATCACATGTGAAAAGAGAGAGAGAGACAAGGGGCAGATGCATCCCCAGTGGTCAAGTGCTACCGTAAAGGGACATCAGTTTGCCCTGCATGGACAGAGAGCCACTGTCTCTCGCTGCTTCACGGGGCTTAGTGTAAGTCACTGCACCTCTGCACTGCGTGTCTGCACCCCTGCCCTTCTTTAGGTGTGTGCACTACAGAAATATGTCTGCATGTATGTGTGCGTCGTATCCCGTGTGTTTGTGCATGCCACATATGTGTACAAGCATGTGCATGTGTGCGAATGTAACACGTTCCTCCTAAAAATCTGTCACTGAACCACAGAATCCGGAAATTACCAAAGACCTCAACTGCGAAGCATGACCACTGGTAATCTGACACCAGCAGAACTTTCCAAATGAATCATCTATGTGCAAAAAACTGAGGTAAATGAAAAGGCACACATACAAAATACAGGTATGAAACACACACAAGCAGTGTAAATGCAGACAAGATGCACTGCAAACGCTAACAGCTAAGCGTAGAAATGCTAGTGAGGCCAGTCTTGGAGAATTTCTCTGCTTATCTGCTAGTGTTTAATGTGAAAGATTAAAAAAAATCGACAGAACCGGTTAGTATTTTTTTTCCTTGGGATAAAAAGCAGCCAGGCTTGGGCAACGAACAGCCTGGGAGGTGAGAAAATGTCTGGACTGTCAATAAGCAGCACATCCTTCCTGAGTCCACCACAGAGGGGAGCAAGACACTAATGCTAAGTGTCCTTTACAGAGGCAGGCGGCCCCCCCAGGGGCGCATACCTGAGCCTGACGAGCTACAGGGCAGCAGCCAATCAGCAGCATCCCCACCCCACCCCCCCCTTCTCTCTGGGTATGTGGCCACACCCCTCCCCCAGCCTCTCCACCCCCGCCCCCAGGCATGCAGATAAGTCTCAACAGGTCGGGGGAAGTCGACATTCCAGCAGAGCTGTGGGATCCGCACTCTGCTGAACCCTGGCGCAGACACACGCACACGTGCAGGGCTGCTGCGGAGATGAGCCTTCATGCCGCGCATTTGCTGCGTGCTGCGTGCTGCGTGCTGCGTTTGTATATTGCAGTGTTCGCCAGGCGTCTGCACTGTCCTGTGTCATCAATTGTAATGTTCAGTGATTAATACCAGAGAAACTGCAATTAATTGTGGGACCAAATATCTAAGTGAGAATAATGTGTGTCACATTATAAAGGTTTACATTTATGAGAAAAGCTTAATATAAGGTAAAGTAACCAAATAAACCATAAGTGATGTCAGGAGACACTCCCACTGTATCAGAATTACTCAGCCGCTCAAGACTCACATTATTCCGTGGCAGAAGGTGTGGACCGGGGAGGGGGGGGGTTACAATAATTTTAACTATGCTTTCCATACTGAAAATGGGTTACGACCCAGTAGTTGAGAAACAGTGGCTCTACATGTAGTTAAATGAAAATCCCAATTCAAATAAATTTTGGTGGCACTGCAGCCTGACACCAGTAGGGTTGGGGGTTTGAACCCAGCCATGGTGTTGGGTGTCTATGCAGTCTCCGTCTGTTTGGCACAACTTCCTCCTACAAGACATGCAGTTGGGTTAACAGGCATCCCATAGTGTATGTTGATGGCACGTGTGTGTGTATGTGTCCTGGCGTCCAGCCCAGAGTGTACCCCAGCCTTAGGGAGCCCAAAATGCCCTCCAGCCCCCCCGCAGCCCCAGCTCAGCATCAATGTCAAATCGTACATTTCCAATGGATGCTTCTCTAATTTATAACATCAGAATATCTCTCTAACATGTTGCACTTAGTTTTAAAATTACATTTCACAACTTTGCCATCATTTCTTATGGTCTAATGGGAGAAATGGTTAATGGATAACAGAGATGCAATCATGTGACCTTATTTTGACCATTCTGTGCCCGGCTTCAGAACACACATTCATTCATCCATTTTCCACAGGACAGGATACCAACCCATTACAGAATTTATAATATTCTAAAATCACTAATCAGCAGGTAAACGGAATTAATGTGGCACAGTAAAAACATCACTGAAGTACTACCCAGCTAAAAGGACAGACTGTACCTCCTATGCATGACATATGCTATTATTTATGTATTGCATCATTATGCGTTTCTTAGCAGATATTCTTATCAAATAACCAACGGGAGATTCACCTGGAGGCCCATCACAGGCAGCACAGGGCCCAAGGCAGGGAGCACTGGCCCAAGGTAGTTAACACAGGGTCTCAGGAAGGAAGCACCAGGAACTAGCAGGGAACACAGGACCCAAGGCAGGTAGCACAGAGAACAAGTAGCCATCACAGGGAACAAGCAGGGAGTACATGACCCATGCAGGCAGCAGAGAGAACAAGCAGGCAGCACATAGCCCAAGCAGGCAGCAGAGGGAACAAGCAGGCAGCACAGGGCAAAGCAGGCAGCACAGGGAACAAGCAGGCAGCACAGGGAACAAGCAGGCAGCACAGGGAACGAGCAGGCAGTACAGGGAACAAGCAGGGAGCGCAGACTCCAAGCAGGCAGCAAGGAAACAAGCAGCCAGAACAGGGCCAAAGCAGGCAAGCACAGGGAACAAGCAGGCAGCACAGGGCCAAAGCAGGCAGCACAGGGAACAAGCAGGGAACACAGAGAACAAGCAGGGAGCACAGGGCCAAAGCAGGTAGCACAGGGAACAAGCAGGGAGCACAGGGCCCAAGGTAGTTAACACAGGGTCTCAGGCAGGAAGCACCAGCAACTAGCAGGGAACACAGGGCCCAAGGCAGGCAGCACAGAGAACAAACAGGCATCACAGGAAACAAGCAGGGAGTACAGAGCCCAAGAGAGCAGCACAGGAAAGAAGTAGGGAGCACGGGGAACAAGCAGGCAGCACAGGGTACACGGCACATACTGATGAGAGGTTGCTGATATGGCTGTTTTGTTGCTAGTAACCGCTTGAGTCTCTGTGACTCTGAGAAATCAGAGTGGACTCGGCCAGACATGGGGTCACCTGACCTGTTCCTGATGTTATTCACAGCCTCACTCACACCTTTGCTGGCCCCAAGAGGAGCACCTGAAGGAGATACTGGTGAGCATGGGGAAATCCCACAAGCACAGCAGTTCTGGGTCCATAAAGACACAATGTCCCCCCCCCCACCAAGAGCTAGCTCACCCCCCATAGCCATATTGACATAAGAATCTATAGCCATGTCATATAAGCAAAACTGGGGCGGTTAGTGCATAGGCTGTAACATCCTATAGCTCAGAGCCCCAGCAAACATGAGGACCCCCCACCCTGGGAAAGACAGAATGGTCAGTTAAATTGGTGACACCTGCGTGTCTCTGCTGCTGTTAGCCTGGGGACCAGTTAATCCTTCCCCTGAAGTAAACCTTTGCCTATGTGTCATTCTCGAAAAATGCTATTGAATTACCATGACATGTCAATTATATTATTCATAAAATACTGTAACACAATATGAACTGGCATGAAGACACGCTGCTGATCCATCGAAAAAGAAGCAAAATACTGTCACTCCAATTAATGTCAGAGCAGTGACTGAAAGGACATTGATTCTACGCAGCACGCTGACAGCCTAAGACAAACCCAGTGCGGGGGGGGGGGGGGGGGTCTGTCACGGATACGGAACTTAGGATGCGTGTCGTGTTCCGAGAGCCACAAAAAGAGGAAGTGAGAATGTCCCATTTCCTCAAAACTGCCTCTAAGAGATAGAAGCTAGCTGACAAGCCTCCGGACTGGTAGCGCGATTCGCCCATGACGGCTCCTCACTACCGCAGTGAAACACTGGTCAAGGAACAAGCTATTTAACAATGAATGACAATGAGTAATTAACCTTAATGGTTTCAATTCATCCCACCGTCCTGACCAGTGTGTCCCCAGCTGTGTGCCCGTCCCCCTGCCCCCCATAACACTGACCAGGATACCTAGTTAGAAGATGGCACGGGCGAAAAATTGACCCAGGACTTGGGGGTCCCCCCACATTCTAATTGGGGGGTGATTATCAATTGAAACATAATTTTAAAGTATACATTCATTGACAAAGCATGTCTGATACATGACAAATAAATAATTCTTATAATATTAAATCACATTTCATATAATTAAGCTTGTCTTTCTGGTTTTAAAAATACCCCTTTAACCCAGGCTATTCGTAAGAATACTTCTGCAGTGTTTAATTCTAGTTTAGGTACTATTTTGCTTTTGAAGAAAACTTCTGCCATGAATTCGTGGAAGTGCTGGAGGAAAGCAGCATTCCTACCTGCCCAGAGGCGCTCGGAGGCAGAGCGGGAAAGCCAGATATCTCCAAGGAAACTGATCTCCTGCCTGAGGAGAAGAGGATGATCTTTCTAAAAATGGCACCCGATGCACCCGATGCAGGGTCACATAGGCATACATAGGCAGGTCTTTTTAACCCTTTTTTGGACCCTCCCATTTTCTAATTTGCTATAATTTCCATGAGCGATCCATCTTTGCCCAGCTCCTTTAACTGCAGGGCCTCTGCTGCACATTACTCTGTTATGCACAGTTGACACAGTGGTTCAGTGAATAGCACCACAGCCTTTCGGACTGCAGTCTTCACCTCCCGTTCCCCCCTCGGTGTGAATGGATCTTGTGGGTCCCTCCCCCCCATTTTCATGTGAGTTTCCTCCAAGGTCTTCCCACAGGCCAAAGACATGCAGGTAGGTGAGTTGGTGACTGTAAAGCATCTATAGTGTGTGACAGTGCCCTCTGAGAGTGACTGTGTGTGACAGTGTCCTCTATGAATGACTGTGTGTGACAGTGTCCCCTGTGAGTGACTGTGTGTGACAGTGTCCCCTCTGAGTGACTGTGTATGACAGTGTCCTCTGTGAGTGACTGTGTGAGACAGTGTCCCCTCTGAGTGACTGTGTATGACAGTGTCCTCTGTGAGTGACTGTGTGTGACAGTGTCCCCTCTGAGGGACTGTGTATGACAGTGTCCCCTCTGAGTGACTGTGTATGACAGTGTCCTCTGTGAGTGACTGTGTGGGACAGTGTCCTCTGTGAGTGACTGTGTGAGACAGTGTCCCCTCTGAGTAACTGTGTATGACAGTGTCCCCTCTGAGTGACTGTGTGTGACAGTGCCCTCTGTGAGTGACTGTGTGTGACAGTGTCCTCTATGAATGACTGTGTATGACAGTGCCCCCTGTGAGTGACTGCATGTGACAGTGTCCTCTGTGAGTGACTGCGTGTGACAGTGTCCCCTGTGAGTGACTGCGTGTGACAGTGTCCTCTGTGAGTGACTGTGTGCGACAGTGTCCCCTGTGAGTGACTGTGTGTGACAGTGTCCCCTGTGAGTGACTGTGTATGACAGTGTCCCCTCTGAGTGACTGTGTGTGACAGTGCCCTCTGTGAGTGACTGTGTGTGACAGTGTCCCCTCTGAGTGACTGTGTGAGACAGTGTCCTCTGTGAGTGACTGTGTGACAGTGTCCCCTGTGAATGTGTGTGACAGTGTCCCCTGTGAGTGACTGTGTATGACAGTGTCCTCTGTGAATGACTGCATGTGACAGTGTCCTCTGTGAGTGACTGTGTATGACAGTGTCCCCTCTGAGTGACTGTGTATGACAGTGTCCTCTGTGAGTGACTGCGTGTGACAGTGTCCCCTCTGAGTGACTGTGTGTGACAGTGTCCTCTGTGAGTGACTGTGTATGACAGTGTCCCCTCTGAGTGACTGCGTGTGACAGTGTCCTCTGTGAGTGACTGTGTGTGACAGTGTCCCCTGTGAGTGACAGTGTCCCCTCTGAGTGACTGTGTGTGACAGTGTCCTCTGTGAGTGACTGTGTATGACAGTGTCCCCTCTGAGTGACTGCGTGTGACAGTGTCCTCTGTGAATGACTGCGTGTGACAGTGTCCCCTCTGAGTGACTGTGTGTGACAGTGTCCCCTCTGAGTGACTGCGTGTGACAGTGTCCTCTGTGAGTGACTGTGTGTGACAGTGTCCCCTGTGAGTAACTGTGTGCGACAGTGTCCCCTCTGAGTGACTGTGTATGACAATGTCCCCTCTGAGTGACTGCGTGTGACAGTGTCCTCTGTGAATGACTGCGTGTGATAGTGTCCCCTCTGAGTGACTGTGTGTGACAGTGTCCCCTGTGAGTGACTGCGTGTGACAGTGTCCCCTGTGAGTGACTGTGTGTGACAGTGTCCCCTCTGAGTGACTGTGTGTGACAGTGTCCCCTCTGAGTGACTGTGTGTGACAGTGTCCCCTATGATGACCTGGCCTACCACAGAGGGTGTCCCCTGCCTTGTGCACAGTGCCTGCTGGGAAAGTCCCGAGGCTTCATAAGGCCTAATAAGCAATGGATCTGTGATACTCATTCCTGGTCACAGCATGTACAGTTGTAGTTCATTTCATAAGCAAGTAGTCACAGAAGGACAAATCGGAAATTACATTCACAGTTCCAGACAATTAAATTCATTTCCATTGTTGCTTCCATTTTGTTAATTACCTTTTGTTGTTTACTAATCATGAAGTATTTTTCAATTTGACACATTTCCATGACCAGCCTCCAAATTCTAAAAATCTGTGCCAGTTTCACATAAAGCTCATTTGAAGTTCAGTTCAATTCCATTAAATTACATTCATTTTTATATAGTACCCCTCCCAAAAAAGGGTGGGCCCATGAAGCAGTACCAGGATTTAACAAGAGCGGTGAAAACCAGAGTTGTTACCATGATTATTCATAGCTAGATTAATAATTGTTATTTAATTAACTATGTGAATTAATCTAGCAACACGTTCCCAGTCTAACATGCCCGTTGCTCTCAATGTTCCTGATTGAAATGGTGAACCTTCCCAATCCCAAAAGGTTATGATGCATCAGTACTGTAAGTAGTTTCAGGCCTAATGGATTATAGTACAGATAGCAGGCAGGTGGCTGTAAAAGGAAAAGGCTGTATTTTGGTTTATACTAATATAGATGTATTCTGTTTCCATTTTACTCTACATGTCAAAGAACTTATTGTGTAGTCCTTTCAGTAAATGCCCACCTAGACTCATAGAAAACGATCAAAATTATTAACTTTTTGGATTGAAACCTGTAAAAAAAAAAAACATTTGAGCCAAATTTAAAAATTAACATTTTAGGCAGTGGCGATTGCTTATTTTCAAAATGGAAGGGGAACAGTGAGGCGTCGCGTGAAAAAAAGGTGAGGTGCAGTGACCAGTCACACCAGCAGTTATTGCTGGAGAAGCTTCCAGATGTCAGAGAATCAGAGGCAGTGATGAAACTCCGGAGGTAATTTGCTCTGTTAATTCATGCCTGAATATTTCTGAGGTTCACGAGATTTATTGTACAAATGAACTTTTTGATAACAACACATCCTGCTCTTTCTACCTCAACTGTGGCACAGCACTGGTGATTTGGCACCTACGAAAGTCTGGTCTGATTAATAATCAAAGTTCAGAGAGCCAGGGGTGCAGTGACACCTAACTCGGTCACCTCACAGCACTGGAGACCAGTTTGCATGTCACCTTGTGTCATTGTGGGGTTTTCTCTGGTTTCCCCACAGTCCAAAAACATGCTGAGGTGAACTGAAGTTGCCATGATGCTGGTATGGGTGAATGGTATGTTCCCTGTGGTGGGCTGGCGCCCCGTCCTGGGTTATTCTCTGCCTTGCACCCATTGTTTCTGGGATAGGCTCCGGACCCCTGTGACCATGTGTCAGACAAGTGCTATAGTAGAAGTTCAGATTGTGCTAGTTGCCATGTCTACAGGAGGAGGGGCTGTAGTTCTGTATAGAAAGTGTGAGTTCAGAAAGGAGCTTTAACTTTTGGTGGAGGGAGAAGGTTTGGCTTTGATTAGAGCAGTATAATGACCAGCCCGTAGTGTTGTTTTAAACCTCCAGGGTTGTGGGTTTGAAGCCCAATGTATTCCTGTGTGTACAGAGAGTGGCTCTGGGGTAGGGATGCCATTGTGAGTATTTTATTAACAAAAGAACCACTTGGCTTAGTGCTGAACAGGGGATAATTGAGAGACAGAGAGGCTGGGAACCAAAATAAAAACAGGGGCAAAGGCCAAGACTAGGAACACATCCAGGGACTAACGCTTCTGTAAAACGCTTTGGGTATCTTGAAAAGCACAATAAATGCAATATTCATTCATTCATTCATTCACTCATTCAGGAAGACAGCCAGAGTCTAAACAAGGAACTAGAAATGTTGGCTAGGGACTAGGAACAAGGACAGGGACTAGAAATGAGGTCTTCTTTGAAAGAGTAGGGGTGCTACAATGAAGTCCTGGCTAAAATTGCCCACTGTGGCCCTATCAAATGTGGCCTCCTAACCATCCTCTACATCTAATTGATGAATTCCCTCCTGCTCCTTCTCCACCTTAGCTGCTGTGTGGTGAGCAGAATAGCTGCTGTGCATCTAGATGGATGCTACACAGTTGATGTGGCTCCCCATTGCTTCTGTAACGTGCTTTGGGTGTCTTGAAAAGCATTATATAAATGCAATGTTCATTCATTCCCCAGCCAGAGTCTAAACAAGGAACTAGAAATGAGAGCTAGGGACTAGGAACTTGTGAGTTCAGAAAGGAACTAGAAATGACGCCTAGGGACTAGGATACCAAGCAGGTGTTTTGACAATATTAATAGTCAAACAGATTTTAGGGTCAGAATTCCAGTGATTGACAGTGCTGGAACCCTGGCATTTATGTTACAAAAACAGTTGTTTTGTTCCGTGACAGACTGGAGCCCCGTGCTGAGGTTCGAGGAGCTAGACTCCTCCACTGAATAAGTGGTCAGGTGGGCAGGTGACCACCCACAGATGGTCCATTTCACAAAATCTACAATATTTTGCAGCTCATATTTTACAAGTTGGACTACAGCATGTTCCTCTGAATTTTTAACCATATCAGTAAATCCAGTTTTGCACATATAAGAACATAAACTTCACAACCACAAAAAAACATAATTCATACATTTAAATATTTATTTTTAGTATGACATTGTTTTTTTCCCAGAATATTTCTTTTATTTCTGTACTGCCTACTTTAAAACTATGTTTACACTGTCCTTACTTTCTTTGCACTGTGTGTCACCAGTACACTGTGTTGGGTACAGTACACTGTACCCTCTCTGCATGGCACTATGCATACAATCATCTGTGCACTCTGTCCTTACTGCATCCACCAGAATGTCCCCTGGGATCCAAGTAATCGCAACCTTAATCTTGATAGGCCGACAATAAGCTAGCTTTTGCCTTTTGAGCCCTTATTGGTCTCATGGTCATACCCTATAAGGTGCTTTTTTTACAAAATATATAGGGAAAAACTGTGGTTTACTGTGTCTGTTCGAACAATCGGGTGTTTTCAGATATTTTTCCTATAATGCAAAATTATCTTGGAGCAATATGTTTTATAGTAATAACAAAAACTGAAAAATCGCAAATAATTAGATCATTAAAAGAGAATACTGCAAGGTTTTGGAAAATTATTGTATAAATCTTGTATAACTGTTATATAACCCTCTCTCTATATATGTATGTGTGTGTGCATGTGTGTGTCTATAGAGATAGATATACAGTTGTGGAAGAAATTAAGAGACCAATGTTTAGTTTTAAACAAATCTGCTATTTAAAATCCTGGTTTAATGGTGGTTCTGCTGCCTGAAGGCTATGCTGAGCAGCAGGACACAAGATAAAGCAGGAGACAACGGGATTGACCACAAACCCACCGGACAGAGGGAGGAAGAGACTTTCTAATGGCAGAGATGACCGCTAGCTTATCCGGCAGTGCCTCATGAATCGGAGGATGACCTCAAGTGACCTTCAGAAGGAATGGAAAACAGTAAGTGCAGGTGTGAGGTGCACTGCTAGGACAGTTCATATCAGGCTCCTAGAAGCAGGACTGAAGTCCCACAAAGCAGGGAAGAAGCCCTTCATCACTGAGAAGCAGTGTATTATAGTATATTATTATAGTATTATAGTACATTATTATAGTATTATACTATAGTATTCTGTTCATGATCTCAGGACAGCAACCTTCTCAGGATCTCATTGCTATCACTCTATATTGTCTCTGTCATTATTACTTACTGTTTACACTGTTATGCTGTCATCGTACAAAGCACTTTAACTTTATAACTGCATGTTGCCATCTGTAAATCTGTTCAAATCTATATTATATTCAGTTCAATTTTTTTTAATATATATTGCTTATTTTTTTCATATCCCTTGTAATCGTATTCTTGCTTATTCCTTCTTAAATTATTCTGATGTTGCTTAGTCGAAAGAGCGGTTCAGGATATATGTCACTGCATCTTGTATAACTATGCAAGTGACAAATATTGAACCTTGAGTCTTACTGTTAAGCCAAAGGTCTTTTTCTAATCTTTTTTTTTTTGGGGGGGGGGGGGGGGGAAGACACACTGCAAACTATATCGCATAAAACCGAGTCGCTCTTACACGGAATAACTTTGCCGCATGATCATGCGTAAGTGTGAAAGCGGTAAAATAAGAGCGTCCCACGTGGCTGCTCTCACACGCAGGCAGTGCGACTGATCACCATTCCAGCTCCTCGGTACTGGTATCCATCTCCTCCTTTGGAGCATGAGCCGTGTTTCTGATATTTGAAGTATCACTGAAATATCATTGAACCATTATTTCCGCCATTAAAATGAAATAACAATACAAGTAGTGATAACGACCGGTCTATTTTAAACATGCCGCTTAGCATACTATTTAACGCGCAGTTTCTGGTGGGGGAGGGATTAACGAACTGGCCGACTGAAAACTGCCCAGTCTCGTTGTTTTTATGCTATAGAAAACCAAGAATTTCCCAGCACCCAATATTTGCAAATTATACTCAGTTTTGCCAGCTCTGCAGATCGTTTTGACAGCACTGCCGTGGAAATGTTTATAAAAAACGCAAAGTCTAATAGTATTCAAAGTTATTTACTACAAATGTAAATCACATCGTACAATAAATGGAATTGCAACATGGAAGCAATCAAAGTACATGTAGGTTAGTCTAATTATGTAATTTCAGAACGATGACTGAGATAAAGAGAGCTGTAAACAGACATCAGCCGTATTAAATAGTTGTAATGACACAGGCACATTAAAGAATCAAATTTAAAAATGCAAATGATTTGTCAAGTAAACAGGGGCATTGCATGAAAAAATATGTTAGTATAACAGACACTGGTGTGAAGCTATGAATCCTAATGTTTACATAGGCCTATGTATGGATGTTTTACTAAACAGAAGCAGGATTTATGTATGTGTATGCCAGAACAAAATAAAAAAAACACACCATGCCTTTGGTTTCCGTAAACGTTCTTATATGTTTTGAATTTATTGTGGCAAAAAATAAAAACTTTCCTTCAACAGACAAAGGCGTAGCGGCGACGACCAACGTGACTTTTTCTGACGCCGCTTCTGAGTAGCTCAGTGTTACCTGGCGACATGCTGGCTGAGAAATAATAAATGTCTGTGAAGTCAAAACAGAAAAGCATTTGGCAATTTTGATTAACAGACGATCTCCTGGCTGATGACCACGTCAATTAAATAGAATTTAGCATCGAATTCTACTTCTAACTGTAAGAATAACGGGATGTTCTACACACCCTATAAAACCTTTAAGGAATGTTACACGTCCCGTAAAATATTCTGGTGTATTCTGCATTAATAATACAGATGGACGCTACTGGGCTTCTTTCTTCTACCTTAGTACCTTCAGACGTGCTGCCTCATCGCTCAGTCCCATTAACTGATTCCGTGTTGCTTTTTATAACTTCACGTGTGATGCTGCACACCGGAATAGCTATAATCTCTTGCTTAGCCTGTCTTGCAGCTTCTGCATGGATCTACTTTCTCCTCAGATCGCTTTGTCTCAGGTAAAGGAGCATCAGTGAAAATCCCGCCATATTAATTTATATAGACAGATGTAAACAGATTTCCCACTGAATAATATTTTTGACTATGGTCTAACCACTTATCTTTTACAATTGCGGAAGAAGGTGAAAGAATTTTGCTTCCGTTTCCCTATGTTTTTCTTTTAAAAAAACATTTTACTTTTTCCGTGTTTGACAGTGTAGTTTTAATGTATTTCATATACTTTCTTGCTGGTTATTGTGCAATTTCTAATTCTCACTTTACATTAAAACTTGAGTGACCGTTGTGGTCTTTATCTGCCAATTAAATAGTAGGTTAAGCCTACTATTTAGAGTTTTTAAATGAGATATTTAAAGTAAAACGAATTGCATGCCGTCATTATTTGGCTTTATTGTGCATTGTCATATACATTATTGTGTGGAGATGTGACAATATTATATAGGCTAATACCATTTTTATCAGTTAAAACCCCGCTTTTAAATAAAAAATAAATAAAAATTCAATATCACCACGTTGTCACTAAAATGAGTTTTACTTGAACATTTTATATGCGACAACATCGAATTTACCCCAAAACATACAAGGAGCAAGGATCTTTTAATAATAAAACGCACGAACGTACTTTTATAAATATACACTATTAAGGCCATGGAAGCAGTGGCTGCAGAATAATCTAGTAAATGACTAAAAGATCAACTTCCATTGTAATCCTCTGTTAACTTTTTAACAGAATTAAGTTTCCAGGGTGTCTGCCTGTGTACCGGAGTTACACATTAGCGCGGCGTTCAGACAGTCGCTCAATATTTCTCATGAGAACATTCCGCTCTGGGAAAGTCAGTTTGGTATTTGAATAGTACAAAGGAACCGCGTCTTTTTGATTGGCCACGGGGCGCACCAGTGGGCGGAGCAAGAACGTCAATCTTAGACAAGCACGGCCTCCTATTGGTGCAGGGCGTTGTGGGCCGAAACCTTCACGAAATATATCTCGTCCGCTAAGCTGCTGAAGCCGTTGATTCCTTGCTTGCATGCGGGAGGTTTGGGGCAGCTGTGCTTCAATGTTACTCTATAGACTTCACACTGGTCCTCGCTCCGAAGCAGACACAGTGATTTCACGTAAAAGGGAGTCCCGTTTCTTGGTAAGGGAAGAGGGAGAACACAAGCACGGCAGTCCGTGACCGACGCCATGGAGTGCGCGGTGGACGCACAGAGTCTGATTTCGATCTCTTTGCGGAAAATCCACAACTCCAGAACGCAGCGAGGAGGCATCAAGCTGCACAAGAACCTGCTGGTCTCGTACGTGCTGAGGAACGCCAGGCAGCTGTACATGAGCGAGAAGTACGCGGAGATCTACAGGATGCAGCAGTACGAGGAGGTGATGACGGTGTGCAACGAGATCCAGGAGTTGGACCCGCTTGATCTCGCCGAGGACGGTGAGGGGGGCTGCGTTAGCAGTGCTGGGGGCGAACCGGCGAGCCTCTGCGGCGCGCTGCATCCAGTGGCGGCTCCTCCGACGCCGGTTCAGGCGGCGCCAGGCTGCGCTGCGCTCCATGGCGAAGAGGCGTGCAAGGAGCAGGACTTCTACCGGAGCTGCTGCGCCGAGCCCTACCCCTTACCCAGCTGCGACTTCTCCCCAGCCGGTGCCCACTGCAACAAGACAACGGTTCTTGACCTGGACACGCATGTAGTGACCACGGTGGAGAACGGGTACCTGCACCAGGACTGCTGCGCTCCTCCGCAGCCGTGCTGCCAGGGCGCGCCGGCGCTCGCCAAGAAGCGCAAGGCGGACTTCGCGTACTGCGCCGAGGAGCTGCCGGACTTCGTGCAATGCAAGAAGGCGAGGTCCGACGACTTTCCCTGTCCGACATCCGAGCAGCTGGACTCCTCCAGCATTTCCAACCTGATCTCCATCTTCGGCTCGGGCTTTACGGAGCTGGTGAACCGGCAGGCGGACTTTGAGCAGTCCCTGAACGGACAGTTCTGCAGCAAGCAGGTCCTGGCGAGCCTTGGAGCGTGGACAAGAGCCATCGTGGCGTTTTGACTCCATGGCGTGTTAGTAGAAAAATAGTTAATGAAATTGTACAGAATTTAAGACAAATCGGTTTTATTTTTGCAAGAAGAGTACCTAGGCTATTTAAATATTTGAGCAGGTTTTGTCTGTTTCATTACCGTTTGAGATATTTGAGGGGGTGTTGGTGGTGCCACATGTGATGTGTAGGCTTTTCCTTTACATCTAAAATTCTAACTTCAAAGATTTCACGGCAATTTCAATGCTCATTAATGTCATTCCCGTTTAACAAACTCCAGTTTCGTTGCCTTAAACTCAACGCATACTGCTGGGTAGATGTGTCGCTACACACATTTTTTTAAGTGACTGAATGTTTCACTCGTTAAGTTTGCCTTCGTGGAAGGAATAAAAACGTTGACACCGTTTCGTACTAGAACACTACGAGAATGAATGGATATTTTAAAATATTAGTTTAAATGGGAAAAGTCGTTCTGCGTCTTGCTCAGACACCAGTGCTATTTTTTTTTTGTTGTAGCTTTTTCTTTATACACTAAATGGTAATTATTTAGAGAAACGCATATAGCCTAGCTATATATTGGCGCTTTTAACTTTTATTTGTTTTTCTTCCTGTTATTCGTGTTAACGTGAGCATCAAAAGTATACTCTGGGTTTTAGTTTTATCCAGACAACAGTGTAACGGGAATCTTGGCACATCCTGACGATGTGACCGCAACGTAGTCGAAGTATTCGCTAAAAAGTGAATGTGGGAAATTATTTTCTTTCCCCAGTGAAACTGTACTGTGTATGTATTTTTGTTTTTCATGATTCGTTCTCTTGTGGTCTTGACTGGGGTGCAGTGTGTTGTCAGAGAGTGGGACTTGTAGTCATCTTGTGTCAATTTTCCCATCAACCTTTAGATTGGCGTAATGACTTTTAACTACAACTCCCAGAATGCACACAGTACATAATTTGATCCATCCTTAGGTTTTAATAGCAATTTGGACTGCTGAGCGTCACTTTGTTTTTTATTTTCCCGGACTTTTACTGCAATTTGCTGTCTGATCCTTCACGGTAATTCACTATGCCAGCATTGGTTTCGTGGGTTTTAAGGTTTCTATTATTCTGACCTTTTGTTTTAAAAAGGCAGTTTGTGATTTCGCCATGCACCCTCTCAGTATAAGCACTATGTGTATCCAAATAAAAACCTTTTTCATTCTCCATATTTTCGTGATCATTTCTGTTCACACGAAACTGATACGGGATAAAATGAGTAAAAGTTGACAACGTTAACACCACCTAAATATTAATAGCTAGAGGCAGTTCTTGCTTTCTTATGTCAATATGTGGTAGGCCTTAAGATCTCAAAGGTGCGATATCTCCGGAATTAGCATGAAAGACAGTCTGCATCTTTGGGAAGCCATTCTTAAGCCGACCGTCCCGGAGTGGGATCTCTTGAAGCCTCTCACAGTAACTAGATAATGCTGGTTCTTGCTGATTCAGAAAGGCAAGGATTTTTTATCGATCACACCAAGCTAAGCGGATCCCAGAATAGTGCCAAGTTATGAAATCGCACATTTTAACTTTTGGCACAGCTGATAATGATCCATACCAGAATGTCACAGTCTGAGATTTTACTCTGACTAAAACATATTCATTCTATTCGTTATTGCAATAGATCGACTAGCCTACACCCTAACTAGAAGATTAAGTTTAAACTTGGCAGTAACTCATTGTGCCCACTATTTTACTGGTACCAGTAAGTAAACACTAACTTTGACCATAGTACAGATGTGTACATATTTCCATTTCTGTGACATGCGCAGAAATGCATTTACTCTTTCTGATGGGTACATTGTCAAATAACTTTAAACTGCAGGAGCACCTCAATGATAGTACTTTACCAGAAATTATAATCATGTCGTTTTTTACGATCCCTTAATATCCACGATTAGTCAAATGGGATCGCGTATATTGCATATTATAATGCCTTTTATCGTGTTGGATTTTTTCACGTCCAATACCATTAGATGCAGTGTATGTCTGCGCCTTATTTCGCATAGTCCAAAACAGCGCGCCGCTCACTTTCCTTTCTTGGCAGCACTTTCGGTTTATCTCTGCTACATGCCACTTGGTGGTGTTCTTCAAAATCAATGAATGAAGGTGGTATTAAAAAGCCCGTGAGCAGCAGCGCACGCTGACCTCGGCCATGCGCTTCCCCGCGTCTCCCGATCCCCTCCCGTCTTTTCCGCTTCGCTGCCCGAAACCTCCAGCGAATCACGACGAGATGCTGCAGGTCGTTTAGCTGAAATCGCTAATCGCCAATAGATCATTTCAGAGGTTCGATGTGCGTTATTTCTGTTTGTTTATGTTCAACATATTCATCAGTAAATATGCGCGGTGAATTTTCCTTCCGCTTTTTGGTGTCATTATTTGCACAAAAATCAACCAATGGATTTACGAGTTAAAATAAAATGTGTTGAAATTTTAATACATAGTTAGCATAACCTAATATTTTAAAATGTTAAATCTATTGTGAATGAGTTACAGTCTTTGGTTATACATTGTTTTTTTTTCTCGGAGCGACGAAAAACATACTTTCCTAGCCGAATTTTATTCTAAATAATTTTATAATTTTATTCATGTACCAGTTATCGTGTATTCGTCTTTCATTATAATTGTTTTTAAAGAACATTTCGCTCCATACCAAATATAAGCTAAAACGTCCCAGTTTTTCTGTTCTGAGTGGATTGGGGACTGATCCGGTTGGTGGACAATGAGTGCCTCCTAGCGGCCGCCATAAGAAATAGCATACGTCATAAAATTAGGTTGCAGCGCAATTTGCGTACTATGTTCTCGTAACTTGAAAAACTGTTTAGTCAGTCGTTAAAAATGAAGATACAAATAGCAAATGAGAACATCTATATAGTCAATATGAACAGATGATGTTACACGGACAATGTTTCTAACCAGGTTAGTCAGGTTGTAAGTTAACATTTATTCGCTGTATCTGTCTTCAGTGCGGTCCTGCCTATCCCTGATGAGGTGAGAACATGGGAAAGAGGGAGGAATACTGAACTCCTTACGTAATCAAAGATGAGTCTGCATGCACCACTGTTTAAAATAAGTGAACAAAGAAATAGTTTATTCACTACAAACTTGACAACGATCTATGCTAATGAGATCCAAGAGGTAGGCCTACACGATGCAAGTAATTATGGGCTTTGTACGGATGTTTATCTTCTAAGCTCTTGTCTTTTCAGTTTAATCACATTGTCCAGTGACTAGGAGACAAGCCCCATAAACGGCACAGATATCAGGCCTGCTTTCCAGAATCACAAGCAGAGCTTGGCTTCTGAGATCTGACCCAATGGCTTGAAGACACACGCAGTGTGTTAGTTGACCCCGGATGACCTGGGTAGTCTACGTGCTGCATTACCGTATGAAGTATATAATTTCACCTCAATCTGTTTTCACATTTACCGTAGTAGGCATCTAGGCCTGCGTGTAAAAAAAAAAAAAAAGAAAAAAAAAAAAAAAACTTAATACTGAACTTAGGCCAAAAACAAAAACAAATTCCATTATAGTGCTTATTATTCTGAATTGTAATGGGTGTGAATTTACAATTAAATGCATATGTAGTGAATTTTACATTTCAGAGGCACCGCAGATTTGCAGCAAATCAAGGATTAGGAACGTAGGATTGCGGGAGATCGCCCCTCGTTAATTTGCGAATGTCATGTGACAGGAACAGAGAGCCGACGCAAGACAAACGATTGAGGCGTTACGACCAAATTTAAAATAGAGATGATTTGCATTGGGCATGTATTTTACTCTAAGTCAATTCAAATCAGGATTGAAATGTCACCGTCGATGTCAGCATCATCTACAGAAGGCATAATATCCGTTAGACACCTTAACATTTCATGCCTAAATATTCGCTGGACATTGTCGTCTACAGACATAAAATTTGGGACTTAAAGATTCAGGACAGATTTTGTGTGGACTACCCTAATACTACGAAAGTCTTTGCTAAAGTCCCAAATCGGTATGTCTGTGACACAGCTCAGATGACTTAGGCTCAGTTAGGGCCCCGATATGAAAGAGCACTAGTTACATTTGTAATTATGTCCACTTTGTTCTGTGAAGTGGGTTTACAAACCCGGCACACAGTCACATCCCATGTGTACGCCGCGGCTTGTCTGCTCCGGGTGCCCTTGATTGACAACAATTCTTTTTCATACACAAACAATATCTTTATTGAGACTTTTTCCAGCTTATGTACAATTTTCAATAACGTAAATGCATTGAAGAATCAATGTTCTTTACTACCCAAAGAGTCTTAGCCAAGCGATGTTTGGATGGCACGCTTACCTCGGGCATCGCCACACTGTGCCGTCAGTGGATGAAACTAGCTCTGTTCAGGCAGACTGACTACAGGAATACGTAGTAAAATCGGATTTACTTTTTAATTCCGTTTACTTCCATTCACTTACATTATTTTACTCCCACGCTGTCAGGATATTTATATAAATAAATAGGTACACAGGTAAAAACAGCACTTCTGCTAATCCACACATTCAAACTGGCACACAGAATGTGATTGATCTTGGGGGGGAAATAAAAAAACTAGAGATTTGGTGGTGGGGGGTGTAAAGTGAAAATGAGGTTTTACTGTACATAGATTCCTAAGGGCTGAAATGTCCCCCTCCCTCCACGATTTTTGGCCACCTCCACCCGGCTCCTCTGACCCAGACGCAGACCCAGACTCATGGCTTTATGGGTTGAATGGAGAGCAGGCTGCCGAATTTGAAGTGCTGGATGACGGGGAACTTCTCCAGACACTGGGGGGAGAAGAGGACAGAGCGGTCACATGGTTGGAGGCTTGGTCTTGCTCTCTCAAATACAGAGATGTAGACAGACACCCGAGTAGGAACAGGTCAGGGAGCCAGAAAGGAACAGGCAGACTAACTCGGCATGAAATGTGTCACTCAGCTGCAGGACCGAGGACGGCATATTTGTGGAACATTCTAAAGCAGGGGAGGCCAGTCCTACCCAGAAAGGCCCATAATGTGGGGTGCTTTTTATTGCATCTCCTTACTTAGAGCACTGATTGGCTGAAGAGTCCTCACACCTGGGTTTGAGCAGGTCACACAAAGATGCTCCCCAAAGCCTGCACTACAAACTGGCCCTTTGCGGATCAGATTGCCCACCTCTGGTATACAGCCTATAAGAATGAGAATTATACTTAGCCGACTAGCTAACATCATTTAGCAACTGAACCCTGTGTGTCACAAACAAGTGTTTGACACACAGCTGGGTGACGGTTCATATACGGGTTAAATCATCTCAAAATGTGCAATTTAGTGAAAATGTGCAAAAATGCCACAGAGAATGGAGAAAAAAGGAAAAGAACCAGGAGTACAGGGCACCGAGGGAGGGGGAAATAAAGGCTGAGAGACAGAGTGAGAGACTGTTTGTCTCAGACCCAAAGGACGTGAGGGTATGAACTGTGTGTGTGCAGGAAGGGGGGGTGGGGGGGCGCGGGGGGGCTAACGGTTTTCTGGAAGCGCCTCAGGATGTGGGTCCCGGAACAGGAGGGGGGGGTCTGCATCTCTACTACTTAACCCTTCTCTGCCTGGTTCGGCCAAAACCTCCATCATCTCATCCCTGCCATACTGGGTGGAGGAGTAGGGGAACGTCATAACAATTAGGACATTGAGTCTTTATCACACAGCTCTAACAGTTACAGAATAAATAAGATGTTTTTGTTCCAGACATTTGTCTACAACAAAACGGAAAGTACAGATTCATCCATTCATATGCATTCATTCACAGGAGGGTCTGCGGTCTGTTCCAGGCAGCAAGGGAGACAAGGTGGTGGTACCTCCTAAGCAGGAGGCCGACCCATTGCAGAGTAAGCACATGTCCGCGCGCACACACACACACACACACACACACACACACACTTTGGGGGATTGACAGACGCCAATTCACCTAACTGCATACATCTGGACCGTGAGGGAGATTCACAGGAGAGAGATGAAGAGCATATAAACTGCAAAGCCACAAATCACGGTGGAATTCAAACCCCAAACCAGCGGGCATGTGGCTACAGTACCAGTCAGTGAGCTGTCCTGTGATCTCATGCTACCAAACTAGCACTAGCATTTGCAGGAATAAAGCAAGAGCGTACAGGCAGAAGAGTCAGCTCACGGGGGCAGCTTCAGCAACGTACCGAAAGCCTTTTCGGAAGCAGCAGCCCCACATCTGACTAAGAAATAAGGGTTTGGACTCACTGTAAAATACCCAGCCCACAGTGCAAGTCACAAGAGGCACGAAACTTCTGATTAAACATTGATTAAACCATTTACAGCAGCCGATTAAATAGTAATGCATTTCACACGGAGCCAAAGAAAAGACGCAGCATTAAGTCAAGACAAAAACCAACAGCAGGCGACACACGATGGATGTGTATTTGAAGTCAGGCCAAAAACAGCCCACAGACCGTATTATCTGGCCTAAACGGACCTGTCAGTCAGCCCACACGCTGGCAGGCTACCAATAGTAAGGGTAGCGAGAGGGCAGAGCTACCAGCTAACAGAAGAAGCACTGACTAAACAGGACTCACACAGCCAGTCACTCTCTTACACAAGGCCTGGTGCTCAGGTCAATTATATGTAAAGCTGCACATATGTGCCTTAACATGCGATTCTTTTCTGAGAGGTGCACATCCTGCATGCAGTATGCTAATAATCGACAGCTGTCCATGAAGCTGAACGTTTTACTGGTCAAGCATGCTGTTCCGGGGTTCACCAGCAGGGGGGGGGCCCAACTATCAGGATTTGCAGCCCATCAGGTCCCACATCACGGCGCTACCCTTACCTCAGCTTTGTACATTCTGATGAGTCCCTGATTGACTTTGGACCAGGTGGGCACTGCGCTGATGTTCCACAGCTGGTTTGAGTGTTCTGCAAACGGGCCAGTTTTCATCTGCAGGGAGACATGTGAGGGCTGAACTCATTTGGAGGAGGGGGTGGGTTACAAGCGTGTGCACACAGCTGCAGAATCTTCTCCCAAAGACCCACAGAAACCCACCGCAGCTTCCTTCAGGTGTAACCAGTGACAAGGACATTATAGCAGAGCACATGATCCACCATGTCCACAGTGCATGCCTGCATCTGCCTTTGCGACCGCTTACAGATGACAGCGTGGCAGATCCCAGGACACTGTCAGGTTAGATGACCTTGGCAGATGGGCAGGGTGAACTGTGGGAAACCTGCTGACATAATCCTGCAGGCGATCTTCTCACCTCATTAATAAACTTGATGCACTCCAGAAACATGTAGTCCTGGTGCTGTTCATTCACCATCTTCTCCTCCACAAAGTGCCTGGGCTCCAAGGTGGGGTGATCTGCAATGCAGGAGCGCTCAGGGAAGAAACGGCAGCGGCTCTCCACTAGGGGTCTCCCTTCTATCCGGCCGTTTACGCCTCAGCTGTGCATACCTATGAGCTGGGAGCTCCCCCAGATGAAGGGCAGAAACTGGAAGTCATCAAGCCCCCAGACGCCCTGGCTTCCTGCTGGCTCCATCCTATAGGTCTTCTGTAGCTTCCGCATCACTTCCAAATACCTGTAGGAGGCGCAACAACGGACACGGAAAGATCCTCCTTCAACAACCAGGAGGAGCTTATCAATCATTTTTGATTGTGTGCCGCTGGATCAGGGTTAATTTGGAGTTAATTTGGTGTCTGGCTGGTGACAGCAGCTATGGCCCTGAGGTGCTCCTGCGTGACGACGGGCAACTAAAGCGTGACCTTCCCCCCCCCCCCCCCCAGAAAGCCAGCCCCCAGAAGCAAATGCGCATACCGGTCAAACACCCTGAAGATTATGGCCAGCTGGTCGTCCACCATCAGGGCGCCGATCTTGCAGAGGCAGCAGAGAAAGGCGGCAAAGGCAGCCTCATGCCCTGCAGGGACGACAAAAAGCATGGCTGCCGAGTCGCATCCGCCAGTCCGTCTGAGGATGGGAGGTACCCTTCAGCAGAGGCCTGCTTCCCAGCAATCAATGATCCCCAATTGTAACCTAAATGTCAGTGCTTACATGAAAGCTGTTTTGGCTCTTTGAAGAGCTTACGAATCATCAAAAGGTGCGATCCATACTCATACACAGAGAGCTCTCTTCATTTTTATTTCATTGTATCCCATTCCTCTAGTCTAATTGATCCAAATAGTGAAAAATCGCTGCTGTTTTTACAGATGCATTGCCCGCCAAAAATATAATACTCACTGGCATCACCTGCCAATCATTGGCACATAATACTGTACTGATATTTTAAAGTTCAGTGGCGCCTGTGGTTCACGGACACTGTGGTCTACGAACAATTTGGTTTGCGACCAAAAATTATTTTGAAAAAAAAAAATGCATTGGTTCACGTACAAAATTTGGTTGACGAACAGATTCCTCGACCAGATTCCTTCTTTTGTACTACTGTAGCACCGGTGGGGTGCATGCCCCAGCGCGTCCCAGCATGCCCTGCGTGCAATTGTACACCAACAGGCAGCCAACGAGCACCGAACCCAAACACACAGACTGGAAACACAAGGTTGTCAGCCGCCGAACTGCAAGATGCACACGGTGGAACATGTACACATGCTAAATACACGCAAGAATCGGACCAGGTACAAGCACACGCGTGACAATAGGGAAATTAAACCATTAACATTAACAACAACAACAATACAAGGGTTAGGGACTGTTAATAAAGAGCGTGATTTCCCCGGCAAGCAAGTCTCCATGTCTCTCCCTGCTCCCGCGATGCCTCGGTCCGCCTGTCGCCGCACTGTTGCGTTTTTCTTTAAAAGTTTTTACGATAAAAAAATAAAAAATGAATAAAAATTATTATTTGGTAGGTTCCTGAATGAATTATTCGAATTTCAATGCTTTCTTATAGAAAAAATTGCCTTGGTTTGCATACAGATTGGTTCACAACCGCTTTCCTGGAACGGATTGTGTTCTTGAACTGCAGGCACCGCTGTACATCCTTGTCCCCATACGACACTAATTGAAACTCTCCTTAAATTCCACAAGGTCTGCCAGCAATACAGAATTTCCCACTGGGATCAATAAACTCTATCATAATCTAACTCATTACATCCACCTGGGAAAAACCCCCAGTCAAAAGTACCTTCAGTTCTATGCAAGATACTCAACTGCAGGTTGGGAAAACTTGCAATCGACACCAAACAGTCACCCAGCGCTTCATACACGAGACTCACAACAATGGAAACGAAAACGCCAAAAAAAAGGTGTGCATGTAACTGACAACTATATGTAGGACATTTACAAAAAGCAGCAGGTGAACGAATTACAGTACATAAGGAGAAACAGCACAAATTAACCTTTGAGCAGGAACTGGGGTTCTTAGAGGTGTATAAATAATTCATGCAACTAGAAGCTCTCAGCAAAGAAGCAATTATTGAGGATGTTTCCTCTCTCATAAAGACCGCTGACAGTCTCCCACCGCTACTCAGAGCGTGCCTACAGAGTGTCCTGACCTTCAGCTCCACATGCATCTTCTCAGAAACTCTCACACTGGCTCCCACGGAGACAGCGGGAATTTCCGCACGTGGGCTGGACCATGATTACCTGTCCCGTAATCTATTCTGGTGGAGTTCCCCACAGCCTCCTTCAGATAGACGGCTATCTCCGGGGCGGAGGCACCGAGCTTAGGGGGGATGATGGTGGACACCAGGGCCTCTGCCTCCTGCAGTGGTGGACAGAAACACAGCGACAACATCGACATCTTAATGAGGAAACGAAGCAGCTGCCACAGAAACAGGCAGCCAGCAGAAAATCTCCAGTGGACCTACTGCACTGAAAACAGACCTCCTGAAGTAGCGATCAAAATATTACAAAAGCTTCATAAACATATTAAACATTAACAAATGCATTAATGATTCATAAACAAAGGCCCATATATCGCTACATGTACCAGGGAACTGTGAAAGTTTACAGGTCACTGTATACAGTGTCACTGTATCTGGACGGCAGGTTGGGAATTTTATTGCCCTTGACTCCTTGAAGGAATCTTCCTCCTGGATTCACCCTGGAAAATTCAGCCCGGAGCCCCCTTCTCCTGCTTTTAAATGTTAATGGTAGTTGAGTGCAGCTATGGTGTAATTTCTGCATTGTGGGGCAGCCGTGCTGGGAGAGATGCTAAATATATGGCGGCGAGAGGAAATAAAATGGAAGCGCTGGGTTCAGAGCGTACCTGCTCCAGTTTACCATACCACGTCCTGAAGGCCTTGTTGCCAAAGCGGGACGGCTGGTCCACCGGCGGCGTCTCATCAATCCAGCGGTCCAGTGTGTTCAACACATCCAGCAGCTTCTGCACTGTCTGACATGGTGGGCAAGCAAACAAGTCAATCAGATCAATCAGTCGGATCATCGTCAGGCCCTAATGTCAGGAAGAAAGGTGCATGTGCAAAAGCGAAGAACATTCACACAATGCAGACAAACGTCCTGCATTTATTTACAATCACATTTGATTTAACTGGCAAACACTTCAATCCAAAGCAACATACAACTGAGAGCAAGGTCATGCAGCCCCTCGAGCAACTGAGGCTTAAGGGCCCGACTGTGGAATCACTCAGCTGACTGAGATCTGAACTGGCACCCTTCTGATCAAAGACAGTGAAGTAAAGCTTTTAAAGAGTTGTGGTTGGTTCCATCCAACATTAAGGAAACGGCACTATAAATAATATTGAGCATAAAATATTGAAAAACGTTTTTTTTTTTTTAATCATACTGTAAAGTGACGAGCGGAAAAAACGAAAACCCACAAGGAGACACACAGAGGCAGATGGCTAGTTGTTGGCTCTAAGGACATCAAACTGAGCAGCCGTCCTACCTCTGACACCCTGTATTCGCACGTCAGCTTCTTTCCCTTTACAGCTTCGTTCAGGGTCAGGATGAATCCGATATAGTCCGCATAGGCCTTGGGAGAAGATAAGTCCACATTTTAACAACAAACTAACCACGTGAGATCTCAAGGTCTTGGGGTATTCTGGAACTGGGGGACTAAGCAAGCAGCCCTGTGATCAATTATTTAAATCCCAGACACATTTATTGTAATTGTTTAATGGGGAATTATCCTGAAGCAACTGTTCAGGAGACTCTGAATTAATCCCCACCCCTGTCTCCCCATAGGTTTGCAACTAAAAAAAAAGTTTTTTCTGAAGGAATGTGAGCTGAGGTTTCCTCCTTAGTGACATAAGTCATCAAGATGGTGGGTGCCCGATATGAATCGCTTTGGGGCTGTATCCCCCCCTCCCCGGGATGTCACAGGACCCGTCATAGGACCCGCATGCCACAGGGAGCAGCACACCTGCGAACGTTTCCACTTGCCCATGTCGGGCACCATGTTGATCTCCTTCTTGGGGATGCAGAATTTGAAGCTGGGGAGCGAAGCTGCCGTGTCATCTTCAGGGGAGGCGCCTGTGGGGGTTTGGATCTTCACATTTTGGACTATTTGCGGAAAATGATTCACACATCCCTTAGATCAACAAGTTAAGCAAGTTATTCCAAGTCTCTTGACCTAAATATGCTTCGACATTAACTTTTTAAATTAAATATACTGGTCTAAATTAAACTCCCAGAGTAAAATAGGCCCTAATCTCCACAGTGAACATCAATAGTTGTAACCTGAGTCAAGCTGTAAAACACAACACTGACAGCCTTAGGGATTATTCTGTCCCTCTGATCAATAGCTGTGGTCTTCGTCCAAGCACATAAAATGAAAATAGACTGCTATGCTGTTGACTTATAACTGACCATACAGAGTACAACTAGAAAATGATTTGCATCTATTAAATAGACACAACTGTAAAATTTAAATATAAAGGGAGATGGGGCTCTTATACGAGGGCAGCTGTATATCTGAATAGAAAACCATAACATATAACCCTTAAGAGCAAGGCAGCCCACAATGTAAACTCTTACTTTCCTGTTTGAAGTAAGTTGCATTTGGGGAGAAGCCAAATCAATTCCATTTATTTATTTGGCAAATGCTTTGGTCCAAAGTGACATACAAGTAAGGCAGAGAATCGTCTGAATGAGGATATTCAAAAACCAGCACACCCAGCTAAAGAACTGGGACCCCGATCACAAAATTGACCATAATGTCACATTTCACAATACAAGTTTTCCTGACAGACCAAGTACGGTGTTTTATTATACAATTATGCATGGAAATTTTGTAATTTTACTTTGAAATCCATGAGCCCTTTAGTTGCCTACTCGCAATCTATATATCAGATTAAATTAAACCACTTACAGTGCTTTATTCATCAACTAATAAGAGACATCGGCTATTATGGTTTGCTAACTTGACGTTAACATTAACGTTAAATTATAAAGGTCAGACAATGCCTCATCGGTGCGCCATGGAGACCGGGCACCCGCACGGCTCACGTTATAAGAAGGGACCATATCATGGGTTTTGGATTTTACATCCTGTCGGTCTCAGGTTTCCAATTAAAGTGCACGTAGTAATACATCTGCGAGTACATAAAATTACTCTAATAAAGGCTATTGTACATTTGTTCTTTACAATGTATGTCTCTATCCTGCCCTGTGTCTGGCCACACTACTCACTTATTAAACTCGATAACCCCTAACGACTAGCCGGCTATCAGAGAGCCCGACTGCTATCACTAAATCGGGGTTAAGTCTTAAAAAACACCATATTACAGCTAACTGGTTACAGTCGCAGGCAGTATAACGTTAGTAACCGTTCCGGTTACCCACCCAAAACAATCTCGTCGTTAGTTCGCTGATTAACGAGTCATTAGGTGGCCGTACGAGTCACCTGCGCTAGTTAGCTGTACGGCATAGGAATAAAGTCGCTAAACAGAGACAGACTAACAATAAAAACTTCTTGAGAAATAACAGAAAAATAACAGCATTTACATCCATATCTGCTAGCTAGCTGCGCGAAAACACCGAAATGACACCAGTCAGGTATAACTGAAAAACTGAACATAAGACTTTAGTTAACCTGATTTAAAATATTTAGGGGAAAACGCACTATAACCAGCGAGTTAGCGAGGCGCGAAAAGGCAGCACATCCCTTACCTGGTCGCTGCTGCTCGGTCTCCGCCATGTTTGTCTGTAGGCGAAGATACGTCACCTTTCACCCCGCCTCGAGAGCGCGAGGCGCCGAGCGTGGCGGCGCGCGCCGCGCCCCGCCGTTTGCCGAAGCTCTACCGGTGTCGTCATTTTCATCATTACATATTATAGTGTAATGATACACATTTTTAGGACCATTTCGTAAAAGCTCATTTATAACCAAGACACGATAACGGCTTTCTTAAATAATAATAATAAAAAGATAACGGGTTTCTTGTAATGCTTGGTTAGGTTGTTCATTTGCAATGCATGTTACAGTTAATTCCGTCTTGGAATAATATCAACACTGCAACAGGCAATGCAAATACAATACGATATGTGACCCGTTACTGTATAAACATCAAGAACAAACTGTTATTCCTTTACTACAGCCATTTTTGAGCCACAGACCCTCGTCACTCAATTCAAGTCCACTGGGTAGTCTGTCATTGATCAACCTGCTTTTTCAGTTTGTTTCTGATATTTGCTCAGTGTAAGCGCAGATTTACCCCAACCCTCGGTCCCGTGAGGAGGAGCTCGTTCATTTCCCCCAACGAAGAAACCAAATGATCCCCTTTCCAGCCGCAAAGCAGTGACATGGCCGTCGCCGTATTTATCTGTGTCCTGTCGCTTTTGCCGGGCTTTGCGGTGTCCGGGAGAAATCCTGCCGAGGAGGTGAGGTCGGACTGCGGCGCTCGGCTGAGGAATGATCGCGCCTATTTGTGAAGAACTTTGATCTGTTTGACTTCTGCTGTATGTCCCCTTTCAGAATATTTTCTGTAACAGTTCCTCTAATACTCTAAAAGTTACTCAGATGCATGTTACTGATGTTGGTCATTTTCAAACGTCTTTTCAGGTTTTCGGGTTTCATTGATTCGTCTTGTTTTATAAACATTTCAGAGATCACAGGTTACACGAATAGAGTGATATTGATTTGGCTGGCAGTGTAGCTTTACAATTATTCTAAGAGCAAAAAACAGCCTTTATTTGTTTTTTTTTCAGTCCTCGGAGCTGCAAAGTTTTGGTTTGACATCCCTTGCCTCAGGTATGAGCAGATCCGTCGGTTATGAAGCGCTTTCCTTCTGACCTGACTAAATTACAGTGCCCTTTACATGTCTAAAGATTGGCGGTGTTCTTCAGGGGTAATTTAGTGTTCCAAATTCGAACCTTTTGCAGTTTAACTTTCTCTTAAATTAAGAAAATATACTATTGAACTATTGTACTTTAGTGGCCAACGCATCTGTAAAAATAGTAGATATTTCACTAATATTTGGATCATTTTCACTAGAAAAATGGGGTACAATGAAAAAAAAAATAGGAGAGCTCTCTTTGTCTGTATGAATCGAACCTTTGTGAGCACATGTTTCTTCAACAGCACACGTCAACATGACACTGAAATAAAGGGCACCGAATGATTAGATAATTGCCTGAAGCACTGAGCAGACGTCATGCTGATGCAGAGTTTCATGGGACTGTAGTGCTGTCATTGGATCCCTTTGCCTCTGGACCGGTCCCCTCCCCTTTTCTCCCCCCCCCCCCCCCCGCTATTTCCCAGGCACGGTGCAGCTTAGGCAGAGCTCCCCCACCCTGTCTGAAGTCACTCACCTGGAGCTTCTAGTGGTGGTGGGGGCCGATGTGCAGCAGGTGCACAGGCAGGACACGGAGCGCTACATCCTCACCAACCTGAACATAGTGAGTAGGTGGGCGGAGTCACCAGGCAGTGGGCGGGACTGAGAGGGATGTGTCCCAGAGGAGGCGGAGTCTCCCGCATCATCCTCAGGATATTTTGGTTTTGTCGGGTCTCTGCAAGGCGTCGGAGTTGCTCCGCGACACCTCGCTGGGGGCCAACCTGCGGATTCACCTTGTGCGCACAATCATCCTGACGGAACTAGAGGTAGCCATGGTCATTTCGCTCGTGTGGGGGGGTGGGCATGGGGGTGTGGCCGTCTGCAGGCTGAGCGACGCCTCCATCCCTGATTTCAGCCAGAGATCCAGATCACGGACAACATCACTTCCTCCCTGATTAGCGTGTGTGAGTGGGGGCGCAGGGTGAATCCCGTCAGTGACACCGATCCCCTGCATGCTGACCTGCTTCTCTATATCACACGGTAGGCCCCGCCTATACAGGACCAGGGCTACTGGCTGAAAGCTGATTGGCCCTTGCAGTGCCCTCTGCCCTGTCACTCACCAGTTCACAACAAATCACTGGTTGGCTCCTCTGCATGAATATGGCCCCCCTTCTTTAAAAAATCCTGGAATCGCCCCTGCTGTGGCCTCCCATACACATATGATTAGTTCTCTTTACCTGTTTAAAATATAGCTGTTTCCACATCACATACTACTTAAGGTCAGTACATAGATCTGTTCAGGAGACTCGTGAATTAATCCCCACCCCTGTCTCCCCATAGGTTTGACCTGCAGCTGCCTGACAGAAATAAGCAGGTGAGAGGCGTGGCCCAGCTGGGCGGGGCCTGTACCAGCCAATGGAGCTGCATCATCACCGAGGACACGGGGTTTGACTTGGGCATCACCATCGCTCACGAGATAGGTCACAGGTACAGAGGGCGGGGTGAGGTGTGGGCGGAGCCTCAAGTGATCTCTAGTCTTTGTACTTTTGACATAATTTGTCACAATTTCGAATTAAATTATCCGTCAAACACAACTCAGAAGATATTTAATTGTATCTTTTTTTCCCAGAAGACCAGTGAAAATGTTATAGTAATCAGTATTCTACTAGGGGGCGGCATGGTGGTTAGCACTGTTGCCTCACACCTTTGGGACCCGGGTTCGAGTCTCCGCCTGGGTCACATGTGTGTGGAGTTTGCATGTTCTCCCCATGTCGTCGTGGGGTTTCCTCCAGGTACTCTGGTTTCCCCCCCTCCACAGTCCAAAGACATGCTGAGGCTAATTGGACTTGCTAAATTGCCCATAGGAGTGCATGTGTGAGTGATTGGTGTGTGAATGTGCCCTGTGATGGGCTGGCCCCCCATCCTGGGTTGTTCCCTGCCTCGTGCCCATTGCTTCCGGGATAGGCTCCGCGACCCAGTAGGATAAGCGGTTTGGAAAATGGGTGGATGGATGGAATATTCTACTATTATAAGTCTTTCTGTCAGAGATGATGGCGTTTCATACTGTAGGTGTTACTGTACTGACTGCTTCCCTTCCGCGCTTTGGTGTCGCCCAGTTTTGGCATCAGCCACGACGGGACGGGCAACAGCTGTGGCAGTGGCGGATTCATCATGGCCACCGACGGCGGATACGGCAGCACGGACCTCACGTGGTCTCAGTGCAGCCGAGAGCAGCTGAGCCGCTTCTTCAGGTGCCCACACAAGTCTCTGGGTTACGGCGGGTTGCCATCCTTGGCCCCCTGACCCCAGCAGGCCCTTGGGTCACGTGAGGGGTGGTAGGGGAGTGGTGGTAGTGGTCCTTCTCCTGACTGACTCAGGGCTGTCATTGCAGTGCAGGTCACGCAGACTGCGTGAGGGACCTGCCCGTGGACGGGGGTTCCCTGCAGGACTGGAAACCAGGGCTGTACTACGGCGTAGACGACCAGTGCCGTATCGCATTTGGCAGCACTGCCCGGGCCTGCTCCTTCAGGAGTGATGACGTCGTAAGTGCAGCGTCGTCCGGCTAGCCCTGTGCCCCCTACTCACACAGTAAAGAGCTCCTTCCTCTTCACAGGATGCATGCCGGGTGCTCTCCTGCCACGTCGTCCCAGGCGATCAGAGCTCCTGCACCCGCCTGCTCGTCCCTCTGCTGGACGGAACCGAGTGCGCGCCCAATCAGGTGTCAGCCGGCAACACAGGGTGACCAATCAGACGGACCAATGGCGGATGAACATTAGGTGAAGTGTTTGTTTTCCGCACTTCCCAGTGGTGCCTGAAGGGGCGCTGTGTGTCCCCATCTCAGCTGAGCGGCGGCATTGCGGTGCACGGATCCTGGTCCAGCTGGACCGAGTTCTCCTCCTGCTCCCGCACCTGCGGAGGGGGAGTGAGCGCCAGGAGGAGGCACTGCAACAACCCCCGGTAACAAACCCCTGTCGCTTACGTTTCCTCTCCTGGGAGGAGGGTCCGCCTCGAAGGCACAGCAGTGTGACCCGCTTTGGGACTGACAGCGTTTTGGCTCATTTGGACGCCGCCCGCAGACTCCAGGGCTGAGGTCTTACACTCCTGTACTTCGTGCCACAGGCCTGCGTTCGGCGGAAACAACTGCGAGGGAGCGGACATGGAGGCCAGACTTTGTAACACACAGGTAGAGCCCAATAGGTCATGTTTGCAGCAGAACTTCCAGAGGCTGCTGCAGTTACTGTAAGCTGCACGATTCTCTGTATTGTCGCAGCACAGGCTCCATGCGTGAATCTGCGCATTTGTGTGTGTCTGCGTGTCTGCATGTGTTTGCAGTTTTGCTGTAAGGTTTTACCTTGTGAGGACATTTTCTTCAGGATAACCTCAATTCTGTGACTGCAGTGAACTAAAAATGCCAAAGGTTTTGCGTTTTGTTTCTTTACTTATGGTTAAGGTTAAGGCTGGGTGGGGGTTAATGCATGTCCCCTGGGCAGCCCTGCAGGGGGAGCCAGCTGGACTTCATGACGGAGCAGTGCTCCATGACCGACTCCCAGCCGCTCCGCCTGTCCCCCACCAGCGCCTCCCTCTACCACTGGGTCCCCGCCGTGGGCCATGTCACAGGTTAGTGTCCCAGGGTGCCTGATGAGCTGAGCTAGACAGCTGAAACTGCCTGGTCCCGCCCCTTGACCACTAACCCCCCTCCACACACATACCGTTACCTAGGAGACCTCCAATGCAGGCTGCTCTGTAGGTCCCAGGGAGAGGACTTCATGGTGAGCCGGGGGCCGCAGTTTTTGGACGGGACACGCTGCGAGCCCAACTTCCCACCCCCTCCTGGCTCCGTTCCCGCCTGTCTGGGGGGGAAGTGCCAGGTACAAACCTCCAGTTAGGATTCTATCTGTCTGTCTGTCTGAGTGTCTGTCTGTCTGTCTGAGTACCTGTCTGTCTGTCTGAATGCCTCTCTGTCTGAGTGCCTGTCTGTTTGTCTATTTGAGTGCCTGTCTGTCTGAGTGCCTGTCTGTCTGTCTATCTAACCTTCTAAGCTAACAATCATACTGATGATATAAATCCTGGGGTGGGTATATTATATATATGCAAACATCCATCCATCCATCCATCCATCCATTTTCCAAACCGCTTATCCTACTGGGTCGCGGGGGGTCCGGAGCCTATCCCGGAAGCAATGGGCACGAGGCAGGGAACAACCCAGGATGGGGGGCCAGCCCATCGCAGGGCACACTCACACACCATTCACTCACACATGCACACCTATGGGCAATTTAGCAACTCCACGACAACATGGGGAGAACATTGAAACTCCGCACACATGTGACCCAGGCAGAGACTCGAACCCGGGTCCCAGAGGTATGAGGCAACAGTGCTAACCACTGCACCACCATGCCACCCCCATATCCAAACATTTAAAGGTATATATACCTTTTTATTTATTTAGCAGGTGCTTGTACCCAAAGCGGTGTTCATTTTGAGATACCAGAGTTAGCCGGTCCCTGGAGTCCATGGGGGCTCTTGGCCTCGCTCTGGGGCCCAACAATCACATCACTCTGGCAGCACTAGGATGTGAACCTCTGACCTTCTGATCACAGGCTTAGCATCCTGACCCGCTGAGACATACATCGATCCTATATGCAGTACCAGTCAAAAGTTTGGACACACTTACCCATAGAAACGTTTATTTTTACTATTCTGTGCATTTTAGAATAATTAGAGCGAGGCCCTTAACCCCAGTAACTCCAGGGTCTGGCTGACCCTACTGTCTCCACTACACCAGTTCCATGAGGTGGCCTCCTGAGATGCTTTTCCAGGTGTCCTGAAGGAGGTCCCACATATGCTGAGCGCCCATTGGCCGCTATTCCTTCACTCTCTGGTCAAACTCCTCCAAACAATTTCTGCTGTGTTCAGGTCAGGTAGTGAGGTCATGTGATGTGACGTTACCACTCTCCTTTGTAGGCGGCTTTTGACTGAAATTGTAAAGGAATAAAGGAAAGGCATTGCGGTCTCAGTCCAGGCCTGTATGGTAGCTGCCTCTTTGCCCTGGACGCCCAGGGACCTGCAGCCGACCCCGAGTCAGTGGCGACTTTGTTTTCCGCTCTTTCCCCAGTTCTTTGGCTGCGACGGTCTGCTTCGCTCCACAAAGGTGGAGGACGCCTGTGGGGTGTGTGGTGGAGACGGCTCCTCCTGCACACTCATCTCCGACTCCTACGCAGAGGGTGCAGCTAAAGGTGCAGCAAGTCGAAGGGTCCAAACTGACGTCGCAATCTTGGGAAAAGCTTTGACTGATTTCTCATTATTTTTGCCATTTTGTCTATTTTGCAGAGTACATCACATTCCTGACCCTTCCACAGAATGCCACTCAGGTTCAGATCGTTAACACACGCCCCCTCTTCACACATCTAGGTGAGCGCCCCCTAAGGGTGGGAGGTCAGAAAAAAATTAAGAATTTTTTTATGATAATATTATTGTTTTTTGGGGGGTGTATTTAAATGACCTACCAGACATGTACACCACACATAACTACCAGACAAGCACTATCCACATAACTAATCCAGCAAAACGGTTAAGATCCAAGGATTAACAGAAAGCAGTATAACCTGTTTTGGAATTTAGGCACTAAGACAGCCTGAGTAAATGATGGTAATCAGTGCCGGAGCTCATAAAGACCGCGATGACATCATACTCAAAACTTGGCCTTTAGTAATGATAATGTGCTGTTAATTACTTAAGCACGTAACAATACAATCTATCAACACCTGTTGGTTATATCTGTGTAGTTCAATTCTTGTTCATTTTTGTCTTCCTTTTCTTTAGCGTCAGCATGCACTCCTCACTGCATCCACTCCTCACTGCATCCACTCCTCACTGTATCCACTCCTCACTGTATCCACTCCTCACTGCATCCACTCCTCACTGCATCCACTCCTCACTGCATCCACTCCTCACTGTATCCACTCCTCACTGCATCCACTCACTGACTCTGCTTGTTTATAAATATGCATTCTTTAGTTACAAGTTGCATTTATTCCAAAGGTTAACTCAAATTAATTTTAAATGTATAATTTTAATGTTATAATTTAACACTATATTGGGTGTTGCATTTGAGGTAGCAGAGCACAGACTGTTCTGAGACAATTCAATAAAATTTTATTTGTATGTTGCATTTTCTCAACATTACATTGTCTCAAAGCACTTTATATTATCCCTGTCCAAAGTCAGTGGGCACATTGGGACTCTCCAGGGGCAAGCAGAGGAAGTCAAAATGTCAAAGTCTAGCTGAGCTCTTCCACAAATTAAACCCTAGTCGTAATAATGTCATTGCTTACTCACCCACCATATATGTGTTTGTGCGTGTGCATGTGTGTGCAGCTGTACTGGTCCGGGGAAAGTACGTGGTGGCTGGGGGGGGCCGCATATCCCTAAACACCACACACCCATCCCCTCTGGAGGACAATCAGCTGACCTATCGCCTCACCCTGACCCCTGACCTCCTGCCCCACAAAGAGGAAGTGCTGCTGCAGGGGCCAGTAACGGAGGAGACACGTGTGCAGGTGGGAGGGGGGCATAAGATGGGCCACCCTTATCATTAGCCAATGATATGTTTTGAATTTGTGAGTGACAAGCGAGACGCTGTTCCAGGGGCCAATAAGATTTCAGCTTTATTTCCCGCAGGTCTACAGGAAGTATGGGAAAGAGTACGGGGAAGCCACTAGCCCCAACATCTCCTACTCCTTTTTCCTGCCTAGGAACTCGAGCTCAGTCAGGGCCAAGTGGCAGACGCGCCCCACTTCCTGTTCTGTCACATGCGGCTCAGGTAAGGCAGCCCTGAAGGGTCACATCTCATTTCCATTTCATGTTTTTGACTGAATGTGGTTTAACAGACAGATGTTTGCACCTGTCTCTTGTAGGGCTCCAGCAGAGCGCTGTCGTATGTCAGGATATAAACACGGGAGATACCTTGGCTGACTCCCTCTGTGAGGGGCACCCTCGCCCCCCAGGCCTGCGGACTCCCTGCCTCCTCTTGCCCTGCCCTCCCGAGTACAGTTACCTTTATGCCTAACCAGTCATGCACCAGTGTCATTACTGGCAAATTTCTCAGCGGTAAACCATTAACTCACCGGATCTTTTCACCAGATGCTGGCCGCAGGGACTCCCCTGTGAACACTGGTTTTGGTTTCAACCATGTATTTAAGTTTTTCCAGTTTGAAGAATTAGTAAATATAATACTGATATCACACAAACATGAACTAATCCTCCTTTGATGCCACCCGTAAAATTAAACCACAAGAAGATTCATTGAACATGGAATTTTGCAGGTTCTATTGGAGTAAAAAGGATCACATGTAGAGCACAAACACCCTTACTCTAACATCCTAGGTGGGAGACAGGGGCATTCGGGCCCTGCAGCGCCTCTTGTGGCACGGGGGAGATGGTGCGGCTGGTCAGATGTGTCCAGATGCAGGGGGAGGAGAGGCTCGAACGGCCAGCTTCTGAATGCCCCCAGAATTGGGTACCGCTGGCCATTCGCACCTGCAACACTGTTCCCTGTCCAGTAAGGTACGAGAGCCAGATCGGGCTCAGCGGCCGCTGTCCCAGACGCTTATTTTCAAAAATGTAGGTTGGCAGCAGATGTTTTATGTTCATAGAGGAAGTGCTACAGTCTGATTCTGATACAACAGCGTCTTATTTGCTAATGAGGTAGAACCTCCATGATAAAAATTAAGGAGCACACCCTGCCACCCTACTCACTGGCCAATCAGGTAGTCCAACCCTTATGAATATTAATGAGCAACCCCCCACCGTCCTACTCACTGGCCAATCAGGCAGCTCTTCCTTTATAAATATTAATGAACCACCTCCTCTCATCCTGGTTTCAGAAATGTGTGCCGGAAACAAATTTAAGATATAGCAATGGGAGTTTGGGGGGGGCTGGCACCGGCTGGATTGATGTTGGATGTTTGTGATGTGCTGGGGGGGCACTGCAGGTGGCGAGTCTCTGAGCCTGGGGAGTGTTCGGCGGTGTGCGGCCCGGGTGAGGCCTGGCGCGCGGTGACCTGCGTGCGCACAGAGCGTAACGTGGATTCCCATGTGGACGACACTCTCTGCCTGCAGTCCGACAGGCCGCCCAACACGGTGCCCTGCGTCGTGAACATCTGCCCCGTCGGCTGGGAGATAAAGGCCGAGGTGGGGGGGGCAGGTCTCCGCCAAAAAATCTGAGTGTGCATTTGGGGGCCAGCTAATCGAGTGAACAGAGTTTCTCCTGCACAGGTACAGGGGAAATACAAGACACTCGTCATGGCCCCGCCCCCACGGGCGGAGCCGGTCTATGTGTGGAGCCCCATGATTGGCCAGTGCTCGAAGAGCTGTGGAATGGGTAGGTGTGTCTGTGTTTGCTGGATGTGAACATAGGAAGTGCCGTGTGGTGCTGAATCCTTCCTCTCTGCAGGACAGCGGCACATATGGTACACGTGTGTGAACCACAGCTCCACGCAGCAGGTTCTGGAGATCTACTGCAACGGGTCAAGAAAACCGGAGCCTTACACACAACTCTGCAACTTCACCGCCTGCCCTCCGACGTGAGTGTGATATCACAGGGCTCCGAAACAGGAAATCAATAGGCAGGGACCACCGCACTACTGTGTCCTTCCTGTAGGTGGCGCTACCAGCAGGGTGCATGCAGTGCGACGTGTGGAGGGGGCCTGGCTCACCAGGTGTCGTACTGCTCCCATGATACAGAATTGGGGGGGGAGGAGATTGTGAGTGACTCCGAGTGCGCCGAGCCCCGCCCATCCGAAAGGGTCCTGTGTAACCCAGAGCCCTGTCCTGCCAGGTAACCACGGTAACACGGCGAGAGCGTGAAAGGAAGAGGCATTGCTAACGCTAATGCTAATGCTAACGCTAATGCTAACGCTAATGCTGACGCTATTGCTAACGCTAATGCTGACGCTAATGCTGACGCTAACGCTAATGCTAACGCTAATGCTGACGCTAATGCTGACGCTAATGCTAACGCTAATGCTGACGCTAATGCTAACGCTAATGCTAACGCTAATGCTGACGCTAATGCTAACGCTAATGCTGACGCTATTGCTAACGCTAATGCTAACGCTAATGCTAACGCTAATGCTGACGCTATTGCCGGCTAGGTGGAGAGTGCAGGAGGTGGGGTCCTGCTCGGCGTCCTGCGGCCTGGGGGTTTCCCGCCGTCGTGTCTCCTGTGTCCGCTTCGAGCAGGGAGCGGAGAGGGAGCTGACTGAGGACCACTGTCCCCAGGACCACAGGCCGGCCGCCACACAGCCCTGCCTGGTGCTCGTCTGCACATTCAGGTGGGAGGTGCAGGAGTGGAGTGAGGTAGGAGGTCACAGCCATAAAGGAAGCCAACCTGAAGCTCCGTAAACAGTGGGGTCAGACCCCCGATTTGATAGGGAGGAGGTATCTTATTGTCCGTCTTTATAAATATATTCAGCACGGATGAAGCTCTCGATCCGATTTGGTGTTTGCGAATAATGTTTTTTCCCCGAATTGGCAGGTTATTGTACAGCCCCTTGCATTGATCTTGACTTTATTTTATGTGTATGTGTGGGCCATTACCCTTGCTCACCAGTAGAGGGCAGCACCTAACAGACGATGAGTTCGGTGATATGTGTCAGCCCTGTTACGGTCACACGTTAGAGGAAGAGGCAGGTGCTTACCCTACATCAACGACCAAAAATGAAACGCAGCACAAAATTCAGCTATACCACCGTCTTGGATTGCAGCTGACGCTGGATTAAATAGCGGCATCAAAAATCTCTCAGGTTTATTAAACATTTCGGGTTTATTTGCAATATCACGCATTAATGCTTCCCAACCATTGATGCAAAAAACTGTTGCTCATGTTCTTTAACGTGAAGGAGGGTGTCTGTCGCCTTGGTTAACCCGAGGAAAAGGTATATATACCTTTATATGTCTGAGTTTGGGTGACCTGTTTGGGGGCGTGGTTTAGGTGTCAGGTGACTCTTACCTTCTCCCCCTCCTCAGTGCTCTGTGACCTGTGGGAACGGGGTGCAGTCCAGGGCGGTGTCCTGCGTGGGACCTGGCCACCCCCAACATCTGAGCCCGCTGCTGTGCATGCATCTACCCAAACCAATAACCATCCAGGCGTGCCACCCCCACCACTGCGTCCCCCCGACTCCCGAAGCCGCCGGGGCCACAGTGCAGCCCTCCGGGGCCACAGCGCAGCCCTCCACCCCGGAAAGCCTCCCCACAGGCCCAACTCACCCCACCCCTGGCGATCAGGTCACGGGCGTGGTGTCATCCAGCACTCCGCAGGTCACCGTGCAGCTGACGACCCCCCCACCGGCTTCTACAGTCCCCACCCAGACCAGTTAAGGGCTCCTCCCCATTCCCATCTATCCCCGAGAGGCCGGGAAACTGATCATTTTGTCAATCCCGGGCCTGTCCTGCGTCTCCTCCCCCCAGGTCCGTGTGGGCAGCTCCTCCTGCGGGGGTCAGGCCAGGTGGACCTGAGTGGGGGTACCAGCCGTGACTGTATCCTGACCATCGGGCGGCCGCTGGACGAGGTGATCCGTGTCACCGTGGAGTTCAGCTCCCTGGACTGCACCAGCAGTGGGTGGCTTATGAATAACTGTGACGCTAATGCTAACGCTAATACTAATGCTAAGACTTACTGCTAAGCTCCTGTAGGGCAGAAATCATAGAAACTGAGGAACATCTGTATTTAGCAGAAATCCCTGCCCCTCCCCTCACACTGTCGTTGTCAAACTCTACAATAATATTCCCCCAGGGGGTGCAGTGGATCAGTGGGTCCAAGGCCGGGCCAAGGCATTAACAAACGAATTGACGCCATAGTGCCCAGTGGCCACTAGGGGGCCCCCCATCTGACCAGCTTGTCAGGAAGTGACGGAAGACGACATATGGCAGCTAGGTTACTTGCATTCTGCTCAGGGCCCGCACAGGGCTGGGCTGGCCCCCGAGGAAGTCACGGTGCAGCTTCCCGCCTGCAGACGGGGTCTTTGCATGCTGCCTCCAGTTCTGCCTGTGTGGAGTTTGCGTGTTTCCCCGTGTTTGGCCAGTCTGCTTTCCTCTCCTCCAAAACCATGATTAGGGGAATTGGGCTCTCTGAATTCCCTGTACAGAGTAATGTAGAGCACCTATGCCTTGCGAGAGACTGCCCCCCCCCATCCAGGGTGCCCCCTGTCTCAGGCCCTGTGCTGCTTATACAGAAGATGGATAGATTTCCTTTCCCTGTGATCAGGCCAGACGGGATTTAAGGCTCCATTTCATTACCCACTGTTTGTGTGCAGGGGAGTTTGTGGCGTTTTACGACAGGCTGATGCTGGTGAAAAAGTGCGAGCAAGTCTCAGGCTTTACGGTTACCAGTCACACCAACGTCCTGCTGGTGCGGCAGGGGCTGGTCACGCCCGGCAATGGGGTCCTGCTCACCTACCACAGCCTGAAGTCCACCAAGAAAGGCCTCTACAGAGGTGAGACGGCAGAACGGGGAGGGAGAGCAGAGGCAGTGCTGACAGTGGGATCCATTCTGACATCAGCCTTTCATCTACACCTGGAGTACTTCATCTACACCTGGAGTACTTCATCTACACCTGGAGTACTTCATCTACACCTGGAGTACTTCACCTACACCTGGAGTACTTCATCTACACCTGGAGTACTTCATCTACACCTGGAGTACTTCACCTATACCTGGAGTACTTCATTTACACCTGGAGTACTTCTCGTACACCTGGAGTACTTCACTTACACCTGGAGTACTTCTCATACACCTGGAGCACTTCCCTCTCAACTGTTGAGCAGAACTATCCCATCATGCACCGGGCTTGTGTCCCATAACCTACTTATTCTAGTTAGGACTAGATTGGTACTATATAGTCTCAGCACGTATTCGCTGAAGGATGGATCATTTTATCAAATTTATCAAAACTATAAACAAAAAAATGAACACAAAATGCCCGAAATGTCTCACAAAACGATCAAAACAATGTCATCATCAGCTTCAGATTGATACAGACACACCCTTCTGACGGGAAGCACCATCTCCGGCATTTTCCGCGTCACAGGATGTTGACGCCTATGGTAACCCCATTGTGCTGTCTGCCCCAGACTGTGACCGGCAGCTGTTCGGGCCGGCGGGCAAGATCGTGAACCCCACGAGACCGGCAGATCCGGGCAGGCAGGCCTGCCGCGTCTTCATCAACACCCAGCCATCCACTCGGATTGAGATCCGGGCCCTGAGTATAGAGCCAGCGCTGGAGGGCATTACGACCCAGTCCACCTTCATACTGGTGAGTGGTATACTTTGGCGGGGGACACTGAGATGCCCCCCCCCCGGCAAATACTCAGCTCCTCTCTCTCCCTCCCCAGATCCGGGACGTCAGGGCGATGAAGACCACAGTTTTCCTTGGCAACCAGTTGTTCCTGTGGCGCTCGGCTGGCAGCGCTGTGGAAATTGAGTTCCATGGAGGCTTCCTGCAGCATTCTGGGAGCTTCCGGGGGGAATATTCTGCCATCTGACCTTGAGTGGCTGTACTGTGCCCCTCCCACCAGCCCCACCCATCTCCCCAGGCCCCACCCATCTTCCTCCACAGGCCCCACCCATCTCTCCCAACAGGACATTTTCTGTCATTTTTCATATCAGTGCCGATACCATTACCACTCATGTGCTAGATTCCATAAACAAAACGTAACAAACGCAATTTAACTTCAATTGAGGTTACAGAAGACACATGTAACTTCTTGAAACTTATTTTATTGAATCTCTCCACAAGATCTGCCACCCACTTTCACTATAAAACAGACAGATGTGAAGTTTAGTAAATGTGCAACTCTTTCTAGACAGCTAATAGTTAACTACCTAGTTATTGTTACACAAAATGTATAAACAGGGACAAGTAAACATATACTGAAATTTCCAACCAACGAACCACCAACCTGTTTAGAGATGGGGGTCATATGAAATTAAAACACGATTTGTATACATTCTAATAGCCCCTTTGCAACAAAAAATTGAACCCTTAGAGAAACGTGTAACACTACTGCCAATTGTACTGGGCGATCCCTGTGTAATTATACACATTTATTTAATGTCAATGACATTCCTACATATCCATACACTTTATGGTTCTAAATCTGCTTATTTTATACGTAAAAGTGAAATGTGCAAACGTGATATTTACAGGGGCTATTGATCTTAATAATAAAACTCAGCATACAAACACCGATGCTCGAACCACAGGCATCTTCCTGAGCGAAACACCACACTTCTGTTTTTAACAGAACCTTCCCCGCGACCCAGTAGGATAAGCGGGTTGGAAAATGAATGGATGGATGGATGGATGGATGTTAACCTTTCGGAGAAAAAGAAAAAAAAACTATCTAAACTGGAGGAAACATGGTAACATCTCGGTGACCCTCCCAATGACTACACACAAAGTAATGCACAGCTTTGGCCAGCAGGTGGCGTGGTGGTTAAGGACTGAATGAATGATTGCAGGTTCAAGCAATCGGGACGAGAGCGGCTGCTGGTTCCTGAACACAGTAAGATCTGTAAAATGGCCGTGTTTTATAAATGTTCAGCTGAAGCAGGTAAAGCAGGAAGGCAAACGGCGCCGATAAGATCCGTCCCACCTCTGCCCTGCTGTCAGGTGCTTGCTGGGATGATAGAGGAGCAAGTCCTACAAGCCCGCCCGCCCTCAGAGTCTGGCCTTGGGCGTCTGCTCCAGCAAGTCCCTCATGTCCAGTAGTGCCTCCTCTAAGCCGCTCGCCAGCTTGTTGGCGTTGGTCTCTGCGCAGCTGTTGAAGGCCGACACAGAGAAGTTGATGTGCTCTTCCATGGGGTTGTAGCAGACGCCGTAGCCATCAGGGACCATGGGGCCAAAGCACATCACGCAGTCCGTCTTTGCCGGGACCTTAGGAAGGTAACCGACATGAATCACTGGCTAGAGCAGTATTTCCCAACCTCCTTTTTGGGGACCCAGAGGTGGTCCACGTTTTTGCTCCCTACTCAGAGCTGGAAGGGAGCAAAAATGTTTACTGTCTGTGGGTCCCCAAGGACTAGATTGGGAAGCAGTGGTCTATCAGATGCCTGATGTCCCCACTATCAGCCGAGCTCTACATCACCTCATTAATGCCAACCAGCTGCCATACTCTCCTGTGTCACATTAGCGTCAGTCCTCACTTGGTTCTCCAGGCACCTACCTGGCTGGTGGAGAGGTTGTAGTGCAGAGCCACCGCGTAGGCAGTGTCCATGAACATCTCTGGCATGGAGGTCAGGTCCTCGATGGCCTGGAGTTTCAGTCCCAACAGGTGCCTGTCGATGGCCTGACCGTGAATGGCCTAGAAATACACAGATAGGCCCATGAGTGGCCGCCCCATTCTGGAATGTTCCATAGCTGTGTTTGTCAACCCAGTACTACACCAGGCATTCGGTGTTCTTGACTGTTTGAGGCAGGTGTGCCTTGACGTTTCAACCAATCATAGCCTTCCTCACCCCCCTTTGTAAACAGCAAGCATCCTGGCACTGATCTCTAGAGGAACCGGGGGTGTGAGCAGTAACCAGCACAGGTTAAAGAGCTTAAACGTAACCCCCCCCTTTTAGGTATCTACCAAATTGCAGCTTAACTCAGCACTATATTGATTTCATGGTTCCTCAGCGCTATAGAATCTGAACTCATGTATTCAAACACCACACATCCTTCCTTACATTCACCCTCATGAACATCTTAGTTATTGGAAGAAAGTGTTTTTTCTCCTTAGAAGAATAATTCATAAATAATCTAAAACTGAACCAGCCTCAAAGAACATGGATTAAATTCTTGCTGTCCCAGGAGTCCATTTCCCTTTCATACCAAAAACCATGTCATACCGCGAGGCTCCATCTTGGCGGAACCAGATAGAGATCCGTTAGCACCGTCAGCTCACCGTGATGATTAACTTAAGTAACAGCTCAGGATAAACATGCAGAGTGTTCTCGTAAGCAGAGAAATAGCTCACTTTATTAGCCACCGAAACAGAATTACTTTCATGTACAGTGTAGGACAAACAATAGATTGATTTTACATATTTACATATCACAGATCCTCTAAGATTATCCTGGGTTTATTCATGTTTTTCCAACAACCCAATGATTCTGTGAAACACCAGGACTACTCTAACAGTGAAGTGAATGGGTGTTTCTCAGTAGGCGTACTTGACTGCACTTATGTTCTCATACACCCGCTTTACGTCATCTTCCATTTCCGAAGACCAGTTCCAAGACTAAGTACAGAAGTACGGAGGACGGTAAAAATTCCCAGGTGTCGTTCTTGCCCCGCCCCCAAATATTACTGGTTGTACGCTCGCCATAAGAGACCAATACCACGATTCATTGCTCCCCAAGTTTATTCTTGAGAGGCAATTTAGCAAGGCTGCTCTTGCCACAAATACGATCTTTGCATTACTGGCATTGAAAAAGACCCCACAGTTGAGAGACAGGCAGAGTGTCACGTGACCGACGATGTCAGCATGCAGCGCTACGAGAAGCTCACCATGTCCGTGTACGCCCGGTGGGCGCGTACAGCCTTCTCCAGCATCTCCACCTTCTCTGTATTCTGTGCACGGTGAAGTTGGTGGGACAGAAAGTCAAAATATAAATACAGAGCATACTGGTGATTAGTGTCCCTGCAGAGACACCATACGCGACTGACCGACTTGGAGGGGTCGTCCATGGCCTGCACAAACCGCAGCGAGTCCATGGAGGTGGAGCGGATGGTGTCGGTGCGGCCCAGCCTGTACATGCGCAGCGATGCGCTCTCGTAGGTGGAGCAGCAGATGTGGTACATCCTGGAAAGAACCGCAGGTGCGCGATTAGGGCTCGTTATGGCAAATATTAAAGCCCAGCTCCTCTGATGCTGGGCCTGCTTTTATTTAAATGCACGAAGGGAATATCAGAGTCACAGTACGTGGATGTAAGAGTGACTGACCTGAAGTAGGCCAGCTGTAGCGCCATCTGGATGAAGCCGTCGGGACTCATCTTGTGTAACTTGGGAACATTTTTCCCAAAGTGAGAAAACATGATGACCTTCATGTCCAGATCATGCACCATTCTGGGTGGGGGGGAGCAGTATATAAGACCATTAAACACCTCAACACTACAACTGACAACAACTGCATCTGCACGGTACATCAGGCTACATCCCCGCAGGCCAGAGGATCCAGAGGCCTGTTCTGTGAGTTTCACCCCTCTGCATTGTCCCCTAATAATCTGTTAATTAACCTGAGATATAATTAACAGTGCAGTCATAATGAGTTTCCCTAAAAGGCACATTTACGACCGGCAGTGGGGATATTAAATTAGCTATATAACAGGCACATAATTCATTCCTAGACTGAACACTGTGTCGGGATGCTGCCAGGACTCGGAGCGCTAGTTTTTGGTAAATTTCTGCAGCCGTTCTTTATGGTATGTGAAGGTAGGGGGCGCCACCACAGGCGCTGGCTCACATGTTCATGTTCTGCTTGGCTTTCTCGATGTCCTTCTTGATCTCCGGTGTGATGTTGAAGCGCAGTTTCTGTGGCATAGGCAGCGGAATCATGGGAGAGCGGACCATCTCCGACTCCTTCCTGTCCAGCGCGACACACAAAGACACAAACACAGTGAGGCTCAGTGGGAGGAGAGTTAGCGGTTTAGCATGGCAGGTCTCTCTGACCAATAACAGGGCTTTAAGCAAAATTTGATCAGATGAGGGGGGCCCCTAGTGGACACTGGGCCCTAAGCTGCCAATGAGTTCATCTACGCTTTGGGACAGCCCTAAGTGGGGGAACCTAAATTAGTGCATGCTGACCCCCAGTTATTAAAAAAAAAAGCCCCCTCCCCAAGAGTATAAAGCCCTGAATCCAGCAACAGGTAACTGACAGTGCTACACACACAACTGCTTTTCCATTCTCTCTTTCCAGGATTAAGTTCCCCACATGCAGTGCCTAGTGTCCCTTCAGAGATTCCGTAGCATAAATCCCTTTCAATTAGCTAACCCAGATTTTTAGGTGATTCAATAAGCTGAAATGTAAAACCCACAACCACCATGCCTCATACTGTCTGTTATTTGCAATTCAAAATTTAGTCTCACACTATATACATCATATTAATGGGGCGTTATCTCCCTGGAATACTTTATACTTTATTTACTAACAGTTTATTTACCAAGTGAGTATTGTTAGTCGGTGTACTCATTTATATGCCTTTAACCTTGGGTTATGCACCAAACCCTTTTTGCGAAAGCTGACTCTTCTGTTGCGAAATCCCAGCACAGCTACATGACAAACACTAACGGTCAAAAAAGTAAGGAAGGCTGAAGGGGACGAGAACGGCCACGAGGGCCCACACGCTCACACCAACACGCTCACACCAACACGCTCACATCCACACGCTCACACCAACACGCTCACACCAACACGCTCACACCAACACGCTCACACCAATGCGCTCACACCCACGCGCTCACACCCACGCACTCACACCGACGCGCTCACACCGACGCGCTCACACCGACGCGCTCACACCCACGCGCTCACACCAACACGCTCACACCAACACGCGATGCAGATTCTGAGCTCAAACTCAAATCCTGGAATGTGAGATGGAACCAGGGAAGACATGCATGTTACTGACACCCCCCCCCCCCCCGACGGTGACAGCGTGCGGCAGCCATGCCAGCTCCTCCAGACACACAAGCGCATGCGTGGCCTACTGAGCGACACGACCGCGGTCACCAGTGGCACTTTGCCGCAGCGTCTCCCTTACGTGTAATTAACCACATGGTCCACCAGGGACATGATGGGCGGCCCTTCTGCAGCGGCGTGCTCATAGATCAGACCACATGACCCGTCTTCTCCAATTATAAACTGCATACGGTGAAACATTAAAGCACAAAGGCAACGTCACGCAACATCGATGACCTGCTGGTATGCTGTGAGAGCACGCGGGGCTTTATGACGCAGTCCGACGCGACTCCTCCGTGCAGCTTCTCACTGTTGGGCTTCGACATGATCCAGTAGATGAAGACCCACCATATTTGTGATGCTGTCTGAAGCAGACCATGACTTTCCAGCAGTAACACTCTTCTCTTTCCTAATGCAGCACCACCTTCCACATGGCCCCTCCCCCTACGTAGGACCACCTACCACATGGCCCTATCCCCTGTGTAGTTCCACCCCCTATTGTACAATGGCCCCTCCCCATATATAGCACCTCCCACTGCAGTGGTCCAGCCCCCTACACATTAGCCCCTCCCCCTCAACATGGATAGTGCCCTCTCCCCCATGTCTCCAGCCCCAGCTGCCCGCTTTCACCTGCAGGGTCTTGTCAAACCAGCGGTTGCCGCTGTTCCAGCGACTGCCCCCGCCGTGCAGCATCTGCATGGCCACGCGGCTGCGGTAGAGCTCGTCGGAGACACGTGGCATGGGCGCATCCAGGCACACGGTGAAGATGCTCTTCTGGATCTCCCTTACTGACTCCTTGTTGGTCTTATCTGCGTGAGCGGTCATAAGAAACACTCTGAGCAGGCTGGGCCTGAGGCATAAGCCCCCTCAACAAGTAATTACAGCCCAGCAGCCACTATATGCTGTCTGTCAAAATGGGACAGTGAGTAACCTAGTGCTTACTGCTAGTGCTTACTGCTAGTGCTTACTGCTAGTGCTTAATGTTAGTTCTCCTAATTTATAGACATGCTAAGGAAACAAACTGTAAATATTACAGTCTAATTCTGAAGGCTAGGAACTGTCCACTCTTCTGGTGGCTCCTTCGTCCAGCCATAAACAAAGACAACTCGGGCATTTCACATCTTGTGCCTCTAGCGGCCCCACATTCCCTAGGCCGCCCTGACCCACGCGCCGCTGGCCGACGCCCCCACCCTTGATGAGGCTGGCGTAGGCCTTGCCCCAGGTGTTGCGGTGCTGCGAGGTGAGGATGCCCACAGGCTCCTTGTTGGTCTGCAGGGAAGAGTTCCAGATCTTCTCCAGCTGCATGTAGATCTGGTCCACGGTCAGCGGAGAACCATCGCTGTTATACACGTCCAGAGTAAAGAACTGGGGAGGGTCGAGGACAGAGAGGAACCCAGAGTTAACCTGGGGGCCAGGAGTATACAGCCTTTTCTGTGAAGATTACAAAATGTGCCAAACTGAATTACAACATAGACACTGTCTGCATGCATACATATGCTCAGCGATCACATTATTTGTATAAAACCTAAGCACCTTCTCCCATACACTTTAAATAATTTGCCGGCACTTATTGGCGCTGTTTATTGTTATTATTGGCGCAGTATTACTGTTAAATCGTTTTTTTTATTCTGCAGAAAATTAAAATAATAAAAGTCTGTGTTCCGTTTTGTTCGCACCTGATCCCCCCAACAACTAACAAAACTTTTTGTTCATCCTCTATTGTATTGGTGTGGCGCTGAAGTTTTGTATGAAATTATCTGTGAAGTTCATCCTAAAAGCTTTTTGCATCTCCCACGCTTATCTAGCATAAAGGTCCAGGTTCCTGTTGTGTGATGTGAAAGCGACACACGGAAGCGGCCAGGACCTACAGAAGTTCCTGTTGTGTGGTGTGAAAGCGACACACGGAAGCGGCCAGGACCTACAGGAGTTCCAGTTGCGTGATGTGAAAGCGACACACGGAAGCGGCCAGGACCTACAGGAGTTCCTGTTGTGTGATGTGAAAGCGACACACAGAAGAGGCGAGGACCTACAGGAGTTCCTGTTGCGTGATGTGAAAGGGACACACGGAAGCAGCCAGGACCTACAGAAGTTCCCAGTCAAGACGCAAGAACTACATTTCTAAACTTTGGTGGGAGCGGCAGCTAATATTACGGGGCAAACTGTGTCCCACTGTCACTGCAGAAAAACATCATTCATCTGCTTTGTGTTGTGTTGACATGAAAAGTGATGATTACTGTCTGTTCATCTTTCTCTCCATGCCCTTATAAATGCATAATCTATGAGATTGTTGGAATGAGTGAAAGTTAAATGCTATGAAATATACCTTATTATCATTAAAAATGGAAATTAAAATGATTGCTAATAACACATTACGACAGAACTTTTGTGACCACAATCACAGACGAGAAAGTGTAATGTAACCTCTGGTAGGTAGTGACCCCTGGATAGCGGGAACATCCCATAATACCCGCCGCTTTGGAGATGCTCTGACCCAGTCGTCCAGCCACCACAGTTTGGCCCTTGTCACTCACATCCTTACTCTAGCCCATTTTTCCTGCTTCCAACACATCAGCTTCAACAACAGTTCATTTGCCTGATATATATCAGCACCCTTGACAGGTGCCATTGTAACATGACAATCAATGTTATTCACTTCACCTGTCTGGATTTAATTTAACTTAAAGCAGTTATTAATTAGTGTTGTTCAAGTACGGCTCAACCAACAGTTTTATTCTGCAATACATGGCATATTTCATACGATATGCAGGTCGGGCCACGGCTGTTTGTAATAGTTAATAATGCTTAATAATAGCTGTTATTTTGTTCACAAACACATTTAGCAAACAAATAAGATGCGATGCTCAACAAGGGCATCACTGCATTCACGTGGACTCTGGGTAGTACTGGAGAGAGACTCAGGATCTGTCAGCAGTGTGTACCTACATATCACTGCATTCACATGGATTCTGGGTAGTGCTGGAGAGAGACTCAGGATCTGTCAGCAGTGTGTACCTACACATCACTGCATTCACATGGATTCTGGGTAGTACTGGAGAGAGACTCAGGATCTGTCAGCAGTGTGTACCTACACATCACTGCATTCACGTGGATTCTGGGTAGTGCTGGAGAGAGACTCAGGATCTGTCAGCAGTGTGTACCTACATATCACTGCATTCACATGGATTCTGGGTAGTGCTGGAGAGAGACTCAGGATCTGTCAGCAGTGTGTACCTACACATCACTGCATTCACATGGATTCTGGGTAGTACTGGAGAGAGACTCAGGATCTGTCAGCAGTGTGTACCTACACATCACTGCATTCACGTGGATTCTGGGTAGTACTGGAGAGAGACTCAGGATCTGTCAGCAGTGTGTACCTACATATCACTGCATTCACATGGATTCTGGGTAGTGCTGGAGAGAGACTCAGGATCTGTCAGCAGTGTGTACCTACACATCACTGCATTCACATGGATTCTGGGTAGTACTGGAGAGAGACTCAGGATCTGTCAGCAGTGTGTACCTACACATCACTGCATTCACATGGATTCTGGGTAGTACTGGAGAGAGACTCAGGATCTGTCAGCAGCGTGTACCTACACATCACTGCATTCACATGGATTCTGGGTAGTACTGGAGAGAGACTCAGGATCTGTCAGCAGTGTGTACCTACACATCACTGCATTCACATGGATTCTGGGTAGTACTGGAGAGAGACTCAGGATCTGTCAGCAGCATGTATCTACACATCACTGCATTCACGTGGATTCTGGGTAGTACTGGAGAGAGACTCAGGATCTGTCAGCAGCAGGTATCTACACATCACTGCATTCACACATCACTGATCATGGGGAGCCCCCCTTACCTGGAAGTTGTGCACCACGGTGACGTGTGTGGGTGGGGTCTTGCTAGTGGAGTAGTTGACCACACTGTCCCGCTTGGTGCCGGGGACGCGGCAGGACGAGAGCACGTGATAGTACTGGTTCATGCAGAGCGACTTCCCCCCCAGGGACTCCAAAGGGAGGGTGTCACTGGCCCAGCAGGAAAAGCGTAGATCGGGGAGGGGGTATGTCACTGCTCAAAATAATCAGCGTCTCCCAAAACACTGCCAACAGCAAGATCCCCAACTTACCTGTCAATCATGGATTTGAAGTCCAGCACCCCTGCGATCAACTTAGCAGCATATCTATAGAGAAACACAACAGAAAGACATGCAGTTAGGTCTGAACTGGCTATAGCGTGTAAGCGTGCGTGTGCCCTGTGACGCACTGGCATCCTCTGCAGGGTGTACTCCAGGCTGGGTGAGCCTCTGGGGCCCTGTGAGCCTGACCAGGATAAGGGGTTGGACAGCGGATAGATGGATTTTATACTTTCTACATTATATTTCTTCCTGGCCCCCTGTAATCTCGCTGCAGAAGTTCCCAAATCTAAATTCTTTTCCTTCATCAACAAAGTAATTGATATTACCGTTGCTATAGCAACACCCTGGTCAAACCCCGCCCCCTAGGAACACCAACATCTATCTCAACACTCCCCCACCCTCCCTATCTGTATCACATAACCCCCCCCTGCCCCCAGAACACTGCTAATTTCTTTAATGTTTCCAGATTAACCAAAAGCAGCTAACAGCTGGATATATTAGTGAAGTCAGAAATTCTGAACACTCCCTACCAACAACCTTCTGGTCACGACAGCTCGCTGCTAACTAGCAGACCACCACCTGCGCCCTGAAGGAAAATCCTCTGTGGCCCTTAAGACTAGCAAATACGTCCTGAATATGTAAAATGTTCACAAAATTGTTTTAAGTGCCCTGTTGCTTTTAGCTGCCACAGTGTTCACACACAGACGCCGAATTACACGGCATATTTATATACCTAAGGGAGCAGCTCTGCCATGTGATGAACAGCCAAATATATATATACAGTGTGTGTGTGTGTGTGTGTGTGTGTGTGTGTGTGTGTGTGTATATATACATATATATATATGGTTAACACTTTACATGACGGAGCACAAATACTCTGTAATAACTCAGTTGCTACTTGAGATTTACATTACATTTACAGCATTTGGCAGACGCCCTTAACCAGAGCGACTTACATAAGTGCTTTAAGACGCTGCGATGAATTTTTCCGATACTACCTCAATAAGGACCCAGGCTATGAATACCATCATGAGACGCAATACAATTCATTAATGGTGAACAAACATGAGATCAGTATTTAACCTGTTATTCATTACTTGTTCCTTCAGTAGCTCACAAAGGCTTACAGAATTAACAGATATAGTAAGAAATATAGTAACTGCTTTGGATAAAACATGCGTCATGATTCATTAATGATGAATTAACATGAAATCAGTATTAACTAGGACTAATTAACTGTGGTTAATTTTATACATAAAAAATAGCATAATATTATATTATTTGTGGCCTGTCAAGTGTTACCAATAAATGCATATACAGAAAGAGATTTAAAAAACTGGAAAACGGCAAATACTGTGCTGAAAATAGAGATGATAACGGCAAGACAACATTGAGGGTCGAGCCGTTTGGGATTGAAAGACCTCGTCTGACGGAGACTTTAAATAGAGCGCGTGAAGACAGAAGTGTGTACAAAGGTCAGCGTGACACCTGATCCTCACAGCTCCATCTGCCAGGCAGCTGCATCATGAAAGAGAGCGGATCACCACCCAGGATTACTTTGCTGTACCTCTGAGGTATTCCATTTACCCCCGAGGTCGCAAGTCGGAGCTGGGAATGACGTCATACCCGAGTTTAACCGCGTTTCCGTACAGCAAGTCACAGAGGCATGTAGCAATACCAGGGACCTGTCTCAAAATACGGGATTAAACTGCAGCCATCACTTCTGTTGATGAAGGGCGCAGCCATCTTGGAATCTGAGGTCAGAGTTGCAGAGGCTCCTCTGACTTTCCGAGTTGGAATTCCAACTTCAGGGAGCGTTCCAGTTGAAATTTCCGACTCGGAACTCGAAATTTCCGGGTTCAAATGGAACACGGTATTAGATGCAGACCAATGGCATCCCTGCACTTACAAATAATGGATGGATTCACTAAAACATGGATTAATTTTGCGGAGCTTTGTAGGCATAAAAAAGTGACTAAATGCTCCTCCATTCAGCTCACTCACCTCATCTGGCCCTGACGATCCTGGAACTCTTGACGGGGTAGGACCACCCCCGGGCTGGAGTAGACCGCCACAGGCATGCGGAACTCCAGATAGGCTGTCTGCAGCCACCACTCAGACAACTGTACAGGCAGCACAGAACAGGATCAGAGAGGGATTCAGGATGGGATTTCAGAAGCTCCAGTGAGGCTCAGATTGTAAAACCACAGGATTTACAAAATCTGAGAAAATGACACATTTAGACAAGGATACCACACACAATCTCATTAATAATAATACCTGCTTTAAGGTAAAATACAAAGAAAGAATAGTATGGTTCACTGGTCGAGTGCATGACTGTTGCTCTGAGGTTGAGAAGTCCTGGGTTCAAACCCCCCTCAAGCTCATTTTATGGAGAAGTGTGTCGCTCAGTGGACTAGAGACCTTTGCCCATATCATGGGTCTCAATCCTACAGCCAGCAGACTAATCATTTGACCAAGACCCTAAATTCCCACCTGCTACAGGAGCACATTGCAAAGTCAAAGTAACTTTATTGTCAGATTTCATCAGGGAGGAGCACTTTCGACTTCAGTCGACCGAGTGCAAAGAAATAAACAGAACATAATTTATATGTGAGACATGTATTTAGACAAGACATCTTCAGACATGGACATAAGACATTAAAATACGCTCTAAAATACCAGTTGTGCAAACGGGCACGGTGGTTGACCCAGCGCTCTATGTCTGCCGTGTCGTGGCAGATTCACGCACAGTGATGACTTATATGCCCCTCATCAGTGGCTATCCGGGCGCCCTCCTACCCAGTTGTCCGTCTTGCGCGCCCTGCGCTCCAGCCCCTTCTGCAGCCGCCCCCCGACGCCGCCCGGCTGCGCGAACTCCTCCACCAGCTGCCGCGTGTGCTGCAGCTCCTCCGTGCTGACGATGGGCTCCAGCACGGCCAGGTAGCGCTCACACGTCTGCTGCAGCGGCGGCACAGGCAACTTGGGCAGGGTCTCCTGGCGGAGCAGGCAGCGGCTCGGAACCCGCGCCGCCAGCACCGGCTTCAGCAGCCGGCCGGACCTCGCAACGACCGGCAGAGCCTGTGGAAACGGGCCGTATACAGTCACTGATAAAGCAGGACACAAATAATACATTTCGTTAACATAAGCTTACTAACATAACTGCACGTTCGTGTTCATTACGTATTGGTTTAGAAAAATTTGCTAAACTTAATAGTATATTAGGGGGAAAGGCGTAGGTACAATGTCGGCATCATCACGTGACAACGGGGGCCCGTGTGAACTTGGAGCAGAACCGCTGATGCGCAGTAAAATTTCAGCTTCGATAGCAGCAGCGCTGTTAAACTGTCTATTTGCAGCTCTTTGGTTTGCTGTGTTTTCTGCTACGCTTAAGGTAGACTACACAAAGTACAGCAGTGGGTCGGATCCTCCAAGGCTCAAACATACAGCGTGTATTTGCAAGTTATCATCGGACACGGAACGCTGCTCCACGAAAAACGCTTCATTACATGTCTGATACGCGTTATTTAGCTACGGCGCAACAAGAGAGACAGGAAACCAGCTGCTACGCACGCAGTGGGCAGATCGGCAAATTATTATTATTATTATTATTTACTGTCATCGCTATCAAGCGCGTTAAAGAGCAGAAATCTGCTACGGTCACGCCATAAAATGGACGGTACCATCAAATAAAGTAAACGTAAACAACCGAGTCTAACCTTTAGAAACCGCAAACCCTGTTGAAAATGCACGAGCCATGTAATGTAATGAAATACTATTTCCACTCACCATCGTTTTTGTCAGCAATCCCAGCATGTTTCCGCAAAGCATGGCCCTAAATTCAGGGCTCGATCTTTGTGTTAGAAACAAGGTCCTTCGCCGATCCAAGGACACGGCAGTCTCTGCTTCTCCCCTGCACAGGATTCGGCTGCTCCTCCTCCCCCCCCCCCCGGCCCCCTTTCTGTCACCTTTCTGTCCCATTCCAGCCGGGCTACACTCCCCGGGGCCCATCAAATGCTCATAGAGACTCGTTCATTATCAATAAGGTCATTTTGTTCGCCTCCTTGCTTTCCGCATCGTTATAACTTGCACTTTCTGAAGTTATTTTAAACGGACAAATGTCATGCTGACTTTAAACCTGACATTCTGCTGAGCTCTTTCGTAATGAACCAAATAAAACAGATTTGATCGGAGACTATTAACGCGGTGCACTTGATATTAAACATCTTAACTTATATTCGTATCCCTGTTTGAATGTGCTTGCACGTTATATAAAGCATAAATCTCCAGTTCAGGTGGTATCATTAACCTGCATCATCTAAACACTCTTTGATGGGGAGTTTCTTGAAGGACAAACTCGCTCAACAGCACGATTCACATGTCCATCCATCCAACATCCAACTCTTTGGCTACTATAGATCCATCCATCCATTATCTGAACCGAATCCGAGGTCGGTTCTCCCAGTGGGACATGCCCGGAACACCTCACTAGGGAGGCGTCCAGGAGGCATCCTAATCAGATGCCCGAGCGACCTCATCTGGCTCCTCTCAATGCGGAGGAGCAGCGGGTCTACTCTGAGTCCCTCCCGAATGACTGAGCTCCTCACCCTGGCTACTATAGGTCATACGTGCTTTAGTTAAATGTACTGTGATTCTGAAATGAAATTAACCATGTACTTGTCAGCAGTCAGCATGGTAGACAGTGAGTAGCAGCTTACTATCATCAAAATTATTAATAGTTATTAAGATTTTAAAATGAGTTGTCCAAATCTCACAATTTACCCGAATGCAGAGATTTCAAGGTTGTCAGTTTGGTCCAGGTTTTCCTTGCACTTTACGGTGGGTTATTTTTAGGTTGCTGACGTCACATGGTTACAGACAGGCTGGCACCCTGTTGACTCAGCTCAAAAATGATAGATGAAAGTAGCTGGATTTTCGTGTCACAGCTGTTGGGGAAACTGCTGCCAAGTTATTCAGATCCAAGATCACTGCAGGATCCTAAAAAAAAGCCGTTTACAAACCAAAGCGGATAGACACTATTGAGTCCTAACTGAGAAGAAGGTGTTTTGTAGGGGAAAGCATTCCAACGTCTCTGTTCATTGTATTTGTTCGCGAGCATGATTATCATTGCGGCACAGTGTTAACTGCCTAAAACACATATTCTAGTATAATTTTGCAACAATAAGCGTCTATTACATGGTGACGTCATGCATACAAATCGTTATCTGTAATATGAAGCGCCCTACTTTGGCCAAATATGCTGGGTGAGGCACTATATAGCAAATGGAACATTTCTTAAATTAACTGAATCAAATTAAATATAAATATTCATGTTATGGTGCCAGAACAACAGCCTGTGCGTGCCTGAGGTTGTATACTTTTTCAAGGTTCCCGCATCAAATTGTATCTTATTATGTTGATTTGGTAGTTTAATGGTGCCAATTTCCATGATATTTTTCTATCTACCTTATTTTGAAAGGTTTAATTGCTTTTCAGTAATGGATCAATGACTTAATTATTTAATTGATAACGTAAATTCGGGTACAGCAGTGGTTCAGATACATCTACCTCCATAACATTTTCCAATAAGACCATTTCTGTTGCCAACTAAGTTTCCTTCCTTTCCTTTGGGAGGATGTTTCCAAGACAGAATTGTATTCAAAAAATTGTTATACTGACAAAACTCAAAATAATGGTCCCTGAGAAAATGGTACACTTCACGCTGTGAAGACGTGGTGTTGGGTCTTCAGGCAGTCATCTTCTTCAACAGAGAATTCTCTGAGTACCCAGGCATACAGTGACTAAGAATCCAACCCAGCTGCCTCATTGGTGTCTATCAAGTGTTGAGGAGTAGCAGGAATATCTGAAGAGGAAAGCACAGCAAGAATGGCTAGAAGCACCCCTGTCATGGGGGGGGGGGGGGGGGGGGTCTGGGATGCATGTGACAGCTCTGGAAGAAACATTCATGACATCACACAGGATTCAAACGCCCAACCTTGGACATATGGAGTAACAGTTATAGCCACTGAACCGCCATTATCTGGTTAGCATGATCAGTTATTCAACCTTATTTTTTTTCTCACGTGTCCATATAATCGATGATTGCATGTTTAGGGTTTCATTAATTTCGTGCCGTGTTACTGGTTTTTTGTGGGCCTCGCTGTTGACCGCCAGTGACAGAAGAAGCAGATGTCGCACTATTCCACATGAGGGCGCCATACGCCTAGCCTCTATAGAGAGAAACGGACGCTGTAGCGGGTTAAGTCTTGCCTGAACCGTCTTAGCTTTGAGCTGGTGACCATTAACTTTGAATGTGGCTTAATTATGCAGACATTCTTAAGCCACCGTTAAGAGTATTTTCTCCATATCGAAACTGCAATATAGTCAGCAGCAAAATGGTTCGTGTGTGTAATTCATCTCTTTGATTATGCGAAGCGAGGTGGTATTCATTATTAAACGGGCTTAGTATACAGGCCGAGTTCAATACCCCGCCTGACAAATGGTTTCAGCAATTCTTTATTCTAATTATCCCAGCACTTCCCTCTGTAATCCCTCGATTGCCCGGTTTGCATTTCTTTTAGACTGACTACCACTCCAAGGGTATTATAGTGATAGATGAATCCAGGATTTTTAAATGTTGGACACCTCTACTATTGCAGATACTCCAGACAAAATAATGATGGGAAATAATTAAGTAATTCTGTGAAAATCCGAATGATCGTAGGCTTCCTGTCCAACTAGAACACTTGTCGGTGATGTTCTCATTAAATTAAACGCCGAATTTAAGAGCTCAATAGAGGACATGTTTCCGATATAATGACAGTTAAAGTTAAGTAAAGGCAAAGTTTTCTATCATTATATTGCGCGATAATAACTTACTTTCCGATTATTTTGAAGCTCTCCTTTTGTATTTTTGTCCCCTGGTGTGTGTGTGTGTGTGTCGGGGAGTCTGAGCTGTAGGCGGCCATGCGCCCCTAGTGTGTGTGTGTGTGTGTGTGTGTGTGTGTCGGGGGTCTGAGCTGTAGGCGGCCATGCCCCCCCGATGTCTGTGTGTGTGTGTGTGTGTGTGTCGGGGGGTCTGAGCTGTAGGCGGCCATGCGCCCCTAATGTGTGTCTGTGTCGGGGGGTCTGAGCTGTAGGCGGCCATACGCTGCTCAGGGCACAGATGGCGGAGTTCATACGCGTCTGCAGTGCGCATCTCTTTTCGACACAAACACTAACCATTCGTCATCATGTTAAAAGATTTTTTCTTACTCGTACTTATATTGACGTGGGTAGTGCTTTTTGTCAGACGAATTAAGATAAAAGCGTGATAGTGTGAAATGTAAAATCACTGTGCTTGAAATGCAAGACGCTGCTTCATTGCACCAATTAGGCGAAGACGGTGACCGCGGCTTTCCGGGGGCTGAGCGGCGTCCGGGGGATGAGCGGCGTCCGCGGCCGATCCGGCGCCTTGTTTTTGTTTTTTTCCGTCTAGCAGCCCATCGCCATCTGCTTTGAATGCTTTATGAACTGATGTGGCTTTGCGTTTTCTTGCAGCCTTTCTGTCCCATCCTTGTACCATCTGCTTCTCTGAGATATCGCGCTGTCTGGCTGTCTGACGGCTCGCTCGCAACCACCGCTCTTAAGTGCTTTTACCTTGTGAGCATTTACGGCAGCATTTCATTTTACAAATGCTAAAAAAAGAAAAAAAAACACTATAAGGACATTTAATTAGCTACTTTAAGTGGTATTTTCAGTATGCACATTTTAACGCGTAATTGCAGAGTAATTGTAAGTCTGTAAATGTTGAAAAAGCATGTCCACTTTACCTTCTCTTCGGGACAGGAAGAGATGACTTGCTTATCTAATTCTTCTCGAGAAGGACAAGAAGATGAATATTCATTGCAGATAACTGTAAGCTAAAGATACGATTTCATGTCCCATTGAGAGAAAAAATAACTCGTTATACTGCCAGTCAGTAGACATTTTAATTAAACACGTTAAGATTTTTGCAAGCTTCGTGTTTCCTTGAGGCAGGCCTGCTGCACCACCAGAAAGCGTCAGGCCATGTCCTGCTGGATTTGATCGTAGGGTTCGGCCACTTAATGTCTTTCTAATTATAGAACTACACTTATTTCCTCATACTTGTCGTGCCAGTTTAGCTGATAGTTACTTTTATCGATGTTTAACTAAGTTTTTTTTTTTTTTTTGCTAAACCTTTGGTATTAGCCTGACAAAGAAATACATTACCATGTTTCTTGTTTTTACTGTAGGAAGAATATAAAAGTTTATATAAGAATATAACAGAGTGCAGGTACCTTTAGCCTTTATTTAAGCTGCCCGGAGCCCCAGGCTCTCTCTCACATACTTGTCCCCGACTCTACCATGCTTTAGTCCGAGTCAGTCACCTGTTTCAGGTAACGCTGGTGGCTGCAGTCCGCTGCACCTTCAGAATGCAAATCAGCATCACACAATGCGCCGCCCCCACTACAGAGTGTGTAACTCTTTGGTGGTGGTGTCATCTACAGAGAGAATGGTGAAAAAAACAGATGGCATGCGATTTAATTTTAATACACGAAGAAGCATCTGCATTTGCTCAGTACTGGTCGGCCTCTGTGTCTCCTCGTTAGTGAAACCCCCAGTTAGGACACTGTCCCATCACTCACCACCTCTCCTCAATCCAGGCACTGGCGTCTCCGTTAAGATCAGTGAATGAAGACTGGAATCTCCAGGATGGATGTGACGAGTCCGAGGATCGGAGAGGCTCCTACGCTTCGTATGCGGCCCGGATACTTACTCTGCTGTTCCTCTCTGCCTCGGCAGCTGGCAGGTGAAGGGATTTGTGACAATGATCGAGTTTAACAAGTCAGATCCTCCCTTGTCTTCCTTGATGATATAACGTTCTACAGCCAGCCTTTGGCGCTCTGCTGTGGCAGATCGAGCAGCGATTTGTTCTCCCTTAATTCCCCACACCCTGTGAACTCATAGTAGCAGACTTCTTGCGGATTTAACTTGCCTCACCACTGTGACATGGCCACGAATGCAATCTCGGTTCAGTGTATGAGTCGCATGCATGAGCCCAGTAACCTCTTTACTGATTGGCTTTCATGAAACCAGAAAGTAATCATGCGAAAACTGCACCACATTACTTAGTGTCCAACCTGAATCCACTCTGTAGATCAAAGGTCTGCATCCGATTTTTGTTCAAAGTCAGAGGTCAGGAACATTTTTCAATAACTAAACAGTATTTCATGAATTTGAATGAATTAAGAGTGACCTTTGCTATAGACATCAATATATAACAAAAATGGGAAATTGTAACGTTTGCTGATCGTTTCTGCTCTCTGTTATGGGGGGGGAAGAGAGGGGGGAGGATTATAACAAGTTATCTGTGTGCGAAATTTGGTGGTTCCACACTTCAAACCACGTTAAGCCTATTTATGTGAACCGTATTGATTCATAACATAATGCATTATTGGCTGGGTCCGGATTAACTTGCAGTTCGGTCCACATGAGGACCGCGGTACGGACTTTGAGAACCTCTTCATAGCCTTGTTCTGATTGGCTGTCATGGCACCGTACTCCTTTCTGTTTACCATGCGTCAGCTGGTGTGGAGCTATTAATGTCACCAGCTAGTGTAGTTTAGGCTTTTGTGTGTTTCTTTGGTCAGTGCCCAGGGACCAGTGTTTCCAGTTACAGCAAGTTCTCATTAACAGTAAAACGAAAAGTTGCAAACTGGTCCGGGATGGTAAAGGAAATAAACTCTCCTCCACCACCCTGCAGCGAATCAGGCCACAATCGTCTTAGTTTAACACCCCCGGCGGTAAGATTTAGTCATGATTCATTGTTCGACTCGGTACAGGCAGCTGTACTGCTTTTAGCCCACAAAAGATTCAGAGAAGACGACTCTTGCCAAAATCCAAGCTCAGCACGGTGGAGTTTTGTGAGATGCCGGGGAGAAATGAGATTTTGTTGATTCTGGTCAGACTAACAGAATTTCCTGCCATGTGTTGTTGGTAGAACTGGTGGAAATTTCCCTTCAGTGATTACGCCAACAGCTGTTTCTACACCTGTAGACTTCAAAGGTCTATCAACAAAACACACTTTTCCATACAGCTGTCTGCAAACAGTCTCAGGTAGGGTTCAGCTTTACTCCCCCAAGCAGTCAGTTATCTTCCTGAAGCTTGTGGGGTATGTAGCTTGCTATACAGTATAACAGTGTGGCCCGTCCTGGGACGTGAACCTACAGCATTTCGAGGGCCAGATTGATCTCCATCACAGGCCATCTGACCTCACAGTGGAGTCCTTTGATCCCAAAAAGCCCATTTTCTGTTGGTCCGCAAAGACCATATGTTTATCAAAGGGTGCAAATTAAGAAGGGGCCCCTTAATGACACTGTTGACTTCATCCTTCACTTCCTTCCCTCTCGCTTTCTTGCTCCCTTATCTGACCTGTTAATGCAGCTTAAAATATATGTACTTCAGACTTGGGAATTTGGTGCCGCGCCGAGCTGTCAGTCTCTGCCCCAGTCCTGCTTCTGTAAGTGACTCGCAGAGTGACTCACTCTCGCTGAGAACGCGTCCACTTGGCTCCATGTGACTCGCCTCACGACTGCTTCATGCCCGCCGTGGGCCGTTTTCTTTTATTCCCAGTTTTCAGCAGCTCCCATTAACGCCTCTGAGTGACGGTGGTCTAACGGCTCAGATGCGGAGTGTAAATCAGCGGGGTGTGATGTGGGACTTCACCTGCTTCTCCACCGTTCATAACCTGCCCGGTCATGCTGCGGTCCTGCAGCTACAGATGAACTGTCCTTCTCGACAGGGCCCTGCCAGATTCCTCTGGAGAAATAAACATTTATAAACAAACCCGGAACATGCAGAAACACCACACGCTGCATATGTGCCACGCAGTGTCGGCCTATTGCATAGATTAGCAGTATATTTCCCCAGACCGAGAGCAATATCGGCTTGTCGCTGTCTGGCTGGCTGCAAGTCGCACTTCATCGTCCCACATGCCACACTGGCTCAAATCTATTAAATCAGAATCAGAATTAACTGCACACGTTTGCACTCTGCAGTGTCGACGACTCTACTCAGGTGCGTGTGATGTGTATATGTACTGTATGTATGTATCGATATAAATCAATAATAAAACATCGATATGAGCAGAAGACGGTAACTTGCAAACTTTTAAATACGTCAGATATTTTGAAAACTGTTAATTCTATGTTTATATGAAACGTGATTTAGCTTCATCTATAAAGGTATAATATATCAGCACTTGGTATGTATAGAATACACCTTCTGGTGTAATGTGTGTGACGGGTGTGATTGCTCTGCATAGCGTGGCTCAGTGGGAGTCCGGGATCAGGTTCAGCTTCTGCTCCTGGGTCTGTGTGGGCTGAGTTTGCATTTTCTCCCCATGTTCACGGGGGTTTTCTCTTGCAGTCCATGGACATGTGCTTTAGGTGAATCAGTGTCTCTAAACTGCCCACGGTGTGTGTGTGTGTGTGTGTTTTCGTGTATGTGCCCTATGATGGACTGGCATCCTGTCCAGGGTGTACCGCTGCCCTGTGCCCTGCGATTGACTGGTATGTCATCCCAGGTGTTATAAGTGGTTATAGAAGACGGATGGATGTGTGGCAGCCACTGACGTTGGTCTTTGGAACGCATTAACGGTCTTTTTCTAAGCATCAGCCCCTTCCTTTCGTCCACGTGTGCGATTCGAGATTCCTAGCCAATCACAGAGGCTGTCAGGAGATGTGTAATTCTACACGGATCAGCATATCTTCACAGCTGTCCGTCAGATATATGCACAAAACAAACAAACAAACCTCCAGTTGCGGGCAGCCAAAGGATGGGAGCACATCCAAATTTCCAGATGATTTCCCTCCCCAGCTCCTTATGGTTATTGGAACCAGGCCCTAGAAGGCTGCTTTCTGCAAGGACGCCATCTGGAGGACGGAAAGTCTAGCAGTGCTGTTCATAGAGTGTGTGTGTGTGTGTGTGTGTGTGTGTGTGTATATATATATATATAAAATTACATGGAGTTTTGTAAACTTGGATATTCCACTGTATTAATGGAGTGTGGATGGATGCAAACTATAGGTTTACGTTTTCATTCTTCAGTGTTTTGCTTTTTTCAGGCTAATTATCAGCCTGGGAGTTTGTCTTTAAAACCTCCCTGTTTTGCTTCTGCCTAATTGTGCAAATGAGCTCGTTAAGGCTGAGAGCAGAGCAGCTTTTCGTTTTCGGGCACTTTGAATCGATGCCCTGGACTTGTCTTTAGACCTCGCTTGCGCTTCCCGATGCCCAGAGTAATTAAGAAACATTCGAGGTTAATAGTCCATTAACTAAAAATACGCGGTTTTAATTAAAGTCGAGGGTTAGCTGCTGGATGGAAATGGAGAAGTGCAAATATTTCATTAGCTTGTCGCCAGCGGCTGCCTTCCCTCCGGGCCAGACGTCGCCGGCTGGTAAATGCAGCCGCAGCTGAAATGCACCTTGGCCGCTGTTCTGCACGTTCTCGGTTTTACTAAAATGGAAATTGGTGCCGTGGTGAGTCGCAGGTTTGCCGTGCCAGGTTCTCCAGATCGCCCCAGGATATTCTGCACCTCCCGCTGCCAAGTCCTCTCTCTAAACCGGGTCTCCGTGATCCTTGAAAAGCCCGAGTACAGCCCCCATCTTTCATTAGCCTGCTGCATATCTGGATTTCCCCTTCAGTTAATACCTGGAGAGGAGGCATTGGAACTAGTCAATCTATAATGCAGCACTGCCTGAAATGACCCAGAGCCACTGGGATGAATGCAACTGGGATCCAAGTGCCTTTTGCAGTGGACAGATTGTTTTTTAAAATGGTCTCAGTATCACATACAGGGTGTTTCTCAATACCAAGAACACAAAGATCGTACATGCAATCTTGGTAAGAGCAGTCTTGCTAACTTGCCTCCCAAGATCGGACTTGGGATGCAATGAATCATGGGATTGGTCTCGTTTAGCAAGGATTCAAACGAAGTATCTTTCAACATCCAGGAATTTTTTACCATACTTTTGCTCTTAGCATTGGAACTGGGCTTCACCAATGGAAGATGACGTAAAACTTCTGTCAGTATTTCCTGTTGGGTTGACTTTTACAGGGACAAATGACTGGCCTCCTGCTGGTTGCTGTGGGTTTCCACCAATGACAGTGTTTCCCGGCATCCATGTCTATTGATTTCTCAGAGGAAAATAAACTCAATAATCAAGGAACATTTGCCCCAAGAAGCTCTGAGAAACATGAAGATTTAGGGGCCGGGTCAAAATTCCCACATTCCCAGTGCGCTGCGGAGAGTCATGCCTCCTCTTTTGAAGCCTTTAATTTGACAGCTCCCCGATGGTCCAGTGCCCCCCTCCCCGCTGGGAACATAGCCTTCAATTATCTGGCGAGCAGAGACGAAGGCCCCTGCATGGACATGGCCGTCACATGACGCCAGAGTGCCCTGCCCCCAAGTCCGCACATCGCAGGCCAACACCAATAGGAAAGCTTGGATATTTATGCTTATGGGCATTCAGGCCATGGTGACGTGTGCATTCTTTAGCGGATAGACCCCAGCCTGTTTTTCTTAGCTGCCGTTTATGCTAATCCAACTGTCCTCCGCCTGTTGTTCCGTGGTGTGCTGCAGTGGGGGAGCCCGCCCTTGGGACGCTGAGGTGACTGACAGGGCAGTGGAACAGGCTGTGCTTTTGGCTGGCCCCACACTGCAGCCTGAAAGGCTTTCCTCTCCCTACAAGCAGCGATTCAGCGAGTGAGGGAGCGGAGAAGCTGCAGAGCCACATTGTGGACATGGTGCCTCCAGAATATGATGACAGACACCTGTATTTTTTTTTACCTCTGATGAGTGTGTGTTTCCACAGGTCACATGACTCGTCACATGACCCCCTGCTCAGACTCAGGGTCCAGCACCACTCCAGTGTCAGAGGTTCACGTCCATCAGCAGACGTTTGACGGCACCTATTATACACTGACTGCGTGATGAAAACGGGACTCACTCCTCTGACTTCGTCTACATTTATTTGAGGTCTAGGTCATGTTTGACTAGAATTGTGGCAATAGTAAGAAACACAAGCAACTGAAATGACAAGATTCATGTCCTTGCAAAGAGTTTACAATGCTGTAGTGTTTTTCAGCGTGGAACTTATATAAATTGTTTCATAACACAGCTTTTCTCAATGGAAGAGCAAGCCTGAAGAATAAATCAGTAGGCCTCTTTCCCGTGGGCTTTAATATAATACCCCGTGAGGGAGGTCTGCGGATGGATAACAGTGGTTTAGCTGACAGCTGACAGGCCTATAATTAGCGCCTGCTTGGTTTGTTTTTAGCCGGCTACACCCTGACCTGTTGAAACCATAGAAACGTGAACATCTTCTGACTTCACAGTGTTTTCCTAACATGCTGTGAGACGCTGAGCGTTTCCTCTGTCTCTCTCGAGCTGTATCTTGGGGGGGGGGGGGGGGCCTGATTACCATAGCTCTGCCTGATCTGCAGGTTCCTGAAGTCCCCTATGTTTATTTCATGACAAGTTCTACCTTAACTTAGTTCTCGAAATATTTGCCTGTTCCTTAATTGATCATTCTCCTGGATTTACTCGCACAGCAGCTGCTTCCATCACCATGGTAACACCAGCGGCGCGTATTGTTAGCATTCCTGTCGTTAGCATTCCTGTCGTTAGCATTCCTATAGATTTCTTTCTATTCTTAGCATCTGCATTGTGGGCATGTTAATTATCTTCCACTTCCTTTTTAATAATAAAGCCATTTCCTTCTGACAGGATCTAATCTCCTACTTCCTTTCATCCACTGTCTCTGCCTTCCATTTCATATTAGTACTCATTTATTTATTTATTTGGCAAATGCTCATGTTTGGAGACAATGCCGTTAGAACTGCTGTGACTAGTGCAGGCAGTTATCAAGGGAAAAATGGAAGAAAACACTGTGCTTATCACAGTGGCCATTTGTTGGTGGGCTTGTCTTCATTAGAGTAAATGTTCAGCTTCTTTTAAGGCATCGGCTTGTCCTGGGGGGTCATGTCAACCCATTCTTTTGGTATGATGATAGGGAAAATCGGGTCTTATTTTGTCTGTCAAAAAAAATGAACAATGACACTGTCGTGTGACAGACCTCTCCCACTGTGATTACAGACCATGCCCCTGAAGTGACAAACCACCCCCCCCCCCCCTTTGGAGACAGACCACTCCTCTTGAGATGATGGATCCCCCCCGCCACCTTGAAGTGACAGACCACGCCCCCTTTGGTGAAAGACCACCCCCCTTGAAGAGAGACCACTCATCCTGAGGTGACAGACCACTCCCCCTGAGGGAAACCCATCAGTGCTGGACCCCCTCCAGCCACCTCCCTTCTCACTGAGGCAGTTCAGTACCACCCTAACTGGTGATGTGTTTGCCGTAGTGATAGAACAAATGAGCTCAATTTCCACATGCGGCACAAGACCTGTGCACAGAACTGGACCAGCCTTTTGCCATCTCTGCCTTAACAGACACTGAAATTCTGATCTCTCTGGATTATCCTCTACGGGGCTGGGATGTATCAGGACAGATGCAGGGGATGCTGAGATTGAGCTAAAAAGGCTTATAACTTCCCTCGAGCTGTAATAATAATGTTTTGCCAGTGAGGCGCTTCTGATTGGCTGATGCAGTTGGACTGTTTGATGCAATCTGGCCAATGAGGGCCAGATTGCATTACACTTGTAGAGCATATCAGGTGCATACCATCGCCGAAGGGATTTCATACTCTGTGGGGAGCGACAGACCTGCGTGAGAACATGCTAATCCATAGCCATGCTGTCATTGACCCCCACGTTTGACCTGATGTGAATCAATATGTTTGTTTTATAGATATTACACTCACTGAGCTCCGCGTCCCAATTTAACAGTTTGCTCACGGGTGAACAGGGTGAAATATTGTGCAATCAGCTTTAGATCTGAGGAGCAATAAGAAGCGGGAGACGGAGGATGTAGAGGTGTGATCAGTTTTACAGAGCTGGCGTGATGGAACTAATCCTGTTTTCCTATTATGGCGATATAACGTTCAATCACTTTCTTTTTCAGTCTCCCTCCTTGTTTGAATCTCATTTCTCTTGTACTTTAACTCTTCTCGTCAGATATTAGGGGATATTTCCGGCAGTTCCGGCACAGGCCCGCATACGCCCTGTTTACGGTAATCGTAGGTGTCTCGTGTTCTGGTATCCGCAGGGAATCAGAGGCAGAGAATGTTCCCTCATCCATCTCAGACTTGGCTTCCGTGGTTCTCGCTGCAGGTTCCCACCTAAACCTGCTGTTCTCTGGCAGGTCTGCAGGAGGCGCTGGTACAGGAGGGAGGCTGAGAAATCATGACAGATGCACAGTCTGCAAACACCACCCCCAATCCCTGCTGTTCCTTGACAACAGGCCCCCTGGTCCCAGCTGGCCATTGTCTCCTTTGATGGGGGGGTCTCTCTCCTCCACATTTGCATACTCAGTGAGCCTCTGTGGGTCGGCACATGGAACTTTGGGCCGTGCCCTTACTAACTATGTCGACTTTGATGACACTTTTATATTTATATGTATGTCTCCCCCTACAAGCCTCATGCAGCTAATTAACAGGCTGCCCCTGGTGGCGGTCGCTGAGCACCGCAAAACTAAAATCTCTCAAAATCTACGAAAATCTATGAACAAAATGCGAATGGGAGGATTTTTCCGGAAACTAAATGAGGGCAGTAGATGCCGGTAAAATGGGAGCCAATCATGCTGTGCTGTTTTATGTAAGCGCCTGGTGCTCGGAGATGAGAGGAGTCACGCTTTTAATCACACTGAAGGGCAAAAATCTCAGGTAGGGGGGCGTCTCGAATGGAAGCTTCCAGAAATTTAGTTTTGAACAGGTTTTCCCTCATTTTGTCCATGTCCGTCTTACCTATTTAAATGAGCTTTGGGAAATGGAGCCTGAATCAGGCCCTGTTGTGATTAGAGGAAGGCATGTCCTCCATTTCCTGGATTGTTTTGGACGTTTCTGGCTAAAAATGTATTCTGTTATTTTGAAGGCCTTTTAAGGGCAGAATTTTGGCTCAATGGGCAGATCTGTAGCCACACACCTCTAGGTTGTGGGTTTGAATCACAGTTCTGCTCAAGGGACCTAGATCTCCTTCCATTATGTAAGTCTCCTCTCGACATTCTCTAGTGACTCTGATTTGCCCATGGTGGGTGAGAGTGCTCTGTAATGGACCAGCATCCCATCCTGGGCGTCCCCTGCCCTGTCATGGACCGGCATCCCATCCTGGGCGTCCCCTGCCCTGTCATGGACCGGCATCCCATCCTGGGCGTCCCCTGCCCTGTCATGGACCGACATCCCATCCTGGGCGTCCCCTGCCCTGTCATGGACCGACATCCCATCCTGGGCGTCCCCTGCCCTGTCATGGACCGGCATCCCATCCTGGGCGTCCCCTGCCCTGTCATGGACCGGCATCCCATCCTGGGCGTCCCCTGCCCTGTCATGGACCGGCATCCCATCCTGGGCGTCCCCTGCCCTGTCATGGACCGACATCCCATCCTGGGCGTCCCCTGCCCTGTCATGGACCGGCATCCCATCCTGGGCGTCCCCTGCCCTGTCATGGACCGGCATCCCATCCTGGGCGTCCCCTGCCCTGTCATGGACCGACATCCCATCCTGGGCGTCCCCTGCCCTGTCATGGACTGGCATCCCATCCCATCCGGGGCGTAATGGACTGAAACACACATTGAAGTGTGTCAGCAGCACACTGCTGTATCTGTTCTTCTTTCCACTTTCTCTTCTTCTGCCTGTCTTCTTATACCCTGAGTATTTCCCTTTGGCTTCCAAGCCTCTGGCAGTCTTATAAACAAACATGGAAGATTCTTCTAGAATCTACCATGGCTGTGGAATTACATAACCACCAGCATAGTCTTTCATGGTGACTTCCGTGGAAGTTGAAATTCCACTTCAGAAATGTTGGGAAAGACTTCTCGGAAATACTCTGGGCTTCAAGGGGTGCTTCTTCAAAACTTCGGCTTCTGAAGGAACCTCCAACAGTTCTGCAGCAGCACTTCCACTCCGACATCAGCCCCCAGCTGAGGTAACATCTGTGTTGGCTGAAAGCCATGTCTGCATCTACTAAGAGTCAAACTCTACGCAAAAGAGGAGGCTTTGGAATATCCAAAGCCACCCAGGAAGACACTGTTCCATCATCTCCCTCATTTGGGACCATTTTTGCAAAGGAGCTCGACTCCCCATCCGGAACCGTCCATGTGGTCGCCCCATCCTACGCGGTTTCTCCTCCGTCACTCAGCGCCGCTCCATCCTAAAGGCCAGACTCTTGCAGCTTTTCATTCCGGAAACATCCAGAAATAAACTCTGCCAGCAGTAGCACCCGTCCTTATTCTTCCTCCTCGGTCAAGAATCTGAGCATTTTTTTTTTTTACTTTTCATGATTTTGCCTCTTAGAATCTAATTTACCTTTAGACAGTTGCTCCATATGAGTCAGCGATGCACTCGGAAGGCACGGACCCCCCTCGCATGCTGAGCAGCCCAGGCTAATGAAAATTGAGGAATGTTCCGGAAAGCAAAGCTTTATAGCCAATTAGCTGCTGCAACCAGGGCTGTGTCATTTGTGTGTGTGTGTGTGTGTGTGTGTGTGTGTGTGTATATATATATATATGTTTTGACAGAATTCCTACCTTCTCTCTGAGATGACCAGTGATAACATAACTGAGTTAATAAAAAGTTATTGTGTCTTGTTTGTTGGAAAGTGGGGGTGGGTGTGAGAGTTGGGGGGGCTCGAAAAGAGGGCGAAGGGACCACAGGGGGGTACCGTCATAGTCAAGCACTGGAGGCTACCCGCAGGATCTTGGAAATGGGCACACTATACATGCCCACCCCCTAGGCCTCGGCCCCCGCCTGAGGCGTCCATGACACTGCTGGGCTGCAGCTCCCTCTCAGTTGGGTTGCCAGCTTTGCTATTTGGCACCGACGAGTAGAAAAGGGGAAGGATGTCAGGGCTGCGCGGCTCTATTCGCTCCAGCCTGGCCCACTCGCGCACCACCAAGAGCAAATGTAACATTGAAAAGATGCCATTATTAGGTTCAGATCAGGGGTCTTGGGGCCAGTAAGATCAGCAGCAGCTGTCTGTGATTAATCTCCTTAATAAGAATTTGTGAAAAATGCACACAACCACATTAATGTAGAAAAATAGGAATTTGCTTCCAGAATTGCTTTTGTTGTGTGAAACAGGCAGTATGATGTTAGATACGGCAATTACTGACATGGGCAAAAATACTGGCATCCTGCAGATTGCTTTTGTTGTGTGAAACAGGCAGTATGATGTTAGATACGGCAATTACTGACATGGGCAAAAATACTGGCACCCTGCAGATTTTTACATTGACTCATGATTTTAATATTCATAGAGTGGGCACTACAATGACCAGAATGACCAAATATGGGCATAATTATATAGTCCAAGAAATTGTTTTACTATAGACTTTAGTTACACTTCTGGAATGTTCCCAAGTGTTTCGTCCAGTCCATTTTTGGAGTTCTTTGTAGAATGATAATAGATCAGACTTTTTTTCTCTACATTTTTGTGTTGTCCCAATGTACACAGAACATTTGTAATTAGAACGGTTTTCTGGGAGAAGTGGTACATTTTCTGAAGGCGGTGCAGGATGGTAGTATTCTTGGCCATGACTGTATCAGTTGGTTAATTGGTTCTGGCTTCTATGCTATGAGAGTTGACTGGATTGAATGGTGCAGTAACCATGTACACTGATGTACATGTAGCCTGACCTTCTGAATGCTTGTGATTTGCCAATGATAATGGAAACAGCTGAAGCTGGCTTGTGTTATTCGGTTCTCTGAGTTCCGTGTGAGGTTTTTTGAGGATCAGCATGTAGAATGCGTGTCAAACATCCTGCAATCCTGGGTTCTGGAGGAGATACTCCTGTTGTACCTTTCCTCAAGGCCATTCAAAGCACCACTCCAGATGGTTCTCATGTGTGGTTCCCCGATGGATGAACAAGTTGCAGAACCACATCTAGTCATCAGATTCTCTCTCCACCTTCAATAAACGCCTCATGATCGGTCTGATCCAGGAATTCCTCCACCCGTCTGACACCACTGCATGTTCCCTGGATGTTCTTAATGTTACACCTCATTTGAATAGTTGTCTTATTGAGTTCAGTCTTTGTTAGATGTGTTTCTGTAGCTCCTGCTCCAGTCCTGCTTACATTTGTAGCTGGTCACTCACTGGAAGCTCAGCCGAGCTGCACTCTGACAGCCGTATGTCTGTAATATGCAGTTTGCCTCACTTTCATGTCGCTTTGGACAAAAGCGTCTGTTGGATAAAAATAAAAGACCTTAATATCGTACTACATCAAATCTAAAATTTCAGCTTCCCTTTTTCTGGGGGGGTGGGGGGTGGGGGGTGGGGGGTGGACTGTAGTTTGTCTGATTGTTCTTAAAGGCCTGCAGCTCCTCTCCGGTCAAGTCGCAGTCCATCGCATTCCCCATGCAGGCTGTGGACTTTCACAAGCTGCCCAGGACAGTGCCTCCCATGACCATGAACATTACCACGCCCCCCATGACCATGAACATTACCACGCCCCCCATGACCATGAACATTACCACGCCCCCCATGACCATGAACATTACCACGCCCCCCATGACCATGAACATTACCACACCCCCACGATGCACATTAACCTAGATTCCACAGAGCACAAGAGGCTGCTATGAGCTGCAGAGCTTAGCTTCCGGGGGAGGGGGAGATATGGGGGATGTTGTTAGAAACCCACACACAGGTACCCCTCATCCTTACGGAAACAGAATTGCTTATGAAACCATTCAGAAATCGAAATGACGCAAAGCGAAAAAGCAATTACTGTTCATTTATATGGGAAACATTTGTGCGTGTTCCCAGACCTACCATCACACAAAATGAAACGAAAAGCCTAAATTAACACTTACATACAGTAACAGCAGGAATATGATACATACAGCCTATTACAATCATGCATCGTTTATCGACAGGGATGCATTCTGAGCAATGTGCCATTAGGCGATTTCACCATTGTGAGAACATCATAGAGTGTACTTACACTAACCTAGATGGTACAGCCTTCTACACACCTCAGCTATATGGTATAGCCTAAGTAACGAAAGAATACAGTATAAAACAGTGAATTAGTTACCATTATCAAGTAATATGTACTGTACATAATTATATGTGCTTTTCTTTCATGCGCCTGGCAGTGCAGTACGTTTGCTTACACCAGCATCCCCACAAACGCGTGAGTAATTCCGCACCCTTTGACCTCATTAGGCAGTAGGAGTTTTCTTGAGCTCCGTAATAATCTCATGGGACCACGATCATATATGCAGTTCACTGTTGACCGACGCCCCGTTAGCTGGTACACGACTGTATATCTCTAATTCGCTCACTAATAAACAGACGCTATTTTTGCTTTTCTCCTTTTTTCATGAAAGTGAAGATCTGAACATTTTTGGATTAATTTCGGTTCGCGAAAATAAGTGCTTGTGTACCACATGATAGACTGTGAAACAGTGAACAGGAAAAGAAAACAAGAAGCAGTTCTATGCAGTGACTTTGAAATGAGTTTGCGAGCTTTGAATTTCTGAGGAAGGTTCTCTGTTTGTGACACATGATGAACTCATTTGTCTGTCAGCCCCCTACAGGCCACTCCAGGCAACTGCTGCTGAGAGATGAGGCTGGGCTGCTGACGGGGGCCATTCTGGAGCTGCCTGTGGCCGGCTGCCCGGTGACAGATGGGCTGCGCGTGGAGCTCTTGGCAGCCTCCATCAGAGCCCCTGACAGCCGGCCACCGGCTCTGCCTGGGAGTGTTTAACCAGGCCGGCCTCATTCAGCGCCCACTCAACTTTCTCCAGCTCTCTACACCCCCTTGAAGTCTATTCACTGCCTGCACACTATCGCCTGGCATTCAGCCCCTCCCACTCTTGGTGGAAGGGTGCTGCGTTGTGTGTGTCTGTGTGTGTGTGTGTGTGTGTGGTGCAGATATACATTGCATTGTGGGCTCCAAATGTTACATTGTGGGCACCAACCTGATATTTTGATGTTGTGGGGACAATTTTTGTGGTCCCCACAAGGGGAGATTTAATTTAATAAAAATCTGTGACTGCAAACAATAAACTAAACATGCCAATAGACTTGTATTTTGTTTGGGTACTTATGGTTGCCATCGTTGGGATTAGGGCTTTTACCTATAGAAAGGAATAGACAGCTCCCACAAAGATATGGGTACAGGTCTGTGTGTGTGTGTGTGTGTGTGTGTGTGTGTGTGTGTGTGTGTGTGTCAGTGTGGAGGCGGTGGGCTCCCTCCCTCCCTCCCTTGCTGTTTGGCTCCCATTTACTGCCAAGTAAGATAACGTTGTTAACGACAACAGACAACCAACCTTGGCACACAGACACTCGCACACACACAGGTTTGTAATCATATCTTTGTGGGGACTCTCCATTCATTCCTATGGGGAAAACTCAAATCGTGACGACCTTAACCCCTACCCAGCCCTAACCTTAACCATAAGTAACCAAACACAATACGAGACTTTGGCCATTTTTTGTTTTTTGATTGTATTCACAGATCTTTGTGAGGACTTGAAAAATGGTCCCCACAAAATAATATAAATCTAATTGACACACACACACACACACACGTGAGCCACCAATCCCAATGTTCTGCAGAGGTGATGGATCTGCCCAGCGCGGGTTCCATACGATCTCACTCAGACCTTTGCATCCAGCACAGGCAGGGACTCCTCTGTCGCCATCCTGCTGAGGACCTGAGCCAGACTTTAGCTGCCTGTTAGTATTCAGCGCAGGCTACCTTGCAGTCCCCTGCTCCCAGCTGCAGGTTCTACGGGAATGGGGGAGGGGGTAAATTAATAAATTAAAGGGCAATCCGTGAGGACTGGGCACTGTAATGTGTGTGTGTGTGTGTGTGTGTGTGTGTGTATGTATGTCGGGTAAACATACCTTTATGGGGATGGCTCATTCATTTCTATGGGGAAAATGCTAATGCTAACTATGACAACCTTAACCCCCACCCTGCCCTAACCATAACCATAAGTAACCAAGCAAAATACAGGAGTTTTTGCATTTTTAATTTTTTTAATTTTTATTAAATTGAGGGAAAAAATGGGTATTCATCACGTTGTGGGGACATTGTGTTGTCATAGGGAAAGGTATACTCACTCACACACACACACACACCCTGAGGTCTCCCCTGGAGTGACAGGAGGGAGTGAGGAAGGTGTCACTAGAGAATCAATGTGCTTGTGACGAGGCTGGAGGGGGGGGTGATAGTGACTTCTGTGGTCCGTCAGGGACCCGTAGAACATCTGTCAGCAAAGAAACTAGGAGCTTTCAAATTTCAGGGCTTGTTCTGCTGCCCGGTGAGATGTGGTCTCGCCTTTGCGCCATACAGTGCAGTTACACAGCCAGGCCTGCACATGCACGCATGCGCACGCATGCGCACGCTCACACAAACACGCACACATGTCCTTTCAGAATGCTGTCTCTCAACCCAGTCCTCGCGGAGCCCCAGTCAGTCCACAGTTTTGCTCCCTCCCAGCTCACCGTGAACCTTCTTCAGCAATCTGGGTGTTTTTAATTGGCTGGGAGCTGGCAGGGAGCAAAGACGTGGACCGTCTGGGGTTTTAGAAAGATCCACTGAGGATGCAAAAAGTAGAAATACCCGATATTTACACCACTGTAAGGTCTACTACACCTCAGTTGCAAAGTCTGACTTCCATGACAGGCAGCATTAGTGGTCATTGGCTGATTTGCATATAGTTAACCACGCAAATAGAGCCCAGCATACACACAGACCTGGATTCCTTCACCATGCTCAGTAGTCTAATGCTTGGACAGCACTTCCCAAAACTCACTTGTAAATCCCAGTTTCTAGACGACTTAGAGCTGTTTGAAAATGACGACGGGGAAAGAAAACAAGAGCTGTTATTGTTTGAGCAGAATTGGGGCGGCTGATGTGAGCTGCTGTCATTAGCGGCCTTGGTGATTAAACACCAGCGGTCTTAGCCATTCTGAGACCGTTTGTCTTGGATGGGGGGGAGGAGGGGTTATAAAACCACAGAAAATATGAGAAAACTGGTGTCACTTTTCAAACATTTTTTCTGGTTTGCTGACCTTTATAAAACGTCCTCCTCCAGCAGAGAAGAGTTTAGTGGGCGATTCTAACCCTGAGCAGCTTTTCCCATTAGCTGCTCAGTGCAGTGCTCAGTGCAGTGCTCAGTGCAGTGCTCAGTGCAGTGCTCAGTACAGTGCTCAGTGCAGTGCTCAGTGCAGTGCACCAGCTTCCCCTTAACTAGCCTTGTTTTGTGGGTTATTATCTTCATGTCTCTGGGACACGGTGCCAGGCAGGATGCCCGTCAGGGTGGGGGCCGCCCCCCCCGCTCACGGTGCCAGGCAGAGGAGGAAGCTGTAAGCGTGCGGTGGGCAGCAGGAAGGTGGCAGATTATTTTCTTCCTGTCCCTCATTACCTTTCGCAGACTGGTCCCATTTACCCTTGGCACCCCAACGCCGGAACATTCCAGAACCACCAAATAGGACAGTAGGCCATAAACCCATGAGGGGCACACTGATGCTTATGAGTCCTTCTCAGATTTAATCACCCACTGCATGAAGCTTATACCCTACATCATAAGCTTATTTGCACATAACCCAAAGTTGTCTGTACCTAACATATGGGTGTCTCACCATTATTAATATGTCTACATGTTTGTTCATGATTGTTCATTTGTACATTATTTTTATTCAATTTATTTATTTTTTTGTCCTTTTGTCTTGATTGTGCACTTAATTGGGCACATTACTGGACACCTCACTGGACACCTCACTAGACATCTCACTGGACATTTTACTGGATACCTCACTAGACATCTCACTAGATACCTCACTAGACATCTTACTGGACATTTCACTGGACACCTCACTGGACACCTCACCGGACATCTCACTATAGACATCTCACTGGACATTTCACTGGATACCTCACTAGACATCCCACTAGACATCTCACTAGACATCTCACTGGACATTTCACTGGACACCTCACTGGACATCTCACTAGACATCTCACTGGACATTTCACTGGACACCTCACTGGACAGCTCACTGGACATCTCACTGGACATCTCATGGGACCACCAGCACCAAAACAAGGTCCTTGTATCTTTTGTGCTTGAGTGTCTTTTGTAGAGTGTCAGTGTTGTACAATATTGAGTCAAACTTTCTGCAGCATGGGGGGGCAGTCGATGGACGTTAACCCTGACAGTGGTATCAGCTGCTGATCAACGCCTCTTTGGACTGCAAAAAGGTCTAAAACCTTGTGCAGAATCAGTGAGAATCCATCCCTTTTCAAACCGTGAGCATTATAACGAGATTACAATTACTGAATTGCTGCGGTTAAGTGCAAATGCATGTTTGTAGCAGCTGCAATGCAGTTTGACACGATTACTGTGAAATATGGATTTAAACCGCCCCTGAAATGCTAAAGCCTTGGTCCTGTGATGACTTTACAAAGCATCAAACCAGCAAAACCACTACTCCCACGAACCAGAAAATGGTTTAAAAAACAGCTAACAGCCTTATTTTGCGAGTAGTACAGATGACCTGATTAGTCAGCGTATAGTTCTGCCTGTCTGCCGCTGAAATCAGAAGCTATTTTGAAATAATCCTGTTTAGCTAACAGTGAGGAAATAACTGCACCAAAATGTCGAGAAATACATCAGTAATGTGTGCATGAGACAGCAACTGGAAACAGGACTGCAGTAAATATGTCCCACATGGTCATGTGTTTGCTCTGCAGAGAGAGGGACCGGGGGGGGGGGGGGGTAGTGTGCAGCTCAGGAAGTTAGGACTCAGCAATCGGAAGGCTGTCGGTTCGAATCCTGGGGTCAGCAGACTGATGCCGCTGAGGGGCCCCTGTTCAAGGTCCTTAACCCCCAGCTCCAGGGGCACTGCACACTGGCTGACCCTGTGCTGTGACCCCCGAACTTGCTCTCACCTGTATATGTGTATACAGGTGTATGTATCTGTATAACATGGAGTATAAGAAGAGAGAATTTTCCCATGGAAATGAATAAAGTATCACTATTTGATGTTCTGACTGCTTTGAAGCAGTTATGTGGGGTGGGGTGGGGGGGAGGGGGGGTCACTGTCCTATGTTCTGCTTCAAAAAATCCTTCAACTGTAGTTGTACCTCAGTTCCATTACACCCCCCCCCCCCCCCCACACACACACCCAATCCAACCCAACCCATGACAAACATCAGGCAAGACCAGCCAGGCAGAGTGTTCGGGAATAAGCTCTGGGTATTTTAATACCCAAAGAAGGTCAGCAGTCGACGTCCTCGGTGAGACCCTGCAGATGCCGCGGAGCGAGACAAAAACACGAATCGGTGGGGGAACCATCCTGCTGTAGACAGTGAAAGGCGAAGGCCACTCAGCCACGCGATCTGCTAATCTGCGGGGGACCCTCCAGGGGGATCTCGCAGCTGTGGATCAGCATTCGGAAGAGCAGCCGTTTGTCACCTGCTTCTCTCCTGGCCCGGGCCGAGCACAGGGAAGGCAGTGCTGGCCTGCTTCACCCTCCTCCTCCTCAGCAGCCTGCGGGGCGGGTGGTTTATTATTTTTTTTTTTGTTTTTGCTCTATTCCCAATCATCCCTGTGCCTGATTCTGACACCCCAAGGTCTTCTGCCCGAGGAGGAGCTGGCCAGTGAGGAGTTTTCCAAAGCATAGATCTATTCTGAGAGGAAGCAGGAGAGCACGGACCCACAGAGAAAGAGGACGATCAAGGCCTAACAGGGACACACATGCAGTACCTCGTGCAGGCATGCTGATGGGGTTCAAAGGGACTGCAAGCGATGTTTGGGACTTTAACAACAAGGGGCGAGTCTGCTAACGCCAGCAGGCAGAAATGCATCACTCTCCTGGGTGTTTCCAGGGCTGGAGAAAATGGTGTCATGCTACGCAAATAACTTCACCCCAGAGTGGCCGGCTTTCCATCCACCCATCTGGTACTGGGGGTCCAGGAGTCTCACCCAGAGCCCAGAAAAGATGGCAGGGACAAGATGGCGCCAGAGGGCATTTAGAGGCACCAGTTCCTATAACCACTTGATTTTGGACTGGACAGGCACAGAGAGCATGGAAACATCACACACCGGGAATCACATATGGGATTGAAACCCACACCCCTGTGCATTAAAGGCTGCAGTGCTGCGCTGTGAGCCTCTCGCCCTGATTCCATTGCAGTAACTTTGACACCATCTTAATATTCCCCACCTGTCTTTCTGAGCCTGGACATTGAGGGAAGTCTGCATGCACAGGCAGCTGGGTTGTAATAATTAAGTCTTCGCCATGTCAGAGTGCCAGACGAACAATTTGTCCATCCAGTTACACATCTGTGACCTTGTTGCCTCTTTATTAATTTAGGAGGCTATTGCTTCTGAGGATCTGCTTTCTGAAAACCCTCTTTCCTTTTTTAAAGCAAATTGCAGGCCCCTTTATCCACGTGCATGCTCGTGAGTCATCTCTTTTGGTTCGCTGTCCATTAAAATCAATTATTATTTTACTGTTCATCACCGGGACAGAAGTCATTGCAGCAAAGGAAAATAATTGTTTTTTTTTTTTGTTGTTGTTTTTTGGAGCCACGTTTTTGAGAATCGCGTAATCTCAGAAGCACCGGGTTCTGTCAGCATGTCTCTATAAAATGCCTAATTAGGTCTCTGTGTTTTTGGCAAACTAAAGCGCAGAAAAACCAGAGCCTTCTAGTACCTCATGTTTCTCAGAAAAGCCTATTGTCGTGATTTGTCTTAGACAGATGGCAGCTTTAAACATACAGTGGACGGATGGTTTGGGACATTTTCCGTCTCCCTGCGGACTCTCCGTTTGGCCGGGGATCTGAATTTTATTTCTCGGGCTCCTGGTGGGAGGGGAGCCGTGTGGGACGAGCTGAGCTCCGGCTGCTTGTGGGTGGGACGACTTGAAAATGTTTAATGTTAGCAGAACATGTTATATAAAGCATGGAACACAGTATTACGAAAAACAATAAGAAATAATAAAAACAAATAATAAATAAAGTACATAAAAAATCATAGCGCTGTACGCGATGTGTTGCAGCTTAGAGTAAAATGACGAGTAGAAGTGTAGCAGATATAATTACTGGAAAATCTTATACTTCGTTTTCTTCGGCGTCTTATTGACACATCTAAGATTATAATTGTATCCTAATTTTTCGATATATTTCACCAGCTGAATTTGGGAAGTAACCATTAACATCTAGGTTTACTCAGTTTACCGCAGTATTGATTTCGCGGAGATATGATATTTCGACCAATTTGGCAATACGCGCGTTATTAAATAAGCGTAAATATTATTTTAAAAAATGAAACTATAAACGGTCCGAGATCTGGAAAGTTACACCATGAGCCTCACTTTCACATATGCGTGTAGTATTTCCACAACAATCTGAATAGTAAGTAACAGTCCAACACGTCGGTTTTAATCACGCGATAAACCTTATTTGTTTTTAACATGCGATTAGTCACCACATGCGAACACACGTACACGCTTCTAGCGAGGGGTCGAAGGGGTTAACGCCAGCTCTGTCCTGCGGGGGGCGCTGTGAGGGCGGCGTGTGAAGTCAGCACGACGTGCCGCCCGGGGCGTGCTGTGAGTCCGCTACTGAGGCGAGGGGAGAGGTGGCTGCGGAGCGGGAGTCGCGGCTCCACTTCCGAAAGACGAGCGGGCTGCGATCAAGGGGCTGCGACCGGGCAAACAGTCCAGCGTTTATGTCCTCCGCCCGGACGGCTTGCATCACTCTAAGCGGAGGTGAGTGAATCGGAGACACCGGTCGCTGTCTAACTAAAGTTGCTTAGTGTATAAATCCGAGTTATGCGATTAACAGACCTTATTAGTTTGCATGCGGTAAAAGAAGAATAATGTGGCGTTTCATTGCATGTCAGATTAAATCAATGAGACACTTTTGCTGCTTAATTAGCCGGTAGGTGAAGCGCAGATGCTGAGTTGCACACACAGGTCCGGACCGGCGTTACGTTCTGCTACGGCGGGTATGGCATTGTTGTCAGTGTGCCACACGTTAACCATGCGTATTAGTTCACCGAGACCTTTCCGAAGCGAGTGGTCGCCAGCACGTCTGGGACTCGGAACAAGCAGCTCTAACAAAGCCCATACCTGCGATCGGGCCGCTGCCGGGTCGAACCGAGCCGGCGGGACTGCGACCGACCCCGAGCACGACCCGTGTCTGCGTGGCGGCGCCGCCTGTCCCGGTTTGTCTGACGCAGTTCGCCGCTCCGGCTCCGGGCTGCTAGTTTTGCTTATTCACAAAGTGGAATTTGCACACAAATGGAAAAAAAAAATCTAACGTGACTTTGAAGTTTGAAGTTTTGACATGCAACCGGAAATCTTGTCTATCTTGAAAAGTCAATATAACATGATATCAAAGATCCCGCACATGCGTTTTACTCCAGAAATATAGCCGTAAATAGAGGCGCCCGTATGAAGCCGAAGCGGTCTGTCACCCGGTGATCCGGCTGCCCGGCGATGCGCAGCCTGTCTGCTCCCTCCCGCTGCACCCCGCTCATGGGCTTTTTACGAGGTGGGCGAAGCAAATCGCTCTTTCCCCCCATTGCCGAGTGTCATTAAATGATCGAGGGCTGGAAAATACCACACGCAGTTCGATTCGCAACTGGACCTTTGGGGAATCGCGTCCTTTGCTTAAAAGATCACTTTTGTTTATCAGCCACGCCTCCAGAATATAATAATAATAACAATAATAATAATAATAACAATAATAATAATAATAATAACAATAATAATAATAATAACAACAACAACAACAATAATAATAATAATAATAATAATAATAGTTATTATTATTGGTTTTGCTGTTGTTATTATTTATTATTATGTATTGTTATTATTAATGAACCCCGGGATATGCAGTGCATATTCGAAGATCCTGGGGCCATATCATATTTTAACTCCGTAGGACTGGCACCGTTGAGTATTGTATAATGATTACTGAAACACATTCCCAAATCAAACCTGTATAATCAGCCTCTGCACCCAAACTTGTTTCCTGTATTCGAGGTACAACCAGACCTCGTTAAATTTAATTAAATGTAGGCCTATTTAAACTGTTCTGGCAGCACTCGGACCATTCAGCACTGCCAGCTGAGTTATTTAGAATCTTATATTTAACGATGATGCTTTCTTACACTTCTGACATACATGCAGAAATGAAACTGGAGTTTCTCTGACGAGGTACCAACCACCATCACATGTGTCTGAAATTAGGGTTTAAAGCTCTTACCGTTGCGGTAACCTTGATTGATTTTACAGCTTCCCCAACTGCTCGAAGCATACTAAGTTAGACATTGGCTTATTGAGATGTCTGTCTTGGCCTCCTAATCTAAATGTATAATCCAGCTGGTCTCTAGATCCAGGAATAGAATATAGTGTCGACTTTTAGAGAACGTCCCTTTGAGCTGAAACCCCATCTAGCCGTCGGCTGCTGGATTTATGTGTAAATTCACTCTGGGTGAATTTTGGGGACTGATGCACATAAAACAATCGGTGTTGTACACAGATTTCTGATGATCCGTCCCGGCCAGTGTAGACTGATCGGTCCTGGCAGATTCCCCGCTCTGCCGAGTCTGTGGGCTCACCTCATTTCCGTGAGTCTGGGAGGCGCTGCCCCCCCACCCTCCCCAGACAGGAGCATCTCGTCTCTAATGAGCTTGCGGGGGCTGATCTCGCAGCCGCCATCTCCTGCTGTCTGCCCCCCCCCCACCACTGGCCCACAACGTCTCACAGCAAACCGGTTTCAGCCTGCCGCATTTAAGACTGGGTTCTCTCGCCACCCTTGGGAAGTGGGAGCTGACAGGTGAGGGCCCCGGTCAACGATGATCTCGTCGGCCTGTTTTGAAACCGTAATTGCCTTTGGGGGGGAGGGGAAGAGAGGTCATTTGTAGGTTAACAGGGAAGTGTGTGGGTGGTGAGGTCAGTGGCAGCGTTATGTGTCATCATGGAGAAGACTTTTATTTTGGAAATGAGCTGCCCTTCCTCAAGGGGGTGCTGTAAGAGGTCCTGGACACATATGGTCACCCATTGAATGAGAGCAGTGACATACGATGTGGTTGCCCATATTGGGGTCACCCTGGAGTTGCCTCCAGTATAGCAGCAGCTGTTTATTTGAGCAGTTGTCCCAGAAGGCCACTTTGGACAGATGGCATGTCCTCTGGGCCGTGTGGGTCAGAACATGGGCACTGCACACTCGACCCCTGGAGGTGTCAGGGGGTGGTTTAGATCTCCGAGCTGCAGTCCTGCCCTAGAAAATGGGCCGCTTCGTTTAAGAAGTCCTGAGTCACTTAAAGATGGAAGCGTGGGCTCGGCTGAAGCTGGAGGCCCAGTGGGCCGGGACGCCCCCAAATGAGTTTTTTTCCATGATCTTCTGCTGTCCTCCATAACTGGACAAGAGGATCCCATACCAAGGGAATCGCATTTTAAAATATGTAATGATATATATTAAATGAAGTTGTAATGATGTTGTAATGCATCAACACAGCCATGTAAAGCGCCTTGGGGCGACTCTGTTGTGAAAGGCGCTATATAAAAATAAATTGAATTGAATATTCTTGCTCATTCCTGTGTTCTGGGGAAATTGTTATTCCACGATTTCTTTTCATTACCGATTATAATCCACCAAGATAATATTTAAATAAGCTTTCAGTTATAAATCTGAGCATTTTCTTTTTGTAATAATAGGTTAGAAATCCTCTTTGGTATTCTGTCCGTATACAGAGTTACAGCGACCATACTTGCTGTTAATGAAATAAATCGTTGCTGCTATTTTTTTCTGGAAGGTTCCATAAGGAATGTGTGTCTTTGGTTTTGACGTCAATGGATTTGGACAACAGTGAGTGTAAAATTATAAATGATGGGATAAACACAGTGGGTTAGTTGTGGTAATAATAGGGATATCAGAGGATTTGTTTTTACCTAACAATTAAATTTTTTTTCTGTAAGACAGTAGAACACTTGCTTGTTCTCTGGGAGCTCCAAGCCAGCTGGGAGATTTAATCCCTACATGGGGTCTTGTGGCCGAGAAAAATAAATATTGATTATTCGTTTAAAAAAAAAAAAAAAAAAAACATTAAAAAACAGCACCATTAAATGGCGGCGATAATTAAAATGGAAAATGCTGAATGGCAGCGCACATGCTAGCTAGCACGTCATCTCACACCGCCACCTCAGACAGCATGTCACTCCTCTCCTGTCTCTGCTCCATGTTTGTTTGCCTTAATGAAACATTGTTTAACATTCAGTCAAACAAAACTGTGGACAGCCGGTGCAAACAAATGCCATTGCAGTGCCGGAAGCAGTGAGGGAAATGAGGGTTTAAGCTCAGTACCCTGGGACACACTATTTAAAAACCTACCCAGACGAACCAGTGTCACCCCCCCCCACCCCCTTCTGTAGCCCAGGTAAGCATCCTGGGGTCGAGTCCCAGCGATCAGCTGTGTCGGTCGTAACCTCACCTCCGTTTGTTTTCACAGTGGTGGCCGTGCTGTAAAATATACGGGGGACCTGGACTTGTATAGGAACACGGGAGGCCAAAGGGGAACTCACCAGGAAGACCGGGAGCGAGGCCCCCCTTCGGGGCAGACTTCGGAGAGCCCCCTGGCTGCGCTTCATGCCTGTGACTGATGGCTCCGCCCCCCTGTGCCCCTCTCCCCCAGTCTTCCGCAAAAGCCTGACGTCATTGACTGGTCAGGCCGGCTGATTTTCGGCCCTTACGGGGGATTTACTGAGAAGGCGAAACTCAAACACTGAAAGCACCCCCTCCCCCCCCCCCCCCCCCCATCCGGAGGAGGGAGGACCGCTTGGGATCTTCCTCACCACTGGGGCTTTTCCGTTTACGGTGGCGGATACCAGCTGAGTGGAGGAGCAGGTGTTGCAGAAGACAGGCCAGATCCTAGAAAAGCTGAGCTCCGGTGCCGGGCTCAGCCCCTCAGCACATCTAATCTGGGCCTCTGAACACATTTTGGTTAAGGACCACCCAGAGCCGGGGGGGGGGGGGGGGGGCGCTGAGGAGAGCATTGCTGCAGCACCGACTCCTGTGACCAACCAGCAGGGCGGCGAAGTGGGGAGCTCTCTGGCTTCCTGGCACTGAAAGGCTGGGGCCGGATCAAAGTCCAGTGTGCTGAGCAGTGGTGTCTGGAGCTACCCCGGGAAGGGGGGGGGGGCACTCCGTCACCATGGGGAAATCCAACAGCAAGCTGAAGCCTGAGGTTGTGGAGGAGCTGACCAGGAAAACGTACTGTGAGTATCCAGCCCATCTCTCAATCTCCTCCCCTCTCGATCCCTCTCTTTCCTTCTCTCTCTCACTCCCTCTCTGTCTCTCACCCCCCCCCCCCTCATTTTCTGTTGTTCTCCCTCCTCTTTGGTACACAGTTTACAAACATGCAGTAGGTGGGACTCCACCCACTTTGACCTAATAGGAACCATGCGACCTAATGAATGAGAAGTGGGTTACAGCAATCTGATTGGCAGCAGGTTGATCCCGCCCACCTTGGGCTTGCTTTGTCTGTATGGAACGGGGGGGGCTACGTGGGTTTTGTGCAGATCTTGATTTATTGCTGACTTCTGTTTACGATCTGGGGTTGTTTTTGGATCGCTATGATGTCATCTTGCTTATTCTAGACCGGGTGCCACATTTAAAGCGAAATTAAAATGACTAATAAAACATCAAGAAAAAGTTTAAACAAAACACTTGTGTTTTCTGTTCCTCCCAGACATGAATGGCTGCCGTTTTTACGGTACTTAACGCGTCGCGTGTCATTTGATTCGTTGACCATTTCCCGCCTGGCCAGAGAGAAGCTGCCATTACACCACACAGATTACTGTTTGTCTAAAGTGTCACTGCGCCCGTTTCCCAAGAACTCAATTACGTTACCGCCAGTGGCGGACATGGTATCCATGGCGACAGCGGTGTTTAAGAAGGCCTCTGATTGGGCGTGACTGAAAGGTCTCACCCCGTGGTTTCCTGCTGAAGGACGGCCGTGCTGCTTTGGCGCGGTCGCGGCGTCTTGGGTGTCCCAGTGATCCTCTCGCTGTGTGGGGGGAAAAGAAAACGTGAGGCTGCCCCCTGCAGGTCGGCGGTGTGTGGTGCATTCTAGACCGAGCGTGGGTGAGCCCATGGTTATTGATCCACCTGGAATCGTAGCTGTTCAACTGCGCTTGTTATTTGAAGAATGTGCTGCCTTCATCTTGGTAAATTAGTGGCTGATTATAAGTTGGATTTGAATTCTGCCTGCCCTTTACTCCCCCCCCCCCAATATGGCAGGGGGAGTAAAATTAAAATAATCGGATGTGCAGCTGCTGGCTGCGGATGTGGGTGTGTGGCTCACGCATGCGGATTCACCGTAGATGATTAGGCGGAGCCTGCAAGGAGCCTAATCTGCATGTTTAAAATCAGGCCACAGGATTAGCTGGCCTCATGAATATGCAGATTAGCCGGCCTGCAGATGAGATCGGTAATCAGGCCTCCCGTTACTCGAGAGAATGCTAAAGCGGCCGCTATATGGGGGGCCCTCCCAGTGTGGAGAAAGTCTGCTAACATCGCACAATGGTAGCCTACCCAGCATTGCCCAGATGGGGTATGTGTGTGTGTGTGTGTGTGTGTGTGTGTGTGTGTGTGTGTGTGTCTGTCTGTCTGTGTGTACCTGAATCCTGACTTGTATACTTTTTTTGCAAATATTGTTTTTTTTGCTTAACACTCTTGCAGAGCTTGCCGACTTGCTAGCTAACAGTTAAGGACGTGGCGGTTTTCCCTCCTAGAGTCAGAAGGCTTTTGCTGTTGTACCGTTGAAGAACATGGTTGGGAAACTTTTTAGTCAATCGATGGACTTTAGGAAGGTTGGCAAAGCATCAAATACTAGTTAGGCAGTGAGAGCTGGCTGCAGTGAGAGCTGGCTGCAGTGAGAGCTGGCTGCAGTGAGAGCAGTAATCAGCAGTCGGGAGCAGTTATGGGACACCGTCTGTTTTTCCCTGGGGGAGGGGGAGGCGGCTGGCATCTGCCCGCAGGGTGGGGTTGATTGGCTTGTGTCAGGGGTGGCCGGCTGTCAAATGCATTAGGAAGCCAGTCTCCTTGCTTTTGCTCTGTGACTAAATGCCATGAATCCTTTGTGCTGTGCTCACCCACCCTGACTGCTCAGGACGGTCTCCTCACTCAGTGTCAGCCCCCCCCAACGCCACCCCCCCCCCATCATGACTCTGCAAATCTGCTGTGCTCTGTCTCACCCATCATGACTGCTCATGTAGGCCTCCTCTCTCACCAACCCCCCCCAATCACTTTCCAGTCCCCCTCCTGTTATATTTCCTTTCCCTACCCCCCTACCTCATTATTCCATACTCCAGCTTGATGTCTGACGTACTGTATCGGCCAGTCAGCACTCTTGAGGGTGGAGGCTCCACCCACCCCCCTCACCCCCTCCCCAAAGCTACTTCTTGAATTTATAAAACTAAGCTTCTGTGATTGTCTAAGCAGCAGCTAATGATGATGATGATGAAGAGAACCTGACACCCCCCCCCCCCCCCCCCCCGAGGTGACACCTGTCTTCTGAAGCTCTCCGTTGTCAGGCTGACACTTTTTTGGTGGCAGGTTTATATCGTTACCATTCAGGGGTGGTGTGTCTCTCAGCAGGTTACGAAACTGTGCCCACAATCAGAAGGTTGTTGGTTCAAACCTCAGGGTCGGCAGAGTGATGTCACTGTTGGGCCCTTAAGCTGGGCCCTAACTAAACCAAATGCGTATAACTCAGAGTACACAGTTTATTTGAAGTCTGATCGTTGCAGCCTCCCGCGATTGACTCGATTGGGCCAGGAGCTGATCCAAGGCTAAGCCATGCAGACTGCTCAGCGTAAACATTAAACAGCCCTGTGGTCTGCGGCCAGCGCTCTTCTTCTGCTCTTCTACTCTCCCGCATTCGGCCACTCGACCGCATGTGACTCTCTCCTGCATCATTAATCTCCCGAAACAACTGCCTGTGAAAATGGACCACCTCTTTGCACCCCAGCACGATGTCTCTTTATTGGAAAGGGGGGGTCGGGGGGCAAATTAGTGGAGGGGAACAGCGAAGAGCTGTGCCTTTTTCAATTAATCCGCTAAATGGAGTGTGAAATGTAGTGGAGCAAACCGCTTCACCCAAATGTCAAGCACATTTTTTAAAGAGACCGGAAATTCACTCGTTCGCTTGTCACTGTTACTACTTAGTTGTCAAACGAATTGTTCCTGACCTGCGTCAGATATTATTAAACCAAAACTGCATTTTTAGCATCTTTCTTTGCCCGATTTGAACTATTTGGATGCTATATTGACATTATACTAATACACATAAAGCACTAAAAATATTATTTGAAAAATGGTTTCTGTACTCCCTCTATATCTATACTCCTGCAATACTCCCTCTATATCTATACTCCTGCAATACTCCCTCTATATCTATACTCCTGCAATACTCCCTCTATATCTATACTCCTGCAATACTCCCTCTATATCTGAACTCCATCTATACTCCCTCTGTATCTATACTCCTATACTCCCTGCTTAAACAAAAACCTTTTGCTCTTTAAGAGACACAGATTGCTGTTTACTATATGCTACATATCACCTCATATTATTATTTGGCTTTTTTCTCTCACATGGGTAGTTATGCTGTTAACAGTGTGTTACCTCTTATCTCTAGTCCCCCCAGGGGTTCTGGAACCAAATGCATAACTGCTGCAGTTTTACTGTGGGCTGAAATGATGGGATATTAAGAATATTATATCAAATATGTTTGACCGACCCTTTACATCAAATGCCCACTTGAAAATAATTACTTACTACGAAGTGTCGACGGTTAATGAAGTTTTTACAATGTAGCAGTTTGTGGAAATGTAAATTATCTGACCACTGAAGTTGGTTTATTACTCTAGAAATTGATATATATTGTATATCTATTATTACATTAGTCATGTTAATGTTTTCTATTAGTCATATTTTAATCCTGAAACCCAGGCCTGCTGTTAATCCGTTTAGCTCTGCAGGGGAATGGCACTGGATAATCAGTTAGTCATTTCCCCTTAAACTCAGACCTGAGCGCCGCATCAACATGAGGTTGACCATCCGCTAGTTTTATAAATGCAGGAGTAAAGTCCGCTGGTTGGGGTCGGGGGGTAGGTTTCTGTTCACACACTCTGCAGACTGACTGCCATTAAGTGGTGGTGTACACTCCACGGACCAGGCCCCCGAAGATCCAAAAGAAAGGAGAACGAGCCGATTCTTTTTCTGTCCGGAAAATGGGCCATTCAAGCCCCGGAGTATTAAGTGAAGGATAATGGAGGAGGACAGCCCCCCCCCCACCTCCACCCCCGGCTCTTCCTGTCTGTCGTGGTCTGCATGTAAGGGCCCTCATGTCTGTACACATCAGTGCCAGCGTGTCACCAGGGTGACCCACGCTGCGAGATGAGACCGGACCGGACGAGTCTGTCCGGCCTGCCCCCCGCTTGGTCAGCGCCTTGCTCCAAACCAGAGCGTGCCAAAGACCCAATTACCCTCCACCCCACGGAAGAAGCAGGACGACCCCTCTCTCTCTTGGATGGGATGCGTCCCAAACCCATTTTTAGCGTATTTCATTAATGCCATTGATGTCACTGGGTCTGTGTCACAGTCGGGTCACGGCAGTGAAGGAATAGTCACTAGATGAGAGGAGAGTGTGTTTTAATGGCTGCTTTCATTGGTCGTTATTAGGACGCTTTGGCAGGCCTCTCATCGGCGCAAGCCTATGACTGGGCGGGGGGCACTGCAAGCTCCGCCTTTGGCTGAGATAATTATCTACACGTCAATACGCCCATTAAGTTTATTTCAGAGATGCACAATTTATCGGGTTACATACTGGTATCAGCTAATGTGCGTTAAAAAGCAAGATAGCAACAGTGGTGCAATGTGTGAATCTTAGTCAGTATTGCTGGCCAATATTCATACTTTAGTCAATATTCAACGTTAGCAGCCCCAGAGCTAAAGACGGAATAACTAAAATAACAGAGATGATTCATTGGATGAACAACCATTTTCCGAGTTCGCAGTTCATTTGCCACTTAGCCTCGCTACAGTCTCCCAATTCAGTGCTGCTTCACAGGATCTTAATGAGTACGTCACCAGCATCAGTCTCACTACAGCTTTGTGGAGCTGAGGGTTTAGCTGGTTATTGGTAATATTTGAAATATGTGAGTTATTGGTGTTGGGCAAGATTTTCTCATTGGTACTCCACTAAATATAATAATTATTGCATGTTATTTTTTTTAAAATTTGTATCTGTATTATTTCTCAACACTAAGCTTCCTTTCGGTCCCATCCCCTTGGCCCAGGCTTGTTTATTCCTCAACACTAGGCTTCCTTTCGGTCCCATCCCCTCGGCCCAGGCTTGATTATTCCTCAACACTAAGCTTCCTTTCGGTCCCATCCCCTCGGCCCAGGCTTGATTATTCCTCAACACTAGGCTTCCTTTCGGTCCCATCCCCTCGGCCCAGGCTTGATTATTCCTCAACACTAAGCTTCCTTTCGGTCCCATCCCCTTGGCCCAGGCTTGTTTATTCCTCAACACTAGGCTTCCTTTCGGTCCCATCCCCTCGGCCCAGGCTTGATTATTCCTCAACACTAAGCTTCCTTTCGGTCCCATCCCCTCGGCCCAGGCTTGATTATTCCTCAACACTAGGCTTCCTTTCGGTCCCATCCCCTCGGCCCAGGCTTGATTATTCCTCAACACTAAGCTTCCTTTCGGTCCCATCCCCTTGGCCCAGGCTTGATTATTCCTCAACACTAGGCTTCATTTCGGTCCCATCCCCTTGGCCCAGGCTTGATTATTCCTCAACACTAGGCTTCCTTTCGGTCCCATCCCCTCGGCCCAGGCTTGATTATTCCTCAACACTAAGCTTCCTTTTGGTCCCATCCCCTCGGCCCAGGCTTGATTATTCCTCAACACTAAGCTTCCTTTCGGTCCCATCTCCTCGGCCCAGGCTTGATTATTCCTCAACACTAAGCTTCCTTTCGGTCCCATCCCCTTGGCCCAGGCTTGATTATTCCTCAACACTAGGCTTCATTTCGGTCCCATCCCCTTGGCCCAGGCTTGATTATTCCTCAACACTAAGCTTCCTTTCGGTCCCATCCCCTCGGCCCAGGCTTGATTATTCCTCAACACTAAGCTTCCTTTCGGTCCCATCCCCTTGGCCCAGGCTTGATTATTCCTCAACACTAGGCTTCATTTCGGTCCCATCCCCTTGGCCCAGGCTTGATTATTCCTCAACACTAAGCTTCCTTTCGGTCCCATCCCCTTGGCCCACGCTTGATTATTCCTCAACACTAGGCTTCATTTCGGTCCCATCCCCTTGGCCCAGGCTTGATTATTCCTCAACACTAGGCTTCCTTTCGGTCCCATCCCCTCGGCCCACGCTTGTTTATTCCTCAACACTAAGCTTCCTTTTGGTCCCATCCCCTTGGCCCACGCTTGATTATTCCTCAACACTAAGCTTCCTTTCGGTCCCATCCCCTTGGCCCAGGCTTGTTTATTCCTCAACACTAAGCTTCCTTTCGGTCCCATCCCCTCGGCCCACGCTTGTTTATTCCTCAACACTAAGCTTCCTTTTGGTCCCATCCCCTTGGCCCAGGCTTGATTATTCCTCAACACTAAGCTTCCTTTCGGTCCCATCCCCTCGGCCCACGCTTGTTTATTCCTCAACACTAGGCTTCCTTTCGGTCCCATCCCCTTGGCCCACGCTTGATTATTCCTCAACACTAAGCTTCCTTTCGGTCCCATCCCCTCGGCCCACGCTTGTTTATTCCTCAACACTAGGCTTCCTTTCGGTCCCATCCCCTTGGCCTACGCTTGTTTATTCCTCAACACTAGGCTTCCTTTCGGTCCCATCCCCTTGGCCCACGCTTGATTATTCCTCAACACTAGGCTTCCTTTCGGTCCCATCCCCTTGGCCCAGGCTTGTTTATTCCTCAACACTAAGCTTCCTTTCGGTCCCATCCCCTCGGCCCAGGCTTGATTATTCCTCAACACTAAGCTTCCTTTCGGTCCCATCCCCTTGGCCCAGGCTTGTTTATTCCTCAACACTAAGCTTCCTTTCGGTCCCATCCCCTTGGCCCACGCTTGATTATTCCTCAACACTAGGCTTCCTTTCGGTCCCATCCCCTTGGCCCAGGCTTGTTTATTCCTCAACACTAAGCTTCCTTTCGGTCCCATCCCCTTGGCCCACGCTTGTTTATTCCTCAACACTAAGCTTCCTTTCGGTCCCATCCCCTTGGCCCACGCTTGTTTATTCCTCAACATTAGGCTTCCTTTCGGTCCCATCCCCTCGGCCCACGCTTGTTTATTCCTCAACACTAGGCTTCCTTTCGGTCCCATCCCCTTGGCCCACGCTTGTTTATTCCTCAACATTAGGCTTCCTTTCGGTCCCATCCCCTCTGCCCACGCTTGTTTATTCCTCAACACTAAGCTTCCTTTCGGTCCCATCCCCTCGGCCCACGCTTGATTATTCCTCAACACTAAGCTTCCTTTTGGTCCCATCCCCTCGGCCCAGGCTTGTTTATTCCTCAACACTAGGCTTCCTTTCGGTCCCATCCCTCGGCCCACGCTTGTTTATTCCTCAACACTAGGCTTCCTTTCGGTCCCATCCCCTCGGCCCACGCTTGATTATTCCTCAACACTAACCTTCCTTTCCGTCCCATCCCCTCGGCCCACGCTTGTTTATTCCTCAACACTAGGCTTCCTTTCGGTCCCATCCCTTGGCCCAGGCTTGTTTATTCCTCAACACTAGGCTTCCTTTTGGTCCCATCCCCTCGGCCCACGCTTGTTTATTCCTCAACACTAGGCTTCCTTTCGGTCCCATCCCCTTGGCCCACGCTTGATTATTCCTCAACACTAGGCTTCCTTTCGGTCCCATCCCCTCGGCCCACGCTTGATTATTCCTCAACACTAGGCTTCCTTTCGGTCCCATCCCCTTGGCCCAGGCTTGATTATTCCTCAACACTAGGCTTCCTTTTGGTCCCATCCCCTCGGCCCAGGCTTGATTATTCCTCAACACTAGGCTTCCTTTCGGTCCCATCTCCTCGGCCCACGCTTGATTATTCCTCAACACTAAGCTTCCTTTCGGTCCCATGTCCTCGGCCCACGCTTGTTTTTTCCTCAACACTAGGCTTCCTTTCGGTCCCATCCCCTCGGCCCACGCTTGATTATTCCTCAACACTAGGCTTCCTTTCGGTCCCATCCCCTTGGCCCACGCTTGATTATTCCTCAACACTAAGCTTCCTTTCGGTCCCATCCCTTGGCCCAGGCTTGTTTATTCCTCAACACTAAGCTTCCTTTCGGTCCCATCCCCTTGGCCCACGCTTGTTTTTTCCTCAACACTAGGCTTCCTTTCGGTCCCATCCCCTCGGCCCACGCTTGATTATTCCTCAACACTAGGCTTCCTTTCGGTCCCATCCCCTTGGCCCACGCTTGATTATTCCTCAACACTAAGCTTCCTTTCGGTCCCATCCCTTGGCCCACGCTTGATTATTCCTCAACACTAAGCTTCCTTTCGGTCCCATCCCCTTGGCCCACGCTTGATTATTCCTCAACACTAGGCTTCCTTTCGGTCCCATCCCCTTGGCCCACGCTTGTTTATTCCTCAACACTAAGCTTCCTTTCGGTCCCATCCCCTTGGCCCACGCTTGATTATTCCTCAACACTAAGCTTCCTTTCGGTCCCATCCCCTTGGCCCACGCTTGATTATTCCTCAACACTAGGCTTCCTTTCGGTCCCATCCCCTTGGCCCAGGCTTGATTATTCCTCAACACTAAGCTTCCTTTCGGTCCCATCCCCTCGGCCCAGGCTTGATTATTCCTCAACACTAAGCTTCCTTTCGGTCCCATCCCCTTGGCCCAGGCTTGATTATTCCTCAACACTAGGCTTCCTTTCGGTCCCATCCCCTCGGCCCAGGCTTGTTTATTCCTCAACACTAAGCTTCCTTTTGGTCCCATCCCCTTGGCCCAGGCTTGATTATTCCTCAACACTAAGCTTCCTTTCGGTCCCATCCCCTTGGCCCAGGCTTGATTATTCCTCAACACTAGGCTTCCTTTCGGTCCCATCCCCTTGGCCCACGCTTGTTTATTCCTCAACACTAGGCTTCCTTTCGGTCCCATCCCCTCGGCCCACGCTTGTTTATTCCTCAACACTAGGCTTCCTTTCGGTCCTATCCCCTTGGCCCAGGCTTGTTTTTTCCTCAACACTAGGCTTCCTTTCGGTCCCATCCCCTCGGCCCACGCTTGATTATTCCTCAACACTAGGCTTCCTTTCGGTCCCATCCCCTTGGCCCACGCTTGATTATTCCTCAACACTAAGCTTCCTTTCGGTCCCATCCCCTTGGCCCAGGCTTGTTTATTCCTCAACACTAAGCTTCCTTTCGGTCCCATCCCCTTGGCCCACGCTTGTTTTTTCCTCAACACTAGGCTTCCTTTCGGTCCCATCCCCTCGGCCCACGCTTGATTATTCCTCAACACTAGGCTTCCTTTCGGTCCCATCCCCTTGGCCCACGCTTGATTATTCCTCAACACTAAGCTTCCTTTCGGTCCCATCCCCTTGGCCCACGCTTGATTATTCCTCAACACTAAGCTTCCTTTCGGTCCCATCCCCTTGGCCCACGCTTGATTATTCCTCAACACTAGGCTTCCTTTCGGTCCCATCCCCTTGGCCCACGCTTGTTTATTCCTCAACACTAAGCTTCCTTTCGGTCCCATCCCCTTGGCCCACGCTTGATTATTCCTCAACACTAAGCTTCCTTTCGGTCCCATCCCCTTGGCCCACGCTTGATTATTCCTCAACACTAGGCTTCCTTTCGGTCCCATCCCCTTGGCCCAGGCTTGATTATTCCTCAACACTAAGCTTCCTTTCGGTCCCATCCCCTCGGCCCAGGCTTGATTATTCCTCAACACTAAGCTTCCTTTCGGTCCCATCCCCTTGGCCCAGGCTTGATTATTCCTCAACACTAGGCTTCCTTTCGGTCCCATCCCTCGGCCCAGGCTTGTTTATTCCTCAACACTAAGCTTCCTTTTGGTCCCATCCCCTTGGCCCAGGCTTGATTATTCCTCAACACTAAGCTTCCTTTCGGTCCCATCCCCTTGGCCCAGGCTTGATTATTCCTCAACACTAGGCTTCCTTTCGGTCCCATCCCCTTGGCCCACGCTTGTTTATTCCTCAACACTAGGCTTCCTTTCGGTCCCATCCCCTCGGCCCACGCTTGTTTATTCCTCAACACTAGGCTTCCTTTCGGTCCTATCCCCTTGGCCCAGGCTTGTTTATTCCTCAACACTAGGCTTCCTTTCGGTCCCATCCCCTCGGCCCACGCTTGTTTATTCCTCAACACTAGGCTTCCTTTCGGTCCCATCCCCTTGGCCCACGCTTGTTTATTCCTCAACACTAGGCTTCCTTTCGGTCCCATCCCCTTGGCCCACGCTTGTTTATTCCTCAACACTAGGCTTCCTTTCGGTCCCATCCCCTTGGCCCAGGCTTGTTTATTCCTCAACACTAGGCTTCCTTTCGGTCCCATCCCCTCGGCCCACGCTTGTTTATTCCTCAACACTAGGCTTCCTTTCGGTCCCATCCCCTTGGCCCACGCTTGATTATTCCTCAACACTAGGCTTCATTTCGGTCCCATCCCCTTGGCCCACGCTTGATTATTCCTCAACACTAGGCTTCATTTCGGTCCCATCCCCTTGGCCCAGGCTTGATTATTCCTCAACACTAAGCTTCCTTTTGGTCCCATCCCCTCGGCCCAGGCTTGATTATTCCTCAACACTAGGCTTCCTTTCGGTCCCATCCCCTTGGCCCACGCTTGTTTTTTCCTCAACACTAGGCTTCCTTTCGGTCCCATCCCTCGGCCCACGCTTGATTATTCCTCAACACTAAGCTTCCTTTTGGTCCCATCCCCTCGGCCCAGGCTTGATTATTCCTCAACACTAGGCTTCCTTTCGGTCCCATCCCCTTGGCCCACGCTTGTTTTTTCCTCAACACTAGGCTTCCTTTCGGTCCCATCCCCTCGGCCCACGCTTGATTATTCCTCAACACTAAGCTTCCTTTTGGTCCCATCTTCTCGGCCCAGGCTTGATTATTCCTCTTCTCCATATGGTAAAGCAGCAAGTCATTTCCAGACCTCTTCCCTAAAATGCCGGTAGTTCAGTTCTGCTCCATTTAGGCCCTGTTCCCCCAGCTGACTGGTCGATGGATGAGAATCCTTTACCCAGTGAAGACAGGTGCCCCCCATATATTCTTATGAGTTATTAAAGGGTATAAAAAGGCAATGAATCAGTGGATGGGTTTTGTTTGGCCAGGCATCTTCACTCACTCCAGTCTAGGCTCTAGGTCATCAGTAGTCAATGAATTTCAATGATTCATCTCTCACTCTCTCACAAATTCTTTCATTCTCTCTCTTTCTCTCCCTCTCTTCCTTTAGGTCTCTTATCTCTCTTGCACTCTTTCTCTCTCTTTCACTCTCTCATTCTCTACCTCTTTTTTTTCTGCCTCTCTTAATCTATTGCTCTCTCACGTTCTCTCTCTCTCCCTCTTCCTCTCTCTCTCACTCACCCTTTCTCGCCCTTTTCTGTTCTCCTCTTCCTCTCGCTTTCTCTCTTACTCTTTCTCTCTTGCTCTCGGTCTCTCAGCTCTGACTTTCACACAATCCTGAGTTACTCTTATGGGGGGGGGAGGGGTTTCGGACAGCGACCTCTGGGTTATCGTGAAATGTTGGGGGTGGGATGGCTAGCTAATGTGATGGCTGCTCGTACCGCATGATGAGTGCAGAGGTGACAGCACTTAATTAGCATTTCAATGAGGCCTCAGGGCCTGCTTATCATATGATGCATGTTTAAATGGCAACTCCCATTTAAATCCCATTTATCTCCTGGGAAGTTTAAATCACCTTTTGAGGTAACAGTCCATTTATCTATGTTTACCTGTCACTAGGTTTTTCTCCTTAAGCTTCTCTGATGTCACCAGGAGTTTTGGTTGAAATAGCTCAATAGGTGAATGCCTGATTTAGTTAGAAAATGGACTGTTAAGTGATGTGTTCACTGTATCAGAACAATGTTCTTGCAACGTGGTGTCTCCATTTAAACAGCAGCCACTCTTTCTGCTTTTTCAAGCTATTGGTTCAGTAGGAAATTAGTCTCAGGTACACACACTAATAGCGCAAACTAAAACCCTGGGTTCCTTTAAATCAGAGCTAGATAAGATTTTAACAACTCTGAGCTATTAGTTAAGTTCTCCCCAAATGAGCTTGATGGGCCGAATGGCCTCGTTTGTAAATTTCGTATGTTCTTAAGCATGGTTTGTTACAAATCCTGCTGATACAGACAGTGAAGGAAATGTTGAATTATATTAGCCAGTTTGTTAATGTCACCTGTCAAATTCTGTGTCACGCGTAAGAACAGGAGTGTCAGCCTCCCTGTGAGGGACCCCCCCTCCTCCACCCCCACTCTGCAGGGGACACAGAATTTCTGGCTATGCCCCCACATGCAGGCTTTTATTTGATTAAAAAATGAATAATTGTGAGTAGCTGCCAGGGCTGTAGAGACAGAGGGAGTGCAGAGATGGGGTCTCTGAAGAGGAGTATGAGGTCCTCTCTGTGAGATTACCCCCCTGCTGGTGTTCTGTTGGCTGCCACCACAATGTAACCTGATAGTTAATTAGTACCCAACCCCACAGCAATGGTATGTACACTGCTTAGCCAGTAATTAACCTGAAAAGGGGAAAGTAACCTGTAATTTGGGTCTGTGTTTAAACGCTGCCCTCCCGCCCCCCCCACCACATGCTAAAGGTTGCCCCACGGGTTCTGTACGGAAGACTGTTTCTCCCATGGGGTTATGTGGCAGCCTGGTCCTTTAATGCTGTCGAGCACAACTGACCTGAAATCCTTCCAGGGTGGAAATGGATGTAGTCAGCATATGACACTGCCCTGGAAAGGCGTGACCAGTCAATGAGACTCCCTCGGATGGGCGTGGCCAGCCAATGGGACTCCCCTGGATGGGCGTGACCAGCCAATGGGACTCCCCTGGATGGGCGTGACCAGTCAATGAGACTCCCTCGGATGGGCGTGGCCAGCCAATGGGACTCCCCTGGATGGGCGTGACCAGCCAATGGGACTCCCCTGGATGGCGTGGCCAGCCAATGGGACTCCCCTGGATGGGCGTTGGCCAGCCAATGGGACTCCCCTGGATGGGCGTGGCCAGCCAATGGGACTCCCCTGGATGGGCGTGGCCAGCCAGTGGGACTCCCCTGGATGGGCGTGGCCAGCCAATGGGACTCCCCTGGATGGGCGTGGCCAGCCAGTGGGCCTCCCCTGGATGGGCGTGGCCAGTCAGTGGGCCTCCCCTGGATGGGCGTGGTCAGTCAGTGGGCCTCCCCTGGATGGGCGTGGTCAGTCAATGGGGCTTCCCCTGGATGGGCGTGACCAGTCAATGGGCCTCCCCTGGATGGGCGTGGCCAGTCAATGGGACTCCCCTGGATGGGCGTGGTCAGTCAATGGGGCTACCCATGGATGGGCGTGGTCAGTCAGTGGGCCTCCCCATGGATGGGGCGTGGTCAGTCAGTGGGCCTCCCCCTGGATGGGCGTGGCCAGTCAGTGGGCCTCCCCCTGGATGGGCGTGGCCAGTCAATGGGACTCCCATGGATGGGCGTGGTCAACCAATGGGACTCCCCTGGATGGGCGTGGTCAGCCAATGGGACTCCCCTGGATGGGCGTGGTCAGCCAATGGGACTCCCTCGGATGGGCGTGGCCTCTCATTGAGGCCATCTGTGATTCCAGTGACAATGCAGAACAAAGAAAATGCTTTATAGTTTTAATTATACAGAAATATATAATTATATAGGTAATGAAAAATTCATGACAGATAAAGTAGATTAAGACTGCAGCGCACAGAGGTGTAATCAGAGGTGATACTGCAGTAAAGGTGCATGCGATGTGTGTCAGGTTGCGTAATCTTGACAATTTTTTATTTATTTGAGGGGATAGTAAACAGCCCAACTAACCCGATTGCCATTTTGTTTTTTGTTCCGTAACAGTTACAGAGAAGGAGGTACAGCAGTGGTAAGTGACACCCCCTCCGTCACCATGCATTGCATCTTTTATGTGACCCCTCCCCTTTTCCCTACCCCTGTCTGCTCGCCACGCCCCCAGGGCGGAGCTTAGCCGTCTTCCTCTCCTCCTGGATGTTCCCACCAGACGTCAGGGCTGTCACAGACACACCCCCCTGCATATACACACAGGCTTAGAAAACACACAGACAAGCCAGCATTCACAGATACACGCATACATGCTCTTTATTGAGTATTTCATTTTTGCATGTCTCTTGTTTCATCCTTTTCTGCGTTAGTGCTCCCGTTTTATTGCGCCTTAAATTCTACCCGACTTTGTTAATTAATTGTAATGCCTGTGCTGTGCTTTGATTAGCCTGTGGCTGATTTACACATGCTATGCAAATACATTCTGATTTGATGTTGATTTGAATTGGTTTGACTGTGATGTTGACCTAAACTGATCTGCTTACCTACACCTTACTGTACTCCACTAACCCCTGATGGCCTGGGGGTCTCACTCCTTTCACTCAGTCCCTCTACACTTACACCGTACTTATTTTCTCATGAGCCAAGGTGATAATATTAAATAATGGCACTGTCCTGAGGCAGGTAGCCGTATCATTCTTGGAGGAATATACAATTGTCTTGGCCCATTCCCATAATCCCTTGTGCCAGTGGCTCATGTTATAGGGTTTCAAGTGGACCACTCTGTCCTGGCGCTGGTCAAGGGAGTGAGTGCCCTGTCAAGCTGAAGGGCAGGGAAGGAGAGTACAGAGTCCCTGCTATCGGCCAGCGATGCGGCTACTGTTGCCCCTGTTGCCGTTCCTGCTTTGTGGTGCCAATGGGTTATAGGTTTGAGTCCCGTCAGGCTTGCTGTAGCACTGCAGTTGTTCAGGTACAGTGAAGGTTTGACGTTGCAAGTATCAGGATGAATGTGGGACATGCTTTTGTTTCCTCGAGGGAGATATTTAACCTGAATTGCTTGGTTGGTTTGGAGGAAAGCCTTGGGTATCAGCCACTCGCATCCTGGAGGGCGGGCTGGGTTTGCGGCCCATTGCGTCCCCATGCGGTACACAGTCTCTGTTGACTGTGCCCTGCCACATGGAAACATGCTGCTTAGAGGAAATATGTGTGTGCAGCACCCTGGTTCTTGCCGTGATTCGTTATCTTTTACACTTTTTTTGACTTAGTCATTTTAATATAGATTTTATATCTGCCTGTTTGATGGGCAGTGTGTGGCACCTGTGTCTGCGATCAGAAGGTTGTCAGCTCAAATCCCCAAAAAATGCCTCAGGGAGCCCGGATAAATGGCTGAGCCAGCGCTCTGATGATGGGGGTATGCGAACACGAAAGCATTTCCGTGTCGTTGTACCACTGGTTAATGAAACATCATTTCATTTTTATTTGTACAACTGTATAAGTTACTGAAAGAGTTCAGGTTCGATTCCTATGTTCTCCTACCTTCCACGACTGGAACCAGCAGCCTCCTAAACAACTGTGCCGCCTGCTGGTCATCGCGTCTGGCTACCTGCGGGTCATGTTTGCCATGTTTACGGCTTCGAGCATCACTCTTGGTTCTTTTGGGGCAGAATGTGAGCAGGGAGTCCAGCAGTCCAATTGGAGTCATTATTATGTTAATCGAATGCTGTTAAGCGTCGGCGACACAGAAAGCATCTGGCGGAGAGGAGCCGCAAATTGAATCATTTATTTACCAAAAGCCGTCTGTTCGTTAACAAAGAGGGTCCGACGCGGCAGCAGACGCGGTGAGCCGAGGTCATATGCAGCCCCGAATCCTAACCAGAACAGACGCCCTCCCCCATCCCACCTCGCCCCCCCGCCTTCTCTCCTTAAAGGAGCACCTGCATCGAAAGCCTGCAGTTACCGCCACGAAGGTGAGAGACACTGGCCAGCGTGGGGCTGCTCGCCTCTGGCCAGGTGCTACACAGGCTTTTCTTTACAGAAAACGTGCCTTTGAGTCCTGAGATGATCGTCGCCACAAGGAAAATGGTCAGGTTCTTATTTATTTATTTTTTAAGTAAAAATCCCAACTCTCCTGCCTTCAACTTAGAGGCATGTCTCACATCAGACTTTTTCTGCGTGTGAAATGTCTTTTTAATTTAGTTTCGCTTGGTGTGAATGAATTGTTCATGAACTTTTCAGAGGACGTTTGTATGAGCTTTGAGCAAACACTCCATCCATCATCCATCCATCCATCCATCCATCCATCCGCTTATACAGTGCGGGCTGGGAGAGAGGCCCTACAGCTTCGACTGACTGAAAGAACATTGTTTCTGAGCCCTTCTTGAACTGGAAATTACTGCTGGGGTACCTGACAGCTTTTTTCCATCATCTGTGCTTCATATAGAAGCTGGTCACCCTGGTTTGTGTTCCCCATACCTTAGGATCAGTCTGTGCCTGCTCAGTGTGGGTGTGGGGGTCCTCAGGGTAGTCTTGAGGGGGTAGGTGGGGAATAATGCTAACCTGAGGAACGTGTGGAGGTGAGTGAAGTAATCCCCCCTCTTTCCCCCCCACTGTCCCAGGTACCTCTGATTGGCCACACGGTGACCTTCCGTGTGCTGTCCTGTTGGGTGGGTGGGGGCATCGAGCTGGGTAACTGGCACTCCTCAAAACGATTTAGTGTTTTACCTGTATATTTCTGTCTCTTTGGTCTCTAAAGTAATGAGAATGTAAATGCGGGCATCGCTCAGCTGAGGAGCTCTGGGAACCTCTGGGAACAGTAACCTCAGTGGGGCCTCGCAGAACGGGGGCCGCATCACAGGGATTACGCGGCTGAGGGACCACTGGGAACAGTAACCTCTGCGGAGCTTCATAGAATGGGGTCCGCATCGCAGGGATTGCGCAGATGAGGAACCACTGGGAACAGTAACCTCTGCGGGGTCTTGCAGCACGGGGGACCACATCACAGGGATCGCGCAGCTGAGGGATCACTGGGAACAGTATCCCTCAGCGGGGTCTTGCAGCATGGGAGGCCACATCGCAGGGATTGCGTGACTGAGAGACCACTGGAAAAAGTAATCTCAGTGGGATCTTGCAGGACAGGGGCTGCATCACAGGGACTGCGCAGCTGAGGGACCACTGGGAACAGTAACCTCTGCGGAACTTTGTAGAATGGGGGCCACATGGCAGGGATTGTGCAGCTGAGGGACCACTGGGATCAGTAACCTCTGCGGAACTTTGTAGAATGGGGGCCACATGGCAGGGATTGTGCGGCTGAGGGACCACTGGGATCAGTAACCTCTGCGGAGCTTCTAGAACGGGGGCCTCATCACAGGCATCGTGTGGTTGACGGACCACCGGGAACGGTACCCTCAGCGGAGCCTCGTGGAACGAGGGCCGCATCGCAGGGATCGTGGACAGATGGTCACAGGAGAAATGTACGTCCCCTGCCCCCCAACCCCCACTGAATAGCGGGCCTCCCTGTGCTGTGGGATAGGATTGATGGGGGAGGGGGGGCGGAGTTCCTTGGCCAAGGTCTCCAGAGACGAACCATGAAGAGTTAGGGTGTACGTGTTTCTAGGACTCAGCGAGACGATGGTAGATGAACGGAGCTGCACTTCAGGGACAAGAATATAACTGGAATCACCAGTTAGTCACTAACAATTCAGGAGGGGGCCCCACCGGCCACCAGAAGGCAGGAAAATTAATCCTGTTTTTATTGGTTGCCAGCGGGATGCTCTGCTTGGGGGGCGGTGTGTGGATCAGCGAGTTTGCAGGCGGTGCCTGTGATCATGTGGTCAGCAGTTAAAATCCCACGGTCGACATTGTGATTTAAATGTTGGGCCCCTGAGCGAGGCCCTTAACCCCCAGTTGCTGCTGGGACTGTCTGACACTGCTGAATAAAAGTGTCTCCTAAATATATAAAATGTAGAAGTGAAATGTATTATCACCCTAACGTCATGTTGGCAGTCCCTGGATGCAGTCACTGGATGCAGTCCCTGGATGTGGCTGTTCTGTGCTTCATTTAAAGATCTCCTCGCCTCGCTTCCTGATGAGATAACATCCCCTGTCCCCCCCCCCCCCCCACCCTCTGGGGAAAGGGCTGAACTCTGCCGGTGTTACAGATTTTATGAGCCATACTTATACAGAAAATTCACCCCAATGCATTTGCATAAAAATTTTAAGAGTAATTTCCCTCCAAGATAGCATTCACAGAATCACTGTCACCCGTAATGTTATTTCGGGGGTATTTTCTTCACAGTCAAAGCAGAGCGGTGAGAGTACATCGCACAAAAGAAGGAGAGCTGATGTGGCTAAGAACAGTTAAATAATTACAGTCTCTGACAGTGAAATAGCTGTTTAAATAGCAGTTGGTGCACCAACCACAGCAGGTTAAACTCAAAGATGGCTGTGTAGGCCGTCAACACAGAGCTCTGTGGGTTTTACGTCCTGGAGAGTTTTTTTTGGAAAAAAAAAGATGGATTAAAATCGCAGAAAGATGCAGGGAGCGAGATGGCGTTTGCCAGGCTGGGATCGTCTGAGAGGGTGCCACCTTACAAAGCGCAAGCACCAACCAGTGTGCCACCTTTGCAAAGCGTGGGCACCACCCAGGGCACCACCTTAGCAAAGCGCTAGCACCACCCAGTGTGCCACCTTAGTAAAGCGCGGGCACCACCTGGCCAACCTCACCACCGCTGCCCCCTGGTGCCTTTGTGTGCACTGGGGGGCTCCATATGGACCTCGATCGGCACTGCCCCAGTCTCCCGCCAGGATGGATGTTTTGTGTCCCCCAGAGTTCCCAGTATAAATATCCAGAGCTGAGTAATGGAGAATCCTGGCTCTCGTTATTCCTGGCGAGACCTCCTGACGCCGGAACCTTCCGGAAATCGCTGTTGCAGTCTCACCTCGGTCCCCGCCCATGTGCTTCTCAGAAGTGACCCTCTGTGGGCACCAGGCCCTCGTGGAGTTAGGCTGACTCCCATCCACGGGCAGCCTGCAGGCACTTGACTTCGAGCCGGCGGTTCATGCCGGCCACGTGTGCGTTGTCATTCCGCGTCTGTCGAGGAGCCGGCTAAGCCCTTCAACGCTCCATCTTCTGAGTGCTCCATTTAGTCAGTGGGAAGAGGGAGAATAGAGAGTTGAATCTGAATTAGCATTTATCCTGCAGTGTAGTTGCCATGGGCTGCGGTTGGGGGCCACCTATTGGACATGTGGGCTAATTGCATCAGTTCTGGCCTTGTACTCCTGGGTTGCTACACTGTACTGCCACAATGAATCGAATATTTATCACTGAAATTCATCAACTCATCAACACCCCCCTATTACCTTCCTACAGTGACACAGCGTACACATCCCACTGTTTTCACTCTCTGTCTCCCCATCACCCCCTTGCGCCCCCCCCCCCCCCCCACCCCCCATCCCAGGTATAAGGGCTTCATCAAGGACTGTCCCAGTGGCCAGCTAGATGCCGTCGGCTTCCAAAAGATCTACAAGCAGTTCTTCCCCTTCGGCGATCCCACCAAGTTTGCCACCTTCGTCTTCAACGTCTTTGACGAGAACAAGGTAACTGGGAAGTGGGAGCGGATTCAGCAAGGCGTCCCGGATGCCTGAAAAGGGTTCTGGGTATCTGTGAGTCTTTGGCCACATACCATGAAGAGTTTTGCGGCCAAACGCTCACACCTTCACTGGCTTGTTAGCTAAAATACCTTCTTATTTTCCTGAAAAGGCTCCCAGGTACGTAGAATCGTGCCAAAATCAGGGGGGTGGGAACTTGCGTTTGGAGAGCCCAGGGGGGTGGCAGGGGGGCGGCAGGGGGGGTGGCAGGGGGGGCGGCAGGGGGGTGGCAGGGGGGTGGCAGGCTTCAGGGCATGTTCACAGAGGAGAACCCCTACCCCCCCCCCCCCCACCACCACCCTTACTGTGAGTTCATTGCCGCCCCACTGTGCCCCCAGTAAGCAGGCCTTTTACCCCCAGGCAGCTCCAGTGACACGTGCCCCATCAGCTCATAATTGCCGTTACCATGGTGAATAATCCGCAAGCCGCACGCACTGCCGCTCCTCGCATGCCGTGGCAGGGCTTCTCCTGCCACCCCCGGTCATGGGCGCCACTGCGACCCCGCATTCTTTTTGAAAATAAGAGGAATCACCCCTAAAGTCGAAACAGAGGCATTCCTCACAGGCCTGCTACCCCCAGTGTTACCGTAATTACTCTCGTATCTGGGCAAGCCCAGTTGCCTGCCTAGTCCACGTGATTTGGGTGTAAAGAATTCTGAATGATCTGGCACCCCATCCATAGTGTTCCCCTGGGTGGATGGATGGATGGATGGATGGAGTGTACCTCAGTCTTGTGCATGTGTGTCTGTGTGTGAATCTCCTTGTTCGTGTTTATTTCTGAGCGTTTATGAGGGTGTTTATGGCTTTGTGATGGTTTTCTGTGTTTGCCTTATTTGTGCTTGAGCGTTCTGACATGCAAATTATTATCCTCAGACCACACTGGATGTTAATGTGGGGGGGGGGGGGGGGACTTTCTGGTTGCTGGATGATCTCAGTCCCCTTTAGTTTCTCAGCTGTGCTCCGGTTTTTAATGGGGGGGAGACATCACTCAGAGACCATGTACCCACCCCATGCTCAGATTTGGGAATGTGAGTGAGGGTGTGGGAGTGGTATGTAGGCCATGTTTTTGGGGAGGGGGGGGTTGGGTATTGTGGGGGCCGCTGCCTGTCAGAAGAATACATCTTCCTAATGAGCCTCAGTGGCGCCCGGCCGCCTCCGGGGGCATGCAGCCGAAATAGCAGCAGGCTCGTCCCCAAAAAACTGCCCCACTTTCTGGTCCAGGTGAGACCAGGGTTCTACCCTGTATCCTCCCACTCAGTCTCCATCTCTCTACCCCCCCTCCGCAGGACGGACGCATTGAGTTCTCCGAGTTCATCCAGGCGCTTTCCGTCACCTCACGGGGAACCCTGGACGAGAAGCTCCGCTGTAAGTGCACACGCAGTGACACACACCACACACACAGGCAGAGTGACACAGGCAGAGTGACACACACACACAGGCAGAGTGACACAGGCAGAGTGACACACACACACAGGCACAGTGACACAGGCACAGTGACACACACACACAGGCACAGTGACACACGGGCACAGTGACACACACACAGGCACAGTGACACAGGCAGAATGACACAGGCACAGTGACACACACACACAGGCACAGTGACACACAGTCACACTGACATACATACACACACACGCACTGTGACATACACAGGCACAGTGACATACAGGCACACTGACACACACACACACACACACACACACACACACACACACACACACACACACACACACACACACACACACACACACACACACAGAGTAACAGACACACACCGGCACAGTGTGACATACACAACACAGGCACAGTGACACACACACACACACACACAGTGACAGACACACACTGGCACAGTGACACACACACATACGGACACACACACACACAGGGGATTCCCACATCAATTTCATACATTGATCTGTGTGGTCTGTCCCCCCTACCCCCTCCCCTTCACCCCATCTCACGTCTTGAAGGTCGAGTCGGTCAAGCAGACTCCACACTGGAGCCCTTATCTATACTGTGCCAGCAGACTGCACTGGAGCCCTTATCTATATTGTGCCACCCTGACCGCACTGGAGCCCTTATCTATACTGTATCGTCTGACTGCACTGGAGCCCTTATCTATACTGTGCCACCTGACTGCACTGGGGCCCTTATCTATACTGTGCCACCTGACCGCACTGGAGCCCTTATCTATACTGTATCGTCTGACTGCACTGGAGCCCTTATCTATACTGTGCCACCTGACTGCACTGGAGCCCTTATCTATACTGTGCCAGCAGACTGCACTGGAGCCCTTATCTATATTGTGCCACCTGACCGCACTGGAGCCCTTATCTGTACTGTATCGTCTGACTGCACTGGAGCCCTTATCTATACTGTGCAACCTGACTGCACTGGAGCCCTTATCTATACTGTACCACTTGACTGCACTGGAGCCCTTATCTATACTGTGCCACCTGACTGCACTGGAGCCCTTATCTATACTGTACCACCTGACTGCACTGATGCCCCTTATCTATACTGTGCCGCCTGACCGCACTGGAGCCCTTATCTATACTGTACCGCCTGACCGCACTGAAGCCCTTATCTATACTGTGCCGCCTGACTGCACTGGAGCCCTTACTAGTACCATGTCACCTGACTGTACTGCAGCTCTTACCGGTACCGTGTTCTCTGTCTTTTTGGTGCCTCCTGGTCTGATGGACCTGCCCCTCCCCCTTGTGTGTTTGCAGGGGCCTTTAAGCTGTACGATCTCGATAATGATGGCTACATAACCCGGGACGAGATGCTTAACATCGTAGATGCTATTTACCAGATGGTGGGAAACACCGTTGAGCTGCCGGAGGAGGAAAACACACCGGAGAAGCGTGTCGACCGCATTTTCTCCATGATGGACAAGGTAAGCCCCTCCCACTTGCCCCCACACTACTAGCCCACATCAGGAGATGTAGACAGGATAATATGGCTCACATCACCAGCTAGTCACATTGGGGGCGGGACGTCTCCAGGAAGTTGACCAGGTTAAACCCCAACTGCTCCAGGGACTGTCTGATCCTGCTGGATAAAAGATAAATAAATGTCATATTTTAACCCACCCTCAAAACACACACCCCCCACTGAGAATCGACCCTTACTTCATATAGCTCTGTGGTTGAGGGTGCCCCCACCATCCCCCACCCCATTGTCACAGTCCTGCCCCTTTCACTTTGTCCCGCCCCTTTCACTTTGTCCCGCCCCTTTCACTTTGTCCCGCCCCTTTCACCTTGCCCTGCCCCTTTCACTTTGTCCCGCCCCTTTCACTTTGTCCCGCCCCTTTCACCTTGCCCTGCCCCTTTCACTTTGTCCCGCCCCTTTCACTTTGTCCCGCCCCTTTCACCTTGCCCTGCCCCTTTCGCTTTGTCCCGCCCCTTTCACTTTGTCCCGCCCCTTTCACTTTGTCCCGCCCCTTTCACTTTGTCCCACCCCTTTCACTTTGTCCCGCTCCTTTCACTTTGTCCCGCCCCTTTCACTTTGTCCCGCTCCTTTCACTTTGTCCCGCCCCTTTACTTTGTCCCGCCCCTTTACCGCCACCATGGTCTACAATCTGCCATTCCAAAGCCCACCGCAGTCGGCAGTCTCACCGCCATTTACACATCCAGCTTCATGCTGACTTTGCTGTAGCTGCTGCCTCACAGCTGCTCAAACTGCACCAACCCCCCCCCCCCCCCCCCCCCCCCAATCTCCAGCGATGCCTGTTAAATCTGTTAAATTATATCTGACTTATAAATCACCAGCACAGCCAAGTAGCTGAGCTGCCTCTGAAGTGTTTTACGGCAGTGTAGTTACGGACCACGAGGCTGGGCACACCCCCTCGCTGGAGGAAGCCACTGAAAGCTACCGATTAAACCTGATGCTTCACCTCAGTTACCCTCTGCTCTCTGGAGGATGGGTGTTCCCTGGCTGAGTGACACTTTGCGTGGAGAGAGCTTGTCTGGGAATTATCTTTGGGGTGGAATGGTTTTTGTCAGAAGTCCTGTTCAGAGAACAAATGTATTAAAGGGTAGTGGGTCATTGGCATTCCACTTTCATGTCAAGTGCATTGATTTAAATGAAACTGACAACTTAGGCTACTGCCGTTAAAGGAACGTGGCAATGCTGTTGTGAAATGCTGCCACCTGCTGGTGCGAAGGGGAAGTGCAATCTCCAGAGTGCTAAAGGTCCCGTGCAATCGCTTCCGCTGCTGTTTCAGCTTTTATTGATCTTTTTCCAGAACGCCGACGGGAAGCTGACGCTGCAGGAGTTCCAGGAGGGCTCCAAGGCGGACCCCTCCATCGTTCAGGCGCTGTCGCTGTACGACGGCCTGGTATAGGGGCCTGGAGCGTGTGACAGGTGAGGTGTGCTGTATTCTGGGTGACAGGGGTGTCACTGAGGGTGGGACAGGAGCAGTAAATGTGTTTGGGAGGCTTCAGGAAAACTGTTAAAATACCATGCATCGAGCATTTAGCCCCTGAGCTTGTGTAATAGATATGGACAGTAATCAATTAAAACATCCATCAAAGCCAATTTAAATAGTTCTGCTAATTAGAGTTTAAAAAAGTCCCAAAACATTCAGATTTAATTATGTTAACAGATCTTTTGCCCCCCTCCCTCTTTCCTGTCATTATTTTTTCCTTTGGATAATGGAGAAAACATTTACTTTTGTTTCCTGAAAATGCAGCCAAATTGTTTCACACAGAGCAGGACAGGCGGAATCTGTTTATTCATCAATCTTTTAAATATGTGCATCGTGTGCTTTGCGATTTACACTCAGCCAAGCAAGCATGCAAATGCTGTAGAGTATTCTGTCCTACACAGAGATCTGTAAAGGTCTCAGGCCTGCTCAGTCCTGTCGTGTTCCTCAGTAAATTTCAGTACTGAGAAACATGCATCAATCTTCTGTGGCCTCTGCAGGGTCAGGCCCCCCCCCCCCCCAGTCGTTCTGCGGCGTTCAGCTGGCTGCGGGGGAAACTAAACAGCAGATGTGTTTACGTACACTGTGGCCTGTCAGCTGACCCCATGCTGACCCCCCCCCCTCCAATGTTCAGACTTCTGATCCAAGCAGCAGCCCCCCCCGAGTGCCACTGTCCATGGCAATTCCCCCCCCCCCGTGATTAGCCTGCGTGTGGCTAATGTATACCTGCCCGCCGACCGAAAGGGTCACACCTGTAATTACTCACACCTGCGTTACGCGTCTGTCCCTCCACCTCGTCTGACAACATGGAAGAAAAAATAGTTGCCGTGTTCAAATCTTAAACCAGTTTTACTTGGTTAAATGCGTTGTTTTTGCTCCCATAAGATTCTCACACTGATACTGTGTGTCAGAAAGAGGCTGATGTCTGCAGGAGTTTGTAAATGAGGAAAATTATTTTCTTAAAATCCCTCGGAGCTTCTCCAGCTCCTTTGCTGCTCGTTTCAGCGCTTCCTGTGGATGGCGAGCTGTCAGAATGAGACCTGGTGACATTGTCGGGCCCCTGGGTCTTCCTGGCGACTAACCAGGTGCCGCTGTTGGCCCTGAACCCCCCCTGTCGCTTGCAGGGCCCTGGGTCTCCAAGCTCCGGCAAGTCAGGGGTGAGAAGCTGTGCTGTGCCTTTAAAGAGTCCTGATTTTGTGCCGTCGTTTCTCTCCCCGCCACCAGGGTGTGCCGAAGCGTCCCATCTATAGCCGTCACCCACGTCCTCACAAGAAGCTACTCATCACTCTGAAACCTGCAAGGAGCTGGAAGAGATCGGGGCTGTGGGGGGGCACGCACCCTGATCCTTCACTTTGTCCCCCTCCATCGTCACCTTAAAAAAAACCCTCTTGTAACTGACTACACCCCCTAATGATGACGAGGGGGGAGGGGGCACAGGGACGTACTCCGAAGATGACAAAATTGACACGAGGACCTTGGTTTGCAGCTGTGAAATTGGGGGTGCGGGGCTGGAGTGGGGGTGGGGGGGGGTGGAATAATGCATGAGCACCTGATCAAGGAGCAGCGAAGGCAGTTTAAGGAGCTCCGTCCGACTCGACTCCGAAGTCCGAATCTCCGCCGGCTGCTGCCCTGTGTATCATACACGCGGAAACGTCCATTGTAACTTATTCCGTTTTTTTATTTTGACCAAATGCAGTGCGTCAAATGTTTGGTACAGTGACCTCTTTCCTAGATAACTGCAAACAGAAAAGCAAAACTGATCCCATCTTAGAGAACACACTGTAAAAGGGGCGGAGCTTGTGTGTGCGTCATGTCCTTTGTCGTGTGTGTCCTCATTTAGTATTCTGTGTGTGTTACTCGTTCGGTCCTCGTACGGCCGGCTCGCATCACTGGAACCCAATACAGCACCTTCCGGAAAATCCTGCCGCTTAAATAGGCCTCAAATAAAAGCCTCTTGCTTCAAAGCAATTGTGCTGCATGTCCTCTGTGTGCATTTACCTGAGCACCGATTCTACCGCGCTGTCAGTGCTTCTGTCCCCTGTATTGGTCGCATTTCTTCTCGCGACCCACGTTTGTGGCGTGGATGTGAATTCTGCCGCTTGCTTGTGACTTCCCCCTTTCTCCTTCTGGATGCGGCAGAGACGAGGCCGACCGGTGTGTCCGTTTGCACCGTTTCTGTGCTGGAGAGAACTTTGCTTATGAATCTGTTTCCCTTCCCTGTTTAATCACTAAACACACCACAGAAATATGGGGCTTCCTGTAGACTTGCTTACCTCAGTCTTTCTGAAGTCTAACTATCTTTGTAACTGTTAATCTTAGTTGTAAACCCAAAGGAGGGCGTGACAAGGCTTTGAAGAGATACGCAAAGGCAGTGAAAAGGCGTCGCTCTCTGTGACGACAAGCCGTAAAAGCAGCATTTCCGGATCCCTAATCAGATCCCAAGGCTGATAATTAATTTCATTACTCTGATCAGCAAAATTAAAATTTTAAGCCTGTATGGCCTGAAATTTCCTAATGATGTTAGACTCGTGTTGTGCGTTGAGGAAAAGCTCCATAAAACCTGCACATCCATAATCCTCTTATTTCCCGGACACCAAAACCATTATGAATGTATTTTAAATATCTGAACTGCCACTGACAATAGTATCAGAACCTCTGGGAAGCATTTTAAGCTCTGTGTTCCTGCATTATTTTCACCCGAGATGTAATCTTTATCTTCATGCAAGTCCCAGTTCTGGATGAAGAGAATCTGATTAAACACACAAAGACGCTGTCGTCTCCTCTGTGTTAGTTGAATACATTCACCGTCTTAAAAAAAAAAGCATGTGACCCATCATTGGCGGATTTTCTTGTCACAGCGGTGACCTCAGCCACACGTCTCCTGTACCTGTTTGTCAGTCACATGAGTCAGCTTGGAGGTTTCGGGGGGGGGGGGGGTTATTGGAGCTTTCCATTTGGCAGAATGCAGGGTAGCTTGTGTTGATACTTTTGGATCATACCATGATGTTTCGGGTGAGGGGGTGCTTACATCTGGCTTGTGTGTGTTGTCGCTTGTCACATCACCTGATTTCTGTTTGAGCTTCAGCCCTTATTCCCTGACCTTCTCCTGTCGGTATGGTCCGGAGACCAATGTTCCCTCAATGATTACAAGCTTTCCAGGTCCGCAGGCTACAGATCAGCCGCACGCAGCGGTGCACTGACCGCCATGCTTTGTGCTTCGTGATTGGCATGAGGTCTTCTTGGTGGAATGTACTGTTGTTGTTTTGTCCAAACATGTTTCCCATTCAGGCCAGAATGTTCATGTTCTGTCTGCCCACAGAACCTTTGGCCAGTTTACTCCCAGATCATCCATGTGCAATTAAGCAAAATGTGAAATGTGTGTGTTTTTTTTTGGAGAGATGTCCTGGAGACCCGCTCTCATGGACGGCGGATTCATGAACCTGAGAGTAGCCAGTGCTGGAGTGGCTGGCCGTCGTCTAGCTCTCTGCCTGGGGTTCCATCTGACCTTCGGGAGTGTTAACTATCCTGCTGTGCGAGCAATATTTGTTGGTACGCCACACCCAAGAAGAGCGAAAGTGGTATTGCGTTTTCTCCGTTTGTACACGAGCTGCCTGTCCGAGGATCAATGGAAATCTTCAGAAGTGCTTTTATGACCATTTCCATTTCAGGTCCTACAGGATTCTGAGCTTGTTTAGAACTGACTCGTGCTCACAAGCCTTTGCTGTGAAGTGCTGTTTGAAGGTGACAGCCAAAGACTGTGCTTTTTTATGTATATATATATTTCTGCAAAGGCTTCCTCAGTCTCAGACCTGATCATTATCTCGGTGGAAAGTTAAGGTCCAGAAAGTTCAAATCCGAACCAAGATTTTGTTCCAACCAATCAGCTGCGCCTAAAGAGTCACAGGGCTATATTTAGACGATCAATTGGCGTGTCTAAATCCATTTCGCTATTTTGACGGCATGAAAACGGTACTTTGCGCCAGCGCAAGGCGCGAGAGTGTTATCCTAATTCTCTTTACTTGACTTGTTTAGGGTGTAACATGCAATAAACCAATCCGAATAGCACGTCACTTCGCTTAATGCAGCGGCGCAATTATACGGTTTTTCTGTATTATATTGTTTTTTTTTTGTTGGTGTTTTATTAAACAGTACAATTACGTGAATGGGCCAGTTGTACTCAATATATAATGAAACTTATATAAATGAAATAAAATACCATTAGTACACTTTCCAGCGCGTATCTGTGTCAATAACGAGCGTCATGCACCCGCACGTTTCTGTAACGCGCAGCATATACAGTAAATACCGGCTAATAATGCGCCACTTACTTTAGACGTGGTTTTTGTTGATCGAAAACAATAGTACTTTCTGTACCTGAACTTTCCACCTCTGGTGATCAGCATTTCCGATTGAAATTTCTCCTAATAGAGGTATATCCTACAACAGGGGATCTAAAATCTTTTGATCAAGATTCCGTAACAATTTTCAGTAACCAAACGGCATTTCATGAACTTTAATGAATTAACATTAGCCTTCGATATAGACATTAATATATAACAAAAGTGGGAAGTATTTAACGCTTGCTGATAGTTTTTGTACTTCAACCCACATTAACCTTTTTTAAATGAACCATATTTATTCATAAGGTGCATTATCAACTGAGTCTGGATTAACTTGGGGTTCGATCCGCATCCAGGCTACCGTCCGCACTTGTTGAATCCCTGTCATAGAGGATCACACACTTCTCCTCACAAACAGTAAGTTTAGCATTACAGTGCTCAAAAAAATGTATGGAAGGGTTTTGTCTGACGTTTTAATCAAATCATGTATTTGTGAGGGCTCTCAGTTCAGCTCAGAATGAGTACAGATTTCTTCCTCACCGTACTATTTTTGAAGGTGTCATCATTTTCCGCATGGATAAGGTTGTCACGCTATATCTTCGCTGTTTCACGCTGTAGTTGGGTTTCCTGCATCCTATAAATAAAGGGCTGTTTTCATGCTTATTCTGAATAAGCGAATTGCCCCTTGGCTGCATCATTTTCTGGCTTAATATGTTGAGTCGCTGAGTCAATGGTAACAAGCCCAGTTCCTTTTCAGAATCAGGCACCCAGTGTCCGCAATGAGAGCCTGTGCCAGGTGGTGGTGCTTTTGAGACCTTGAAGATACTAACCATCCATGTGTGTGAAGCTTCTCTTTCCATAAGACCCACCTCAACGTAACATCCAGGGGTGGATTAACTGACCTGGGGCCTCCAGGCTGATGTTAGCATGGACACTTGGGTGTCGCTCATTTATCTGACCATTCCGCCTATGCAGTAATCCGGCTCTGGTCCCAGTGCATTGTCTGATGCAGGATCACACAGCTGAAGTCCAGGTCACCCAGCTGTCTTTGTGTGTAGGAGGCGGCCAGCACGAGTAACTTGAACGAGTGTGCTGTGTAGTAGTGGGCAAAATGACACTTCCTGAGCCAATTCCTTTATTTTTTGACCCCACTGGATGGTGCTCTTGGTTTGCTTTCGGGCATGCTTTGTGCCCTTTTTTTAACAGAGAGCGCCATCTAGTGGGCTTAGAAAATACGGTAAATGGTTCATGATGCATTATTTTGTCCATCACTAGTGATATAGTATTGAGGACCCATATCCCCCTTCCAGGTCTGCTGTGTGGAATTTCTAGCTTCCCACATGGTTTGGTCATAGAATTCACCCCTGAGTGTTTCCAGCAGCCTGTGACCCCCCGCAAGAAAACCGTATTGTAGCATGTTAAACGGCATCCAGAAAGCCCCTCGTTGCTGTGCTGTCAGCCAATTTTACTGCGGCTCGCAAACCAACAGAGTCAAACAACCGAATCAAAACCCCAAACGATGTGTCATTATTGTCGGGTTCGGTCGTGCGCGGTTGCGGTTTCGTCCTGGTTATGACTTCAACTGTTCTCTTGTTCGGTGTGTGGCAGCTGGGTCTGATTCTGGGGTAGAACACCGTGTGTTTGCCATGCGGATTAAATCACAGCCACTCACACCGCCGTCCGGGAGATGAATGTCCATGTGCGATTTATTTATACCAAGTGTAAACATCTGAGGTTGAAAACAGGCGTGTGCGTCGCTGTCTGTACCGAGCATGTCCAAATGCTACCATTACCACACACTTCTGAGTTAACCCCAGTGTGCTCAGTATCGTAAGCAGCCTCTTCCCTACGATACAGGTGGCCCTGAACACGTAATCCAAATCAAACAGCCGCTGTTACCATGCCCAGTATTTATTAATACAAGTACACAAAACACAGCAAACTCATCTGAACGACTTGCATTGTCCTTCTAGCACCTGTCCGGTTATATATAATGTGTGTGTGTGTGTGTGTGTGTGTGTGTGTCTGTGTGTGTGTGTGTTTGGCGCTCAAGAACGGCCAAAGAGGCTTTGGTTTGTAAGACTGTCTCATCACTATCATTACGCGGTTTGATCAGGCACGTCCATAAGAATCACTGTGTAATTGCAGAAGAGATTAAATAGCGTCGAAATCCGCCACTAAACGACCACTGCAAAGGATAAGAAATTGGATGACATATTATGATGGTCCGCAAGCTTCTAGGCGCATCAGGGATGAATAAGATATCCGGCGCTCGATGCGGCGCTGTGTCGCCCCCCTACGCGAAGCGCTTTGCGTTTTGTGCCAGAATAAGCAGAGGAGCGGCGGCATTTGGCAGCGCTTCTTGTAACAGAAATAAAGTGGGTGTGAGAGACAGCTGTCAGGATTGCATATGAGACTTGTGTCCTCATGAAGCAAACACTGCATCGTTTATAATGCACCCATGCGGAAACTGCAGTTTGAATGCGACACAGTGTTTGCAAATGCGGCACACACCTGCGCGCCCTTATTCGGGACGGCTCCCCTATAGGCGCCTTAGGTCCGCTTTAGCCCCGTGCATTTTAGCCCCGATGCCGAACTTCCTTCAAAAAAGGCCCCAGGTAAATTCGACTTAGTCCCTGATCTTTTCAATAGCTAGAAACCCCCCTGTATTCCGCCGATTCCTCATTTTACATATAAGTGCCAACTTAGTCCCGACGTCCTAATCTCGCCAAATGCGCAATTTTGCAACGTTGTGCCTTTTGCAAAGACTGCAAACTTTGTCGGTGCTTAAGTGCATCATTTGGGGCGGGGGCTGGGTGTGGGGTCGCCGGCATGTTTGCATTGGGGAGCAGCCCCTTCCCTTTTCCTGTAAGCGCTATCAGCTTTCTTGTCGAGTGTCCGATATGTCCCGTCCCGGCTGGAGTTGCATGGCAGTGTTGCTTTTTTAGGATGTGTCACTTGTGCAAATAACACGAACAAAGGCAGAAAGTAAAACGAATACAAAGCAAGTACTGTTACAAAAGAGATTGCATTTGCATGCGCTGTTAGTTATGCATCGGTGGGGGGCCATAGCTCATTTTGTTTAAATAAAACAGATGGGATGTCCTTCTAGGGCGCTTGCTTTCCGAAACCAAATTTTACGACTCTGAACGCTGTCCACTCTTTATCCCATTCTTGCTCCGAAGAGTATCCTATTCCATATAATATCTGGATATAATTAGCAATATGCCAGCTGAGTTTGGACGCTTCCTATTAATAAACATTCTAACTTGGTGAGGACCCGAGTCTTAATGAGCGGCGTCCCTCACCTCCGTACATTTTACGGACTTTATGGAGGAGTTTGCATTAGGCGTCCGTAAGTGACGGGTTTAAAAGGTCGTACCGTGATAAGATGAGAGAGATGGTGAGTTAACTTGAAGACAGCCGGGTCAAGTTACACACACATACACAGAGAGACACACACAAAGAAGCAGTCGAAACTCTACAGGACCCCTTTGAACACTCATCTCCGCCCCCGTTTTGAAATTTCACTTAACTTTTTCTTAAAGGCTGCGGACATACAGTACAAGATCCAGTCTCTGCGTTGCAAATTTCTTGTCCCGCAAATGGGAACTTAAAGGGACTTATTCCTTGTTTTTTTTAAAGGATTTTGAGTAGCTGGCATCATTTTTCCGATGTTAATGGACAGTCATTGAAACCATAGACGCTTGTTTTAAAAGAAACGTTGTATCCTATCGCTTCGAATCGCGTTAAAGAGGGTTAAAAACATTTTTGATCTTTACCCAAAGGATACTACAGTTAATTGACGATTCTTTTCGTGTTTTACAAAAAAATAAATAAATAAAATTTGAAATTAAATCGATACATGCTAATGGTGTGATGAAAAAATAAAATGATTAGCGCTTGGATAAAGTGTTGCGTCTTTGCGTTGTGGATATGGACAAACCAAGTGACCGGCGCTCCCCGGGCAGAGGAGCACCCGCTCCCCTCTGACAGCGCCTCCACCTTGGCCTTCGTCTTCGACGTTACCGGCTCAATGTACGACGACCTCAAGCAGGTGATAGACGGAGCCTCCCGGATCCTGGAGAAAACCCTCAGCCGGAGAGCAAGACCCATCAGGAACTTCGTGCTCGTCCCCTTTCACGATCCAGGTAAAAGTGAAGCCACCGCCGTGGATGGACCCAGAATTTTTCATTACCCCGCTAAAAATATTTTTACATATCATATGGTTTTATTGCATCTAAAATTTCCCGTTCATTGATTGATTGATCTTCAACCGGTAAAAATGTTTAATTGTGCAGTTTCTAATAATTAACCAATTAACAATTCAATCGATCTGTATAACTCGTAATTTAAACAAAAAACAAGAATCCCCATCGCCATTCTTGGCGAAATAAATCACCATCTTTATTTATAGTCCTTGATGGACATTGAATTGCCCCAGAGATAGATGACGCGAATTAATGTAATACCTTTATTTTGAATGCTTAAAAATAGGTTTAGGTGATATGACAGACCAGGTTTACTCAAGTGGCACAGCATTTTCTTCCAGACAAAAACATTTAAACTCTATTGTAATGCGTCGTTCACATATTTTCCGCAGTATTAAATCGCCAAGCTATTTCCAGACTGATTTATTGTGTATACATAAATAATCTGCGTACTTTAAGTTGGTAAGTTTACTTTGCGAATATTTGAATTTTAAATAAAGGAAGCGCAGGGGGCGGACAGACAGCTAAAGCTTCGCGGGGGAGTCAGGTAGGTCAGGAAGCTTTATTAGCGCAGCGGGGGACGTCCGGCTTTACTGGGGAAGAGTGTCCAAGGCATGAGTGGAAGCACATGGTGTCTGCTATGGTATAATTACCTCCACCCCCACCCCCAAAAGCCATTAAGTCCACAGCAATGGCGAGGCTTCGGTCTGGAAGGGGGTGGTGCCACATGTATCAGCCCTCAGACGTCTCGCACGGAATTCTGGGATATTTGGGAACCCACTGGAACATGTGACCAGCAGAGGGAAAAGATAACGGAAGAGAGACCAAACAGTCACAGATTATTGGCTTTCTTCGGCCACACTCTCCTTATACCAAGAACAAATAACTTGTCTATTTTGGGGGGAAACTCACCCCAGCCGGCACGAATGCCCCATGGGATGCAGGGCAGTTTTTTTGCAGCAGAATGCTGGCTGTCCATCAGCTGTTTGGGTGATGAGCTGAGGAATTATCAAGGCAGTTAGGACTGTGGAAAGATTACATGGTGCAGTGGGACGGTGCCAAAAACCACTGTGTCCATGCACTGTTCAAGTGCATTTTGGGCCTGGGGGGTGCCTGTGATCCATCTCCTGCTGACAGCTTGTTCAAGACACAACACTTTCAATGCCAATGAGACAAGCTTGACTCAGGTGCCCCCTCAACACTCCCCTCCAACTCAGAGTTAACCCCTCACAATCCTCTTCACTGGGGGACGCAAAGACTACGGTTAACCACTCATCATCTTACGGGGAGCGTGTTGGTTGGATGGAGCATGTGCTGGAGGCTGGAAGACCTGATGGTGGCTGGCAGCGGCACGATGGACCGGGCGTCTGCCAGGTGTTTGCTTTGACTCTGCAAGCTATCGGCAAGAAACAGACGTCAGCACCGCACTCGGGGACTCAGCTGCGGGCAAATCAAAGCTCGAGCTAGTTCATCTTTGCTTAGTTAAATGACCGAGCGCCTTTGAATTTACAGTAGGCCTCAATTCCCGAAGTCATTTCATTTTGTCGTAGAGCATAATCAGGGCCCTTCAGAATAGATATAGCATAATGAAATTAGCCGCTGAAAATTTAACACTTCAGGACAGGTGATTTCCTGGATACATCTAAGCTTCTCGCCGAGCTGCTTTTTGAGAAAAGATCTGCAAGATCTGAAATGATGGGCGTGTAGCACTGTAAAATATCTGTGAGCGCAGTTAGTGGAATTATACAGGACATACAAGACTGAGACGGACAATTAGAGCACAGAGCCTGAGAGCCGGCAGTGTTTTCGAAAGGTGAGCTGAAGGCCTGGGCTCAGAAAGTGGCTTTAATTGAGAAACAGAGATAACAGGAAAGTTTATTTATATAGCACATCTTCAAACACAGAGGACTTTCAGAGTGCTTTTCAAAGAATAAGATCAAATAAAAGCAATCATTAAATGAGAATTAAAGACAAGTAAAAGACAAATTTAAATAACACTAATTAAAAATCATAAATAGAACGCACTAAAAGAGAAAGTAAAAGCAACACCATTGATTAACGGCGCTAATCCAAAGCACTGTGGAATAAAGACGTTTTGAAGGTGGCAGCGTTGGATCCTCCTCAGGGATTCAGTTGCGGTTCTGAGCGGCAGAGCAGCTGAGTGCCTGTTAGGTTCATAATCAATCAGGAGGTCTGTGATGTAAACTGGGCTTAGACCATTCAGTGACTGGTAAACAAGCACCAGCACCTTCAAGTGGATTCTTCAGGCAAGGAGTGACGGACTGGATTAACGTGTGGAGTGATGTGTTTGCTCTTCTCTGTCCCAGTTAACATTTTAACGGCGGTATTTGGGACGAGCTGGAGTCTTATGGATTTTTTGGCGCCCTTCACCTTTAAAGGCAGAATGTTGCATGTGAGGTTGAGCACATGCTAGGCTACGCTAAACAACACCGGTTTTAGGTGCGATCCGGGTCATTGCGCTCAGCTGCGGTTCTTGTGTATGTGATCCAGCAAAGTGTGTGATGCGTTTATGTTTCTCCAGATGATCTAGATCCTGAGGCTCCGGAAACTTCCAGCTGGAAGCGTATACTGTTGGTGCGCCGAACTGAGCCGGGTCTGCTGGTCACCTAACACTAATGGCGCTCTCTTTTTCAGATATCGGGCCGGTGTCCATCACCACTGACCCAAGGCAGTTTCAGCATGACCTTCGCGAGCTCTTTGTGCAGGTATGGTGCCTGAATTCACAATTTTCCATCATCTTCACCGTGGTTCAGGTCTTTCTTGACATTCCAAATCAAGGTCCAGATGTTCCATTCAGCAGATGATTCTTGTGTGTGTAGATTTTCTGCTTGAGGAATTTGGAAGCTTGGTGTGTGTCAGGGTGGGGGGTGTCACCTGACTCACTGTGAGGTGGGGAGGGGGCAAATTTCCATAGTGTCCACTCTACGTTGGAAGCCCTCAAATCTTCTTATGTGTCCGTTTCCAGCTCACAACGATGCCGGCAACATAAATCTCAAAACGCTGCCGGGTGTTTATAGACTGCAAGGCCTGCAGCTACTTGAATTCTCCTGGGGGGGTGAGGGAAGAGGGGGGGTTCTGTTTTTTCCTCCTTTCCTGTGACTCGACTTTGGGGTAATGCTTTTCGCAGAGTCCTCCAGGACTCCCATCTTTCTCCGTCCACTTCCCTGGAAGCTCATGAATGTGACGCGGGGGTCAGTGCAGTGACCTCACCAGACTGACCTATGCATGCGGTGGCCGCCGTTGACGTGACTCGTGTTGGTTCTACTGCATGAATGACCTGAGCCTCCTTCTTGCAGGGAGGAGGGGATTGCCCTGAAATGAGCGTGGGTGCCATCAAGCGGGCACTGGAGGTGTCCCTGCCCGGTTCCTTCATTTACGTCTTCACAGACGCCCGAGCTAAGGACCACCGCCTCAAACGTGATGTTCTTCAGCTGGTGCAGCTTCGACAGTCCCAGGTACAGTAGCCAGTGCCCATCTGATTAGTTCCCCTCGGATTATAGAACAGGGTTAAGGTTACGTGTGACGTGTGCAGTGTATGCATGTACGGTGCCAGTCAAAAGTTTGGACACGCTAAGCCGCCTACAACGGAGAGTGATACTGTTACATCACATGACCTGGCCACCTGACCTAAACACAGTCGAAATGGCTTGGAGGAGTTTGACCAGAGAGTGAAGGAATAGCGGCCAATGAGCGCTCAGCATATGTGGGACCTCCTTCAGGACACCTGGAAAAGCATCTCAGGAGGCCACCTCATGGAACTGGTGTAGAGGAGACAGTAGGGTCAGCCTGTCCCTGGAGCAACTGGGGTTAAGGGCCTCGCTCAAGGGCCCGATGGTGGCACCACTCTGCTGACCACAGCATTTCAACCTTCTGAGTCCCAAACCACAGAGTTGAATCACCTCCCAACAAATATATATTTTTTGTTCATACACTGTTCAAATAGTATTAATGAATGTATGTTATTTAAAAATTTTGGTGTCTGTAGAAAATAGTAAAAAAAAAAAACATTTCTATGGGTACTGTATGTAAATATCAGAGCAGATGTGGGATAATTTTCCAATGGTTAATCTCACTGGTCTCCATATGTCCCCCGCCCCCTCTCAGGTAGTCTTCGTGTTGACGGGAGACTGCGGCGACCGCTCACACCCCGGTTATCGCGTGTACGAAGAGATCGCCGCCACCAGCTCTGGGCAGATCTTCCACCTGGACAAACAGCAGGTCAACGAGGTAAGAGGCCAAGGGCTCAAGTACAGGTAACAATTTGGGGTAGCTAGAGTGACAGTATCACCCCTTTTCCTGACCTAAAAGCATGACTGCTGCAGCTTCTGAGTTAAATCATTCAGTCATGGCTATGCTGCTGCAATAAAGATTTTAAGGTTATAGTCGAACTTTATCTCTAGTAGAGAGTCCAATAAAAGGAAGGAGATGTTCAGTTCAAACTATTTTTTAAAGCAAAATAAAATGCTATGAGAAAAAAAAACATTTTATTGGGAATGGGTTGGTGTTTTCGCTTTTTATTGGGGAGGAGATCTTAATTCCAAGCTTCATAGTTCAGACGTGAAAGAGGTCAGATTTTCCAGTGAGGGAGAGTGGTCATCTGCCTGTCAACACCAGACCACAGACGATGCAGTCAGGGGATTGAATTTGGGGGAGATAGACAGGCGAGTCAGATCCATCACATGTTATAGGTGTGTGACTCCTTGTGTTGGTGTGTTTCCTTCAACGCTCCCAGACTGAGATGTGGGAATGACTCGAATGTGACTCCTTGAAGCTTTAGGAAACAGCTCAGTGTCCAAACTGGCCTTTGAAAGTAGCTCATCTACAGCGTCCAGAGAGCTGTGGACCCCTGCTTTCTCACGTCTGATGTGCGGCAATTTTCACGTAGCGTGTCCCGGGGGGGCGGGGGGGGGGGCGGAATGCTATCGGTGTCGACCAGAAACGTCTGGACGTTCTGCAGAGACATGGCCGTGCTGACGAGCTCTGGGGCTGGGTGGAACATCAGAGACATGAGTCCCACTGACCTAGATTACTCAGAAAAACACATCGCTCAGTGACATGTGAGTCAGCCCCCGCAGTACAGTGCGATTTCTGTCCCTCAGCAGTTCGTTAGAGCCGAGGCAGCTTAGGTCCTGGACAACTGGGTTTATCCTCTTTTTGGACACTAATAATGCACTTAATCCTCCTTTTTTCTAATATGGAATGAATAAACTCCAGGCACATCAAATATACAAAAGACATTAACAGCTCAAGGGGGGCCGAGGGGTGTTCCAGAGAAGGCTTTGTGCTTATTTTATTGTATAAACCCCAGATATCATCAATTACAGCTCCCCTCCCCTGCACAGCCGCCCCTTGCTTCAGAATGTCTGTCTTGAGCCAACATGTTCGCAGCGGCTGATTGTGGCCCCTCTTCCCGTGGCTTTAAATTACAGATGCGGCGAAGCCTATGTGACTGTTTGAGTTTGCACATTGGGCTCCGCTTGCCGCGGAGCGAGTTGAGCCGTGTCTACTTATTGCTTTTGTGAGCTGTTGTTTACGAGTAAGATTCCCACAAACATCCGGGCAAGAAGGTCTTTGGCCATCCACACACAACCAGTCAAATTTGGTATTCAGCCAAACCTTTGTGGCCTTTGTCTGATGTTCACCTCATGGTCACCAGTCTTTGTTTATGATTCCCCAATAGACCATCATGAATCTGCGGTATTACCCCGCTGTGCTCCATTTATCAGATCCCTGAACAACCATAATGCTGCCTCATCTCCACCCAGCTCCTTCTCCTCTCTTTGCTCCCATTACCGTGAGTGAGTCTCTCCAGGAGAGCAGCCCCATGACAGCCAAGGTGCCTCTTTCATCATGCACATTCAGATGGCTTTGAAAGCAGCTCGGAGGACTGTTGGTGACAGTGACAGGCACACTGCGAGGACCCTGGAGTGGATGAACAAAGACAGGCTCTGTTGGCTTGTCTAGGTCCTCACAGGCTGAAACTCCTTAACTGCTGTCATAGAAAGAATCTGGCCAGGTGTTTAGATTAGAGGTTCTCAAAGAAATCGGTGAAAGGGCCACATCTGGATACGATAATGAGTAATGGCTGGGTTCCTGGCAAACCCTGTCAGTCTACTGACCCCGGTGGTGGTCATGTTCAAACCTCCACTGCAGGGCACTGGACACTGCATGTCAGCGCATATGTAAATCTATCACTGGGGCCTACTTGGGTATCTCAGTGCCTATTTGGGGGGAGCTGGGTTGGTGGATGAGGCCTGTTCAAGGACCTACCCCCCCCCCCCCCCCCACAGCTAGCCTGAAAGACCAGACTGTTCTGTGAAGCTTTTAGATGTTGCTTCCTGCACTTTTGGCTCATTGTTCTAACCAAAGTTGATGGCCTGTCAGCTGCTAAGTTCCCCCAGATTATGGGCATGGAGGTGGCTCCTATGTACTCAGTAATGGACAGAAGACAGATTTCCTTCAGAGGCGAATGGCATCCTTCCAGGTCACAGAGGAACATCTCACTGCTTTGTTTCTCAGCCTCCATCTGGCAGTGGAGCCCCCTTGTTTCCCTGCTCCTTCCCCTCCCACTGAGGCAGGAACAGACCCCAGTGGCGGGCAGATCAGGGTCGCTAGAAAGCCGCCCCCCCCACTCTCGCCTGGGGACCACCACACATGTGGCACGCATTACAGCTGTGTGCAGCTGTAGACGCAGAGGTGAAACAGCTGCTGCTTCAGGCCATAAGCCAGACGTGGACGGTGTGTGTTTCAGTTTCCGAGCTGTGGAAAGCCCCCACCTTGGCTAGTTCTCTTTATCCCTTGTAGTTAAGACTTAACACATCTCTTTTTACTGGCCGTCAAAAAGAAAGCATCAAGTAACTGGTGTGAGCCAGCAATAACCCTGTACGTGGTATTTAATTTGACGTGTGGCTTAACCCAGTTTGAGTATGTTAACAGTCCTGAGGAAAAAACATGCAGCCATTTGACATTTAGAAAATAATATATAATGTTATTTGTGCCCGAATTAGCTGCATAATGTTTGTACAATATTTATAATATTATGCATTAATTGCCAGGGGGCCCTTATGGTCATTAGAAAAACATTCAGCAGTAAAATTGGCTTTGCTTTCTACACCCTTCTGAAGTCAATCTCAACTCCCACCACCCCTCACCCCTACGGTCAGCTTAGTGTGTCACTTTGGCATTTGAGGAAGAGATAATGTTTTCCTCAAGGAAATCTCTGTCATCCAGACTTCCTCGAACACAATTCTCTCCATCCATAGCTCCATGTTCTTCAGCGAAGCCCATTTGCCGTATGGCCATAAGAGAAAGGGTAGGCTGTAACTGATCCTGCATACTGAGCAGGTGAATTGTGCGGGATGGTTCCCAGCGTTTGTTAAGATATCTTAACCCTGCACTTCTGCGACTAGCTAGGTGTGGTTGGAGGCATCTATCCTGTGACAAGTGGGAATGGGAGGGAGAGAGGGAGGAAACCTCGTGCAGAGCGGAATCCTGGAAAACTTCACGGTAGGGGGTGGTGAGCAGGCTAAGCCTCTGTGTATGTGACTGGAAGGTCGAGACCCCCAGACTTGACAGGATACCCACACGTTTGTGGGCTCTTGAGCAAGGCCCTTACCCCCCAGCTCTGGGGATGCTACCTGCGGCTGACCCTGTGCCGTGAGCCCCCCGCCCCCCCAAGCTTGCTCTCACTTGAATGTATGTATGTATGTATGTATGTCTCATGGAGAATAAGACTGGGTAACCAAAAAGAGAATGGAGGTTAATCATGCATCACTCTTCGTGTGCCACAGCACATCGGAGTAAATCATGGTATGGGTGACCCTTGACAGGTAATGTGCTTGTTGGGAGCTGAGGAACAAGTGATCAGAAAATGATAAGCAGTTTGTGATCCATGGGACAACGTGAAGGGAGGGTTCCCAACGAGAGAGGACACATGTCCGTGATCTGAGGGAACTGGTAGCACGTCCAAGAGGGAATCCACCTCCGTTCTTTCTGCCTACCGACCTTCTTTTGAGTGCAATACAGAAGTGGACACTGTTCTGTGGTCTCCTTGGCAGGTGCTAAAATGGGTAGAGGAGACGGTGCAAGCCATGAAGGTCCACCTACTGTCTTCAGACCACGAATCTGCCCAGGAGAATGAGTGGAATGTGCCCTTTGACCCTAGCCTGAAGGAGGTGACTGTGTCCCTTAGTGGACCGGCTCCACAGATAGAAATTAAGGATCCTTTTGGTAGGTCTTCCGATATGTGTGTGCAGTCAAGGTTGAGGTACACATTGTGTACAACATTCAGGCCTCTTTTTGATTTGCCAGTCATTGTTGAATGTTTCCATGTCTACACAAGGTCTGACTCTATGCTGTTTGAATTGCACACCCAGGCCGCCAAGTTGGAGAAGCTCATGGACTAACGGAACTCTTGAGTATCCCAAACTCTGCCCGTGTGGTGAACGTGAAGAACCCCAGACCTGGAATCTGGACTCTGAAGGTCCGTTAAAGCTATGTTCTTGTATATCTAACATGTACTCTAAGAAATGACCAGTCTGCTCCTTGCCTTGTTGAATTTGGTTGTCAACGCCATCATTCTGGTAGACGTTGCCTTCTTGTGAGATGGAAACCCTTCCCTTTTCTCCAGGTGGGCTGCAGTGGTCGACACACACTCAGAGTCACTGGCGTCAGCAACCTGGACTTCCGGGCTGGGTTCTCCATCTTACCAGTGTCTGAGTTCAACCACACAAGGGAACGGCCAGTTCAAGGTCTCCTTGAAGCCCACTTTGAAAATGAAGCACAGTCACTGCTGCACCAATGTTGAATCTTTGTCCAATATTGATGACCAATAGACAGTTGTCTCCCCGTATCTTACCTGTATAAGTACGGTGGCTGGATCCATATTTGTTACTGTTTCCAAACCTGTGCATTCAGCTTGATGCAGATGACCTCCATGTTTTTCCGCAGGTGTCCCGGCCCATGTTCTTCTGAAATGCGCGGGGCTTTCTCCGCCGGGCCTGGTCAGCCACACAGAGCTGGTCTCTGCCTCCGGACGCTCCCTGCGCACTCTCCCCGTCCCCCTCCCCTCAGACAAGGGTGCCCGTGGGCTCTGGAATGTCCCCGAGTTCCATTCTCCCTCTGAGAGGTTCTTCCTACGAGTGTCCGGCAAGGATGCTGACGGTTACAGGTTTCAGAGGCTGTCCAGCGTCTCGTATACCAACATCATCCCAGGCAGGAACTCTTTTACCAGACTCTCCAACATGGATCTGACCAATGGCGGCTCAACCGGGCCTATAGGATGGCCCCTCCCCCTCACTCTCTGTCTTTTCTGTACCCTTAGGGCCTCCTTCAGTGAGCATGCCCAGTAGAATCACAGGCTTCTACATGCAGCCCACTCTGATTGGCTGCTCTGTGGAAAGCGAAGTCCCTTATAGGCTGAGAATCATCAGGAGTGGAGTCCGGATCGGGGAGGAGAAAACCTTTCAGTGGGTTTTTCTTATTGGTCCAATATAGATGTGCCAATTTAGTTTACTTTAGTTTAGTTTTTTTTTTAGTTTTAGTTTTTTTTTTTTTTTTTTATTTATGATCCTCAGCTACTAAATTTGAAACCAACTGTGGAGTTTTGATTAATTTTGATGAGTTTTGGAAATGTTGAAATTTGTAATGGGATTCTTGTAGAACATGGCATTTAACGTTAAACGCAATATACTTATCATGGCTTCCACCCGTCTACTCCACCTTCCAGGTCCTCTGTCAAAGCATCATGGGAAATCCCAAACGTTTCTGGGGAGGACGAGGGGGTGTACGAGTGTGTGGCCGAGAGCAGAGTGGGCCGGGGTCGGGCCGAGACGCAGCTGGATGTGAAAGGTCAGTGCGGGTGCGGGAGGAGCTGGGCTGCTGGGTTTGGAGCTCCTGCCACTGCACCACTGAAGGAGGATCATCTCAATGCAAGCAGGTGCTTTGTCAGAGGGTGACGTATTTCACAAAGGCCAGATGTCCTTGGCATGGTATGTGGCTCAGTGGGTTAGGATGCTGGGCCTGTGATCAGAAGGTCACTCGTGCTGGACTCCTAGGCAAGGCCCTCAATCCCAAATGCTCCTGGAACCTCCGAACCCTACTTACTCCGATGTGTGTCACTTCAGATAAAAGCTAAATGACGCAAATGTAAGTATAGATACACAGGAAATTGACTGATAGTGATGGAAGTGGACTAAGTGCAGTTATTTAGCTTTAGACAAACATAATAAGAGCTTACAAATCTTGATACACACATTAGAAGTAATTCCGCAAAGTGGAAGCTGTTCATCTCATTTTGCTTGACTCGGTTATTCAATAGAATCATTGCTTAAGTCGTGTTTAGTGCTGAATTAGCAGGAACAGCGACTCCTCCAAACCCACATAAAGAGTTTTATTGGTCGTCTCCTAACGGCGCTGCTTTTCTGACCAGCTCTTTGCCTGTCACAGACCCCCTGCCGGTCCTGAAGCCCCCCACCAATGTGACGTCCCCCCGGGGGGCCCGGGCTGTGCTCATCTGCCAGGTGGAGGGCTCCATGCGGTACAACATGACGTGGCGTCGGGACGGGCGGCGCCTAGGCTTAGCCGGCACTGGCGGAGTGAGAATTCTGAGGAACTCCTCACTGGAGATCGATCCCGTTGGACCTCAGGATGCGGGGGAGTACCAGTGTGTGGCCAGCAACACACAAGGCCAGAGCAGGGCCAGTGTCTGGCTGCTAGTCCCAGGTGAGGTTTGCTAACGGGTGAAACTCCACACACTCTCCACTCTTAACGTGTCACCTGCCTTTCCTGGCCTGCAGGGGGCAGTGTCTGACTCAGCAGGTTAGGCCTGTGATCAAAAGGCTGCTGGATTGAATCCTGTGTTCAGCAGGATTGTAACATCGCTGGTGGGTCCTAAATGCTCCAGTGTGTCAGATAAATACGTAAAGCCTGTGCTCTGAATCAAAGCTTCACTCTCACCTGCACATGTGTGGGTTCGTCTCAAAGGACAGCATGATAGGAAATACGAGAACAAAATCATTCTGGAGTCCGTGTGCAAAATGACAATAAAGCACAATTTTATTTCCACCCGAAATCCTCGCATAACATCCCATTATAAATCCATAGGTATTAATATGGAGCTGGTCCCCCCTTTGCCGCTACAACAGCTGCCCCTCTTCTGGGGAGGCTTCCCACAAGATTTTGGAGTGTGTCTGTGGGAATATTTACCCATTCATCCAGAAGGGCCTTTGTGAGGTCAGGCACTGATGTTGGACGTGAAGACCTGGCTCACAATCTCCATTCTAGTTCAATCCAAAGGTGTTCGATGGTTAGTTGAGGACAGGGATTTTTGGAGGCCAGTCAAGTTCTTCACCAAACTCACCCAACCACGTGTCTATGCACCTTCCCATGACTTCGCACAGTCATACTGGAACACAAAGGGACCTTCCTCAAACTGTTCCCAGAGAGTTGGAAGTATGGGGTGGGTGTAATGGCCAGCTGTCCCAGTACATTTTTCCCAGTACCACCTTGGGCCTGGCGGGGTGGCATTTCATTGCACGGTCTCCCCCCGGGCTTCTCGTGCGACTTATCTGACAGCGAGCTTTGCTGTTACGCAGCGCTGGGTCCACCATCTGCTCCCTATCAGGGTGGCTGATTCAGCACAGCGCTCTCTCTCTCTCTCTCTCTCTCTCTCTCTCTCTCTCTTTCTTTCTCTCTCTTCAGGAAACGACGAGGCTCTTACATGACATGATAATGTCGGCGTCGCAAAGCGGGGGGGCTCTGCTGTTGCAGTTGGGGGGGGCGTGTTGGGGGGGGCTGTGTGCAGTGTCGTGGTGACCGTATTTGTCCGCTCACTGTTTTTCTGCAGAGGTTCCTTCTGTGGTCGTCACTCCCCGCAGGCTGGCCTTCTCCCAGGGGGGCGATGTCCGTTTCGTTTGCACGGCCTCGGGGTCACCCACCCCCCAGGTCTTCTGGACCTACAAGAACATGTTTCTGATGAGCGGAAGCAGGTACAGTGAGAGCTTGGTGCACATCCACCACACCTGGTCGCATATCTACTGTTCAGGTAACTGCATTTGCAAACATGGCTTATCCTTTTCACCCATCCTTCTTTCATAAAGAGGAAAGGGTCAAGGAAAGGCAGGGCACAGGGTGGGGGAACACTCTAGATGAGATGCTAATCCATCACACTGCAAAGGCACACACACATGGAGGGTAAACATATGTTTATGGGGACCGCTCATTCATTTCTATGGGAAAAATGCTAATGCTAACTATGACAACCATAACCCTAACCATACCCTAACCATAACCATAAGTGACCAAGCAAAATACAAGAGTTTTTGCATTTTTAGTTTTTCATTGCAGTCACAGATCTTTATTATTGTGTCCCCATAAGGTAAGGTATACCCTGTCACACACACACTCCCTGTTCCACCGTGTTGCCTTAATTCTTTTCGTATTAATATTATAACTTATTGATACATTTTGACCACTTATTTACTTCAAGCAACTGTAATCTAGCTGCTGATGGGGACCATTTCTTACTGGTGTGCAAACAAGAAAATATAAATGTGTGTCCTTATTGAGATTGTTCACCTCGATTTGCTCAGAGTGTCCATATCAAAGCACGGAACGCTGACCATCAGAGCGGCCCTCCCAGAGGATGCTGGGAACTACACCTGCCTGGCGTCCAACGAAGCCGGAACGGCCAATCAGACAGTTACCCTGAGCTATGAAGGTGGGCAGAATGAAAACTTCAATAAAAAGGAGATTAAGTGCCAAGCCTCCCGCTATTGTGCCAAGGCTGAACTGGGACAAAGGAGGCCAAACTGTGCCAGATTTATTTTTATTGCAATCAAGACCAAGGCAATACTGTGTGATGCCGAAATTGTTACCAAGTGACAGCCCCAGGGTGAATCTAATTAAAGTAATTAGGTACATAGCTTCCAAACCTCGGCAGATACAAACAGCAGTAAACAACCTTAATGAAGGAAAATGCAGAGAAGTAGCAGCTAGATTTCAAAAGGAGCCTAACCGGCCTGTTCATTCAACCAAAAAAGGATCTTATTTTTAATTTCTGAATTACGGCAGAGATAAGTATAAACGCATTGAATGCGAATAGCTTTGGGGCTGCATATATCACTGCGGGCTTCTTTTATAAGTGACAGCTCCTGTTTGCGAGATCTAGGGCGTAATAGAGTTTCCTCTGCGCTGTGCTCCTTTCTTAACCAATCGGAGCGAGCGACATAATGGACCAGTCGTAGTCTGCCTCTGGTCTCCCGCTTTCGGGCACAGAGCAGGACAGATTGCTGTCAAGCTGCGTCACGGTTCCTCAGTTTTTGTGATGCGACAGGAAAACAAACTTTTGCGGTACATGCAGGGGTGCAGGATCTGTAATCGCAATGTGATATAAGGTGGGAGAGAAAGCTGTGGCAGGTTGAGAAACTGGGAAGGAAATGGGAAACAAGAACAGAAAGTATAGAATCAGGAACTTGAGTACAGAACAGAACGGATTGCAAGCAAAGCACATTATAAACAAAATGAAATAATATTCAGAGAGTGTGCGGCTGCCCCAGCAGCTCTGGTAGACGGGGGGTGGAAGTTCCCTAACGCCCTCGAACCAGGGTATCCCCATGCTGCTCTCTGCGTCTGGATCTTTCATCCCTCCCCATCAGCAGAGCGGTGGGAGGGCCAGCGACAGCCTGATTAAACATGACAGCTTCTCATTACAGACTGCCAGAGTCGTTTTTGCGGGTGTCGGGCTGGCAGTGTTACTGAATACTCTCGTTATTTTTAAAAGTCATCAAATACTTTCGTTATTTATAAAAGCCCCCTCGGCTTGGCCCACTTAGCGTGACGGAGGTGGGTGTGGCTAGGGACCCTGGCGGTCACTCGGGGGTGTACCACCTCTCACACCACGCATTTGTGTGGGGCCCCGAGTTTGGGGAGGGCCCCTGTTGATCAAACTAAAAATACATTAAACATGCTTGCTTAATTAGGAGGTGATGAGGGAGCACGTTCAGATAACCTGCTAGCTATGGTCTCACTAGCTAACGTTAACCTTCTATGCGATCTTGAAGCGATCATGGTCCAGCGGTGTCACAAAAAGAAGGAAAATCAGAGAAAGGACGTAGGACAGACAAAGCCGCAGAACTTTACTGGAAACTTAACGGTTTAGCAACATGTTTTGTATAATACCAACAACAAAGTGTGAACAAATTAGTTTCAGTATTTCATGGACTTAATTACCATGCCACTTCAGTTCTTTTCTAAATTCATTTCTGAGTTTGGTAAACAGCTGTTCCGCTACTTCAGGGGTCTTCAAGTCCGGTCCTGGAGGGCTACCGTCCAGTTGGTTTTCTACCCTACCTGGTTTCTGATGAGTCACACCTGCTCTCAGGTAAACACCAGGAACAGGTGTGGCTCATCAGAAGCCAAGTGGGACAGAAAACCTGCTGGACGGTAGCCCTCCAGGACCGCAGTTGGAGACCCCTGCCCTACTTTGATAAAACATTCTTTAATATATTCAGCGTCAGTGAAGAGCTTTCTGTGTTTTGTAAGCTCCTGAGACGCAACAAAACTGGTAGCACTTCTTCTAAACTCCAAAGTTCTCCAATCAATGAAAGTTTGTAATCTTGCTTGAAAATCAAAGTCTCTCCTTGCAGTCCAGACATGGTGAAGCTATTCAAAGATATACAGCCACGATAAGCAGGTCATTTACATATTTCACATTTGCAGCTGTGATCAAGCAGAAATGTTACATTTTAGGCAGCCTACAGTATTTCAGCACAACATAGTTTGCTTTTTCCACCTGGAATTTTAAGCACAGTGGTAAACCTGATGAAACAGCTTTGCATGCATGCGCCTGTCCATTCATCTCTAAAATCTCAATGTTCATATTATATTTTTCTCCTTTTGACATCTTAAGAACTCTGCTTTTAGCTGCCCTGTGGCACAATCTATTAGAATTTATTTTGAGAGTGTTTTTTCAAAACATCTTCGCTAGATTAAAATGAAGGCTGGTCTCTGCTGGACCAGTTTTATCCAGTGAAGTTAAGCTACCAAGATGAACATCACAAGCCACCAGTAATTGTTACATGATGATCTGCATCCTGAGTTCTGCAACTTTCTCACCATGCATAAGGATGCATTCGTGGACAGTATTTTCACAACGTGGAAATTATCCACGGTTTTAATGATGATTAAAATTTGAAACTGTAATATTAATGACTGGGAATTTTACAGTGGTTTACCATGTAACCGCCAAAGGCCTAATGGACAGTCCAGGAGGCCTGAAGTGGCAAACGGGCTCCTACTCGTGCTTTGACCATGCTGTGTCCCCCACCCCCCACCCCCCTGCTCTGATCTGCAGAGCGCCCCAGCATTATCGTGGCCAGACGTGTGATGCTGGTGGTTGCTGGCGAGGACGCCCTTCTACAGTGCCAAGCCACGGGGTCTCCGCCCCCTCTGGTCAGCTGGATCAAAGGTGAGGGCGGTATTAGCGCGGGACCTATTCAATGATCATCATGTATGTGAAACGGGAAAACTAACTACGGTTGTTGTGGCTTCAGGCGACCAGCAGGTGGCGTCGCTCCCATTCGCCATGCAGGACGGGCAGCGTGGCACGCTCCGGCTTCCCAGGGTCCAAGAGGAGCATGCGGGGGAGTACACCTGCGTGGCCAGCAGCTCAGCTGGAACTGCGTCTGCAGTCGTTACCCTGGAGGTCGGAGGTCAGAGACGAGGCAGATCTGGGCAGGGTGTAACTGTACAGGGTTCTTTAGATTTGTAACTTAAAACATCTTCAGTATAAATATAAATGCCTTGCCCTGTGATGGACTGGCCTCCCAGTCAGGGTCTTGCCAGGCTCCAGTCACACTGTGATGGATAGATCAGTGTCCCCCCGACAGTCCACATCTTTGCTCCCTCCCAGCTCCCACCCAATCAAGAACACCGAATACCTGCTGCAGGTGTCCTGGGAGCTGAGAGGGAGCAAAAATCTCAACTGTCTGGAGGTCCCTGAGCACTGGATTGAGCACTGGATGGATGCATTAATTATATGCTGGTTTGCTGCATAATGTCGTGTTTGTGTTTGTAATCGTTTGTGAGTACTGGTACTTTTATAGCGCCAATTCCACATCCCTCCCCCCTTGCTGTGCAGTTGCCCCCCAGCTCTTCAGCATCCCCCATGACGTCTCTGTGGATGTGGGGGAGAATGTTACCCTGCCCTGCTCCGCTCGTGGCTTCCCGAACCCGTCGGTGACGTGGAGCCGAGGGGAGGGGCGGCCGGTCTTCAGCAGGCCCCATGGGCACACTGGGGCCCTGCAGCTCGACTCGGGGGGCCTCCTCATCCACAGTGAGTGCCTGCGCCCCCACACTCATCAGTTTGACCTCTGGCACGGGATCGCATTCAGAGCCATCTGTTGTACCCTTTATTTGGTGTCATATGTCCCCAGCGACAATGTTAACCACCCTCTGGTCAGCAGGTTTTATTAGGCTGCACCCCACCTGCTTTTGTGTTTATAATAAGCCCCCCCTCAAGAACAAACCCGTCCCTGTATGTAACGAGAATATTGAGTTATGTAACAGAATAACAGTAACAGAATTTTTTCCAGAGGTTTTCTGGGACTAGAGTAACATAAAGTACAGAACATAAGAAATTTAAAAATGAGAGGAAGCCATTTGGTCCATAAAGCTCGTTTGGGGAAAGTAGAGTAACATAAAGTAGAGTAGCATAAAGTAGAGTAGCATAAAGTAGAGTAGCATAAAGTAGTGTAGCAAGCGTGCTGGTAGTGAGTAAGTATTCAGTACCATGAGCATGACAGAGAAATTGATATCATCAGTGGCTAGAAACAGTAAGGGTATTATAGGATATATTTGGGTATTATTAGCACATCCTATAGGCCTGTTGGGTTGCCAGCAGTGATGGGGGGGGGGTCGGCCCTCTTCCTCCCATACACATAGGATGTGCTACAGACAGTGGCCATCTTGGCAGATGGTGTCTCATGGATGAACGACAAAGTTCAGAGAGCTTCCCCCTAAGGCAGGGAGGCTATCGTTCTGTGCCCTGGACGCACGTCAGTGCCGGTCCTGGTGGGTCACGGCTGCGTGCAGAAGCCTGTTTTAAGAGTCTTAAACTTTTATAGGCCAACGTTGCCGGTATGGGAGTGAAGGTCCTCCGAGGTGGAAAGTGAATCTGTGTCCAGATCCATCTGCTACCTCACCTGCTTTTCTGCTTCAGCTAGAAACTGCTGACGAATGCAAAACGGCTCCCAGGAAGCTCGCCCCCCCACCCCCCGGCTCACGCCACTGAGCCGCTGTGAATATTGTCGCCGTAGGTGCATGGATTGATGATGAAGGCCTGTATATCTGCGAGGCCCAGAACCAGTTTGGATCTATACGTGCCGAAGCTCGAGTGACCATCACTGGCCTGGGTCAGTAACTCCACCCAAAAAAAACATTTCGTCGCTACTGAAGAGGCGCCTTGACTGTTACCCCAGTAGCTTCAGGATTTTCTGACAACTTCCTGTCAGAATATCTGCCAGTCGTTTTTAATTTGGTTCATAGTGACTCAATCTTTGCCCCCCTGGTCTACAGAACCCCCGGTTTTGGCTCGTGGGGCCCCATCACTCACCACCGTGATTGGTCAGTCATTGACAATTCCCTGCATGCTGATGGATGGAATTCCTTTGCCGGAGAGATACTGGCAACATAACGGAAAACAAGTGAGGCTCATATTTCATACCTGTTGTCAGCAAACTCCCCTCTGTCACGTCACCTTGGTTTGTGACCTTTAATCCCACTTCCTGCCAGGTCCAACTCGGCACCAGGACCTTCCTAAAGAGTGACGGTAGCCTGCAAATTGATAGGGTTATCCCTGAGGATGCCGGGACCTACGTCTGCACCGCCATCAACGTGGTGGGGTCAGCGAACCTTTCTGTCACCCTGGATGTGCACGGTAAGGTGGGAAGGGTAGGGCTTTTCCATTGGCTGATCTGTCGGAGAGTCCCTTTGGGAGACTGACTGAGCAAAGCACTCAAACTTTCCTCAGACTAACAACAAGCTTTACATTTACACGGAAGACATCCAAGTTTATTCTCCAGTGTCCATGAGTAACTGGCACTTCGATGTTGATTAATCCTGACAAGAAGTATTTTGTTGGCAACAGATGAAGACCAAATTAGGTGTCATTAAAACTCCTGCTTGTTGATGTGATGCTCATTCGAATTCACAGATCCCCCAGAGATTAGGCCAGGTCCCCTGCATTACATCGCTAATGAGGGCGTGGCCATCACCCTGACCTGCGAATCTGGCGGCTGGCCGAAGCCAACCTTGGTCTGGACTAAGGTAGACCGCCCCATGTTCCGCAAGCCTTGGCCTGGTGACCGGCGCTGAACATTACTGTTGCATAACAGAGTTCTTGTTGGGTTTCGGCATTGGTGAGCAGATGTTGAGTCTTATAGTCCCAATATAGTTCTGATCCATAAGCTCAACTTCACCAGCCGCTTCCTCCAACACAGATGGATTAGTTGTTTAATCCGAGGTACGTTATGTAAATTTTGGATATTCAACAGGCATGTTGCTTTAATTCTGAGTCTGGTTGCGGTATCATGGAATTTCCTCACCGGAGATGTACAACCAACCGTTTTCATTACGTTGTCTTCCTACCCGACTTGGGTGAAGTAAATTTCTACCCTTGTCACATGAAAGCAGGACTGTGAAAGCCATCTTATTGCTCAGTAGGAGGGTGATCCCAGGAGAGGTCATGAGTTACAGGGAACCGTGACCTGCAGCTGACACATTGACCCTACGACCTCTTCTTAGACTAGAAAATTCCTAAAAAAACAAAGGAGGTCTTTGTTAGACCTCGATTAGATAGACATCCTCCCCATTTGCTATAATGCTTAATGATTGCTGAGAGAATTCCTGCAATAACGAATTGCATTTAATAGTCTGAAGTCATGTGGTCCATTAGCTAGATATTAAATATACAATAGATGTTAAAAAGTTTAAAAGAAAATGTTTAAAGCTATTTATCCGGGTAGTAGGTGTATAATTGCTCATAAAAAAAATAAAATAAAACTACAATGTATGCAATGATGACGATCATTTAAACATCATTTACTCAGGCAGCCAAAGACTTTTGCGCAGTCCTGTATATTCACACATGTGTCCCCCCCCCCCCCCCCCCCCCCCCCCCCAGGGACGGGATCCCCTGCCCAGCCACACCTCTGCGCTCCATCAGGGACCAGAAGGGCAGCTTCACATTCCCAAGCCCACAGCGGACGATGCCGGAATCTACGTGTGCACCGCCAGCAGCCCCGCGGGCTTTGCCAGCCGGGAGACGCAGCTCAGCGTCAACAGTAAGGCTGCAGTGAGGGAGGGGTGCCAGCAGATAGCAGGAATGATAGAACCTCTTCCTGGTTCCTGGCAGTGAACTGGGCTCTCTTGTTAACAGCGAAGCCGACCCTGGTGGGCAGAAGTGACCACGAAACCACAGTAAAGATGGCCGTCGAAGCCGGGTCGGAGGTCATCCTTCCATGCGAGGCCCAGGGCAGCCCTACTCCTCTGGTCACATGGCTCCGGGACGGACGGCCCATCCCCCCAGTGTCAGCTTGGTAAGGAGAATGTAGCATTGTGTTTCTCCAGCCACAAATGGGAGGGCAGATGTTCATGTGCTGTCAGATCCCTTCTGATTAGACAGGAGTTTTCAGTAGAGTGGCTAAGTGTGAGTCCCGGGTGACTCTTGCTCGGACGTCCCCTCGCATCCTGGTGTGAGACGCGCATCCGCTTTGCTGAGCATGGCCATCTGCTCTGGCTAAGTCTCTGTCGTCTCTTTGCTCGGTTGTGCTTGAAGGCACTCTGAATTGGGCCACCCTTGAGCGGGGGGGGGGGGTATTTGACATCCTCTGGGTGGGGGGGGGGGTGAAAGGAGGGCGAGACGAAGAGGGGATCACCTGGAAAAAGCGGGAGGACAAAAAGCTGGGGAAAGGTTGTACTGGATTGATGTTCTGGGGCTCGGGAGGTCGGGGGGGACTGCATGTAGCTGTTTGCCGGGCTGGCATGATGAGTATAACATTCCTCTGTATAAGAGGGGGGGGGGGGTATTAGCCTGTCTGCAGAACCCTGTTGGAGGACACATACTTGTCTGATCTGGGGTTTTGGAAGCAAGAGATGGATGGATGGATGGATAGATAGATAGATAGATAGATAGACAGACAGACAGACAGACAGACAGACAGACAGACCACTCCGTACATGGCTTCTTTAAAGACAACTCTTTTACTTCCTCCAGCAGTTGACTACATAAAGACCTTGCAAGGCAATGTGGATTTCATTAGCTGGGTTACTCTTTGGATGGTGAAAAGCTGTCATGGACACCGCTAACCTTTTGTACTGCCCCTTGCCGCTTGTTGATAGGTCACACAAAGGACCAGGAGGTCTGTAGGGTTCTGTCCCATGATGTATGGCTCGACAAACCTGCTTTGCTTCTGGATTGAACCCCTGAACAGCAACACCTTCTCTCCCTCGACCTCAGGTTCGCGATGCTGCCCTCTGGTTCTCTAAAGATCTCTGATGTCAGGCTCATCGACAGCAAGCTCTACACCTGCACCGCAGTGAACCCGGCAGGAAATGTGTCACTCACCTACAATCTCCGTGTACAAGGTCTGTTGTTTTTCTTTCTGTTGAACTGAAATACCCGTTAAACTTCTCTTAGTAACATGCTAATGATACAGAGTTGGCCGCCATCACTGTTTTTAATTCATACTTCATGAAAATGCTCAGGGTGCATCGTACAGCTATGGCTGACATCACCAGCCTCATCATGTCTCCTTTTTGAGAGAAGTGACAAGCAGCAGACACTGTCTGTCTTTAATCTTCCAGTTAAGCCCAGAATCGAGCCCGTGCCTTCGGTGGTGAAGGCCCTTTTGGGCCAGACGGTCACCCTGCCATGTGCCGCCCAGGGTGAACCCTTCCCAGAGGTCAGCTGGTCCCGGGATGGCGTAGCTCTCGGGCGAGGCGAGGCCCACTGGATCCAGAGCGTGACACACAAAGATGGGGGTACATACCACTGTGAGGCCGAGAACAGTGCCGGGAGGGACACCAAGGACATGGTGCTGCAGGTCCTGGGTGGGTGTCCACTCGCTCAAAGGACAGAAGCAGTCAGAACTCTTTCAGGCATGGTCTGGACTGGTGACCCGGTTCACCATTTAACCTTGTGGTCCTTACAGAGGCTCCATCCTTTGTGGACACTGGAGCCGCTGTCATGGAGAAGGTAGCTGGGAACAAGGTGGAGATTCCTTGCTTCGCAGGAGGTAGGTGACCAATGTTTAATCTGCTTGATAAAGATTTTGAGAGTTTAACCAGTACCATGGGTTACCGAGCATGTGTAGGGCCATAGTCATAATGACATCACTTCCTGGAGTCACTCTCATTTTACAGGGCTATACCTCCTGCTTGTTAGTCTGTGCCAGTGCTGGTTTTGCTCCCTGTCCAGCTGTCAGGCTCCATTACCTCCCCTTAATTTTCAGGCATGACTTCCTGTTGTTCTCGTGTGTTTCATGTCTGTTTACGTGTTGCCTGAGGCACAGCTGTACGGAGGGTGGGAAGGGTCTGGGAGGTGCATGTTTCCCGCTCAGCTCGTGTTCTTCAATGCACATTTGCACATGTGTAGCCGGGGAGGGGGTTAGGCGGGGTGGGGGGACTCTGTGTCCGGAGTGCAGATGCATATACCAGACGTCTACCATGCAGGACATGCCCATCGGTGTAGTCAGACGAGTCAACGAAAGTCTGCGGTCTTCCCATTTTTCCATTTGGGGATGTTGGAGTATGGTGGGGGCGGGGGTGACTACCCTGGCAACCGAATATGTTTCAGGAATCGGAAGGCGGTGCTTTGCAACAGCTGGTATAGTCTCATCCCCCTCCCCCGCTGTCTGTGGGCGCATCTGCTTTTTAGCATGAAGGGAGCAGCATCCTAATTACAAGGCTGCAGCTGCCAGATAGTGAGCTAGCTTTTTCAGAGAGGGGTCCACGGTGTTTGTCTCCACTGCATTCACGTCGGCAGGTGGGGGGAGCCCGCTGCGGGGGCCCTGGAGGTTCTAGCCATGCTAGCTTTAGCCTTATCTCAGGCGAGCAGTTGGAGCACAGTGGATGACTCCAGCTTTCATGACCGTTTGATTTCTAACCCTCTGCGATGGGGATCTAGGAGAGAATGTCAGCCCTTCCCACAGCGCCTGATATTATCCCCCAGTTAGAGAGTGGCGTGGCTCCCAGGGCGCTGCACTTCACTGCACACTGCGCAGAAGGGGATGGGGGAAGCCTCAGTGAACTTTGGCCAGTGGGCAGCCAATGACTGGATCTATTTTAAAAATCCATGGGACTCTGTAAGCACTTTCCTCGTCTGTGTCAGAACAACAGACCCCCCCTGGGCTTCACCCAGCACCCCCCACTCCACCTTCTGGAGACTCCGGGACGAAAGTGGGCCTGTGTTCCTTCTGTCTGCACGCCGGTTGCCAGGTTGTGCGCGTGTGAACCTTATAACGGAAGATGGGTTTCCACGGCCCCCATCTGTTTTAAAGTCAATTTCCTCAAACGAGAAGAGGGAGGGAGTTGTGTTGTGGTTTACTGGACCAGCAGGGGGTTGGAACATTTGTTTTTAGATGTGAGTGTGTTTGCATTTGTCACATCAGCTGACAGTTGGTATTCTGTAATACTTGTGTGTTTAGTCCCACAACAGCAGCAATGAAATAGTACAATAAAAATGAATAATGCAGTGGCTGGCATGGTTGCCTCACATGAATGGAGAGCAGGCTGTATGTGCGTGGATTTTGTATGTTCTCCCTGTGTCATTGAGGGGTTCCCTCTGGGTTCTCTGGCTGTGACTGCTGTGTTTAGTGTGCATTTTCTCCTCATGTTGGTTTGGGGTTCCCTCTGGGTTCTCCGGCTGTGTGTGGAGTTTTTTCCCACCCCCTTTCTTATTGCCTCTGATCTCAGGTTCTCCGCCACCAAAGATCCGCTGGTTCAAGAACGGCCTGGAGATCCGGCCTGACCGGACCGGTGCCGACGTCTCCGTGTCACAGAACGGCTCCCTCGTGATCGCTGCCGTCTCTGCTGGTCACAGTGGAGATTTCCGGTGCGTGGCCACCAATGAGGCCGGCTCCTCAGAAAGGAAGACCCGCCTGAAAGTGAACGGTGAGCTCCTCGATTCCTCCACCTTATCTGTTTGTCGTCCTCGGAAGACAAGCTCCTTTGCTGCTCACTTCACTGTCTCGCTTCCTGCACTTTCCCCCAAAACAAGAAGTAAAGCTGTGTTAGCATGGAGCAGCTTACAAAGTGTCTAAACATGTATTAACACAATTATGGGTTGAGAGCACCTCCAGTCTGTGAGTAACTGCCACAGCAGTCTGCCCGCCATCTTTAGCTGCAGCGCTTATAGGGGAAGCTGCTCCTTATGCACGAAGCCACACAGCTTGTTAACTGTAGCAACAAATGTTTTTCAAAACTGTTGCACTTTCCCCGCTCTCTCCGCTCTCCCCGCTCTCCCCGCTCTCTCACCGTGCCGTCACCAGTCCCCCCAGAGATCCAGGAGGACATGCAGCCCCTAAACCTCACTGTCACCCTTCAGCAGCCGCTCACCCTGGCCTGTGACGCCTTTGCCGTTCCCCCACCTGCCATCACCTGGGCCAAAGATGGCCGACCCGTGAGTCTTGGCTCTCTGGGGGAATGTTTTAATGTTTCCGGCTCTCGGAAAATACTGGTAATTTGTCTGCATCCGATTTCCATTTTAATGATGCATACTTGGTGTACCATTCAACGGGCAGAACCCCCTACCGTGCCTTCACAGGCTTTAATTAATCTCATAATTACATGAGAAATTCACCCCAAAGGGACACAGCATCCATGAAGCAGCAAATGAGTAAGACACCGGAAGACTACCCGGGCGAGCTGGTTTTTTGTGTTTTATGACTAAATACTGGCACCTAGCGGTGGACTTGTCATTGCAGCTGCTCCTTCTTGAATCCCAGCGTCTTTGGCTGCTTGCAGGTGGTGGATACCCCTGGGGTGTACCTCCAGAATGCAAAGCGGCTGCTAAGGATCTTCCGTGTGCAGGCGGAACATTCCGGGCAGTTCTCCTGTACAGCTGTCAACACAGCTGGGGAGGCCAGGAAGACCTACAACATTGTGGTTCAAGGTAATATCCAGATGACAGCCATGCACATTTTACCACTTGTGTTTTTCCAGATAATATATAACTTTTATAGCTGTTGACATTGATCCGAATCTGTTTCCTCTCAGCGTGATTCTAACCTGTTGCTATTTATCAAGAGTTTTGGGTTTTGAAAGGTGCCTTATAAAAATAAACAGGACATATCTGGTGGTAGTGAGAAAAACGCTCGACCCGAACTACTCTAGGTGGATCTCCAGCTGTGTTAAAGGGCCACTTTGGATAGGAGCAACCGAGCAGCTAAAACGCGACGCATGAATCTGATGAGAATTGATTCTGCTTAAAATGCTGCAGTGTAGTTGAGGGCTGAGTGTAGTTTCAGCTGTATTTGCAGTGATTATTAAAGGTTACAATGACCATTTAGGAGAGCTGAGTAGACTGACTGTAGGCAATGATCATTTATAGCTTGGCTCATTTACCTTGAATTATGTACTGATAAGACAGCACTGCTCATATTTAATTATAACACTATTCATTTATTTAGGAGCTTTTAGCCAAAGCAACATACTTTTTAAAAATGATATATGATATTTATCCATCCATCCATCAATCCATCCATCAATCCATCTATGCACCCACTTTGCTCACAGGCCCTAGCAGGACAGGCGGCTAAAAGATGGATGGATGAATTGATGGATAGATGGATGGCTGGATGGATAAATGGATTGATGGATAGATGGATGGCTGGATGGATGAATGGATTGATGGATAGATGGATGGCTGGATGGATGAATGGATTGATGGATGGCTGGATGGATGAATGGATTGATGGATGGCTGGATGGATGAATATGAATGAATGGATGAATGAATATATGTAAGCCTGCGCTTTTCTCCCTATTTCCGCTGTCTGTTTGTAGCCCCTCCGGTGATCTCCGGCTCCTTGGGGGTGCAGGACCTGGTGGTGGTGGTAGGCCAGGAGGTGGAACTGCAGTGTCGAGTCAGTGGGCGACCAGTGCCCAGGGTGGAGTGGAGCCGCGATGGGGAGTAAGTGCATGACACACAAGTGCGTTCCACACAGTGCAGGCCACAGACACACAGCGCAGGACACACAGCGCAGGACACACAGCGCAGGACACACAGCGCAGGCCACAGACACACAGCGCAGGACACACAGCGCGGGACACACAGCGCAGGACACACAGTGCGGGCCACACAGCGCAGGACACACAGCGCGGGCCACACAGCGCAGGACACACAGTGCGGGCCACACAGTGCAGGCCACAGACACACAGCGCAGGACACACAGCGCAGGACACACAGCGCAGGACACACAGTGCGGGCCACACAGTGCAGGATACACAGCGCAGGACACACAGTGCGGGCCACACAGCGCAGGACACACAGCGCAGGACACACAGCGCAGGACACACAGCGCAGGCCACAGACACACAGCGCAGGACACACAGTGCGGGCCACACAGCACAGGACACACAGCGCAGGCCACAGACACACAGCGCAGGACACACAGCGCGGGACACACAGCGCAGGACACACAGTGCGGGCCACACAGCGCAGGACACACAGTGCGGGCCACACAGCGCAGGACACACAGCGCGGGCCACACAGCGCAGGACACACAGTGCGGGCCACACAGTGCAGGCCACAGACACACAGCGCAGGACACACAGTGCGGGCCACACAGTGCAGGCCACAGACACACAGCGCAGGACACAGACACACAGCGCAGGACACACAGCGTGGGCCACACAGTGCGGGCCACACAGTGCAGGCCACAGACACACAGCGCAGGACACAGACACACAGCGCAGGACACACAGCGCGGGCCACACAGCGCAGGACACACAGCGTGGGCCACACAGTGCAGGCCACACAGTGCGGGCCACACAGCGCAGGACACACAGCGCAGGACACACAGTGCGGGCCACACAGTGCAGGCCACAGACACACAGCGCAGGACACAGACACACAGCGCAGGACACACAGCGTGGGCCACACAGTGCAGGCCACACAGTGCGGGCCACAGACACACAGCGCAGGACACAGACACACAGCGCAGGACACACAGCGTGGGCCACACAGTGCGGGCCACACAGTGCAGGCCACAGACACACAGCGCAGGACACAGACACACAGCGCAGGACACACAGCGCGGGCCACACAGCGCAGGACACACAGCGTGGGCCACACAGTGCAGGCCACACAGTGCGGGCCACACAGCGCAGGACACACAGCGCAGGACACACAGTGCGGGCCACACAGTGCAGGCCACAGACACACAGCGCAGGACACAGACACACAGCGCAGGACACACAGCGTGGGCCACACAGTGCAGGCCACACAGTGCGGGCCACAGACACACAGCGCAGGACACACACACACCTGGCTCTCCCTCACGGGGTGCATTACAGACATTCCCCTTTCCCACTTGACCCACGCTGTCTCCTGCGTCTTTGTCAGGGTGCTCTCCCGCAAAGGGGACCCCCACGTCCTGTTTTCCGAGGGGGGCCAAGTGATGAGGATAAAGTCGGCTAGGCTCAGGGACCAGGGTCAGTACCAGTGTTTGGCGATCAACGACGCTGGGACTGAAAGCCGCCAGTACCGAGTTAGAGTTCAGGGTAAGACCCCTTATCAGACCCCTGCTTTTTGTGTCTGTTTTCAGAAAATGTCCCCCAGGGTCCATGGGCCTCATGCCTAGCTTGCTTTTGCTGTCCCTCGCAACACTATAGCGCCCCCTACTGTCCGAGGCTCAAGCGAGCGCTCCGAGATCTCCGTGGTGCTGGGCTTCTCCGCTGTCCTGTCGTGTGAGGCAGAGGGAGTCCCTGCTCCCAGCCTCACCTGGCTGAAGGACGGCCATCCCCTGGTCTCCGGGCCCCGGCTGACCTACGAGCAGGAGGGGCAGAGCCTGAAACTGGGCGTGGCGCGTGCCGACGACGCGGGGCTCTACACCTGCCGCGCCACCAACCCCGCCGGCACTGACAGCCGGCACTACACCCTGACGGTGCTGGGTAAGCGCCTGCATTTGCTGTGGGCACAAACATGAGGGTCATGAGTTCAAGTCCCTGATGGGCTTCTGCTTGAGCAAAATGCTTAAATATAAATAATAATGATGACACTCCATTGGAGCTGGGGGTTAAGACAGACTATTCTGCCGAGGCTGAGCTCAAACCCGCAACCTCCCAATAACAGGCACAGAGGCCCTGCCTGCTGAAACACACGCTACCCCCAATACATGCGTCTGTAAATATCAGTCATTCAACTAAATACCCACCCTGGGAAAGACGGACGACACCTGTATGTCCGTGCTGATGTCAGTCCGGGGGCTTCCGTATCAGTTAATCTACCCCATGCTGTAAATTCACACTTCCTGGGGTGATTTAATAACAAATACATTACCTTGTTTAATTACCTTATACTTGTGTAATAAATATACAAATGTTAATTATATGGTAATCTGCCCAAGACGATAATAAGAATTTAAAAATTGGTTATAACGATCATCTGCTTATAGTGATCAACTTCACCCGGACACACGTAATATAAGCTGTTCCCACTCTATTTAAAAAAGCCACATTCAGTTAAACTCCAGTGTCAAACTCAGATTGTTTTCCATAAGCTGTGATGAATGTGATCAGAGGTGTTTTCACAGAAAGACAACATGAAATACTCACCTTCAGTTCATGGAATTATTAGTAACATGTATAAATGGTGGAGCAAAGGCAGCTTTGTATCTCCCTCAGTTCCACCCAAGATCGAAGGAGGCGACGGCGGCAGCGAAGCCAAAGTCAGGGTCAGCAGCACCCTGGTCCTGTCTTGCTCATCCAGAGGCTTCCCTGACCCCACCACCCAGTGGTACCGAGACGGACAGGTAGGGGCAGTGGTCTGTGTTCTCTGCAATTCAGCTTAATTATGGACATGGGTTCCCAACCCATTTCAGTCACTGGGCCATGTTGGACGCTGGAATATGTCAGTAGCATAATTTTATAGTAGCATTAGAGTTCAAAATTTTACCATTAACAATAACCATTGGGTAACTCTGTTGTGAACGGCACTAAATATACATGCATTGAATTGAATTGAATTGAATTGAATTGAAAATAAACTTTTATTTGGTGTTCTAAGAAACTTTCTGTTTTCCAGCCACTAGGGGGCCACACTCCCACCGGGGTCCGGGTTGAAGGCCATCTCCTGCACATTGAGAATGCTGTGAGGAGCCACGAGGGACGCTATACCTGTGTGGTCTCCAATGCCGCTGGAGAGGAAAAGAGAGACTTCCATGTCACCGTTCAGGGTCAGTGTGGGCCATGCTAATATCCATCCATCCATCCATCCATCTTCCAAACCGCTTATCCTACTGGGTTGCGGGGGATCCGGAGCCTATCCTGGAAGCAATGGGCACGAGGCAGGGAACAACCCAGGATGGGGGGCCAGCCCATCGCAGCATGTTAATATTACCCTTGTTAATTTTACATCAAGCCCAGTTCAGCTATAATGAAAGGTCTACAGAAAATTTACTTTGAATGTTCTCAACCAGAAAACCGACACTGAATACGACTGTTGTCAGCGCTGGAATTATTGAGTTGTTTTCCCATCTCCACAGTGCCCCCTATCTTTCATCGCGTTAACAATGGCCCAGCGGCCTGGGGTCTGGGAGTGGAGGAAGAAGAATGGGCAGAGGAGGGGGCGGAGATCACAGAGAGGCAGGAGGTGGTGCTGGGCCACCCGGCCACACTGTCGTGCGAGAGCAATGCCATCCCCCCTCCGCACCTCACCTGGTACCACCAGGGACACCAGCTCTCTGCCCTGGATGGCGTGGTTCTGCTACCTGGTGAGTGAGCATCTTTTACATGAGGGATTTTAGACAGGCATCCATGTGTTACACCCTATTGGGTCCTCTGTCAAATCTGCCAGCCCCATAAAACGTGGGTTCGCAGAGATCCATTTTTATTGGCCATTGAAGGTCATGTGACAGCTGAAGCCACAAGAAGCTGAAAGTGCATTATAGACATTATAAATAGTAATGGGAGGGGATGAAGTGGGAAAAAGCTATTTATAAAGGTATCTGCCTTTAGTACAAAGGTAGCATGATTTATTTCTATTGTCCTTCCCAATACTCACATGAAAGCAACCCCTGTAAATAAAAACAAATGTGAAAAACATACACATGTGGAAATGAAAGGCAAACGAACAGCAGAGGCAAATGCTGAAAAGCAGGTGTGTTTTCCTCCAAGGCGGTCAGGTCCTGCAGATCCCGCAGGTCCGGAAGGAGCACGCCGGGAAGTACACGTGCCAGGCAGTAAACGAGGCGGGAGAGGACCGCATGCACTTCCAGCTGGAGGTGCTGGGTAGGTGCCCCCCACCGCATGCCCCCCGGGCTTGGTCCGGCACCCAGGAGACAATTGTCAAACTCGAAGGATCCTTAGAGTCATCTTCAGCTGCATGACTCATACACTGAGATGAAATTTCGATCTTGTTGGTTGCAAAGCGCAAAGAAACAATAATGAATGCAATATAAATACAAAAGGTATTCAAACAGGGCCGGCCCAACCCTTTTTAGGGCCCTAAGCAAAATTGGATTAGCCTAGCTGTCAATTGTCATCTTCCTTCCCAGAAAAGGGCGCCCCCCTGGTGGCTACCGGGCACTAATAAGCCCCTTAGTTCACTTATGCCAGTGGTTCTCAAATTTTGGTCCTTGGGACCCACTGCCCTGCTTGTTTTCCAGCTATCCCTGCCCTACACACTGCTGATTACCTGGATCAGGTGTGTTCAGTCAATCAGAAGCTGGGACTTGTGTGTGGGGCAGGGATAGCAGGAAAACAAGCAGGGCAGTGGGGCCCAAGGACCGGGTTTGAGAACCACTGACTTATGCCAAGGCCTGACCCTGCATTTAAACATATTGTATTGAGACATGGGTATATGTGTTCAGAATATCTGTGTTCAGTGCGTCCACGTTCAGTAAATCGGCGCACATTGTGCACTAAAACACCTGCTCTGTGTCCGCAGTGCCCCCTGTGATCTCAGGCCAGAGTGAGGAGTTTGTGGAGGAGGTTGGGGCAGTGCTGAACAGCTCCGTCTCACTGCAGTGCGAAGCCACGGGGACTCCGCCCCCATCCGTGTCCTGGCTGCGGGATGGCGAGCCTGTGGAGGAGGGGCCGCGCTTCCAGCTGCTGGAGGCCGGCCGGGTGCTGGAGGTGAGTGAGAGCACCAGTGACACCCAGACGAGGAGCGAGGACCCCGTGTGGGGTTGACCGAGCCGCTTGTCTCCATGCAGGTCCATGCCGTGCAGGTGGCAGACATGGCCAGCTACCTGTGTCTAGCAGAGAACAGCGCGGGAACAGCGGAGAAGCTCTTCAGTCTGACGGTTCAGGGTGAGGATGGTGCAGGGCTACCACACCACTGGATACATACACTGCAGACCTGTCTGCCTTATACCATGGATTTTTAAAGTGCTGGGCCCCTTGAATCTACCAGGGCCCCGGTGGTAAAGCCTCCATAGCATGCCACATGGGTTTTGATTGGCTCTGATTGTATATGTCATCTTTATGCTATAAGACGCTGTGACATGTGACGCTATGTTATATGTGGCTTCATTTATTCCTCTATATCCCGGGTTTCACTGGTTCACTTTTGAAGCCTACATATCTGGTTAATACATGTTCCGAATGCCCGTCAGGGAAACATACACGACCCGCTCCGTCTCATTCCAGTTCCGCCAACGGTCATTGGCTCGAAGGAGGAGCAGGTGAGCGTCATCGAGGGTCACATGGTGTCCCTGCTTTGTGACGTGCAGGCGTACCCCCCCGCAGAGATCACCTGGACCCGGGACGGGCAGCTGCTGGCATTTAGCACGGGGATCCACGTGTTGCCAGGTGAGGGCCCTCTCCCCTCTCCGTGTGGTAGTGGGTTAGGGTTAGGGTTAGCCTGTGCATGCAGCTGACCGCTGACTACTGATGGACTTCGGCTTTGCCCTGGACTACAGTTTGCACCTTGCTTTCAACAAGCAAGCCTACTCTTTCTTTTTCAATTATGTTAGCATGCCCTGGGGGAGTCAGTGGTGCAGCCAGCCTTGGACCCCCAGAGTTTTTTTTTTCTCCCTACTGGGGAGTTTTTGATTCCTTGGATGTATCACAACACACTCATGTAAAGTGCAATGGGGTGACTCTTTTGTGAAAGGCGCTATATAAAAATAAATTGAATTGAATTACTGACCCCAATGACGCCTGACGGTTGACGTTTCTCAAGCCCGCCTGATTTTCACTGACCTTTCGCCTGCTAAACACAAGGTGACATTGTGAGGAATGTATGGGAGACACTGTCATGTCTGCCGGTCCTGTCTTCAGGGGGACAGATGCTTCAGCTGTCCAGAGCCAGGCTCCAGGATGCCGGCCAGTATGTCTGCACTGCCACCAACACTGCAGGACAGGATCAGAAGAGCATCGAGCTCAGTGTCTACGGTATGGTCCTTTCTAACAGCTAACACTGAATCCTCCGGCAGTCTGTTTATAACTGTCTAAACAAAATAATAATACACATAATAAAAAGCTTTTAATTTCATTGTATTGAGCCGTTTTTGTTCTATTTCAACGCCATACGTATGTGAGAGCGTCAGTTTAACTGAGTTGTTATCACAGCGATCCTGTATCCTGTTATACTGGGTAGGTGGTCATTGCAGTTCTTTTAGGCGGTTAGCTATCATTCACACATAACCCGTCTTTTTCCTCAAAGCTCCACCTACGCTGAAGCCACGTAGCAATTTCGAGTCAGAGGTCGTGACCCCGCAAGTCGGCTCGAACGTCGTGCTCCGGTGCGATGCTCAGGGTACGCCAGAGCCCGAGGTCACCTGGTACCACAACGGGCTCCAGATGGTGCCAGGGGGCAGGCTGGAGATGGAGGGCCACCTTCTGCAGATTAAAGGGGTGCAGGTACGTGGTCTCCCTAAGCTAAACTCACAGAAAACCTTCACACCCACCAACATGAACGTGTTAATATAATCACATATACAAATGATGAAATCTGGATTACTGAGATGCAGATACGGTGTCTCCCTGTCTCCTTAAATCCCAATATACCTCTCAGGTGCACCTACATGGAAATGGGGGCATGTGTCTGCTCTCCTTGATCCTACGTAGTTCCCATTCTGTTGACCTGAAATACACAAAGACTTGTGTTACCCTAAATATGGTTTAGTGCATGTTTACTGTGTCCATTAGCACGCATGGTCTCATGTTCCTGTGGTAGGGTGTATGTTTCATGTTGTGTGGCGTCTGTGATGAGTTTTGTCTTGTGTCTCCAGGTGTCAGACAGTGGCATCTACATCTGCAAGGTCTCCAACATCGCTGGGCAGGTTGACCGAAGCTTCCGTCTCACTGTCCATGGTGAGACCCGAAGAGCCCCTTTTTATTTCGCTGCTTCAATTTGTATTCTCTGCATTTTTAGCATTTTATAAACAGGCTCTAGATACTGCTGGTACCATGTTTCATAGGCATGATGTTACACGTTTCTGATCTTGTGCCGTCCTCAGCACCCCCTGTTCTGGAGCTCCCTCTAGAGGAGACCCTCACTCACACCGTGGGCTCCCATGTCACACTGCTGTGCGAGGCCACGGGGGTCCCAGCCCCCAGCATCACTTGGCTCAAGGATGGCTCTTCTATTGGTGAGGAAAGAGTTCGGGGATTCTTAGCCAACTGACTCAAATGGGATCGTAAATAACATTAATCATTTAACATATGTCAATTTGAATATCTGCTAAACATGTCTAACTAAAATTTGATCCAACATTCCACTCAACATATTTTATTGGCCGATTGTCTCATTGCCCCAACATTCCAAAGGTCACTTTCATTGGCCGATTGCTTCATTCCCCCAACATTCTAAAGGTCACTTTCATTGGCTAATTGCCTCATTCCCCCAACATCCCAAAGGTCACTTTCATTGGTCGATTGCCTCATTCCCCCAACATTCCAAAGCTCACTTTCATTGGCCGATCGCCTCATTCCCCCAACATCCCAAAGGTCACTTTCATTGGCCGCTTGCCTCATTCCCCCAATATTCCCAGGGACGCTTTAATTGGCCGATTGCCTCATTCCCCCAACATTCCAAAGGTCACTTTCATTGGCCGATTGCCTCATTCCCCCAACATCCCAAAGGTCACTTTCATTGGCCGATTGCCTCATTCCTCCAACATCCCAAAGGTCACTTTCATTGGCCGCTTGCCTCATTCCCCCAATATTCCCAGGGACGCTTTAATTGGCCGATTGCCTCATTCCCCCAACATCCCAAAGGTCACTTTCATTGGCCGCTTGCCTCATTCCCCCAATATTCCCAGGGACGCTTTAATTGGCCAATTGCCTCATTCCCCCAACATTCCAAAGGTCACTTTCACTGGCCAATTGCCTCATTCCCCCAACATCCCAAAGGTCACTTTCATTGGCCGATTGCCTCATTCCCCCAACATCCCAAAGGTCACTTTCATTGGCCGATTGCCTCATTCCTCCAACATCCCAAAGGTCACTTTCATTGGCCGATTGCCTCATTCCTCCAACATCCCAAAGGTCACTTTCATTGGCCGATTGCCTCATTCCCCCAACATCCCAAAGGTCACTTTCATTGGCCAATTGCCTCATTCCCCCAATATTCCCAGGGACGCTTTAATTGGCCGATTGCCTCATTCCCCCAACATCCCAAAGGTCACTTTCATTGGCCGATTGCCTCATTCCCCCAACATCCCAAAGGTCACTTTCATTGGCCGATTGCCTCATTCCCCCAATATTCCCAGGGACGCTTTAATTGGCCGATTGCCTCATTCCCCCAACATCCCAAAGGTCACTTTCATTGGCCGATTGCCTCATTCCCCCAACATCCCAAAGGTCACTTTCATTGGCCGCTTGCCTCATTCCTCCAATATTCCCAGGGACGCTTTAATTGGCCGATTGCCTCATTCCCCCAACATCCCAAAGGTCACTTTCATTGGCCGCTTGCCTCATTCCCCCAATATTCCCAGGGACGCTTTAATTGGCCGATTGCCTCATTCCCCCAACATCCCAAAGGTCACTTTCATTGGCCGCTTGCCTCATTCCCCCAATATTCCCAGGGACGCTTTAATTGGCCAATTGCCTCATTCCCCCAACATCCCAAAGGTCACTTTCATTGGCCGATTGCCTCATTCCCGCAACATTCCAAAGGTCACTTTCATTGGCCGATTGCCTCATTCCCACAACATTACAAAGGTCACTTTCATTGGCCAATTGCCTCATTCCCCCAACATCCCAAAGGTCACTTTCATTGGCTAATTGCCTCATTCCCCCAACATCCCAAAGGTCACTTTCGCTAGCCGATTGCCTCATTCCCCCAACATCCTAAAGGTCACTTTCATTGGCCGATTGCCTCATTCCCGCAACATTCCAAAGGTCACTTTCATTGGCCGATTGCCTCATTCCCACAACATTACAAAGGTCACTTTCATTGGCCAATTGCCTCATTCCCCCAACATCCCAAAGGTCACTTTCATTGGCCGCTTGCCTCATTCCTCCAATATTCCCAGGGACGCTTTAATTGGCCGATTGCCTCATTCCCCCAACATCCCAAAGGTCACTTTCATTGGCCGCTTGCCTCATTCCCCCAATATTCCCAGGGACGCTTTAATTGGCCGATTGCCTCATTCCCCCAACATCCCAAAGGTCACTTTCATTGGCCGCTTGCCTCATTCCCCCAATATTCCCAGGGACGCTTTAATTGGCCAATTGCCTCATTCCCCCAACATTCCAAAGGTCACTTTCATTGGCCAATTGCCTCATTCCCCCAACATCCCAAAGGTCACTTTCATTGGCCAATTGCCTCATTCCCCCAACATCCCAAAGGTCACTTTCATTGGCCGATTGCCTCATTCCCCCAACATTCCAAAGGTCACTTTCATTGGCCAATTGCCTCATTCCCCCAACATCCCAAAGGTCACTTTCATTGGCCAATTGCCTCATTCCCCCAACATCCCAAAGGTCACTTTCATTGGCCGATTGCCTCATTCCCCCAACATCCCAAAGGTCACTTTCATTGGCCGATTGCCTCATTCCCGCAACATTCCAAAGGTCACTTTCATTGGCCGATTGCCTCATTCCCACAACATTACAAAGGTCACTTTCATTGGCCAATTGCCTCATTCCCCCAACATCCCAAAGGTCACTTTCATTGGCTAATTGCCTCATTCCCCCAACATCCCAAAGGTCACTTTCACTAGCCGATTGCCTCATTCCCACAACATTCCAAAGGTCACTTTCATTGGCCGATTGCCTCATTCGCGCATGCCAAACATGTCCTCATGCACCCCTCATTTCTTTCCATTTGGTGCACAGAGAGCAGTGTGCAGTGGAAGTGGGCCATTCGGGGGAGTCGTCTGGAGTTGGGTCCTCTCCAGCTTTCCCATGCTGGCATCTATACCTGTGTGGCCAAGAACATCGAGGGAGAGTCACGCAAGGAGTACAGGCTGACTGTGCAAGGTAAGGAGGACCTTCAGCTTACTGCCTCCATGTTTACCTGTATTTTCATCCTGTTAACCTCTATTGTTTGTAGCAGGCTAATACACATGTATTAACCCTTAATTTCTGTGCATGCCGACCTGTGGTCCAGTTGCCCCCACAATCCTGGACTCAGGCTATGCATCTGAGATTAGTGCACCAATTGGAGAAAAGCTGTCCTTGGAGTGTCATGCAACAGGCATCCCGACACCCCAGCTGACCTGGTTGAAGGATGGGGAAGCGCTGGACTCTGTCGACATTCAACATTTGCGGTTGGTTTTGTTTTTTGACCTCCATGGAGGGATGCACTAGAGTGTGGGTTTTCATGGGTGTATTTGCCTGTTTGCAGCTTGTCTCCAGATGGGGGCACTCTTACCCTGCTGACTCTGCGGCCAGAGGACTCTGGGACATACACCTGTTTGGCTGTCAGTGCAGCTGGGCGAGAAAGCAAGATCTTCACTCTCTCTGTGACAGGTCAGTTGTGATCCCGTTTTGCTAAGCTGAGTTAGAGTTGATTGGCATATCAGCACATTGCTGCATGCTTCGTGACTAATCTGTGTGTTGTGTTTCTGTGTCATAGTTCCGCCGTCCATAGAGGGTATGACGGACACCCCCCAGGAGGTGCAGGCCTCCCTGGACAGCATGGTGACACTGGAGTGCCAGGCAGTGGGTAGCCCCCTACCCCAGATCAGCTGGTTGAAAAATGGGCGGCCTCTACTCCTCTCTCCCCGCTCCCGCCTGCTCTCTGCTGACAAGGTCCTTAGGTGAGATCACCCCTTTATCCCGCTTCCCATATACTCTCTTCCTACAGTATTATGAATGGTTATGCAGGACTGAGCTTCCAAACACTTGCTTTCAGGATCTCACCGGTCCAGCTGTCCGACTCTGGTATCTACACATGTGTGGCTCGAAGCCAGGCAGGTCTGGCTGAGCTTAGCTACAACCTTCTGGTCCAAGGTATGTTTTAAGCTACATTTGGTGCTAACATTTGATGCTAACATCTTTCGGCTAAAATTTCTATGCTGATTCTTTGGCGCTAACACTTCGCTGCTAACACTTTGCTGCTAACATTTTGATGTGAATGCTTTGTCTAACATTTTTAGGTCAAAGAGAAACTGTTTTTCACAAATGTCTCCTCCAAAAATGATGAAGCCCTCTGTGGAAGACAAGATGCATGGACAATCTTGTTTACTTACAAATTCTGCTGCCCTCAATAACATTAGGCTGATATTTTGGTGCATTGTGATGGTAACACTTTGCTGCTAATATTTTGATTCAAACACTTTGTCACTAATGTTTTTGGGTTTATACATTGGCATTAACATTTTGATGCTAGCACATAGCCGCTAATGTTTTTCTGCTAACACTTCAGCCCTTTGCCTTTTCTCGTCACTTGCAGTACCTCCATTATTGGCTCGCATGGAGCCAGTGGAACAGGTGACGGTGGTGCGAGGGTCACTGGTGACGCTGGCCTGTGAGGCCCGGGGCATGCCTCCGCCCTCCCTCTCCTGGTTGAAGGACGGTCAACCTCTGTCGCTGCACCGTAACCTGCTTCTGGACGGCCAGGAGACACGTCTGCATCTCACTGCTGTGGCATCCCATGATGCCGGCCTCTACAGTTGTGTGGCCAGTAATGCGGCTGGCAGCAGCACCAAGACCTTCAACCTGACGGTTCTGGGTGAGAAAAGACCCACTTCAGTTCACCAATTGGTTATGTTTAGGTATATTACTGAAGGATATGACAATATTTCTACTTCTGTGATTTTGACAAATAATATGTACCACACTAATAGATTTACCTTTACATTTATTTTTATTTAGCAGATGCTCTTATTCAAAGCAAGGTAAATAGCACATTACAAACTTAATGCTTCCACTGGGCTTAAGTGCAGTTAGGCTGAGCTTCCAGTGGATGCGCCACTGCAAGTGTAAGCAGTGTTGGATCAAGTGCTACACAGCATCTTCTAACAAAGCAAGAACCTAATAAGACTATTCAGTGACCAGCAGAAGCAAGAAATAAAGAACATGCAGAGGCATCAAGCTAGTAGAGATATTCCTGGAACAGATTTGGTCTGCAGGCATTTCCTGAAAGTGGAGAAAGAATCTACGTGTGCTTCTGATACGCAAGTGTGCGTGAAGGCAGACTCATTCTGATAACTGATTATTTTTCGGTCTGTGATGACCAAAGTTGTGCTGTGTTTAATTTCTCAAAGAGCCCCCTAAGATCAGCTCAGGTTCTCCAGAGGAAGTGTCCATCCCTGTGAACAGCCCCCTGGAACTCGAGTGTGTGACTGAAGGGACCCCCCCTCCCACTCTCAGCTGGCTTAAGGATGGGCTCCCCCTAGTGGATGTGGGCATTGTGCAGAGAGACGGGGTGCTTTTGAGGATCAGCGAGGTGCAGGTGGGTCACTTAAATAACCCCATGAAACCTACACAGTACTTTAGCCAAAAGATACAACAAGCTACTCGGTTTATAAGCTTCCTGGTTCAGGTCCTTTTTGGTTGCCTTGTCTACCACTGGAAGCACCGTGTGTGTAACAGGAAGCCTGAATGTATGTGTTTAATGCACCAACCTCAGGTGGAGGATGCAGGACTGTACACCTGCCTGGCCAGCAGTCCTGCTGGAGAGGATGGGAGGAACCACTGGGTTCATGTTCAAGGTAAATGAAGTCCTGCTGCTGGCCAGTTAGCCTCCCAGAGTTCCACACCGAAATGTTCTCCCCTCTCCCAGTGCCTCCAAGCCTTCTGGGTGCTGGTGACGTCAGGACCGTGACTGTGGTGACCAAAGGTCACCTGACTCTGGAGTGTCAGCCAGACAGTGACTCTCCACCTGACATCAAGTGGCTCAAAGATGACGTCCAGCTGCAGGTGTGAGGAGGCGGGACGTTGCGGAGTAGTGAAAGCATCACGTAGATATTATGCAACACACTGCGCAATAGTGTTTATTTCTGCTGTTTTACTATGGAATTCCATACAATACTTTCCCTGACATTACACTGTTATGGTTTATTGTTTATTATTGATTGTTACTGTTTATCATTGACAAAATATGTTTTTTTGACCCTCAAACTGTGTTACACTACTGGAAAACCTCTATTTTCCTTTATCTATCCATCCATCCATCCATCCATCCATCCATCCATATCTCCCCATGTGATCCATGGGTACCTCAGTGGGGTACCTATGTCAGTATGCCTACATGTCTTCCATGTTGTGCCATGTTGACGGCCGTCCTCTTGATCGGTTGGATGGGACCGTTTCTCTCCCGCGGGCCGCAGGTGACCGGACGCATCCGGAGCCTGGCAGGGGGGCAGTTTCTGGAGATCCAGGATGCAGAGCCCCAGGATGGCGGCCACTACAGCTGCGTGGTTTCCAACGCGGCGGGGAGCACCAGCTTGTCCTTCGTGGTGAAGATCCTCTGTGAGTTCATCACCAATGGGGCCTTACTCCTAACAACAAAAAGGACAGAGGATGTTAAGGAGCACATGACACAGGAAGTGGACCTTTGCTTCAGGACCGGAGTAGGGACGGATTTATCAGAATGGTGGGCAGGGATAAAACTCAAGACAGTCATTTTGGAATCAGCTTGAGGGGAGACATGAGGGACAGTCAAACTGATGCTGGCTTGAGGAAAGGGCCCCAGTGCATTGTGGGATGAGGCATCAGGCCCCAATGCATTGCGGGATCAGGCATCAGACCCCAATGCATTGCGGGATCAGGCATCAGACCCAAATGCATTGCGGGATCAGGCATCAGGCTCTGGTTTTTTGAGGCAGAATAAAATCAGCTGCCAGTTTTATATGATGAGCTATAAGGCACAGGTGATGTGAATGAAGGAGCCCCACCCCAGGATACCCACAACCCCCCCCCCCAGTGGTCACATAGCAGCCCAAACCCCTTACAATTGTACAAATATCTGTTTTATTATAAGAGGAGCCATCCGATGAGCGTCACGTGTCCGTAATCACTGCTCCACCTGCTGCCTTTAGATGGTACTGTCAGTCTTTGTAAGGAGGTCTGACATAACAGTGAGCTGGTCCGGTCAAAACTGCCTGACAGGAACCCGTCTCTGGGCTAAGCTGCTTTTCCTAATACTCGAAGGTTTCATCCTCAGTCACCTTATTACCTTACAGCGCCGCCGCTGGTCAAAGCTGGGCTGTCAGTGGTGACAGCTCATGTCAATCAGCCGGCTGTGCTACCCTGTGAGGCTGAAGGAGAGCCCACCCCCTCGGTCACCTGGAGGAAAGATGGAAACCCACTGCCGCTGGAAGAGGGCAGGTAAGCCTCAACCCCCCCCCCCCCCCCACCTGCCGCCCCCCCAAATACCTAACACCCTGATGCACACTGACCACTCCCTCAAACAGTCCATGGACTGTGGTAGTATGTTAGCCTTGTATTAGCATGTGTATTAGCATGCTAACGTGCGACGGCAGTGTTTACCCCCCACTCAAACCACACATTTATACGGGGCCCTCTGTTGGCCACAGATCGTCATTACAATAGGGGCTGCTTTTTGAGTAGAACCCCAGAAGCATAAAACCCGGGTCTGCTGGCACCCGCTGTGCCCTTCTGCCCACTGACATTCCAGGTTCTCCATGTCAGCGGAGGGATCGCTGCGCATCGGGTCGACCCAGGCGTCTGATGCCGGTCGGTACTACTGCGTGGCCTCCAACCCTGCTGGTTCTGATCACCGTGGAATGGACCTGCGTGTGTTCGGTACTCAAAACTCCAAAAGTCCATATTCTTTGCTTGACATGGGTACAATGTGTAAAGGGTCAGCGTTTCTCACCTTAACATTCCTCTCATCTGTCACCAAAGTGGGTCCTTCCATTGGTCCTGGCCCCTTTAACGTCACCATGACGACCGGCGTGAGGGCAGTCCTGAGCTGTGAGACCACGGGTGTACCTCCACCCAAGGTGTCCTGGAGAAGAAATGGGACACCCCTCGACCTCACCCATCAGTCCGGGGCCTACAGGTATTCTTGGTCCCACCTTATGGGAAGAGAGAAAGACCCAGAATGTCTGTCTGGCTTTTGCCGGTTTTACGCTGCTTTAACGCTCCTGTAATGACTTACTCGGGATTCTCCCTTTTAAGGTTACTCTCCTCTGGCTCGCTGGTCATTCTGGCCCCATCTGATCGGGATGAAGGGTATTTTGAATGCACAGCAGCCAATGAGGTTGGGGAGGAGCGAAGGGTCATTGAGGTCATCCTGCAAGGTATTTTATCAGCCTAAAAAATATGTTTAATCTATTTTTTTCTAATTCCCTTAGTAATGTCCCTATATTCCACTTTCCCGCAGTGCTATTTATTCTAACTTAACAAAACTAGAGATCAGTAAATCTGAGTTTAGTGATTTATGCTCTAAGCATCATTTAGATTTCATTTATTTAGCAGGCCCCTTTATCCAAAGCAATGCACATTTGTAAGAAAGCTGGGTCAGACAGTCCCTGGGGCATTTGGGGATTGAGGCCCATTAGGGAAACCAATCATCCAACCCTGAGAATTGAACCTACAACCTACCGATCATGTCCAAACCTACCAAAGCACACGCTGCTAAAATTACGGACAAGATACAAACTTGAACCCGGCTACTTCAGGATGACACCAGTCATCTCTGAGCACTGGAGCTGTCTGGTTCTTTGGCATGACAGTGATCTCCACCTTGAGTTCACTAACCTTTTCATCATCAACCTCACATTGCTGCAGTTCCTCCTTCCATTGTGGATGATGTCACCTCCGTCACAGTGGTGACGATGTCACCGGTGGTCTTGCCGTGTCACGCGCTGGGAAATCCCGAGCCCAGTGTGAGCTGGACCAAGGGGGGGGCACAGCTCAGCTCCCGGGGGGCCAGCTATCGGGTCCTGCCAACAGGTAAGGCTGCTGCCGTGGGATATGGTGGTATGGGGGGGATGGGGGGGGATGGGGTGAGGTAGTGTCTCAGTGACGGCGTTGCTGTGATTCAGGGGCTCTGGAGATCCTTGCTGTTGTCCCCAGCCATGCGGGCAGATACACCTGCTCCGCCCGCAACGCCGCTGGCGCCGCCCACAAGCATATCAGCCTCACCGTGCAAGGTGGGTATGGGGTCCATCTGGGGATTACGGACTTATAGCACTTTTCCATTGGCATACAGGAACTAAGCCGTACCCAACCCGTACCGCGAAGACAGGCAAGTTCCAGCTTGGTTCGGTTTTCCACTGCAGAAGGTTTGGGTTGGTAAAGGCGTTGCCAAGTTTGGAGAACAACATTGGCTCATATTTATCATCCACACGGTTTACATCATGATTTACTATGTGCTAATTTCTGCTAGCACGTCTGTGAGAATCGCTGTGTTACATTAGTGTCAATGTATTTCGACCAATCAATTGGTCGTGACACAACCAGCTTGGTTTAGACACACTTTCGGCCTGCTAGTAAGCATGTCAGCCGGGGTACAGCTCAGGTACGACTTGCATAATTTATAATGGAAAACTGTCAGTTCGCAGTACGGGTCAGGTATGGCTTGGCTCCTAGTGGCAGTGGAAAAGCACCATTACGGATCCCCAGAACTGGTGAGGGTTTTCAGCTGCATAGTTCATTAGGCTGGTTAATAGGATGTTAAAATGTGTTTTTTACACTATGTGGGAAGAGTGTCCATTTGATGGTCAATTGGTTAAAGTTTACAAATTGATTTTAAAAAATAATAATTTAGACTCTATGACCTGACCGTATATATTTTTTTACCCTTTGAGCAATCATTAGTTTATGTCCATGAAGAACAAAAAACGCAGCCTATATTTGTTCTGTGCCCAACACAGAGCCACCGGAAATACAACCCATGGCCGAGGAGGTGCAAGTGCTGTTGCATCGTGGGATTGCTCTGCCCTGTGATGTCCAAGGCTTCCCCAGACCGTCTATTACTTGGCAACGGGAGGGCGTACCCATAGCAACTGGTGAGAGAGTTATTGTCTTAAATATATGCATAACATTTTATTAACTGTATTAATAGCTTAGCGATCTTAGATGTTCTCCTTTTACAGGAGTGGATAATCATCATTGGGCTGCTGGGACACTCTATTAATGTATGTGTATCACAACACTGCCGAGATTTGAACCAACAGCCTTTAGGTGGCCACAAACTGGGTTTTATGGGCTGTTCTGTGCATTGTTGGGGAGTAGCTATCTACACTTAGCGACACTAATATCTACTTTTCTCAGTAGTTTAGTAGTAACGCAGCTACTTTTAAAGCACTAGCTTTTGCAGTAACTTCTATTTTTTACAAATATCGATGTAGTGTCGCAGAACTGGTACATGAAAAGAGTAGCTTGGCTGTAGCTTAATCGTAAGTGGCTTTTATTCCAAACATGTAATGTACAAAACCATGGGATCTGGGAAAGACCAAAATGCCCTGCTAAGCCCAATGGGAATGTTTGGGTTCTCTACAGAAGAGGAGTCCCACTTTGTTAGGAAAACTTGCCATACGGCAGTTAAATATAGTGGAAGAACCACAAACTTTAGACTAAACCTGAAGAACTATAATTACGTTATGAGCATTGCTAGTAAGCTGTTCATAAGGGAATGAATTGCAACACTGAAGCGGACATTCGGTATTCAGTTATTTGAATGGTTGGTAATTCTGAAAATTTCCATATAAAGAGATCATTATTACATGCAAGTTTTACCTTGTTTATGATGGGCAAACTGGTTTGTGTATTGCTGTCTGGTACTATGATGCGGGTCGTCTCGGCTGAGGCCCAGCGATACACAACGCTGCCATTTCGGACACACAGGTTCGCGGCTGGCGGTCCTTCCCAGCGGCGAGCTGCACTTCTCTCGCGTGACACTGGGTGACGCTGGCGTGTACGAGTGCCTGGCGAAGAACGAAGCTGGCACAGCGACGGGGAGGACTCGGCTCATCCTACAAGGTACCGTGGGCACCCAGGGCCAAGGGGCGGGGCTGGGAGGGGGTCATCCTTTTGTATGCAAAATATAAATATAATAAATAGAAACAGTTAATGCGTATACACATCGGATTTATGTTTCTGATTTATGTAAAATCTCATGATCATTTAACACCGACGTGAGGTCGAGGTGACGTGTCTCTGCCTCGTTCCATCCCTGTTACCGCGGCTGCCCCCCACAGTGCCCCCGGTGATCACCGCGCCACACCCAGAGCAGGTGGCGGTGCTGGGCCAGCCGGTTGGCCTGCGATGCCAAGTGGACGGCCAACCGACACCTGAGATCACATGGCTGCGAGACCGGCGGCCCGTGGCCGAGGGGGGGCGGCTGCGCGTGTTCGCCAATGGCACTCTGTGGCTCTCCGCCGTGCAGCGCGCGGACGGAGGCCTCTACACCTGCTCCGCCAGCAACCCGGCCGGCCGCGGCAGTGCTGATGTCCGCCTCATTGTCCATGGTGAGCTGCACTACTGATTCGAATTTCCCAACCTTCATCATCCCAAGACTCACTTTCAGGGGCAATTCTAGACTTTTTTCAAGGTATTGGGTGTAAAAGGGCCAACAGTATCATTAACAAATGAGATGTTTTGTATTGGTGAGTGACAAAAGATGGAACCAATCAACTTTCAGCTGGGGCCAGTGCCTCTGCTTACTTGCATCCAATGACAAGCCAAAAGATATGCTAAAAAGAATCACTTCATTTTGAAATGTTCTATCGCGTTTCACTTCACCGGTTTCAACCATCGCCGCTGCAACTTTCTCTCTTGCTTAGTTCCACCCATGATTCCAATCGGCCAGGCAGAGCTGTCTGTCATCCAGGGATTCCAGGCCCTCCTGCCCTGTGCTGCCCAGGGTTCGCCAGAGCCCAGGGTGACATGGGAGAAGGACGGTGTGGCGTTGAGGGCCGTCCCGGGGAAGTTCACCATGCTGCGTTCTGGGGAGCTGATCATCGAAAGGGCAGAGGTCAGAGGCAGAAGCTAGTGGTCCTGATAAGTTAACGACCCAGATATGTTCACATTGAACTATAAGGTTGCATTTATTGTTGGGGGTGCAGACTTCAACCCCCCACCCTACACAGGCCATCTGACTCAATGATGGACTTCATGGGCATGACTTGATCACAGTTGACACTTCGCTTTTCCCCACTCCTTCTCTTTTATAATGTTAGCATGCCCCGGGGGGGCAGCCAGTTTACCTTGGACCCCCAGAGGTATTTTTCTTCTTCCTGGGGAGTTTTTGGTTCCTCTCCTCCGATGTCATCTCCGTCTTTCGTTTATTTCCTCGTCCTGCCATGAATTTAAAAGTAGCCAGTGATGATGTGCCCTGACTTACCTTCGCACGCCTCTGTTGGACCCCCCCTCTTCCTGTGCTCCCCACAGCCGGCTGACGCGGGCGTGTACACGTGCGTGGCAGTGAACGCCGCCGGCACAGCCCGACAGCAGGCTCGTCTACACGTCAACCGGCGCCCTGCCTTCAAGGAGCTGCCCGGTGATGTGACCCTGAACGTGGGCCAGCGCCTCAGCCTGTCCTGCCACGCCCAGGGAACTCCCACACCCAGTGTCACGTGGATGGCCAACAACAGCCCCTTCCCAGGTAGGCCGGACTTGGGGGATGGAGCCCGGGGCAGGGGCTAAAGCATCTGGCTGTCAGGCTTTGTGGGTGGGGGTCGTATGAGACCATCAGGTGGCGATGTTGGTGGAACCTTCCGTGGGGAGGGGTTACCCTTTGAGTGGCACAGAAATAATAGATAAAGCTGAAAACAAACTGCCAAAATATAACTATAACAGTTAATGCGTAAACACTCGGTAGATGACGTTTAAACTGATTTAAAAGTAAAAATAATATGAAAGCCTTTGGCATTTAGTACTGACACATTTTTTTTGAATGATTAGATATATGGTTGCTATGGTAACACACACCCATCCATTTTAAAACCTTGTTTTAAATGATACAATTCATGATTGAGGTGACAGGTGTGTTACATGCTGTCACATACAAATGAAAAATGTTCTGCTTTATTTAGCTTCCCTGCACAACTGTTACTAATGAATCAATAATTTCTAAATGTGTTACATTTAGGGGTGGCATGGTGGTGCAGTGGTTAGCACTGTTGCCTCACACCTCTGGGACCCAGGTTCGAGTCTCCGCCTGGGTTACATGTGTGTGGAGTTTGCATGTTCTCCCCATGTCGTTGTGGGGTTTCCTCCAGGTACTCCGGTTTCCCCCCCACAGTCCAAAAACATGCTGAGGCTAATTGGACTTGCTAAATTGCCCATAGGAGTGCATGTGCAAGTGAATGGTGTGTGAGTGTGCCCTGTGATGGGCTGGCCCCCCATCCTGGGTTGTTCCCTGCCTCGTGCCCATTGCTTCCGGGATAGACTCCGGACCCCCCGCGACCCAGTAGGATAAGCGGTCTGGACAATGGATGGATGGATGGATGGATGGATGGATAGATGTTACATTTAGTTAGTTGGATTATACAGGTTTTAGCCTTAACTAGGGATATTTTCCCGAAGTGATGCAGACTGACTTGCATACTTGGTTCTGGCTCGCCGTCGAACTCTACGCGGCTGGACCTGATTGGTAAGCTGGGGGGTGGCTAACGGCTGTCTGCCTGCCTCCGCCAGGGCCCAGTGTGGATGAGGCCGGCCGGAGCTCCCTGCTCATCGAGAACGTGACTCTGACTGACGCAGGCACCTATGTGTGCATGGCTGAGAACAGCGTGGGCACCATCCGGGCGCTGTCCTTTGTGCGGGTTAGGGGTGAGACATCAAGCCAAACGTTCAGGCGCTTCCACTCAGCCATGGTGCTGACATGAGCAGGAATGAACGAGGTGCCCCCTGCCAGAACAAACTCATGCTCCCAGGACAATATGATCATTTTTTTGCAAATACCACATTATGTATTATGACAGTATACCTTGAAATAACACAGAATATTATTATTATTATTATTAATAATAATATCTCCAGCGTATTTTATTAATTTTCTGTTTAACATTTGTTCAGTGGGAGTAGGTTGTCATAGCAATAAGGGAAATTAAGGGAAATTATGGTTTTATCTGATTTATCTAATAAGAAACATGCCAAATGACCCCACCCACTGTGGATTTTGATGCCTCATTTTATCCAGAAGTAGTTTAAAAATACTTCTCCATTTCCTCAGAGCCCCCAGTGCTGAGAGGGGAGGCACACACCACCCAGACCGTGGTACTGGGGGGCTTGGCCATGCTGGACTGTCCGATGCGAGGTGACCCCATGCCCACCTGGCGCTGGAGCCGAGACGGCCACCCCCTGCCGAACACTCTGCGCTCACACAGCCTTCACAATGGCTCCCTGGCCATTTATGGCGTGGTGGTACGGGCCTGGTTTGCATGCTCTCTGTACAAACTCATACCCTGACTGACACGCTCATCACTCCCTGCACTGACACGCTCATCACTCCCTGCACTGACACAGTCACCGTTCAATTTGCTATTTAGCCTGTCTTACCCTGAGCCCTGACGTGGCCTGGCTGCCATGTCCACTGTCTTTCAGAGCGATGACTCCGGGGAGTACCGGTGTGTGGCAGAGAGTGAGGCAGGGTCAGCTGAGCGCAGCATCTCACTCAGAGTACGGGGTGAGTGATGCATGGGCCTGGCGACTCATCCATCTGTCAGCTTCTGTTAGCTTCCGGTCCAGTCAAGGTGTGGTGATATAGGGGTCTTTCTGTATGACATCAAGCAAGACACAGCATAGACAGAATGCTAGGCACACAGGCAGGATGCAGCACAGACAGGACTCTGAACAGACAGGGTGCAGCACAGACAGGACACAGCACAGGAAGAGTGCAGTACAGGCAGGATGCAGCACAGACAGGCCACAGCACAGGAAGAGTGCAGCACAGGCAGGATGCAGCACAGACAGGCCACAGCACAGGAAGAGTGCAGCACAGGCAGGATGCAGCACAGACAGGACACAGCACAGGAAGAGTGCAGTACAGGCAGGATGCAGCACGGACAGGACACAGCACAGGAAGAGTGCAGTACAGGCATGATACAGCACAGACAGGACACAGCACAGATAGGAAGCAATATCTGTATATTCCATTCAGACAACAAGTTATCTTCTTAGTTGGGTACCACCTACAGGGGTAGTCGTGGGGGTCAGGTACAGAGTAGATCGGGTGAGCAGGGGTCTTGATGGACCAATCGTTGGCAGCCAAAACTGGCCCTCTTTAATGGGAAAGGAGCCGGTGTGGGAGGTGGAGAGATACTGAGGATCTTTTGTGGATGATATGGTCCTGTTGGCATCATTGGCTGGTGACCTACAAGATGCCCTGGGGTGGTTTGCAGTTGTGCTGGGTGCAGCTGTGGCCATGGTTCTCGACTGGAAAAGGGTGGATTGCCCACTCTGGAGGATGGATACCTCAGTACCTCAGGGTCTTGTTCATGAGTGAGAGAAGAAGGGAGTGGGAGATCGACAGCCAGATCGGTGCAGATGCTGGGTCATTCGGTTCCTACGAAGGGTGCACTCCGCTGGGCCGGCTACTTTGAGCAGGTGTTTAAAGCTGACCCTCCAGCTAGGATGTTGGACATCTCTGGGTCCACGGTTCAAATCAGCTGTGAACCACCTAATCTCACTGAAATTGCACGGGTGGTGAATCAGCTGAGGGGAGGGAAGGCAGCAGGGATCTGTGGTATCCGAGGTGAACTTCTCCAGGATGGCGTCATCCCAACTGACTGGAAAACAGGACTTGTAGTCTCTATCTGGAAAGGCAAAGGGTGATCTCCTGGATTGCAGCAACTACAGGGGATAACAGTGCTTTCAGTGCCAGGTAAGGTCCTTGCTAGGGTCATCCTGAATAGGATCCATGATCATTTGCTTGATTGTCAGCAACCGGAGCAGTCAGGTTTTATCCCTAAGAAGTCTACCATCAACCGTATCCTTGCACTAACATTTCTAATCAAGTGCAAGCACGAATATCGGCAGAGGTGCTTTGCAGCCTTTGTTGATTTTTGTAAAGCGTTCGACTCAGTTGATCGAGTTGCCCAGTGGGACATCCTGAGACTTTGCAGGATCCTCCTGAAGTTGCGGAACATCACGGCCTGCTCTGTGAGTGCTGTGTAGAGTGGAGGGAGAACCTCTACATTCTTTCCAGTTGATTCTGGGGTTCGCCAGGGGTGTAGTCTTAACATCACTGTCTTGTGTCACTGCTGTTACAGTTCCAGGTGTCTACTCCAGTTGGGGCCAGTGGGGTCCTTGCAGCGCCACCTGTGGACAGGGGCTCCAAGAGCGAATCAGATTGTGCAATAATCCAGCACCAGCCAATGGTGGAGCACCATGTCAAGGAGCAAGCACTGAAACGAAGACCTGTCAATCTAGGCTTTGCCCTGGTACCTCAGCCGTTCTGCTTATCATACACACACCACAGATAACTTTCCTGATGGGAAATACTAGTGCAACTTTCCAGTCAAATTCTGTTTATAGCTGGTTTGAGGCAAACCAGTCCGAGTTGTTTGTCATTTCATCAGTAGAGTCATAGTTTAGTTGCCTTAATATGCTGTGCGGACTAGCAGGGTCTTCAGGTTTCATTTGAGTTGGCTTTTTGTGTTGCTCATCTCCTTCTGGTGCTAATGCCCTGTAGGGGATGTGCCCAGGAGGGCTCGGGGCAGCCTCATCGGCATGGTGAATGAGCAGGAATTCGGCGTTGCTTTCCTGGAGGCCAACATCAGCGAGAATAAGGAACGGGGCAGCAGCATTTTGGAGGGACACATAGAAAACGTGCCTCCCAGTGTGGGTGAGCATATAACCTGGGGCAAGGGGGTCAGCGTCGGTGTAGGGCCTCCTCTCACTGAGCCTGCATTCCAGGCCCTCTGCTGCGAGTGCTGGTGTCTGTCTTCGCCCCAATCTACTGGACCACCGTGCTGCAGATGGCTGCTACCCAGAATGGCTTTTCCCTGACCCAGGGTCTGTTCCGGCAGGAGTCCCAGCTCGAGTTTGAGTCAGGTGACCCCAGACCACAGCCTCTCTGCACCAGGGGTGGCCAATCTTATCCACAAAGAGCCAGTATGTATGCAGGTTTTTGAGATAACCTTTAGGCCAGCTGTTCAAACCCAGGTGATGACTCTTTAGCAAGTCAGTCCTCTCATTAGTAATCAATTAGGGAGTTGCAGTGAAATCCTTCATACACAGCGGCCCTTTCTGGATTAGATTTCCCACCCTTGCTCTGCACCATAGCTGTCATACCAAGCGTCTATGTTTTAATGTAGGATGTCTGAGTAATGTAGTGTGTAGTTCGGTTAGTGCCTCTTAGCAACAACTGAGGGGGGGGGGGGGGTACAGTGTGCTAAGCCACTGAGCAGCCCACAGCCCCCAACCGATTACTGCTGATTACACTCTTAACTACATGGTTACTATCGTCCACTTTGCTGTCATGATTCTTTGGATATTTTTCTACCCCACCTAGAATGGCTAGTCACTAGCAGCCTCTGATGCTAACTGTTGGTGTTCCATGTTCAGGGGAGATCCTGAGGCTGACTCACGTGGCCAGGGGCCTGGATGCTGAGGGAATCCTCCTGGTGGACATTGTTATCAATGGCTTTGTTCCTCGGATCCTCTCTGATCTGCCTGTCAGCCTGCAGGTGGGGACTATGTGTCAGACAGTGTTCTGCTTTCTAAAGTCGACCCGGGTCACCATCAAATACTCAATAGTTTTTTTTTTCTCTTTTTAGAATTTCCCTTGAGTTTAAGAGTCCTGCATACTCTGAGGGACTCTGTTAAAACTCCAACTAAGAGATAGTCCCAAATATTCTAGCATCGGTATTAAAGTTGAACACAAGAAATCATTACTTTCTCCTGTGCATGTCAACATGGAGATGAGTATGTAAATCATAAAAATTTTACTCAAGAATAAAGTAAAACAACTTATGGTGTTTTTTGCCCTGCAGGAATTTGACGAGTCGTACGTGCGCACGGGGCCGGGGCAGATGTATGCCTGGTCTTCCCAAAGTCACCTGCAAGGCGGCTCCCCTTTTCTGCTGCGCTGCAACCACACGATGGTGTACGAGGAAGGCCCCGAGCACCAGGGGCCACTGCTGCAGCTGCTGAGGGTGTCCGGCATTAGTGGGGCTTACAGTTGGACAAGCCTCAGCCTGGACTTCCAGCTCACTGCCTCGCTGATCCTACCCAGTTAGTGCCGACCTGCTTCCCGGGACCGGAAGGTGTGTGCGAGTATTTATCCTGCTGAACCCACTCCTAACTCAAACGTGTCTGTGCAGATGGCAAAGGAGACAGTTGCCCCAAAGGGTTTGTCCTGGATGCAGCCTCATTCTGTGCAGGTAAGCCAAGGGCTCCAAGCTCTGTGTTATTTACATAACTTAAATACAATCTAGTTCTTAGTAACACTTTACTTAAAGCACTCATGTGTAATGCATTATACATACCATCAAAATGCATTCATTAAGTATTATAAACACAGCTATAACTATGTTATAAAAGGGCATAACACATTATAGCCACTGTTATTATGCATTATGAATTCTCTATGAAGCTCTCATATATAATGCACTATTAATACCTTCACAATGCATTATAAAGGCTTATACTGACCATTATAATGCATTATGAAGGCATCTATAGCGCACTTTGATGAGCGCTTTAAGTAAAGTGTTACACAATTCTTTACAATGTTAAATATGTTATAAAGGGGCATGGCGAAGAACAAAGAGATAATCCACATAACGGCTCCAAGGGACTTTATTTTAACATAAAAAAATAAACAAGAAACAAAAGGAACCATGAGGGATCAAATACAGAACAGGCAGATAACAAAAACTAAATCAGTTATTCATGTAATACGGTCTGTGGCTGCTTCTAACTAACGGCAATATCAACATCAGGTGATTATGAGCAGTTGGGTTGCCTGAGCAGGACGATTTGGGGGCAGCATGTGGCTCTGTGTGTTTGAGCAGAAGGTCGCTGGTTCAAGCCTGGCTTTGGCAGAATGGTTATTTGACCACGAGCCCTTGAGCGAGGCCCTTATCTCAGCTCCATGGGTGCCGCTACAGGTGGGTGCCCTTCACTGCCAAAGCTTGCTCTCCCTAAATGTGTGTAATGGAGAAGGGACAGGGGTAGGTGAAAAGAGAGTTTCCCTACAGGGATCAATAAAGTGTTATTTTCAATGAATGCATTTTGACTAATGACTATACTCTGCAGTAGGAAGACATTCAAACCCAAAGCCTGTTATTTTAAAAATTATATCTTTGTTTTATGAATATATGTTATTTCATTCCTCCATCCATCCATTCATCCATCCATCCATCCATCCATCATCCATCTTCTGTAACCGGTGTTTATTTCAATATACTAATAAAACGTTTTTCAATGTGCAGAGCAGGAGCATAGCTTGAAAGTCTGCCCCCCCCCCCCTGGCAAAATGTCACCTTGAGCACCAGCACAGTTTACATACAGTATTCAAGGGTCCTCGTCATATACGGAGCCTCCTGAGTCTGCCAGGGCCCCCTTACTGCGGCCCTGTTGCAGGCAAACATCTTTTTAGCTGCAATTTCTGCTCCACCGATGCCCTACTTTCTACAAGCCTCTGGGCTTTGCTGAGGTCGTGACAGAGATAGTCATCCATTAGCGCTCATGCTTAAGGCAGGACAGGTGACTCTACGATGCTATCAGCTCAAGCCAATAGCATTTTGCCGTGGCAGTAGAGTGCGGCTAACTGGATATGGAGGCTGTGCCTGTGAGTGGAAAGTCACTGGTCCAAATGCCAGGGGCGGCAATAAAAAGTATGTCAGTTTGCAATAAATGTGTTTGCTGAATAAGTAAAATGTCCAGATGTACTATGACGTCACCGAGCTGCTCGTCTTGCTTCCAGATGAGGATGAGTGTGTCTCTCAGGCCCCCTGTGAGCACTCCTGCCAGAATCTCATAGGTGGCTTCTCATGTGCCTGTCCCTCAGGCTTCACCATCTCCCCCGTGTCCCACACCTGCCAAGGTGAGGCGCAGAACGTCGAGCTACAGCACGCAACACCTCGTTTGTGCTGCTGTGCTGCTCCTGGGTGACTGAGTTAGGTCCATTACTATACAGAAGACGCTTATTTCAGTAATGCTGCTTTTTATTGTGATTGCATTCGGAAAACTAATAACTAATGAACTGGACCAAAAGAGAAATGCATCAGAAAGAGTAACAGGTCATGAAAGTGGGGTCTGAAGTGTCATATGGGCCAGAGCGCATTAAATGCTGTGTGATTAACACTTTGTGTTCAATTCTAATGTTGACATGAAGACAGCTTGTACTAAACTTAAGTTATCCAGTTTGTCCAGCGACCGTCTACAAGTTTCCTGAAGGGAAAGTGGTTATCGTGTGTGTGACATAAGCGGTTATGTGTGTCCACTCGCCTTGCCCTGTGTGTGACACCATTCTGTGTGGTGTAACCCCCCCAGACATCGATGAGTGTGACCAGGGCTCCCACATGTGTCAATACAACCAGCAGTGTGTGAACACCGAAGGGGGCTATCGCTGCCAAGCCCAGTGCGGCCCCGGGTTCAAGCCCAGTGTCGCCGGAACCAGCTGTGAAGGCAAGGGCCCAACTAGCAGCCACGCTGGCGAGCTACTCCTCAGTCAGATCTATGGGTCTGTCGGGCCTTCAGGGCCGGTGGACCGTAAGGCCAGCTGTGTGGATCACATTTGACATATTAAAAATTATAAAATTCTGGTGCTTGAATGTTTGAGATAAAAAAAAAAAAAATATTTAAATCTTTGTGAAAGGTGAAGATGGCTGTGCAAACTGAAAACACATACATACACAGAAGATGTTGGTTAATTTTTTTCATTAAAGTTAAATCAAATGAAAATTACTTAGGCACTTAATCAGCGTTGCTAACCTCTGACCTGCGTGTTACAGATGTGGACGAATGCCAGGAGTCTTCCATCTCCCCCTGCCAGCATAAGTGCCTGAACACCTTGGGCTCCTTCCGATGTGCCTGCCACGTGGGCTACCAAGTCTCCGGTTCGCGCTGCTTAGGTTAGCATCACTGGGTTAGCGCATTGTGCTAGCATTAGCCTAGTGTCACAGGGTTGGAATTAAGATAACATATTTTGATTCGCATTGGCCTAAGGTAGCTATGCTAGTATTCCAATGGCATTGCTGGGAGAACTGGGAGACAAAAGAAAACATAATATATACTCAGTATTACTACCTGTTTTAGGAAGGGGTGGCAGGACATAAATGAAGTTTAGAAGCAGGAAAATTACACTAATTACACTGCCGAATAGAAGTTGAAGATGACGATTTCAGCCAGTTGGCACTTGATTAATGCACAAGAAGCCGGCAGCTAGCAATCATTTAGCTCAACAACAGCAATGGGTCCTGGGCTCACTCTTCCCCACAGACTAGCTTGTTGTGGTACTATTAGTGATACCTTTCAATCCTCTAGTGAGCTGATTAAAGGCCCAATGAGTCACACAAAGCAAACATGCCCAGATCCGGTGTTCCAACCCAGGATTTGACTCTTACGGGGGCTCATCCCCTTGAAGAAACATGGGAAGCCCCTCATTAATTTGCCGGGGGTGAATATATAGGACCAATTGCAATAAAGTTTTACACATTTTTTTCATGGTGGCTTACGCCAAAAATAGGGGTCTAGAAGCACCTATGTTTCTGATCTTTAACCATCTAGAGCCATGATTCCAAACCCAGTCCTCTGGTACCTACAGGTGGTCCATTCTCATCAATGGAGGGATTTCAGTTCTGAACTAAGATCTGTTTTTTTTTTTATCTTTAACTTGAATCTTGGTCATTCATTGTGAGACATTATTTATTCCCGTTTAATTTCTGCATATCCTGCAAATTATTTTTAGTGGGTTTATATGTCTGACATTTTTATCGTGCATCTTCCCATGTGCCGTCACCTGGTCAGACATCAACGAGTGCACCCGCAATGTGTGTCCAGCCCCCCAGCAGTGCCGCAACACCGACGGCAGCTACCAGTGCATCGACGGCTGCCCCACTGGCATGGTACAAGTCGAGGACGGGGCATGTGTGGGTGAGAGGCCGTCACCCTGCCATTTATAACCTCGTTTTGTAACCTCTTCAGGTGGGAACCATCAAGAAAGCAAACTGGAAGCACCGGTTTTATTGAACAAAGACATTGATAAAAGTGACACTTGTTCTCCACAGTTAAATCATCATGTATACTAAAATTAACATGATAAAAGACATCTACACCGAACCGTTTTACAATATAGAATATCTGTTTTGAAGTATTTGTTAAAGTAATGAGAGAATCCAGAGAATTAAGAAATCATTCAAAATAAAAAGACATTGAAGATCATTTGAAGTTGAGAAGTCTGAGAATTACAGCAAGAGTATCTCTATACAATAAACCTCACTGTGCAAGACTGACTCAAGATCCTAAGATGCCTATGGTCAAAACAAACTAGTAGAAAACACAAAGTCAAGCTGACATTTAGTGCCATCACACGGTATGGAGTCTCCTTGGGATATTCTCGATATCGTCATGGAGATGTAGGCCTGGCTCCTCGGGCCTCCGGAGCCACACATTTCCCAGCATGCCACTGCCAGCGGATCCCCCAGCAGTGTGCTACGTCAGCATCATTAGTGATCCCTCATCCCGTCTTTGTGCTGCAGATGTTGACGAGTGCCAGGATGGCAGCCACATGTGTCGCTACAGCCAGGTTTGCCAGAACACAGTGGGGGGGTACAGCTGCTTGTGTCCCCGAGGATACCGGTCCCAGGGGCTTGGCCAGCCGTGTCTGGGTGAGAGATCGTTCACAGCCGATTGATCATACCTAGGCATGCCACCTTTGTGGAAACCAGTCATCGGTGATTTTGCCGATTTTACTTGTCTATTAACTTGTGTTTTCACACCTCAGACATCAACGAATGCCTTCAGGTTCCCAGCCCTTGCGCCCACCAGTGCCGCAACCTTCCAGGCAGTTTCCGGTGCCTCTGTCCGCCAGGCGCCGCCCTACTGGCGGATGGGCGTTCCTGCGCTACCTTGGAAAGGGGGCGTGTCCCCAGTAATGGCACTCGGGTCCTGGCACGGCTGCGCCCCCAACTGGTGTCTGGCCTGGGTCATCCCGTCCTCACACGTCTGTCCATCCTGCCTGAGCAGCAGGGAGGCACCTTGGTCACTGGGCGTGGCTGCCCGCTGGGCTACCACAGCAAGGAGGGGGTGTGCGTGGGTGGGTACACATATCTTCAAATGTATCACTGCCCTTGCTCGTTTTTTGACAGAATCACAAGTTTCTATGAAATTAGTTGAAACTGACAAAAGTAATTGTCCATCATTCTGTACTTCATATTCCACAGAGCAGATACTGTGCATTTGATTTATGATAAAACGATTGAAAATGACAAGGATGATAAGCACCCCATCAAAGTTAAAACAAATTATCGGAAAGTAATGATAGCCCAGGCAAACTATTTTCTTTAGTTAGTATATCAGATGTTTTCAGTCATTTATTCGGTCACTCAGCTATTTGAATGGGGAGAAGTACTCAGTCACCTGTTTTGTGTGATTGTGTGCATCACGCTGAACATGGACAAGAGAAGGATAAGCAGAGAGTTGTCTGAGGAAAAAAGGAAGAGGAAGAATTTGTCTATTTATTATCTTCCATAAAAATTGCACATTTATGTTTTATCCCAGTAATTCAACAAGGTGTCTCTCTATCAAACACAGCAGAGCACAATGTGCAGCCTCATGGAATCTCAAGGCTAAAAACTAGAAATGTATAATGAGCTGTCATATTTTAAATTCAAATGAATGCTCTTACCTTCACATTTATTCATGGTCTCCTGGGGACAGTCCACCACCTTCAGACATATTCATCAATCCTTGTCAAGCTTGCTGTATTGAGTGTGCTGTTGGCAAGTTGCCTGCCTTTGAAATGTGTGTCATGGGATGCATTTAGTTCAGCCTCTAGTCCTGTAACAGCTTTATACATGGCAAAAGGGCATTTCATTCTGGACTGAAAAATGCATTTAATCAAGCCTTAATTAATTAAGTCTCCTCTCTGCCCTCTGTTCTCATCGGTCCATGAAGCTCCCTCCTCCCTATTCTCATTGGTCCGTAAACAACCCTGCCCTGGGCACTCATTGGCCCGTGAGCCACCTTGCTCTGAGTCCTCATTGGTCCTCGTTCTTGTGTCCCCTTCCCCTATGCAGACGTAGACGAATGTCAGCTGTGGAAGCCTTGTCAGCATGAGTGTCGGAACACCCTGGGCAGTTTCCAGTGCCTGTGCCCCCCAGGCTACCAGCTGCTGCCCAATGGGAGGAGCTGCAAAGGTGCAGGTCTTGCATTGTCTATTGGTGGAGGCAGCATGGAGACAAGGGTGTGCTCCCTGAGCCCATCTGAAGCTCTCCCTCTTTGTCCCTAACAGACATCGACGAATGCACCGTACAGGGCATTCAGTGTGGCCCTAGTCAGATGTGCTTCAACACTCGAGGGGCATACCAGTGTTTGGACACCCCCTGCCCCGCCTCGTACCAAACAAGAGGGGCCCCAGGGTAGGTAGTGCAAGACGTTTCTTCGGTGCTGTGAATACTGTTCTAACCACACCATGACATGGTTCATAACTTAGACTGTGAACAATGAGGATTAATGAAACTAACTATGCCCAAAATTTCCAGAATTCACTACATATGTACTGATTATTATATACTATTTCCCAGAGTACATGTTGTCTGTTATGCTGCTGCTGTGAGCCTGCAGTTACGGGGGTGTCACAATCACCTGACTGCCTCCTTCCTTCTTGGACAGGACTTGTTACAGAGCCTGTTCACTGGACTGCTCCCCGGGGGGCGCCCCACTCCTGCTGCAGTACAAGCTGCTGACCCTCCCCCTGGGGATCCCAGCCAATCACAATGTGATACGCCTCTCCGCCTTCTCAGAGGGCGGGAGGCTACAGGAGCGCACGACGTTCACCATCCTGGAGCAGGGAGGGGGTGACGAAGGTGCGGACGAGGCCATTCCCGTGGGGGGGCCGCAGTTTGGGATCAGAGACGAGGCCGGGCGGGGCATCATATTCACTGCGCGGCCGCTGGACTTGCCCGGGCTGGTCCGCCTGCGTGTGCAGGCCACCACATTTTCTGCGCAGGGCCACGTCACCTACCAGAGTGTGTTCATCATCTACATCTCCATCTCCCGCTACCCATATTGAGACTGGTCCCACTGTTGGACTTCACATCTAACACATCTGAGAGTCTAGCTACCAGACCAGATACTGAGAGCTCACTTCTTCAACCAGAACCAGAAAAACAAATGCAGCGTGATACTATCAAGCAGAATCTAAACGGTGAATAATTCTCTACTGGACTGATCTCAAGGCATTGCGAAGCAAAAATTAATAGTGGGAAGAATTTTTTTCTAATTTTATTTAAGTAGAGTTGAGCATCTCACTTAGTACATAATATTATTGTTTTCGTTTTGTGGGAATGCCATGGAATTTCTAGATGTCAAACTAAGATGTGAAAATGTTTTACGTTAGTTGAGAAACCTTTTTACAGTTCTTTGTTTTGTTCTTTGGGGATCAGTATTGCAGTGTCACACTACAGTGAAATTATAATTGTTTTATGTTTATTCAAAAGAGCAGGCTGACTAATATTGTCACTGAATTATGCTATTTTGTCACAAGTAAAATGGAACTATATTTAAGGGTTAAAAAGCATTACTTTTTATATTACAGTAAGCAAATTGTGTATTTTTTAATGAATTTGTCTTTGTATTGTGTTAAAGCATTCGAGCTTGATTGACATGTAAAGGGATAATCAACTGCAATTGTGTTTTGGTTGTATTACTGTGGTACTACCTCTTCGACTTGGAGTTAACCACGTAAAATGTTCAGATGTGTTTTGCATCATTAAAACGTTTTATGTTTGACAATTTGGGAATTTATTTTAACATAAAATCCACATTACAGAGTGTACTGGATGAGTGTAAATGATGCAATACACGTTTGCTCCATTTTTTGTAATTCAGAAATCCCTGAGCATGAATCAAACTAAGGGCACGTTGGCAAGAGGACTGAATCCTAACCAGTAAACCACTACAAAACTAACAATAAGATGTTACAGTTTGAATTCACTTTCTTACTGTTTGAATTAGTGTTAGAATTTCACGCCATCACAGATGAAACAGAGTACTTACACCTTTCAAAATAAAACGCCAACATATTTCAAATGTACAACGGCAAAATGATCATTCCCTGACCGGGAATCGAACCCGGGCCGCGGCGGTGAGAGCGCCGAATCCTAACCACTAGACCACCAGGGATATAATTGATATTATCCCTGAAAGCAGTAGAGTGGAATAGTGGAAGATTCCCGGTCAATAAATAGGGTTTTACGTAATTGACTTACTGCCGCTCCAATGCCAAGTTTTAACCCTTATTTACTGAGATTATGTAGTTCTACAGAAGGCAATTAACAAAGCAGAAAAACACATTCAAAAGCTGGTCATTTAATGTTCAATTCCAAGGAGGACTTGGATCATCGACCAAAGTAATCCAACACCATTGCTTGAGGAGAAGACTCTTTGAATAGAGGCAACTGTTAAACTGTGTATTTTCGTGTGACGACATCTGCTGGGTGGGGTACAATCTACTACATTTTGAAGTGTAATCATATTTCCCGTTGCTGGAAATACACATTATCCTATTAAACAAGTGTTTTGGTAGACGTGTTCTTGTGTACACAACGTGGTACCACCGATTTTAACAAATATGATTAATGAAAGAAATTAATCAGAAATGTAGCGATTTCAGAAGCAACTCAATTTCGAAATCAGTGATCGCCCCCCCTCCCCCCCGACTCTGAAAAACCCCTGTGGACGGTGCCTGTCTCCCTCGCACGACCCGTCAAACTCCCACTGTCATTTGATTGCAAGCTTCCCTCACTAAGAGGTTTGTATAGCCTACTTATGACCGACAGATTATTCTCATTTTTCATCCTCATGCCAAGAAGTCGAAGCCGCCCCCGTCGGCATCCGCGGCGGTAGACACTCCAGACACTTCACAGCTGTCAGCCGCCGGAACCGGTCGGACGTTTTAGGCGACGACTCGCCGAATCCATCCAGTTCCAGGCCCGAGGCTTTTAACCGGAACAGGATCCTACCTAGTCGTTACGGCGGGCCAACAAGACTGGACCATCTCGCCGCGATGGCGGACACACTGATTCCCTGCTCCTCCCTGCCGCCGTTCAACTCCAGCCTCTTCCTCCGGATGACTTCCTGTCTCCGCAGGCATTAGACAGGCCTGAAGTTGGCTCGCCGGGCAGCAGGGCAGTTCCGTAGCTTTAAACACAAGCGAAGTAAAAGAGCAAAACACAAGCGACGAAGCCGGTCGTACGCGCCGACTTTAAGTAGACTTAATATTATTTGTTCGCCTAGGTGGCTGTACATTTTTGCGGAAAGGCGGGTTAACCTTAGTGCTAACAAACAAAAGCGGCCTAGATTAGCTTAGCCTAGCATACTTAAGCGTCGCCCACTAGTCCTCGCGAGTCCCGCTTCTGTTAGCCGCGCGCGACTCTTCTGTCTTCGGGTCACTCGGACAGCCGTCCGACTTGCTAGCCAGGCTGACAGGTGGTTTTCAATAGTAATTATATTAATATTAATAAGGATAATACAAGGTGTGGAATTTTGGGACCCGCCGGCAGAAAGCTAGCTGTGCATTCCGGTTTGTGTTGTCGCCCAGTGCGTTTTTTTCCCCGTGCGATTAACCGTTATGCATTTTCACAAGTGTTAGCAGGACCGCTTACCTGACAGCTAGAATAGGTTGGCTATTTTTGGAGATATTACGCTTGCTGAGCAAATTATCTCATTATGTGTGTATTTTACCCAGAAACGCCCAGCCATGATACTGTCGCGGCTCGTATTTAAGGGGGGGGTTTGAGTCTGGTTAGCCGTCTTGCTCTTGTAACCTTCCCGCGGTTCAGATCTATGTCTGCAAGTTGTCCACTGTCGTCGACACGGGTTCCACGGGAAATGGTAAGACGGTTTTTAACTGGTTGGTTACTTATCCCGTCGCCAGACAGGTGTAAACCAGCACGACTGTGGTTATATTTGCGTAACCCGGGAGGAGGCAGCGCTACCCGGCTTAATACTAGTCTCTGCTAGCTAGCGGTTTACCTGTCATGAACTAGACTCAGCTAGTTCGCTAACTTCCCTCTGACACCCTAACCTGTCACGATCACTTTGCAGCCGGTCTCACGGTCTTTGCGCTGTTTAAACTATTTTATTTGCATAGCGCCTCGGTTAAGTGTTATATATATTATATATACATTGTATCCATCGATTACGGTTTTGGGTAGGTACGCTGAGTGAAGCCAGGTCACTAAGATGACACGGCAGCCGGATGACTAACCAGATAGTTAGCACGCCGGCTGTCAGTATGCACTCGCCGCCTGGACAGAGCAGCCCTAACCCCACGCCTCCACCTCCCCTGCTGGAAAATTTCAAGTTGCTTCTTCGCCTCGCCGTTAAATGTATGCTTCCGCGTTCAAGTCCCATTTCCACGAGCGGGCAGTTAATATCCCATTGACCGTGGTGAGTCCACCTCAGACGTCTCCATCTCTGAGGAGGTCTGCTTATGGAGGCGCCTGTATGCTCTCTTTCATCTCGTCCCCCGTAATAGACAAACCCAGCAATCAAATAATAGATTTTCCATAATGTGATAGTAGGAGATTGATTTCTGTTTCGAGTTTTGCCTCTGTTCTCTCTGATGAATCCGTTAAGAAAATGGGATCCTAAGGAATTGCACATTCTATTGTAATTTCATGTTCGAACTGCTGTTAGTCTTGCATATATATGAAGGTGATTCGTACTTTGTACCAAAAATATGTTACAGCATTCAAAAATGGTTCCCTTATTGTATATAGCAGCAGTAAAAGGAACTGATTTGTACATTACACAGTATGAGGTTGTGCTCATCTTGGTGATATATTCTTGTTTTCTTTAGCTAAACATTCCCATGAGCTCATGGAGAAGAAGGCCTTTGAGGGGTGGCTGGAGACCGTCTCCGCCTCCTTTCTCACGCTGACGGACCAGCAGAAGAACCAATCATTGGACCACTTGATCAGCCTGAGTGGGGCAGCGCAGCTACGGCACCTGTCCAACAGCCTGGAGACTCTCCTGAAGCGTGACTTCCTCCGGCTGCTGCCGCTGGAGCTTACCTTCTACCTGTTACGCTGGCTGGACCCCAAGACCCTGCTCACCTGCTGCCTGGTGTGCAAGCAGTGGAACAAGGTGATCAGTGCCTGCACTGAGGTGTGGCAGGGCGCATGCCGCGAGCTGGGCTGGCAGATCGACGACTCCATCCAGGATGCCACCTACTGGAAGAGGGTCTACATGAAGGCCAAGCTGAGGATGAAGCAGCTGCGAGACCAGGAGGCATTCGAGACATCATCCCTGATTGGTCACAGTGCACGGGTCTATGCCCTGTACTACAAGGATGGCCTCCTTTGCACAGGTCAGGTCTATCAGTCTACCATCGAAGAGGAACTGTCTAAAATCAGTGCCCCTTTTAACTCCCTCCCCACTAGTTTTATGTTAACTGTGTTTTGCGTCCAGTTTTTCAGCAGAATTCTGCTTAGTCAGAAGCATGTCGAGAACATGCCCTCCTCCCTTTTCAGATTCCTTTTGCTCTGCCACCTTCCTTTGGTCACACTGATCTGCTAACTTCAAGGACAAATACTGCAATTAACACTGAGTTAGTCGCCCTCAGTAAATGACTATTAATGTGGCACAGTAAAACATAGGGAAGGGCCACACTCTGTGTACTGCTCTCATGACAGGTTAGCCCAGCTCAGTTTCAGCCTAAGGCTCTGTAATTTGTAAATACATTAAAGTAAAATAAATTAGTATAGTTTAGTTTGTTTTGGTTCACATAATATGTAGCACTTAATCTGCGACATTTATCATACTGTTACATTTACATGTCAGACCGGCTTTTTGGATCATGAACCAAAAAAAGTAACAATTAAAATATCACACAATACAGGAACAATATTTTTTTAATCTAAGTCAACAGCAATATTGTAAATTCTGTGTTCAAGGATACTTTGTACGTTTAGTCCGGTTCATTTTTGATTGGTCTGATTATTGACCAGTTACTAAATAGTAATAAAAACTGAAAAAATCTGAATCAGCTTTATTGGCCAAGTATGTTTATACAAGGAATTTGGTTGTTTTTGTTGCTCTCAGTATTCTTAAACAGGATGGACATATGTGACCCATCACCACGAAATGAGTCTTATGGATGTATTTCTACCAGTGCAACTTAATATCAAAAAACAGGAATACAAATCAAACAATTGGGTACAGTGGATGCTTGGTGATAGGAGGTTACTGCACAAGTATTGTCCTTGGCACTTAAATTACCTGCATGGGACTTCTTTTTGGAAATAGTTTTTTTTTTTTTTTTTTTGTGTTCTTCCAAAAATATTTGGCTATATCTTTGTTATATGGTTTGGCAAGTGGAACACCTGCTGAAGATAACATAGAACAGGATTTTATAGATTCTTCCAGTTCTGTCTGAAAAGGCTGCAAAATTTGTTGTGAGTGTATAGTTAAACTGTAACACCATTTTTGTTGTGGAGCAGGCTCTGACGACCTCTCTGCAAAGCTTTGGGATGTTTGCACCGGACAGTGCATCTATGGCATCCAGACACACACGTGTGCAGTGGTGAAGTTCGACGAGCAGAAGCTGGTGACAGGGTCCTTTGACAACACCATTGCCTGCTGGGAGTGGAGCTCAGGGGCCAAGATCCAGCATTTCCGTGGCCATACTGGTGCTGGTAAGTGTGATATTTCACTGTTTTCCCCCAAACATTCACCCAGCTTATATTTTGGTGAAATGTCAGTATTCTATTGCTGTGTTTCCCAACCCGGTCCTCGAGGATCTACAGACGGTCCACGTTTTTGCTCCCTCCTAGCTCTCTGCTAGACAGTCCACATTTTTGCTCAGGGAGCTAGGAGGTAGCAAAACCATGGACCATCAGGCAGGGACCTGGGAAGGAGCAAAAATGTGGACTGTCTGGGAGGGAGCAAAAGCCCGGACTGTCTGGCAGGGAGCTGGGAGGGAGCAAAAACCTGGACTGTCTGTGGGTCCCTGAGGACTGGATTGGGAAACACTGGTCTATTGTAAGGCACAAAATACATCGTCAAATACATATATTTTTATACATCTGCCTTATGGTTGAAAACAGCCCCATATTAATAAACATTTTTTACGGTGAAGAATTCATGAAACTTGTTGAGCAAAAAGTAATGAACTTTGCATGATAACTCAAAGAACGCTGATACTTTTTATCTCAACAGTGTGTTGAGAATAGTGAAAGAAAACCCCACAGTAAATTATAAATGACTTTTCACACTTTTAACAAGATAGAGCACAATGTGGAGACAGGAATGTTCCGCATACCAGATTTTGGCAATGGAGTTTGTGGACAGAAGATAACAAGCCCTTCGTTAACGTGAAACCTATGTTGTTTAAAGCGCTGCCTTTCTTCTATAGGAAAGTCTTACTGTACATGTTATTGTGTCCATATTGTACAAAGTCAAAGGATGAATTGGTGTCGAAGTGATCCTTGGCACTAGTTCGGTGTTAATTACTCAGCAAACTTGTCCATGTAAAAACGTATAAGTATGGTGAAGGGAGAATGCCTGTTAATCTGAAATGATCTTAAATGTTTTTTGACTCGGCTGAGCTATGTGCTTTGCTTTATGCAATGACACCATTAGCCATATTATAATTATTAAGTATTTGACTGTCTGCTTGAGTCACTGTTAACAATAAAGTAGTTATTAGGGTTAATCTAAAATACCATTTGTTGTGTAAGAAGGGTATTTTCACTTTAATGTTTTCATGATGACAGTGTAATCTACCAAACGTTTTTTGTTATCTTGTGAGTTTTGAATGCCACCCCAACTGTTATCCTTAGTCTCTAATTCTGGTTGAGTCAGTCATTGTATTGTGCCCAGGTTAATTTAAGTCTGGAATTTTGAATAGTTTGGTCTATGTGATTTATGTCTGTCCCATTGCTTTAGTCTGAGAGAGAGGCGTGTCAGTAGCACAATCAGGGTTTGATTTACACAATGGCTTTCGGAGGAGCCCTATTTTCCAATGCGCACTACGACTTCCTGAATCGCATGCACGTGCATGCGTTTAAGTACACAGCAGCACGGCCAATAACCAGGTTACTGTGAAAAATATTCTGCAGTTAATTAGGGCTGCCACTAACGACTGCACTTTTTGCAGATTAAAGTCACATTTTTTTTTCTTTGTAAATATTGTGTTCATTTTTATTTTACATCACAAATTTTCTTTTATTTAGTGTCCGTTTGTTTCAATTTTAGCTTAGGACAACATTAATAACGCTAGTCCCAACAAGCCCACCAGGCACGAATGCACGCACACTGGCACCGTCATTCAAAGTTGAATAGGCTCAGCCATTTCCACAAACATTTATTCAATGGAAATTCTAAGGTAGCAGGTGGACAACTAAATGGCTTTAATATTGAATGTACTTTCCAGCTAGACGGACAAAAGCTATTTAAATACCTTTTGCCTTTTCTCGGGGTCCATTGTCCAGAATAATGCCTGTGCCTTTCCCAATCAGGTGCTCGTGCGTAGAGCTGCTGCTGTGCTATACCATCGAAACTTTGCACAGTGTAAAAACCACCTTTTTGTTTTGTGGTAATTTTGAACTACTACCAAAATTACATAGTGATATTAAAGGCAAACATTTGTTATAGTAAACTGAAGCGTTTTAGAAATCATAAAGGTAATTTATATTAAAATAATATTAAAAAAGATGCATCGATTTAAAATATCAATGTCGACCAATTTTCAGCATCGACATCGTCGACTATGCTGACTAATCACGGCAGCCCTATAGTTAATGCCATCAGTAACATAGTGGATCCCTCATATGGGCACAGCAAGAACAACAGCATAAGTTACGCTAGAAGTTGTTTGTTTTTTTACCTATTAAGCTCCTGAATAGCCTTGATGAACCTTGGGTGGTGAATTTTATCTTGTGGCTTCCTTTCTGATGTTCACACAGTGTTCAGTATAGACTACAACGACGATCTGGATACCCTGGTCAGCGGCTCCGCAGACTTCACCGTGAAGGTCTGGTCCTTATCAGCAGGGATGTGTCTCAACACCCTTACTGGCCACACTGAGTGGGTGACCAAGGTAGGCTCTTCTGCTGAGTGCTGACTGCAAATGATCATTAGTCACCTGGTACTTCATGCTGACTTTGGACTCTGATCCTTTGGTACGGCTTTAGTCTTAGTAGTGAGTTCTACAAGCCTTTAAAAAAAAGTCTATCTTTGATTTTCATGACTTGATTTTCATATCAGTGAGCTTTCAAGTTGTTCTCTTGGCCATCACCTTTCAAAATGTTTCAGCACCTCTTTTTCCTGTGCTCAGTGTTCACTAGTCCTTCCAGTCAATTTCCAGTCCATGCTGTTTCACGTCTCTCTCTTACCTTTTAGGTTGTCTTGCAAAAAAGCCAGGTGGAGTCACTCATGCATAGTCCTGGTGACTATATTTTACTAAGTGCAGATAAATACGAAATTAAGGTAAAGTTTCATGTTATTTCTAGATTCTGCTTCATTCTCAGTTCTTTATGCGACTAATTCACATTTGAATACTTGCCTGTTGTAATGTTTCAGAAGTTCCAACAGAGGTCAGTCTTGAATCATCTATACTTTGGGACAGAGTAGTGGTTAAGCAATATTTGTGCTCTTCTGAAGGTCTGGCCTATAGGCCGAGAGATCAACTGCAAGTGCTTGAAGACCTTGTCTGTCTCAGAGGACCGGAGCGTGTGCTTGCAGCCTCGGCTCCAATTCGATGGTAAACACATCGTGTGCAGCTCCGACCTGGGCCTGTACCAGTGGGACTTTGCCAGCTATGAAATTCTCAGGTACATACTCACCTGATACCTCAACACACAAAAAGACCCACACGATCTGTCTCATGGGTTTGGCTTCCAGGAAGGATTTCTCTAAAAGCATCCTCTGTCCATCCACACATCGTACACTCTGCCCTGGAGGCTGTGCAAACCAGCAGGTCCCTGGCCATTGCATGCATGTCTGTGTGACAACATTTAATTTGCACAAGGGGTGTACATGCATGCAGTATGAAGGGTCTCCATTAAGGTGCCTCTAATGCCAGTTTCGTTGTAAGTCTGTAATTAAGGGACTGAAATTTACAGTGCTGTGTTCCACATAAGTAGTATTACAAGTAATTGGTTGATAAAACAATATTCTGGAATGCATCTCTCTACTGATCTGTAATGAGACATTTATTTATGAACTATGGAAACAAATGTGTACATCCCCATGAAAGCTAACACGTACATTGCACAGGGACATAACCTCGAATCGATCGTGTGTCGCTGCCCTGTTATCTAAAGTCATCAGCGCGAATCCAGTAGGAAGAACCGCAGCACTGAGTTTTAAACGAAACGAGCCATTAACTTGGGCTGCAGCTTTAGTAGCTGGACCAGCTTTAATGCTCTGTGGTTCTGAACAACCCAGACAAGTGTGAAATATTGGGACCTTTACAGCAGGACTCTGTGTTTTAGAGGATGCAGTGAGCGGCAGCTCGTGTACTGATTGCACAGGGCAGCCTTATTATCATTAACAAAAATTTAATTAAACTATAAGAAATCATTTCCAGGAACTGAAATAATAATATTAAAATGAAACTACAATTACATAAACGTTGGTATATTGCTTCCAAAACAAATAAAATAATATGTCAGTGACTGTTAATAATAGCTGTAATATGTTTTGTCTGTTTTGAGGACATTATACACAATGCATATTATGTACTAAACAAACCTGTGATAGGAATTGCACAAGAGAGTATTTACAAATGGGAGTGGTTGCATGTTACAGAATGGTAAGAATTCTGCCGCCCTTGCTAATCTCCCCAGATGACTGCAGTGTGTAGGTGTGCACTTTGGATGTTACACATCCTTATGGCATATTTGTCTGTGCTAGGATATGCTGGCTCAAATATCCCGACCCCTTACTTGTTATTTGCCCTGCCCTGCCCTGCCCTTGTGCCCGTGACTGTGTTTTGTGATTGACTGCAGCACTGTGTATACGCAATCACCTTTCAAAGCAAAGAGTCACTGGTCCAGAATTGAAATCCCCCTCCTTGTTGTTGCTACATTGGTGCCGTTTCAACTTGAACAAGGAAAAGTGTAATTTCCTTTCCATCATGCTGTCTATTGCTTCCAACTGTGTTATTGGGCACAGCTGGGAGGAAGCAAAAACGTGGACTGTCTGGGGGTCCCCAGGGACTGAGACAACAAACTCAGAATATGGTTTATGCAAAAATTTAAATTTGGATTACATGTGCGCTGTGTTCAGCTGTGGTCAGTGTACCCTTGTATCCCCACAGGCACCTAAACAAACCACTGTTTCTCTTCCAGGGTCATCAAAACACAGGACTGTGCAAACTTGTCTTTGCTCAGCTTAGGGGAAGTTTTCGCCCTTCTGTTTGACAACCACTACTTGTACGTCATGGACCTGAGGACAGAGGGCATCATGGGTCGCTGGCCTCTTCCTGCATACAGGAAGTCAAAGCGCGGCTCCAGCTTCCTTCCTGGCGTTACCTCCTGGCTGAATGGTCTCGATGGGAAGAACGATTCGGGCCTGGTGTTTGCTACAAGCATGCCTGATCATAGCATTCATTTGGTACTGTGGAAGGAAAATGGATAGACAGGCACGCCAGAGATTGCGGTGTGGGGGACATGCGTGACGCGACCATCCAGTCGGTGCGACTCATGAGAAACGTGGAGGTGCATGGAACGGAACAACACTGGCAATCACACACATGCACCAGACGTTGTTCCCTTTTACAGGAAGCATATCCAACATGGCAGACACCCAGCTATGTCTGTGCAGCAGGATGAAAGCATCTTTCCAGGACACACTATAGTACTGCATTTTGCTGTTGTGACCGGACTGTTTGTTTGTTCGTTTGTTTGTTTTTAATAGTCCGTTAATTTACTCACAGAGTGCCATGTGTATTTAAACAAATATGGGCAAATGGTTTTCTTGTGAGAAGTTTAAAAAAAAATGTACAGTATGTTTATAAATATTGGTAATAGTCGCATGTTCTTCAGTTTCTTCTGCCACGGTGCTCGGGAAACTAGAGATATCACAAAAATGTAATATTGACCGAATTATAATAATTCACTACGTCTTACTGTAATTTTAATTATTTCTGCACATTGTTTTCCCGGGAGACACCAAACCTTTGTGTTTAAGTTACCGTTGAAAGAAGAAAGAATATTTTGTGGAAAAAAGTCGACCGGAAGGGATGTGGTTTTGTTTTTTGCAGATGTTCGAATGGAAAGAAAGTGCTGCTTCCTGTACAAATGAGATTTGCTTTTTAAAGGTTGGCTTGCTTTCTTTTGATTTTTACAATTCAGTATAAACAATTTTTTTAATCTATGCAGCATATAGAATTTTAGTTAATTTCATACTGAATGCAGTTATTAACCAGAAAGAAGCAGGAAGGTATGTTGGGTATCGCTGTCCATCACTGGCAGAAGCAAATTTAGGGTGTGCGCAGTGTTGCGTAGTTACACTCCCCAACCCACGCAGCCTGAATTTGAGCAGGGTGGTGCCTGTAAAGTTCCAACCGCCAGTGAATCCACGGCTTTACATCTACGACATATCCAAAACGTTGCCAGATTTAGTGTCTGTCTATAAATGGTTGTTAATTGATGTGTGTCTACAAATGCAGGAGTGGCAGGCTTAATGTAATGTGACCATCTACTGCCTGCGTACTTGACTGGTTACGAATGGTCATTGTAATCTGTCGATGACATACTGTATGTGGGCTGCATATCCAATAACAGTGGCATTGCTCACGGTAATGGATAATACTAATGAACAGAAATTTCATTTCTTTTTTACTCTTCAGCAGTCACGTAGGGTGATATGATGGACGAACACTGCTGGGTAATCTCAACCCACTAGATGAAATTTATTTGTGATTATTTGTAATAATACAGTTAATACTAATGCGCCTTAAAAATAATAATGCATGGCACTGCATGTAACAGTGTAACTGCTTTCATTTTGAAGAATATTTTTATTAGCGGAGTGGCATGGTGGTGCAGTGGTTAGCACTGTTGCCTCACACCTCTGGGACCCGGGTTCGAGTCTCCGCCTGGGTCACATGTGTGGAGTTTGCATGTTCTCCCCATGTCGTCGTGGGGTTTCCTCCAGGTACTCCGGTTTCCCCCCACAGTTCAAAAACATGCTGAGGCTAATTGGACTTGCTAAATTGCCCGTAGGTGTGCATGTGTGAGTGACTGGTGTGTGAGTGTGCCCTGCGATGGGCTGGCCCCCCATCCTGGGTTGTTCCCTGCCTCGTGCCCATTGCTTCCGGGATAGGCTCTGGACCCCCCACGACCCAGTAGGATAAGCGGTTTGGAAAATGGATGGATGGATGGATAGGCCCATTGAAGTTCAGTGTGTGTGTGTGTGTGTGTGTGTGTGTGTGTGTGTGTGTGTGTGTGTGTGTGTGTGTGTATATATATATATATATATATACACACACAACACACTCTATATATATTAAAGTGCCCAGCATAAATGAGTACACCCCTTTTGAAAATACAATTTTTTATCCATTTCTGTGAACACCAGAACAATTAGCAGATTAACAAAACTGAGTTTTATTCAACTTGTTTCATTAACAACATAAAAACGATCACCAGCATCATTAGGATAAGAAAATAAACTATATTCAAAGGAAGCATTGAAAAAACAAATACACCCTGCAAGAAATTCTACCAAATCTAATATTTTGTATGGCCTCCATTATTTGTAAGCACCAACTCTTCTAGACATGGAATGTTGGTGACATGCTGCCACATCTTTCTCCAATATTGGAGAATGAGCTCTTCCAGAACCTGGATGCTGGGTGAAGAATGATGCTCAGCATGTCCTGCCAGAACCTGGATGCTGGATGGAGAATGATGCTCAGCCTGTCCTTCCAGAACCTGGATGCTGGATGGAGAATGATGCTCAGCATGTCCTTCCAGAACCTGGATGCTGGGTGAAGAATGATGCTCAGCCTGTCCTTCCAGAACCTGGATGCTGGATGGAGAATGATGCTCAGCATGTCCTTCCAGAACCTGGATGCTGGATGGAAAATGATGCTCAGCCTGTCCTTCCAGAACCTGGATGCTGGGTGAAGAATGATGCTCAGCCTGTCCTTCCAGAACCAGGATGCTGGATGGAGAATGATGCTCAGCCTGTCCTTCCAGAACCTGGATGCTGGGTGAAGAATGATGCTCAGCCTGTCCTTCCAGAACTCCCCACAGGTGCCCGTTGGGTTAAGGTCAGCTGATATGCCTGACCACTGAATCACTCTCAGATGCACCAGTGGCCTTGGATGTATATTTTGGGTCACTGTCATGTTGGATGAGTGCCTGGCGACCCAGGGCACGGAGAGATGGTACCAGCATATCTGTGAATTCACGATGCCATCAGTGAAGTGCAATTCCCCGACATCTGCAGCACTCATACACTCATATACCCCCCACCGAAGAACCATCACCATGCTTTACTGTGAGTACCATGCATTTTTCATCATACTCCTCAACCTTGTAACATCATAGAATTTGGATGCGTTCCGTTCTGAAGACATTTACCTTTGTCTCATGACTCCAATTGTAGAGTGCCAATAGTCTTTACCTTCATGACCAGGGCCCTGAGAAAAGCTAAACCGGCTTTTGTGTGCATTGGCTTGAGCACCCTTGCACATCACTCCTTTACAGTGTATGTCGTATTACGTCGCGGGAAGCAATCACCCCAGTTTGGCTTTGTATGGCTTTAGCTGACTGTTACAAACTTGCATAGGGATTTTGTGCTGGCAGGCAAGCGAGCAGGTAACAGGTGAGCAGGCAAAAGAAGGGTAAACGGGGATTTATTGGACGGACTGGACACAGGAAACATCGCTCGTAGACGTACACTAGGTAACATCAATGACCGACAAGGGTAACGGGCAAGACCAGGACTTAAAACAGGACAAGACTAGTCAAAGTAATCAGACACAGGTGGCAACGATCGGGAAAGAACACGTGGGTAGTCAGGGGGCGTGGCACACACGAGGAGCGGACGGGCCGGGCATCACAGATTCGCAGTCCTTTACTAATTTTCTTATAGCCTTAACCCTTTTTTTGTGTAAAGAAATTACTTTTGTTCTCGAGTCTTGTGACATGTCTCTTCCATCTTAATTAGCATTTCATTGAGTTTCATTCCTAAGACCTTCACTGGCATATGCTCATTTTTGCACCATGGTCTTAAATCATTTTGGTAAGAAATCCCAGTTTTGTTTTTTGTAGGGAAAAATCTCATTTACAGGCAATAAGCTTGATTTGCTGGAGTACTTTATGACATAGGATAGCATAGAAAGCATTAATTCAAAAGATGGACAGAATATTTTCCAAGAATTCTTTTGTACATATTTATGCTGGGTGCTATAGATCCATATATATATAGGGTTATTGTTAGGGTTATATATATATATAGATATAGACACACACACACACACCACTTTGTAGTTTCATCCACAAGTTATATCTACCCTGGAATGGACAAAAACAAAAAAAGATTCATATTTCCACTGCATTGTGTTAACAGAAATGCAATTTTAACAAGCATATCATGTCACTTTCTGAACAATAATTGTTTTTTTTATCCAAAACCTTTTTGAATTATGATTTTCATGATGTATAACGATATTCATTTTCAGTCCCCCTTCTTTACCCATTGTGGTTCTTTGTAAATCTTGGGTCAGACATTTACTACAGGAGAAAATCTCTCCTTGCTTTAAAAAGGTTGCCGACCTCTGGTTTAGCTAAAGTCAGCATTAGATATAAATATGACTGACTTAGTTAGAACACATTAGAACACAGTTAGAAAGATTAGCAATTGTTCAAGGTGGCATTGTTATATTTTAAAAATATAATATTCTAAAATTAAATTAATTAATTGGACATTTCATTATTGCAGGGTGGACATATTGAGTTTAATCACAGTCAACTACAGACACAATGTGGTGAAAATTAATAGAATAGCAATACTTTATTATTTTTTTGGAAAAGCTCTCTTTGCCTTATATTGTTCTCCAAGAGACATATATGCAGGTGACAGCAAACTGGGGCCGGGGGGGCAGCACAGTGTCAGCCATCCAGCATGAAACGCCCCTGGAGCTGGAGGTTAAGGGCTTTGCTGGATGGTCCATGAACATCTGACCCTTCTCTCTAGGCTGGGCTCAAACCGGCAATCTTCCGATCAGTGGCACGGACACTTAGCCCTCTGAGCCACAGAAACGCGCGGTTAACATGTAGGAAATGTGATCACTCCAGTGAGGGAAGGACAGCATGAAGGTGAGGGTTTGACTGATGTCAAAGGTTAATTTGTTAATAGGGCAGTAACCCAGTATGACAAGGTGGACAGCAAAACACACTCAAAACATTTAATATTCAAACATAAATACAATTAACTTATTAAAAACATATGTAGAGCTAAGGCTTGCCAACTTTGATCAGCTGGCTGGTTTCTTGCAGGGGCGTATCCTTTTGGTATGCATACTTAATGATTCTCTCATAGATCCCTAATGTATTTAACACATGGTCAACATTTGGCACAAGGTCCTTCTGATACTCCCATAGCTTTTTATCCACAATCAGTTGTTCTTTGCTGAGACGCCTTTGCAGCCGATCTTTGACATGCACAACGCTGCACACATCAGGTGGAACTCTCAATGTGTCTCCGTAATTCTTCAGCACTGAATGCACTGATGTCTGCACTACTTGCCTTGGGTTCATGATTATCTTGCTGGGGTTGTAAACATCTTTCTTGACAGGTTCCCGGTAGATGTGTTCCAAAATGTTTACTCCTGGAACTATTTTCCATCGTGGGAAACTGAACCTGCCCTCATCACCAAAAACGGTTTTAGGGAAGAAACGATTCTGGATTATAAAGACTCCTACTGTGGGGTTTTGCCTTTGCAGGTCCTCCAGGAGATGCTCCAGTGTAGCGTGCTGATAAGGCATAATTATTTCATCAATGTCGTTCAGCAGAAGATACTTGGATCTGTACATGTTTCTGTAGATACAGTCGTTCAGAGTAGTTAACTGCCCATAGTAATGGAGGTCACCTTTGTCCCTTTGGAATTTCCAGCCTTTGGAGGGATTAAGGAACTGATCTATTGGCCATTGGTGGATTTCAAGTGTACCCTCCTCCCTGTAGTACTGCAGAACCTTATGGAGGTCTGGACCACAGCTGGTGTTATAGATGACCACCTTCTGTATGCCCAGGAGCTTGTATACTTCTATGGTCTGCACAAACTGCAGTACATTGTTATAACCTCCATAAAGGGTGGAGATGCAGACAGTGAAGTTGTATGTGAAGTTGTGCTCTTTCCTCTCTCTGTTTCGTATGGGAAGGAAGATCATATCTGGAATGTCTGAGGTGTATGGAGAATTACTGATGGTGACATTTGTAGCATCACACTTTGGGTCAGTTTTACACAGCAGGTCTGTGGTCTGGTAAGGGAATCCAAAATGATCACGGTGTATGTCGACCTCTGCTGCTGTAACAAAATATCCATGTTGAGCACAACCAATGATGCAATAAAGTGTTCTGACATCATCCCTCCTAAATATGCTAATGATACGAATGGTTCCATTAATCCTGTGATCTTTGTAGGCAGAAACCAGGAAATGCTTTGTGTCCTTAATCGACGTTATATTTTGCTCAGTCAAGTTTGCTGCAGAGTGATGACTCAGATCAGCTGTTGGATGAAGGGTGGATGGATGCAACTTACTTCTCCAAAAATGCCATTTTGTAGTAGGATAGTTTATAAAGTTGATCCCTGTCACTACAAAAAATATTAATGATAGAAAAATACATTTCTTTAAAGAGGTTTTCTCCATGAGGATGCAACTGATGGACGAGCAACCTAGAAAAGACACACAGAAATATTGTAAATGCACAGTTTATAATTTATTCTCCTTATGGATGTCATAAGTGAAACAAAGTGAACCTGTCCCAGAAAAACTCCCAAAACATGGGCAACAAATCATGTGTGTCACCAGAGGAAGGATGATGCCCGATCTCTGTGAGTCAAACATGCAAGCCACTCAATTGTTCAGTCATTCTAGGACATTCCAGCCTCATAATGGTGCACTTCATCCCAACAGGTAGGAAAAAATTTTAATGGGTCAATTTTGCTGTGATTAGTTGGCGAAGCCGTAGTTGACATAAAAACCTGCTTTTATTCTGAAGAGTGAAATGCAAAATATTTGAAAGGGCCGAGCACGGACTGGAGCAGGAAATCACAGTAGGGTCACTGAGATACTTTGAAAGGCTGAAAGAGCAACTAATCACAAAACGAGGCAAACCTCCCACTCTGACCGACGACATAAAGGAGCTTCATTGTCAAGCTGAAGAACAGCTAACCTTCCCATCTCCACGATACATCCTCACCAGCCATTTTACATTATCTATTCTGCAGAGCCTCTCTCATTGGCTGTGGTCTGATCACATTATTATGTATTTTTGTTCATTTTTATAACATGTTTTTTTTGAGTGATTTATCACATAAGTTGGAAAACAATCCTTTTGATATACATACTTAGTAATTCAGTCGTAGATCCCTAATTTATTCAACACACGGTCAACATTTGGCACAAGGTCCTTCTGATACTCCCATAGTTTTTTATCCACAATCAGTTGTTCTTTAGTGAGATGCCGTTGATGGGGAACCCTGACATGCACAACGCTGCTCACATCAGGTGGAACTCTCAATGTATCTCCGTAATTCTTCAGCACTGAATGCACTGATGTCTGCACCACTTGCCTGGGGTTTATGATCATCTTGGTGGGGTTGTGAACATTTTCTATGACAGGTTCCCTATAAATGTGTTCCAAGATATTTATTCCTGGAACTATTGTCCATCGTGGGAAACTGAACTTGCCCTCATCATCAAAAACGGTTTTAGGGAAGAAATGATTCTGGATTATAAAGACTCCTACTGTGGGGTTTTGCCTTTGCAGGTCCTCCAGGAGAAGCTCCAGTGTAGCGTGCTGATAAGGCATAATTATTTCATCAATGTCATTCAGCAGAAGATACTTGGATCTGTACATGTTTCTATAGATACAGTCATTCAGAGTAGTTAACTGCCCATAGTAATGTAGGTCACCTTTGTCCCTTTGGAATTTCCAGCCTTTGGAGGGATTGAGGAACTGATCTATTGGCCATTGGTGGATTTCAAGTGTACCCTCCTCCCTGTAGTACTGCAGAACCTTATCGAGGTCTGGACCACAGCTGGTGTTATAGATGACCACTTTCTCTATGCCCAGGAGCTTGTACACTTCTATGGTCTGCACAAACTGCAGTACATTGTTATAAGTTCCAAAGAGGTTGGAGATGCAGACAGTGAAATTGTGTTTGAAGTTGTGCTCTTTCCTTTCTCTGTTTTGTATGGGAAGGAAGATCATATCTGGAATGTCTAAGCTGTACAGAAAATTACTGATAGTGACATTTGTAGGATCACACTTTGGTTCAGTTTTACACAGCAGGTCTGTGGTCTGGTAAGGGAACCCAAAATGATCACTGTGTATGTCGATCTCTGCTGCTGTAACTAAATATCCTTGTTGAGCACAACCAATGATGCAATAAAGTCTTCTGACATCATCCCTCCTAAATATGGTAATGATACGAATGGTTCCATCAATCCTGTGATCTTTGTAGGCAGAGACCAGGAAATGCTTTGTGTCCTTAATCGGCGTTATATTTTGCTCAGTCAAGTTTGCTGCAGAGTGATGACTCAGATCAGCTGTGGGATGAAGGGTGGATGGATGCAACTTACTTCTCCAAAAATGCCATTTCGTAGTAGGATAGTTTGTAAAGTTTATCCCTGTCACTACAAAAAATATTAATGATAGAAAAATACATTTCTTTAAAGAGGTTTTCTCCATGAGGATGCAACTGATGGACGAGCAACCTAGAAAAGACACACAGAAATATTGTAAATGCACAGTTTATAATTTATTCTCCTTATGGATGTCATAAGTGAAACAAAGTGAACCTGTCCCAGAAAAACTCCCAAAATATGGGCAACAAATCATGTGTGTCACCAGAGGAAGGATGATGCTCGATCCTTGTGATACCGCAAACCGCTCAATCAGTCAAGTCACTAGAAAGGTCCACTGCTTATGTGGGTTTTCACTACAACTCCTTAATTGAATACTAATTTGAGGACTGATTGGTTGAGTAGTTTTCACACCTGTGTTTGAACAGTTGACCTACAGGTTACCCCAAAAACCTGCACACACAGATTGGCCGCCCTGGTATAGAGAATTCCAGCCTCATAATGGTGCACTTCATCAACAGGTAGGAAAAAATTTTAATGGGTCAATTTTGCTGTGATTAGTCAGCGAAGCCATAGTTGACATAAAAACCTGCTTTTATAATGAAGAGTGAAATACAAAATGTTTGAAAGGGCCGAGCACGGACTGGAGCAGGAAATCACAGCAGCGTCACTGAGATACTTTGAAAGGCTGAAAGAGCAACTAATCACAAAACGAGGCAAACCTCCCACTGACCGACGACATAAAGGAGCTTCATTGTCGAGCTGAAGAACAGCTAACCTTCCCATCTCCACGATACATCCTCACCAGCCGTTCTACATTATCTGCTCCGCAGAGCCTCTCTCATTGGCTGTGGCCTGATCACTCTCCAGGAGTTCTACACCTCCAAAACCTCCAGAACCTGGAAACATGCAGCTATTGCAATTTCCATGCCCTTCCTTTTGGGAAACAGAATATAACAATCAGAACTCAAACAACAAGGAACAAAAAGCGGTTTCAAATCCCCAGGGGCAGTTCTTGGGCAGGGGGGCAGTGCCCAAATGACAACATGCATGCCTCTCCCGTGGCCTCCCTAAATTATTATTATTATTATTATTATTATTATTATACATTTGTGTGGGCTAACAGTTTGTGGCCTGGGACCAGATGAGACACAAACATAAGCACATTTTCTTGATAGACTTTTAACATGGTCGTCGAGTCGCTTTAGTTGGTGAAAAGCGAAGTAAACCACAGAAAAATGAACAAGATTGTGGAAGGAAGACAGTCCAAACAAGTGAGTAACATATATGTAAAACTGTTAAATGTGACTGCAAAGCATAGCATTAATAACAAATAAATTGCAAAATTGTCTTTTGCTCCTTAATGCTTGGAGGATACTGCAGTTAGATGCATCTGCCCCCCTAATAGAAGAAGATGTTGAGATGGGGAGGAACGTCCCCCTTAATAATATCATGTATAATATAATGCTCGGTTAACAAAAAAAAAAAAAAAAAGACGTACGATTAATATCTATCATCACACAATTTTTGTTTTTTTTCTGACAATTTTCACCTGGAGAAACTATACCCTCCGTTAAAAGGGTTTAGTCTCGATCTGCCTCTCTAAGTGACCCTAACTCACTGCAGACCTTGTATAACCACAGGGGTCTATGAAATTATTGTAAAGATTATCTTTATATTTGATTATGCGAATTGCAACTAGCTAGGTTAATAACAGCGCAAACAACGCTGATAACACAGACGTAGGTATTGCGTCAGTCACGATTCTCATTGCACTGTGTTTGCTGTATAAGAAGCCGTCAAAAACAAGCCACACCTGGTATTTATTTGGAAAACGCCGTAAAGTATGTCACTCAGTTAGCAGAAACTCAGAATCACTCAGGACATGAACAGTGATGGCAGAAAGTCCAGAATCATCCTAATTCAACGTTACATCACACCTCTGACCCCCGTACCCGACCTTGAGTGTACCCCACCCCTTCCTGGACTTATGCATGCAGGTAATTTGATACTTAATTAATGATAATTTGATTGGGTTTTGTTTGAAATGCATTTTTGCCATTTCAAAGCTGTTTCTGTTTTTCCAAGGCTTTCTACTGATATTATAAGTATGTACAGTATGTATGGGAACTGCGTTTATTTACTTACCCTACATACAGATTTTATGTATTTTACCCAAGTATTTTATGTTTTCTGTTTAAATAAAAAAACAAAGTTTCCCCCCTGAACTATATAGGATCATTATATCAGTGCTAAAATGTTCTTTTGAGATTCTTTCACTGTCACAGAGAGACAACCCGAGCTTCCGTAAACCGTAACCCCTGGACCACATTCCCTTCCACACCTATTCATACTGCCATAGTAAAAACAGGTATCCAACTTAGGTTACAATGATGTATGCAAATTCGCTACATTTTAAATGATCCAAAGCTGCCTTACAAGCACAGCTTCCCCAGTGTCTGCTCTTTATATCAGGGGTGGGGAACCTGTTCTATGGAGGGCCGCTGCGGGTTTTTGGGATGGCCTCTCAGTCAGCCAATAACAGTGGGTCCCCAGGATTGGAGTTGGGAACCTCTGGTTTATTACTGGCTGATGTCATCCCAAAAACCTGCCCCAACACCGGCCCTCCATGGAACAGGGTCCCCACCCCTGCCTTATATACTTACATTGTACTCTATCACGTTGTACATCTCTATCACATTGTACATTTAACCGTGTGTTGAAAGAGTTACTTTACAGTAATGGAGACATTTCATATCCTTGAAAAATTAAAGCAAACTTACAGTAAATTACTTTCAAAATGTCAATCTTTTTGTATTAACTTACACTAGTAGTAAAATAAATACATTTTATTATCACAATATTCCAAATGCCAACCTCAATAATCTGAGTCTCAGCCAGTGTATGGTAAGCTGAATCCACCCCCCCCCCGCTGTCCAGTACCAGAGTGGGCACCCAGGTGTAAGTGAGTGCCAAGCTCCCCTCTTCTCTAACAGGGTTACAAATCTCTAAGGTTGTACTGTGACCCAATAAAAAGCCTGTAGTGTGATAGCCCATGTTTTCCAGAGTACTGGGCATCATTTACATACAAGCAGGTATCCATCTCAGCAGTGGAACATTCACACAGCATGTTCCCCGGTTGGGCCCCGCTTACCTTGTCCAGGACACATTCAGTGCAACCTGCTGTCTTGGGTTGTTGAGTCTCTCCCGTTGTTCCAGATCCTGGGAACCCGTTTGAGACACCAAACTGTCAATGAAATCATACGTCCTCAGTAGCTCGCTGTCAGACTACGGTCTTTACTCAACAGTTCATTGACTTTATTCACACAGACTTGTGCACGTGGGTGAGCATCTGGTGTGACAAATCGAAAAGCGTTGCCCATTGGCTCATTTTAAGGCATGGAAACACATCTCCAGGGACCAATGAGCATAAACTGCCACTTCTTCAGTAGCCAATGAGCATAAACACTGGTATTCTAATTTGACATGAGCTAAAGACACAGGAGAGCTTCAAGTTACACCCCATACCTTGTTGTGCAAACAAAGTGATAAGAGAGAGACGATCTGCTGTGGACAGGTTTCACGGTCACAAAGTGGCTCCGATGTGGGCGCCATCATCAAGATTGTGAAGGAATGTATAGGCAACTGAAGGCCAGTTGGTTCGTCACAGGCAGGCCTGCCAGAATAACGCCAATTGGAAAAGTTTCTTAAAAGTAACATGACTGTTATGCATTTTCCCCAAGTCATACAAGCTCTTCATGACACTCAAAATAAATATACAATGCATATTAATTTAATATGTCATTGGACATGTATGTCCTTTATTCATGTACATATGAAATTAATGTAGCATCAGACAACCTATATACATCCATCCATCCATCCATTTTCCAAACCGCTTATCCTACTGGGTCACAGGGGGTCCGGAGCCTATCCCGGAAGTAATGGGCACGAGGCAGGGAACAACCCAGGATGGGGGGCCAGCCCATCGCAGAGCACACTTACCCACCATTCACTCACACAAGCACACCTACGGGCAATTTAGCAAGTCCAATCAGCCTCAGCATGTTTTTGGACTGTGGGGGAAAACCGGAGTACCCGGAGGAAACCCCACGATGACATGGGCATTACAATGCCACTGGAGGCAGGGCATGTGCTCGCTGACATTTGTTCCGCTTTTAGGTTCTGCAGGGGCATGACACATTATGACAACAGTAACATGTCGGAAATGGTCAAACCAGCCATAACTACAGTGGTCTGTTCACACTGTTCCATTCTATTCTGTCAGAATTGATTGCTTCGGTCCCCTCATTGTAGAGCTTGGATGATACCAAAAAAAAATGTGGAGCATTATTAATGTGTCTCTCCGCTAGAGTGCTGTATTTGAATGCCTTTTTAAGTATAGATTCACACACTAAACCATCAAGCAGTTAATCTAATAACTTTAGGTTTTCATTCTAAAATTATTGAGAAGTTCAGATTGCTTTGCAGGTAAAACTGACTAGAAGCTGGTCTGATTGGTACTGCATTTTGCAAGACTGGTGATTGCAGTGATATTTCTATCAGATTTGAGTCTGATCAAAACTATTCCTTTAAATAAAGCCAGTCAGAATGTTTATATACCGAATGTCATCACATTTTATATTCAGATTTATTTTCAGTGTATTCTATTTCGGGATTGTTTTTATGTCAAGTCATGTGTTTTGTTTGTTTACTGGTTTATTTGACAGGGGCAATGCATATCAATAACTGTGAATGTGCCAGTTAGCCAAAGGCTAGTTTTCACTTATAGACCCTGGGTTCTTCGCTTTGCTAAGAGAAGGACACATACAAAGGTAAAACGTTCTACATACACAATACAACAAAAATGAGTGAAACGCGGAGCTGGAAAGTTCAGGTCCAGAAAGTACAAATCCAGACCAAGGTTTTGGTTCAACCAACCAGTCGAGTATAAAGAGTCACAGTCACAGAGCACTCAGCTGGTTGGCTGAAACAAAACCTTGCTCTGGATCTGTACAGCTGAAAGGCAAAGGCACATACAACAATTTAAGAATCGGGAAACAAAACAAAGGCAGTCACGTGAGGGATTATCCTCCATTAGTTCTCACACATGTACTTACGCTAAGTCGGGCTTCTCAGTTGCCGGTAGCGTGCACGTCCTGTAATGGACTAACATCTCATCCAAGGTGTACACCGTCGTATGTCCCGTGCTACCTGTGCTGTCAATAATTTACTTCAAAATTTACAGTTTACTGCCAGTGGAGTGTTGTAAATAAACAGCTCTTAGCTGTGACATTTTAATCAAAGTTTACAGTATTAAAAACACAGTAACTATTATAGTCACACAGTATGATTCTATTCGTCTACAATAAACAGCATCATTTCTGCAGCTGGTATACAGTCCATGTCAGGCTACAGTTCCAGCCTGTATATATTTTACAATAAATCACAGTAACTTTTGTCAGTTCGTTACATTGCCAATACTTTAATACAATCAACTACAGATGAATCTTACACCGAAACTACAGCTACCATAATCCTCTCTTTGCTCTAGAATTCTTCTTGAAAGCTTAGTATTAAGGGATTTTGTTGTCATGAACAATAAACTATTTAACCAAGGACTAAACAGTAATTACTCCAGTTCCAGGTTGTCACATGGCTAAATAAGCAAATACAAAAAAATACAAAGCTGGGGAATTCTTGTGCAACACTAAAATAATATAACGAACAAAGCACAAATATTCTTCATGTTTAGCCAAGAATACTTTATGGTACTTTTAGCAGTTTCAAACATAGCAGTGATATTTTATCAACTTCTTTTAGTATCAAGGGAACACAAAGCAATATGATAAGAGGGGTTTGTTTGGTTCTGCGGTAATCGTGTTTGCGTATGGCTCCTCAGGCGAAACCTCTGTGCTTGTCATCGGAAGGTTGATAGTTTCAGCCTGACCTTGGTAAATAGCCACATATCCGTGGGCCCAGAAGTGAGATCCGTAACTCCTAAGGGGGGGCTCCCCTTCGCTGTGACCCCCAAGTTTGCTCTCATCTGTATGGAGAGCAAGATGGGGCAAAGAAACCTAGAACGCTTGTACCACATACTATGTCTAAACAGTAAGCCACTCAAAATCCGTCATTTGGCTGAAAAAGGTAACGCTTCCCGGGTTACGATGGTCTGTGTTATATTTTCACTTTCAGTACATTATTCAAAAAATTACATACGATATTCAAAAGTTTATTATAAAATTGTCTTTGTGTTAATAATTTTGCCCAACTGTAGGCTAATGTAAGTTTTCTAAACATGTGTAAGGTAGACTAGGCTACGCTATGATGTGTGTTAGTTTAGGTATACTGCATTAAAATGCATTTTCACCTTATGGTAGGTTTATCTGAACATCACCTCATCATAACCTGCTTGCCAGCTCCGACTATCAGCCACATTCTTGTGTTAATACACATGATCCCTCTGTGATATAAATCAAATTTAAAAATCTCCATGACAGTTGCTTAGTATATAATAAATGACTGCATTGACTGATTGCTGAATGACTTCCAGTATGCGCTGCTCTTTACTGACATCCCCCGAGGAAGTAAGAGCAGGTCCCAAATGACGCTGCAGGACCTGCAGTACTGTCACTCCAGGGGGGGCTGTGTACTCCCAGCTTCCTTGTCTGTAAATCAGTATGCGACATAAGGCGAAATAACTAAGTTCTGTAACAAACACAAACATTATGAGGACACAGATAGAGCAGGAGAAACATCTGTGAAAAAAGACAAGTGAAAACAAAAAGGTTGTGGAAATAAAAATGCTTTAATCATAGATCCCAGATTTATTCAGCACACTATCAACCTTTGGCAGAAGGTCCTTCTGATATTCCCACAGCTTTGTGTCCACAATCAGTTGCTCTTTGGTGAGATTCCCCTGTAGAGCAACTCTGACATGTACAATTCTGCTCACACCAGGCGGAACTCTCAATGTGTCTCCGTAATTCTTCAGCACTGAATGCACTGATGTCTGCACCACTTGCCTGGGGTTTATGATCATCTTGGTGGGGTTGTAAACATGTTTCCTGTAAGGTTCCCGGTAGATGTGTTCCAAAATGTTTACTCCTGGAACTATTTTCCATCGTGGGAAACTGAACCTGCCCTCATCATCAAAAACGGTTTTAGGGAAGAAACGATTCTGGATTATAAAGACTCCTACTGTGGGGTTTTGCCTTTGCAGGTCCTCCAGGAGAAGCTCCAGTGTAGCGTGCTGATAAGGCACAATTATTTCATCAATGTCGTTCAGCAGAAGATACTTGGATCTGTACATGTTTCTGTAGATACAGTCGTTCAGAGTAGTTAACTGCCCATAGTAATGTAGGTCACCTTTATGCTCTTCAAAGTTCCAGCCTTTGGAGGGATTGAGGAACTGATCTATTGGCCATTGGTGGATTTCAAGTGTACCCTCCTCCCTGTAGTACTGCAGAACCTTATCGAGGTCTGGGCCACAGCTGGTGTTATAGATGACCACCTTCTGTATGCCCAGGAGCTTGTACACTTCTATGGTCTGCACAAACTGCAGTACATTGTTATAAGTTCCAAAGAGGTTGGAGATGCAGACAGTGAAATTGTGTTTGAAGTTGTGTTCATTTCTCTCTCTGTTTCGTATGGGAAGGAAGATCATGTCTGGAATGTCTGAGGTGTATGGAGAATTACTGATGGTGACATTTGTAGCATCACACTTTGGGTCAGTTTTACACAGCAGGTCTGTGGTCTGGTAAGGGAACCCAAAATGATCACTGTGTATGTCGACCTCTGCTGCTGTAACAAAATATCCATGTTGAGCACAACCAATGATACAATACAGTCTTCTGACATCATCCCTCCTAAATATGCTAATGATACGAATGGTTCCATTAATCCTATGATCTTTGTAGGCAGAGACCAGGAAATGTTTTGTCTCCTTAATCGGCGTTATATTTTGTTCAGTCAAGTTCTTTGCAGACTGATTACTCAGATCAGCTGTTGGATGTAAAATATTTCCCCATAAATGTGGATATATAGTCAGATTTCGCCCTAAGGCTATGTTATGGATTATCCACATCACTGCAAAAAGTATTAATGACAAAAAAAAATATTTTGTAAAACACGTTTTCTCCATGAAGATGAAATTGGCTGTTCAGTATATCTGGAGAAGGAAAACACATAAAATTATAAATGCATAATATCTTAACTGCTCATACCCATTATAGGCTAATTTAACATGTCTGGAAGTTTCAAGAGCACAGAAGTAACATCTATTAATATGCTGAGCGAAATACACTGAGATCATCATTCTTCATAATGTTAATAATACCAGTGGTCCCATTTACCCTGTGAACGTGATCTTGCCGCACCCTTTTGTGTCCTGGGGCAAAGGTGTTGTGAAATGTGCTGTATAAAACTAAACTGAATTTTATACAGCAGGTTAGACTACCGTAATGCTCCATTTTAAGGGAGCACACATCAGACATTAAACACCTTATGACATATTCACAATAGAGCAGCTAGAATCGTTGCTATGATGTAACGATTGAAATAAAACTTTGTCGTAAAGCATTTAGTGATGGTGCCCCTATATTATGGAACAGTCTGCTAGTTCATGCGAGAGATGCTGAGTCCGTCTCCCTCTTACTGAAGACTTAATACTTTAGTCCATGTTCACCTTTCATTTTGCATCCTCTGTTCTTTTCACAACTTTTTTCGTCTACTTACATCATCCCATCCCTATTTTTGACCAGTAGACTTCTGCAGAAGACAAATTTTCATTTTTGAATGCGGGAGCGGGTGGGAAGTGATTGACATATCAGCAACAGCGAGCTGGTGATAATGACGTCATACGTTGGTGATAATAATGCAGCTAGTAATCATTTTTTTTACTGATGCATGCATGTGCATGAACGCGCGCATGCGCTCACACACACACACACACACAGACCAGTTGACGGATACAGCAAGAATCTGCAGCCCAAAGTCTGTTTAAAATCCGTCCAACGGAAGCTGAAACTAGCCCAATATTTGAGATCCCAGTATACTGTATCTCAAAGGAATAAAACAGCATTTTGCATGCTGGTCACGTTCAAATGTTCAATTCAAATTTTAAAACCAGTTAAACACAGTGACGTCACACAGACGGACCCACTCTCTTTTCCTACGGTTGCTAACTTTAGTCAGTTTGCTGGAGTGAGATTTTCAATTCGTGACAAGTCTGCACACGCATTCACATCTATGTAACAGTTTTATTACCTTGTAAATAGTATGTGTGGTTTTCAAACTACCCCAAGGCTTCTGATGTAGCTAATGTTAGGTTTATAATGGAATAAAACAGTTTATAAGCCATAAGATTATTTGCGTGAGAGTCTAAAAGTGGGAGTGTCACGCCTGATGCGTGAGATCTGGCAACCCTGCTTTCCGTGCGCGTCTCTCTGACTTTCGGTGCCTATCGATCAGAGGAGGAGATTTCTGGTCCAGAAAGTATAAATCCAGTCCAGGATTTTGTTTCCACCAACCAGTTGAGTACTCTGAGACTTGTGACTCTTATGACATCTCCACCTCTGCTAGGCATTCATAACAATTTATTTACTTTTCCCATTACAGTCCGCTGCCGCTGCACATTATGAAAGCAGCCCAAAAACCCGCAACTTTACCCGTAACTGCGTTTCAAAAACAGCTTAAATGGGCGGGAAAACCGCGGACCTGGCAACACACACACACTGGCTGAGCTGTCAGAACACTCATGCTACTGGGTGGAGGTGGGGTGGGTGGTGTAAAATTAAACAAATAAAAACAACAGTGGCTGTCCTTTAGTCAGTTCAATTGTGTTTCTATAGGCATTGTAGCATAAACAAGTCAGTCCCTTCAGTGGGCTGTTTCAGAGTCATTGGGGTCTGTAAAATGCATTACGGTAACAAAACAACAATGCATTGGCATTGAAAGGAAAACGTACTTTTAAATATTTAAGTATTTAAAAAATACAATACTCCAGTACACAAGTAAAAATTAGACTAGACAGACAAGTGCACTTGTATTGCATTAATACTTGACCAGGAGTATCTATACTTTGACTCAAGTAATGGAGTTATGTCCACGTCTGTAAATAAACCAAACACTCCTACAAATTAAAAAAGAAGGGAAAACAATAGTTTATGACTCAACCGAGGCACATTTTGTATAACTCGATGCCTTGGCTTAAATGCAATCAACACAATCTCTTCCTTTGTCATTACAGCTTAAAAAATAAAATAACACCCTCTTTGCAAGCCGACACAGGCGGAATGCCACTGCGTAGCACATATGCTCAGTAAGTTTAGGTGTTAGAGAGCGGCACGGGGATGATACCTATCCCCATCTACCCCTGCAAAGGTACGCGAAAAGCGTCCCCACCCTGTCCCTGCATTCACCCGCACAACAACAGTGCAATGTGAAATTAAATTACTCTCCCAGCACTTCGTACATTTAGGGGTATCAATTGTCCATTGACGTTAACTAAATAAAATGTCTTATTTTGAATAAGTGTTATGCGGTGGCAGTGAAATAAATATTTAATTTTCATTTTTTACGTGTTTGACAGCGGTGCGCATTGTAGCGCGAATCTGTATTCTCGTCTATTATTATTATCAAATATTAATGTACCGCTGCACAGCCCAGACCACATTGCTACCAGGTGGTGTTGGGGTAAGAACAAATAATTTAACAGAACAAAAGGACAAAGTAATATAGTACATATAAGAATATGCGTATACCAGCAATTACTGTTACCACGGTGTTACCATACATTTTATTCATCTCCATTCCCACTGCGGTAATATTTTCATTTTTTCCCCATTTGCATGGATTGTCCAACTTTCCCCATTCCCGCGCAGCTCCCTTTATTTATAAGGTTTTCCAGATGAGGCAGGAAGCCTTGTTACTATCAGAGCTGCCGTAAGACAAAGCCCAGTGGTATCAGTATTAGCATCAAGCCATGAAGCGTTTATTTGGTCTTTGAGTTTCTCTAAAATAAAACATGAAGCAACTTACTTGAGCTCTGGGATGAATCCAAATAACTGAATTATTCCCTACAACGTTCTTAGATCAGCAGTTACATCGGCACGGTCATATGCAATAATTCCCTTCCTTACAAACACCGCTGAATCACCAGTGAGTCTGCCTTACAGGTAAGACTTGCCCTTAATATGGGCAGTTATACTTCACGGGAAAAACCCGCTACCTGCCTGGTCCTAAAGCCCTACCCACTCCACACAGTTACAGTCAGCTCAAGAATTATTGGCTCACTTTATAGTCATATTAGCTCATTTTTATAAAATAAACAATGCACAAAATGATTTTGTTATGACCTGCGCGTCCAGTCCTCGTGTGTGCGACGCCCCCCTGATCATCCACGTGTACTTCCCAGATTGTGCCCAGCTGTTTCCTGTTGATTTCGGCTTTGTCTTGTGTATATCGGTCTGCGTCTGAGGCAGTTCCCCAGATCGGTCATTAATGTTTACGACGTTGTCCACCGTGTCCTTGTACCTGTGCCTACAATAAACCCCGTTTGCTGGACTTATGTGGTTCCGTGATCTGTTTCCCTCGCTCGCTGCTCGCGCGCCTGGAGAGTGGAGGTAACAGGTTTCATTGTTTGGAGAAGTTATATACTTTTTTTGGACAATTTTTATCAAACGGAATGTTTTTGAGAAATACAATTATTTGTTCAAACTATAGGGTTCAAAAGTCAGGTTAAGTCAAACTTTATTGTCATTTACACAGAATTTATTTACATTTCACTCGTTTACCTGACCCTTTAATCTAAAGGAGGACGGTCATACCCTGTCTAGCCTATCCTTCTGTTTCCTTCGTTGTGCTCCCTTGTTAGTCCTTGTTATAAGTGCTTCCCAGTCCTGTGCTCCCCAGTCCCGACGTTAATGTTATCATTCCTGTGAGCCCTTGCCTTTCTTTCCAGTTTGCAGTCACCCGTGATCCTGTTTGTTTCTAATCCTTGTTTTGTTTTTCCTTTAAATAAACCCATTTGTTTCACCCTGACTCCTGCATCCTGCATCTCGCCATTCACAACATGCACTCTGGCATTTCAAAAGATCTATAAGGATGGTCGAATGACCTTTTGTCATTTCAAAAGGTATACAATGAAACAAAACAGGGTTTGTCTAAAGCTTTCTGTCCTCCTAATAATGCAATGCAATTTTATTTATATAGCGCATTATCACAACATTACATTGTCTCAATGCGCTTTACATTTCTGCCACGTAAAGACCCCCCAGTGAGTAAGCCAAAGGCAACGGTGGCAAGGAAAAACTCCCTAAGAGGAAGAAACCTTGGGAGGAACCAGACCCAAAGGGGGGGCCCATCCTCCAGGGGTCGGCAGAAGAGTCAAACAAAACAAGATTATATAATTTAAGCTAATACAGGGGTTGAAATTTCAGTCTCGATGCAGGGGCAGACCGGTGCAGGCACGCGCTGCTTAATGCATGATGGCAAGATCAACAGTGGCACAGCAGCAGGGGAGGAAGGAGAGGCATCCGTGAGCCAAGGGCAGGCAGGCTGGAGGGTAGGTGCCGGAAGTGGAGGTAGTGGTCTTGCAGGCAGCAGAAGCATAAATTCAATAAACATTCATTCTTCTGTACTACTTGCCCCATGGAGGAGTCCGGAGCCTGTATCGGACCAGGGAATAACCCAGGATGGGGCGCCAACCCATTGCAGGGCTTGCACACCGTTGATATAAACCATATGCAGTTTATGGGTGTTTTTCAATATGCATACTTGACCATACTTGTCTTCTTGTGTACCTGTTTTACGTCATTTTCCATTGCCAAAGGCTAGTTAGAATATTCAAGAACAGAAGTATGGAGGACGGTGAAAATCCCTGGGGGTTGTCCTTGCCCCACCCCAAATGTCAAGGATACACCGGCTGAATCCTCGCCAAATGAGAACAATCCCATGATTCATTACACGCCAAGTTCATTCTTGGGAGGCAATTTAGCAACACCTCTCTTACTGAGACCACAAGTGCAATCTTTGCCTTCTTGGTATTGAGAAACACCCCAGCAGTGTGGTATGGCTTTTACTCCGTAGCTGACAGGAAGGCTCTGCAATGAGTGATGAAAACTGCCCAGCACATCACCGGCATCCTGCTGCCGGCCATCGCTGACCTGCAGTGTCTGCAACAGGCTCACAGCATCATTGAAGATGCCTCGCACACCAACCATAGACTGTTTACCAGGGCAATAAAGGAGCCTTACAGTAGGTCCCACACCAGCAGGTTTGGGAACAGCTTCTTTGATGACACTACCACCATTTTGAACTCCCAATCATTACTCAGTAACTGACCTTTCTAAAAATCTATAACCTTTGGCTGCACTTTATATATTTTTCACCTGTTTACATATATCTATTTATACATAAAATATTTTGTATATGAGTCAGTCCATACCAAATCAACCAGGGGCTCCATGGGCATCATTCCTGATTTTGATGAAAACTTTTAAAAGTTTTATTGAAAAATTCTGATGCAGTCCAAAGTTATGGATGGAAAGAGCAGGGACAAGTATGCCAGGAGAGAAATTTTTAACTCTCTAGCATGCTTAGAAGTGAAGATGTGGTCTCCTGAAAACCCTTACAAATTATATGCGTGATTCGTGAGTGCAAAAAAGGGGCGTGGCACCCAAATTTGAAAGGGCCATAACTTTGAACTGCATCAGAATTTGTCTATAAAACTTGGGGAATTTTCAGTGTTCTCTATAATATCAAAATACCAAATTTTCATCAAAATCAGGAATGATGCCCATGGAACTTTTCTGGACATTGGTTCATTTGCCATGGACCGACCCATATCATGTATCTCACATATCTATACAAACTGATCAGTATTCTATGTATTTAGAATCTTGTAAATACTACCTGTAAATTCAAATTCCGTAAAAAAAATACATATATACAAACACAATTCTCATTTGTATGCTGCCTTATTGTACCTTAGAAGTGCACTTTAATGTACCATTTGCACCCAGTGCCTATTGCACTTAATATACCATTTGCATCCAGTGTCTATTGCACTTAATGTACCATTTGCATCCAGTGTCTATTGCACTTAATGTACCATTTGCATCCAGTGTCTATTGCACTTAATGTACCATTTGCATCCAGTGTCTATTGCACTTAATGTACCACTTGCACCCACTGTCTATTGCTCTTTACTATTTGCACTTTCTGGTTTAATGCTAAACTGCATTTCATTGTAGGCTACCTGTACAACGACAAAGTTGAATCTAATATAATATATATTTTTTGGTCTAGGCCTCAAGGGACAGTGTTGCTGCCTTTCACCACTTCCTGTGTCCCCTGAGTATAAGTTTGAGTTTGCATGGGCCAATCAACAGTTCCGCAGCCCCACCCAGCCAGGTCACACCCTGCCTCACATGATGATTACGGTGAACACACCTGCCTCCAGGCCCCCAGGAACAGTAACTTATAATTAGCGCCAATAACGACCTCGGCATAGAAAAAGGTGTTGATCCTGCTCTTTGCTGAACTTGCCTTGCTGTGCTTTGAAGTGGACTTCTGCCATTTCCACAACCTGAATTTCTCGTCTGTCACCTGTGTAGTTTGTCATCCACAACAAGTGTGACAGACATCCAGATAAATGACAGAGTTTTCGTATGTAACGTCCAGTACGCAGGGAGGAACAGTGGTGTTGTGCTTAGCACACATGTTCTCCCCATATTATCATGGGGTTTCCCCCACAGTCCAAAAACATACTCAGGTGAATTGGAATTGCTAAGTTGTACGTAGGTGTATATGTGTGTGTGTGTGTGTGTGTGTGTGTGTGTGTGTGTGTGTGTGTGTCTGGTTGTCAGTGAGCCCTGTGATGGGTTGGCAAATTCTGAGTCATTCCCTGCCTTGTGCCAATTCTTTCCAGTATAGTAGGGGTGGTAAGATTTCCCAATTTGCATTTACTGTTGCACCAGCAGAAAAGTTCACAATGCATTGCCCCTCTTAAAAAAGTTACAATTTGGAATTAGCTCAGGGTGCATCATTTCTAACATCTTTGCCAACAATCTACACGACACGTGCATTCCACAACAAACATAAACAGTTCTGAAATTTACAATTAAAATAAATACACGCGCACACATTCATTTAGACTATTTACAGACGTGCAATTTCTGGACTGTTGCTAATCAGACCCACGGCAATTTGGCAGCCAATCGTGTAAAGCGGTTCGGATCTATGAAAGCCCATTTCCGCCAATGTGATGAAAAAAAATAACATCCCCATAGGTCATTATAATGGGAAACCTTCTCCAAATAATGACTTTGTATCTCAAAATAACGAGAAACTTGAAATAATGACTTATTAGCACCGCATTGGCCCAACTAATAAAAAAATTACCCCCCCAAAAAAAAAAAAACACACAATTGTTTCAACAACTGTTTTTTGGAAAAAAAACTACATTTTATAAAGAAAAAAACTTCATTTTATAAGAACATATAAGAAGTTAAACCGTATCGATGTTAAAAAGCAACCACAGGCAATCGCATTGCAATTGGTGTATTAAACAGCAGACATACCAATCAACATGTATTATTTAGGGATGGGCGGGGATAGATAATCAATACACAAGCCTAGAGGGTGCAGAATGTTCTTGATGCAGCAGAAAAACGTTCTTTTCATTATGTTACTATACACATACTACGCCAGATAGCGTAAATTATCAGTCTGCTAGATAAGGAAGCTGCATACTTCAAATGCAGTCGACGGGATAGACGTTGTTTTCGCAATGCGATGTCGTTTGAGCAGTGATCCCACCCACTGCCCATGATTGGCTGACGTAATATTACGTCGCAGGGTTGGTCAGCAGGACTACAGTACGTTATACAGTTACCGGCATGTTTTCCACTGCACCGCGTGTGTCTTTAGGTAGCGTAAATGAATATGTGAATTTGTGTATTTTGTTTAAGTGTAAATACTGTGTAATGTTTCCGGTTTAATGCATGTGTTGCATTAACGTGTAGCCGTGAGTATTCTGTAAATTGTAGGTTTCCACTTTACACCGATAGTGGGTATTTCATGATTCTACGTCATTATGAGAATTTTTCACATTATAATGACTTAAGGGGTCTTATTTTTTTCCATCCAATTGGCAGAAACGGGCTTCCATAGGGATCACTGCTCATGTAACGCAGTGTTAATTTCGTTGACAAAAAATTTTCGTCATACTTATCGTCAACGACCTTTATTTTCCGACTAAAACGAGACGATAGCTAAATAAAAATTATTTCGCGAGGCCTAAGACTATGACGAAGTGTACTGACAATTTCGTCAACGAATAAAAACTAGATGAAAATGTTTGCCAGACACGAGATCCAATCAGACCTAATGTAGTTCGCATACAGGGGTATTCTACTAAAATTTAAATAACAAATACTATTACTTTATACAGTTGTTAAAAAGCGGAAACTTCAACAAACATGAAATCACCAATAAACTACATCTACAAATATTTATTTTAACATTTCTATTTTAATATTCAGAGAGAGCAGGCCTGGTGGCATTAAAGTATACGCACTTTTTCTCTGAAGTGATTTTATTTTTGCACTAATGGCACTACTGATTTTACAGTACTCAGTTTCCGAGTAAATAAACATATGTTTGTGTTTCAAATAAGAGTAAAATCTGTGTATTTGTGTACTGCACAGTCAGACCTTAATACCATTCCTTAACATGTTTCATTTTATCTTGGTGAACATTTTAGTCGACTAAATCAACTGTAGTTTTACTCGACTGTAATCTTATGATATTTAGTCAACTAAAACTAGACTAAAACTAAAATAATTTAGATGACTAAATTATGACTAAATCTAAATCACATTTTAGTCAAAAGACTATGATTAAAACTGAATGAAAATTTGCTGCCAAAATTAACACTGATGCAACGTAGTATTGCTAAAACAGCGACGATTCCATCAACTACATTTGAAGTACAGTACACAGCTATTTTAAGCCAGTACTAAATGCAGATGCATTTCCTCTTTGCTGAGCTACGAAAGGCACGTACTGTAGTAGGCGCTCGCCTGTGGGGAAGTAGTACCTTCCTATGACCACAAGGTGGAGCACTTGCATTCTTTCTACAGATCCGTGTAATTATGTTTAACTTGAATTAAAAATAACAATACAGATAACTCCTGGAGTCATACTTCATTTCACCACCAGGTCATTTACTTAATTAACTTAATTTATTGAATAATTTTATGAGGTACTGATAAGCTAATCATGGTATGTCAGTGGTCGGATCAACAAGTAGTGGGTATATTGCATGGACACAACAAATGCTGTGGTGAATTTCAGAGAGGTCTTGATATTTCTAAGCTAACACACTCTGACCAATTCCCGTGCGCTGAGCCACTTCGTTAGACTTGGTACACCAATACTGATGGTGCGCTGAAGAGACTGATCACATCCTCGTGGGAAGATGCTGGAGGCTCCTACAGGACTGCAGGGTCTGCAGAAGTGCCTATGATTTCTGACCACAGACTTGTTATTGCGACTCTGAAGTTTCAGCTTAAGTCCAGTAGGTTACACCTACTAGGAAAATAAGGCTGGACGAGGCCAGACTCCAAGATCAGGCTTTATAATGATAGTGCAGGCGGTTTGAGCGATGAACTTGCGGACTTGGGTACGAGTGCTCGTCCTAACGTGATGTGGGAGACCTTCTGTGACAAAATTGTGCAGGTTGCTGAGGGTTTGTGGGTGTTTCCAGAAGGTGCTTCATCTAGCAGGGTGCCCTGGATATTATCGAGAGGAGCCACAGCAGACAGTTTGATGGCAACTGCAGTCTGTACCGGGAACTGAGGAGGACGTCTGTGAGGGCAGATAAGGGGCGTTTGTTAGACGAATCTGTGAGCAGGTGACACGCCATCTGTGGTCTAGTGACCTACATCCTGCTTACAGAGGAATCGAAGCATTACACACATCCATATATGTTTCTCAGGGAGCCGCAGTCAGGATGGGTGATGGAGCGGTGGGTGATGGAGCGGTGGGTGATAGAGTGGTGGGTGACGGAGCGGTGGGTGATGGAGCAGTGGGTGATGGAGCGGTGGGTGATGGAGCGGTGGGTGATGGAGCGGTGGGTGATAGAGTGGTGGGTGACGGAGCGGTGGGTGATGGAGCAGTGGGTGATGGAGCGGTGGGTGATAGAGTGGTGGGTGATGGAGCGGTGGGTGACGGAGCGGTGGGTGATGGAGCGGTGGGTGACGGAGCGGTGGGTGATGGAGCAGTGGGTGATGGAGCGGTGGGTGATAGAGTGGTGGGTGATGGAGCGGTGGGTGACGGAGCGGTGGGTGATGGAGCGGTGGGTGACGGAGCGGTGGGTGATGGAGCGGTGGGTGATAGAGTGGTGGGTGACGGAGCGGTGGGTGACGGAGCGGTGGGTGATGGAGCGGTGGGTGACGGAGCGGTGGGTGATGGAGCGGTGGGTGATAGAGTGGTGGGTGATGGAGTGGTGGGTGACGGAGCGGTGGGTGATGGAGCGGTTCTTATGGATGACACTGCAGTTGTGACCCGCTGGACTGGCTACTTTGGGCACTTGTTTAAAGCTAATCCTCTGACAAGGATGTTGGACATCTCTGGGTTCACGTTTGGGAGTCGGGCGTCATCCCAACTGACTGGGAAATGGTCCTTGTTGTTCCTAACAAAGGGAAGGGTCACCGCCTGGATTGCAGAAACTACAGGGGGATCTACTATGTTTGTCTACTGATGTGTCGATACATGTTCTGACCACCCGTGTCCTCTGCCTTCCTTCCCACATGTCTGGATGGTGCTTTTCCTGAAGCCGTAAATCATGTAACCGTGGCTGACAATGTGACTGTGAAGCCAAGACAAATGACATTTCGCACAGTGGCTCATGCCCACATTTTACAGCTTGAGAAGTATTTCCAGAAATGAGGAATCAAGCAGCAGGCAGCTGGAGGGGGATTAGGATTGAGAAAATGCATTAACCCAGTTTATTTTAACAGGTTTAATTCTGGCATTAGCCCCCCCCCCAATCTCCTGTTGTATTCTGTGACAGGTCCCTGCCACCCCTCCCCACTCCATCACTTCAGTCCCCTGACTGAACACTACAGTGCACAGACTCCCTATGACTATCATGCCCCATACCCACCCCCATCTTGTATTCTGGCCCTTGCCCCCACTAGATGATCTATTCGTTTGACCCCCCTGCACCCTCACCTCCCTCCCCTCCCCCTTCCTGCCTGATCATCTCAACCGATCATATGAGAAGAGAGCTGAGGAAGACTAAGGTGAGGAAGGCGGCTGGACCAGATGGCATCAGCTCCAGAGTCATCAAGGCCTGTGCAGACCAGCTGTGTGGGATGGTTCAACAGAACTTCAACCTCAGCGTGAGCCTTCAGAGAGCCTCGGTCCTGTGGAATACCTCCTGTCTTATGCCAGTACCAAAGACCGTGCACCAAAGGAGCTGAATGACTACGGACTGGTGACACTGACATCACAGCCAAAGAAAGGCTTATCCTGGCCTATTTCAGACCCTTGCTGAATTCTTCTATGGACCCTCTGCAGTTCGCCGATCAGCTGCGTATTGGTGTGGAAGACGCAGTCATTTCCATGCACAGATCCATGTCCCATGTGGAAAATCTAGGAAGCATTGTGAGAATTATGTTCTTTGATCTCTCCAGTGCTGTCAACACTATCCGACCATCACTGCTGAGGAAGAAAGATAAATAATATCTAAATATTAAATAGCTAAAATAATATGGACATAGTGGAATTTGTTGGTGCCTCTAAATTGCATTATGGTTGTTTAACCTTAATTAGTACCACAGCCTTCAAGCTTTTCATCAGCCATTCAGTCTATTTGAAGGGAAAGAAAATGCTACTGTGTCGTTTGGTATCATTGTGTCACCACACTGAACATGGACCAGAGAAAGCAGAGGAGAGAGCGATCTGAGGAGCTCAGGAAGAAGATTATAGATAACCATGTTAAAGGTAAAAGCTATAAGACCAGCAAGCTTCATGTTCCTGTGACCGCAGCTGCCAATATTATTAAAAAGTTTTCAAGGTTCATGGGACTGTAGCCACCTCCCAGGATGTGGACGCAAAAGGAAATGCAGCCCAGGTTGATTAAAAGGATAGTGGGGATGGTAGGAGAAGCCAAGGAAACCATTCAAGCTGAGCTCCAAGGTCCAGGTGCGTCACCTTCTGATCGCACCATCCGTCGCATTTTGAATAATAATGGGCTCCATGGAAGAAGATCCAGGAGGCTCCACTAATGACAGAAAAACATAGAAAAACCAGAGTGGAATTCGCCAAAATGCATGTTGACAAGCCCCAAAGTTTCTGGGAGAAAATGACAGAATGTCCTTTGGACTGATGAGACAAACCTGGAGCTTTTTGGTCAGTCACATGAGCTGCATGCTTACAGAAGACAAAATGAAACTTTAAAAGAAAAGACCACCATACCTACTGTGAAGCACGGAGGGGGCTCGCAGTTGGCCCGGTGGATGGAACAGTAGGCTAACTTCCGACATATAATTGCACGTAGGGCAGGGAAGCTACATGCCGCTGCAGAGGCGAGGTCTCTGTTGCGATGAGTTGGAAGTTCGAAAAGGGATGTTGGTGCGGAAAGTAGCAAGACCGCAGGGGGCTGAAGGGAACTGACCAGCAGAGACAGTGGTACCTGCAAGTATGGTAGCTCCTGTACAGTATTGGCTACATAATACCATGACTGGGAGGCACTTGGGGAGTGCAGAAGGTCCAAGATAAAGTTCGGGACTGTTTCTCGAGGCTGGGGTGGCTGGGGGACATTAGGCGTTGATGTATGGAGTGTGCATCGCTGACGGCGGTGGGGGCCCCACAGGTGCCGTGGTGTCTGCAGGGCCGTATGAGAGAGCAGCCCTGGATATTTCAGGACCCATTCCAGAGACGGAGAGGGGGAATAAGTATGTCCCAGCAAAGTGGACAGAAAGCTATTTTTTGGAGAATCGGGAAGCAATTAAGGTAGCGCGAGTAGTAACAGAAGAGTGGGTGTGTAGGTACGGTATGCTGAGCAGTGTACACTGATCAAGGCAGGAACTTCGAGTCTCAGGTTTTCCAAGGCATTCATAAGACACAGACACGGGAACATTTCAATCACACCCTGCTGGAAATGCTTTCATTGTTTGTGGAACGGAATCAGTCAGACTGGGATGCGCTGTTGCCGTATGGTAACATGCACGCAAGTACATGGGATTATCCGTAGACAGCGTTGTTTGCAGGTGAAATGGTGCCCCCTATTGATATTATACTGAATCTTGATCACTGGGATAAGTTCAGACCGGTGTCAGAACATGTGGCAGGCGTGTCCCAAACGTGTCCCTGTCCCACTTCAGTGGACCGAACCTGTGTGTTTGCGACCCACTTCGACCATCCTTCATACATTCCCTGGGTAAAATTCCTGGGATGGCGTAGTCGGCTTTTCACTGTGCTCAGGGTCTTTCAGCTGCTCGACCGCACTGGCATGGCAAAGGTCGTGTTCAATCTATGAGCCACTGCAGAAAACGCAAGGGAAGACGCTAGGGGGGGGTCCTAGCACTGTCAAGGTCACGGTGAAGAAAACAATGGAGGACAGATAAGACATTCAACACTTTTGTATGAATTCAGAAGGCATCAGTTCAACATGATAAATCAACAATATTCTTACAGCAGAGAGCTGGAAAAAACCTGTGAAAAGGAGAGGCAGCGATTCACATTGACTTCTCTGAAAACCATGCATGCAAATACAACTCAGAGATTTAAGTCACATGCTTCGGCAACTTCCACCAACAAACTACTCTGCACATTGGTCTTTTGTACACAAAGGTGGCGAAAAGAGCTCATTTGCTTTAGCACAGTGTCACCCTCCAAACACAAAAGCCCCCCAGCTCTCTGGGAACAAGCAAACCCAGTGCTGGATTATCTACAAGCCACAAATCCACAAGTGTCTGCTCTACACTTTTCTTCTTTTCTCGCCCAGAGCTTGCAAGACGAGGTTTTCGGTTTTTGGAGGGACCTTGAAAAGAACAGCGGACAAGCTTGTAACCAATGGCCTTGATATACCCAGGAAACCGGTCCCCATATGGGAAAACTCTGTTTTATAAAAATCAGTGACTGCTATGAAAAAACTGAAAATGCAAAAAACTCTTGTATTTTGCTTGATCACTTGTGGTTATGGTTAGGGCAGGGTGGAGGTTAAGGTTTTATAGTTAGCGTTAGCATTTTTCCCACAAAAGTGAATGAACAGGCCCCATAAGGACAGGTATACCCTACATGTGTGAGCGTGTGTGTGTGTGTGTGTGCGTGTGTGTGTGTGTGTGTGTGTGCGTGTGTGTGTGCGTGCACACATGCCCCCTGAAATGGGTTGGTGCCCCATCATGATTTGGTCCCTGCCTCACACCCATAGTTTGAACTCAAGATGGCGTTTTACTACCGTCTGCCATTCACAGGTACAACATACTCAAGCTGTCCACCATGATGGTCACCCACCTACACCACACAAGGTGGGCACACGCACACCACTATTTACAATTAACACTGACACTAACAGTAACCTGACAATACAATACAGTACAACCCAGGACCGTTACACAGCCTATATACACTATTTACATTGCTGGTACCGGCCCCGACGGATCCGGTCAGCGCTACAATATATTTCTGGATCTTGCATCAAGTCAGGCCTACATTTATCTCCAGAATTAAACGTTTCTAATTTTAGATGAAAGCTAAAATCAATAGACCACACAGAGACAGTTTGTCCATATCACCTCATCAGAGTGAACCAACCCGTCACGTCAGTTACCACGCCGTGATGGGGTCACTTTATTAAAAAATACGATGGAAAGGTGGTGAAATGCTCCATAAATTAATGTTGAATAACAGTGTTGTTTTGTGGAACAATCATATAAATGTAACTTTATTTGAAAGTCTGAAGTGAATTAGTAGACTTTGTACAATGAGACAAATAACGTGTCAAATTCATATTTCGAGATTAATGATATAAAAATGAAAAACAAAAAACTGATTACATGGGTGGATTCCCAAAAAAAAGACATTTTACTAGTAGGAAAACATTAGATTTTTAAAATTAATTTCATGCATTACTACTCGAATGCTGTACATTTTGTCCGTGATGGGTGGAGGATGGTACAAGAATGTCTGAATAAAAAATGATAATATTAATAAGGTGTTATCTCCTAAGACATCCTTAATTATCCTGGTATCAAGATGTTGTGTACATGCATGGATGCTGCATTGTAGGTTGCTTGTGATGTCAGTTTTCTACTCTCTTCTAGAAACAGGCAATGAAGAAAACCAGGGGGTGGAGACCTGCTTGTTAACAAGACCAATTTTGATTGGCTGAGAGACACTGAGGTTGGAGATAAAAGCCTGGCCGCTCCTGCCCCTGACAGAGAGTCAAACCTCTGTTGTTGTTGTTGTTGTTGTTGTTGTTGTTGTTGTTGTTGTTGTTGTTGTTGTTGTTGTTGTTGTTGTTGTTGTTGGTGGTTGAGGTTATTTGGCCTGGTTTAGAGTGGGGTGTGCTATAAGCAATGTTTATTTCCTCTTTCTTTCTTTGTTGTAATTAACCCCTTTTGGGAGCCTGGTAGGGAGGTGGGTGCCATTTTTGTTTGAGTGTGCTTTTCTCCTGTTTTTGGTTAGTTTGGGAGTGAGGGCGATTTCTGTTAACTTGTTTATTTGTTTTGTGTTTTGAGGTAATGTAGTTCCACTCTGAATAGCTAGTCTTGGTTGGTTTGTTATTTTGGCTAGTTTTGGCCCGCTTAGTTGTGCAGGATTATTGTTTGGTAAAGTACCTACAATCGATTTTTTTTACTTCAAAAGAAGCTCTAATATCTGCATTCCTCGTTTTTGTCAGAAGAACAGACATTTTCAGCAGTTAACGTTGAAAACCGTCAGACCCCGTGATCCATTTTGATATAGTACAGTTCCGCCTCCCTGGTCATTACGTTTCATTTCCACATTGGTGATGTGTCGTAGTACGACATTACAAAACAACTAGCATTTACTCCGATGAAAAAGATCGTTTGAATAGGTTTGGGTAGGGGAGGGGGGAATAGACACATTAAGCCAACATTGGGAATTTCAAGCCCCCTACGACCCTGGCTCTGGTTATCCCTGAACCTTAAGTAACTCACTGCTCGCACATCTGTTACTTACTAATGCAGTTGCCTTTTTTTCCCCGAAGCGCTTCGAGAAAGTGTTTTTATACCGTACATCCCGTGTTAGTAATAATTATAAATCTTCAAGAATTCTACTGATATGCAAGTAATCGAATGTCTGAAGGTGTGTATCACTGTTTATTACTTATATCCCAACACCGCCGAGCGAATTTTTATTTAGTCTTAGTCCTGCGTACAGTTATATTTGCGTAACTGTTCACAGATGCTAAATGCGCCCTTCATCAGAAATGGCATTCCCACTGAAAGTATGTTTTCGCCTGATGGTTTACACAGCCGTACCAGTGTATGATGGTCATTCTAGCTGGATTATCTTTCTGTATAAAATGCTGTGTCCCGTTTTGATCATCAGGACGCGGGCAAAAAATTAGATCGTTGCCAGACGGGGGTAAATATTGGTGACAGTTATATGTTAGATACCTTATTTGTTTACGTCTCTGTAGTATATTCTGTGGTTCTTGAGCTTTCGATAATACTTTTGTGTTTTAATATTTATAATTCGGATAACGTTTTCAAAGTGAAAGAGAAAGTAAATCTGTCCCAATTTATCAATATCCACCTCTTAAAAGTAACAACCGTATGTCCGATGGATCAAATCAAACGAAACTAAAATTATTTATCAAATGCAACAGTTAAAAAACGAGGCTGAAGTTTCTTATTCGGCAGTTTCTTATTTGCAAGGTCTGTGCCGCATTAAATAGATGTAATTCATTTATAGTTCTTAAAATGACATGCATTATTTCTGCAACACTATATGGTGTAAAAACTCTAGTCAAAAGAACGGGTACTAATGGGAACAAGTGCCAGTTTCAGACGGGATAAAAAAAATACAATAAAAAAATTTCTACCTCGGGATATAAGTTGTATCAGATGGTATTTAGCTTTCTAACAGATGTTTTGACATTGACAAAATAAATTGCTGTAAATATAACAGAGCATGTATTGTTTTTCGATGGGTCATAATGGAAAAAATACCAGTTTCAAAGGACATTATTTTAGCTACCCTACAGCAAAATATCTTCTAACTTATTTTACGTGTGATAGTTGATGTAGCGCATGGTATTTAGCTTTTTAACAGACGTATGACATCGGCGAAATAAATTAATTGCTGTCAGCACAATAGAACATGCATTACGTCTCTCGTGCGATTAAAATTATTTCCCCGAGTGTATACATCAACTTCAACTCCCACAATTCTTAGCGAACAATCCCGTTACCTCACGCAGCTGAGCTTGTCTTTTTTATTTATGGAATTGCGCATACGGGCATGGCATATCACAGTCATGAAGCTTCATACAAATACAAGTAGCACGAGTGTTTAAAGAAGTAGTATGAAAAAAAGACAAAAAGAACAAATAATTTAAGTAAACTTGAAAAGCCTTACCAAAGTTACCAAGTTTTTTGTTGTGCCGAAGCTTTATATTTGTCAATGCAGAAGAGTAAGGACAAAGATTAGAATGTATAAAAGACATAAATAACGGTATCTTTCTGGAATATTTTCTTTTATGAATATAGAAACTCTACCCAATATTATCAAGAGATTAACTAGAAAACGCTAATCTCTGTTGGATTTCAATATTGGATTTAATCGAAATTAGTAAAATATAACACAGTTGAATAGGGATTTCTTTTCCAATTCTTCTCTTTAAATTGAAAAAAGTACAAAACCACATTAAAAATAAATGCTCAACGGACTTGGTATAATGTTTACAAAATACACAGGCATCACTAACATCAATAAACTTAGACAGAGTACCAGTACTTGGATATCAGCTGTGTGTTATACAGCATTTCCGTAACTTTGTTGTTAAGCAGATATTTATAAGCCCAGATTGAACACCAATTCCTATTTGGGTAAACGATCCATCTATACATTACCGCAGAACAGGTATTACGAACCAATAATTGTCTTATAAAATTGTTAGTACATTTTTTTATCCAAAATATTAATCCACTGAATAGATAATACAATTCTGTCATTGCTAAATTCTTTTACTCCACCAGAATTACATTTAATTAACAAAAGAAGGCCTTCTGGAATAGCACCACACAACTTTTGATATTCATTTGTTGTACAAATATTGCCAAATCTAGAACAAAACTCTAAATAGTGTAGCGCAGCGGTACCGGTGGGCAGCACGGCATGTTGGACTGATGCCAGATTTGTAAATAGTTCCAGTAATTACTGATGTTGTTATAAATGTATTGTGTGCTATGTCATGTAGTGACTAGTGATCATCGTTGTATGTAGTGTCTGTGTATGTATGTGTATGTGTTTGCACTGGCGCTGCCCACGGTGCTTGTCACCCCACTTACTCCTAATACACACGGTGGGCAGTGCGAGTGTGTTGGTTGAAGTGGTACAGGTGTAATAAACTCCACCTGGTGATTGTACCATGAAGTGACTCTGCTGGCTAATTATTGCAAGCATGGTTCACTGACCCATTACAATGGTGTCAGAAGTGGAATTGGAATCATCACATTCATTATTGGAATCATCTCAAATATTTTGAGAAAGGTTTACAGCGGCCATGGTAGGGAGCGCCTGAAGAGCATATGAAGACCCCGGGAACCGAGCAGCGTGCCTTCCCGGGGAAACCTGATGGTGCCAGCGCAACCCACCCACTCCGCCTGCCAGCAGAGTGAGCAGAAGCAAGTGCGCTGACACAAGAGAGCGCAAGACCTGCGGAGAAGCTCCTGCACTATGGAGGGAAGACGCCCCTGGACACTTACCTGGTCCAAGTGTGCCCAGCCACCTGGCACAATGGCCGGAGCGAAGAAGAGATGGCGGTGCACCTAGCCTTGATGCTGGAGGGGGATGCACTCCAGGCTCTCCTGAGCTTGGCCCCCGGTGAGCAGCAAAATGTCGCTGCCCTGGAGGTGGTGCTGGGGCTGCGGTTCGGCCAGCAGCGGTCCGTGGAGGCAGAGAGGACTGAGCTCGCGAACCGGTGAAGGCGGGATGGAGAGACCCTGGGGGCATTTGCTGTGAACCTCCACATCCTCATATGGAGGAGTTACCCGGACTTCCCGGTTCCGCACAGGAAGAGCTGGCATGGCAAGCCTTTATTCAGACACTAACACTGAGGCATCTGCGCCAGCACATCCAATTGTAGATGCCGGCCATGCTCACTGAGGCCCTAGCGAAGGCAGAAAGGGCTGTGGAAATCCTGTCCCTGTCAGCAACATCAAGCCGCAGAAGCTGCATCTGTGTGCCCGAGGGCTGAGACAGCAAGGAGGACCAGCGCATGCATGCGACCTTTGCAGAGTCACGGTGGAGACCCCGCCCCCCAGCAGCTGCCCCCTGTTACCACTGCGGAGAGCTTGGGCACTTTCTTTATGACTGCCCTGCCCCAGCACCACGCTCTCACCCCGAACAACAACAGGAAAACACCAGGCAGTCTAAGCCCAACAACTGCACCTAGAGTGGGCCGGCTTGGCAAGGTTATGGGTCTGTACCTTAACTGCCTGGTAGCATAAACACCCTGCCGAGCCTTGGCAGACACAGGATCCATTTTGTGCTACCTGGTACCAGTGAAGCTGCGCCAACTGGCTATCCAAACAACTGACGTGCAGTTGACCTAACTGACGTGTCAGGAACCTAAGGATTGTGTTCTCTGCGATCTGGTAGGCAGGGTTACGTCTAAAGTACTCCCTTCCCCAGCGCTGAACGTGCTACCTGGGCCATGTCGTCAGTGGGGAAGGTCCGAAAAGAGGGCAGTGGTGCGAGGCCTACCCCATGTAACGGGAAAGAGGTACATCATTTCCTGACTCTTTGTTAAAGACTGCGCCAGCATTGTGAAACCGCTGCACTGTCTTACAGAGAAGGGAAGTGGTTTTGTGTAGACTGATGCCTGTGCTGCAGCTTTCAACCAGCTTTGCGCAGCATTCGCCGATGCCCCTGTGCTGGCGTATCCAAGTACATGTCTCCCCTTCATCTTGGACACGGACGCTAGTAGCGTGGGACTAGGCGCTGTGCTGTCACAGGTGGGACCCAAAGGGGAGCACAGAGTTGCATACTTCAGCCGGACACTTGTACGGACACAGTTATCCAAAGATCCTATGAGCCGAACCACACTCACAGAATCATGCCACCATCAGGAAAGCCAAGATCAGTAAATCTGCAAGCACTAAACAGAGTAGGAGCAAGAACACACCCCTGGCAAATCTGAGAATCAACTGGGCAGAGTTGCACAGAAGCAACATCCATTAATAGGGTGAGCAAAATATGCTGAGATCATCATTCTTCATAATGCTAATATAGTCAAGGGAACTTTATAGACTATCCTATAGATTATACACATAATTCCAAGAAGTATTAATGACAAAAATAAACCTTTTCTTGAACAAATTTTGAACAAATCTTGAACAAAAATTACGAAATGCATTTTGTGGCTCCAAAAAATGTAGTTATTTAGTGGACAACATGCATTTTGTGATTGGAATGACCTTTTTACTCAGGTAATCAGATACATTCAGCCTTCTGTCCATGAAATGCAAGGTGCTATCAATTCTGTGCACGTCTTCATGTTTTTGTGGACAAAATGTAATTGCACTTTACCTTTCAATGAGCAAAATGACACATTGCTTGATTTTGTCATTAAATAATCCTTTTTGTGGCACAGAATGTATTTTGTTTCATGGGTTATTGCATTATCAGCATTTAGAGGAATAAGTATTTAGTGCACCCTATTAATCAATGTCACTTCTGTGCTCTTGAAACTGCCAAACATGTTCAATTTGCCTATAACTAGTATAAACAGTTAAGGTATTTATGCATTTATATATTTTTGTATCTCTCTCCAGGTTTCCAAACCAGCAGTTGCAACTTCATGGCGAAAATCTGTTCAAGAAAAGGTTTATTTTTGTTATTAATACTTCTTGGAATTATGTGTATAATCTATAGGATAGTCTATAAAGTTCCCTTAGGGGGGAATCTGACTATATTAGCATTATGAAGAATGATGATCTCAGCATATTTTGCTCACCCTATTAATGGGTGCTGCTTCTGTGCTCTTCCAGACATCTTAAATTAACCTATAATGGGTATGATCAGTTAAGATATTATGCATTTATAATTTTCTGTGTTTTCCTTCTCCAGATATACTGAACAGCCAATTTCATCTTCATGGAGAAAACGTGTTTTACAAAATATTTTTTTTTGTCATTAATACTTTTTGCAGTGATGTGGATAATCCATAACATAGCCTTAGGGCGAAATCTGACTATATATACACATTTATGGGGAAATATTTTACATCCAACAGCTGATCTGAGTAATCAGCATGTAAAGAACTTGACTGAGCAAAATATAACGCCGATTAAGGACACAAAGCATTTCCTGGTCTCTGCCTACAAAGATCACAGGATTGATGGAACCATTCGTATCATTAGCATATTTAGGAGGGATGATGTCAGAAGACTGTATTGTATCATTGGTTGTGCTCAACATGGATATTTTATTACAGCAGCAGAGGTCGACATACACCGTGATCATTTTGGGTTCCCTTACCAGACCACAGACCTGCTGTGTAAAACTGACCCAAAGTGTGATGCTACAAATGTCACCATCAGTATTAATAGATACACCTCAGACATTCCAGATATGATCTTCCTTCCCATACGAAACAGAGAGAGGAAAGAGCACAACTTCAAACACAACTTCACTGTCTGCATCTCTACCCTTTATGGAGGTTATAACAACGTACTGCAGTTTGTGCAGACCATAGAAGTGTACAAGCTCCTGGGCATACAGAAGGTGGTCATCTATAACACCAGCTGTGGTCCAGACCTCGATAAGGTTCTGCAGTACTACAGGGAGGAGGGTACACTTGAAATCCACCAATGGCCAATAGATCAGTTCCTCAATCCCTCCAAAGGCTGGAAATTCCAAAGGGACAAAGGTGACCTACATTACTATGGGCAGTTAACTACTCTGAACGACTGTATCTACAGAAACATGTACAGATCCAAGTATCTTCTGCTGAACGACATTGATGAAATAATTATGCCTTATCAGCACGCTACACTGGAGCTTCTCCTGGAGGACCTGCAAAGGCAAAACCCCACAGTAGGAGTCTTTGTTATCGAGAATCGTATCTTCCCCAAAACCGTCTTTGATAATAAAGGCAGATTCAATTTAACACAGTGGAAAAACGTCCCAGGAATAAACATCATGGAACACATCTACCGGGAACCTGTCAAGAAAGATGCTTTCAACCCCCCCAAGATGATCATAAACCCCAGGCAAGTGGTGCAGACATCAGTGCATTCAGTGCTGAAGAATTACGGAGATACATTGAGGGTTCCAGCTGATGTGAGCAGAATGATACATGTCAAAGTTCCCTTTCAAACGAGTCTCACCAAAGAACAACTGTATGTCGATACAAAGCTGTGGGAGTTTTCGAAGGACCTTGTGCCAAATGTTGACAATGTGTTGAAAAAAATCAGGGGTCTCTCACTGAAGCATTTTACTTCAGTTATAAATTGCATCTTATGTGTGTAACTAGAATCCATCAGAGGATTTTCAGCTGAAAATAGAAACATAACATATATACAATATCTCACAAAAGTGAGTACACCCCTCACATTTTTGTAAATATTTTATTATATCTTTTCATGGGACAAAAATGAAGATATGACACTTTGATACAATGTAAAGAAGTCAGTATACAGCTTGTATAACAGTGTAAATTTGCTGTCCCCTCAAAATAAGTAAACACACAGCCATCAATGTCTAAACCACTGGCAACAAAAGTAAGTACCCCCCTAAGTGAAAATGCCCAAATTGTGCCCAAAGTGTCAATATTTTGTGTGGCCACCATTATTTTCCAGAACTGCCTTAACTGTCTTGGGCATGAAGGTCACTGGAGCTTCACAGGTTGCCAATGGAATCCTCTTCCTCTCCTCCATGATGACATCAAGGAGCTGGTGGATGTTAGAGACCTTGCGTTCCTCCACCTTCCATGTGAGGATGCCCTACAGATGCTCAATAGGGTTCAGGTCTGGAGACATGCTTGGCCAGTCCAGCACCTTTACCCTCAGTTTCTTTAGCAAAGCAGTGGTCGTCTTGGAGGTGTGTTTGGGCTCGGTATCATGTTGGAATACTGCCCTGCGGCCCAGTTTCCAAAGGGAGGGGATCATGCTCTGCTTCAGTATGTCACAGTACATGTTGGCATTCATCGATCCCTCAATGAACTGCAGCTCCCCAGTGCCCGCAGCACTCATGCAGCCCCAAACCATGACACTCCCACCACCATGCATATCTTTGTACTCCTCACCTGCTTGACGTCACACACGCTTGACACCATCTGAACCAAAGAACTTTATCTTAGTCTCATCAGGCCACAGGACATGGTTCCAGGAACCCGTGTCCTTAGTCTGCTTGTCTTCAGCAAACTGTTTGCGGGCTTCTTGTGCATCATCTTTAGAAGATGCTTCTTCCTGGGACGACAGCCATGCAGACCAATTTGTTGCAGTGTGCGGTGTGTGGTCTGAGCACTGACAGGCTGACCCCCCCACCCCTTCAACCTCTGCAGCAATGCTGGCAGAACTCATATATTTATTTTCAAAAGACCCTCTGGATATGATGCTGAGCATGTTCACTCAGCTCCTTTGGTCGACCATGGCGAGGCCTGTTCTGAGTGGAACCTGCCCTGTTACACCGCTGCATGGTCTTGGCCACCGTGCTGCAGCTCAGTTTCAGGGTGCTGGCAGGCTTCTTTCAGCCTTGGACATCTTTATGTAGAGGAACAATTATTTTTCTCAGATCCTCAGAGTTCTTTGCCATGAGGTTTTTTTGGTTTTCAGTATCCTCTTTACCTTCAGAATCTAGCTTTATCTAACGACAGTATTTTGCCTAAAAACTGCAACAGAAAACAGTATTTCTCCCTCCTCTTTGTGTCAAATCCTCCCTGCAGTGCCTCTGCATAGGCCTGTACCCCAGGTTTGGAACCACTGGAGCAGTGGCCAGTAGTAGGCTATATTGAACTTGTGGAGAATATAGAACAATCCAATGTAATTTTCTGTTACTGTTGTGTATGACTCCTCTATATGACTGATTTGATTTTTTTCACTATTGTAGAGAATAATGTCATTAGAAGGGAATGAAACACCTCACGTCCTGGTGTTTGTCGATGAGGCTGGTTTCAACCTGGCCAAGGGCCGCAGACGTGGTCGTAACATCATTGGCCAGTGGGCCAATGTGAATTTCCACCGCTCATCAGGGGCTGGTTCACTACCCATCCAAGGATGCTAATGGAGCTACTACCACCACACTCTCCTTTCCTCAATCCGATTGAGGAGTTTTTTTCCGCTTGGAGGTACAGAATATGAACATCAGGCTCAAGACCAGAGGTCCCTGCTCCATGCAATGGATGCTGCGTGCGAGGACATCACAGGGGATCAGTGTAGGGGATGGTTGAATTTAGTTTTGGCACATGGGTAAACTGTTTTGGGAGAGATATGAGCTTTTACTAGTGAGCTGTAATGTTGTGCAGAACTGTAAAACTGTTTGGCAGAATGATGTTATAGTTTTAAGAATGTAATTTCTGTTTCAAGAAATGAGCCAAACCAACTGAGAAAAACTGTAATTCATTCATTCATTCATTCATTTACGGAAGCCCTGAAGGTCAAAACACCAACAAATTCGAAAACACGCCAGCAAAAGAGAAAACACAAGAAGTGCATTTTCTTTATTTTTTTCCTTTTATTGTATTAATTGTAATTGAATGTCTTCCTTAAGAAGCAATTTATCAGATCTGAACAATATGTTTTGGCTTTCGGTAAGTTTCAAAAATAAATCTGTAGCAAAAATATGTGTAGAAATTAAAAGCCTCAGCTAAAGACCCCTGATTTATTCAACACACTGTCAGCTAAAGACCCCTGATTTATTCAACACACTGTCAGCTAAAGACCCCTGATTTATTCAACACACTGTCAGCTGAAGATCCCTGATTTATTTAACACACTGTCACCTGAAGATACCTGATTTATTCAACACAGTCACCTGAAGATCCCTGATTTATTCAACACACTGTCAGCTGAAGATCCCTGATTTATTCAACACACTGTCACCTGAAGATCCCTGATTTATTTAACACACTGTCACCTGAAGATACCTGATTTATTCAACACAGTCACCTGAAGATCCCTGATTTATTCAACACAGTCACCTGAAGATACCTGATTTATTCAACACACTGTCAGCTGAAGATCCCTGATTTATTCAACACACTGTCACCTGAAGATCCCTGATTTATTTAACACACTGTCACCTGAAGATACCTGATTTATTCAACACAGTCACCTGAAGATCCCTGATTTATTCAACACACTGTCACCTGAAGATACCTGATTTATTCAACACACTGTCACCTGAAGATCCCTGATTTATTCAACACAGTCACCTGAAGATCCCTGATTTATTCAACACACTGTCAGCTAAAGACCCCTGATTTATTCAACACACTGTCACCTGAAGATCCCTGATTTATTCAACACACTGTCACCTGAAGATACCTGATTTATTCAACACACTGTCACCTGAAGATCCCTGATTTATTCAACACACTGTCAGCTGAAGACCCCTGATTTATTCAACACACTGTCAGCTGAAGACCCCTGATTTATTCAACACGCGCCTGCTGCATGGCGGCACTCAGGACCCAGTTTGAGGTGACCCATCCAGGTAGGCACATGGAACATCTTGTCCTCTGCTGTTGGGGGAGCTTCAGGCAGCACTCTGAGGTACACAGACCGGGGAGTGGCCAGATCTCTGTAGGTGGCTATACCTACTTCATACCTACTTTTGGTCTGGTCGGTCTGACGGCTGCCATACTCAGGGAGTAGCTATTGCTGTAGCAGACCGGCTCTTTCTGATGGCATCTGATATCACTCCTTGGCTGCACTGCGCTGGGCCGGCTACTTTGAGCAGGTGTTTAAAGCTGACCCTCTAGCTAGGATGTTGGATATCTCTGGGTCCACGGTTCCAATCAGCTGTGAACCACCTAATCACACTGAAATTGCACGGGTGGTGAATCAGCTGAGGGGAGGGAAGGCTGCAGGGATCTGTGGTATCCGAGGTGAACTTCTCCGGACTGGTGGTAAGGCTGTCCTCCTGGCATTCCAAGCCATCTTTGCTTCCATCTGGGAGTCAAGCGTCATCCCATCTTACTGGAAAACGGGACTTGCAGTCCCAATCTGTCACCTGAAGATCCCTGATTTTTTCAACACACTGTCAACATTTGGCACAAGGTCCTTCGAAAACTCCCACAGCTTTGTATCTACATACAGTTGTTCTTTGGCGAGACTCGTTCCAGAGGGAACTTTGACATGTATCATTCTGCTCACATCAGCTGGAACTCTCAATGTGTCTCCATAATTCTTCAGCACTGAATGCACTGATGTCTGCACCACTTGCCTGGGGTTCATGATCATCTTGGTGGGGTTGTAAACATGTTTCCTGTCAGGTTCCTGGTAGATGTGTTCCATGATGTTTATTCCTGGGACGTTTTTCCACTGTGTTAAATTGAATCTGCCTTTATCATCAAAGATGGTTTTGGGGAAGATACGATTCTCGATAACAAAGACTCCTACTGTGGGGTTTTGCCTTTGCAGGTCCTCCAGGAGATGCTCCAGTGTAGCGTGCTGATAAGGCATAATTATTTCATCAATGTCGTTCAGCAGAAGATACTTGGATCTGTACATGTTTCTGTAGATACAGTCGTTCAGAGTAGTTAACTGCCCATAGTAATGGAGGTCACCTTTATGTTCTTTAAAGTTCCAGCCTTTGGAGGGATTGAGAAACCGATCTATTGGCCATTGGTGGATTTCAAGTGTACCCTCCTCCCTGTAGTACTGCAGAACCTTATCGAGGTCTGGGCCACAGCTGGTGTTATAGATGACCACCTTCTGTATGCCCAGGAGCTTGTACACTTCTATGGTCTGCACAAACTGCAGTACATTGTTATAAGATCCAAAAAGGGTAGAGATGCAGACAGTGAAATTATGTTTGAAGTTGTGCTCTTTCCTCTCTTTGTTTCGTATGGGAAGGAAGATCATATCTGGAATGTCTGAGGTGTATGGAGAATTACTGATGGTGACATTTGTAGCATCACACTTTGGTTCAGTTTTACACAGCAGGTCTGTGGTCTGGTAAGGGAACCCAAAATGATCACTGTGTATGTCAACCTCTGCTGCTGTAACTAAATATCCATGTTGAGCACAACCAATGATGCAATAAAGTGTTCTGACATCATCCCTCCTAAATATGCTAATGATACGAATGGTTCCATCAATCCTGTGATCTTTGTAGGCAGAGACCAGGAAATGTTTTGTGTCCTTAATCGGCGTTATATTTTGCTCAGTCAAGTTCTTTGCAGACTGATTACTCAGATCAGCTGTTGGATGTAAAATATTTCCCCATAAATGTGGATATACAGTCAGATTCCCCCCTAAGGGAACTTTATAGACTATCCACATAATTCCAAGTATTAATGACAAAAAAAAAAAATTCTTGTACAAGTTTTCTCCATGAAGAACTGCTGGTTTGGAAACCTGGAAAAAGAAAAAAAAATATATATAAATGCATAAAAACTTTGTTTATACTCGTTATAGGCAAATTTAATGTTTGGCAGTTTCAAGAGCACAATGATTAATATGGTTAATTAAATACCGCCAGATCATTATTCTGCATAATGCTAATAATGCACGTGGTTCCAGCTTCTGTGATCTTTGTAGGCAGATACGAGAAAATGCTTTGGCTCATTAATCAGTGTTATATTTTATGTAATCCATAAATAAGCTCTGTGATCCAGAATACTATCCACAGATATGTATTTTCCTATTTCCATTCTATAAAATCACATCCACAAAAATTTGGAGCAATTTGTACATATGAAACATGTTTTTAAAATGATAAATGAATAATAATAATATTAATAATAATAATAATAATAATGCATTTTATTTACACCTTACAAACCACAACCAACGCAATATGCATGCATACTTCTACATCTGTATATGCTTATGCATATAAACATTCAAAATTACCATAAATCAAATAAATATAAAGTAGCAAAATTTAAGTGAATAGGCAGTTTTAAAATGATGAGGTTTAAGTCAACATTTGAATGTAGAAAGACAATCAGAACTATGGATATTGGGAGAGAGAGAGATTTCAAAGACGGGCCGCATAACTACAGGCCCTGAAGCCCATGGTGGTCAGGCGAGCAGCAGGCAAAATCTTCTACATTTTTCTACTATTTGTAATATTCCAAACTTGCTTATAAACTAAATATCCATCAAGGAAAAGTAAAAACTGAAATGAGTAAATTACCAGATATATCCATAATTGCCCATACTTAATTGTAAATTTAAGCTCTAAACATAATCTTCATCTCAACCTTTTTTAATTAAACCACTTCAAGCATTTCAGTCATTTGCCTTTCCTGTAATACTCTGTGACAGGTTGGCAACTTTTACAATGTACATTTCTCAGAGTGTATGTCAGCAATATAAGTAAGTGGAGCTTTATTGTCATCCGAAACAAAACACAATAAAGTACACAGTGAGAAATATTGTTCTCCTAAACCATGAGTGCAACATGAAACACAAACAACACACAGGACAGATCACAATGAGGGTGAGAGGGGCAGTAATTTTTACACCACACCTATCTACATATAATATCTGAATGTGATTGAATGTGCATATATACAGTACAGGGTAAGTAAAGTGAGTAAGTTATGTTGTGCAAATTAGGCAAGTTGTGCAAGAGCGCAATACGTGCAATATGTGTGTAAAGGACTAGATGTGGACATGTTCACAATAGCAGCCATAACGGGATCGGAATATAATGTTATAATCTCACATACTGCTGTTTGGTAAATTTGTAGAGGGGGATCACTGTATGTAAAAAGGTCTTGATAGGAAATGACAAAGCAATTTGATATGCAAAGTGTACAGTGCTGTTTGTTTTGAAATTGCACTGGAATTTTAGTTTTTTTTTTTTTAAACAGTTTTCCCAATAAATTTAATATTTTTTCCCTGTATTTCAAAATGACAGGAAAGGGGTGGGCGTGGGGAAGGACAGAGTTAAGGATTAGGAGAACTGAATGGATTTGGGCGTGATTAGTTGTTAATAATGGGCTGATATTTGTGCCTCTAGAAACTGAATATGAAGAGTGTATATTTGAATCTGCAGTCGTTGCATTAAAGAACTGATGCATAAGCCGTGCTCAAAGTTGAGAAATAAAAGTGTCGCTACTGTGTTGACCGTGAGAACTGCGGTGGGGGTGTTGGGAACAACAGAAGCGCCTCAACAACACTGTAGTTACTGCGCGCGCCGCCCTGCCACTCTCGCGTGACGCTTGTCTCAGAGTAGCAGAGTACTGGCAACCTGTCAGAAGTGGTGGTGCGATAAAGATTAAAATTAAAATTCTTATTACGTATATGATGACTCGTGCAGCTGCGCTAACCTATTGTAATGACAAACCTCTGAATCTCGCATTTGCGGCTCACGCGTCCACTTTACCCGAACCTGCAGAACTGTCGTAAACGTGGAAATGAGCTGCGTTGTGAAGCTGCGGTCGATTACTTTTCCTCAAGGACCCGGATTGTGCATCTCAATTAATTGAAAATGAATCGTGAGAACTTAAATTGAATTGGGAGAAGTGGATTTGTAAGTATAGAGCGTTACATTTTCCAAGTAGGATAAATGCAGTTTCAAGTTTCAAAGAATTCAGATTCAAACTAATAAATTCAGATTTTAAATGCAGCAACTGCAGATTCAAATATACACTATTCATATTGGCACAAATATCAGCTCGTAGTTCATGACTGGGACTAATGCTGCGACATTGTATTTCTTTTTTCTACTGAATGAATGTACCAGTGTAAAAAACCAGTAATGAGATTTAAAAAAGACAAGAAATCATATTAAAATTACAAGAATAAACTGTGTATTGAAATGTGTTTTATGATTTAGCCAAAAAATTCAGTATAAATAGAATTCATTAAATAACATCAACCATGAAAATTAAGTGTTCTTTATTGACAAAAGTAGCAGCATTTTCTGTAATTTTATTTTTATCTCGCCGATGTCTGGACTCCATTGTCGGCCAAACATGTCCCCGCTTGGCCAGCAGAGGTTGCTGATCATCCCAACCGACAGAAAAACGGGGAAACAAACAGGTCGCCTATTTTTTTCTTTTCCTGTTTTATTTCGTTCTAATTTTAAAACAGAAAAACAAAAACAGAACGCGGATGTTTAAAATCAATCAAATGATTTTAACAAATAGACATCTGATGATTAAATAAGCAAATCGAGTAAGTGGGATAAAGTTCTGCAATCCCTAAAAATTTAAAGTGTTTCCACAATTTTGGCCACGAGTGTATATAGATGCTAAGATACTAATTGATACTATCACTATTGGATTAGATACTCATTTGCAACAGTATCGATAGCACCAGTTCTCTCTTCACCAGACAAAAGTACTTCAGTTTTGGAACAAATTTTTCTGATGAAGAAATATGGAGACACACGCAAAAAAGCATTTAATGTAAGTGAAATACAACAGTAATTCTATCTGTTTATTTTTCCCTGCACTACTTCTGTTTTCCCAGTACTTATGCAGAACTTCCAAGTTAGCGCCGGTGCTTGTCGTCAACCATTCAGCACAATTTAGCGCTATATGCTCCGCTCAGTTGTTCTTAGTTCCGCAAAAAGTATGTATTTGTAGCAAATACAATTCAGCAGCGAGAACAGTCCACATTTTCATCAGATAAGCATGCAGTGGGGACAAAATGCGTTTTAAACACATATTCAAATCACGTTTTTATTTTAGTGATTGTCACAAAAAAACGTCTGGCTATATTCTCGTCAGCATTTTTATTAATTTAGACTAAAAATTACAAAGATTCGCTCGGCGGTGTTGGTATAGGTAAAAAATAGATACACACCTTCAGATATTCGATTGCTTGATTTTCAGCAGAATTCTTAAAGACTGTTACAAAGGAAGTAGACTTCGCTTCTGCATAAGCCTGTACGAAAAAGTCATTGATCTAGAAACAGTGGGTGACTTGGGGCGGACGACAGCGAGGCATAGGAACAGCTGGCTGACACGGGACGCATTGTTTTGAAACAGAAAGTAATCTGACACGGGGCCGACCTATTGTTTAGAGATGGATCATGCGTTTGACGTTATTTAAACGGTAACTGCTGAAAAAGGCGAATCCTTTGACAAAATAAAGAAAGGTGAATTTTACAAATTCTTTTGAAGGACATAATGTTGATGGGCCCACGAAGTTTCATGTAGTTTACTGCGTTCCTCATATTTTGCCGGAACGTGTTTCGAGTCTTCGAACCTTTTTCAAACATAAGGAGACACCTGGTGGGTTTCGGCAACGATTCGAACAATCTGGAGATTGAAATCCATGTGCCTTTTCGTCGAATGAATAAAGTATTATGTTCCTTTCAGTTTTTTTGTATTTGCTTGACAGTCAATGAAATGAAAATGAAATATATGAATGAAAATATTTAGCACATTGAGAATGTTTTACTGCCACACCTCCAGACTACCAGCAGTTCAATTTTGTCCTCTCTAGAGGACATTTGTAAACTTGAATATCTCTCATATCCTGCATGCTACCTAATTAACTCCTGTTGTGCTTTAAAGAGGACATTCGAGACTTTTAAATAATACCAGATTTATAGGGGTGGGGCTTTGGGAACTTCCTCTTCCTCCTTTAAGAAAATGGCATCTATCACCACCAGGACATTTTATGGAAAGAAGAAAAGTAAGTGCTTAATCTTTTTTATTGATAAAATTTTATCTTGAAATGTTGTTGTTCTATTTTACATGAATCTCTAAAAAACACTTTAATTAATTTTGTAATGTATGAATGTTTTTCCACGATAAGTGAGCATTTATTAAAATGTCCTCCTTAGTGGACAGTTGTAATTATCACCAAAATTTTGTTTATCATAAGCAGGAAGGGAGTCCCTTTCAGAGGCAGAGAGAATTTTGCTGCAAATTGTTGGTGAAAACTCAGATATTGAGTTGTCAGATGAGGAAAAGTGAGGAAAGGATGTTTGAGTCTTCCAAGAGCACAAAAACTGTCCATTGACGAGCAAATGATTCCATTTACTGGCCGCTGCCCAGTTCGCTAGTATGTTCTGGGCAAACCATACCCAACTGGATTGAAGGTGTTTGTCTTGGCCACACCAAATGTCGTGGTCTTAGATTTTGTTGTGTACCAAGGCAAGACCACCTTCCCAATCACAGCAGGACAGGGCATCGGAGCACAAGCTGTTCTTCATTTGACTGAGTCCATTCCCAGAGCAACCCACTTGTTCTTTGACCGGTACTTTACGACCGTCGACCTTTTGAACACCCTGGTGGAGAAGGGGCTGACAGGAACTGGAACTCTGATGAAGAACAGAATTCCAAAGGAGTGCAACATTATAGGGGACCAGGCCATCAAAAAGAAAGGAAGAGGGACATCTGAGATGGTGGTCAGACGAAGCCCTCCTGAACTTGCTATCATTAAGTGGTTTGACAATAAGCCAGTGGTCATGGCATCCTCTGCCTCTGGCATTGAGCCTCAAGACACATGCAATAGATGGTCTAAGAAGGACAAAAGGTATGTTCAGGTGTCAAGACCACTGGCAGTGGCTGAGTACAACAGCAACATGGGTGGAGTAGACATGGCCGACCGAATGCTAAGTTTCTACAGGATGGCCACTCGCACTCGGAAGTGGACGGTGCGTGTAATTTTGCACTTTTTTGATTTGGCAATCGCCAGTGCATGGCTTCAGTACAGGAATGATTGCCAGCTTCAAGGGAAGAAACCACTGAAGTTTCTTGAATTCAAATTGCTACTTGGTGAGCAGCTGATTACCCATGGTCCAGCTGGAATCTCTAGTGAGAGTGAAGATGACTACACTCCCCCACGTCAAGTGGAAACCTCAGCCGAATGCATCCCTGAGACACTATGGAGCCATCCATCTTCCAGAAATGGTGGATGAAGCACATGCATCCAGGTGTCGCAGATCTGGATGTAACAGCAAAACATACGTGATGTGCAGTAAGTGTAAGATCTTTCTCTGTGTTTCAAAGAAGGGGAACTGCTTCTTGAAATATCATACCCCATAAACAAGAAATACATAAAAGTTCCAAAATACAAACACCACACTAACAATGATGTGTTAGTTCCAGTCAAAGTTCATACTGATTCTTGATATTTTCTTTGTAATTTCCTTGTTGTGTTCATGGTTCGTTTTCGGATATACTAACTTCCGTTGTCCAGTGTGGTGGACACAACATATTGTGAAAATAAAACTTGTCAGTATGCTCATTGCCTTTCAAACAATTGGAAAAAGGAAAAATAAAAGTAATTTGAAAATATTTTTTTCCCTGGTAGTCAGGAGGATATGACAGATGTGTGGAGCAGTGCAAACCTGGCCAGTACAATACTAATAAATAGGCCTAATACGAATATAATCATTTACATTTATTCATTTGACAGATGTTTTACAACAAGGTAATGGAAACACAGCCTTCCCCGTGGAAGGAGAGAATTGGCCCATTGAACAAGCAGAGGAACTAATAATAATAATAATTATTATTATTATTATTATAAACTAATTTGGGGCAGCATGGTGGTGCAGTGGTTAGCACTGTTGCCTCACACCTCTGGGACCCGGGTTCGAGTGTCCGCCTGGGTCACATGTGTGTGGAGTTTGCATGTTCTCCCCGTGTCGTTGTGGGGTTTCCTCCGGATACTCCGGTTTCCCCCCACAGTCCAAAGACATGCTGAGGCTATTTGGAGTTGCTAAACTGCCCGTAGGTGTGCATGTGTGAGTGAATGGTGTGTGAGTGTGCCCTGTGATGGGCTAGCCCCCCATCCTGGGTTGTTCCCTGCCTCGTGCCCTGCGATGGGCTGGCCCCCCATCCTGGGTTGTTCCCTGCCTCGTGCCCTGCGATGGGCTGGCCCCCCATCCTGGGTTGTTCCCTGCCTCGTGCCCTGCGATGGGCTGGCCCCCCATCCTGGGTTGTTCCCTGCCTCGTGCCCATTCTTATGTCTTAACAAGTGCGGTATATTTATTGTGCCTGGCCTTCCACATACCTATCATACAACAGATGTATTATATAAAAAAGGTCATGCCATCTCTCCAGGGGCAAGCCGGCCAAAATAACAAAGAGAAACCCCAAACTGCCTCCACCCAACACACACTACACTTACCTACCAAAATAAAGTAAAAACACTTACAGCTTCCCTCCCTTATCTTCCTGACTACACCAAAACAGGTACAAAGGAGGCAACCAAAGAAAATGGCGCATACCCCCTTCCAGCAGTGGTAGACAAACAGAACCACACAAACGGAAAAAGCAGTATCACAATGAAAAAAATATATCACTATAGTACCCAGCCCCACAGAGAGATAACAAAAAGACCAGCACAAAAATATCTCTCCTCTCCCTTTTCAGACTCCTCTTGCTGACTTTTATGACCTTCCAGCAAAAGGGGCTTCTTGATGTCATAGCGCCCCCTGTAGGCAGGAGAGGAACAGGCAGAGAGAAAGAAAGAGGGAAGGAGAGACTACGGGCAAGCCCATGACACTGTAAAATGCAATTAGTTGACTTTACTTAAAAAAAGCATGCAAACCGATTGCCTTGAAAAGTTTTAGTAAATGTACTTATTCAGCTCAAGTAATGTGGACTATGATTTGCTTGTTATAATGACCAATATTTCTCAAGTTTACTACGCCTCCACGGGGGTGGCATGGTGGTGCAGTGGTTAGCACTGTTGCCTCTGGAACCCAGGTTCAAGTCTCCACCTGGGTTACCTGTCCGCTGAGTTTGCATGTTCTCCCCATGTCGCCGTGGGCCTTTCTCTGGTTTTCCGCCACAGTCCAAAGACATGCTGAGGCTGATCGGACTTGCTAATTTGTCCGTAGGTGTGCATGTGTGAGTGAATGGTGGGTAAGTGTGCCCTGCAATGGGCTGGCCCCCCATCCTGGGTTGTTCCCTGCCTCGTGCCCATTGCTTCCGGGATAGGCTCCGGACCCCCTGTGACCCAGTAGGATAAGTAGTTTGGAAAATGGATGGATAAACTAATTTCGTATTTTGCCATATCAATATTCATTCACCTTATCGGTAGTTATAATCTGAGGATCGCTTTTTGCCATTTCCAGAGACACTTTCCATAATGAATCAAAAGGTGTTGTATGTAATACAAACTGTATAGCACTAGATTTACCTAGTTTTTATTTTCTGCTGAGAGTCCCAAGGTGTTTGTCACCCCTGCTGTGATTTTCGCAGATTTTCTTCAGCTCCGTCCTCCTCCTGCTTTTGTTGTGCAAACACCCCATTACCTGTGAAGCCTGGCACATTTGCATTTTTTTGCATTTATTTTTTCCAAGGCAGGCTAAACCTCTGTGTGTGACATGGAAACCTTCACAAAAGTCTGCCATATCTATACAAAATATCCCACAGACTGACTGACCTGCAAATACGAAAGACCCACATTCACAAAATATATGGAAACACAAGTCTGTTTTATTTATAAAAAAATTGAGTGAAAATAGAATGGAAAGTTGCTAATAGAATGAAATGAATAAAATGAAAACAAGCTAACACTTCAGTCTCCAATGCATGTTTGTATATAAATGTCATAAGCTGAGTGAAGTCATGGTCCATGATTTTTGACATGCTCGTACACATACAGAATAAAATGTCATTTCATTTTCATTGGCCATCACTGAATTATAACACCAAAAGTGAATTTTGTTTTTGTGTGAAAAATTGATGTATCCGTGCCTCAGTTCCAGGTTCATCTCTTCGTCATCTTTCTGCCTTTTGTCTCAGTGGTTACTGTCCCACACAGTGTGTCTATCTGTTTCAAAGTCTGTGTTTGCAGCGTTTGAAAACCCAGTGACCATCATCCCTGTATTTGGCAATGGAGTTCCTTGGCTAGAAGAATCAGAAACAATCTTCTTTTTCCTTTCCACCCTGTAGATGCTTTGAACAGAACGTAGGCATTCATTGCCACCAAGTCCAGCATGTTGTAAAACACAGCTACTGGCCACTTGCTTGTTGCTGCTTGTACTGAATACATGCGCACCATTCTAAACACTGACGTGGAGAATTCCTCTCCCTGTGCAGTGTCCTTTGCCAATGGAGGAAGTTCACGGCAAACGTTATTCACCATGCCCAGTAAAGTGAAGCAGTTTGTGTGACAGTGACAGTGAGGTGAAGAAATTGTCCATCGTGACATTTCTCCCGTCATCCAGAAATGGCTCCATCAGACTCATGACCACGTTCTCTGCCAGCCTTCACCAAGAACTGTGCTGAAAGTTTCACTCCAGGAGAACACATGACCATAGATGTACAGCTGTTCTCGACCAAGGTTCATTGTCCATGCAGTATATAGCATCCAAGCCGGACAAATTTGGGATCAAGTTCTGGATAGCCACGGATTTGGAGATCAAATACGTCTGCAACGTGTCCCCTAACTTGGGAAAGGACCCCAGTCATCAGAAAAGGGAGAGGCTGGCAGAGAACGTGGTCATGAGTCTGATGGAGCCATTTCTGGATGTCACAACGGACAATTTCTTCACCTCACTGGCACTGTCACACAGACTGCTTCAGTGCAAAACAACACTACTGGGCACAGGGAATAAAGTTCGGTATGAACTTCCTCCAATTGCAAAGGACACTGTACAGCAAGAGGAATTCTCCACGTCAGTGCTTAGAAGTGGCAGTGTCTCCTTGACAATTTATGCACCTAAAAAAACAAGACTGTATGTGTTCTGAGTTCCTTGCACCAAGATGTGGCGATCTGTGACGGCAGAAAGAGGAAACCCAACAGGATAACAGACTATAACCACATGAAGGTATGTAAATGGACTGCATTTATATAGCGCTTTTCTACTCCTACGAGTACTCAAAGCGCTTTACATTTCATGCCTCACATTCACCCATCCACACACTCATTCACACACTGGTGGCGGAGGCTGCCATGCAAGGTGCCAACCTGCTCACCGGGAGCAATTTGGGGTTCAGTGTCTTGCTCAAGGACACTTTGATGGGGTCAGGAGGAACCAGGGCTCGAACCTGCAACCCTCCAGTTGCCGAACGAGAGCACTACCTCCTGTGCCACCATCTTCCCCATGTGTGTGAATGTGTGTATAATTTTACATCAGTGCTACAATGTTTTCTGATATGTACTATACAGGCCTATATAGAAAGAAGGTAGAAAAAAAGCAAATACACTCATGACTCTCTCTCTCTCTGCTGTTATAGTGTGGTGTAAATGTGTTGGACCAAATGGCGCGCATGTAATCCGTAAGAGCAGCAACATGCAGGTGGCCAGTAGCTGTATTTTACAACATGCTGGACCTGGTGGTGGCAAATTCCTACGTTCTGTACAAGGCATGTACAGGGTGGGAAGGCAAAAGAAGATTCTTTTTGAGTCTTCTAGCCAAGGAACTCCATTGCCGATTTATGCAACAAAAGGCAATGGGGACAGAGAGGAAGGCTGCTGCTGTGCCAGGACTTGTATGGACAACTCAGTGTCAGGTACAGGAGAACTGCAACAGAAATTGCAGCAGGTTTACCTATGCAAAGTGTTACAAATTCACTTGCGCCAAATGCAGGGATGATGGTCACTGGGTCTGCAAACACTGCAAAGTTTGAAACACTCAATTTTTTATAAATAAAACAGACTTGTGTCTGCATATATTTTGTGAATGTGTGTCTTTCATATTTGCAGGTCAGTCAGTGTGTGGGATATTTGGTATAGATATGGCAGACTTTTGTGAAGGTTTCCATGTCACACACAGAGGTTTGGCCTGCCTTGGATTTTAGCTACTCTGAGTAAAAAAAATGCAAATGTGCCAGGCCTCACAGGTAATGGGTGTGTTTGCACAACAAAAGCAGGAGGACAATGGCCCGTGAAACTCTCAGCAGGGATGCTAGTAGGTGTTAGGCCTAGTTAGGCCTAAATCTAGTGATAGCAGTCAATCTCTCCAACCGTAAAAGATCCCCACGACGCCCAAAGGTTTCACCTCTCTTTTATATAGATGTCAAATATCCAACAGTATAAAACCCCTCAGACAACTCAGGATGAATCGGACGTAATCGATCACATGATTTGCGTAAACGCAGCAAGCGCCGACTCCCAGCCCACTCTGACTCTCGTCACTGTGCTTCAGTTCGACAAGACGAGCTCCGAAGAGTCGATGTAATGTATCCCATCACTACAGAATGTTGTAAGTACTGTAGTGCACATGCAACAGGGTGTACCACAAAAAAGTACTAATGGAATCACTTAAACCCTGGAGTCAGTGCCAGTTCTAGGGGGGGGGGCACAAACTGTTTGTGTACCATTATGTTGGCTGGGGTGGCACCAATAAAGCAACGTCATCCTCTGAAGCACCTACTGAGTGTCATAAATTTCTACCACAGATTTGGGGGCTGGTCCGGGATCAATGGGATTAAGCTGAGTGGACAGACGAGGAGGAGCGGGATAGTCCATTAGTGGAATGGCGAGACACTTTTCCTCAATCCAGCCGAATATTCCGGACTCGTCGGATGACGCCACTTATCCTGATCCGATCAATGGACCCAAAAGGGAAATTAAGGTAAAGACGTGCGTACTCCCTATTACACCTGCAAATAAACACACATGCCCTTATGCTTATACCATTTTTCTCCTCATCCAACTCATTCCCAGCTTGAGTTCTATGAGAAGAAACGGGCAAACAATAAGCAGTGGGAGAGATTCAAACAACATGTAATTCAATTGGTGATTTGTGTGATAATATCCTGATCAAACAGTTCTTTTAAATCATTCTTTAAAAGGGAGCATAGGTTGCCGGAGGGCTGCGGTACCCAGTATTGCCGACCTTGCATAGCTCGTATGTGGTCTCGCGATGGCGTGCTCACTGTCCTTCCGAAACGTCAGTCCCAAAATTCTATCAGGCATCTGTGTGTTCCAGACGTATCTCTGCCACAACATTTAAAAAAAAATCTAATTTATGAAGTACATGAGAGAATGATAAGTGAAAATAAAACAGACACTCACTAGTAATTGTCCCATTTCCAAAATGTTTGCCAATACAAGTGTCATACGCAGAAGCTTATGCAGGGAAAGATGAGTTTATTAGAGTGACCGGGCAGACAGACCTTGAATCAACAAGCAATACTTGAAGTCGAGGTCACAGGTCCAGGGATTTCAGAAGCGGGAGGGGTCAGTCCTATGAACACACGAAGGACAAAAGGTGAGCACACCAGGTGACTCAAACGGGGACAGGTCAGGAGCAGAATGGGAAGATGAGTAATGGGAGAGGCTCAGGATAGTAAAGAACCACTTGGTAGGTCGCATTGAAACAACAATAATTGACCTATTTTCTAGATGGGTGGAGGCATTCCCTTGCCGACGCCAGGATGCCGCCTCGGTAGCAAATAATTTACTCAAAGAGATGATCCTGCGGTGAAGAATCCCCAGAAGGATCATTACGGACAACAGATCTGCCTTTTTATAGCAGAGGTTGTGTCAATGTTTTCCCATTGGCTGCACATTCATCTAAAATATTACTGTGCTCATCATTCCTCTAGTGGGGGCGTGGTTGAGGGGGCAAATCTGACATTGAAATTGAGGTTGGCCAAAATTGGACAGGAGACTGGACTTTCCTGGGTGAATGTTCTTCCACTCGCCTTATTGTACTTGAGAGGCGTGGCCTCTGTGAAGCGTTGAGGCGACCTGTGCTGCTGTTCACCTTGTCCCAACATGTTCATTTGGAAACAGTGGATGGGGATCTGTTGGCTTATCTTGCAGATTTTCGGCGTGTGCTAGGTGACATGTGGACCCATGTTTGTGTGAACTAGACGGCACCAGTGGCCAGCGGACATCTGGATTGCCGCACCAACCTTCTATTTCTTCCCTGTGTGAATTCAGCCATGGATATCAGTACTCCGAGTGGGATAAGGACGATTCCGAGATGGACTCCAAGTTTAATATTTTGTGAACAAAATGGGTTTTTCACGTGTTCAAAGAGGGGAATGTGGAAGAAAACTGAAAGTTAGGTGGGCTTGGGTACATTATGGCATTGTTGTTCTGTTTTAGGCCTTAGGCAAGAAGATTCTATTTGTTTTTGTCAAAATATACTGGAGTGAACACCCTGGGTCACACTGACTGGGCACAATTAGAGGGAATTGTCAAAGCAAGAAAGACAAGATACATCTGGTAGCAGCAGAAAGAGAAGCAGGGGCTTGTGGAGGAAGGCTGTCTAAGTAATGGGGAACAGAGATATGAGAAGATGGGAGGGGGAATCCTGTTTGCAATAGTTTAAGCTAATAATACAAAGCACTTAATCTCATTACATATTATCTCGGACTGGGCAATGCTGCTGATAGATAAGACAGACAAAGGAAATTGCAGGATCACAGTAGCACAATACACTAACACACACATTTAGGCAGTAAAAAGACAGTTGATTGTACAGTGGACAATTGAATGAATGTTGTTGAAATTGTTAAATAAATAAAAATGAATGAAATAATCTCTCCTCTCCTGGTGCCGACACCTTATCGTGGTGGAGGGGTTTGCGTGTTCCAGTGATCTCAGGAGCTATGTTGTCTGGGGCTTTATGCCCCTTGTAGGGTCACCCAAGGCAAACAGGTCCTGGGTGAGGAACCAGACAAAGTGCGGCTCAGAAGAACCCCTATGAAGAAGAAGATTTTGGAACCACGATTTCCCTTGCCCGGACGCGGGTCACCGGGCCCCCCCCCTGGAGCCAGGCCTGGGGGTGGGGCTCGATGGCGAGCGCCTGGTGGCCAGGCCTACACCCATGGGGCCTGGTCGGGCACAGCCCGAACAAGGCAAGTGGGTCCCCCTTCCAATGGGCTCACCACCCATGGGAGGGGCCATAGGGGTCGGGTGCGAGGTGATCTGGGCGGCGGCCGAAGGCAGGGACCTTGGCGGTCCGATCCTCGGCTACAGAAGCTAGCTCTAGGGACATGGAATATCACCTCTCTGATGGGGAAGGAGCCTGAGCTGGTGCGCAAGGTTGTGAAGTTCCGGCTAGATATAGTCGGACTCACCTCGACGCACGGCTTGGGCTCTGGAACCAGTCTCCTTAAGGGGGGCTGGACCCTTTTCCACTCTGGAGTTGCCCGCGGGGAGAGGCGCCGAGCGGGCGTGGACATACTTATTGCCCCCAGGCTGGGTGCCTGTACATTGGGGTTTACTGTAGTAGACGAGAGGGTAGCCTCCCTTCGCCTTCGGGTGGGGGGACGGGTTCTGACTGTTGTTTGTGCTTATGCGCCAAACGGCAGTTCAGAATACCCACCCTTTTTGGAGTCCTTGGAAGGGGTGTTGGAGAGCGCTCCTCCTGGGGACTCTCTTGTTCTGCTGGGGGACTTCAATGCTCACGTGGGCAGCGACAGTGAGACCTGGAGGGGTGTGATTGGGAGGAACGGCCCCCCCGATCAGAACCTGAGCGGTGTTTTGTTGTTGGACTTCTGTGCTCGTCACGGATTGTCCATAATGAACACCATGTTCAGGCATAAGGGTGTCCATATGTGCACTTGGCACCAGGACACCCTAGGCCGCAGTTCGATGATCGACTTTGTAGTCGTGTCGTCGGACTTGCGGCCGCATGTCTTGGACACTCGGGTGAAGAGAGGGGCGGAGCTGTCAACTGATCACTACCTGGTGGTGGGTTGGCTCCGCTGGTGGGGGAGGAAGCTGGCCAGGACTGGTAGGTCCAAGCGTATAGTGAGGGTCTGCTGGGAACGTCTGGCAGAACCCCCTGTCAGGGGTTGGGCCTACCATGTCACCACTCATTACACAATGTCACCTCATTTAAAATGCACCACTCCTATGAGCGGGAAACGCACAAAGTGAATTGTTTGACAACAAGCGCCCTTGATGTGAAAATGAGGAATGCACTGGTATGAAACTAGCAAACCCACTTTGCATCGTGCTTTCTGCCGGGCTACCCCCTTGAACCTTGTGTCTGTCCTGTGACCCGATACCGTGAGATCCCTGCCCTAGAGCATATGCTTCAAATGACAGATTTTATTAGTGTGGCATCCCAGTCAGGGTGTACCTTCGTCTTGTGGCATATGCTACCAGGGATAGGTAACTGGCGGCTTTACAAATTAAAAGTGATTAATGAGGATGGGTTAGTTAGCCATGCAAATTATCCTTTAAGTTGACAGGGGAGTGTCAGATGTAACAATCTGACATCTATTACATGGAAGAGACTGCCCTCTTAGCAGTCACTGAGAAGCTACATGCTGCCAGATCAGCCAAACTGTCATCTGTCCTCATCCTTCTTGACCTATCAGCAGCATTTGACACGGTCAACCACAAAACTCTCCTATCTATCCTTAGGAGTCTTGGCATTGGTGGCCTGGCCTGGTGCTGGCTGGCTTCCTACCTAGAAGGCCGAACATACCAAGTGACATGGAATGGATCCACATCTACTCCACGTTGTCTTTCCACCGGTGTCCCTCAGGGCTCGGTTCTTGGCCCTCTCCTATTCTCCCTCTACACTAAATCTCTTGGCGAAGTTATATCCTCACATGGCTTCTCCTACCACTGCTATGCCGATGACACTCAACTCATCCTCTCCTTCCCTCCCTCAGACACTCATGTCTCCACTAAGATCTCTACATGCTTGGCAGACATCTCATCTTGGATGACCACTCACCAGCTAAAACTCAACACTAGTAAAACTGAGCTGCTTTACATCCCGGCTGACTCATCCCCCCTCCAGGACCTTGCGATCTCTTTCGACAACTCCCTGATCCGTCCTTCGGTTTCTGCTAGAAACCTTGGAGTTACCATAGATGATCGGTTGTCATTTTCCTCACATATCGCCAGTCTTTCTCGCTCTTGTCGGTTTCTCCTCTTTAACATCAGGAGGATACGTCCATTTCTTTCCACTCAGGCTACCCAGATACTCGTCCAGTCCCTCGTCATCTCACGCCTTGACTACTGTAACTCGCTTCTAGCGGGTTTACCACTGAGCGCCATCCGTCCCCTCCAACTGATTCAGAATGCAGCTGCTCGTCTTGTTTTCAACCTTCCCAAGTTCTCCCACACCACTCCTTTGCTGCGCTCCCTCCACTGGCTTCCTGTAGCTGCACGCATCAGATTCAAAACACTGATGCTCGCATACAAAGCCAAAAATTCTCTGGCACCATCCTACCTAAAGGACCTCATCACACCCCGCTCTGCACCACGATCTCTCCGATCCTCCAGCACTGCTCGACTGGTCCCTCCTCCCCTCAAGGCACAAGGAAGACACGCATCTCGGCTCTTCTCTGTCCTGGCACCTAATTGGTGGAATGAACTCCCCCTAGATGTCCGAACAGCTGAATCCTTGACTGTCTTCAAGCGACGACTCAAAACTTTTCTTTTTCAGAAATACCTGACATAGAACTTCTATATTCTTACTCGACTCTTTTTCTGGTGTGTGTTTAAAAAAAAAAAAAAATAATTAAAAAAAAAAATTCTGCACTACTCAATGGAGTTATCAGAGATAGTATTCATAGCTTGGGTCCTTATTGAGCTAGCATCGGAAATTCATTGCAGAGTCTCAAAGCACTTATGTAAGTCGCTCTGGCTAAGGGCGTCTGCCAAATCATGTAAATGTAAATGTAAGACATAAGGAAGGCCATCCGCTGAGCCTGCCTTTAATACCTGATCTCAGGGTGTCTGACTTAAGAACATATAGAACTTGATGAATCAAAGAAAATGTTTATAGCTGTTTTAATTTCTTCAGTAAATAAGCACAGTTTAAAATTAGAATTTATGCAAATGGGTTACGAGCCCCAGTCTAGGGTTAGGGCTTAACAGAACGCAAAGGAAAGGGGAAATGGGATAAAGGGACAAACAGGGTGCGGCGAACAAGGGAACAATAGTGGAGAAAGGGGTATTTTTTTTTTTATTGACACAAAACGAACACTGTACAAATAACCCGGCGCAAAGGAGTTCAGTGGGCTGTTCCACGAAGCGAGCTTATAAAATCGAGGATTATTTGTAATAGCCTCGCTTGAGTTAGCCTAACAATTCACTTCAGGCTCATTGAGTTCCACGAACAAAATTCAGGTGTATTTAATACAATTCAAGCCAGACTTGATAAGCGAGACTCGTGCGCGTCCACGCGATATAAAAGGCAGCCTTGTTAATCGATGCTGGATAAGTAAGAATGGAAGCAAAGGAAAGAGCTGCGGTTTTTTCCCAGGCGGAGCAAGAATTATTACTGCAAGCCTATGAGGACCACAGAGACATAATAACTAGAAAGGGGAACACGAGCCGTATTATCAAAGCTCATGAGGCTGCATGGCAGAAAATAGCTGACAGGTTAAATGCGTGAGAACATGATTTAAGTAACCTTTGTGTTAAGGATGTAAAAATATTTAACAACTAAATGAGAACAGATTTAAGCCTTCAAAATGTATAGTCATTAATATTTCCTATTACATATGCATTTTGTTACCATTTGTAAGGTACTTTAAGGTTATTTAAACACATTGATAAACAGGACAGCATGTTAATTATATGTGTCCATCTTGGATAAAAAGTGATATATAATTGTAATTATTAATAATGTTTGGTTTCAGGAGCAGCATGAGTGGAACGAAAAGGTCCTGGCAGCAAGTGAAGATTAAATACAAAAATATCAGAATGGCACACTTTGCATTGTATAATTTAGCCACCAAAAAGAGAGCTGCGGCTGCTGCAAGCGGTGGGGGCCCACCTCCCGCAGCCGGGGGCCCACCTCCCACAGCCGGGGGCCCACCTCCCACAGCCGGGGGCCCACCTCCAGCAGCCTGTACCCCAGCCGAGGTGATGGCCCTTACACAGAACCGCGCACGGCCTATTGATGGGATTGAGGGAGGAACATCCTCAGACGTTGTTCCTTCTAGTCATGTGCAATCTTATGTTAGAGGTATGGTAGGTCTTTACTGTTTTTCCCCTGTCTGCCTTGCTTTCCGTTAAATGTCTTAAATATTCTAATGCATTACAGTGGTGGATGGTGTCTTGACCCTCTTGGATCCTGAACCACAGTCATTAGAATCTGTTGTGAGTATTGTATTTAGTCATATACTTTAATACACTGCAATAACTGTGGGTTTTTGTATTTAATGTTTCAGTCCAATGCCTTTATCTGCTGCTAATTCTGTCATGTATTGTGGTTTTTGTTCACTTAAGTTAATTCTGTAAGTTAAGTCCCGCTTCTAATGGAAACACTTTTACTTTAGTTGTACTGTTAATACTTATAGCCAGGCATTGTACAGCAATAAGCATACCACTGCATGTCGTACTTTGTATGTGACTAAAGTTGAATTTTACTGCATTGCTGGTTATATTTACCATGACCACAAATGTTCCCTTTTTGCAGATCGCTGGGCCATGCACGACACAGGATGAGGAAACGGTTCCTGTTTGCTCAGAAATGCGAGCCGTATGAACGTTAAGCTATTTTGCAGCGAATAACATTTGTCTCTTCCTTATAAACCCATGTAGTATTTGCTGTGTAAAGGAGTCTGAAGAACCAGGTGGGCGACACTCAGCCCTCATCAGCACAGCCCACATGTACTTAGACCGTCAAAGGAAGAAGGTAATAAACTGTGTAATGTAATTAATGAGAATGAATGAATAATTCTTATTTGTCCCTTCTAATGAGACAGATATCTGTGCTATTGACAAGAGGTATTTGCTCCAGGAAATAGACGCCCGAAAAGCAGACCTTGGATATAGACAACTGGAAATAAAAAAACTGAAGCTTGAAATTAATAAACTGGAGAGAGATGTAAGTGATTAACATCATTTTAATGTCTACATTCAGTGTTCACTGTTGTAAATGCTTCCCCCCAACAGGATGTGAAAGATTAAATAACAATGAAGAAATGTCTCTAATGGTTTCTTGGGGGAAAAAAAATACATAAATGTGTTTGCGTACACATCTCTCACAGCTCTACCACCCATGTGGTCTTCCACTGCTGGGCCCTCTTCCCATTGCTCATCCTGCATCATTATTGCCATACGCTCCTGCTGCAGTATGGCCACATCATGCAAAACCACACAGGCTACTACAATGTCACACGCTCTGTCTGGTGTAACTCTGAGATGCCGCAGGCAGTTAAACCTGGATTTTAACTGTCCAAATGTCACTTCAATGCGTGCCCTTGTCTTACAATGGGCATGGCTGAAATGTATTTCTGCTTGTGTTGCAGGATCTGTATATGGTGTGAGAAGAGAGAGTAGACATGGGTACCCTCTGTCACCAAGCAGCACACCAGGAAAAATTCCTATAATAGAATGAATGTAGACACATTAGACTGTAGTATAATAAACTATAGTGTATTTGTGAATTTTAGTTGACTTGCCTTGTCTGAGGCTTTGAGCCAATGAAGACTCGTGAAAAATTCATCATGTACTTATCCTGGCCATTTTGCCACAATGTTTGAAATTAGATGTTCAGCAGTGCATACCATCTGAAACATTTTAGGAAATGGTGATGACATACACTGATATTGTTGGACGACTACACTTTCACCTCTTATATATAAATGTGAGGTATTATCAGTACTTACCTGCACATTAATACTGTGATATGATTTGCGGTTTATGTAATCAGGCTCTGTTGGACCTGCTGGGGCCTTTATCCTCACCTGTGTACAGTCAATGGCTCCAATGATGTTAGGAAAGCCTGACAAATTAAATTCAGTTACTTATCGGATAATGATTTATGTGCTGTAAATGAGTAGATGTTTAAAGATTCAGCACCATTAATTCCAAAGAAAGTTTCCTTAATGGCAAGGATTCCTCGTTAGCCAGGAAAGGTAATGAATATATTTAAAAAGGACTTTAATGCAACGTAAACCTTCATGATTTCACGGCACACTGTAGCTTTGCTTAAATGTTCAGCATCTCCCACACTGTACAGAAGTGAACCACTGGCAAAGTAACGCAAAGCGATACACAAAGACTGTGCAACCGTAAGGGCTTTGGAGCGACATGTGTTTTTAGAAATGTAAGGTTCCAATAACTGACACAAATATGCAATACTGCGTCTACTAAATCTATAGCGCTCGTATAAATAATCATCCGGAAAATGCAACGGACCTATCCTGGGCCAAAGTACTTGTGGAACCTGTTGCCTTAAAGCTCTACGAATGAGCTACCTCATCAACTGGATTATGAATAAATGGGCACGCCATGGTTATTCATGTAAAAGCCTTCAATGCACTCCTTGTCATTTTAAACTTTCTGAGAGTCATCTGCATGTGGCTCTGCAAGCTAAGCCTGTGTGCCTGTAATCAGAAAGTCGCAGGTTCAAACCCAGCCTCAGCCTGTGGGTCCTTGACCAAGGCCCTTAACCCCCAGCTCCCTGGGTGCCACTACAGGTGGCAGCCCTTCGCAGACAAGGGGATCAATAAAGTATCGATTATTATTATTATGTAATCTGTAATAATTTTATATTGGAAGGTCAATGTGTGTGTGAGGGAGAGAGTGAGAACAGCAGCAGAATAATCCCAGCCCCGCAGAATGTCATGCTGTGACATCATATGGCTTGCCCAATCATATTCATCAAGCTAAACTAAGCTTCACAGCTAACCTGCCACAGAGCAGGCTTGTCCAAGAACATATGTTGACATAGTAACTAAGCAGAGCTCCAGGTTAGCCTCGTTCGTGGAACCGAATTTGGAAAAATTTAGCCGGGATTGTCGAAATAAGCCTGGCTTTTGAGATTAGCTCGCTTCGTGGAACAGCCCCCGGGAGTGACCACAGGCAAAACAATAAACAAAACCCAGCTACCGAGCTAAGTGCGAAAAAAAGAAGAAAAAAAACAAATGACAAACTCTTACCTAACTTCCTGACCAAATAAACAACATTCAACATACGTTCGCAAAAACAAAAATGCTCCCTACGTACCAAAACACACACACAGACCAAAGCGACAATGTTCGAGGGGGCGCGCGAAAACGTAAACCAAACCAGAGCGAGAGATCGAAATCAAATAGCAGACCAGACACAGCGAATGTACTGGAAGGGGCAATACGAAAATCAGAAAACCAATAAATCACCCAAAATCATACACAGTAATACAAACCCGACAAGCAAACTGATAACAATAATCAAAAGATCAGGGCGCCAACTAACAGCTTTTCATCTTCAGGACCCGGAAGTGACGAGCGGTGCATATGACGAAAAGTGGGCGTGGCCGTGGAGGCGGAGCTGACGGCGAATGGAGGGCAAATAGAGAAGACGCAGGAGCTGTGGGCAGAGATGAAACAGACCCCACCCCCTCCCCATCGACGACTCGTTGAATCAAACGTTCGATTCGGTTAAACGAACACTTCGGTAAAATTCGTTCTGTAAATCGAATCAAACTTCCCATTACTACTAGCTGCTACTTATTTTTTATTAAAATATTGGTCATCTCCAAGTCCTGTGGTTGTATTTTGATCGCTTCCGGTCTAATGAAAATGAAAAACAACCACGTGAATAGGCTTTAGCATTTTAAATATAAACGAACAGTCAGCTTCCAAAAACCTGATAAAAACATGAGCATCTTTTGGCAAACGTATTGTCTAAAATGCTTTCATTAAAGGATAAAAACTAACACCAAAACATACAGAATACGCTGTTTGCAAAGGCTATGGCGATCTGAAAATGTATAAGCGGATTAACTACACCTTCAGCACAGTCAGAACTTTGTGATTTTGGTCATGAAATTTGCCGGGACAGTGCTTGAACCCATCCATCCATCCATCCATCATCTCCCGCTTAATCCGGAGTCGGGTCGCGGGGGCAGCAGCCTCAGCAGGGAGACCCAGACTTCCCTCTCCCCGGCCACTTCGTCTAGCTCCTCTGGGGGGACCCCGAGGCGTTCCCAGGCCAGCCGAGAGACATAGTCTCTCCAGCGTGTCCTGGGTCTTCCCCGGGGCCTCCTCCCAGTGGGACATGCCCGGAATACCTCCCCAGGGAGGCGTCCCGGAGGCATCCTGATCAGATGCCCGAGCCACCTCATCTGGCTCCTCTCGATGTGGAGGAGCAGCGGCTCTACTCTGAGTCCCTCCCGAATGACTGAGCTCCTCACCCTATCTCTAAGGGAGAGCCCAGCCACCCTGCGGAGGAAACTCATTTCGGCCGCTTGTACCCGCGATCTCGTTCTTTCGGTCACTACCCAAAGCTCATGACCATAGGTGAGGGTAGGAACGTAGATCGACTGGTAAATCGAGAGCTTCGCCTTTTGGCTCAGCTCTCTCTTCACCATGACAGACCGATGCAGCGCCCGCATGACTGCTGACGCCGCACCGATCCGCCTGTCGATCTCCCGCTCCATCGTTCCCCCACTCGTGAACAAGATCCCGAGATACTTAAACTCCTCCACTTGGGGGAGGACCCCATCCCCAACCCGGAGAGAGCACTCTACCCTTTTCCGGCTGAGAACCATGGTCTCGGATTTGGAGGTGCTGATTCTCATCCCAGCCGCTTCGCACTCGGCTGCGAACTGCTCCAGTGAGAGCTGAAGGTCACGGCTCGATGAGGCCAACAGAACCACATCATCCGCAAAAAGCAGAGACCTAATCCTGAGGTCACCGAACCGGACGCCCTCAACGCCCTGGCTGCGCCTAGAAATTCTGTCCATAAAAACTATGAACAGAATCGGTGACAAAGGGCAGCCCTGACGGAGTCCAACCCTCACCGGAAACGAGTCCGACTTATTGCCGCCCATGCGGACCAAACTCTGGCACCGGTCATACAGGGACCGAACCGCCCTTAAAAGGGAACCCGGTACCCCATACTCCCGGAGCACTCCCCACAGGACCCCACGAGGGACACGGTCGAATGCCTTTTCCAAGTCCACAAAACACATGTAGACTGGTCGGGCAAACTCCCATGAACCCTCCAGAACCCTGCTGAGAGTATAGAGCTGGTCCACTGTTCCACGGCCAGGGCGAAAACCACACTGCTCCTCCTGAATCCGAGGTTCGACAATCCGGCGGACCCTCCTTTCCAGGACCCCCGAATAGACCTTACCAGGGAGGCTGAGGAGTGTGATCCCCCTGTAGTTGGAGCACACCCTCCGGTCCCCTTTCTTAAAGAGGGGGACCACCACCCCGGTCTGCCAGTCCAGAGGTACTGCCCCCGATGTCCACGCGATGCTGCAGATGCGTGTCAACCAGGACAGCCCCGCAGCATCCAGAGCCTTGAGGAACTCTGGGCGAATCTCGTCCACCCCCGGGGCCCGGCCACCGAGGAGCTTTTTGACCACCTCAGCGACCTCCACCCCCGAGATAGGCGAGTCCACACCCAAGTCCCCACACTCTGCTTCCATATTGGAAGGCGTGTCGGTGGGATTGAGGAGGTCTTCGAAGTACTCCCTCCACCGACCCAAAACGTCCCGAGCTGAGGTCAGCAGCGCACCATCCCCACCATAAATAGTGTTGATGCTGCACCGCTTTCCCGCCCGGAGCCGCCGGATGGTGGACCAGAATCTCCTCGAAGCCGTCCGGAAGTCGTTCTCCATGGCCTCACCAAACTCCTCCCACACCCGAGTTTTTGCCTCAGCGACCGCCAAAGCCGCATTCCGCTTGGCCTGCCGGTAGCCGTCAGCTGCGTCTGGAGTCCCACAGGCCAGAAAGGCCCGATAAGACTCCTTCTTCAGCTTGACGGCATCCCTTACCACCGGTGTCCACCAACGGGTTCGGGGATTACCGCCGCGACAGGCACCGACCACCTTGCGGCCGCAGCTCCGGTCAGCCGCCTCCACAATGGAGGCACGGAACATGGCCCATTCGGACTCAATGTCCCCCGCCTCCCCCGGGATATGGGAGAAGTTCTGCTGGAGGTAGGAGTTGAAACTCTCCCTGACAGGGGATTCCGCCAGACGTTCCCAGCAGACCCTCACTATACGCTTGGGCCTGCCAGGCCTGGCCGGCTTCCTCCCCCACCAGCGGAGCCAACCCACCACCAGGTAGTGATCGGTTGACAGCTCCGCCCCTCTCTTCACCCGAGTGTCCAAAACATGCGGCCGCAAGTCCGACGACACGACTACAAAGTCGATCATCGAACTGCGGCCTAGGGTGTCCCGGTGCCAAGTGCACATATGGACACCCTTATGCTTGAACATGATGTTCATTATGGACAATCCGTGACGAGCACGGACAAAACACCGCTCGGGTTCAGATCGGGGGGGCCGTTCCTCCCAATCACGCCCCTCCAGGTCTCACTGTCGCTGCCCACGTGAGCATTGAAATCCCCCAGCAGAACAAGGGAGTCCCCAGGAGGAGCGCTCTCCAACACACCTTCCAAGGACTCCAAAAAGGGTGGGTATTCCGAACTGCTGGTTGGCGCATAAGCGCAAACAACTGTCAGGACCCTTCCCCCCACCCGAAGGCGGAGGGAGGCTACCCTCTCGGCCACTGCGGTAAACCCCAATGTACAGGCGCCCAGCCTGGGGGCAATAAGTATGCCCACGCCCGCTCGGCGCCTCTCCCCGCGGGCAACTCCAGAGTGGAAAAGGGTCCAACCCCCCTCAAGGAGACTGGTTCCAGAGCCCAAGCCGTGCGTCGAGGTGAGTCCGACTATATCTAGCCGGAACTTCACAACCTCGCGCACCAGCTCAGGCTCTTTCCCCATCAGAGAGGTGACATTCCATGTCCCTAGAGCTAGCTTCTGCAGCCGAGGATCGGACCGCCAAGGTCCCCGCCTTTGGCCGCCGCCCAGATCACTTCGCACCCGACCCCTATGGCCCCTCCCATGGGTGGTGAGCCCATTGGAGGGGGGACCCACGTGCCTTGTTCGGGCTGCGCCCGACCAGGCCCCATGGGTGTAGGCCTGGCCGCCAGGCGCTCGCCATCGAGCCCCACCCCCAGGCCTGGCTCCAGGGGGGGGCCCCGGTGACCCGCGTCCGGGCAAGGGAAACCGTGAATCCAAGATTTTTCTCTTCATAAGGGGTTTTTGAGCCGTACTTCGTCTGGTTCCTCACCCAGGACCTGTTTGCCTTGGGTGACCCTACCAGGGGCATAAAGCCCCAGACAACATAGCTCCTGGGATCATTGTAACACGCAAACCCCTCCACCACGATAAGGTGTCGGCTCCAGGAGGGGAGTGCTTGAACCGAACTTGCCAAAATGCCAGACTACTAAGAGAGTCAGTGAACTGCTTCCGCCAAACTCAATAATATGTCGATTTCCAGAGTCGGGAGTTAGTGATCCAAAGCCACCATGTGGCCGGGCACGCACACAACACAAACAGAACGAATTACGGAAGGGCACTGCAGGTAACATGGCTACGGAGTCTACGAAAAGCAATTATAAGATAATTATGAAATGTTGTTTTTAATATTGTAGCACCGGCCCAACCGAGGCATTACGGAAACTGCAAATGACAAGGAAATTTGCTTACAGGGAAGAACAAACTCTTTTATGATGGCCCTTACAAGGACTATAACAGGTACCCGACAAGCACCAAACCAAATAGAACAACCAAAACACATGGAGGTCAGATGCCGGACTTTAAGGGACACACACGGTGGGAGATTTATACGAAGCTAAGGACACTTGAAGATCAGAAAGAGTTCATACACAGTAAGACATGGGAAAACATGCACACCACAATTGGGAACAAGTAATAACAGTACCAACAACACTACAAGGGGCTTTACAACATCCCAGCACATCTCGCCAGCACTACAATATATTTGTCAAATATTGTTAGATATTTAGAATCTGTACAAAAAGTTCATGTTATGCATGCGAGCGCTTGGTGCCCACACTCAGGGTTAGCTAAATTAAACGAATATGGATTAATGATTACCACAACCCAGAACAGGGTAAGTGGTTACAGAAAATGGATGGATGGATGGATTCATGATTAAAAGTAACCATTGGTCAGTTGATTGTTATATGTATGTTCAATCTGGCACAGAAGAACAGGCTTCACTCCTAGTTCTATAGTTGTCAGAGTGCTGGACCACAACAGAGGAATCAATCAAGTAAACAAAAAGAGGTTGCACTTTGCTTCAACAAGGTCTAATGGGAAGTCTGCGCACAACATACAGTAGATGTGTGTCGGCATGTTACCTTCAGGGACAGGCATAGGGATCAAATAAAGAGGGGCTTTATTAAACACAATGAAAGAAACTGACCACAAGGGGTCGAAACAGGGAAGCTGGTGCTGGGAAAAATTGCAGACATACACAAGAAATAACGTGATGATGTCAATAACAGGACTGGGGAGCACAGGAGTGGGAGCAGCAGAGCAGGGCCAGATGATGCCGAGGGACCCACTGGACAGGAACCAGGATCGAAACCAGAATAGGAATAGGTGGGCACCGCGGGAACTGGAGGGCCAGGGTATACCACTGGGACTGTAGGGCAAGGGGGCACCACTGGGACCTTCAGACTGGAACCCATGGATGCTGAGGAACCTGTCTGGGACAGAAGAGCCTCGAGGGGTCTGCAGGGTAGGAGTCAGAACTGGAACCACTGCCTCAGATGGTGTGCCCCCATCTCCCTCTCCAGGAAACAGAAACATGACCCGCACTTCTTCTGGACTGATACTGGTGGCCACTCCATAGCTTCAGACAAGGGTGGCCCGAGTCCTGGACTGGGGCCCATGGAGTGGGACTCAGGGCCAGAGTAGTAGGGGTCCCACTCCAGGTCATCCAGTGGGGCGTTTTCTCATTATATGAGGTGGGTGCTGGCAGGACAGCAGGAGAAGACATACAACCGCCCATGGGTCTTATGTTGCACTGTGGTCCTGAGGAAACAATATCTCGTACTACTGTATACTTATGTATGGCAGGCACGACAATGAAGTTCACGTCACTTGACTGGACTGGATTTTTAGGTACAGTGGAAACTGCTTATAATGATTATGGATGCATGGGTGAAATTGATCATTATAAGCAGATGATCATTATAACTGATATTTTTATTATTATTATTGTCTGGGGCAGAATACCATCTAATTCCATTACTATTTTATATATTTATTATATGAATATAAGGTAATAAAATAGACAGAGTCCCAATTTACTTAATTTGATTATGTTTCAAAATACATTACAGGTGTTTCAAACACTTTTCAAATTACAGTACTGTACAAATTACTGAACTATGAGTAATTCAAATAAGTGTACACGCATTTACATGTAGGCCTATGTAACCATCTTATTACCTTCTAAATAGTCTGAAGGTTTGCAAACTACCCCAATGCTTTTTATGTCGCCAATTTCATGTTTGTAATGGAATAATATAGATGTAAAGCGCTTTCAGACAATGTAATGCTGTGAAAATGCACTATGCAAATAGAATTGAAAACTGAATTAAATGGCCTCAAACAACTGTTGCCCCTAGTCCCTTATTGTCACACCCAGCTCCTCCGATCCTCGTGTGTGCCACGCCCCGATTATCCTCATGTGTGCCACGCCCCCTGATTATCCTCGTGTGTGCCACGCCCCCTGATTATCCTCGTGTGTGCCACGCCCCCTGATTATCCTCGTGTGCCACGCCCCCTGATTATCCACGCGTGCTTCCCTGATCTTCCCCAGCTGTGTCCGATTATTTTCATCTAGTCTCGCCTATTTCAGTCCGTGTCTTGCCCTGGTTTTTTGTCCGCCATTCATGTTAGATGTCTGTATCATCGACCTATCCTGCCGGTAGCTTCTTTCCCCTAATAAATCCCCAGATTTTCCTGAATTTTGCCTGATTCCTGCCCGTTCGCATTACCCGCTTATCCCACGACCCTGACACTTATAGCTCACATCTGTTAGTCATTGTTATCTCTGTATTTAAGTGCCTGCCTTTGTTAATTTCCTCCGTCAGGCATTGTGGTCCGCCATGTTTGGTTATCTCCCAGGCCAGCTCCCAGCTTTCCCGGTTGTGTTACTTTCAGTTAGTTCTTATTTTTCCTACTTTGTTTTTGATCCTATATGCTCCAATTATTTTGTGTTTTCCCCTTTGTTTTCTGTTTGCTATGTTACAATGTAACAAAGTAAAAATGAAAGTCACTTGTAATAGTCCTGTTTACAAAATATTTGGCAATACAAGGTTTTAGAAACCAAACTAAATGTTTTTACCATTTTCATTTTATCCATCTCTTTAAGTGTTATTATTGAACCTTTCATGCATGTCAGTAAAATTGAGAATGTGGCTGGTTAACGAGTAGCCTGGCAAACTGTGCTGTCCCACCATCTGTCTGGATTGCATCACAACAATTTGCACTTTATTTTGTTTAGCAAACAATTTCGTCCACAGCGATGTACTCGTAAGGCAAACAGCACATTATAAACATTTGGCTATCAAGAAGTCAACTAAGCATTAGTGCAGCTAGGCTGAGCTTCCAATGAATGCCCAGGTACGAGTGTAAGCAGAATTGGAGCAGGAGCTAAACAACACCTACCAAACAAAGCATGAACCTAATAAGACAAATATTCAAATCAGTAGGTAATGCAGCATTACGAGCATTAGTACTGCGCAGTGCCAGCCGGAGGAGGCCGGGCTACCCGCCTGAGCCTGGTTTCTTTCAGGGTCTCTTCTTGTCTCTAATGGACTTCAGGCTCGGCACTCTGTTACATGCTTAGTGATGCTGCTGCTAGATTTGACAGACAGGCAAAGGAAATTGCAGGTTGACAGTAGCACTAATACACAAACATGCATTTAGACAGTAAAAAGACATTTGGACGTTAATAGTGATTGTAAATGACAGACAACAATAAACAACAAGAGTGCAAAGAATGTCGGGGAAGGTTTTCTATGGAATTTTGTAGCAACAGCACAGAAATAAATAATATTGCACAGTGGGAAAATTCATCAATGTTGTTGGAAGCACCATATAAATAAAACTGAATTAAATTATCCAAACATCCAAGGTAGGTTCTGGTGAATTTCGAATATAAGGTGAATTTGCCCCCCGTTTGTGATTATGAAGCACTACGATGCCACCTGGGGGTCCCATGCATGTAGCGCTGTGATTCCAGGAAAAGGCTACTGGGTCACTATGACAATAATGGACAATCATGCAAAGGGGCAAAAACTACATTTGATATTATCTTCTTCCCTTTATTGTATTAATTTATGGATCCATATAAAAATTCATCAAATGAATGACTTTGCATTTTTTATAAAAAAAATCTTGTGGGATAAGTGAGTTATCCCCAATCATGACTAACACTTATATAAAAATTCATATAAAATAATGGTAACAAAAATAAAACGGTGGCAAAAATATTTGTAGAAGTTAAACCCCCCCCTATGTAAAATACTTCAGTCGTAGATCCCTGACTTATTCAGCACACTGTCAATATTTGGCACAAGGTCCTCCTGATATTCCCACAGCTTTGTGTCCACAATCAGTTGCTCTTTGGTGAGTGTCCCCTGTAGAGGAACTCTGACATGTACAATTCTGCTCACACCAGCTGGAACTCTCAATGTGTCTCCGTAATTCTTCAGCACTGAATGCACTGATGTCTGCACCACTTGCCTGGGGTTTATGATCATCTTGGTGGGGTTGTAAACATGTTTCCTGTCAGGTTCCCGGTAGATGTGTTCCATGATGTTTATTCCTGGAACCTTTTCCCATTGTGCTAAATGGAACCGGCCCGTATCATCAAAGAGGGTTTTGGGGAAGATATGATTCTCGATGAGAAAGACTCCTACTGTGGGGTTTTGCCTTTGCAGGTCCTCCAGGAGATGCTCCAGTGTAGCGTGCTGATAAGGCATAATTATTTCATCAATGTCATTCAGCAGAAGATACTTGGATCTGTACATGTTTCTATAGATACAGTCGTTCAGAGTAGTTAACTGCCCATAGTAATGGAGGTCACCTTTATGCTGTTCAAAGTTCCAGCCCTTGGAGGGATTGAGGAACTGATCTATTGGCCATTGGAGGATTTCAAGTGTACCCTCCTCCCTGTAGTACTGCAGAACCTTATCGAGGTCTGGACCACAGCTGGTGTTATAGATGACCACTTTCTGTATGCCCAGGAGCTTGTACACTTCTATGGTCTGCACAAACTGCAGTACATTGTTATAAGATCCAAAGAGGTTGGAGATGCAGACAGTGAAGTTGTGTTTGAAGTTGTGCTCTTTCCTCTCTCTGTTTCGTATGGGAAGGAAGACCATATCTGGAATGTCTGAGGTGGATCTATTAATACTGATGGTGACATTTGTAGCATCACACTTTGGGTCAGTTTTACACAACAGGTCTGTGGTCTGGTAAGGGAACCCAAAATGATCACTGTGTATGTCGACCTCTGTTACTGTAACCAAATATTCTTGTTGAACACAACCAATGATACAATACAGTCTTCTGACATCATCCCTCCTAAATATGCTAATGATACGAATGGTTCCATCAATCCTGTGATCTTTGTAGGCAGAGACCAGGAAATGCTTTGTGTCCTTAATCGGCGTTATATTTTGTTCAGTCAAGTTCTTTACATGCTGATTACTCAGATCAACTGTTGGATGTAAAATATTTCCCCATAAATGTGGATATATAGTCAGATTCCCCCCTAAGGGAATTTTATAGACTATCCTATAGATTATACACATAATTCCAAGAAGTATTAATGACAAAAAAAAACTTTTTCTTGAACAAGTATTCTCCATGAAGTTGCAACTGAACGTTTGGAAACCTGGAGAGAGATAAGACAAAAAATCCTGATTACTGGCCAATTTAACGTTTGGCAGTTTCAAAACACAGAAGCTACATCGATTAATGTGATTAACTAAATACACTGAGACCATCGTTCTTCTATGATGCTAATATGAGCTGTTCCATGTATCCTGTGATCTTTGTAGGCAGAATTCAAAAAAGGTTTCATGTTCTTAATCAGTGTTATATTTTGCTCAGCCAACACACACACACACACACACACACACATACACACAGACAGGTTGTTTGTAATTATATCTTTGTGGGGACTCTACATTCATTTCTATGGGGAAAACTCTAATCCCAGCACGACGGCCTTAACCCCCCCAGCCCTAACCTTAAACATAAGTAACCAAACAAAATATGAGACTTTTGGCATTTTTACTTTTTTGACTGCATTCACAAATCTTTGTGGGGACCTGAAAAATGGTCCCTACAACGTCAAAATAAGAGGTTTTTATTACTTTGTGGAGAACATTTGGTCCCCACAATGTAATATAAACCTAATCCCCCCCCCACACACACACACAGACAGGTTGTTTGTAATTATATCTTTGAGGAACCAATGAGCTTGAAATGGGTGCAATGTCATTTCACTGCATTAAACAGGAAGAAGCCAACATGCACCCAGCCACACCTCATTTAAAATACACCACTCCTATGAGCGGGAAACGGGCGCAATGTCATTTCGATCCCCCAGTTAATAATCAAAAAATAACAATTTGTGCTATAATGTTTAATGTATTTTTGTTGTTGCTGAAACTGATTTAAAAACATATTAGTATCAACAAAGTATTGTTTGGAAACCGGTATCAAAATCAAGGTATAGTTCTGGTGTTGGTATCAAAACGATGCCCAAGCCTAGATTTCCACTGTTACTTTGAAGCAGTAACGCCTTCACATTCGTGGTTTCGTTTACTCATGAGTTAGCCCTGAGTAATTAAACGGGTTATTTTTGTAGCTTGCCAAACTCATGAGCCAAAAACAACCCTGAAAATGATTGTGCTGGCGTGCGGATAATTTGGTTGACAGACAGTGCATGTGACTCATGATAGTTTGGACCTGCATGTGTGAGAACGAGGTTGGAAAGAGGTAGAGATAGGGAGCATGTAACATACGTCCGTGTAACTTTACAGTTTAATAAAATAATAGTTCTGAATATGGGAACCTGCCTCTCTCTACTTCATTGTCGAGGTGTTAGACGTATATGGGTAGAGATAAACATGCATAAGTTCAACCCGCCACACAGTTTTAACTTGGCACACTGGGCCATATGGTTCCAAAAGTCATAGAAAAGCCCTGCAAGAGCTGAGCAAGAATCACTAATTCAGTGCTAGCAGAAATGAGCACATTACAGGCAGATTCATTGTCAGCATGAGGGACAAGGGACTGTCCCGGAAATTACACTTGAGAATGAACCTTACCTTGGAGACTGAGGACGTCCTGCAGCAGATTAGCCAGCAGGGGGAGCAGGCAACTGGCAGTGTGCAGGAACTGGTTCACAGGGACCCATGGAGAGCGGGCAAGTGATGCTGAAGGGACAGCAGACACGAAAAATAACTCGGGTAACAAGAACAACATAGAGAGTGCGGATGGTGCGATAAAACCGGACATGTTCACGCACTTAGCGCAAGTATCCAAGGGTGTCCCACCCCTCGAATAAGCCACGCGCAGTGCGCTTAGTCCGCACTGGCAAATACTACATGGGAGTTGCCTTTGGGTAAATATATAGACCAGAATGTTACGCATGAGTGATGACTGATGTTTACATTAGTCTGCCAGCTAATCAGTCCAACATGCCCCCAAAGAAGTTTCAATTTAAATATGCAAAGTTTTATAATGAATGTTTCAGGAAATCCCCGTGCATTACATCAGTTGACTTAAACCATGATGTAAGAAAATCAAATCAAATAAAAAAACTTTATTTGTCCACAAGGGGCAATTTAAGACACATAGAGAAGTGTTGCACAGACACAGAACCAGATAAATAGAAAAAAAAAATCAGAATAAAGTAATAATAATAATAATAGTAAAGAGATAAAATGATAAATGGTTATCAGTATATACATAAAATGTAAAATTGCAAGTAAATAAATTAACAGACTAACAATGATGCAAGATTGGGGAGGTCAGCAGGTAGTGGGAAATGAGAATATACTTCATGAGGTTTGCGGCATAAAGGCTGATAAAGGGTGATAGTAGCTTCAAGTTCACAAGTTGAACAGCCCTTGGAACAAAAGTGGCTCTTCTCCTTTGTGCGGGAAAGCAGCAAAAATGACATTTACTGACGTTCTGCCACTCACACTTACAACACACACACTGACTAGTACTACACACAGTGGGTGCACCACTATTTACAACAATGAACACTATACTATACATACTCCACAATAACAATACATGACAAACACACAGAGCTACTTACACTACTTACAGTATTTACACTGCTGGCACTAGTCCAGCATGTTGCTGCAATGCCCAACTGGTACCCCCAGCCCCAAATTATGGAAACTGCATACTATTTTTGGCGCCATAGCATGCAAAATTATGCAAATCATTGGTAAATTTAATGTTACTTATTTCTAGCATTAGTGTTTAATATAATTACATGTGCTTTGATAAATTATTGGCAGTAAACACAAAGATGAGCTACATATTAGTTTGATTGCAGCCCCCAGACAAGTATACTGAGTGACCTTGTCCCCGCCTACTCCATCTATGTCAGAGTCGTTAGCATTACGGGCTTGGCAGCTAGAACTGACGCTCTCTCCACCCGCAGTGTGAACGTCTGGTACGTACCACTCCAAGATGGTGGCAATGACAGCGGCAATAAGTGGAACAGCGAGACAAGGCACCCAGGCTTTCATATCTATGCCCAGGACTACATTAAAAGAGCAACTTCGTATGGAATCGTCTCTTTGGCCACTACTGAAATACCTTGGTGTCATGCCCTGCTTGTCCGATCCTCCCGGGTGCCACGCCCCCTCGCTACCTCGTGTGGAATCCCCGTGTTACCAGCTACTTCTAGTTGTCGTTAATTAGTCCTGTGTATTTAAGTCCGCGTTCGAGTATGTTTCCCCAGTCCGGTCACTGACGTTGTGATGTCGTTTGGTCCTGCTTGTCTGCCTGTTTGATTAAACCCCTAGTTCACCTGATTCTGTGAGTCTCGCTCCTGTTTCCTCGATCCGGTTTCCCGACAACCCATAACACTTGGTCTGCCAAGTGCCACAATACACATTTAAAATAATTTATAAATAAGTGCAACTGGGTGGTTTTAACAGGCTCACATTTTTTCCCTCTCGTCAGTAAAATAAACAGAATGTACGACTACTTTTCATACTATTATTATTATAAGTAGTATTGATGCACCAAAATGATTTTTTTTTACTGATACTGAATTCTAGTATTTTTTCAGCTGAAAACCACCTACCCATCTATCCCTCCATTTTTTGCTGTCTATCTGGAGTCAGATCGCTGGGGAAGCAGTCTAAGCAGGGATGCCCAGACCTCTCTCTCACCAGAGACTCTTTCAGCTGCACCAGTGGAATACCAAGGCGTTCCCAGGCCAGCTAAGAGATCTCCGAAATCTCTCCAGCATGTCCTGGGTCTGCCCCAGGGCCTCCTCCCTGTTGGACAAGCTAGAATCACCTCCCCAGGGAGCCGTCCAGGAGGCATCCTAAATAAATGCCTGAACCACCTCAACTGGCTCCTTTCAACGAGGAGAAGCAGCGGTTCTACTTTGAGCCCCTTCTCAATGTGCAAGCTCCTCGCCTTATCTCTAAGGCAGAGCCCAGACAACCTGCGGAGGAAACACATTTCTGTTGCTTCTATCTGCGAACTCATTCTTTCGGTAATTACCCAAAGCTCATGACCATAGGTAAGGGTTGAAACATAGATCGACTGGTAAATCTAAAGCTTTGCCTTCCAGCTTTACCATGACTGAACAGTACAGCGTCGGCATTATTTCAGGTGCTGCACCGATCCGTTTATCGGTCTCCTGCAAGGATTCAGGAAATATTCGTTCCACTGCCCGACTTTATCTCCATTTCAGGTCAACAGTTCTCCCTCCTTGCTTGAAATAGCATGAGTGAATCCCTGCTTCCTACTCTTGAGTCGCCTGACAGTTCGCCAGAATCTTTTCAATGCTGACCAAAGGTCCTTCTCCATGGTCAGCAATGGAGTCACAGAACATGGCCCATTCAGCCTCAGCAGCTCCTCACTCCCTCTTGATGCAAGAGAAGTACTGCTGGAGGTGTGAGCTTCAGATCTCCCGGACAGAGGCCTACCAGGTCTATCCGGCATCTTTCCCTGCCATCAGAACCAGGTCACCACCGGGTGGTGATCAATTGACAGCTCAACTCCTCTCTTCAAAACATACAGACACATATCTAAAGATACAATTATAAAATCCATCATTGAACTGCAGCCTAGGTTGCTCTGGTACCAGGTACACTTATGAACACACTTTATATTAGAACATGGTGTTCATTATGGACAAACTGCGTTTAGTACAGAAGTTCAATTACCGATCACCGCTCAGAATCCGATAAGGCAGGCTATTCCTCCCTGTCACACCCTTCAGGGATTCATTGTCATTGCCCACGTGAGCGTTAAAGCCCCCAGGAGAACAATGAAGTGCCCAGAAGGGGAGCCGTTCAGCAACAACCCCCCCCCCCCCCCCCCCAAGGTCTCCAAGAAGGCTGGGTACTCTGGACTTGTGTATATCAATTACACACAGACAACTGTCCCCCAGCTCCAAGTCGAATGGGCGGTGACCTACTCGTTCACCGGGCGGGACACCTCCCTCTCCCTCACTCTCACTTGTTCACTCCAACTTGCTGGTGCCGACCCAGGGGGCTTCAAGTAGACCCAGCCCTGCCTAGTGCCTCTCACCATGGTCAACTCCAGAGTGGAATAGAGTCCAGTGCCTCCCCAGGAGTTTGGTACCGGAGCCCAAACCATGCGTCGAAGTGAGCACAACTTTATCTAGTTGGTATCTCTCTACCTCCCACAGTGGCTCTAGCTCCGAACTATCCCACCAAAGAGGTTACATTTCTTGTACCAAGTGCCATGTTCCATAGCCGACGATCGGTCCATCAAGGCTCCCGCCCTCAACCGCCACATATCAACTATTCCACTTATTATACACTGTATTTTAAGATATTTTACTGACGGATTTCTAAAATAATGTCCTTCAAAACTAGTATTTTTTCCCATTAAGACCCATTGAAAATCAATGCATGTTCTGCCATATTGACAGCGACTTAACTTGTCAATGACAAAATAATTGTTAGAAAGCCCAATACTATCTGATACAATAACTATTATAGTTAATATATCCTGAGTTTTAAGATATTTTACTAATTAAAAAATGCCTTCTGAAATTAGTAGTTTTTCCCGTAAAGACCAGTTTACTCACTGGGGGCTTTGGCTGGGGATGCTGTAAAGCGCTTTGAGACAATGTAATATTGTGATAATGCGCTATACAAAAATAAATTCGTTGTTTGTTTGACTAGAGTTTTACACTATAGGAGTGCAGCAGAAAAAAATGCATGTTTTTTTAAGAACTATACGAGACAGAACGCGTATAATGTCAATTTAAGGCGGCACGGATCTTACGAATAGGAAACTGTCGAATAAGAAACGTCAGCCTCGTTTTTGTACTGTCGTGCATTTGACTTTAATTTGATTTAATCTATCGAAAATAGGGTTCTTTTAATAAAAATAAATCTTTTTTACTTTCTCGTTCACTTTAAAAATGTGATCCTAATTATTAATTATTTAAACAAAAAAAAGTATTATCGAAAGCTCAAGAATTTAGTTTAATATACTACAGAGACGTAAAGAAATAGAGTATCGAACAAAAAACTGTCACTGTTTACCCTTTGTCCCACTTAACGATGTGATTTTTTGCACGCGTCCTGTATACAAGTTCAAATATAATATATACAGTTTAATATATACAGTTACATAACTGTACGCATAAATAGCACTACAAAAACAAGAAGAATCGCTCGGCGGTGTAGGTATAGGTAACAAACAGTGATACACACCTTCAGATATTCGAGTACATGAATTTCAGCCGAATTCTTTAAGATTTATAATTACTACTAAATCTGGAAGTGCGATATAAAAACACTTCCTTGAATTTCTTCGGAATGAGGTAACTAGAAAGTCACTGATCTGAGAGCAGCGTTACTCCGGGCCAGCTGCGTAGGGAGGGGGAGGGGGAGCTGCATGTAACTCCCAATATTTAAGTTGGCTCCATTCACCCATCGCTCCCCCATCCCCCTGTTACTTTATTTGCCAAAATAAATACTAATTTGTTTGATAATCTCGCATCACAAATACAGTTGCAGTTTTTAAATATAACGTAATATGACGGGGGGCGGACCTATTGTTTAACGGGGTGAGTCACGGGGTCTGACGTTGTTTGAAAGTTATCTGCTGAAAATGGCTGTTCCTCTGACATAAAAGAGAAATGCAGATGTTACACATCCCTTTGAAGTAAATAACCTTGTAAGTACTTTACCAAACAATAACACGCGATTAGCTCAAGACACATTTAAGTCTTATAAGCATTATACCTAACCCTAACTGGCAAATCAAATGCATCGTGGCGGGCAACGATCAAAGACGTAGATTTATTTTTTTTTTTTTTGGGGGGGGGGGGCAGTTTTCACCTAAAGAACCTCTACACTCCCTGGGTAGCAACATATAAACCTGCCCCCGGGGGACGGACCTGCGAGAAAAGAGAAAATAGGCGAGCGGGTTTGTATGTAAACTTAACTCACTGGAGACCTCGTAGCATAACCAACCTTTAATATCAGACTATATCAACTAGTGGAATTTAATCGTCTCATGTCGGTAAGTGTTTATAAAGATTATCCTATTAGATTGCGCGAATTTGGCTAGGTAACGGCATAGCACAGATAGCAACGCTGATAACGGGCAGACCCCGGAAAAGATAGTTTGCAGTCAGCAATTTCGGATTCCGTTTGATTTACCTGGACAGCGCAGTGAGGTACAGTAATGAACGGAGTGTCCATTTTGTTACTGGTGAGTTGTAATTCGGATGACGTCACCCACCCCGAAATATGCCGATTTTGGCCTTTTATTTTCAAATGCGAATAAAAAAAAACTTCACCATATAAACACGTCCAACCAGTCTCAAACTGACCAGTCGGAAAAAGCCAAAGGGCCTCACACAATTTAGATTTTTTGGTAAGGGCATGAAATCAGCCTTGTTTTTTCATTGCCAATTTACCAGGGAACGTCGGAGATGTCATACGTTGCTCGGATGCAGGAAGTTCGATGTTTTTTTTCCAGTGTTAAAGAAAGAATTCATATAAACAAAATTTATAACAAGTGTTCAGGACCATAAAAAGCTATATTTTGTTCAGACAAAACGGACTGAGCCATTTTATTTTTAGCACATGTAAAATATTGCAATGGCCGAGCTGGCCGAAGAGGAGGGACAAATTAGGAGGGGGAGAAAAAGAAAGAAAAGAAAAGGAGGAGTAAGTGAGAAAGATAAGTCAAGAATGATAGGACTAAAGTAGAAAGCATAAAATCTCCAATTGCTGCATCTGTAAAGGAGAGGGAAGAAAAAAAGGCAAAAAATCATCAGCATCTAAAAGAAGTGCAAAAATAACAGAAACAAAAATAAACAATAAAGTAAAACAGCTATACAAACATACAAAATTGTTGTGTGTGCGTTTGTTATGTTTAGCTCATAGAAATTTTATTTTGTCCTTAGGAAGAAAAGTAGCTGAATTATCGCTAATGAAGGCTTCCATATGTCAAACCCCAAGATGTCACTGCCTGACCATGCCTGTTGAAATTAACTAGAATGTCACCAGCTACAGCAGGCTAGCAAGTTCATTCACAAGCTGTAGAGCACAGCACTGCAGTTTGCTAATCGCTCTATTTTTATACCCTATACTGACATTAAGTGAAAAACATAGGCCTATTTTACTAACTACTTTACATTAAGGCAATTTGCACTGATCACCAAAGCAGCTTCGTTCCTTAGATTACTGCCAAAGATGGTGATAGGCTATATTTAAAAGATAACAGTCAGCAAAAAGAGTCCGAAAAGGGAGAAGAAAGATATTTTTGTCTCTCTGTGGGGCTGGTTACTATTGTGATACTGTTTTTTTCCGTTTGTATGGTTAATTGTGTTTGTATACCACTGCTGGAAGGGGGTATGCGCCATTTTTTTTGGTTGCCTCCTTTGTACCTGTTTTGATGTAGTCAGGGAGATAAGGGAGGGTAGCTGTAAGTGTTTTTACTTTCTTTATTTTGGTAGGTAAGTGTAGTGTGTGTTGGGTGGAGGCAGTTTGGGGTTTCTCTTTGTTATTTTGGCCGGCTTGCCCCTGGAGATGCCCCTGGTAAAATGGCCGCCACCTCATTGTCATTTACGTGTACTTTGACTATGACTTAAGCTTAATACAACCCATCTATGAATACAGCCCATTAACAGGGGCACAGCTGGGGTGCAATGGCTGTTGCCTCATTAATCACAAGCGATTTCCGTTTTCCGCGACCACACCCCCCGCTTGCTAGTGACCTGTGATTGGACAGTGATTACATTTCCTAGTGGCACAATTTTGGCATGTGCTTTCCAAAACTGAGCTGATGCAGCAGAGCAAATATTTGCATTTTGGTGTGATGTGGCCCAATTTCATCAATAAACTGTGTGTAATATGAACCCTTCTAATTGTTTTTCTGGATGGTACACTTATTAGTGGAGATCACATAAGTAGTAGGACTACTTCTAGCCTTAACCAAATAAGGGCCAGAGAACTTTGTGTGAAGAGAGGAACCAGGGGATGGTAACAACCCTAATACCTGGTCACCTGGATGGAATTCACGAAAGACAGCATGCTGATCATAGCGTCTCTGAGTCTGGCTAGCAGCCTCACATACAGCCTGTAACTTGCCACGAAATTTCTCAACATAAGAAAGAACATTCATCTGAACTGGCTTTTCCGCCAACAACTGATCTTTAAAAAGCTTTAATGGTCCACGCTCAGAGTGTCCAAACACTTGCTCTAGGACTAAAACCAGTTGACTCCTGCACCATTTCAGGCATAGCAAACATAAGCAGGGGAAACTCTTCATCCCACTGACCCATGATCACACTCCAGGCTAAAACTCTGGCATCTCTCCAGAGCCCCTTCAGATTGTGGATGAAACGCAGATGATGTTTTATGCTCAATATGCAAGCTTTGTAATATCTGGGCGAACAATGTGGATGTAAAGTTGGAACCTTGGTCAGACTGAATGATTCTTGGTAACCCAAACACAGAGCAAAGGTGCAGAATAGCTCGGGAAACAGACTTGGCAATGATTGTCCGCAAGGGAACCTGGTAGCCAAACACGTTACGGTAAGTATATATTGCTTTCCTGATTTAGCTTTCAGGAGGGGTCCTACAAAATCAATTAGCAAACGGTCAAAGGGCTCCCCCACAGCAGGTATGGGATGGAGAGGGGCCTTAGGGATGACCTGGTTATGTTTCCCTACCACCTGACATGCATGACTTACAATGTACACCGGCTTTCAGTCCAGGCCAAAAGAAATGACGAAGAATGCGATGTTAGGTCTTGCTAATACCTAAATGACCTGACATCACATGGTCATGTGCCAATTCCAGCACATAGCACCTGAAAACTGCAGGTACAACAACCTGATGAACACTGTCTCCCCCAATGCCACTAAGTGGGGACCACTTTCTACATAACAAATGATCAAGTACATAATATCCACTTGGACACTCTAGTTTTTCCTGCTCCATCTTTGACGAGAAGAAGTGTTTTAAGGTTGGATCCTCTCTGATGCCTTCCAAACATCTTTTTTGACATTAGTGTCAAAGAACTTATAAATAGTTCCTGGTCACTGGAATTCACTTGGCTCTTAGAACCTTGTGATTTGGAGAGGTCTGAAGTACACCTTTCAGGTTCCTCAAATAAACTGAACAACTCTAGATCCTCACCATATTTCTTTGCTTGAGCACGGGTCAACACACAAGTGGGTAAAACAGAGGGGTATGCCCTTGTCAAACCATCATCAGACCTAACGGGGATCGTAACAACCTCAGGCAGGGGAAACACTTTCCCAGCAGCAACATCGTTCCCCAACATAACATCAACACCTTTAACAGGGAACTCACTCAGAACGCCCAACCGTGTGAACCCTGAAGATAAAGATGACTCAAGAAGCATTTGATGTAAGGGCACCCTTAACGGATTCAAGCTAGAACCTTGGACAGTCACGTGAACCACAAAAGGACTTTTCTGTGAAATTAAGCACTTTGTCCAACACAAAGGACTGTGCTGCTCCGGTGTCACGCAATATTTTAACAGCAACCAGTCTATCCGCTTCAGAGAGAGATAATAACCCATCCACCATGAATGGCTTGAGCGTTTCCTCAATGTCAGTATTACACACCTGCACATCAACACTACCAACAGACTTAGGCTGAGATATTTTTCTCCAAGCACCACAGTCTGCAATTAAATGATCTGGCTTTTCACTATAAAAACACAATCGCCTCCCCCGACCACCAAGGGTGAGGAGCACTAACCTCTCGCTCATCACGGTTAGCTGAATACGGTCACGACCATTTGCAGCAAAAGCAGACCGTCCAATAAAAACAGACTTAAAACAGTTTTATGTGTCAGCACAAACTCATCAGTCAAAACTGCTACATCAGAGAGCGAGGCCACCTTTTGCTCATTCAAATGCACCACTGTTGGCTCGGGTAAGCAATTCCTGAAATCCTCTAACAAGATCAACTCTTTTAGCTGCTCCATACTAACCACCTTAGAAGTGCTACACCACTTATCAAACAATCCTGACTTTTCACGGGCAAATTCTACGTAAGATTTCATGTGGGATCGAATCTTTTGCCGGTAGGCCTCTGGTACAAGCTAATATGTGCGAAGGACCGCTGGTTTTACCACATCATAATCGATACTCTGTTGTATGCTTAACGAGGAACAAACCTCTTGAGCTTTACCAACTAACTTGCTCTGCAAGAGCAAGGACCACATGTCTCGTGGCCAGTGTAGAGTGGCAGCTACACGTTCGAAAGCAGTAAAATAGGAATCCACCTCTGACTCTCTCAATGGTGGCACTAGTGTAACGTGTTTACTTATATCAAAGACCGGATTAGGTGTCTGTGCTCGGGTAGCTGTGTCTGCCGCCGCAGTGCGATAACACAATAGCTGTGTATCATGCTTCTGACGTTCAATTGGCAACTCGGTGGCGGTGGGGTTTAATGGCACAGTCTCAGCCTCGGGAGGAGATGCAGGTTCTATGCCTCGAACAGGAGCCGTCGCTGTGGCCCCCACCAATGGCAAAGCTCCCACTGCTTCATAAGCAACACCTGGCTCACTTCTCTCAGGAGAAACCCCTTCCCCAACTAATTTTTCCACAATCAGGCTTCGAATCTCGGCCTTGCGTGCTGCCCGAAGAAACTCCACATTGTAGAATCCAGCCACCAACTCCAAGTCGGCCTTCTTACATGAATGCGAGTCCTCCAGAGATGGCTGCAGTACAAAAGTCTCCAAGGAGAATGGCATTTTCAGACCAGGGTGAACACCAAAGCACACACAATACCACAAGGCTGGCAGCTACAGCGGGGAAAATAAATACTGAACGCGTTGTTTTTCTCAGTAAATACATTTCTAATGGGGCTACTGACATACAATTTACACCAGATGTTGGTAACAATCAAAGTAATCCACACATACAAAGAAATAAAAACAAATAAATCCACAAATTAAGTTACAGTGAGGGAAATAATTATTTGAGCATCTGCTTAAATGACAATGATGGCTTGATACCTGTTAATACTTAATTAAGTATTACTTGTGTTGTGTTAGTGCACATGTACTTGACCTAATTTCTTGCTGGCTTGTAGGGGATCAAATACCTATTTCCCTAGATAAATGACAAATTGGTTTGCAACTATTACATAATGATTTTTACTTGCTTGTTTTGTTAATAATCTATCTTTTGCTGTTTAAATAAACATACCAGTGAAATTACTTCTCAGTTCTTTATTAATGGGTCAACTTAAGAATTCAGCAAATGGGTCAAATACTTATTTCCCTCACTGTATGTGTAATAAAGTGAAATGACACTGGGAATAAATATTGAACACGTGAAGAAAAGGAGGTGCAAAAGGGTACAGAAAGCCAAGAAACCAGCTGAAATCTGTCAGTATTTAGAAAACAATCCTGCCCCCTATCAGTGCAAATTAATATCAACTGGTTTAGTCCTAATCGATGGCCTATAAAAAGGTTTCTCATTACCAAGGTGTCACGCAAGAAGCATCTCATGATGTGTAAAAGCAAAGAGCTCAACCAGGACCTTCTCAAACTGATTGTTGCGAAACATACTGATGGCTTTGGTTACAGACGTATTTCTAAACTTCTGAATGTTCCAGTGAGCATAATCCGGAAGTAGAAAGAACATAATTTCACCATAAACCGACCACGACCAGATGCTCCTCACAAAACTTCTGACAGAGGAGTCAAAAGAATAATCAGAAGAGTTGTCCAAGAGCCAAGGACCACTGGCGGAGAGCTTTAGAAAGACCTGGAATTAGCAGGTACAGTCTTTTCAAAGAAAACAATTAGTAATGCACTCAACCACCATGACCTGTATGCCTGTATGTCTGTATGCTTATACGCCTGTACGTCTGTATGCCTGTATGTCTGTACGCCTGTACGTCTGTGCGCCTTTATGCCTGTATCTCTGTACGCCTGCATGTCTGTACGCCTGTATGTCTGTACGCCTGTATGCCTGTACGTCTGTACGCCTTTATGCCTGTATCTCTGTACGCCTGCATGTCTGTACGCCTGTATCTCTGTACGCCTGCATGTCTGTACGCCTGCATGTCTGTACGCCTGTATCTCTGTACGCCTGCATGTCTGTACGCCTGCATGTCTGTACGCCTGCATGTCTGTACGCCTGTATGCACGCTCACCATGCAAGACTCCACTGCTGAAGAAAAAGTATGTTGAGGCTCGTTTAAGGTTTGCTGCACAACATTTGGAGAAGCCTGTGAAATACAGGGAGAACATAGTCTGGTCAGATTAGATCAAAGTTGCACTCTTTGGATATTATAGCACACACCATGTTTGCAGGAGAAATGCCACTGTACATCACCACAAGAAGACGACACCAACAGTGAGGTTTGGGGGTGGAAGCATCGTGGTGGGGGCTGGTCTTCAGAATATGGTGCTGGCAGACTTCATATAATTGAAGGAAGAATGAATGGAGAAACGTACCGAGACATTCTTGATAAGAATCTGCTGCCATCTACCAGGGAGCTGAAGATGAAATGAGGGTGAACATTTCAGCAAGTCGATGATCCCAAACACGGAGCCAAGGAAGCTCTCAGTCAGTTTCAGAGAAAGAAAGTAAAGCTGCTAGAATGGGCCAGTCAGTCACACGACTTGAATACAATTGAAAATCTATGGAAAGAACTGAAGACCAGAGTTCATAGGAGAGGCTCCGGAACCTTCCAGATATGAAGACAGTTTGTGTGGAAGAATGGGCCGAAATCCCAGCTGAGTAATGCATGTGACTGGCTTCTCCATACAGGAGGCGTCTTGAAGGTGTCATTACCCATAAAGGCTTTTCTACAAAGTATTAAATAAATTTCAGTAAGCGTGTTCAATACTTATTCCCAGTGTCATTTCACTTTATTACACATAACTTAATTTGTGGATTTATTCGTTTTGATTTCTTTGTATGTGTGGATTACTTTGATTGTTACCGACATCTGGTGTAAATTTCATGCCAATAGCCCCATTAGAAATGTATTTACTGAGAAAAATGTTGAAGCGTTCAATACTTATTTTCCGCACTGTAAATAGAGGATCCCACAGAGTCAACAATTTGCAGACGCTAAGCAAACACATAAGAATTCCGGACGAGCTTCCACTTGTTACGTCTCCAGGATAGGATACGTAAGAAACCACACCAGGTTCATACAGAAAACACCTCACACTTCAACTGTCTTAAGTGCGGTATATTTATTGTGCCTGGCCTTCCACATACCTATCATACAACAGATGTATTATATAAAAAAGGTCATGCCATCTCTCCAGGGGCAAGCCGGCCAAGATAACAAAGAGAAACCCCAAACTGCCTCCACCCAACACACACTACACTTACCTACCAAAATAAAGTAAAAACACTTACAGCTACCCTCCCTTATCTCCCTGACTACACCAAAACAGGTACAAAGGAGGCAACCAAAGAAAATGGCGCATACCCCCTTCCAGCAGTGGTATACAAACACAACCATACAAACGGAAAAAACAGTATCACAATGAAAAAAATATATCACAATAGTACCCAGCCCCACAGAGAGATAACAAAAAGGCCAGCACAAAAATATCTCTCCTCTCCCTTTTCAGGCTCCTCTTGCTGACTTTTATGACCTTCCAGCAAAAGGGGCTTCTTGATGTCATAGCGCCCCCTGTAGGCAGGAGAGGAACAGGCAGAGAGAGAGAAAGAGGGAAGGAGAGACTACGGGCAAGCCCATGACACTGTAAAATGCAATTAGTTGACTTTACTTAAAAAAGCATGCAAACCGATTGCCTTGAAAAGTTTTAGTAAATGTACTTATTCAGCTCAAGTAATGTGGACTAGGATTTGTTTGTTATAATGACCAATATTTCACAAGTTTACTACACCTCCACGGGGTCACATTATTTTGAAGTACAGTAAAGCAAACTGCAAATGTATTTCAAATCACATATTTCTTCAAGTTGGACTAACTAAAGTAGTATTAACTATTACTCAGTATTTCTAGTTCAATTTACTCAAACTAGAAATCAGATTCACTTGGTAAAACGATGTTAACCGATTGATTTAATTGATTAAAAAGACCAAGTAAAGTTTTCTGGTGTGATTTCAGTACTACACAAAACAGATTTCATATTCCTACAATAAACATCAACATGTTTTTATCCTAAACCAAGAATTAAAACAGTGAGACAGGTACAGATAACTCCATTTATTTTTCCCTTACTGTTTACATCCAACCACACGGCATCCAATTTAATAGAAAAAAATACAATTTTAAATAAAGATGAGCAATAATTTCCACTTTTCCTGATATTATTTATTCAATTTCAGCTGTTGCCTTCAGTATATTCTAGTATGCAAAAAAAAACCAAATCTGTCGTTTGATCACGTCTGTCACATTGCCATCTTGTGAAAATAATAAATAATGTCTTGCCCTGTAATTATCAAGTAGTCCTTCATGGCATCAAAAATAAGATATCAAAGTGCACAGTCATGTAGACATTGCCCAAAGAAAATCATATTAAAACAGTTCGAAATCATTTAAACAAATCAAATAAAACATTCTGAATCGCAGAATTCTTGTACATCCCTGGTACACCATAATGAAAATTAAATCAGGGTTTTGGTTGTATTTGTAAATCAGATGGCCATAACGACATGAAAATCTAACTCAAAAGGACATTTTTTAGTGTCTGCAGTTTTGGCGAAAGCTTGTTCTGTCCCAAACCAAGCAGTACTTTTTGAATGAAGCTGAAAGTATTTTTCATGGACTTGGGATACTCTAAATGCAAGGAATACGACAGGCCAAACAGGAGACAAAGTGTGGAAGGTTGTAGAGATCACCCATTACAATCTTTCCCTCAACAACGACTGCAGTCTCGACTGCACCAAGGATGGAGCTGATCTGGAGAGCATTGAGGTGTATCTTCACTGATTAAAGTCAGCACCCTTACAAACATCTGAGTGAAGGCCTCTTCATTCTCTGAATCCTGCATAGGAAAAAATTGAGAAAACCACCAATATAATATAATGTTTCACCTAAACAAGAACATGCTAGAAACTGTAAACAAGTCATCCAGCCATGTTACTTTGACCTTTTTCCCAATACTGATGCCTTTCTTTGTAACTGTATAGACTTACGGCAAACTGCAAAGCTACTCTTAAGCAGGGCTTTAGTTACACCAGAACTTACAAAGCAAGTCTTGTAAAAGTCATCAGGTTCATCGCCAAGTAGAACAGGGAGGCTTTAGAGAACAAGAAACCTCATTGCTGTCACATCTGGCTTCTAAGGAATAAGAACAATTTAAGTTCAAGAATTAGCAATATTTACATTATAGTCCTGGAAAGAAAACATGCCGGCAGTTGTTAGTTTGATAGTCCAAGACTGTTTAGGTAAACAAAGGTAAAACAAAACTAAAATTGACTAACCCCAACATCAACTTGCTTCAGTAACTCAATCAATGTCTGCCCGACATTTCCTCTCTTAGACTTGAAGATTGTGACAAAGCGTGGTGTGTATCAGACCAAGGCAGCAAAAAAGTCACTGACAGATAAAATAACAATGAACAGGTATATAAACGTCCCATGCTCACTTGTTTTTCGGTAGAAAGAGCTGGCCACCTCTCCATCACTGCCTGCACTGGGGCTCCAGTCTCTACAATCTCCCGTCTATGCAGTGGGAAGCTCTGCTCCATCTTTGATGCAATGGCAGTTGCACTGCGGTTCATTTTTCTCATTTCTTCAGCCAGGGCTGTCCTCTCAGCCTCCATGCTCTCTTCATTCTGCCCATCTGGGAGACCTGGTAAATAATTCACCTCGAACCTCTCTGACCTTCTGCGGCCTTCAAATGCCATTCCTGGAACACCTTGTTTGTTTCCATTTATACCAACATCTACACACCCTGTTCTTCTCAATTTAGTGCGGTAGTTCCCCATTTATTTTGTAAATAGTTGGTATACCGTATTGTTTAGAGAATAAATACGAGAAAAATAAGTTTGTACATGTTCGGTAGAAAAACACATATGATAAAACAGGATATTTCAAATACAAGGACATATAGAAAATGTAATTATAAATATAGAAAATATTATTATCTGTCAGTCTCTCTGGCGAACAGTGCTCGGTAAATTTCAGTTGGGCTTTTTAGAATGTTCTGGAAGTTTTTTTTTCCTCGAGTATATTTAGGGCAGCTTACTCTATAGCTGTCTCCCGATACAGACATTACGAGATGCACAAGAGCGCTAACAGACATGTTGAAGGCAGGAAGTGGAATGTGGCATTAACAGGTAGTTAATACAGTAACTTGTTTGAATAAGGCTGATGAAAGCTGGCTGACTTACCTTTGATTGGTTATGAAAATGGTAAAAACATTATTGCTTAACGTTACCATTACAATGTTATCCACAAATGACAACAGCGGCCGGAGCCGGGGGGGTGTTCCCCAACCATTTTGCTTTTATAGTATGGGTCACATCCAATAATATCTACTTTCTCTTTATTTGTTTTTATTTCATTTAGTTTGCTTTTTATGGCATTTAATGTAGCGTTATTTCACGTCATTGTATGCAGTGTACTGAATATGACTGGTGTGACAATATAGGCCTACTGGCTTGCATTCACACTCTCCAAGTACTCCTTACATTAACTGACAATGCACCAAGATGACAACACGAGGTGATTCCACAATACGTTTGAATCCCTCCTATACAAAAGGTTGCCATCTCTCACGCATCTGGCGTGACACTCACGCTCACACAAGAAATGTTACGGTAAATCTATATTATGTGCACGTGTGTGCAGACTTGTCTCAAATTGGAAATCTCAAGCCAGCCAGCTGACCTAAGTTGGCAATCCTGTATACAAGATTATTTGAAGTGAACTTTACTGTGTTTTTCTCCATGGAAGTAACAGCAACTCGATAAAATCTAGTAAGAATTGCAAAAACTTAAACTTAAGTAATGTCAATAAATGTATTTAATTTGAGATAACTATAAGTATTTACAGTGCATAGTTGAGCACTGAAGAATGGGCCATTCAGTGAAAGCAGTGAAATGACGGTCTTGCTTTTCACTGTGTTACGCTCTCCTTGCGACACTCACTGAAAAACACTGCCTCTTGAGTACTGCATTTCCACTTGGCACGGTTTCTGCGTGCTGCGCCCTGCAAAACAATAAGTTCCGTCAATTGTTTTCCTCCACGTGCCAAAGTCCTGTTTGCATTTCAAGGTGGCACCAAAGTGCTCCATAACATTGGGGCACCAACAGTAATTTCACTTTGAACTGTCAATTTGCTTCCCGCACCCAGACCCATTCAGTGACTTGGCATCACACCCTTACTCATAAGAACCCGACAATCACAGCCTGTAACTTATGTTTGTAGCATAACTAATTAATAAAATACATTGTAATCTTTTTCAAATAAAAACACTTAGCGGTAGCCAGAGGCTAAAACAAATTGTCATTCTGAAAGAGCAGGTCTAACCAGCTCCCAGAATTCTAAATTCCCTGGGTCTGTCTACGTATCAAGGCACCTGGAAGCATTTCAAACTTTCATATTTATGAGGGGTATTCCTGAAAGTGAGTAGTGGTCCTTCTTTTTAAAAAGGAGGACCAGAGGGGAGATCAGTGCTGGCCAACACATCAGGTGACACAGACGGCCGTTGAGAAGGTGCCGAATTAGCAGGCCGTATATGTTCCTGGCAGGTGGGTGGGGGGGGGTGGGGGGGGGGACGCCACATAAGCTTCAAGCGGCGCTGCCTGTCAGCCTCCCCCATGGTGGGTCACACGCCCTGATTTGGTCGAGTTTGACGTGTTCCTGGGTGAAAAAGGGAGGGGCTTGCGTTTCACTTCTTTATCTAATCACAGTCTTCATTGTATGACATCACCACAGGTGAGGTGCATAGATTTGTGACAAACCCGTTTTATTGTGTTTGACTTTTGTTAAGGGGTGTATCATAGATAAAAACATAGACACATGCTGTACGGGCAAATCTTCATTTTTTTTTTATGATAATAATAATCATGTTAACACCAAGAAGGCTTGAACTGCTGACATTACACTCATAGTCACAGAGGCTTACCATGCTGAGGGATACACCATCCCCAGCTCAATGGTGGGAAGCACTGAGTTTGAAAATGAGAAAAAAAAACAGACCACTGTGATGTCATACAGTGTGGACTGAGTGGTTAAAGACAAAACACAAGCCCCTCCCTTGTTGAATCCAGGAACACATTCAGAGTGTCCCCCAATGGACCTATTATTCAGGAGGAAGAAATGTGGTTTGCAGTCTGATTTGAGCCAATATGCTCACAGCCGTTAAAGGATCCATGGGCGTCATTATATTAAGTATTGCATTGACTCATCCTGCCCTAACTCTAACCTATCACAGAACCTGTCCTTGACCCTTTACAGTTCACCTACAGAGCCAACCGCTCTGCAGATGAAGCTATGAACTTCAGCCTCCATCACAAACCTCAGCACCTAGATAGGCCCCACACCTACGTCTACCACTGTTTGTGGCCTTCAGTTAGGCATGTAGCACCATCCTCACAGGCCTCCTGTTCACTAAGCTGCTACATCTCCAAGCACCCTACCCATCTCTGATTGGATCACTGATTTTTTTATCCAACGTGAAGCAGCAGGTTTGTCTTGCCACTTACCTGTCTGCCCCCCTCCTCCTCCACCACCAGCACCGGCGCTGTACAAGGCCGTGTTCTTTCTCCGTACCTCCTTACACCAATGACTGCACCTCACACCATCCAGCCATCAAGCTTGAAATTTGCTGATGACACCACGGTCCTTGACCTCCTCAAGAGCAATCAGGAGTCGGCCTGCAGGGATCTGGTGACATAGTTGGCAGCATGATAATAACCTGGAGCTTAACCGACAAGATTGGAGATAATCACTGAGTTTTGCAAATCGCAACCTGCACAACCTCCACTACTCATCAGCTCATCAAGCCAGCAGTTAAAGTTGACGCGGTCAAGTTCTCGGGAACTACAATCAGCAGAGACCTGAGATCTAAGATAGGAGACTCACTCCACCACCATCACCAAACAAGCTCACCAGGGAATGTTTTTGCTCCGGCTGATGCTGAGACTTAACATCTCTCCCGATGTCCAAACCCAGTTCAACAGAGCTACTTATCTATAGAGGCGTTTATCACTTTGTGGTACCCATCATGCACTGCTGCAGTAAAACAGGCTGGAATGTATCATGCGAACAGCCAGGAGGCTAATAGCCAGGAGCAGGTGCATGTGAGTGTTCTGCATGACGTGAGGACCAGTAAGCAGACCAGCAAGATTGTGTCGGACCCATGCCACCCGACCCACTACCTCCTTAAGGGGCTCCCCTCTGGCTGCAGGTTCTGCTCAATCAGCACCAGGACAACCAGATACCTTAATAGCTATTTTTGAAGACCATAAACCTTCTCAATAATTTTGCATGAACACTTCCTTAGGCTACATGCATACTCTTAGCCCCATTTTTTGTTCTATGCATTGTCACTGTTTTTCTATTTATTGTTGTTGCCGTTTTATTTATTGTTGTTTTTAACCTTTCAATTCTTATTTTCAAGTTCTCCTGCACAGTCGCACCAGGTCAAATCCATGTGTATTTGGCAAATAAACTGAAAAAAAGGAAAAAAAACATCCACTGTAACTGCACTAATGAATTAGTCACTGCCATAAAAATTAAAAGTACAATCAGCATCATTTTAACCATGACACGAATTCCCCCACAGCAGTGCTAGGTGGCAGCAAAGGACAAAAAACACACTGAAGTCTTGGACAAACAGGTACTGACCCTGAAAACCTGACCTTGTCTGCACAGTAAATTTAAAAGTATAGCATGGAGGGGTTGTGAGATGATTCGTTTTTTGGATATGCAAATAATAATAATTTTTCTTTTCCAGTCCAGTGAAATTTACCGGTAGCAGACGGACCTCCTCTCACTCGACAAATGATATTGGGTCTCAGTCTATAGTTATCATTATAGTTATATGACTCGTGTATTAGTATGATAAAAAAAAAAACGAAATGAATGAATAACGAAACGTGATGCACAACATGAAACGACCTACTCGAGCTGTGGGGTGAAAATAAACAGGGTTGTCCCAAACAGCCGCATAGCCATGGAAAATAATTCCCCGGGTGAATCACTGGTGAGCTACTTTACTGGTGAACATGAATACTTAACCGACTAAACCGCCTGCCTGTCAGGGACTAAAATCCTACCCGCTCAGGGACAGTTAGCGTGAAACACAATGTAAAAATTGTACAAATAATAAACATACTGGTTCTGCACCACTGGTCGGAGAATCTATATACGTTCCCACTATACAGCACCTTGTGAAATTCTATTCTTTTGACTTGGTCTGAAACTTCAGCAACTGCATTCCTGTGTCACTCAGTTATAAATATGAGGTTACATGCATGCAAGATCCCTTTGTAATCCATCACCATGGGAGAACCAAAGAGTTCTCAACTGAATAGAGGTAGATGTTGACTGGGACGGGTCAGGTAATGGATATAAAGAGAATAGAAACGTTTTAAAATACCACTAATGATTCATCAGGGCAATAGTCATGAAAAGTCTCAGTAGTGCTAGAAAATTTTCCAAGAAGATGATACATGTGCCTGTTACTCCCATGGGCAATGAGGGAGTTTCAGGTCATCAGGTTTCAAAATCACCTGTTAGAAATGCCAACAAGTTCTTCGGATGGGTTGCACAAAAAACATGACAAAGACTAAACCTAACTCCCTAACCAAAACCACAGTAAACCACACGTACACATAAACAAAAAGGCAGTCACTCCTTACGCACCGAGACAGACACGAACATACAGGAAACACAAAACCAGAGGGACAGTGTCCGAGGGGGCGAGCAAAAGAATCGTCAAGAGGAAGGCAGGAGATCAAACCAAAGAAACAGTCAAACCAGAGAGAAGGTACAAGAGGGCAAAGCAAAAGTCAGAAACCAATACACCAAAACTGTCATACACCATAAATCCAAAACACAAGCAAGCCAAACATTAATCCAAACAGTGAGCAGAGCTCCCGCTGTTCTTCCGCCATGGCCTTTTCAGTCTGGGACCTGGAAGCAGCGTTGAAGACCGGGGGCGTGGCCAGATCCGAGAGGCGGAGTCGAAGGGATCAACATGCAAATGACGACGAGCAGGATCTGCAGGGCAACCCCTCCAGTGAACCTTACGGCACGTAACGCTAGAATACCTGAACTTTGCCAGATGTCATTTTAACTACAATCAGATTTCAGTGTTACGGTTAGATGAGGCCAAAATTGAGCTTTATGGCTATACACACCATTGGCATGTTTGGTTTCAAAAGAGGACTATATAAAGACAAACGCCTGATGCATTATGTTGATGGATCATTAATCGTTTAGCTCTTCCATCACTAGTGGCCCAAGGACTCAATGCATAATAAATAGCACTAAGTACTAGGATATTTTAGCTCAAAACAGGGCTACCTCTACCCTGGTGTTACAAGAGAGTGTAATATTCTTTTGATCCATTGGTTTCCACAGACTAAAAGCTGATTCATACTAACTGCGGATGCAGGGAAGCCACAGTGCCAGACGACAAGGACCACAGGGCGTCTAAACAGGGTAGAGGAAAAAGAAGTATGAAAGACTACAATGCCAGGAACTGCTGAGCAGAGCACAGGAAGCAGCACAAGCAACATCATCAGAGTAATGTGTGGGAAACGAATGTAACGGCGACAAAATCACAGGGCTAGGAGACGCACACAACGAGGTGTACGGTTATGCGACAATCAATGACAACTCGGTGCAATGCTACATATAACCACACACCGCAAAGTGGTTTATACTACGGCTAACGAACAAAACATAATGATAGAATAAAATGGTCATGATAATGTTTTCAGAAGAAATTTATTTCAATTAATGTTCCAGGAAAAGGCTCCCGGGTCCCTATGACAATCATGGAAAATCATGCAGATCAGCAAAAAGTGCATCTGATATTATTTTATTCCTTTTATTGACAGTGTAAGTATGACAATAGAGTCATTCTATTCTATTCTGTTGCATAACAGTTTTTATCAGTTTTTTTGAGCATTTCTTAAATGACAAATAACAAGTGCAATCCCCATAACATGTCGTCACTTCTGCACAGCAGAACACTTCTCATCGCTTCATACAAAATTCCAAATGTTTCAGTACGTATATGCAAAAGGTTTTATAGAATTGTCGTCATTTGGCACAATATTCAGTTGCTTTGATCTTATTTATCAGAATAATGTAGTTTGTCATTGTGATAATTTTACACAAAAAATGGTATATGTGTGTGTCACCGTGTTAGCCATCACATGCAATAGAGTTAACTAAGCTTTGAAAATATTTAAAAATATTTCCATAAACTGCGAAGATACACCATCATTGTGTTTTTGGCTTCCACTGTACATGATTTAGTTGTCATTTTGTTGTTCTTGCATTGCCATACTGCTGTTTTCTGGGTTATGCAGGACTGCGACTGTTTTATTTGCTACTGTACTGTATCTTCAGATCTGTAGAAGTTACATGTGCATGCGAGTGCTTTCTCGTAAACTTTACATGCTGTAATTTAGATCCTTGCAATGTTGAAACTGGTGTCAGGCATGAATAAGTTAAATTTTAAGTGAAATGGTCAGTCAGTGACAATGAAAAAAATGTAAATTAACTATCATTCAGAATTGTGAAGCTCAGGAGCATAATTACACTGACATTTTGACAATACATCTAAGCACTTCGACCCTCATGGTTAAACGATGCTGATTGTACTTTTCATGTTTGTGGCAGTGACATTCATTAGTGGAATTATTTGCTTTTGGGGCAGGAGCTAATTGTTTTGGATCAGTTACACGCTTTTGCAGCTAAACCATAGTGTTGTACTATATGCATGAACTGTTGTGAGAAACGCTCATATAGTCTTGAGAATGTTAAGTATCTATCATGAAATGTGCCAGAGTGATCAAGAAAATCTGTAATTTATGGATCCATACATAACTTCAACACAATGAAATCAGGTGCAGATGCCATACATGTAATATTTTTGTGAGCTGGTAATAAGATCCATAAAATTAAAATCAAGATCCATGAAAGATCAACAAATGCATGATTTTGCGTTTTTATAAAAAACTTAAGGTACAAGCCCTGAGTCATCCCTGAATATGAATAACATTTATATAAAACACACATTAAATAAATGCATGGATTAAGCCGTGTGTAAATGCCACTTTAATAAAGTGCCATTGCTCATTAATGATATATATAGAATTTTATATATATTTTATATGCAATTTATCAAATCTAAACAACATTTTTTGACTTTTGGTAAGTTATATTAATACAAATATAAAACATTAGTAGGAAAAAAATATTCATAGAAGTTAAATACTGAAGTAAAATACTTCAGTCGTAGATCCCTGACTTATTCAGCACACTGTCAATATTTGGCACAAGGTCCTTCTGATATTCCCACAGCTTTGTGTCCACAATCAGTTGCTCTTTGGTGAGTGTCCCCTGTAGAGGAACTCTGACATGTACAATTCTGCTCACACCAGGTGGAACTCTCAATGTGTCTCCGTAATTCTTCAGCACTGAATGCACTGATGTCTGCACCACTTGCCTGGGGTTTATGATCATCTTGGTGGGGTTGTAAACATGTTTCCTGTCAGGTTCCCGGTAGATGTGTTCCATGATGTTTATTCCTGGAACCTTTTCCCATTGTGCTAAATGGAACCGGCCCGTATCATCAAAGAGGGTTTTGGGGAAGATATGATTCTCGATAAGAAAGACTCCTACTGTGGGGTTTTGCCTTTGCAGGTCCTCCAGGAGATGCTCCAGTGTAGCGTGCTGATAAGGCACAATTATTTCATCAATGTCGTTCAGCAGAAGATACTTGGATCTGTACATGTTTCTGTAGATACAGTCGTTCAGAGTAGTTAACTGCCCATAGTAATGGAGGTCACCTTTATGCTGTTCAAAGTTCCAGCCCTTGGAGGGATTGAGGAACTGATCTATTGGCCATTGGTGGATTTCAAGTGTACCCTCCTCCCTGTAGTACTGCAGAACCTTATCGAGGTCTGGGCCACAGCTGGTGTTATAGATGACCACTTTCTCTATGCCCAGGAGCTTGTACACTTCTATGGTCTGCACAAACTGCAGTACATTGTTATATGTTCCAAAGAGGTTGGAGATGCAGACAGTGAAATTGTGTTTGAAGTTGTGTTCATTTCTCTCTCTGTTTCGTATGGGAAGGAAGATCATGTCTGGAATGTCTGAGGTGTATGGAGTATTACTGATGGTGACATTTGTAGCATCACACTTTGGGTCAGTTTTACACAGCAGGTCTGTGGTCTGGTAAGGGAACCCAAAATGATCACGGTGTATGTCGACCTCTGCTGCTGTAACCAGATTTCCACGTTGGACACATCCAATGATACAATACAGTCTTCTGACATCATCCCTCCTAAATATGCTAATGATACGAATGGTTCCATCAATCCTGTGATCTTTGTAGGCAGAGACCAGGAAATGCTTTGTGTCCTTAATCGGCGTTATATTTTGCTCAGTCAAGTACTTTACACGCTGATTACTCAGATCAGCTGTTATATATAAATTATTGCCCCATAAATGTGGATATATAGTCAGATTCCACCCTAAGGGAACTTTATAGACTATCCTATAGATGATACACATAATTCCAAGAAGTATTAATGACAAAAAAAAAACTTTTTTTGAACAAGTCTTCTCCATGAAGTTGCAACTGCTGGTTTGGAAACCTGGAGAGAGATAAAAAATATATAAATGCACAATGCCTTAACTGTTACAATTTAGTCCATAAATTGGAAGACAAAGTGAAGAATTTTTATTTGTTTTCAAAATTTCTTTGCTACGCAGAAACAAAGATCATTAGATCACTTGCAGAGGAATAAAGTACATCAGCTATTACAAATGGTCCCTCAACGCTGTTTCAGTATTTTTTTGAGCACTGGAGAACCTTGATCTGATAGTTCGCTTTGTTGAATATGAGATTCACTCTTCAAACCCATTTTTCCAGCATGCAGTTCTCATCTATTATCAGTTTGTTTGTTAGCAGAAGAGTCTTCCAATGCTTCACCCATTTTTATTGCCAGTCTGACAATAAATTTACCATAAATTATTTAACCTTTCAGCCTATGACAGCAATTCAGTAAAACCACCCACTGAAAACTAGGTTTAGAAGTTCTCTTGTGCTTTTGTCAGACTGCATTTTACATGCAGCACCCATCTGTCAACCTACTCACCCAAAACAACCACAGTAAGTACCACAGTAAGTATATTTACACAGGGAAATAACCCCTTCCACCAAAAACGACTAAGCGGCTCCCGTATCCTGCTGGATAGTCACAGGGTGCCATGTCTCAGTCTCACTGAGTGCAACAGAACCAGTGAATACAAACGGTCTGAAAGCAGGTTCTACACCACAGGATGACAGTGAAGTGCCATTGGAATAGGCAGTAACATGCACCTTTCTGGCTGCAGCACGACCTTACACTTAAGCACGGGGCAGACCGAGATTATATGACCCACGTTGTGGCAATAGAAATATTTGCATTTCTCCACGGGTGGTGGTTCCCAAGCCTGATGGTACGTTCCGTTTTTATATCGATTATCGCAAGGTTAATGCCGTGACCAAACCAGACGTCTATCCACTCCCGCTTATGGAAGACTGTGTAGATCGCATTGGCTCTGCCAGATGCGCGACCAAGTTAGACCTGTTGAAGGGTTATCGGAAAGTTCCGTTATCTCCACGCGCCTCAGAAATTTCCACTTTTAGCACCCCTGACATGTTTCTGCAATATACCGTAATGCCATTTGGATTACATAATGCCTCCATTACCTTCCAAAGATTGATGCATCGGGGACTCTGTGATGTTCAGAACTGTGAAGCCTATTTAGATGATGTTGTTATTTATTCAGATTCATGGGAGCAGCATATACATTTGCTGGAGTAAGTTTTTACAAGGTTGCAGAAAGCTTTGCTCATCCTTTATCTTGAGAAATGTGAATTTGGACAAGGTACAGTTCGTTATCTAGGGAAATTGGTCAGATGTGGAGTGGTCAAGCCCCTGGACTTAAAGGTCCAGGCCATGAGTTCTTTTCCTGTTCCTCAAAAATGGTTTTTGGGGGTGGCCTGCTATTACCGATGGTTTTGCTGGAATTTCTTGGATGTCGTTGTGCCCTTAACTCAGCTGCTACGAAACGGGGTGTCCTTCGCTTAGTCTCCAGCCTGTCAAGCTGCATTTCACCTGTCAAACTGCTACTCAGCAGTTCTCCCATGTTGGTGACCCCAGATTTCTCTAAGCCCTTCAAATTAGAAGTGGATGCTAGTGGCCTCGGTGCTGGTGTCTGCCCAGTCGCCATCGTCAACCGTGGTCGTGATCATCCCGTTTGTTATTTTTCCAGAAAATCGGTGAAGCACTAATTAGCATATAATGCCACAGAGAAATAGGCCCTCATTCTCTTGTTCACACTGCAACACTTTGAAGTGTATGTGGGGGATAGTCCCCAGCCGGTGGTGATCATAACCCCTTAGGTTTCCTCTCTCATATGTGTAATATCAACCAGGTTAGTAACGTAGTGGCTAATGCCCTCTCTCGGGCTTGACTTGTACTTCAGGGTCTGCGGGACTAAGTTCCAGGAGGATGTCCTGCATGTTCCCCGGATGTCCTGCTCATTCGCCATCGTCAGCCGCTCCCTTCGAGACCTGGCCCCGCCTCCCTCGCCTTCGGTTCGCCAACAGAAAAGGTTGCCGCTTCGTCACTTTGGCTGCTCACTCCTCGCTTGTTTGCTTGCTCTCCCTTCGCTTTTGCCTTTACTGGAATGTGTGTTTTGCTCTCTCTTCTATGACTCTTTTGTTCCTGGTTTTCCGATTCTTGCTTCGCCCCTCCTTGTGCCTTCGCCCCAATTTGACTACTTGCTTGGTTTTGATCTCTTGCCTGTACTTCGACTTCCCCTCTCAGTTACTCCCTCAGATACCTTTGCTTTGGCTGAGTGCTTGCTTGTTTTTCTATACCTAATAACTAGGTGTATATGGAGTGACTGCCTTTTGGTTTATCCTCAATGTGGGGATTACTATTTGTTTGGTTAGGGGGTTAGGCATAGGTATTGTTGTTTCGTTTCCACCTTTTGTTTGCCCTTAGGTTTAGCTAAGATTGGGTTGTGCTCATTAGATATGTTTTTGTTTACTCTTTTGGCCTCTGTCACTCCCGAAGTCTGTTACACCTAGTGTTTGTAAAGTGTCTGTGAAAAACTATTAAAAAAAAAAAGCTTAAAAAAGATTCCCTTTGTGTCCCGTCTCCTTCCCTTCTCCCAGCCTCTGGCTGTCCTGTCTTCCCTTTTTCCTTTCCTTTCTGTTGGGCTCCAACCTAGATGGGAGTGTAACAGATTGCACTATTGCTTTTCAGTTCAGTTTGCAGACACATTGCCTGGATGATGAACTGGAACTGTTCAAATTTTGAGACAGATCTCCCCAAAAATAAAGCAGCACACATAGTCATGGCAAAGAGAAGGACAGCCTTAGACACTTGATCTTGTTACTGCGATAAGTAAAACATGCAGGTGTCAACTGCTTTATGAATGTCCATTTTACACCACTTGGCTTTCATGAAAGACCTACATTGTTTTCTCTAACGGACATAAATCTACATTGTTATAAGTTCCATGTACTTATATGTATACTGAACAAAAATATAAACGCAACACTCTTGTTTCTGCTCCCATTTTTCATGAGATGGACTTAAAGACCTACAATTCATTCCAGATACACAATATTACCATTTCTCTCAAACATTTCTCACAAATCAGTCTAAATGTGTGATAGTGAGCACTTCTGCTTTGCTGAGATAATCCATCCCACCTCACAGGTGTGCCACATCAAGATGCTGATCTGACATCATGGGTAGTGCACAGGTGTACCTTATACTGCCCACAATAAAAGGCCACCCTGGAATGTGCAGTTTTTTGCTTTATTGGGGGTCTGGGGACTCAGAACCGGTCAGTATCTGGTGTGACCACCATTTGCCTCATGCAATGCAACACATCTTCTTCGCATAGAGTTTATCAGATTGTCAATTGTGGCCTGTGGAATGTTGGTCCACTCCTCTTCAATGGCTGTGCGAAGTTGTTGGATATTAGTGGGAACTGGTACACGCTGTCGTATACGCCGGTCAAGCACATCCCAAACATGCTCAACGGGTGACATGTCCGGTGAGTATGCTGGCCATGCAAGAACATTTTCAGCTTCCAAGAACTGTGTACAGATCCTTGCAACATGGGGCCGTGCATTATCTGTCTGAGTGGCTGGTCTCAGACGATCTTGGAGGTGAACCTGCTGGATGTGGAGGTCCTGGGCTGGTGTGGTTACACGTGGTCTGCGGTTGTGAGGCCGGTTGGATGTACTGCCATATTCTCTGAAACGCCTTTGGAGACGGCTTATGGTTGAGAAATGAACATTCAATGCACGAGCAACAGATCTGGTTGACATTCCTGCTGTCAGCATGCCAATTGCACGCTCCCTCAATGCTTGTGGCATCTGTGGCATTTTGCTGTGAGACAAAACTGCACATTCCAGGGTGGCCTTTTATTGTGGGCAGTATAAGGTACACCTGTGCACTACCCATGATGTCAGATCAGCATCTTGATGTGGCACACCTGTGAGGTGGGATGGATTATCTCAGCAAAGCAGAAGTGCTCACTATCACACATTTAGACTGATTTGTGAGAAATGTTTGAGAGAAATGGTAATATTGTGTATCTGGAATGAATTGTAGATCTTTAAGTCCATCTCATGAAAAATGGGAGCAAAAACAAAAGTGTTGCGTTTATATTTTTGTTCAGTGTACATATGCTGTGTAAGTGCCTCTGACATGATGCTCTCCTGATGAGGCACCTTAAATAACAATGAAATATTGTGCCTTAAATGTAATTGGGATAGAAAAATAATTCAGTCTGCTCAATTTTTACTCCGTTTTTATCTCCTTTTCTGCATTTCCATGTAACTTTCATTTTAGCATTGGCGCTTGTGGGCCTATTTCTGCATACTGTGGTCTTGTAACAATCCCAAAACAATCCCTGTCAGCCATCTGATAACTCCATGTAGCATGAAAATGCAAAGCTACTGAGAGATGGAGAAGTGGAGGGTACAGTAGAGATCCTTTACTTCCATGCATGGTAGCTGGTCTCACCTTCCCACCAAGGTATGTGACACACTCTTTAGTAAATAAATACCACTGGGAGAACTCACCATTGCTTTAAAAAATTCAGCTGGATTTAACCTGTCTCAAATTTTACTACATGGAACCTCTTTCCTCCTATCCCACCCAGCAAAGAATTGTAGCCATGGTGTCAATAAAATTGAAACAGACCTAACATAAACCTCTTCGAGGGGTGGTTTAAATTTGATTGCTAATCCAGCTTTATACGAAGTGTAAATTAACTGGTACAACAGATTTGGTTTCAGTGGAAATGAAATTACTAAAGGTTTAGATTAAACCAGAATCGGTTACGAACTATTATTTTGTATGTTAAAAATTCATTGAAATTTTATTTTTTTCCGCAGTAATGATTCACAACAATTTGACTTAAATTTTGGTTAACCGCTATCCTTGAAACATTTTTGGGTACAGTACCATTTACAGCTGTATACATGTCAACCCCGCAACAGTGCAACTCACTAGCCAAGTTAATTCTCCTTTCAGATCTACTCTGCAGCACGTTGACTTTCTTTAGTTTGGCCGCATGATAACCTGTGAGATTTGTGACTCATGAGCACAAGGTAGTGGTATAAACCCATTATGGAAGTAAAACTGGACATTGGTAGCCTGGGACAGGGACAGATTATGGGTTGTGTGGGCCCCTGGGCAAAACGTTCGCGAGGGCCCCCCCACCACCACCAGTACCACCACCACAACCACCACAATTCAAGGGCTCTTGGCAGCCAAACGCCCTCCCTATAGGGTCAGGGGCCCTTGTAGGCAGAGGATCAAAGAATGTAGGCCCTCTAAAATAGACAAATGAAAAAACATTGTTGATAAGCGTTGCAAATTGTTTTGGGCTAGGGGTCCCACGGGCCCACTGCACCCCAAGGGCCCCTGGGCAGCGGCCCCGCTGGCCCGGTCCGTAATCCGTCCCTGGCCCGGAAGGAGAGGTATATTGGGTCTGTTATGTCTTAGGCAAGAAGAGATTGTTTTGAATACTGTGTGACCTCGCTTCCTGATAGCTGCCTGCAGTTCCACAGAGCCTGAAGAAAGCTCGGACCTTGGAGAGGCAGGGGAGAAACCACCTGCAGGAAGAGATTCAAAGCTGACCCAACTGGTGCATGAGTTATAGCTTTATAAAATAGGTGCTGCAGACAATATATAGTATGTTACGTGGTAGTGCAAATATATAAGTAATCATGTTAATTGATATCATGTCATTGATATGTTAACCATGTATTTGCAGTGATTCAATGACAATGACGTCAATGTGTTAATCATTCATCAATGGAACACCCAAATATTAACAGTGATTCAATGTCATATAATCAATATCCATATACATATCTCAAGTAGAGTCTAGAAGCCAAGACAGATTCCGGTAAACTGAGCTAGATGGGTGGATTTTACCTTGCTACCAAGGTGAACCAATAGAGCAGGAGAATTGTGTTTGTTATACGTTTGAGCTCGGTTTGTTGGTGTTTCGTGACCAATCAGGATTTAGAAGTCCTTATCGGGAATTGGGAGTTATGGTTTATCAGCTGTTTGCTCTGTGAGCTCCGGGTGACTTGATACCAAGTGCCAGAGTGTGACGGGACGCTTTGCTGGATTGCTGGAATAAAAGAGATTTTGTTTACTCACCAAACTAAGAGGTCCAGACTTTTATTGTAAGTGACTCTCTGTGTTATCAGAGGCATTGAGATTCGCAGTTAAGCAGTGAAACGTCACACCTCTGCATTGCTGTGTACTTTGACGTGTTTCATAAGCATCATGGCTGTTTCTAGAGCCGGGGTTGACCGGTGAAATGTGTTAAAATGCTGCTCAACAATTGACACCTGTCAACAACCGTCCACAGTCTCCCCTATTCAAAACAAAAAATACTGGGGAGAAAAATGACTTTATAAGTGCAATTCACAACTGAAACAGTCATTACATGCAAACTTAAACACCAGTTTTTTAAAGAGGACTGCAAATAAGCTTAATGTTTAACCCTGAAGGCAAAGCCGCCCCACAAAGAGCAGCTACAGGAAAGTATGTCACAGTGTAAACATTAACTCTTCAGGGAACAAAAGTGGTAGAATGGAAACCAGCAGGAAAATGTTCTTCTCTGGCAGCTGTGTTTTCAGTCATCGATTTGAAACTGCAAAAGGAGATGTTTGTCTTCTGCCACACCCAGAGAGGGCCAGAATGCAAGGCTCGTATAGGGTTGGGGAATGGGGGGGGGGTATTCGAAATGGGACACGGCACCAAAGATCAGGGCTGAGATCAATCTAAGGTGAAAATTGTTTATAAGCCGATAAAGTAGATGGACGCTCATGCAATTGCTCATGGAATCCATCTTTCCTACTCCTTGAAATGAGCATGTTTGGACCACTCTGAACTGTGAATTGTTTTTCATCTAGGCATTCTGTATGAAAAAAAAACTTTTCGTGGCGAGTGGGAAGGCCGTGTGTTGTTAACCAATGAAATGCAGCACCATTGTATAGCTGCTATCCAGAATACCCATTTATTTTCATTGACAAACAGAAGCAGGATGTTTTTCGTTTCAATTTATCATAGCGTGTGGATTAATTATTAATTTGGTAAGCTGCATGTTTCCCTCACGTACTCTGCTTTTCCCCCCACAGTCCAAAAACATGTTGAGGTTAATTGAAAGGAAAGCAGAACTAAAACAAAACTCAGGGAAGATTGTAGTGTCTGTATCTTTATGCAGAACATTTCCAGCTGTGAAGGGTTACTGGTCTCAGTAGGACTGCTGGTGGTGTGTGATGGCCTGCTACACCGTCACTGGGATGGTGCCAGCCCAGGTTAAGTAGTGTGGCAGCTTCTGGTTCTGGGGGGGCTTCAGGAGTGAGTGCCACTGGGAGACCATGTTCTGTTGGACGTTAATTTATTGTCAACGAGACTCTGCAACTGCACGGGCACCACTGTGATGGATGAATCTCCAGGAGGGGCCCAGTGAGCGCACACCACTGTGATGGGTGAACCTCCGGGAGGGGCCCAGTGAGCGCACACCACTGTGATGGGTGAACCTCCGGGAGGGGCCCAGTGAGCGCACACCACTGTGATGGGTGAACCTACAGGAGGGCCCAGTGAGCGCACACCACTGTGATGGGTGAACCTCCGGGAGGGGCCCAGTGAGCGCACACCACTGTGATGGGTGAACCTCCGGGAGGGGCCCAGTGAGCGCACACCACTGTGATGGGTGAACGTCCGGGAGGGGCCCAGTGAGCGCACACCACTGTGATGGGTGAAAATCCGGGAGGGGCCCAGTGAGCGCACACCACTGTGATGGGTGAACCTCCAAGAGGGGCCCAGTGAGCGCACACCACTGTGATGGGTGAACCTCCAAGAGGGGCCCAGTGAGCGCACACCACTGTGATGGGTGAACCTACAGGAGGGCCCAGTGAGCGCACACCACTGTGATGGGTGAACCTCCGGGAGGGGCCCAGTGAGCGCACACCACTGTGATGGGTGAACCTCCGGGAGGGGCCCAGTGAGCGCACACCACTGTGATGGGTGAACGTCCGGGAGGGGCCCAGTGAGCGCACACCACTGTGATGGGTGAAAATCCGGGAGGGGCCCAGTGAGCGCACACCACTGTGATGGGTGAACCTCCAAGAGGGGCCCAGTGAGCGCACACCACTGTGATGGGTGAACCTCCAAGAGGGGCCCAGTGAGCGCACACCACTGTGATGGGTGAACCTACGGGAGGGGCCCAGTGAGCGCACACCACTGTGATGGGTGAACCTCCGGGAGGGGCCCAGTGAGCGCACACCACTGTGATGGGTGAACCTCCGGGAGGGGCCCAGTGAGCGCACACCACTGTGATGGGTGAACCTACGGGAGGGGCCCAGTGAGCGCACACCACTGTGATGGGTGAACGTCCGGGAGGGGCCCAGTGAGCGCACACCACTGTGATGGGTGAACCTACGGGAGGGGCCCAGTGAGCGCACACCACTGTGATGGGTGAACCTCCGGGAGGGGCCCAGTGAGCGCACACCACTGTGATGGGTGAACGTCCAGGAGGGGCCCAGTGAGCGCACACCACTGTGATGGGTGAACCTCCAAGAGGGGCCCAGTGAGCGCACACCACTGTGATGGGTGAACCTACGGGAGGGGCCCAGTGAGCGCACACCACTGTGATGGGTGAACCTCCGGGAGGGGCCCAGTGAGCGCACACCACTGTGATGGGTGAATCTCCAGGAGGGACTGACTGACCACATACCACTATGTGCACCACTGTGGACCAGGGCAGGACTGTTGTGATTTACAACAGAGCAGCTCATCTTTAAGTATTTCATTAAACAAATTTAGTAGAAATTTAAATGTTGTAAAATGTATTTATTTCACCAAATATTATACAAATATTAAACACCTAAATAAGCTTAACTAGACTAAACGCAATAACTGGCATGCTTACCCTCTCTCCCAAAGATACTAATGCTCTTGCTCGCTACTTTGATTCCATGACAATGGATAAAAGTTTACCTCATGCTGAACAGAAACGAAGAATATAAGCTCACTAGTATAAACACCAAAACATTATGCATAAATCTCTAATTTCTATTTAAATATACAGTGGAGATAAAAAGTGTGCACTCCCCTGTTAAACTGCCAGGATTTCGTGGTATAAAAACCACGATCAATTTCAAAACTACCCACCTTCAATGTGACCTATAAGCTGTACAATTCAATTAAAAAACAAACTTGCTAGGGGTATAATATAAAAAAATAAAAAAAGCGTAGAATAAGCTGGTTGCATAAGTGTGCACACTGCATCTGCCATGAAGAGACTCTGATTAACCCCAAATAAAGTTCAGCTGTCCTACTAGGATTTGCCTGGCATTCATTCAGTTGCATGCTACAGAAAGGGCCATAGTTCGCAGAGAGCCTACAAAGCATCGAAGGGATCTTGCTGTAGAAAGGTATCAGTCTGGAGAAGGGTACAAAAAAATGAAAAAACCATGGAACACGGTGAAGGTAGTCATCAAGAAGTGGGGAAAATATGGGACAATAGTGGCGTCACCGAGAACTGAATGTCCCTCCAAAATTCGAGAAAGGACTACAAGCGGGGTGTGTCCACTTCTTACTGCACTGTCTGCACTGTAATCTGACCTGTACTTTCATTCTTCTGTGTACTTTGTGTATAAACTGTAATGATTATCAATCTTTATGATAAATATATGTATTGTGCCAAAGGAACATAAACTCCTGTTATCTCTTCAGATTGAGAGACGCTGTCCCAGTGAGGACTGTCAGTGTGATCGATGAAGGTGCGTATCTCCAGTTAGCCAAAACATGGCGATGTGCTGAGGAAAAGCCGTCAGATTCTGAAAATGATGACCGGTCCGGTTTCATTTGTGGGCAAACAGCAACTGGCATTTAGGGGACGTGATGTGAGTGAAAACTCTGACAACAAAGGATATTATAAGGAGTTTACAGATGGGCCTGTTAGGTGGAGCATCACTTTCTAATCATCTGCTGATCACAAGTCAATAGTCACACAATAGAAGGCTGAGGAGGCCAAGCCACAACTGACTGAAGGTAACAACCAATGGAACATGTTTAGGATTACTGTGTAATGAATATTTTAATATTTATTCTATTATTCATAGTAATGACTAATATATGACAAGGTCTGAAATTATACCCAGGTTGTTGGGTGGTCAGTCTACTTCGCTAAAAAGGTTTGTCCACATTAACATCATGCTAATAATAAAATCGAATTTGTGTTTTGATGACACATGATTTTGTTATAGCAAAATAATAACTAGGCTAAATAAAATTATAGACAGGTCTAAATAAAATCCTGACAAAAACACGATTTTATGGCAAATAGCATTGTTACTGTAACCAGCCAAATGAAAAAAAAAATCTGTTTTTGTAACAAAACTTAATCATTAGTCAATAATTGTTAGTTTAGTTGATAAAATGTCATTTTGAGTATTGGAACTTGTAGTCTATTTCAGATGCAATATAGACTCGGTATATGTTTTAAAATGCGTATGTCAATATTTTGAGTAAATAGAATGTCTTTATCCACAGGAAGGTGTATGTGGGACCAGAATGGTTGAGGAGCATTGATCTAACCGCTCAGAGGATCTGCAGTTGGCGCAAAGCCAAATACACCTACATGTCTTGTGTGATTGTGTTGGTGTCACTGTGACGGATGCACAGCCTGCTAACCAGGCCCCAGGGCTGCGTGCTGTAAGGCCTCATACACGCTATGCATAGATAAGTCTTCTGAGGGGGGCTGTGCAGCTTCAGAGTCGCCATCCTGTTCGTGCGGTGACATTTACATCTCCCATCATGCAAAGCGACACACCTTTGTGTTTGATCTAAATAATTCCCCACCATTAGGGTGTTTAAGCTAGAGTAGGGTAAAGGCATTTTTGTTGCCTGCAGGTGGAGTTTGTCAAATACACTATTTTTGTAAGGATTATCCTGCCACACTTAGACAAAGATGGTAGATATGTGACCTGAACCTTTCTTTCAAACTATCAAAAAGTATCACTTTGCTAAAGTCAAATGATCAGTCAGTGGGAATGAGAAAGTGGGAACCGACTATCATTCAGAATTGTGGAGCCGAGGAGCATATTTACACTGACGCACTGACGATATATCTAAGTGTTTTGGCTGATTGTACTTTTCATTTTGGTGGCACTAATTCATCGGGGTAATTATTTGCTTTTGAGACATGAGCTAATTGCTTTGGTTAAGTTACACAGGTTTTTACAGCTTAACTGCAGTGTTGTGCCACTGTATACGTATTAACTGCTTTGAGAAATCCTGTTATAGTCTTGAGAGTGTTAAGAATGTCTCATGAATTGTACCAGCGCGATCAAGTAAACCGTAATGCTGAATTGCAAGGACCTCAGCTAAAGAGGAGTCTCAAGTAACCAACACTAGACATCTACAATAGAGCAGGGGCCTCTCTCATAATTACTCTATTAATACTGCAGAGTTGGGGGGGGCTGATCACGCAGATTAAACTGTCAAGTGGAGTCTGCCAGGTGAGTAGCCCTGATATAGTTGATATGTTTACCTTTACCTGAGGGAAACTACACAGATGAGAGGGGCTTGGTACCCCACCCAATGCAGACTGTGGTTGAGAGAACAGCCTTGCAGACCACCATAAAAACAGACCACTGGCAAACACAAACCTATAACGGAGCCTGTAATACCTGTGCGTAAAGCAGAACATCTGCTGAGACTGTATCTAGGCTCGGTTATATGTCATGTCTCAGACTCAAAGCTTTCAGGTAGAAATACACTGCTACAAAGAATTCACTACAAAGAATCAACTTAAACAAACAAATAAAAACGATTAGTTCAAGATGAACAGGAATTATGCAGAAACAGCTCATACCTGTTGTCACAGTGTAGCACACAAACATTAATGCGAAACCGGCAACAAGATTACAAATAAGTAAAACTAACAAAACCCACAAAATTCAGAAGAAGGGAAAACAATGGTTTATGCCAAAACCCAGGCATGCTTTGTGTATCTTGATGCTTTGACTTAAATCAAATCGATGCAAACTGCTTCCTTATAATAATAATAAACCCCTCTTTGCAAACCAACACAGGTGGAATGCCACTCCATAGAAGATATGCTGACTAAGTTAAGGTCTGTATAACAAAAAAAAAGCCTTCCAGATGAAGCAGGAAGCCTTGTTACTATCAGAGCTGCCGCAAGACAAAGCCCAGTGGTATTAGCATCAAGCCATGAAGCGTTTATTTGGTCTTTGAGTTTCTCTAAAATAAAACATGAAGCAACTTACTTGAGCTCTGGGATGAATCCAAATAACTGAATTATTCCCTACAACGTTCTTAGATAAGCAGGTGAATCCACACGGCCATATGGGATAATTCCCTTCCTTACAAACACCGCTGAATCACCAGTGAGGCTGCCTTACAGGTAAGACTTGCCCTTAATATGGGCAGCTGAACTTCACGGGAAAAACCCGCTACCTGCCTGGTCCTAAAGCCCTACCCATTCCACACAGTTACAGTCAGCTCAAGAATTATTGGCTCACTGTTAGGATCTACACAGCATGGACCGGGGAAGCAGGAAAAGGAGAGCAGGATTGAGGGAAAATAAAGGGGTTTAATAAGGGTACGCAGGGGCTTAGGGAAGACACAGCCTAACAATATACAACATTGCAATGACCGAAGTAAGGAAACGTGCTCTGACGTGGACTTAAATGCACAGAACTAACGAAGGCAACTCGAAACAGCTGATAGACCCGGGGAATCCGCACGGGGTTAATGAGGGGGGCGTGGCACAGGAGGATCGGGTGAGCGGGTCATGACACTCATTTTATAGTGAATAAAATTAAATAAACATCCATCCATTTTCCAAACCGCTTATCCTACCGGGTCGCGGGGGGTCCGGAGCCTATCCCGGAAGTTATAGGCACGAGGCAGGGAACAGCCCAGGATGGGGGGCCAGCCCATCACAGGGCACACTCACACACCATTCACTCACACATGCACACCTACGGGCAATTTAGCAAGTCCAATTAGCCTCAGCATGTTTTTGGACTGTGGGGGGAAACCGGAGTAAACCCCACAACAACATGGGGAAAACATGCAAACTCCGCACACATGTGACCCAGGCAAAGACTCGAACCCGGGTCCCAGAGGTGTGAGGCATTAAATAAACAGTGCACAAAATTATTTCAGTGCTATGCAAAAATGTTTGGGGGAAACCTTATAGATTTATTTTTTAAACATATTTTTTTCAGACAATTATTTTTTTCTGAAACACAGATTTCAGTCACTTTCAGTCAAAGTTTACTGTGATTTCAAAGCATGCAGGGACACAATGGAATGAAACGTTCATCTGAGACTTATTGTGCCCTAATAATCATTCATTCTTCTATACCACTTGTCCTATATAAGGTTACGTGGCTCCTCAGCCTGTATCAAAACAATGGGCACAGCCCATGCAGCACAAGTGACCCAACACCCAGAACGATTTTGTTTGGTTACTTTTCTCCTTATGGCCCTGGGGTGGGCGACAGCACTATAAGGCATGTTAATCTGCTGTCTGTCTCGGTGCAGGGGCCTCGCACCCCCTCTAATGGTGAACCTGACGGATGGGTCAGGTCAGGTTGAGGAGCATGCGCTGATGCAGTGCGTTGTCACACCCTCCGCACAGCGAATCCCCCCGGCTGACACACGATCCAGTCCCACCCTCCAGAAATGGCCATCCATCTTCCGCAGCCAGGTGTTACGTGGGCGTCCCCTTAGCCTGATCCAGTCACTTGGGTCCTCAGCAATGAGTATCCTGCAAGTGGGATCACCCTCAGGGAAACGCGCCACGTGACCATAGTGCCGTAACTGACATTCCATCGCAATGCAGGTAATGTGCCTCATTCAGGACTCCTCTAGCAACCGCTCATTCGATACAATGTCAAACCAGTCTTTGTCTCAGCTCACTGGATAGCGTCCATGTCTCACATCCATACAGCTGGACAGGGACTCTAAAGGCTTCTCCTCTTGCAAAGATATCGGGAACACCATACACTCCTTTCCAGTGACCTCATGACCCCCCATGCTCTTCTAATCTATCTACTGACGTCATAGGAAGAGTCACCAGAGACATGAATGTTGCTGTCTCTGTAGGTAAATCTCTCAACAAGGTTGACATTCTCCCCGCAGACAGACACACTACTGATGGCTGTGCCTAAGAAGTCATTAAATGCCTGGATCTTGGTCTTTATCCAGGACACCTGCAATCCCAGACACTCAGACTCCTCACTTAGTCTCTTGAGAGCCCCAATCAGGGCCTCTGTTGACTCCACTAAGATCATGGCATCGTAGGCAAAGTTAAGATCAGTAAATCTTTCTTCACCAACGGATGTCCCATAACCGCTGGACCCCACAACCGTGCCCAACACCCAGTCCATACAAGCATTGAACAAAGTAGGAGCAAGAACACACCCCTGGCCAACCCCAGAAGGTTCTTCCTCCACAGCATTCAGAGTACCATTGTACAGGCTAACCATGGTGTCCAGTAACTTCGAGGGGGATCCCACTAAGTCTCAGAATGTCCCACTGGGTAACTCGATCAATGTCAAACGCTTTACAAAAATCGACAAAGGTTGCAAAGAACCTCTGCCAATATTTGCACTTGTGTTCGATGAGAACCCTCAGTGCAAGGATACGGTCGATGGTAGACTTCTTAGGCGTAAAAGCAGACTGCTCTGGTTGCTGACAGGCAAGCAAGAGATCAAGGATCCTGTTAAGGATGACCCTAGCAAGGACCTTATCTGGCACTGAAGGCAGTGTTATCCCCCTGTAGATGCCGCAATCCTGGCGATCACCCTTCCCTTTCCAGATAGAAACTACAAGTCCCGTTTTCCAGTCCAGCGAGTCATAACTGCATTGTCATCCATTAGGACCGCCCCATCACCTGCCTTGCACAAACCTCTGAGGAACAGATTCAGATGTGCATAATGCTTCAATTCCTCTGTAAACAGGACGTGAGTCAGTAGACCACAGATGGCGTGTCACCTGCTCACAAATTCGTCTAACAAACTCCTCCTTATCTGTCCTCAGGTCCCTCACAGGTGTCCTTCTCAGTTCCAAATACAGACTGGAGTTGCCACCAAATCGTACGCTTCGACTCCTCATGATAATACCCAGGGTGCCCTGCGAGATGAAACACCTCCTTCTGGGAACACTGGCAACACCAACACCACCCTCAGCAACCTTCAGGGTCTCATCATGGAAGGTCTCCCACATCACATTAGAATCGGCAGTCACACCCAAGTCTACAAGATCCTCACACAAATTGCATGCAAACTCAGCAGAAACAGCTTGATCTTGGAGTCTGACTAAGTCCACTCTCATTCTCCTACTAGGTGGTAGCATACTGGATCTAAGCTGAATTGTCAGAGTAGCAACAACAAGTCTGTGGTCAGAATTCACAAACTGGGGACTTTCGTAGACCCTGCAGTTCTGCAGGAGCCTCCAGCATCTGCCCACGAGGATGTGATCGATCTCCTTCGCCGCACCACCAGTGCTGGAATACCAAGTCCAATGATACAGCTCAAGTCGGACCCAAGATCCAGCAACCTGCAGTCCCTGACCTTTCGCAAAGTCAAGGAACATGGAGCCACTTTCACCCCGGTCTCCAGACCCATGGGGACCGACACAATCCTCATAGCCAGCCCTGTCAGTGCCAGTGGTCACACTGAAGTCACCCATGACCAGAGGAGTGTCACCTTGGGGGCACCCTTCAACCACCAAGCGAAGTTGTGAATAAAATGTCTCCCTCAACAAGACATCATTCACCGCGGTCGGAGCACACACTGAGACAACAGACAAGAAAGGAGTGACATAAGACACGATTGGAAGTAGCCAATCCTCTACAGCAACAGCTACTCCCTGAGTATGGCAGCCGTCAGACCGACCAGACCAATAGTAAGTATACCCACCTACAGAGATCTGGCCACTCCCTGGCCTGCGTACCTCAGAGAGTGATGCCACTGAAACGTGGAGTTTAGAACGCTCCCCCGACAGTAGAGGAAGATGGTCATCTTACCGGAGAGACAAGACGTTCCACGTGCCTACCCAGGTAGTGTGCTTCAAATTGGGACCTAAGTGCTGCTAAACAGCAGGGAATATATATTTCATATTAATCATTTTTATATGAATATTTTTTGGCTGTGGAACATATCATCTGAGTTTCACTTATTTCTTATGGGAAAATTGGCTTTGATATACGAGTGTTTTGGATTACAAGCATATTTCCAGAACTAATAATGCTCACAAACCAAGGCAGCGGTGTATTTTGTTACAAGACATAAAGACGTAATGAGATTGTGATATATGTGACAAATGCATTAAGTATTAAGTGGATAGTATAGTAGCCAATCAGCATGTGGGAGTACAAGAGGAAGCCACCAGGGAAGGTTGTGTGGAAAGATAGTAGTTTTGTTTGGATTACAATGACAAAAGTAGGTATTTTGATTCACATGAAATGAAATTTTTGGTGGCAGCATGAACTGTTGATTGTTCTTTAGTTTTCAGGTCATATCAACATTATACAGTGCAACACAGTGCATGGACAGAAGGGGAGATGACAAGATCAATTTTTTTTCCTTTGAGAATCATATTGCTGCTAAGTTCAACAGTTCCCTGAATGCGGAGGTGAACTTTCCCACTGGGAATGCAACTAAGAAGATTTTAGTTCTTTTCTCTCTTCCCAGATCTTCTTTTGCACACTGTGGAGTGGAACGCCGCAGAGGAGTTAATTTTTAACCTTGTTTTGGACGCAGCGTTTAACTTTGCAGGTCTGGGCGGAGGACTTCAGTGTAGAAAGCATCCAATGCACTGGAGGTCTGACAAAAGGTGGGATCAGTTTGTTTCTTGGACAAGTAACTGCAGTGGATCTGGATGGAGGGCATTCATTCTCCAGTGCAGTGGGGGATTTTCGTTTGTTTGTTTGTGTAATAACTCTGGAACTTCATGTGGTGGATCTATTCTTCAGATTAAGGTTTCCAGGTATCTTCTCTGGAGTAGAGACGCCTCAACCTCCGATTATGGGTGTTGCAGCTTAGGGGAATGAAGGGTGACTTACACTAAAAGAATAGAAGGGTACTATTGCTCTCGCATTTTATATCTTCAGGTCATCACTGCGACACGCACAAATGCTGAAGCCATGCTACCTCATATATTCAGTGTGGGCAGGGTAGGCTTTAGACGAGTCGCCTTGGGGGGTTGGGGACCTGCTTCCTGTTGATTTCCAGTCATACAGGGCAGAGTTTTGTATCCCTACTATGCGGATGTAGGTTCCACCCGCTACATACATTAAAAAAATTGGAATTATTTGTTATGCCCTTGGCTCAACAGGGTCGCACATAAACCAAGATCTAGGACATCCAAACCCAAAAGGTGAGCTCAACACACTGCTTAAAGTGTCTCGATTTATTTTGACCCATAAACGTCGGAATAGAGATGGTGGCCAAAGCAACAAACTGAACCCCGAACGCGAACTGAAGCAAAATAAGCCACCAAGTAACGTATTTTGAAAACAAACATGGAAAGAAAAGACACAAACCTACCACTACCTCCCTAACTAAGCAGAAACACAGGCACAAAAATCCCCCCCCTGAAAACAAAGGCCCCCCATATGGCTGTATGCTCAGTGAGAGTTCTTCTACCTGAGGGCTTAATACGATACAGATAACCGAAACATCAGGCCCAAACACACTTGTGTACACACAAAACGCACAGACTTCACACTCCTCTCACCATTGCTGAAAGAAAACAGTGACTCATAAACACACCGTATCACAATTTTACAGTCACTGAAGAGGAACATTAACTACTTAACTAAGAAAAAGACAAACTTATATTTCTCTATGAATTATTCCTCATTCTGTAGGATTGACTAAATTTCAATCCCAAATCCAATCAAATAAATTTCCCAAATCAAATGTAATTGTGTCAGATTTACACATCTGACCTTCAACCTCAGCTGTAGATTAACAATATGGATGTTACAATTTTTCTTGGTTCTTTCGGCACATTTCATGAAACATATCCATACATTCGCCAAACAGTTAGTACATATAGCACAGCAAAAGCCTGTAACGTATCCCAGACAATTAACTAATGTCTCAAAAGCTAATAATTCCACCTATGAATGTAAGTGTCATGCTCATTTCCCTTTAGCCAAGTGATACTTTTTGATAGTTTGAAAGAAAGGTTCAGGTCACATATCTACCATCTTTGTCTAAGTGTGGCAGGATAATCCTTACAAAAAGAGTGTATTTGACAAACTCCACCTGCAGGCAACAAAAATGCCTTTACCCTACTCTAGTTTAAACACCCTAATGGTGGGGAATTATTTACATCAAACACAAAGGTGTGTCGCTTTGCATGATGGGAGATATAAGTGTCACTGCACGAACAGGTTAGCGACTGCAGCGCAGCACAGCCCAACAAACTGATACCTATTCATATTAAAGATGCTCGTTTCAGCTTTGCTATGCTTCATATTACAGTTGGAAATAAAAGCACTCGCATGTATTTTTCAGACCTCATGCCACTGTATAATACCAAATAAATAGTCATCACACAGCACTGTGTAACACAAAAACAGCCAAACGGAAATACATGGTATGGTAAAAATTTGGGTTTCAATGCAAAAAAGGTTGAGATCCACTGAACTACACTAAAGCAGCTGAAGATTGTGCCAAATTAAGACAACTGAACAAACCCATGTACTGAAGTATTGGGAAATTTGTGAAAAGCAATGAAAACTGTTCTGCTGTGCAGAAGTGACATTATGGTTCGGGAATCACTCTAGTAGTTTAGCAAAAGTTAATTGCCATTTGAGAAATGCTTCAAAGCAGGCAAGAAAAACTGTAATCCATTCCTTCCCTATTAATTGTGCGGCAACTTACTCAGCTTCACCAGTCTGTAGCTCGAGACTCTCATGCTGACCTCTCCAGACAGCCTGTCTGTATTTGATGCTGAATCACAAAAAAAAAACAATTTTGCTCACTTACATGTGGTTTCTTAGATTGTTAGGCAGCTAGAATGCTGTTAGTCTTAGCTAAGTTAGCTTGCTTCCTTTTCTTACCTTTGTAGCTGTGTAAATATTATGATGCGTACAGCTTGTAGCCTTTTCCTGCTTGCTGGTTGGTTAGTTTTATTGTTGTGTGCACGAAGTACAAGGAAGTTCTTCCTTGAATGCTTTCTACACAGACTGCAGACAATTAGCAGGACAGTGCAAGAGGAACACCTGGGATGAAAAAACCACAGCCGTCCACGTGTGCATTCCCTGGAAACCTGATTCAAACCGGAGAACCTGAAGGCAGCTCTGAAACAACAACTTAGTGACAGCGGAGATAAGACAAGCATGTAGCACCTATACTGCAACTTTCGTAAGGCAGAGGAGCCGGGAGCCAGATCATTTCATTTCCACCCCTCTGTCTTCTGGCTGCTTAGCTTGTTTCGTCATGGCGTGTGCATTTAATTGAAATACTGCCTGTAAGGAAATGCTCATCACACAATGTCTTCTTTCTATTCATTTTTTCTCTGATAGTTCTTCGGTTTCTTCGCCTTGATTTTTGTGAACAGAAGGTGTACAAAAGAAACTTAGATTTGGGTTTTCAGCCAAACACACAACAGTCTACCGTCATGATCGTTGTTCCCCAGTAAAATGGCCACCACGTCCTTTTCATTCATGCATACTTTGACAGTGACGTCAGATTAACCACCATGCACTCATTTCTCACCTTTCCTCCGTGGTTATCACAGACATGGATCGTCAGTAGTTCAGGCCATATCTTAATGACAGACACCCAATGAGGGTGGCGTCGTCTGCAAAATTCAGTAGCTTGACAAACCCATGACTGGAGGTGTAGCTGTTAGTGTAGAGGCAGAACAGGGGCGAGAGGACGCAGCTTTGAGGAGAACTGGTTCTTATGGTCAGATGGTCAGAGATGTGCTTCCCCAGCTTAACATGCGGCTTCCTGTTGGAAAGGAAGTCAGTGATCCACCTGCAGGTGGAGTTTGGCACCCCCAGCTGGGAGGGTTTGTCCTGGAGCAGATTTGGGATGATCGCAGTAAATCCACAAAAAGGACTTTGGCGTAGGATCCAGGAGAATCGAAGTGTTGGAGGATGAAATGAAGACCCATGCTGACATTTAGGTCTTTGAAAGGGCCATTCTAACACATGAATATGCTTTGATCTAAACCATTCCACTGTAGCTGTGGCTGTATGTTGCTGGTCGTTGTCCTGCTGGAAGGTGAACCTCCGCCCCAGTCTCAGGTCTTTTGCAGCCTCTAACAGGTTTTCTTCCAGGGTTGCCCTGTATTTGGCTCCATCCATCTTCCCATCAACTCTGACCAGCTTCCCTGTCCCAGCTGAAGAGAAACATCCCCACAGCATGATGCTGCCAGCGCCATCCTTCACAGGGGGACGGTGTTTTCACGGTGATGAGCAGCCTTACTTCTCTGCCACACATAGCGTTTTGCATTTAGGCCAGAAACTTCAACGTTGGTCTCATCTGACCAGAGCACCTTCTTCCAACATTTGCTGTGTTTCCTATACATGACTGGCGGAAAACTGCAAACGGGACCTCTTCTGGCCTTCTTTCAGCAATGCCCTTCTTCTTACCACTCTTCCATAAAGGCCAGATTTGTGGAGTACATGACTAATAGACAGATACTCCCACCGGAGCTGTGGATCTCTGCAGCTCCTCCAGAGTGACCATGGGCCTCTTGGCAGCTTCTCTGACCAGTGCTCTCCATGCCAGGCCTGTCAGTTTAGGTGGACGGCCATGTCTTGGTAGGTTTGCAGGTTGGATATTTTTTTTATAATCTAACCCTAAACTTCTCCAGAACTCCCTGACCAGTCTGGTGTGTTCCTCGGTCCTCATGATGCTGTTTGTTGTCTTTCGTTCTCTAACAAATCTCGGAGGCCTTCACTTAGGGGATTTTATTTAGGGGTACCAGAGTACAGGGGGCTGAATACAAATGCACTCCACACTTTTCAGATTTTATTTCTGAAACATTTTGAAAACCATGTATGAAAACTTTTCACTACACAATTATGTGCTATTTTGTGTTGGTCTATCACATAAAATCCCATTAGTATACGTTTAAGTTTGTGGTTGTAATGTGAGAAAAACTGGAAAAGTTCAAGGGGTATGAAAACATTTTCAAGGAACTGAACTGTATACTGGAATTCCTGAGCCTCCACATCACACAGCCTCCACATATCACACAGCCTCCACATATCACACAGCCTCCACATATCACACAGCCTCCACATCACACAGCCTCCACATATCACACAGCCTCCACATATCACACAGCCTCCACATATCACACAGCCTCCACATCACACAGCGCTCTCCTCATATGTACACAGGTGAGAGTGAAGCTTGGGCTCTGAGCACAGTCAGCCCCGGAGTATCTCAGGGCGATTGAGGCCTTGATTATGGGCCCAACGAGGATGTGAGCATTCTGCTGAAGATGGGAGCCTTGTGCTCACGTACGCAGAGGCCTAACACACTGGGCCACACACTATCCCGGAGCAGGTCTGGCCAGCTCTGCACGGTGACACCCAGCGGGAAAACCGCAGACAAGAATGAAGATGAAGACGACAAAATCTCTCTCTTTTTTTTTTTTTTTGATTTGCCATTATGTAGAAATTTCAGTTCTAATTTAAATTCTAATCCAACCCCTTTCCAATCTTAAAATGCAGGAAAATTCAAGCAAATCACACTACATGATTTACAGAAAGATTTTTTGTTTTAATCTGAGAAACTGTCACTGTTACAAGCTGAAAAAAATACAGCAACTTATCACAAGGCCAAAGGTAACAAATAAATTAGCAAAATATTCACATGGTCAGTAAAACTGATAGGTAGCAGAAGAAAGACACAGACAGCAGAGAAAAAGCATTTCCGTTTAAACATGCAGCGTCTTCCTGAAGCAGACTTTCCTTTGCAAACAAAACCACATTTAAAAAAAGGCAGCTTAATTAAGCCCAGCTCATATTCTTCTGTGTACAAGATGGGATAAACCATGCGTTTCAGCACTCTAAAATTATAGCTAAACATTGTAATGTCCATTTCTATGTACAAAATAACTGCTTCCAGGTAATAACCATTCATCTGCATTGTTCAGATTCACTAGACTTTTAAACACCTCACCGATGTAGGCCACACGAGGCCTTTTGCAATAATTTTACTCATTTTATCTTAATTCATTTGTACCTCTAATGTTATGGGTATTGCTACTGTTGTTTGTATATTGTAATCTGGTGATTTGCAGTCGTTTTTTTATCTTTTTGTGAACCAGCAGAGATCGACAGCAGTGTTGCATGACATGGCACTGTGCCGGCTCGGTAATATGCCCTCATGTTGCCCTGAGATGGATCGAGCTGAATGATGGGCTATGTTCTGTCATGCTGGGGTGGAGCGAGGCAGGTCATTCCAGACGCCAAGTTTGGAAAAATACATAAATGCTGCATTTACTCTTTATGCCTCATAATGGAAGGGCTCAGCTGTTATTTAGTGAAATGATTGATTTCATTGATTTCTTGCTAGTTATGGATTTAGAAATTCAATGACATACTGTCTATCACGGCCGTCCATCTACAGGCACTGAACATAAAACTAATTTAACAATGATATGCTAAAATGTGTCTAAGTGTCTTACAAGCGTTACTGAAGAAGTCTTTAAAGTAAATCCAAGGTAAAATGTACGACAGAAGGAATCTTGCTCCCTTCTTCATTAGACAGAATAATCTAACGTCACAAATGCTGTACAGACATCACCACAGGAAATTCTGCCCACAGCATTTTGTGGTTTTTAGGAAATCTTTTTTTAAAAACAATAACATATTGACTGTTATAGGGCCTCCCCCCACAAAACCAGTACAACTGGTCATATTAGATGCTCAGTAGTAAACACAGGTTTTTAAGCGATGAACTCATTGCTTAGCGGGAAGCATCCTTTTCAAGGTGTCCCATTACCCAAGTGACTCATTTCAATTTATAAATAAATAATAAATAAATTCATTCAAATTAATTTTTCGAGGCGCGGACAGGCCTCTCAGAGGGTGCATATGATGCAGCACACCTGTTGTACTCCGTAACACTGAATTATGCTAACTTTCTAATGTCACATTTATACTGCACGGAAGTGTACAGCAAACATTTAAATAAATTAAATCCCAGGATCACTTCTCCTGTCTGAATAGGTGAAATGGCATCAACTCAATATTACGTCTAGTTTAACCATACAATGCTGAATGTGAATGAGCTTCAACAAAACAAACAGAAAACAATAGAAAATGAATGAAAAAAATGGCATGTGGGTTTTGGAGACTCGCATTTTTATTTATTTACACATCTACAGCCAGCAGAACTGCTTGGTTTGTCATGTATGACACGTGTGTTGCACGTGTTGAAGAGCGGTAAATTTACTTCATCTTAGGGTTGCAAAGCATGCTGGGTGACAGCGCTGTGAGGAGAGTGGAGGGGCCGCGGGCCCTGTGGCCCTGGCAGGTCCCCGGAGAGTCTACGTCCTTCATGTACCTCAGCAGCACCCTGCTCTCCTAACACTGTTTTGTATATTTTTGTATACATTCCACTCATCCGTCTGTTAAACCCAACATGGGTTGGCTTCTCGCTTCCGCTGTGAATAAGCACCCTAACTAAAGACAAATGGAGAAAAAGAAAATCTACATTGAGAAGCATTCTCTGTGCGCAGGTTGCTGGGACAGTTCCGCCTTCTGTGGAGTCGGGTTTCCGGATCCGTGCCCCAGCCCCATCCAGCAGACTGCCTTCAGTGTCCCTGGGTCTCAGGTCTCTGCTCCACAGTTGTCCCTGCTGCTCGTTGCAGATCCAGATGCCAAAAGTTCATGCCGCCCTGGAGCTCTCCAGTGCACTGCCTCCCGGCACTGCAACGGCGGCCTGTGCCAAACTGTGCCGGTGTTGATTTACACCCCGAGGAGGCTCCAGCTGTGCTTGTCAAGTCCCGCTTCCCATACGGATGAATTTGGCACTTTTCTCCAAGGCCTCTCGCCTGGCAAACGACTACTCAAATGACATGAGGTTGGTGGGGATCTAGCAGGGAGGGGAGAGTCAGCGTTAGGATAATTCTTGCCTTTCTTAGCTACATGCTATGGAAATGGAGATGACAGTTCACTCTCTGTAGTTATTTTGACAGGCATGTTGCTCTCATTGAGTGTTACAGACAGAGTTTGGGATAAGAGCAGAGGGTCAGTTAGCATAAGAAGATTCCAGTTTCATAATACATTAGTTACTTTATCTAAAGGGAAGCATATTCTGAGAAAGCAGGATCCGCCAGACCTTGGAGCGACTGGAGGTTAAGCCCCACAGGATCTGAATATATCACCTCACAGATATGCGAAAGAATCACTAAGCCACTAAGCTGCACAGCGCCCCCTATGTGTGCAGGCTGGCATTGTGCCGAAAGGTGACTCAAAGCCTTCAGCTTCCTTGGATACCCTTGAAATATGAATCACAGCATCTCATAAGCAAAGCTTCATAATGTTTTGTGCCAGAAAGGTTCATCACAAGTTAAAGATTCAGTGCTGTTCAGCATCCTTGCCTTTTTCTTGGAATGCTGTGAGACATCAGACCAACATGACCTTTTTTCTGCTAAACATCAATCTACTCATCAATTACAGATTTTACCAGAGAAAAACCAACGACGGATGCGAACAGCCGCTGATCACACCTCCTGCTTCTCGGTTAGAACTACATGTCCCGTTTGCAAGTTTTTAACTTTTCATTAGTGGTACTCTAGCTGTCAGCTGGGTGACGGCGCTCGAACCTGTGGCCGGCTGCTCCTGCAGGCCTCTTCCAGGTGCTTGTGCCAGATAATCGCAGAAAACCTCGATCCCGTCTGGAACTTGTAAACATTCCCTGTGGAGGGAACAGGCTCAGACCTGGAGCCACCAGCAGCACTATCACAGCCCTGCGACTTCCAGCATGCTAACTGTGGACACTCATATTCTGGACTGTATTCGTTACTGAGAGCTCAATGTGCTGGACCAGCTTGATTCACTCTGACATGGACACAGCTGTGCCCAGACTGGGACCTGCCCTGTCTCACCTTTATCTGGGTCGTTCAGCTGGAAAATGTTGGGATGTTCTGGGTTGTCCGGCAGCACTGCCATCCAGCCAGTGATGGTTGTCTTTTTACAGGGTGTCGACTTGTACTGGAATTTTCCGTACCATTTAAAAGCGCATCAGCACACGACATGGTGACATGAATAGACTTGCATGCTCTGTGAGTCTTATCAGAACTTCCCATGACGCAGAGCCACAGCCCGACGCTCTCTCATGGCAATAGCGCCTCATAACCACACAGGGGCGCTGGACACACAGGCACTCACATGTTTCCGCTCAGTGGGTCGCAGGGCTTTGGCCGCGAAATAGATGAGAGTGGAGCCGGACAGGGCGATCCAGTAGCGCGTCCAGGAGGATAACTATAGGCACGGGAAGGAAGAGGGGGAAGAACAGGATAACCGTGACAGCTAACATTCGGCGTGGATGTAACTCGTGTGAGAGTCTCCCCAAGATATGCTTCTGGCTCTCTGCAGGAGATGCTTATCCTGGTCAGGGTGGCAAGGGGGGCCTATACAGTATTATGTGGTATGCCACGCTACAGTGCATATCACACTGAAGTATACCAAACCATAGTATACCAAAACTGTATTATGTGGTGTGCCCCGCTACAGTGCATATCACACTGAAGTATACCAAACCATAGTATACCAAAACTGTATTATGTGGTGTGCCCCGCTACAGTGCATATCACACTGAAGTATACCAAACCATAGTATACCAAAACTGTATTATGTGGTGTGCCCCGCTACAGTGCATATCACACTGAAGTATACCAAACCATAGTATACCAAAACTGTATTATGTGGTGTGCCCCGCTAACAGTGCATATCACACTGAAGTATACCAAACGATAGTATACCAAAACTGTATTATGTGGTGTGCCCCGCTACAGTGCATATCACACTGAAGTATACCAAACCATAGTATACCAAAACTGTATTATGTGGTGTGCCCCGCTACAGTGCATATCACACTGAAGTATACTAAACCATAGTATACCAAAACTGTATTATGTGGTGTGCCCCGCTACAGTGCATATCACACTGAAGTATACCAAACCATAGTATACCAAAACTGTATTATGTGGTGTGCCCCGCTAACAGTGCATATCACACTGAAGTATACCAAACCATAGTATACCAAAACTGTATTATGTGGTGTGCCCCGCTACAGTGCATATCACACTGAAGTATACCAAACCATAGTATACCAAAACTGTATTATGTGGTGTGCCCTGCTACAGTGCATATCACACTGTAGTATACCAAACCATAGTATACCAAAACTGTATTATGTCGTGTGCCCCGCTACAGTGCATATCCAAATTTGATAAACATAAAGATATGCCAAGTTTTTACAGATTACTAACTTATGGGTGTCATAAAACACATCTGATTAATATTGTAGCTGTACTACTAATCTGCTTTCCAAATTATAGCCGTATATAAACGTCTGTACAGTACCGAAAATCTGCCGTCCGGCCAAATGCTTTGCCTCAGACCTGAAGCCCTGTTGATTATTTTGCATTTGCCATATAATATAAACCAACATGATATAGCCCAGCCCTAGGATACAGTAGCACTGTTCTCAGAGGTGCATTACCACGGTTAAAGGGCCCCCTACCATTTACCAGGATCCCATGGTGTAGGGCAGAAGGGTTTGCAATAAAAAAATAAAATAATTTGTGGAGAAGGTGGGTGGGTATGATTAATATTACAGGATGAATCCTGTACCGTACTGGTTCAAAATGGGACACTGTTTAACTTTTCAATATGGAACAATCCTGGGTGGCAACGCAAGACTATTTTTTTCTTCAAAAAAGGCCCCTGGACTTCAGCCTGGGACACTCTGTTCCTCGAGTGAAAACCTCACGACAACACAGACCAGGAGAAAACACCATTTCCTGAGGGTTACATTCCTTTTTAAGTGAATCTCTGTTCCACATTAGCAGAAGTATCTGCTAGCCTCATTATATTAAATCTTCGATAGATTCAAGGGACAGAAGCACCGTAACGGGCGTGAGTAACCCAGGGGGTCCGGGCGTCACTCACCGTGGGCTTCCTGCCCTCTTTCAGCAGAGTCTTCCTTCGCAGTGCCCCATCTATGGTGACGCTGCTCATGGTGCTGAACTCGTACGTGGAGTTGGCGCCGGAAGGGCTGTGGGGTTCGAACAGAACGGGATGTTACCCAACAACCTGCGGCATGAGTTGGAACCCTGCACAAGTGGCCAGTGGATCCTAAATCCAGTTAGGTTTCAGATCCCAGTTATTTCAAAGCGATATCCTGGGTGGTGATCTGAAAATTCTGTCCCAGAAAGCCCCAGTCCAAGTTTTCCCAGGATATCCTGAAGCAGCCAGTCTGAGAATGTGACCCCTGATTATGGCACGATCCACTCACACCCCCATTCCACAGCACTTAGAATATTCCACTTCAGGGAAACAATTGCTAATTATCAATAAAGAGGACAAGATATTCTGCTCGTAAGGGAGCACGTTGTTAACATAGGGGGTGTAAGCCAATTGATCTGCAACCTTCTGGGACAGAGGTGCCAATCTCTCAAACAAAGGTGATGATTAGTTTCCCAGTGTGATGCACAAATTACAAGAAACGATCTGTGCCTGGGACATGTCTGTATTCGTAGTCTGTGGAGAAGACTTTTATCAAAACAAAAAATGCCCTCAATGAAAGAGGTGTGCTTACATTCTGCTTCTATGAAATGCGATGGTGAGCAATGATGACGAGGTCACCCCCCCTCCACCGCCAGTCCTTCCAGTCCCACAGGTGTGCAACCCCACCGGGCTGGATAGAGGCGGGGCCTCTGGACCACCTCTCCCCCCGCCCCAGGGGGGTTAGCTCTTGCTGAAAAGCTTTGGGACCCCCAATTTCCCCCATTACCACCTACTTCCGACGCACCAGGTTTGGGGGCCGATCAGGTACCGATCGAAAACAGTGCTGAAGGTCCACTCTGTGACGCAAAGGCACCTCAGTCGTTCATTGACTGGGGAATGGTAGCAGGAAGTCAGAATGGAGATCGGACCAAAGACGGACCACAAGCATGAATGTGCAGGAACGTGAAGGGTGTGGCGTAACAGTGTATGCTCTTTGGCACGCTCTTTGGCACTGCAGCGCCCGCAGTAGGTAGAAGCAGCCCAAAGCCAGCAAGACAGGCCACTGAAAAGCTCAAGTTCAAGAATCCACTGTTCTGGAGATACTGCAGATACTTAGCCCCCAGCGACACAGGATGATCGTTGGTTCAATCTTCAGTTGTTTCCTTGCTCTCTTGCCCTCTTATTGGCTACAAGATTGGGCCGACCCAAGGCATAAGCCAACGGGCAGCTTCTTAGTGCCCATATGATCAGAACGGGAAGGTAGATGACCGATGACAACTAGACTGATCAGATTTTGCTTAAGGTACCAAAAAGTGTCGGGCTGGTCCCAGTTCACAGTGTTCATGCCAAGAGAGGAAGCACATAAGCTGGTCCAGCTGAGATGATGCAAACTTCAAGCAGAAAGCCTGGAGGGCCTGGGCTGACGGAGAGTGAGCTCACCGGCAAGCGAAAGCTTTCAGATCAACATCACGTCATGAAGACCAGTACAGTACTCATCCGCACGCGTTTTTGGGATTGAGAGGCCAGACCTCATCCGCGTTCCATCCCACGCCCGAGACTGCCTGTGATGTCATGTGACCAGGGGCGGCTAATGCGTAGGCTGTGACGGGTGACAGCCCAGAGCCCCCGCAAACAGGAGGGCCTTCCCCCCTCCCTAGGAAAGATGGAACGGTCAATTAAATCAGCGACACCTGTATCCATGCTGAAGTCAGCTGGGAGGCCCCAGATCAAATAATCCACCTCCCACCATTTCAAAGGGCATAGGAGGGGTGTGGATGGGAAGGGGGGGGGGGCAAGCGTGACGGTGAAGCATGCAGAGCTCCATGATGACCCACCCTCCCACCACCTGTGACACCCTCCACCACCTGTGACACACCCCCTACCACCACCACCTGTGACACCCTCCCCCACCACCACCACCTGTGACACCCTCCCCTACCACCACCACCTGTGACACCCTCCCCTACCACCACCACCTGTGACACACCCCCCACCCCGCACCACAACCACCACCTGCACTCTACCTGAAGACACAGCTGGGGCTCCGTGGAGAGTTCCGGACCGGCACCCTCCAGTTGGGGCCCAGCGTGGCATACATGCGGACCCTGTTTGCAGATTTACACGTCAGTTTGGGCCGCGGTACCGTCTCATTGGACGGGGGGGCCTCAGACCCAAGTGCAGTACACATACTCCACAGAGCAATATTCTGAAAGCCCTTGTTCATCTTCCCCATACTTGCGTTGTGTGTATTTACCAGCAAACATTATTTTGCGAGTCAGACAGTCCTTGGGACACACTGGAGATTAAGGGTCTGGCTTAGGGGTCCAACGGTCACCCTTCTGACCGCAGGCACAGCGCCCTGACCCACTGAGCTATGCAGCCACATGCTGCTGATGCACTGCTGGGGGTATAATGGAGCAAAGTAGTACGAGGGGGGGCATCTTCATAATGCAGAAAAGCTGATATGGCTTCAGGAACGTACTTTAGCGAACAAAGGGTGAGGCGTGACTGCAGCGTGCAAAGCTCACCTGTCTACTCCAGAGGAGAGGTCCTCGCTGAAGGAACTCTCACTGCTACCTAAAAATGGGGGGGGCAGAAGAGAGAGGAGAGTCAGACAGAGATTCCCAACCTGGTCACTGAAGGGTATCAGTGACCCGGTTTGAGGCATCAAGCCGACAGACGTAGGTGTGTGGAGCTTCTCTGGAGAGTAAATTTTACTTATTTAGCAGATGCTTTTACCCAAAGTGAGATACAATTGAGAATCAAGGGCCTTGATTACGGACGTGGACGGGGAAGGGGGCGGGGATTGGGGCACCTAGAGACACGCCATTGGTGAAAACAGAGTGATGCGTGTGGTTCCTGGCAGGACTCTGGGACTCCAGGAAGCTGTCGTCCAGTAGGTGCCTGGGCTTCTCCGTGGGGAAGGTGGCACTCCTGCTCTCCACCACACTGAACTGGCACATCATGCTGAGTGTGAGGGTGACACGGGGGGGGGGGGGGGGGGGGCGAAAGGTGAAAGAAAAAAGAGAGGAAAAGAGAAAGCAGGCATCAGAAGGGGCATAGACTGTGCCCGGTCATATGCATGGGCCTGGATGCAGAGCAGGTTTCAGCGGGCATCACATTTGGTCATCTACCTCCCTCTAGTGGAGCCAAGATGCAACTGCATTAGCAGTCAGGCCAAACGCCAGCTTCGGGCGTATAAAAGCACTCACTTGTTGCCCAGGCTGTGGCTCTTCCTGTGGCGAGATGGGGGTGGGGTGGGCATGTGCGCCCCCACCGAGGTGTCGGGGCAGGTGGGCCGGCGGCTGAACCTCACTGAAGCCGCCACCTCCGACGGGCCTGAGGGAGACGGGAGAACAAACCTGGGTTACGAGGCTCCAGGATTCGCAGTGATGAGACCCACATGCGGAGCTTAATGTCACCTGCGTCCTGCAGTTCCAGTTCAAGGATGGATGAAAAGGGCGAAATCATATCATTAACTGCTGCGGCTCGACTACGAGATCCTGCTTTATGGCTGCGGTTTATTGCAAACTCTGTGCAACTAGTCATAGTCATCATACCGAAACCATGGCTGCTGCGTGGGGACAACTGATGCATGCAGTGTTGCTGATGCCCCTCCAGCTGGCATCAGCCTGACATCACACACACACACACACACACACACACACACATACACACACACACACACACACACAGACCTGCTAGTGGTAACTATGACGACCCTAACCCCTACCCAGCCTTAACCGTAACCATAAGTAATCAAACAAAATACAAGAGTATTTGCATTTTCGCTTTAGCTTTATTTGTCAATATTCCAGTTTACATTTCCCCTCCAGTTAGACTTAGGTGTGCTGGGAACTGGGAGGCCTTTCTGGGCTGAGGAAGACTGATGTAGACCAGGGTTTGCAAAGTGATGTTCGACAGAGGATTCCCAGAATATATTTATAGCATTTTAAATACATAAAAAATTAACATAATCATAACTGCAACCAGGGGCGGCATGGTGGTGCAGTGGTTAACACTGTTGCCTCACACCTCTGGGACCCGGGTTCGAGTCTCCGCCTGGGTCACATGTGTGTGGAGTTTGCATGTTCTCCCCATGTCGTCGTGGGGTTTCCTCCGGGTACTCCGGTTTCCCCCCACAGTCCAAAAACATGCTGAGGCTATTTGGAGTTACTAAATTGCCCATAGGAGTGCATGTGTGAGTGACTGGTGTGTGAGTGTGCCCTGCGATGGGCTGGCCCCCCATCCTGGGTTGTTCCCTGCCTCGTGCCCATTGCTTCCGGGATAGGCTCCGGACCCCCCGCGACCCAGTAGGATAAGCGGTTTGGAAAATGGATGGATGGATGGATGACTGCAACCAGTCACTGCGATAAATCTGTCTAGGGGGACCTCCCCCCTGGTCAGCAAGGCAGGGGTCACACGTGTCAGGCTGTCATTTCAGGGGTCACAGGTGGAAATGTTTGGGGATGCATGCTCTCCAGTGGCTCCCCTCGCACCCTGGGGGCGGCTCCCCTCGCACCCTGGGGGCGGCTCCCCTCGCACCCTGGGGGCGGCTCCCCTCGCACCCTGGGGGCGGCTCCCCTCGCACCCTGGGGGCGGCTCCCCTCGCACCCTGGGGGCGGCTCCCCTCGCACCCTGGGGGCGGCTCCCCTCGCTCCCTGGGGGCGGCTCCCCTCGCTCCCTGGGGGCGGCTCCCCTCGCTCCCTGGGGGCGGCTCCCCTCTCTCCCTGGGGGCGGCTCCCCTCGCTCCCTGGGGGCGGCTCCCCTCGCACCCTTGGGGCGGCTCCCCTCGCACCCTGGGGGCGGCTCCCCTCGCACCCTGGGGGCGGCTCCCCTCGCTCCCTGGGGGCGGCTCCCCTCGCTCCCTGGGGGCGGCTCCCCTCGCACCCTGGGGGCGGCTCCCCTCTCACCCTGGGGGCGGCTCCCCTCTCTCCCTGGGGGCGGCTCCCCTCGCACCCTGGGGGCGGCTCCCCTCGCACCCTGGGGGCGGCTCCCCTCGCACCCTGGGGGCGGCCCCCCTCGCTCCCTGGGGGCGGCCCCCCTCGCACCCTGGGGGCGGCCCCCCTCGCACCCTGGGGGCGGCCCCCCTCTCTCCCTGGGGGCGGCCCCCCTCTCTCCCTGGGGGCGGCCCCCCTCTCTCCCTGGGGGCGGCCCCCCTCTCTCCCTGGGGGCGGCCCCCGTCTCTCCCTGGGGGCGGCTTCCCTCTCTCCCTGGGGGCGGCTCCCCTCTCTCCCTGGGGGCGGCTCCCCTCTCTCCCTGGGGGCGGCTCCCCTCTCTCCCTGGGGGCGGCTCCCCTCTCACCCTGGGGGCGGCTCCCCTCTCACCCTGGGGGCGGCTCCCCTCTCTCCCTGGGGGCGGCTCCCCTCTCACCCTAAGGTGGCTCCCCTCTCACCCTGGGGGCGGCTCCCCTCTCTCCCTGGGGGCGGCTCCCCTCTCTCCCTGGGGGCGGCTCCCCTCTCTCCCTGGGGGCGGCTCCCCTCTCTCCCTGGGGGCGGCTCCCCTCTCACCCTGGGGGCGGCTCCCCTCTCACCCTAAGGTGGCTCCCCTCTCACCCTGAGGTGGCTCCCGTCTCTCCCTGGCCTTAGATTTTAGTCAAAGCTTTTTTTTTTTTTTTTTTTTTTTTTTGAGTTACACAGCTGGACAGTTTCCTGAAGTCATTTTCAGGATTAAGTTTCTGCTTGAAGAGCAACAGCAGCAGCTTCTCTGTGATTCTTTGCTGCCGTAATACCAGGTGAAAATGATTCATCATTAACAGCTTACTGTGGCTTTGCAAATAAATGTCCTGGGGCACAGCTTTCCAGACATACTTACTTAGGATTATGGTGCAAGCTTTGGGTGTGTGTGCAGGTGTGTGTGTGGGGGGGGGGGGGCGGGGGGTGCAGGCGGCTCAGTCTGGGGGGGTCCACAACACTGTGCTGCATCCAGAACACCAGACACTTCTTAATTACATTTTTAAAAAACATTGTTAGACTCACCAGACCAGTAAAGAAAAACTCCCAGAAACAGGATGGATATCAGAAATTTGCCATTTTAATCTGCAAAGTGACCAAGGATTCTCACACTCAATCCAGGGGTGATGAAGTCCTTTCCTAGTGGTGCTTGTGACTCAGGATTGTGTGCAGTTGACCTTTTTACATTATGTCTCATGATTATTTAGTCCTCATTGCCTCTGTCATTTAGGTATCCTGGATAGATTTAATTTGGAGAATGCAGATGTTACTAATAATACTATATTTACACTCTGTTTCAGGGAAAAGCATAGCGCATAATAAATACAGATAATTAGCAGTTAATTGGACCCATTAAGCCAGGCAATAGGAAAGCCAGGAGACACGGGCAGGCCCGGCCAGGAATTCAGCTAGACACCCGTGGCCATTTAAAGGGATCTTGTGATTGGGCCAAAAGCACATTATTAAAGGGGAGGGATAGGCAAGAGGGCAGTGTTTTCACGTTTCTATGGAAACATTAAACAATATACGGTATAATCGCACCATTCATCCCAAATGTGTATATGGAAAACTCGCTATAAAAAAGCGATATAAATGATAAGAGCGCAATGCTAACTGGAGGCGATGTGTCAGACAGACGACGTTTGGGTTCGGTCTGTTTCTGACCCTTTTTAGAGCCATTGGGCCGACGTACAGGACCCGACAGAGGCCTGCTGATCACATACAGGGTCCATGCGGATCGCCTGCCCTCACGAGGCTTTGAAGAGAGACAGAAGTGAACCGGCACAGAAGCCAAAGGCAGCAAATGCTGGATATGTGAATCCACGGGTAGTACCAACCACGGTGTGTCCAGCATGCAAAACCCAGTGACCCTGTATCCCAGAATTCCCTGCAGCATGCAGACAGCTTGGAAAAAAGTGAAATAAAGCAGACAGCTTCAGTATGTTTGGAATTGCTCCGGTGTGCTGGAGAGTTTAAGGGTTAATTTGCTCAAGGTTTGGAATGGTGATTACTGCATGGCACAAGGATACCTTAATGCTAGCAATTTATTTATATTCAACCTTAAGTTAAATGTAAGTTCATTAAATTACATTTATGCTGGTTCACTTAATTCAAACAGAGTACAGACGTTAGGGTGAAAGTTAGAGGCCTAATTAACTGACAAACTGTCACAGTAAATACTGGTTAGTGCCTTCTTGTTCCATGTATTGCATTAAAAGGGTTAACCAACCTAACAAGTAGGAAACCATTACCAAGCTAACAGCAAGCATATAAAAGAGCTCTGTAACTCTTGTGGATATTCCAGCCTTAGGAAACTCAGCCACAGTTTGGTACATGGCCAGCCACAGTTTGGTACATGCTGCCTAAGTCAGGTCCCTTACGATGGAGTAACAGGTACAGCAAGTAATGTTGCAGGAGTCTATAGTAACAAAGTGAGTAATGTTACAAGAGTCTACAGTAACAAAGAGTAACGTTACAGGAGTACATAGTAACAAAGCGAGTAACGTTACAGGAGTCTGTAATAACAAAGTGAGTAAAGTCACAGGAGTCTGTAGTAACAAAGCGAGTAAAGTTACAGGAGTCTGTAGTAAAAAAAATGAGTAACGTTACAGGAGTCCATAGTAACAAAGTGAGTAACGTTACAGGAGTCCATAGTAACAAAGCGAGTAACGTTACAGAAGTCCATAGTAACAAAGCGAGTAACATTACAGGAGTCGTCTATAGTGACAAAATGAGTAATGTTGCAAAATTCTACAGTAACAAAGAGTAACGTTACAGGAGTTCGGATTAAACAAAGCGAGTAACGTTACAGGAGTCCATAGTAACAAAGCGAGTAACGTTACAAGAGACGTCTATAGTAACAGTGAGAAATGTCGGACAGCATGGTGAGACAGTGTACAGCTCAAATGGTGCCCCCCAGCAGTTATGGGGATTTATGATACTGATATTCACTGTTGTGTTACAAGGACCAATACGTACAGTGTGGTTCAGTTACTGAGCATCAAGCCAATTTAACTCAAACCAGATTCATTCTTTCCACAACAAAAGGCCACTGGAAGCCCAGTCCTGCCCACTAGGCCCTCGACCAATTAGCATTTCTCAATAAAGTGCGTCTACTCACCGCTACGAGCAGCGTAGAAACCCTGAGTGAAAAGACAGACCAGATCTGGGACATTCTGCGAAGGTGGGGGCCATTTCAATAGAAGCAGGAAATATTAGTGGAACGTCCACCCCACCTGCTATGTGCAAGATTTCAGAAAATGTCCCCCACGGATAAGAAGGGTGCAACGGTTCAGGGGGGACAGACAAAAGACGTTTCGGCTGGGGGGGGGCTTGCTCCATTACCTGCAAGGTCTTCCTTTGAGGACACCAGGCGAGGAGAGCTGCTCCCAGGTTCAATCTTCAGGGACAGCCTGCAACAGAGAGATAAGGCCTCAGAACGGTGAAGCAGGAGCTACATGGAGATGGAGAGTAGAAGGTGGCCCCCCGGTGGCCATCGTGTTAATGACCAGTCATACAAACACATACACACACTTCTAGCCACCATGAAAAAGCAGATATGAATGTAAATGGTAAGACACACTACACATTAGCTGGGGGCGGGGTTTGGCATCAAAGTAATACTCTCTGGAGACTTGCACAGGCAAGACCAATAGGATTCATCATTGAATACAGCATTTACTGATCAGCAAGTCATGTAGTATGGACTCCTCTTCTTTACAATGCTTACATATTTTCTGTTGAATGATCTTTGATTCACTAAGCGAGTCTGGCAGAAAGTCTGTCGCACATGCATCACAGACGGCAGCAGCTTGGTGATTTAAAGCCAAACAGCCATTTTCCTTACCGAGGAATTACATTGATGAATAAACACAAAGATGAAAGACTAAGAAATCGTCAGGTACATAGATGTGACAGACATAAACATTACTGCAGATGTTCTGGTCCAGGAAGTACAAATCCAGGCCAGGTTATGTTTCAACAGAACCAGTTGAGTGCTCTGTGAAAGTAACTCTTTATACTGAACTGGTTGGGTGTAACAAAACCTTGGTCTGGATTTGTACTTTCCGGACTTGAACTTTCCAGCTCTGTATTACGGACAGAGATAAGCACACAGACAGACACATGCCTATATAACTGTTTGTAAACTGATAAAAACATAAATACACATCAGAAGGTTTCAGAAGGCTGTACGAGTAAAGGAACCATCCATGGAAGGACCACATGGAGTTATGAAGTACATTCCATTTCCGGAAAGCGGACGAGGGTTTCTGAACAAATGATGGATTAAGTAATTTCCTAGACCGGCTGAAATAACGTACTCAGATTTGGAGAATTACAACCACATGCAGAGGAGGGCACACAGCAGACAGGCAAACGTGTCCGAGACACGGTACAGGCGCTTCAGGGTCGGTGTTCCAACCTCCTTCAGACTCTCTGTTATCCTGACCAGAGCTACGAAAGGGTTCCGCCTTATGCCATGCTTCCGAATATTCTTAACGAAGCACGGGAAGACGCCTGGGAAGTGATGCCCTATAATTTGTTTTGATCCTTATAAAACAGTTTCGTTTCCAGATCATCGGATATGTCCTGATGCACAGTGCCCCCTCTTGGCAGAGACAGAGCTTCTTTCCAGAAGTTACTGTAGGTCTGTGGAAAATGGGCTATGGAGGGGGCCAGTGAAACACTCTTTTTCCACCCTAATTACAGTGAAAAGTCTTATTATGGCCATCATTCTGCTGGAAAATGGGCTTGCACAGTAGTGGCCTAATGACCCTTATAGAAAAGGCAGTGCTGGTGTTTTGAAAGGAAAGCCCCCCCACCCGCTCCCCAGGCTGGATACTACAAGCGTCCCACTGTCCCTCTGCAATTCTGTCTGCAGCAGCACTAATACGGACAGAAAAGCTTTATTAGTGAGGATGCGATTTTCACTTATGAATAACTAAAAATAAAACACCAATGGGTGTCCCAATACAGGGTGTCCCAATACAGGGTGTCCCAATACAGGATGTCCCAATACAGGATGTCCCAAAAAGCCTTAGTGGAGTTTAAGCTCTAATAACTTACAAAGTATAAATGTACAAGCTTACAAAAAACAACATCGGACAGTCGATTTTTTAATGAATTTCTCAGGTAACCTGACAAATTTGTCGACACTTTTTGTGGTGGTGGTGGGGGGGGGGGGGGTCACGTGAAAACTGTTGTGGACGCATCGTAACTTGTTTCTCAGTGTGGTTCTAAGGTTGGGATCACAAAACCAATCCATTCAGTCACCAAGCAGCAGCTGATTAAGCCTTTGAAAAAATTCAAAAATTGCCCCATCTACTGGACAGCGATTATGTTGCAATGCAATAACAAAAAATTAGCAATTTAAGAAAATAAACTTTCTAAAGTTTTTTGTATATTTGTAGAATTTATGCTTTGGAAGTTATTATAGTTTTAAAAATCGTGCAAAAACGGCACTTATACTGTTGGGGACACTGTACTGTTAACATTTCTCTGCATGAACATTATGAAAGTTTAGATGTCAGCTCTCAAATCAATGAGTATAATAATATAAAATACACATATACACACATACACATATGTCTGTGTGTGATATATATATATATATATATATATATATGTTTTTACAGTCAATGCAAATCATGTGCGAATAAGGACTGTCTGCAGCAAGCTGTCTGAGGGTTAATTCAGGCGAATTCGCTTGGGCTACAAAAGCCTATAGTTAGTGCAGGAACAGAAACTGAGAGCTGAGGAACAGCACAGCCCCCCCTGGAGGAATCCAGAGAAATGGCAGACGGGTGGGTGGGACCAGCAGCCAAGCAGCCTCCTCCCAAGTCAGGAGACCAGCAGTGTGGCACCAGATGAATGTTTCCCGTAATGGAGCGACGTGTGCAAATCGGGCCGCCTTTTATGAAACCTTCTGAACACCACAAGCACACCATAAAGTCCACGCTCTCCTCCAGCGTGGCTTACAGCTTTTGTTCGGGAATCTGACAGTAACTACCCAAGTGCTACTAGACACTAATTAGCATCTGCAAGCAATTTCAGCCAATTGGTGAATCACTTCCAACATGCATTAAACTGTAAATGAAACAGTTTCAAGTAACTTCCACTCTTAGTGAGTTATCCAAGGCCTGTAATGCATTAACGTATCTCCAGCATCTTAAACTGCCTGAAAAACAATTTTGGAGAAGCACTTAACTGTTATGGCGGCTCAAACTTCATCCAACAGAAATAATACGGGTAGCTCTCAAAGCTCTCATTCCACACCGATGCTGCACTGCGGCACCATCCTGTCTGAGCACCAGCACCTGGTCTGGGAGACGCACCATGCAGGTCTACGAGCCATGCACAGAGTGGTGCGTCCAGCTGATGTGACGTCTGGAAGATGCAGACCACCCACAGGAAGTGGTGCAAAGAAAAATGAAAATAATAAAAGACCCCACCTACCCCAAACAACAGCCTATCCTCGCTCCTCGGCCTAAACTGAGAGACGGAGAACAAGTTTATACCATCAGATTGTCCATATACGGCTCCCAAAGCTAACACCTCACTTACCTAACGGGGACCCCCATAGCTAACATGCCACTTATCGAACGGGGACCCCCATAGCTAACATGCCACTTATCGAACGGGGACCCCCATAGCTAAGACAGGGACTCCTAGAGCTAACACACGCACTACTATAACTAAGAGAAAAAAAGAGCTAACAAATAAAATAAGCAGCTAACAGCAAAATAAGCAGCAAGTGCAATTTTACATTCAGATTCTTTTCAAAAGATGAATCCTCAAAATCACACGCCTGCACAAAGTCCAGCTCACCCAACAGCTGGTTTAGGTGAGATGGCATCATTGCGACACCCTGTCGGCCAGAGCCGTGGGTCACACATTCCAGCTCGAAGCCTGCGAGATCTCAGAGCCGTGGGTCACACATTCCAGATCTCAGAGCCATGCCTGCAGGCAAATTCCAACAGGAAGCTCCTTCCTCCAGAAGGAAATGACATGTCATGCCACCTCATTCCCTTTGCTCAACTCCTTTTTCCAGAAGCTTCTAATAGTGATTCATTGTTTTAGGCACTATGTTTCACTACGACCGCCAGACACCTCCTTATGTCCTTCAGATGAAATGGGGGGGGCAAAAGCTCGGGAGGAAGAGCTCCAGTGACAAGATTCCGGTTCATTCTGGAAAGGTGCCCTTCCACACATAGGGGCCTCAGGGCACATGGAATATGTACTTTCCACTGTGAAAGTGGAAAAAAACAGCGACGACATCATTTCCGCCAGTGTAATGGAGCGATACAGGTCAATTCTATCTGCATGAGGATCTCACTATTTAATAAACAACTGAGGGTGCTCTCAACCAGTCCCTTCACTTAGGACACTCTCCACAGGCACAGCAATAGAAGCCCGATTAGGGATCCCACAGAGCTAAATCAATCGTCATCTGTAAACGGGAGCAGACTTCTTTCCCTAGTGCCATTTAAAATGTCAATCGACCACTTTGAAGTCCCTGTTCATGTACGTCAACCAAACGAAACGCTAATGATTGAGAACAAAAGCATTTTAGGACCCATGAGGTGAGATTAAATAATATCTCCGTGTTTGTGGTCTCTTTGTATAGACAGAGTTGCTTGGGCCTATTTTACTGAATCTCCATTCAACAACTAAGGAGCTGTAAGACGCCCTGGTCAGTCTTTTGACCATAATTACATGATTGTGTTCTAGTCAATCACACAATCTAAAGAAAAGTCAGCAGCCAGTTGAGTGAAGCTATCAGATAATTCACACCTACCACCAGAATGCTATACTCTGACGTGTCCTGCCCGCTGAGGGCCCACTGAAATGCTATCGAAGCCGGTGATTCCTATTGTCGAGGATCGGATAGCTGGGGTGTCCTTGTCGCATGGCTTGTTCAAAAAGCGCTTGCTTTCGTTCGATCACCCAATTCCTCCTCGGACTCGGAGATGCCAACAAGCCGATATCCGGCAAAACGCAGTCACCTCTGGAACAAGTGAGTTAATTGGAAAGAGGCTGTCAAGTGTCTGGGCCTCGTGCCACTCTTTACGTCTTTCTGAATTGATGTGGAGAAGGCAGATGAAAAACACACGCCACGCAGCCGGCTGGCCGCCCAGCAGAGCCAGTTAAACACATCGTTATGTTGGAAAGCCCCGCCCCCCGGTAAGGGTCGTAAGTTTAAGTGGGAGAGGTGGTGTGACATCATGGCTAATTACTGGAAATTTTAAATGTGATGACAAAGGCGAAAGAAAATGTTTTGCAGAAGAGGAGAATTACTTCATTTTCAAACAGGCTTGAACGCCAAGGGTGAGTAAATGGCGCGAGTACGATCGCGCCTCCGTTCCGTTACAGTCTGACCTCACCATCTGCTTCAGGTCTCGCAAAATTGCGGCATGCTTGGCCAATGTAGACAAAGCTTTTCTCACAATATGAAACACACACATACAGAGGATAATGCATGTTATAGCGTTTTAGCATCAGAAAATGTTACATAAATGCTTTACAAACCAAATCTACGGGGGACTTCAAATAGGTATCTCTGTCTCGCTCTTTGTCTTGACTTTAACAATGAAGGATGCCTGGTTTATACGGAATGTTGTAGCATTTAGTGATTAAGGACATGGACCCATTACTTAGCCGGTGACTGGTTTGGATTGTAGGACAGGTCTCCGCCCCAGCAGACCAGAATAAGTATCTGCAGATGCAGATCTAAGGCCGTGAGCCTCAAAGCAAGACAGCTAATCAACATTAAAATTCTTCTGAGCTGCACTTGTCACAGAACTAAGTTGCAGAAGTAAGTGCTGACCTCAGCACGCTATCATACCCTGGTAAATTAATACATATAGTATATTACATATCTAGGAGTCTTAAAAAAGAAAAAAAAAAATGAATTTATCGGACATTATCACAAGCCCCAAGCCCAGGGTGTTCTGGTGAAAAAACAGCACCCAGTGTGGGTCCGAAACAAGCGGGGATGCCAAGACTCCCAGCAAGACTGCCTGGGCTTTTGGGGTTTGTTACATTAGGCTCTGTGTCTATTAAAACTTTCAGTGAGGCACACAGGCCTCATGGCAGCCCCTGAGAGCATCTAGCCTCCGTCGGACCTCAAATCCGGCTCCTTTTCTGCAGAAGGCCGTTACACTCAATATGAAGGAAGGAGAACACGTCTGGGCGCGGCATTTAAGGTGATTTGGATCATTTGGCACTGGCCCTGAGCATGTGCTGGACAGTGATTCGTGGACACAAACTTCTGATGCGCTTTGAGTGGGACGGGAAGCATCTTTCAAAACCATTATTCCTTTGGAAAGCGAAAAACAAGCAGGAAAACAAGGTATCCTAGGTGACAGCTGGCCGCGTCCCACAGTATGTTTTGCGGAATGCGAGCCTGTGTTTCGTTATCGCTGCCTGCACATTTGTAGACCAGGCTGCGTTAATCCGAAACGGACACGGTGTTTGTGAACAATCTGCCAACATCCTGCCTCAAGGCTTGGTTCCGTCTGGGGCCATTTGTGATCAGCGTTGCCAACTTCCAAAAAAAAAATGATTAAAAGCAGTTTTTTTGTTTGTTAATGGCGTAACCGTATAGCAGAACACATGCTGTCATTCTGGAACAGAAAAACCAGAAGGGAATGAGCCCAGGACCCAACTGGGATCCAGTGGTGAGCTCACACTGGATGAAAAGCACACTGTGAAAGGTATCTGCCTCCATGAAGGAGCCTTTCCTTTAAGACTAATAACGTGTCTTAGCATGTATGTGTGTGCATATATATATATATATCTGTCTGTCTGTCTGTCTGTCTGTCTGTCTGGCTGGCTGGCTGGCTGGCTGGCTGGCTGGCTGGCTGGCTGGCTGGAACATAGTATTGTCATTGAGGTTATGTGTGACAGCATCCATCCATCCCTCCATCCCTATCTTTTTCCATCCATTGATCAATCCATGAATGCATGTATGTAATAGGATGTATCCCATCCAAGGTGCCCCTGCCGTGCTCTCAGTGCTTCCTGGGACAAACCTTAGGCTCATGGTGACCCAGAACTGGATAAGTAGCACAGCAGATAGATGGATATGGAAATGACAGAGAAATGAGAGGAAATGACAGAGAAATGAGAGGAAATGACAGAGAAATGAGAGGAAATGAGGAGTCTTTCAGGAGGCCGAGCACGGATAGTTGGGACGCATTTACACCAGTGTGGTGACTCACTCTGGGGGTAAGGTCACTGTGGGCCTGGCTTTTCTCTGCTGTGAAAAGCTCCCCCAAGCAAGCGGGCAGATATTAATAAAGGCGGAGTAATAAGCGACAGCACTGACCGGCGCTTTGGAGTCAGAGACGAGGCCAGCTCTGAGAGCTCTAGCACAAGCAGGACGTGTGCGGGAAAGCCATCCGCACTGGCAGTCCTCACGGGCGCAAGCCGCGATTACACCCCTCTGGCGCACTGCAGTCCTCACGGGCGCAAGCCGCGATTACACCCCTCTGGCGCACTGGCAGTCCTCACGGGCGCAAGCCGCGATTACACCCCTCTGGCGCACTGGCAGTCCTCACGGGCGCAAGCCGCGATTACACCCCTCTGCGCACTGGCAGTCCTCACGGACGCAAGCGTGATTACACCCCTCTGCACACTGGCAGTCCTCACGGGCGCAAGCTGCAATTACACCCCTCTGCGCACTGGCAGTCCTCACGGGCGCAAGCCGCGATTACACCCCTCTGCGCACTGGCAGTCCTCACGGGCGCAAGCCGCGATTACACCCCTCTGGCGCACTGGCAGACACTGTCAGACCCATCAAGGCATCGATTCCACCCGTGCAACAAATGCGAGAAGTTTATTCTGACTGACAGAAATACTGCATTATATCTGACGAATGTTGCCGCCCCCCTTGGTCGAGCGTCGTAGCAGAAGTGTCAGAGCTGCATCCCGGCCGTGCGGATTCCACTTCCTGTTGATTAGACACCCCAGCCCCCCCACCCCCAGCAGGGAGCGCACACAGCCCAGGAGAGACGGCTCAGGCTTACTTGTAGTTATCGTCCTCCACGAACTTCTGGAGCTCTTCGATGTAGCGGACAGACATCAGGTACTTCTGTACGTGAGGCAGCGTCCCCAGGTGATCTATGATGGGACACAGCAGGGTAAGAGGTCTGTCCAGGTCCCTCTAATTAATCCCTGTCACCTAGGAGATGCTAACGAATTCATAAGCATTACACTCACTGCTGCCCACCCCCCCCCCCCCCCCCCCCCCCCCCCGAGATACTCTGAGATTCGTCTGTGCATCGCGTGACACTTAGTTATTTAAAATATAAACATGTCCCTCTAAGGGAGGATGGGAAGAAAATACCATGAAATGACAAGAGCACTTGTTAGATGCTGTGACAAACATGTGGATTCAGTTTCCATAACGACAGTACAGATGTGGAGAAGCAGCAGAGGCTGCAGGGGGGCCCACGAGAGAAAGAGGGGTTCCTGTCCAGGGGACACTGCACCACTTTGGAAGTTCTCTCTACTCCAGGAGGTACTAACCATAACTGCAGGACATCTGCAGGTCAGAGAAGACCCGCAGGAGGTTGTTCATCTGATTGGTCCTCTGCTCCGTCTCTATGATGCTGTCGGAGGCGGGGTAGGCGGAGTCTATGTAGATCATGTCAAAGAGGTAGATCCCTGCAGAAAGAAGGGAGGGGATAGGTGTTTTCGGAGACCACTCGTCTAAAAGACGTGGGGTTCGTGGATAAGAATAGATTTCTCTATTTACCCATCGGACATAATCTGAACGAGCAGAGACCAATGTGGGCTTCCGAGTAGCACAAGATAATGGGGAAACATACAGTGAATCCTGAGATATCTGGCTGCTGTGCTTAAGCCGCTGCCTGTCACTGCAGCACGGACGGCGTCGGGAAAACCACTGCAGTGCCCCTATGGGTATGAGCTGTCCAGAAAGTCACGCATGAATCTTACATTCCCCAGAGAATTCCCGCTGGTTTAATAATCACTGCCAAGGCAATAAGTACCACAGAAATCTGCAGTGGATATTATTTGTTTTAAGATAAACATTTTTATGATGTGTGAGGAAGATGCTTGTGCTTCACATCATGACCACTTACTCCAAGGAGAGGAAATCCAAAGCACAACACGCAAGGATGTAGTCCACATAAATTAATTTAGGCCACAGGCAGAACATGATTTCCTACAGAAAAAAAACCACTTTCAAATTGTTTTAATCGTGGTGCCATGACTGCTGAGATTCATACTGCCCCCATTGTCTCTGCCATTTCTCCTTCATCTGCTCCAGCCAGTCAATATTTCCTTCTACGTCTAGCACACGATTTATTTGATGGCCATATCCATGCTGGCGGCCCAAAGCTATCCATACCTGGGGGCGGGGGCACATGCAGAACCTACTCATACACTAAAGAAATCATTAAATAAAGCCAGACTGGGACAGGAACAATTTTTCTCAATGCGTGTACTTTTACGTTCACACCTGTACGCAAATCTTCCATTTCCATTGACCAAATCCAATACGGAAGAACAGAAGGTACAGAGGAAATTAAAAATCCCTCGATGTTGTTCTTGCCCCCCCAACCCCCCCCCAAATGTTAAGGCTACGTCGGTTGCATCCTCAACAAACAAGACCAATCCCATTATTCATTGAACCCCAAGTTCGTTTCTGGGAGGTTACCAAAACCGATGTTTGTGTTGCCGGTATTGAGAAAAATCCTCAGAGGTGTGAAGGATTACCAGCTGTAATATGGAAGGGGGGCGGGGGGGGGCGCGGGGGGGGCACAGCAGAAGACGCATGGATGATGCTCCACAATCAGGTTCTTTTCTTCTTGAGGCTCGATCTGGAATATGATGTGAATCAGAACAGCCGCAGCTCTGCCTACCCCTTCAGATTTCTTAGGGTGCAGCGGACCCCACACCAGGCAAAGACTAAGGGGTGAAGGGGCTAGTCCCCTACCGTGCCTGGGCTGTACCATACACTGTAACCAGGGGAGCTGGGGGAATGGCTATCAACAATATTTAATTTGGCTTCACTCATATGAAATTTTGCTCCACCCCCGATATCAAACTGTCTCCTATGCCTTTGACTGTGGCCAAAGGCATAGCTCTCATTGCAGCACATGGTAGAAGAAAAAGGAAAAACTAACAACTAACCAACTAACTAACTAACTAAACACACTCACTCACTCACTCGACTTTGATGAATAGATTGTGCTGAAATCTGAATACGACTCAGGGTGTGTCCATTAGGAAACTCTTCTAAAACACTAAATAGTCTGCTTTCAAAAACAATATATCATTGTTTCAGGCGCAACATTTGGTTATTTGTTTGACGCAGCTTTTCCGTAGCTTTGTGAGCTGGGCTGTTGGAATCTGATTTACCTTCCAGTCTAGCGTGAAACTGAACACGTGGTGAAATGTGTTCATAAAATCATGTTTCAAAATGAATGTCAAAAAAATAAACAAAATGGCCTTGAACAGAAAATCCGCTTTCGCCGGTGTACATGGCACTACAAGGACTTTCCAACACGATGAATACAGAACCCTGGGGAGGTTCTGGGACGTCAAAACAGCCCACAAATCAGTTTTACAATTTAACCGCAAACAGCGTAATGAACTAATTTAAATATTTTACAAAATCGTCTGAAAAACCCAGCAGATCGACACCATAAATACGCACAGTAGCTGAAGCTTCCGGAAAGTGTTCCGCTTACACAACACTGTTAAGCACATGTGACAAATGTGTTAATAGAATGCAGTTCAGAGGTTTGAAAATTTGTGACAAACATAATTTAGGTTAGGAACTGAAATTCTGGGGCAGCAGAGACCTAAATGAGCCCCAGAGATCTAAGGGAGGCTAATTCTGTCACAGTTACTGTTCCCAAGGCAGCAGAACAAACAGGCTGCTACTCATCAGGGCCGCCCGCCCGCGCGCTGCAGCTCATCTCAGGGCCGCCCGCCCGCCTGTGCCCTGCAGCTCATCTCAGGGCCGCCCGCCCGCGTGCTGCAGCTCATCTCAGGGCCGCCCGCCCGCCTGCGCCCTGCAGCTCATCTCAGAGCCGCCCGCCCGGCTGCGCCCTGCAGCTCATCTCAGAGCCGCCCGCCCGCGTGCTGCAGCTCATCTCAGGGCCGCCCGCCCGCCTGCGCCCTGCAGCTCATCTCAGAGCCACCCGCCCGCCTGCGCCCTGCAGCTCATCTCAGAGCCACCCGCCCGCCTGCGCCCTGCAGCTCATCTCAGAGCCACCCGCCCGCATGCTGCAACTCATCTCAGGGCCACCCGCCCGCGCGCTGCAGCTCATCTTAGGGCCGCCGCCCGCCCGCGCGCTGCAGCTCATCTCAGGGCCGCCCGCCCGCGTGCTGCAGCTCATCTCAGGGCCGCCCGCCCGCGTGCTGCAGCTCATCTCAGGGCCGCCCGCCCGCCTGTGCCCTGCAGCTCATCTCAGGGCCGCCCGCCCGCGCCCTGCAGCTCATCTCAGAGCCGCCCGCCCGCACCCTGCAGCTCATCTCAGGGGCCGCCCGCCCGCCGCGCTGCAGCTCATCTCAGGGCCGCCCGCCAGCCCGCCCGCGTGCTGCAACTCATCTCAGGACCGCCCCGCCCGCGTGCTGCAGCTCATCTCAGGGCCGCCCGCCCGCCTGCGCCCTGCAGCTCATCTCAGAGCCGCCCGCCCGCCTGCGCCCTGCAGCTCATCTCAGGGCCGCCCGCCCGCCTGCGCCCTGCAGCTCATCTCAGGGCCGCCCGCCCGCCTGCGCCCTGCAGCTCATCTCAGGGCCGCCCGCCCGCGCCCTGCAGCTCATCTCAGGGCCGCCCGCCCGCGTGCTGCAGCTCATCTCAGGGCCGCCCGCCCGCCCGCGCGCTGCAGCTCATCTCAGGGCCGCCCGCCCGCCTGCGCCCTGCAGCTCATCTCAGAGCCGCCCGCCCGCGTGCTGCAGCTCATCTCAGGGCCGCCCGCCCGCCTGCGCCCTGCAGCTCATCTCAGGGCCGCCCGCCCGCCTGCGCCCTGCAGCTCATCTCAGAGCCGCCCGCCCGTGTGCTGCAACTCATCTCAGGGCCACCCGCCCGCGCGCTGCAGCTCATCTCAGGGCCGCCCGCCCGCCTGCGCCCTGCAGCTCATCTCAGGGCCGCCCGCGTGCTGCAACTCATCTCAGGACCGCCCGCCTGCGCCCTGCAGCTCATCTCAGGGCCGCCCGCCCGCCTGCGCCCTGCAGCTCATCTCAGAGCTGCCCGCCCGCCTGCGCCCTGCAGCTCATCTCAGGGCCGCCCGCCCGCGTGCTGCAACTCATCTCAGGGCCGCCCGCCCGCCTGCGCCCTGCAGCTCATCTCAGAGCCGCCCACCCGCGTGCTGCAACTCATCTCAGGGCCGCCCGCCCGCCTCTGCCCTGCAGCTCATCTCAGAGCCGCCCGCCCGCGTGCTGCAGCTCATCTCAGGGCCGCCCGCCCGCCTGCGCCCTGCAGCTCATCTCAGAGCCGCCCCGCCCGCATGCTGCAACTCAGGGCCACCTGCCCGCGCGCTGCAGCTCATCTCAGGACCGCCCGCCTGCGCCCTGCAGCTCATCTCAGGGCCGCCCGCCCGCCTGCGCCCTGCAGCTCATCTCAGGGCCGCCCGCCCGCCTGCGCCCTGCAGCTCATCTCAGGGCCGCCCGCCCGCCTGCGCCCTGCAGCTCATCTCAGGGCCGCCCGCCCGCCTGCGCCCTGCAGCTCATCTCAGAGCCGCCCGCCCGCATGCTGCAACTCAGGGCCACCTGCCCGCGCGCTGCAGCTCATCTCAGGACCGCCCGCCTGCGCCCTGCAGCTCATCTCAGGGCCGCCCGCCCGCCTGCGCCCTGCAGCTCATCTCAGGGCCGCCCGCCCGCCTGCGCCCTGCAGCTCATCTCAGGGCCGCCCGCCCGCCTGCGCCCTGCAGCTCATCTCAGGGCCGCCCGCCCGCCTGCGTGCTGCATCTCATCTCAGGGCCGCCCGCCCGCCTGCGCCCTGCAGCTCATCTCAGGGCCGCCCGCGTGCTGCAGCTCATCTCAGGGCCGCCCGCCCGCCTGCGCCCTGCAGCTCATCTCAGAGCCGCCCGCCCGCATGCTGCAACTCAGGGCCACCTGCCCGCGCGCTGCAGCTCATCTCAGGACCGCCCGCCTGCGCCCTGCAGCTCATCTCAGGGCCGCCCGCCCGCCTGCGCCCTGCAGCTCATCTCAGGGCCGCCCGCCCGCCTGCGCCCTGCAGCTCATCTCAGGGCCGCCCGCCCGCCTGCGCCCTGCAGCTCATCTCAGGGCCGCCCGCCCGCCTGCGCCCTGCAGCTCATCTCAGGGCCGCCCGCCCGCCTGCGCCCTGCAGCTCATCTCAGGGCCGCCCGCCCGCCTGCGCCCTGCAGCTCATCTCAGGGCCGCCCGCCCGCCTGCGTGCTGCATCTCATCTCAGGGCCGCCCGCCCGCCTGCGCCCTGCAGCTCATCTCAGGGCCGCCCGCGTGCTGCAGCTCATCTCAGGGCCGCCCGCCCGCCTGCGCCCTGCAGCTCATCTCAGAGCCGCCCGCCCGCATGCTGCAACTCAGGGCCACCTGCCCGCGCGCTGCAGCTCATCTCAGGACCGCCCGCCTGCGCCCTGCAGCTCATCTCAGGGCCGCCCGCCCGCCTGCGCCCTGCAGCTCATCTCAGGGCCGCCCGCCCGCCTGCGCCCTGCAGCTCATCTCAGGGCCGCCCGCCCGCCTGCGCCCTGCAGCTCATCTCAGGGCCGCCCGCCCGCCTGCGTGCTGCATCTCATCTCAGGGCCGCCCGCCCGCCTGCGCCCTGCAGCTCATCTCAGGGCCGCCCGCGTGCTGCAGCTCATCTCAGGGCCGCCTGCCCACCTGCACGCTGCAGCTCATCTCAGGGCTGCCCGCCTTGCAGCTCATCTCAGGGCTGACAAGGACCAGCTCAACAATCCAACAGTGTTCAGGAGCATTACTGCACCAGTACTTCATGGGATCCCCTTCCTCATGTGGTCACTGTGGTTCCAGGTATTAAGGGCATTAAAAGAGTAAGAATGTTGCCTGGGACAGGCAGTATGGTCACCATGACAACTGTACTGGATGTGTGTTATGGAAGATGGAAGTATGAAGATCTCACTGATGGTTGTGTTTAAGCCCACAGTCGTGTACAAGGCAGTACAGTATCATACCTGCTAACTCTAATTCTATATAAACACTACAATACTCAGCTACTTCTTGTATCCGTCTCTAGTATTTTGCATTTCTGGTCTCATATTTTGTACAGTACCATGCAAAAATTTCAGGCAGTCAAAGAAAGTTAAACGATCTTCATGTTGGTGTAAAACTATACAGTATGTCTGTCTAGTGTTCAAAGGGTGTGAACATAATCATTCTGTAACCTCTCATTTGCAGCGATCATCCAGTAAACCCATGTATTACTACCCCAACCTGATTGGCTAATCAATCCCTCTGATATTTTTTTAAACTAAATTAAGTGAGCTGGTGGTGAAATTGAACAAATCCATGGAGTGACAGGTGCCCCACGAAGGGGTTCGGGAAATGAAGAGGTGTTCTTCCAACCATACAAGATATCAGTCACTTTTTGGAGAATTTAATTGTGTTACAGCTAATTTGTATTATTTCTAATGTTAAATGTAACATGTGTTCTGAGCGCAAATACACTTACTACCCAGATAAAATATTCTCTTTGACCGTCTAAGACTTTTTCATAACACCAAATGTTGTGTATTTTAATGTCTTTCTATATGTGTTTCAATATTTATTGTCCTGTCTGTGCATATTGTGTATAGTGTACCGCTGCCCGCACTGCTGCATTTATTGTAATTTTCCCAGACAGCCAGTCTGGGTTAACATGTCGGCTTGAACTGGGATACAGCTGCGGTTGGATCACTGGACCAGCCACCATCAGCCTACTTTATCGGACTTCAAGCTACTCGCCCGTTCACGTGACAGTATTTACTTTCCAGTGCTTCTTCGAAGGGGTCGTGGATCATTCAGAAATTCCCCATCGCTGCCGTGTTCACTTGTGTTTGACAGCCTGAGGAAAACGGCCGTAAATCACCACGACAGGCTTGGTCACAGGCGTGCCTAAAAAATACACTGCATGAAATAATACGCGACTGACTGTAAGCAAACGCGTTTGACTGATTACCGAAAAAGAGTCGTAAAAAGTAATGAGAAGCAGCTATTGACTCATGTTTGACGTCTTATATTTGCATTTTCACTGGATGTTCGATTCAGCCAGAAGACCGGCAACGTTTCTACTGTTGGCCAGTGAAGGGCAGTGAGTGAATGAGGTTCGGCATGACAGGCAACTGGATGCGGCCCACAGATGCGAAGACAACGTTGCAAGCAAAGGTGAAGCTCTCTGCACCCTGCAGCCTCTCTGGAGTGACCTACCCCCTTCCCACAAAGACTTCACTGTGACGACTCAGGCCAAACTTTTGAAAAATATACCCCCCCCCACCCCCAACATAAACCAATTGTCACCTGACAGCCATGACAACTGAACACATGATTTAAACACCAAAAGCAGAGATATCATTAAGAGTTAAATTAAAACTGGAGAGCAGGCCACTGTACCACTGTACACCAGGGTCAGGTGACAGGTTCAGGTCGGCCACTTCCTGTGCTCTTCCGCCAATCATCACGCACGACTGACGTCTGCTTCCTCTTGCTCACAAATAAACACCGCGACTCCTGCCCCACTGCAGCTGATCCCTGCTCCACTGCAGCTGATCCCCGCTCCACTGCAGCTGATCCCCGCTCCACTGCAGCTGATCCCCGCCCCACTGCAGCTGATCCCTGCCCGGTTCCCATGGCCATTTCTCTCGTCTCGTGTTTAGATCTCCTCCCTTCCCTGCACATTTTGCCAAACCTGTCTCTGCTCCAGTCCTCTGATAAAGTCCCCAATTTCTCTGCTCACTCCCAGTATCATGGGAAGTGCATCTTTTCCACGCCATGACTGAGAGAACCAACCGAGTTTCCCATCATCCTCTGGGGATCAGCCAAAACAAGCTAAAATCAAAAAACAAGAATATAGCTTCAGAGCAACAGGGGATCACATCTCTGCATGCAGCCCCCTCTGCAAGGACGCAGACGGGCTCATCTCAGTCAGTAAAGGGTTGGCATTTCAGGAAGGACACTGAATGATAATGTTAAATGGGTCCCTCTGCTGGCCATAGATGGGAATGCAGCATAATTGCTATAGGTGCAAGACACTGGCCATCTGAGTAATGAGGAAGTGTAAATGAAGCTTTAAATGAAGTCTCCCCCTGTGCTGGAGCCTCGGCCCACCGTGAATGCCCCCCCCCACCCCAGGTAACCTCAGGTAACCTCACAGAGACCGACCAATATGCCAGCCCCAAGAAAAGCCAGCCATGACACACTGAGACGCGTGACGAGGGGGGGTCGATGCCTGGTGAACGTGGGGCGGTGAGGTGAGCCCACGGTCTGCGCATCCAGATCCGCTACCTTTGCCTGCTACTCAGCCTGACAGTGAGAAAACAGCGAAGACACAGAAATAAACACCTTTGTTAATTCCCTGAAGAAACAAGCAAACACACGACTCTTCAGACAAGCACTGCTTCACACACATAAACCAGAATACCAGGGAAATCCTCCAGGACCGGAGGGATTTTAGATTAAAGTACAAAAAGCCCACAATAAATCTGTCATATTCTCATAATCCATCAGCTTGGTCCCCCTCCCACTCAAAACAAAGCTTTAAGAGTGTCATGTGTCTGAGCGTGGGGACAGACACTGCCCTCCAAATCGGTGACCTGACCCTGGGCCCGTTGCTCTGATTCACTGCGTACCCCCCTCCCCTATGTGGGGGGGCTGGGGGGCGGGGCTCGGAGATCTCCTCCAGCCTTGTCTTTCTTTAAAGGAAACAGCCACAATCCAGCCACACACTTTATGAACCCTTGGAAGGATAACCCCCCCCTCCCCCCCCGGATGGTGGGCCTCCTCGTTGTCATGTCCGCCCAGCCTGCCTACACAGGCCAGGAAGCGAGTCTTCACCCATCTCACTCATGGCTTTAGCAGAGCAAAGCGTTGGGTAATTAAACCATATGCGGGATTTGTGCTGGGAGCTTGCTGGAGCCCCATTGGCCCGGTACAGTCAGGGGCCCGATCATGTGATCATGATGTGACTGGTTTAAGTCCCCAGTGGGGTCCAGCTGGTATGAATGTCCTACCCCCCTTTACACTGGGATTAAAACTGCATGCAGAATCCAAAGAGGCTGCTCCTATTGTGCTGTCTGCCTGCATGGCTGCATGCACATCTTTGGCTGCATGATGAGGTTATTTGCAGCTGGAGAGCAGGACGGCGTCACCTTAACCCCAGCAAACATCCCCCATAGGGCAACCCGCTCGTTTCATTAGTAATGATGCCGAGTGATGTACTTTAATGAAGGATTTAAGGAAACTAGGGACAGTGATCTCCCACTGTAATCTCCCAGTGCACACCAGGTACAGCATGGGTTTTCAGGAAATGGGTATAAAAACTGTAAGCCCCCCCCCCCCCCTGCCCCCCCAGTCTAAAAGCAGAGACTCAAGGGCAATCATCACTGGCGTGTCATAACAGGCACCCTCTAATAATCAAAATGCAGCAATAGGCACAGCATCAAAGCAACAACCATCAGCCCTGGGAGCGTTACTAACTCACACTGCCACCTCATACAGTGGCAGGGTTGCTGCAGACTGCACTGTGCTCACTGCAGACCGGACTTGCCATAGACTGCACTGTGCTCACTGCAGACCGGACCTGCTGCAGAATTCACTGTGTGTACTGCAGACCAGGGCTGCCACAAAATCCACTGTGTGCACTGCGGACCGGGCTGCTGCAAGAATGCACTGTGTGCACTGCAGACCAGGGCTGCCACAAAATGCACTGTGCTCACTGCAGACCGAGGCTGCTGCAGACTGTATTGTGCTCAAATTTTACCCTCTTCCAGAAGATCCAAGAAATAATAAAAAGTCGATCTGAAAAATGTTTAAGCCCCAAGTCCCAAAGCTGTGAAAGATTAAAAACGTATATAAATGAGCATAAAATTACACATTTTTTTTTACTTTTTATTAAACACACATGAATTCAAAACTTTATATTTTAAGTCTGCAACTGCAGTGAATAAATGAATGTTATAAATGCAATAAAGCAGGTCTGACTGAATTCAAATGCTCTTAAAAATTAAGCCAAAATGGATTTTAAACGAACACCGTGGCTGTATTTCCGTAGTGAACATGGCTTTTCCACGATTCCATCTTTCACATCGTTAGGAGTACGTACACATTTCGCCATGGTTATGTTGCCAGTAGCACGGCGCTGGGCCGGATATGGGAGATACGTTTCTATATAACTGAACATCTATATATAATGAATACGTGCGATTCAGTGGAACATTCCGGCCGTGGCCAACCCTACAGCTAATGGAGATGGCCTACATGGAACCACCAGACCATCAATCACACCTGTGTCCCTGACATCGAATGTGCTGCTCTGGCTTTAATCCAGTGGTTCTCAAACCCGGTCCTCGGGCCCCACTGCCCTGCTTGTTTTCCTGCTATCCCTGCCCCACACACAAGTCCCAGCTGTCTTTCAGCTTCTGATTGACTGAACACACCTGATCCAGGTAATCAGCAGTGCGTGGGGCAGGGATAGCTGGAAAACAAGCAGGGCAGTGGGGCCTGAGGACTGACTTTGAGAACCACTGTTTTAAACCAAAAACTAAACACAGCCCCCCTTATCTCTGCAGGCTTCTTATGCTAAACAAACAAACTGAAAACAACATTATGTAACGGGCGGCTGAATGCTGGCCACCTTCCACGCCATTCCGGAGGCTTCCGGAGCCCCAGCCTGTTCATCCATAGTCATAATGATTATGTCCATTACATTTACATAGTGAAAGAACTAAGGCTCCTAGATAAAAAGGAGGGGATGTGGGGATGACAAGGTGGCGCTGTGATGGAGTGGGCTCTTGCCTATAGGAAGAGTAGGGGGGCTTTCATGTGAGTGTGTAGCATGCAGGACAACTACTGCACACAAAGAGCACTAAGAAGCACGTCCAGGAAGTGAGCTCATTCCTGGGCAGCTGGGGATACTTTCCAGCCCGAGTCTCCACTATGGGTAGGGAAACACCCTCCCCCGACATCATGGGGCATGGGGGGGGCACAGGGGCACCTTGCCCTGTCCTCTCTCATCATTGGACAACAGACATCCCTCCCTTTGCGGTTCTGCTCTCCATACACAAAGCAAAATGACTGGCATCTCATTTACCCATGGAAACCCTACTTGTTTTGCAATGGTAGGTGTTCCCCCCACACCCCCGACAGGTGGGAGATCCTACATGTCAGCCAAAAAGTTGGTTATTCTGTGACCTCAGAGTCTTGTCCAGAATGAGTTTTATTCAGGACAGATTGATAGTCAATAAATATCGTGTGTAATCAGAGTCACAAAACAAGAATTCCACACGTCTCAGGCGACATCCCGAGGCGTGAAATTCCACAGGATGGCAGTGCGGTCTCGGACGACATCCCACAGGACAGCAGCGCGGTCTCAAAGACATCCCGAGGTACGAGATTCCACAGGACGGCAGCGTGGTCTCAAAGACATCCCGAGGTACGAGATTCCACAGGACGGCAGCGTGGTCTCGGAAGACATCCCGAAGTACGACATTCCACAGGACGGCAGTGCAGTCTCGGACGACATCCCGAGGTACGAGATTCCACAGGACGGCAGCGCGGTCTCAAAGACATCCCGAGGTACGAGATTCCACAGGACGGCAGCGTGGTCTCGGACGACATCCCGAGGTACGAGATTCCACAGGACGGCAGCGTGGTCTCGGACGACATCCCGAGGTACGAGATTCCACAGGACGGCAGCGTGGTCTCGGACGACATCCCGAGGTACGAGATTCCACAGGACGGCAGCGTGGTCTCGGACGACATCCCGAGGTACGAGATTCCACAGGACGGCAGCGTGGTCTCGGACGACATCCCGAGATACGAGATTCCACAGGACGGCAGCGTGGTCTCGGACGACATCCCGAGGTACGAGATTCCACAGGACGGCAGTGTGGTCTCAGACGACATCCCGAGGTACGAGATTCCACAGGACGGCAGCGCGGTCTCGGACGACATCCCGAGGTACGAGATTCCACAGGACGGCAGCACGGTCTCGGACGACATCCCGAGGTACGAGATTCCACAGGACAGCAGCGTGGTCTCGGACAACATCCCGAGGTACGAGATTCCACAGGACGGCAGCGTGGTCTCGGACAACATCCCGAGGTACGAGATTCCACAGGACGGCAGTGCGGTCTTGGTTCTCCTCTTGTGCACCCCTCCCTCCTTCCTTGGATGTTGTTCCAATCTGTGAAGGAGGATTTCCCAGGCACATGGACCTCGTGGGACACACCCCCATCACAAGCTGTGGGACACATGGCTACATCGTCATCATGGGACACACCGCCCTCAGAGGCCGAGGGACTTGAACCCATTACAAGTTGACATGTTACGGACCCAGCACGGGGACACACGCACACATATCAAATACAGCTTTAGACCTTAAGACTAATTTATGCTTTACTGTAACTAATGATTTTTAATCCCAGCACAAAAAAAACCACCGTCTTCTTGATAAAACCCAAATCACGGACACCATGAAGGGCAGACCTCTGTGACAATGTGGAGATAGAGTGTGGAAACAGAGAGGGACAGCAGGACAGACGTGACTGTGCTTTAAGGTTTGGTGTGGAAGTATGGCAAAGGAAAACCCTTCTGCTTTCAACATCCACAGGCTCGGAGCTTCCGCCGCTCAGCCGGCTGCTGAGACCAGTCCTGCAGGGAGGAAATGACTGAGAGGTTCTGCAGGATGACGGTGCACAGGACCACCAACAAGCCACCTGCAAATTTGTGGGGGTAACTCAATATAGCAGGATGCAAGATGTGAACTGAGGGGGAACCGCGATGGTGCTTAAGACCGTGATTCTGCCAGAGCAGCATGGCGTGAACTGGGGTCTGTGCAAGGAGGACCATCGATATGAAACATCAGCATCGGAAGAACAAAGCCTGAGCTTAAGGTATAGGAGCAACAGGGCCATGAGGCCTGGCCAGTCACAGCGCCACCCGCAGGAAGCACATGTGAGCAGATCTGGTAAATATCCTTCCCAACAAGACGACGGAAACACTGACGAGGGAAACAGGCTGGCAGCTGAGCTAAAGTGTTATTGCAGGGCTCTCTGGATTACAGGCACAAGCCTGGGCTACCATGGCTCAGCTGTCAGCAATCCAGCCCTCTGCTTGTTCACTACGACACTGTGGCTGTCCGCAAAAACCTGACAAAACCCCGAATGGCAGCAAAACGCGACTGAAGACTGAGCTGCAAACGAATGAGGTGAATCACTGAGGGTCAGTGCTCTGGATGGTCCGGGGTTCGTGCTAAGATCGTCTTTTCCATATTTTTTCATTGTCGTGGGATTTAAATGAAGATAGCAGAGATAAACATACACTGATGTTAGCCACACGAGAAGCACTGACTCACATCCACAGTGCAGACTTAAGCTGAATGTAAACGGTAATATTGCATACAGTGAATCAAAGTTGCCCTCATTTAACTGGTAACATTCAATTGATGTTCAATTGTGCAGACACCTGGGATATGAAAACTCACTGCAGCTTCAGCACAATGCGAGTGATTCGCTTCAGTGCTCTGAAAGTTTCGCATTAATAAATCAATAAAAAAAAAATCGTAAAAAGACACACAGCATTCAGCTTGGTCACACAATGCTGAAATTCTCCGAACAGCCACTGAATTTTCCAAGGCCTACAAGGGAGGAGGAAGGGAGCGATTAAGCACGAGCATTAGCTGCACCCGCCCCTTCACCAGCAGGGAAAGGTCGCTTGGCTTTTTTTTGGGGGGGGGGGGGGGGGGGCCTCGATGCCTTGATGCTGAAACACTGCCCTCATTGTTGCATTAAAGGTTATGTGCTTTTCTACGAGGAAATTTCTGAGGCCTCGTAAGTCATGCACAGTCTGTGGGGAAAAAAAATTTGCAGAAACAAATATGAAATAGTAACGTCTCTGTCAATGACAATACAGACAGCCTTTTCCATTAAGACCCCTTGGCATCTCTCACAGACATAAACAGTCTAATACCTATAACACGAACTGACGGCCAACCAACCGCTCAAATGGGCTCGGATGTAACCTGATCAACAGAAAATCCTTCAGCTTTTGGGGGCAAAAGCTACTGGAACCGGTGAAGTCCACACTGGATACGTATTAGCACCTTGAAGGCATCACACTTGCCTTTCCCTGGGTCTTTCTAATTAGCTATCTAACGAAGCAACCGGAATAATGGCTAAACCACCACTGAAGAAGTTATGAATGCCAACAGAGAAACCAGATAAACGCGTGTGACTTAGCTTCTCTGTCCGCAAAGAGCCCAGAGCACAGGTGAAGGAGGGCAGGCTGATAAGCGTGGAGATCAGGGAATGGTTTGGCCAAAGGCGTAGCTGCGGCCCGGTGTCCGAGCCGCGGTCAGTGTGTGTTTTGGCTTCCCGGCTGCGTTCCGTTCAGCGGCCCTGACCTCTCCGTCACATTCCCAGGGGTCGTCTGGCAGACGGGAAGATTACCTCAGACAGGCCCTGCTGCGTCACTCACGGCTCCCGGCCCCATCCTGGAAACAGATGTCTGCGTCCAAGAGCGGGTCTAAGACCAAAGCAGCTTTACGGGTCACGGTGAAGGGCTGGAACTTTCTGGAAGAAAAGCTCGTACTGCGGTCCAGCAACCTACAAAGGATCATAAGTCGCGCTGGCCAAGGTGAGAGGCCATTGTTTATCATTTAATAAAGGGACCGTTCTTCACCAGCAGACTCCAGAGCTGCGTTTCTCAAACTATGGGCTGCGGACCAGTGCCGGACCAGAGCCCTTTCCAAGCCCTGCTGAATGGTGAATACTGTGTTAAAATAAACCGGAATGACTCACGCACCTTGTGGAGAGAGCACCCTGCGGTACATGAACGCCTAGAAGACCATAGATATGAGAGATATGGGGCCACACCCCAGTGAGGCAGGGCCTGAGTTCCAGCACAGTCATGGGTGCCGAGATTTGATTACCTCTCATTAACTGATGGATTTCCAACTTCCGAAGCAATTCAGCTCAGCAGGTGTTAAAAGCACCAAAAAAATACACAATGTGAAGGATAGTAAGGATGAACAGGAGCAGAATGAATGAATGAATGAACGAATGCCTTTGTCGTCACTGCACAAGGTACAATGAAATTGAAAGACTATCCTTGTTAATGCAATAAAGAAAAAAGTCAGGAAGGATGCAGAAAAAAACATGGATGAATAGAGTACGAAAAACAGAACATAAGCAATAAAGAGAACATAGACTATGACAAAGAAAGTTTTAACAGCAAACGACGGAGCCCAGACATGCCTCTGCTGCCGATGACGTGGAAATCCAAGACTCAGGACGAGCTGCTACCCGACATTTACAGGAAGGTTACACGCATTCATAACTAGCAGGGTAACTCCAGTCACCACTGGTAATAATCACCCACTACCTCACTAGCCTCAGGAGCTCGGCGTCCTATGTACACGTTATGATATATATGCCATACATAGCATTGTTCGCTATTCTGAATTTTGCCATTATTTGCTCTTTAAGCAAAGATCTCATTGTACTGACAGTCAGGTATTGGCACATGACAATAAACCTTTTGAATCCTCGAATATTTGAAGAGCAGAAGTAATTATCAGTGATTTAAACAAGAGGCACGCCCAACACCGATAAAGTAACGAGTTATCAAAACTACCAGTGACCATCTAGTCACTAAAGATCATGTTACAGTAAACACACAGCTGGAGCAGTAAAGATGCATGTCACAGGGCTGAGAAGCTGCAGATCCAAATCAAGCAAGGCGGCGAGCAGCGAGCAGCGAGCGGTCGCCCGATTCAGATTTACCCGCTTTTATCCGCCCGTTTTCTCTGGTTGGGATAGAAGTCAGAAATGTAAAGACAAGCAAACTTTAGAGAGGGGAGCCGTGCCAACGCGGGGTTATGGTGAAGGAAGGATGGCAGGTCTGACTGGGCACAGGGAGCCAACTCAGAAAGCACTGAGAAGTGATCAGATCAGAATCTGAACATACTGCAGAAATTTTTTTACGAAAATTTTTCATCATAGTTATCGTCAACGACCTTTATTTTCAGACTAAAACGAGACGATAACTAAATAAAAATTATTTCACGAAGCCTAAGACTATGACGAAGTGTACTGACACTTTCGTCAACGAATAAAAACGAAACGAAAATGTTTTCCTGAAACGAGATACGATCAGAACTAACATAGTTTGCATACAGGGGTGTTAAACTAAAATTTAAATAGGCCCAGTTAGAGAGAATGTCTTGAAACAAAGGTCCGGAAGATCGTAATGTCTAACTATTTAGTGTGATTTTATATATATATTATATATATATACATACACACACACACACACACACACACACATATTTATTAATTTAAGTAGCCTATTAGTTGTATCAACATTGCACATAATCAATACCTGACTGTCAAATTAATTCAGTACAATTCAAAAACTTTTTGACAATATTTATTGTTAAGGCGACACATAGAATTGAACATATATGTATCACTGCCCATATGCAGTATCTCACAAAAGTGAGTACACCCCTCACATTTTTGTAAATATTTTATTATATCTTTTCAAGGGACAACGCTAAACATATGAAACTCTGATAGAATGTAAAGTAATCAGTGTACAGCTTGTATAATGGTGTAAAGTTGATGTACCCTCAAAATAACTCAACACACAGCCATTAATGTCTGAACTGCTTGCAACAAAAGTGAGTACACCCCAGCTGCTTCTGGTCCCGCTGTGTGTGAAATGCAGGCATTATGAATTTAATATTACAGTGCAGAACTTGATATGGAAATCAAGTTTCAATGTTAAAAAACAAAGAGAAAACTGGCCATAATATCCAACTAACGTAGGCTGAGGATCCCAGGGCCGCGGACGTGTCATACACTGGGAAGGACTGGAAATGGTATTAAACACGCAAAAGAGAAACTCAGCCTCGGCTTTGTCAGCCGGAATACACCTGATTATGTAATCAGTGTATTATTAAACATTGCACAAATTTTCCATATATAAAAATGTGGTGTTTTTGTTGCATGCTGCAAGAAAATGGATGGATGGATGGATGAATTAATTTTTTATCTTCTTGCACAATTTTCTTGCATTGAAGCAAACTTAAATAAAAAGCCGTATGTTTGGAAATCTGAATGTGGCCCTCAAATACGATAAAAGGGACAATTCACAAAAATCACCACTGCTGTTGTGATAATTGTAAGGTTACTGGACAGTCCAAAGAATACAAAGCAATCTGGAAAACACCACAAATGGTAGAACCACATGACCAAACTGATTTTCTTTCCTAAAGGACTCCGGTACAGTTGACGCCAAATCTTAAGCATTAAACAGTGGCTCCCAAGATGCCTGCATGTGACCAGGCACGCATTGCTGCTGATGTGCTTATTACAGGCCGCTTAAAGGTAACCTTAACTTACACCCACCAGTGAAAGCAGAGCAAAGTTTGAGGAAAGTCAAAAGCCCAGGACGAGGAGCCAAAACACTTAGTCCACAACGACAAATAACTGATGATTGATAAAACACAACTTCTGATCTTCCCTGGAGTTTAGGAAGTCTTTTCAGACAAAGTAATAAAAAACACGCATACTTCACGTGAAAAATAAGAGATTTTGCAGAATTCTGGAAGAAATAAACAGGGTGTCCAGGACACACGATGCCTGCGCCCCCGGTCCATGGGGGGGAGCACAGCGACACCATATTTCAGGCTCCCTACTTGTGTGATGCAGGTACATGATCACAGGACACTGATTCCCGTGCGTCAGGAGCTACACTCAAAATAGAGTGGCGCATCCCAACTGTCACTATGGGAACAGCCAACAGCCCCCCCCCACCATGAACCACCTAGAAATAGAACATGGGGCTTATTCATGCTGCACCCCACGGACTCCCCACGAGGACGAAAGGCGGGACAGCTGTCATCATCTCAAATGGTGCTGGGGAACAGCAAGGCCCATTGATCAGAGTTTTCTGGGTGAAGTCTGGCGAGACTCACCTGCACCGCAACCGCATCCTGACTAAGAGAAACCCTTTCAACCTGAAAGCCTCCTTTCATGGACACTTCAGCAGAAGCCAGCAGCTGCTTCGCAATCTTCACTTTGAAAAGTAGACGGTCCGCCCTGAATACTCGGTTCCCGAGGAGGTCTCTAGGGAGAACGGCAGCCATCGCACACATTAACTACGCATTTTATTCCCTGACATAAACGAGAAACCCACAGCAAACTGCTAACGTGCTAACAGCTAGCCCAAGGGTCTAAGGGGTTCCAAAATGGCCGCCATCACAGACATTAACTGGGCATTTTATTCCCTGACATGAACAATAAACCCGTAACGTCCGGACATAACACCTCTTGTGTCCTTAGATGACTTGCTTGACACCTCGTGAAGTTAGTCATATCATCATAACCTGAGAACAGCTGTCACAGCTGGGCCGCATCAGATTGCCCGTTTTCACGAGAAATAGGTTTTATGGTCAAGACCGGCACGTTTCATTACTGCTGTGAAGCTGGTGATGCTGGATGATTGTGTAAAATTCCTGTGCAGCAGATCAAACAATCCCAGCCTAACGTCAAGAGCAGAAGACCTTGTTGGCGTACTTTTGCCATCTTGTTTAAGCTTTTACTGCTCAAATAGCACATACGTCACCAGTTAATGCCAACGGATCACAGTTCATTAAAAGCAGACCCTGAAACGGGAAATAATGGGCAGGAACCTTTAAGGTCTCAGACCTTCCAGCTCCGAGAGCTGGACAGAGGCAGAGGGAGTAGAGGGAGAGGCAAAGACCACAGGGTGTGATAACTGTGTGAAGGGAAAATAATGCAGAATAAAACCATGTGATTGCTTGTGCTCTGTTGATACGTGTCTGGGTGCACCTGAGCCATGCATGCATGCCGATGCTGCAGAACAACACGCCGATGCTGCAGAACAACACGCCAAAGCATGCAGACATCCAGCTGAAAAGCTCTGAACTCCCTTCGGGGCCAAGAGCTCACCTGAGGACCCTGTAACACGCAGCACCACAACAGCACCAAAGAAAACTAACACTCAGGCAGAGTAAACGGGAGAGGCAGTAAAATGCTTTGCATAGCATGAATGATGTAAATTACAGTGTTATGCAAGAGGACTGACATTTCAGCCAAGTGTGTGAAGCCCAGCAGGTCGGGATGCCACGTCTGGTATCAGAAGATCACAAGTTCAAATCCCAGAGCCAGCTGAGTGATTTCACCACTAGGCTCTTGAGCAAGGGCCTTGACCCCAATACCTCTAGGGAGTGTCTGACCCTACTGTCTCAACCGTATGTTGCTTTGGATAAAAGTTTCTGCTAAATAAAATGTAATGTAATGCAAATAGTACATTGCAGAGCTCAGGTACGTTTTCCTTGAATTTGACATTTTTTTCTGCTCAGTTTCCCAGTTTAATTTTCACTGAAACCTAAACCTTTACTACCTCTGGATCTCTGGAACATCTTGCATGCTTGTAACCTTACCAGGGTTGCAGGTGTTATTTATTATTTCAGGCTAGATGCCCAGACCAGCGATGGCATGGACTGTTTCAGAGGAACACAAACAATACCCAGCATCAAGCTTCAGTTCCTGTAGACCTTAAACACAGTCCTTCAACCATGCTGACAGCAGAATCAGCAGATCTGATAAAATCAATTTTAATTAGTGGCTATTCAATGGGAGTCAGACCTGATTATATACAAGATCGCCATCAGCTACAGGTGGGCAGCAACATCTATCCAGCCACCTCTGGTAAAACTTTGATTCCTTGATGTGCCCATGTGCAGGATGTTCCTCTGAATCAGACCTGCAAAAATTCCTTTTGTCGGCATAAACTTTCTTTAAATCTGCCCTTCTATGCAGAAACTTGGCTTGGCAACTCCCCCACACCTCCTCTGCACTGCCCACGCCTGCCGGCGATTGCGATACACATAGTTAGGGTCTGGAGCATGCCCCGGTCCAAGAGGCGTCTCTACTTTTAATTGACTGCATATTACGGAGCCAGTCGCGAGCTGCTGTTGCCCCCGAGAGCCAATCACAGTTTTCAGTACATAAACAGCACGGAGAAATGGAGTCATTAAGTCTTATGATGAATGTGCATCACCAGAGACAAGAGAAGCATGCAGATCATTAGCGTCATCAGAGTCTGCAGCACTTCTTTGAAAACACTGGATGACTTTCCACTGGTTTCAACAGGTTCTTAATTCCTAACGGCTTTATCCTATCCAGTTACGCCTCTCAGCACTGGAGAATGTCACTGCATTCCTGCGAACATCTGCAGCTATGGGCTGCTCTAAGGCGTGAATTTCACGTCAGTAAGGATGACGGTTCGTCAGCGACCCGAACGTCACCACCAGAAATGCAACTGCACGACTGGTGAGAGACGCGTGGATATTTCTAGCAGACCAGTAGCAGACCACTCTGACCACAGCGCACCAGCGACAGCCGTCCTCAAGCTGAAGCAACGGCATCAGAGAGCCTCCCCGTTTTCATGGAAACCGACATGTTTTGTTTCTGGCTTTTTAAATTCTTGTGTGAATCCACAGGCCATAAAAACACTGCATCAGGGGTTTATGATCAATAGATGACCAGCAAACCCTCGTTGTCGGGGCCCCAAGGTCAAATATTAAGACTGGGCCGATGTGAATTGGGACTTTGCCATCTTGCTCATTTGACTTCCTCTGCTAGCCCCTGGAGAACGGGCTCCCCCTTTGAGTCTGCTTCCTCCCAAGGTTTCTTCCTTCTAGGGAGTCTTTCCTTGCGACTGTCCTCTCTGGCTTGCTCACTGGGGGCTTTGGGCGGGGATAACGTAAAGCGCTTTAAGACAATGTAATGTTGTGAAAACGCACTACACAAATAAAACTGAACTAAATTGACCCTGGACGTCCTGGAAGTGGACGGACAAGTGAGCTTTGTTACACATAGGCCTGGCATCCCCCAGGTCTAAGAGCAGCGCAAATTCCCTCATAGCCCCCCCCAGGTAAAGACCCAGACAATCATCTGCAAAGTGTTACAGTAACACCTCATTACATCCAGAGCAACACACTTCAGCTTCTGCTCAGCCAGGCAGCATGTTCCGGGTATTTAAGAGATTAAATCCCAGTGAAGTATTACTCTCTAAACATCTGTAGAAAAGAAAATCTTCAGTAAATAACTGACGCAATAATCAATGCTTTAGGCAAGCAATAAACTAAAGACGAATCTTAAAATTTAACCATGAATAAAAACTAAATAAAAGTTTAGTTTGTCATTGAGAGTGATTTCACGCACGTGAGAGTATGTTAGTGTCTGCAAGATGCACTATGGTCCTTGGGGAACGTTAATCTTCGGTGCTGTACATCTGTACATGGACGACATGACAACAAGCCCAGTAGACTTGACTTACCGTGAAACAGCATTATACTCCATGTAATGCAATGCTGATGCTTGCTTGTTTAGGGAATCACACATATAGTTCAGTGTTTTGTATGCACTGATCTGCACTTATCTCTGGTAACTGAGTGACTGCCTTTCACTGTTCAGGTGAGGGGCATTTAACACGTTTACAAACACTGACTACCAGATGTTCTCTCCAGGGTCCATTTCCGTTGATCGCTTTTCCACTGCTGGGATCAGGCCCTTCCCAGGGAACAGAGGATGTGATAAACAGCATTCCAATATGTGTTTTTATATGGAGCTGAAAGGACAGCCAGCACTTCAATATTATTTAAATTTTAAATGTAAAAAAATTACACAGATGCTGTGAACATTATCTGTGTTTGATGCCTCAAAAGAAGTGGGGGGAGGGGTATTTTGGGGGTATTTAGAATCCAATGACAAACAAAACAGTAATGCAGTGTATTGACAACACACTGGACGCCGACCAGTAACCCTGACCACAGAGGAAAAATCCCACAATAAATCCATACGTGGGGTGTAATCCTGACCACAGAGAAATAATCCCACAATAAATCCCCACGTGGGGTGTAATCCTGACCTCAGGGGAATAATCCCACAACAAATCCCCACATGGGGTGTAATCCTGACCACAGAGAAAAAAACCCACAATAAATCCCTACGTGGGGTGTAATCCTGACCACAGAGGAATAATCCCACAATAAATCCCCACATGGGGTGTAATCCTGACCACAGAGGAATAATCCCACAACAAATCCCCACATGGGGTGTAATCCTGACCACAGAGGAATAATCCCACAACAAATCCCCACATGGGGTGTAATCCAGACCACAGAGGAATAATCCCACAACAAATCCCCACATGGGGTGTAATCCTGACCCACAATTAACATTTTATTATGTCCAAAAAAAGGAAAAACAATACAGTGGAGTAGCACAGGTGTTATATCTTTTCTGTGTCCTGACATGGCCGTGCAAACAGGGGCTGACAAACCCCCACACCACAATGGGGTTTGTGTTTCTATGGTAACCAGGCCTGGGTCAGAGATCGTAGCACCCAGTTGATTAGTGATGCCTGTCCGTAGCCCAGGTCGGGGCAGTGCAGGGGGCCAGGCCACAGCTGCGGTGCACTGCGCAGCAGCAGTGGAGACTTGGCGGGGGTTCAGGGACCTCATAAAGCGGCAATTAAAAACTTTCCATTTGGAAGGAAAGAAGAAGATTACAAACGGCTGCCATGGCAACTTAAGGAAACATTACAGGATGGGGGGGTCGGGCCCTGTTCATGTGAGGAGGCACATGTGGGGGGGACGGCGGGTGGCAAACATCACCTCTAATTCCTGGAATGTCAACATCTCCAAAAGAAGCAGTTGGAGTCACCCTTCCCCTCGGCAAACATGGACCATCCCCTCGGCATGAACAGGGGGGGCAGCACCGGAGCCTGATGCTTCAGATGAACAGCACATGGGCCAGAATGGACAGATCCCAGAAGTCATTCTGCTCCACTGCCGTTCCCGATAGGAACACTCACATCAGCCCAAAATCTCCACAAAACCCTCAGTTGATTCTGTGCACACAAGTCAGGGAAGAGGAATTTATTTAAAAACATCACACTAAACCTCACACGTAGGACTTTTTTTTTTTTTTTAAAGAGAAGCTTTTACCAGCTAATGCAATTACATTTCAGAGTCCAGGGTAAAACTCTGTGGAATTTCAGGGTACTAGTCCAAGTAATTAACTATTTTTCCACAGACTGCATGAATGATTCTTTGAGTGCAGGCAGGTGACTGACACAGTACTGGGACGTAAGACATCGCGTCGGACGGGAAGGGCTGGGAGTCCTGGGTGGTTAGTGCTTTCAGCGGAACGCTGTGGTCAAGACCAACATTACAGGCGACCCTGAAAACGGTGCCAGGCTCCGCTAGCAGCCCGAGGACACGGCCTGCTCGCTTCGGAAATGGCATCACAGCAGGCAGCGAGATCATCACTGGCAATGGCTGAAAAAAAGGGATGGAACAGAGAAGGGAGACCAGGGGAAGGTTGTGTGATTGGGGGCGGAGACCTGGAGTTCTGTTCGTGCCGGGGGGAGGAGAAAGGGCGGCGCAAATCGCTGTCTGACAACGGAGAGAATGTTTGTGGCTGGATCTAATTCATCATGAAAAAACTTGTGGGGGTGAGGGAGGAAGGGTGGTTAAAAAACACTGAAGCTTCAGAGCAGTGAAGCAGACATGAAATCTCCTCGTCAGTGATCCTCCTCCACGGGGTGACAGAACCCGCCTGGGACCGTCTCTCAGCTACCGGCCTTAATTCCCCAGGTGTGAAACACCCCATCGCAGCAGCTCATCCGCACACAAAGACTCCTTTTTTAAACATCATGCAGGGATCCTCGTTGAGCCACGCTGCATATGCACAGTGGAACCACTACTGAAGAGGACTTTCCGGAAGGTTCACAGCGTTCGAGGTTTTGGTCCAAAGCAGAACTGGCACAGAGAGCGCGACCTGGTGAAAAAGGACGTGTGGAACCAGGGCTGGGTTTGGTCCCCACATCTGTGATGACTTTCATTGTGGACACACGGGCATTTTCTGCTGTGCCAGGACAACCGGTGGTCTGAACGGAAAGCCGGTGTAGGTGACGTCTCCCCGGTAAGCCAGCCGCACACACGGTGTAGACCGCACATCCAGGGAGCCTCACGGTGCAGACCGCACACCCAGGGAGCCTCACAGTGTAGACCGCACACCCAGGGAGCCTCACGGTGTAGACCTCACATCCACGGAGCCTCACGGTGCAGACCGCACATCCAGGGAGCCTCACGGTGCAGACCGAACATCCAGGGAGCCTCACGGTGCAGACCGAACATCCAGGGAGCCTCACGGTGCAGACCTCACATCCAGGGGGCCTCACGGTGCAGACCTCACATCCACGGAGCCTCACGGTGCAGACCGCACATCCAGGGAGCCTCACGGTGCAGACCGCACACCCAGGGAGCCTCACAGTGTAGACCGCACACCCAGGGAGCCTCACGGTGTAGACCTCACATCCACGGAGCCTCACGGTGCAGACCGCACATCCAGGGAGCCTCACGGTGCAGACCGAACATCCAGGGAGCCTCACGGTGCAGACCGAACATCCAGGGAGCCTCACGGTGCAGACCGAACATCCAGGGAGCCACATGCCTAAAGGGGGGGGGGGTGGTTCTCACTACAAATTACCCCAGATGTACAAGCCCGTTAGAAGCCCCTGTGCCCACCCCCAAATGCAGCTGTAGAGATTTTATTTCCAAGCGAAACCATCAAGTTGCACTAACTGGGTAGGACATGACCTCCGTCTGCCTGCTTATCTTGTTTGCACTCCTGAACGAACAGGTTTGAAAACCCTTGTGGTCCTTTAACTGACTGATTGCAAATGTGGTTTATTCTAATTATTCATGTTGCGTTTTAAATTGGTAACATTTATTTCAAATTAGATTATTATTGTTATTGGTGATTATGTATTTCGCTTCGTGTGATCCCATGAAAATACCTGGCCACCCCACTGGGGGGGGGGGTGTTTGAGGGATCTGTGAGTTTGGGCCAAAATGCTGAACCTGCATCTCGCTCTATTCCAGCTGTATTTTTATGTCCATTGATTACATTATAACAGTAAATAGTACCGGCAGCAGTGATGTACGCACTGTAGGGGCATTAGGGGCGCAGTGCACATGCTGAGGTAGTGGGGGTTTCCTCGGATTTCCCACTCTGTGACGCTGTCCGGAAGCTTGCGGCTGGCTCAGCTTTCCCGGGACATGGACTTACTCACAGTGCGGTTTCCTGAAGCTGGGATGTGGGGCCGGAAGCTCTCGCCATCACTAGCGAGTGGGGGGGGGTTTATGTGGGGGGTGTCCTGTCCACGTTCTCCACTGTTTGGACCTGCCTCCATGTCATATAAGGTGAACCATATGAAGCACTCTGATAAGACGACTCAAACCAGTGTTCAGCAGGTCTCACAGGACCATCACAGACCACATGGAAAATGTCCCAGATTCCAGAAGATTGGGGGGGTGGGTGTGGGGGGGGTGCAGTTGAGCTAGGAGGAGGGGTGTTGGTCACCTGAGGTGGCAGAAAAACCTTTTGATGCATTTCCCACTTCAAGTAATAAAGGTCATGTGTGTGCAGCTCCTACTTAAATCCCCCCCCCCCCAATGCTTCCGAGCTCCACGCAGCAATGTCTTCTCGGGAGGCAAAGATCGCCACCCTGGATGCAGGAGCCCCGTAGGCTTGAGATCGTCCATTACCCCATCAACACCAGTCAGCGCCACGAAGATGTAGAGGAAAATTCTGCGTCATTCATCCGAGAAGAAGAGGGAAGAAACAAACAAGCAAAAATTCTGACAATTTTCCTTTTCGTATGACTTCTTGAGTGGACATTATGTGCACTTTCACTGCAGTGTGATGACATCATGCCACTGAGGCCCCGCCCCTTTATGATCCACAACGGATTCCCATTGAAGGAGCCCCAAGGGCCACTTTCCCACTCTGGGGTGTTCTGCTCGAGCGCACGTCCTGAGGACAGTGCCAGAATACCCAGGCCAGCAGAAACAAACAGCACTCACACACCAGGTGCACGGAAGACAAACACGTGTCACGCCACATGCATGTCAGCCGGAGATCATACTGTAACCATGGATTGCGGTAACCATAAATTTATCAGATCCAACCAGCATAAAATCGGGGATTCTGAACACAATCATTGAGGACACCCGCCCGGCTCCCCCGCCCGGCTCCCCCAGAGCACGCTCTCGCCCGCCCGGCTCCCCCAGAGCACGCTCTCGCCCGCCCGGCTCCCCCAGAGCACGCTCTCGCCCGCCCGGCTCTCGCCCGCCCGGCTCTCGCCCGCCCGGCTCTCGCCCGCCCGGCTCCCCCAGAGCACGCTCCCTCCCGCCCGCCCGGCTCCCCCAGAGCACGCTCTCGCCCGCCCGGCTCTCGCCCGCCCGGCTCCCCCAGAGCACGCTCTCGCCCCGCCCGGCTCCCCCAGAGCACGCTCTCGCCCGCCCGGCTCTCGCCCGCCCGGCTCCCCCAGAGCACGCTCTCGCCCGCCCGGCTCTCGCCCGCCCGGCTCTCGCCCGCCCGGCTCTCGCCCGCCCGGCTCCCCCAGAGCAGGCTCTCGCCCGCCCGGCTCTCGCCCGCCCGGCTCTCGCCCGCCCGGCTCTCGCCCGCCCGGCTCCCCCAGAGCACGCTCTCGCCCGCCCGGCTCCCCCAGAGCACGCTCTCGCTCGCCCGGCTCTCGCCCGCCCGGCTCTCGCCCGCCCGGCTCTCGCCCGCCCGGCTCTCGCCCGCCCGGCTCTCGCCCGCCCGGCTCTCGCCCGCCCGGCTCCCCCAGAGCACGCTCCCGCCGGCCGGGCTCCCCCAGAGCACGCTCTCGCCCGCCCGGCTCCCCCAGAGCACGCTCTCGCCCGCCCGGCTCCCCCAGAGCACGCTCTCGCCCGCCCGGCTCCCCCAGAGCACGCTCTCGCCCGCCCGGCTCCCCCAGAGCACGCTCTCGCCCGCCCGGCTCCCCCAGAGCACGCTCCCGCCCGCCCCGCCCGGCTCTCGCCCGCCCGGCTCTCGCCCGCCCGGCTCTCGCCCGCCCGGCTCTCGCCCGCCCGGCTCTCGCCCGCCCGGCTCTCGCCCGCCCGGCTCCCCCGGCACGCTCTCGCCCCGCCCGGCTCCCCCAGAGCACGCTCTCGCCCGCCCGGCTCCCCCAGAGCACGCTCTCGCCCGCCCGGCTCCCCCAGAGCACGCTCTCGCCCGCCCGGCTCCCCCAGAGCACGCTCTCGCCCGCCCGGCTCCCCCAGAGCACGCTCTCGCCCGCCCGGCTCCCCCAGAGCACGCTCTCGCTCGCCCGGCTCCCGCCCGGCTCCCCCGGCACGCAGGACACAGACACGTTTCAGCATTAAAACCAATGAGCCACACGCAAGAACCTCGGCATTCCTGAGCACAGGAGTCTCCCTCCCGCTGACGTCAGGGTTGTAAACGCCAGTACGGCCTGTGTGGGTTTTGCGAAAGTGCTCATGCACGTGGCCTGGACCCAGAACCTCTGACTCCAGAACATGCACACTGGGATCAGCTGAATCGCTGCCCCGGGTGTTTGCAAAGACAGATGCTAATATTCGATGTCCAAACATTTTTATTGTATCACCATGATGTTAAACAGAAATTTTATAACATTAAAGCATGAATAAGATGTTAGCAGACACCTGGGTCCACATAAAGCACGGAAAGAATGTCTGGCTGATCGTTAATGTGTCGACAGCTTGCAGCAGGCTGACAGAAGTTTTACAAGCAAAACAAGCCTCAAACTGATGGTCCAGGACTAACAATAGGACATGCAACCTAAAAGGGCAACACTCTGCATGGCAGCTGTCTCAGCGAGCGGGCAGAAGCCTGCAAGCCAGTGAAGCATTCTGGGAAATCGCCACACTGCCCCAATAGCATGGCCTAGTGTTGATGCTTGTGCTGAAATTTAAAATAAAAAGGGTTCAGAATGAACTGGAACCACTGTTGGGTGTCAGCCTGTTACGTGGCACGTGTTCCTCAGCATTTCATAGCTGTTCTCGTAACACATCCTCTCGGTTCCAGAAGCAGTTGTTCATGCAGATAAACGCTGCAAGCACAACCACCCTGATCCCCCGCTCTTTCTGTCCCTAGCAGGCCACCATCCACGGGAATCACGGTACCGGGGCCCATCCTGCCCACGATGAAGCTGCTCACCACACTGCTGCTGTTCCAGCTCCTGGTCTCCAGACCCGGCTCCGGGGTGGAGGAGGCGCAGGAGTTCGAGGGCAGAGAGGGTGGCCCAGAGCACGACTTCCTGTACGGGCGGCCACAGCGCTCACGCCGTGGGCGAGCCACTGGTGACGGCCAACAGGAGGACAAGTGCTCATACACCTTCATCGTGCCGCAGAGGAAGGTGACGGGCGCCATCTGTGTGAATTCGCAAGAGCCAGATTCACTGCTGGAGAACCGAGTCCACAAGCAGGAACTGGAGCTGCTCAACGGGGAGCTGCTGAAGCAGAAGCGGCAGATCGAGACACTGCAGCTGATGGTGGAGGTGGACGGCGGCCTGGTCAACGAGGTCAAGCTGCTGCGCAAGGAGAGCCGCAACATGAACTCGCGCGTCACGCAGCTCTACATGCAGCTGCTGCACGAGATCATCCGCAAGCGGGACAATGCGCTGGAGCTCTCGCAGCTCGAAAGCCGCGTGCTAAACCACACATCAGAGATGCTGCAGCTTGTCAACCGCTACAAGGACCTGGAGCACAAGTACGAGCACCTAGCCATGCTGGCCAGCAATCAGACGGCCACCATCAGTCGGCTGGAGGAGCAGTGCCTGAGGATGCCCCTGGCCGCCCGGCCTGGCCACCAGCCTCGCCTCCCGCCACAGCCCCGCCTCCCGCCACAGCCCCGCCTACCGCCACAGCCCCAACCGCAGGCCCCGCCCCCACCCCAGCCTCCACCGAAAACCAGACCCTACCAGCCGCCCACCTACCCCCGCATTACCAACCAGATCACCAACGACATCCAGAACGACCAGAACCTCAAAGCGCCATCACCTCTTCCGACCACATCGAATGGGACAGGTGACCCCCCCGTCACAATCAAGCCTTCAGGTGAGTCATGCCAACCCATGACAACTTCCTGTTAGCAGTTAGTGAACCAGAGACGGCGGTCGTTTAATACAGACCACCCACCCTGACAAAGAGCACAGCAGATATCCCTGAAACCACATACGATGTCATATTTCAGTTAGTGTCAAAACAAAGCTATTACTATCTGGCCCAATTTTCTAAGGTCAGCCAGAACCATGTAAGAACATTCTGCAAGAACCACACTGGAAAATGACTAGATTACAGCATTTCCTGCAAACTGTGACCTAAAGAAGGAATCGCGAATTCTGTAAGTAACGAATGTCTCCATCAATCGAGCAGCCACAGGAGAGCTGCGTCACATCAAGCAAACATGAGCGCGGAATATCAGGAATCCTGGATCTCTGAGTGTGGAGGCAAAAAAAGACAAAAAACAAGCCATAACGGCATCATCGCAGATAAACAGGGTCCCAGGACACCTGGGAGGGGGGTTCGGCTCTTTCCCAAGGCATTAATCAGCTCACAGCTAGCGCCATCTGTCAGGGAGAAGGCAGCACATCAGCCAACTGAGTCAGTAAACGCCACACTCTCCCAGGGACTGTGGGTTCATGCTAGAAAGAAAGACACCGGCCCCCCAGCAGGGGTTTATTGCTGAGATAATGTTGTGCTGACAGGCCAGGCCCTGAAATAAGGGAACCTGGAAGCTGTCCCTCACTTGGGATGGTTTACACAACATGCAACATCTGTCCTGCTCTATGAAAAAAAGTTCCTCTATAAAGAACAGAGAATTATAATATCCATTATTGTCACTGTACCAGTGCCCATGCCAAATGTAAAAATGCAGATGACCAGTAGAAAGCATTTGTTTTTCAGCAAATACACACAACTAGCTGCTAATTGCTAGCAAGTTCCCTCGCAACTTGCTTTGGGGTTAACTACCTTGTCATCTGGTCTCATTTAACGTGTTTGATGTTTCCAAGCTTTTTCTGAAGTCGAACAGGAGAATCGCTGGTCCTGCCCAGTACAGCGCACGGTGCAGAGAACCACAGCAGGACAAACAGGACATGGGCTCTGAGCCGGTTCTGCCGTAAATCTTGCCGTGATTGCAACTAGGGAGGGACTTTGACACAGTTGATGCAGAACGTGTAGGAGAGACTTCCATGGATCCACAGCTGTGGGCTTTCACCCTCGATAATAAATCTAAGTATAAAAGACCACCGGTACGGTTAACGACTCCGCTCAAAATGACAGTGAAAACACTTTAATAGCGCGAGCGCCTCTAAGTATCACATTACACAGAAAGCCACGACACAGAGGATGTCCAACATTCCCTTCTGAAGCCTTCTTACCGGGGGAGACCAGGATGCACAATGTAAACAGAGTGGGGCGAGGGGCGCGCATCACCGAAAGCGCTTTCGACATCAAGGAACTGATGAGGTCATTTACTCCAGCTGGGCCAGGCTACGGCTAGTCGGGCACGCGAGGGAGGGGGCGGGGGTGGGGGCGAGGCGGAGCGGGGGCGGGGCACGCTTTAACAAGGCTGACGCTGCTCCAGCTGGGCTCCCATGAGAAGTGGTCCTGCAAATGAGCAGTGCCCACTGATGCGTACAGTGACGACGTGGCCGGGACAGGGGTAGCGCTTTTATCGCTGCTGCATGCCACGACTTCAACCACATAGTAAGAAGGGCTACAAACATCAATCGAACGCCTGTCTGACGCTGTCCCTATGAACACCTCCTCTGAGGCCATCTCCTCCACCATTTCACTAAGCTCCTCTCCAATGGCCTGCATTTAAGCAATTAAGCCCAACACTGGTTGTGTGAAAACCTGTTGAGCATTAAGAAGCAGACAGAAGTGATTAAGTAAAGCTAACACTACCGGCTAGTTATCATCCCAGCCTGCAGTGCGCCCATCCCATTCTCTGCTTTACACTCCTCTCACAGATCGGTTTGTCTGTTTCCCTCTCATCCGGCCCGTCAGTATCGGGCTGCGCCCCCTAAGTCAGCCAATGTCGCCTAGCGGGCCAACCGGCCCTGATAATCAACAGTTAGCAGGAAATTAAGGGAGGTTAAACCACGGTGACCTTTCAAAGGCCTGAAAGTTCACCATTTGGGAGGCTAATCAACTAGAGAAGGACCCTTCTGGGCATCACCCCACCCAGGTCTGAGATCACGTTACCAGCACAAAACGCTCACCAAAATACTCAGCATTAAGGAATAATGCAGGCAGGCTGTATGCGGGAGCGACACCGAGGCGGGAGGAGTGACAGAGGAGGAGGGAGCTACAGACGCGAGGCTACGGAGCGCATCAAAACAAAGCAGGGGTAGGGACATTGTGTCCTGGAATCCTGTTAATTCCTCACAGACCTTGACGGGCAACAGAGACAGAGCACTTTGCCCTGCGGAATCTTCCCCGTCTGAGAGGAGTAGTAGCCCTACTGTCGAGCATATCAAGTGGAGGAAGGAGATCTGGGCTGGAGTGGAGACGTGGTGAGAGGCAGCACCCGGGGCATGATGCCTGAGGGCTCCGGACACGAGGAGACACCGGGAATGATCCACTAATGCATGAGGCTGAACCAGCTACCAGATACCGTCAGTACCGGTCAAAGCTCATGCGGTGTCCTAGGCAAGATTCACCTGGCGCCCCCTGTCTGAGAGAAAGTGAAATTGCCTCGCTAAGCTACAGTAGCACCTCCTCAGAATGGCGTGACTGCCACTGGGTATCACCAAAACTGCTGCAAACATCTGCTGAGAGTTAAACCTGCTTTCCATTCTCGCAAGTACGACAGGGTGCAGACTTTCAGGGGGGAGATTAATGAAACAAAAGCGGTTTAAATCAATTAAAGCAAAGCAAAGGATGGAATGTAACCGGCTGAGCTGATGCCATCCTCTCGGACGTCACGCTTGCGGTTTCCAAGGCAACACGTGCAAATAAACAAACCCGCCCAGGCACCGGAAACCTGAGCGGTGGTTCGTTTTAAAGCAGGAGCACGAATGCTGTCCTGTTCCAGAGGTGCCCAGAGCCAAACTCGTCACCTTAAACAGCTACCAGTTCATATGTTTATTTTTGCTGCTAAGCAGGAGTCTGTCTAAGTGGAAATCGGAGAAATTGGGGAGTCCCGCTTTGGTCCAAGCTGCGGCCTGCTGTCTGCATGTCTGTGAGCATCCCAGTTAAAAAGACCTTGTTTGAACATGCAGCGTGCAGCACCCCCTGTTACCGGAGGTGTTTGGCCAAAAATTATTGCTGAAGGGGACGGTGTGAAAGTGCTGCTTCACCACTTGGGGGGGGGGGGGGGGGGGCTGACATTTCAGTGTGCCACTGTGCTCGTCTCCATCTGTCTTCATATTTCACAGTGATTAAAGATAATTTACAGGGCAGAAAGACCGTCCAAAGCCCCCAAAACGGCCTGCTCTTCATGCCATTCAGAACCCGAGCCATTTGAAGGGGAAATGCGGCGTCAGTGAGGCGTATATTTACCTCTATAGATGGAGGCTAAGACCCCAACATCCAGGTTAAAACGTCTGACAGCTCTGCAGCTGCTGCACTTTCGAACCCGGTCCGTCCCCAAGTGATCATGTGATCATGACACAGACCTCCTCCTTGGTTCTGTGCTGCGGATCATATGGTTTTCGGGTTTAAATTGGAGGCCTCATGGAGACAGTGTTGGACAGAGACAGCAAATCCCACTCATAAAAATGGCTGGGGAGTCTTATATGGGGGGGGGTGATAATACACCTCTGAGAATGGTGACTGGATGACTGGAAGTGCGAATCTGCTGGGTCCTTAATCACAGCCCCTAACCCCCAAAATGCTCTAGGGCCGCTGGCTAATTAGCGGAGGCGGCTCTCAGACTCCAAGCCTCATTCTCCCCCGTGTGTGCGTGTCTCTACGGAGAGCATCATGGGATATGCGAGGAGAAGCAAGCTGATGTACTCATACAAATGGCACATAAAGAATCATTTAAATCACACTGTCCCTGGCAACACCAACAGCAGCCGTTAGACACGTGCGTGACTGAGGTTCCTGTCTCACACCTGGCTGCTTTCTGGGATACCTGGGCAGGGATTTAGCAAATCCATCTGGATTAAGCCGGAATCCCTCCCGGGCTCCTGTACAACAGCAGCAACAGGTCAGGGCTCAATGGGAAACGAAGGTTTATTTTTCCCCGTTACGGAATAAGGGAGCTGAGGACAAGGCCTCGGACCCACACAGGAAGGCGAGCCACTCGACGTGCTTGGCATGACGTCCGGGGCTTAAGCTATTGGGAAAACAATCACCAGTACAAAGGCTGGCTACTGAAAAGCAGGATGGATAAAGCATCAGCACTGATTTTTATTATCAGGCACGTGATTCTGCAGGCAGCAGGCAAGAGACACAGGCACACATTGTAAGACACAGGAACCATAAGCATTAACCAGACAACAGCCTGTTAGCTGCAATTCACGTGCAATGTTAGTTGCAGTTTCAGTGATGTTAGTTTGCCCAGGGGGGGGTCGGGCAGCCAATTGACCTTGGACCCCCAGTAGGTTTCACTCTCCCTTCTGGGGAGTTTTTGGTTCCTCTCCTCCATTGTCATCTACCTTTCTTTCTTTCATTTCTTTGTCCTCCCTTTCCCTGTTCTTGCATTATTCTCTCTTAATGATGTAACGCATCACACGCATGTGAAGTGTCTTGGGGGAACTCCATCGTGAAAAGGCGCTATATAAAAAAAAAAAAAACTGACAACCCGCAGGATCTGCACATGTATGTAGAGATGCAGAATGTACACACGATTCCTCCAGTTTTGAACAGACGGCGACTTCAGCGACGTCATGCCAGGCTGCTCTCTGGCGTCCCCTGCAGGGCCCTGGAAGGACTGCCTGCGAGCGCTGGAAGACGGCCACGACACCAGCGGCATATACTTGGTGAAACCTGAGAATGGCAACCGTCTGATGCAGGTGTGGTGCGACCAACGGCACGACCCCGGCGGCTGGACCGTCATCCAGAGGCGGCAGGACGGCTCGGTGAACTTCTTCGGGAACTGGGAGGTGTACAAGGTGACCAAGCAGGAGGGGATGTACCAGGGAAATCATGAGAGTGTGTACACACACACACACACACACACACACACACACACACACACACACACACACACACACACACACGCACACACACACACACACACACACACACACACAGTACTGTGCAAAAGTCGGGCAAAGAAAATGATATTCAGATTATCCTCATGTTGGTGTAAAACTATAATATTATGCCTGTCAATGTGTGTCAGCTTAGCCATTTCAGAACCTCTGCTAAAATCATCCTAGTATTTGCAGCGACCATCCAGTGCAGCCATGTATTGTTTGACTTGGCCACTAGCAAACCTCATACAGCTAGTCAATCTGTCACTGACTTTTTAAACCAATATATTTAATTATTTAATTGAGCTGTTGGTGAAATTTGACAAAATCATGGAACGGCTGAGGTGCCCCTGAGGAGACGTTTGGGAACTGAAGCGGTGTTCATCTAGCCATCCAACTAGATATCAGTAACGGTAAATGGGGGCAGGAAATTGTTATGCAAAAATATACAAACTATAGCCCCATATCCAGTATGTGATCATTTAATGTAATTTAAGGATACGAAGGAAGTCTGCATGTATTTCAGGGTTAAAACTAGGCAGTATGAGTACCGATACTCACTGGTACAGATACCAATTGGGACTGGGCAATATGCATTATACCAATATGCATTATACTGTACCGACATGCATTATACCGACATGCATTATACCAATATGCATTATAGCAATATGCAATATACTGATTTAAAAATATTAGGATAAATAATAATATTGAAATCCCCCCACTCCAGCACCAAGCCAGGCACTCTGCAGGGAAAAAAGTGAAATACATACAGACACTGGTAAACAGCCAGCATTAGAACTTGCCATCCGGTATTGGCCCCGATACCAGACCCGATTCAGGGACTAGTATGAAATATTGATACATGCCTATTTAAAACTAAAGATTCAACCTGTGTGTAACCGACACCCGATACAATGTCTTTGAGATATTTGGACCATATAGCGTCACTGTCCAGGCCCACCTGACAGGTGCTACCAGCTAAGGTCCTAAAACCACTAGTGTTGGACTTTCTATCAAGCTGACGTGTGAATAGAGCTCAAGTCTGATGGAAATATCAGAGCCTCATGTACAGCTATGAGGACATACAATGAGTTACCGTCGGCACCTTTGTGGTTCACACCGCGGTCACCGGTACCATGAGAATCTCCCATGATTCCCTATAAACATTCTTATGCATCCACAGCCTTATTCTGAGGGAAGAGGGCTTTTTCAGCACAATTACTCCAGTGACCCTAAAAGAATGTCGTGTGATTGCAACATAAACGTACAAACAACTTTAAAACCCGAAAATACGCAAACAAAACATTTTCACAGAACCGAGCACAAGTTCATTCGCTGCTCTCGGCACCTAAACTGGGAAATTCAATATAAACACCAGCTCAACCGTACCCCAGAGCACAAATGAGGCAGAGCACAAACAAACCAAGCCGTCCAGAAATGTGAACCATGTGGCAGAGAAGGTCCTTCACACGCATTGTCTCTCTCACCTCCTGTATTCTCTAGACAGCTGGTCTGTTACAATTGGGCTTAGCCTTCTTTCTCATGATCGCCAATCCCCATTGGTCATACAGGAGGACCAAGGTTCCTAACTCCTTGATCATGGTGGTCACATGACTTGCCTACCTTCTATATCAATCTAGCAGGCCACAGGCTGTGAAATAGCAACATTGACAAAACTTTTTCTAGATCCACAGACTCATTTGGCTCTTATGAGATCTACTCCTGAATATCTGCTTAGGGTTGTATGTCAAACAGGTCAGCCCATCTTAACCTAGATCAGTAATATGGTGCCACGGATTGGGATAAGCAACATGAGAACCTTAACGAGAGCCTCTATTCTGCTCCACAGCAAGGATTTGGCAACATTGACGGAGAGTACTGGCTGGGCTTGGAGAACATCTACTGGCTGACCAACCAAGGCAACTACAAGCTGCTGGTGATGATGGAGGACTGGTCGAGCCGGAGGGTGTTCGCCGAGTACGCCAGCTTCCGCCTGGAGCCCGAGGCCGACTTTTACAGGCTGCGTGTGGGCCGTTACCACGGCAATGCGGGCGACTCCCTGACCTGGCACAACGGCAAGCAGTTCACCACGCTAGACAGGGACCATGACGTATACACAGGTACCTGCAGTGCACCATCTCCACTCCATCCTGTGTGACACAGCATGTCATCAAACACCAGAAAACACACTCCCAACTTTACTCTAAAACTCTCCTCAGACATGCTTGGCCAGTCCATTTAGCCGACGTATTCCAACAGCTGGCATTCTGATATAACCAATCAATTCATATTAGCTGAATCAAGTCTGGCAGAGGGAACCATGACATAATGTCTGCATGGTTACTCAAGTTTTTGAACCACACATCAAATGTACAAGAGTGCGGTTGGAGAGGAAAGACACCGAACTGAAATGGAACGTTTATTTGCTGGAGCTGAACATCAGCCCAGGCTACCACAGCGTAACAGTCTGGAGGCAGGAACTGCATTTCTGTTAAGCACAATCACGCGACCCGGTAGGATCCATTAATGTCTCAGTGGGGGCTCTCTGATCTTAACAGCATTTGCATTTCCACACAGGCAACTGTGCCCATTACCAGAAGGGAGGGTGGTGGTACAACGCTTGTGCACACGCCAACCTGAACGGCGTGTGGTACCGGGGAGGACACTATCGCAGTCACTATCAGGACGGCGTCTACTGGGCCGAGTTCCGAGGCGCGGCCTATTCGCTGAAGAAGGTGGTGATGATGGTCCGGCCAAACCCCAACACCTTCCACTAACGGGATGCGACCAGAACCAGAAAGCGGCGACCCCACCACGACCCGGACCCGAGAACTGTCCTGGGATAGGCCGGCTCACTCCGCGTGTCGGCTATCCTCCCACCCTTCCTTAGGCTTTCGTGTGTGTGTGTGTGTTTTGTCTTTCGGCGTATGAGGACCATGCAGTGACAATGACTGAAATTACTCGCACAGGGGTAACAAAAGCAGCGCGGACTGTGGGTGGAGACCTGGAAGGGAGTAAGATAGAACAAGAATAGCGTGCTGACATGGAGACGCAGCCTGAACAGAGACCATCCCCCTGACAAGAGCGTCAAGCCAAAAGTCAGCTGTGTTCTCCTATCACTGTGGGGATTAGCAAGAGACAAAGAGCAGAGACTCCATCCAGAGCTGAAGAGCAGAGGTTTGACTGGAATTACTGAACATTTATTCAATATACAATAAATAACCCCCCCCCCCATTTCATTCCTAAGACTTGAAAACAAGTGGACCGGAACAGGCATCCACTGTATTTGTAGAAACCTTCAAGGGTCAGAATTTTTTATGGGCAAGTAGGCTTAGCAAGTAGATTTCCTGTTCATGTGAACAACAGTATTTATTCACAGGAAGAAGGCAATTCAAGTATCTCCTAACCCATTTTTTTAATACTTAAGGACTTCAATAAACTCAGTTATTTAGCATATAACAACCGATTCAGTAGAGAACATTGCATCAGACATCCAAGTTACCTTTGAGGACCCAGCCGGCAGGGACTGGATAATCGCCAAGGCTGACTGGAGTTAGGAGGAATTTTTTGAGTGTAATGTCTGTTGGCCAACAAATATGTTGTTCTTAGTACTCCAGAACGCTTGGATATGAAACCAAGAAATATCCAAAAGTAGTCTGAGGTGGGAGGAGGGAGCACCATTAAAATCCAACATCCCCCAGACCTCAGCCATGTACTCAATGTATGGATACAGGGAACATCGGACAATATGACGTCCACTGCTGTGTGCTACAATAGGCTACTTTTGATAGGAAAATCTTTAAAATTATCCCCAAGGGCCTCCACCACCATATGTACCGTATAAAGGCTGATCTTGTTTGAAGATTCATTGTCTTGTGTACATAATAGCCTCATCATTAAAGCAGGGTGTAATATAAACGTGTGAAGTCCTGCGCAAGACTGACGATCATTATAACAGAGTATCTACAGCAAACTACAGTCTACTGTGGGATGGCAGTATGCTTTCTAATTTAGTCACTATGAACAAAAATAAAATAATTGTAAAACAGAATTTTATTTATTTATTTTTTTAAACCACAGATGCTTACAGGCTTACATAAAAGTCACCTATGAAAAGGTCAATCAGAATTTCTGGAGTAAACATGTGAGTTTTATGGTGATTGGTCAGTCACATGCAGAGACTACAGACAGTGATTGGTGGCAGGACTGAAGTGGGTGAGGTCACAAGCCATCACACAAATGCAGTCTGATGTGAGTAATGGTTTTTTCCCCCACAACATTCAGAGAAATACGCACACACACACACACACACACACACACACACACACACACACACACACACACACACACACACACACACACACACACACACACACACACACACACACACACACACACACACACACACACACACACACAAGTCAGATTCAATTACTTATAAACGTGACTTAAATACCCCTGTACAGAGAACAGCCACAAGACCAAAACAAACATTCGCTGGCCAAGACAAACAGACTGTTATTACGATGTCAGGGCTCCCCCAGGTCTTACGGACCGCTGTGTGAGCTGAATCACTGATCCCCATTACAAACCACAGCTGAAACAGCTCACCGCTCACTTTACATAGAATGTCCCCCCCCCCCCCACCCCCGCACTGCCCAAACCTGACCCCATTCAAATTCAGCTGAGATTTCACAACACGCCCAAGAGGTTAAGAGCTGGAGTGAATGACAGGTGGCCATTCAGACGACTCCGTTTGTAGCACACTGCCGGAAATACTCCCTTGGACTGTATTAGGGAAGCCGGGAGGACGGGGACAGAGCACTGAGGCAGAGCCGCCTGCCCAATCGGGAGCATGAGCACATCTGGTTCACTGGGGCAGAAGAGTCTCAGGTCATGAGGGGCCCACGTGATTCAGCTCGTTATCCTGGATGGATCCTAAACGGCAACGCTTTGTTTAAAAGGGAGCGACCTCGCTCCACAAAGCCTTATCAGCCTTAATTAGACAATGAAGTGGACTCCCACAAAATCAGTATTTGAGATCGAATTAAAAGCAACTGAGCAACTAATTAAAATGAAAATCGTCCAGTTTAAATCGGCTGCTGACCGATCTCTACCCAACACCCACGCAGCTCAGCACCTACAGGAAAATCAAACCGTCCTACAGCGAACATCTGAACATAACCCTCCCAGGAGACATCAGGAGAGCCAATTGGAACAGAAGTTCTCATAGCATATCCATCCATCCAAATTTTAGATGCTTCTCCAGGTCAGGGTCATTGGTGTTTGGGGGGGGGGGGGGGGGGGCATGCCAGGGGAACAGCTCTGGTAGGAGTCCAGTCCATTGTGGGCGCAGCCCTAATTGTCCTTAAAACATCGTCCCATTTAGAGGAGGGTTGTGTCACATCCAGTCCCCCAGGAACATCACACTGATGCTTACCGCACATGCTGCCCTGCCCCCTGCTGGACATTCATGGCATCTAAGAAAGCAGTGACCTTCTCCGTAACCCAAGAAGGTCATTAAAAAGGAGTCGGTCAGGTCTCCCTGCAGCTTTATACCTCAAACTCTACAAGGACACAGCAGCTTTCAGTATGGCCAAACAAGACTGTATGGGAGTGACATTAACTGCTTAGCATCAAAACGACAGCACTGTGCAGCTTTACTGTACAGAGTTATTACTTTAATCAGGATTTCCATCAATGTGGTAGGTTCTCTGAATCTCGCACTTGGAGTGTGCAGACTTTTTACGGGCCCAACCACTACAAATATTACATGGGGGGGGTTACAGAAAGTTCCATCTGCTTGATCAGGGGCCAGACTGATAAAAAATAAAAAAAAAAACGCTGAGAATTTCATTAGCTCTGTACTGACTTTATTTAGCCGATGTGTCACAATAGTGCCTGCGCTTCACAGCACCAGGTTTTATGCTTTTCAGCACCTTTGAAAAACACATAAGCCCCCTTGATAAAGGTGAAATGCCACAGCTTTCCATTAAGCTCCTCAGCCTCTGCTTCCGGTTCCCACCGGGTCCCATTTTGTCCCAGAGGGCCCACAAAACCATCAAGCCAGAAATCTCAGCCACTGAGAGATGGGGACGTAGCATCCATTAGCCTTCCTGAAGACATTTCTCCCAGCACAGGGGAAAAGAAGCCGATTCCAGGAGAGAGCAGAGAAGAGTCCTTGTACCTGGTGAACGTATGAAAAGGCACGATTCCTCAGCCGGAAAAGACGATTACGATCATGTGTGACAGCAAAGTCAACGAAGACCACGGCCTCAGGGCCCCCCACAGCCCCCCCACAGCCCCCCCACAGCCAACGTGGGGCTGACATATCACACACAAAGCTGAGGATTCCCCGCGGCTTTCTGCCACACAAACTGAGATTTCCTAAAACGCCACTAAGCTAACCAGCTCTCGACCAGAGGGGAGGCGAAAGTCACATGTCCATTTTTTTTTATAAAAAAAAAAACACGCCTGATCTGTTCCAGGCCACCTAAGGCAGAAACCCTTCCATGATCTGACAAGTGCTCAAACCGAGGGATCTGCTTAAGCTCAACCGGTAGCAAAACGAGGCCATAGGCAGCTCATGGAAACGTGGAGGTCTCCAGCAGACCGCAGAAGATCAGAGGGACCACCCAGGGAACACTCACCCAGGTAGGGGATGCAAGGAACCATCTTCAGAGAGCGGATGTACTCCCGCATGCGCGTGTAGTTCTCCTCCTTGGAGGTCAGGTAGTCCAGCTTGTCCAGCGTGGCCTTGTCCTTTCGGCTGATTAGCTGAGAAAGACGATCAAACAGCCAATCAGATACTCAAGCCCACTAACCATCAAATTCTAAACTATAGAACAGTATAAAAACTTGCGGAGTGGGAATAAGTTAAAATATCATGGCAACGTGACGCAATGGATTTTTGAGATTCCCAAGCTTAAAGCAACATATTCAGTCTTGCTTGTTGGGAAAACTCAAAAATGTGTCACATCACGTTGCCTTGATATTTCAAGTTCTCTCTATTTCACATTTTTTATAGTGTAAAAAGTCCAAGTAGTGAACATCATGGGAAAGATACAGAAAAAAATCCTGTAGTTAGAAGGACATTTACGGAAAAATGTTGTGTTTCAACAGCAAAGATAATGGAGGGGTTCCCTAATTCCTGCCGGAAATACTCCCAGGAAACTGTATTAGGAAGCCGGGATGATGGGGACAGAGCCAGTCTGGAGGGCCGGTCTACGCCACAGTTTGCAGATCTCCCAGCTCAAACACGCCTCATTCAGCTCACCAGCTCATTTCCAGGTTTAGTAGGGAAATCTGCAAACTGTGGTGTAGACTAGACCCTCCGGGACAGGATTTGGTGATCCCTGCTCTGCGGAAACACCCTGCTTGGATTCACTGCAGATCCCGATGCATATCGCATTTCCCCAACGTGTGCCGCTAGGCGAACATGACTACACAAGCCTTCTCTCATTCCATCCCAAAAGAAAAAGTGAAAATCCCACAAGCCAAAAACAGCAGCTGTGAAGTCCTGCTCTCCGGAGTGTGAGAATGGCAAGTTTGGAACGGGACACCTGGCACCTCCAAAGACGAATACACTGACACAGTGTCCTTGTTAGGCCAACAGCAGCAGTACACACTCCTCAGTCAGGAACTGCACACCGCAGAGACACTACAAAATTCAACTATACCTTCAGAGTGGAACAGAAATTCAAATAGGAGCCCCCAATATGAAGGAACTTAAATCAATGGCTGCCCGGCTGCAGTTTGCTCCGACGGTGAGCCGGACCTCCCGGAATCACTTGCCCTCTCTTCTGCATGCTCTGGCAGCTTCTCTCATCTGCTGCACTTCAAAACCACCATGGTCCCTATTCCCAAAGTCCTGAAGCTTAACGGTGACCTTCATGGTTACAGAACAGCTGCCCAAACCTCTGTGCTGATGAAGGCATTTCAATATCATGTTACAGAACAGAACAGAGGTACATTATTCATCCTTGTAAGGAAATTGTGTGCTTTTCACACATCATACACACAGGCTGTAAATCAGGCCTGGTGAATGAGTCCAGACTGGATATTGTGTTGACAAGCACTAGATCACCACAAGGCTGTGTGGCTCTTCCCATCCCTTTATCCACGATAAAGTCTTAGAACAGCGCCGAGAGAATCAAGAAAGAATCAAGAATAGAATTATAGTGTTATTTTATTCATCTCCATGGGGAAATTCTCTCTTCTCATACCCCATCTTGCTCTCCATGAGACACAGATACAGGTGAGAGCAAGTTCGGGGGTCACAGCACAGGGTCAGCCAGTGTGCAGTGCCCCTGGAGCTGGGGGTTAGGGGCCTTGAACAGGGGCCCCTCAGCGGCATCAGTCTGCTGACCCCAGGATTCGAACCGACAGCCTTCCGATCACTGGCATGGAGTCCTAACCCACCGAGTCACATTCCTAACACTGACTCCAGTGTTGATGTACAAGATTGTTAAAGATGCAGGAGTTCTGTGAAGCAGGATTTCATGCATAGCTGGATAACTTGTTGGATTTAAGGTAGTCTAGGCTAAATGGACTTCATCTTCGTTCACTAACTCCAGACTACCTTATATCTAACAAATTATCCGACTAAGCAAGAAATCCTGCTTTATGAAACACCCGCAAGGACAGACTAACGAACAGCCATAAGCGACAGCACGAATTAAACAGAGAGCCGCTAATCGCCAGTGTGCCGAACACACTCTGAGGGCTCGTCATTCGCTTTGCATTTAACTACTTAATACTTCTCTACAGGAGAAAGCAGTTGCTCAGGATTGTTGACTGCTCAGCAGGGAGGTTTTAGTCATGGATCATTACAGCTGGCTTTTTTCGGAGGAGGGAGAGGTTGGTGGGGAGCCTAATCGCCCCCAGGCCACCCCGGTCTAAACTCGAACCGCTCACATGCAGAAACGGTCCAGCCACAGTCCTCTGGCACCGGCACCACCCTGTTACATACTGTTCCGTTGGCCCAGAAACCATGACTCCAGCTCTTTCTCCACAATCATATTCTGCTCTGCGAAGCGTCTGAGGCCTGGTGGAAACCTGAAGTGACAGCCAGCTGACTTTAAGCAGAATGTTTCGCAGAGCGTCTGAGCGAGTGGAAATCCAGCCCCAGGTGTCGGGAACCAGAGAAAACACCACGGCATGGGCCTCTACCCAAAGAACCAGAGGGAACACCACGGCTGGGTCTCTCCCCAAAGAACCAGAGGGAACACCACGGCTGGGCCTCTACCGAAAGAACCAGAGGGAACACCACGGCTGGGTCTCTCCCCAAAGAACCAGAGGGAACACCACGGCTGGGCCCTCTACCCAAAGAACCAGAGGGAACACCACGGCTGGGCCTCTTCCCAAAGAACCAGAGGGAACACCATGGCTGGGTCTCTACCCAAAGAACCAGAGGGAACACCACGGCTGGGCCTCTACCGAAAGAACCAGAGGGAACACCACGGCTGGGCCTCTACCGAAAGAACCAGAGGGAACACCACGGCTGGGTCTCTCCGCAAAGAACCAGAGGGAACACCACGGCTGGGTCTCTCCGCAAAGAACCAGAGGGAACACCACGGCTGGGTCTCTCCCCAAAGAACCAGAGGGAACACCACGGCTGGGCCTCTACCGAAAGAACCAGAGGGAACACCACGGCTGGGCCTCTACCGAAAGAACCAGAGGGAACACCACGGCTGGGTCTCTCCCCAAAGAACCAGAGGGAACACCACGGCTGGGCCTCTACCCAAAGAACCAGAGGGAACACCACGGCTGGGCCTCTACGCAAAGAACCAGAGGGAACACCACGGCTGGGCCTCTACCCAAAGAACCAGAGGGAACACCACGGCTGGGCCTCTACCGAAAGAACCAGAGGGAACACCCCCACCAGGGCCTTACTTGAGGAACCATGTGAAACACCGCGGCCGGTTTTATACCTGAAGGATCAGAGGAGCTTCTCAGTGACCTATCAGACAATGTGCACCAACGTATCTAACTTGGGTTGTGTTGTAAACCTGGAACAAGAAATCTAATTCATTGAAGAGACAAAGATGCATCTTGTATGTTGAAGCTGTACATATTTCATACTGTAGCCTTATATGGTAACTGCTGGACGGACACTGAACTGCAGCAATACCAACCAAGACTGACTGTACAGCCGTACACCTGGCAGTCTCACCTTTATTTGTCTGTATGTTTATTTATTGTCTGCACATTTTTATTTCTTCTATGTCCACAGCAGAATGGTGGCTCTGGGGTTAAGGATCTGTGCCAGCAACAGAAAGGCTGCTGGTTCAAATCCCATGAATGTCCAGAGTGATTCCACTCCATTGGGCCCTTGAGCAAGACCCACAACCTACAATTGCTTCATCCTGTGTATCACGATAATCTACATCCAGCCCTGTAAGGAGGTCCTCCAGCTTACAGGGAATAACTTGGGGGTTTGTGGGCCGATTGGGACTCCAGGTACTGGAAAAAAACTCACACTGGTGCATTCAGACTGGTGTGGTGCTGAGGTGTCGCCCACCACATGGCTGCACTCAGGCTCTCATCAGTGCACGCTCCTTACGCACTGTAATCAGTGCACGCTCCTTACGCACTGTAATCAGTGCACGCTCCTTACGCACTGTAATCAGTGCACGCTCCTTACACACTGTAATCAGTGCACGCTTGCCTCTATGTCTAGTTTGTATACCTAATGCCACCAACTGCACCTTGTACTTGTCGAATCAAAGAATTCTGATTCCGATTCTTTTCTCTTTGTATAAGGACATTGTTAGGCAAGCATTACAGCTAGCAAAAAAGGAGGTTATACCCCATGCTGGCAAAGAAATTAAATGAAAACAAACTAATGCACAAAGATGCCAACTTAATTATCCAGGAGTATGGTCAAAAAGTAAGAACCAGCATGGATCTCTGTTATCCTCAAGCTGTTTTACCTTTGGTAATCCTCTGACCATCATCACTGTGAAATTAATTCTCATATCAAGTGACCCTTAAATTTACCCACAGGGTGCTTTTCATTATACTTCTGTTCCATGTTTCAAGATCATACTTTCCTCTGCTGATCTGAAGCAGCCAATCCTCAAACAGCCAAGGGCTGTTTGTAAATTCATATAACTCACTCAGACCGCATCTGCGTGTGTCATACAGTGAAGGAGAGAAGGAGTGGATGAAAGACTGACTGAGTGAGAGGCTGTTTCTCCGTGCATGAAGGACCCACTTAAGCAGGTCAAGCAGGGAAACAGCCATTTCAGTGGGGGGAGAGGGAGGGTTCCAACCTTTCCTGAAATGCACCCACTGCCTCAGCAGGTACGGGCAGCTCACTGTACAGCTAATTCTGTACTGGTTCACAAAAAGGAGGATATTTGAAATGTCCTTAGTACCAGTACAGCGTGCATGAATCACCCCCCCACCACACCATGAGGTGGGGAAAATTAGTCCAGCAGGTGTATGAAAGCGAGAGAGCCAGGAAAATCACCCATGGTCATCGCCCACAGATTTGACCCTCGGTTCCAACATGAAGGGTGTGTGAAAATCCCAGAGGCACGCTGCACGCCTTCTGCAGAACGCAAACATGCTACTGTGGCCATTTCTCAGAGATTTAAACTTAACAACCCGTGGGCCATTTTCTGAGAAGCAGGAGCGAAAACGGCCCCGGTGGAGGGGGCCAGGACTTAAGAAAAAGGTTTCCTGACTCCTCAAGTGTTTTATTGGTCTCATTCATAATAGCTGCTGGGCCAGAGGGAGATGGGGGGGGGGTTTGTTCTGGATGACAGCAGTGAAGTGGACGCCCCGTCCGTCAGCGCGCTCTGCCGATTTCTGTCTGCAGAAGCTCACTTTTGAGACTCTGCAGAAGGGAACCTGGAATGACCTTCTCACCAAAGCAACACGAGTGTGGCGTACAGCCAGGACAAAAGGACCCAGTGGGTGGCAGCCCTGAGACCGACGTGTGTGTGCGATAAGGAGACAAGCCTTTAATTCAGGAAGAACTTGACCTCGATCACAAGAGAACGCTGGTCGAACAGAAAGCAATCCTCAGGAAAGGCTGCCGCCATTGTGTGTGTCATCAATCATCATGCAAAAAATTTATAATGAGCCATGGGGAGGGGTGTAACCACTTAGGACCCCAAATCCCCACCCACATGAAAGGGACTGCAATGGCGAATGCATGCTAAATATTAATTTCTGACTTGTAACCAAAAGTTAGTGGGGATATATCTTCAGGTCTGTTACGACCACACTGCCGTCCGTTCATTCCACAGAAAATATACCATTGTTAACGTTTGCCAGTGATACACACACAGTCACTTCAGAATGGGTCGGAAAGTCCAGTCAGCAGCAGCACTCAGTAGTAATAAGCGCTCAGTGACAGTCAGTGCCTCAAATTCCTAACATGACTTCATTCTGGCCAGTAAGATACTGTCTGAAGGTCTGTGACATGTGACCGTCACAAATCTATCCATCCATCCATCTGTCCATCCATCCTCATCTAGGACAGAGCTGGGGTTTAGCCTACAGCTCAGGAAGAACAGAGCAGTATTAATACTGAGTAGGACAAAACTACAGCATGTCAAGTATGACAACTCAACAGCAACTGTCAGTAACGGCAGAACAGCCTCCTGTGAAAAAGGTCAGGCATGGTTTGAACATCAGGTACTGCATCCTTTCACACTGAAACGGAGCAAAAGCAATGGTCTTAGCAAAGCATTCCGGAATAATGCCTGAGAAGCCGACATCACGCAGCACTCTCGCCTGTGCAGGAAGCCGCAGTCACCCCCCCCCAGACGTGCCACACAGGATTTCACGCTGATTACCAGCTCGCAGCAGGGGCAGGGGCTGCACATGCACGTCCAAGAAAAAGTGCACTGTGGCAAGAAGGCCCTCCTGAAAGGACGGGTTTCTGCTATGGATCTGCTGCTTATGGTGCAGCAGCTAAGCAGAAACGAAGCAGCGAAGGCAGCGACTCATCAGGAAGGCGGCAGACCACCTAACCCTAACCCTGCTCTGCCCAGACGGAGCGGCCAATTCTGCGTGGTTCTGTGGGGAGCAGCTGTGACCTCTGGCCCAGGCAAGTGAACTCTGGGTAAAATATATGCAAGGTATCACTAGCTGGGTAGGAAGCATATGACCCCATGACCCTCATTTTAATCTTTACTGTCTGTCCAACACCCTCGCAACCCTACCTCCTTCCCCCCCAAACCGCCGGTCAACCCAAATGTACACGGATTCATCCAGGTGGCCCTTCCACCATAAGGACATGGAAGGGTCAGAGACCGTGTGATTAATCACCTGGGCATTGCTGCTTTCAAACTGCAGGGGGTGCTAGGGAGCTCTCACACTGAGTAGTCATGTCCAGAAATTTTTTAATTACAAATGTGCATTACATGCGAGCCAGACCAAGTAATCAACATGCACTCAGTAAAAAGGGCCCTTTCGCTTAATTAAAGGGAATAAGCGACATTCCCCAAAACACCTTGCTGATGTGCCGTTCATCCCATAGAAAGACAGACAGACCGCCGCCGCGCTGCAGACAGACCGCCGCCGCGCTGCAGACAGACCGCCGCCGCGCTGCAGACAGACCGCCCCCGCGCTGCAGACAGACCGCCGCCGCGCTGCAGACAGACCGCCGCCGCGCTGCAGACAGACCGCCGCCGCGCTGCAGACAGACCGCCCCCGCGCTGCAGACAGACCGCCCCCGCGCTGCAGACAGACCGCCGCCGCGCTGCAGACAGACCGCCGCCGCGCTGCAGACAGACCGCCCCCGCGCTGCAGACAGACCGCCGCCGCGCTGCAGACAGACCGCCCCCGCGCTGCAGCTTCACAGGCAGTCCCTAATTGTTCTCAGCCTTCGAGGGTCGGTCAGACTTCCTAATGGAAAAGGCAGTACGGGGACGTACATTCCTCTGCAGCAGGAAAGAGCCTTGGGAGCCAGCAGAGGGGACACAGACAGCCCCCCCCGTCCTCGGAAACACTGAAGGTGTCCACTTTCCCATCTGGAGCTGCACCTTTTCTGAGCGATTTCATTTAGGCAGGAGAACGCGGGACCCACCCATCTGGGACGGGCAAACAAAGATAAACCTCTCAGACACGTCGGCTATCTGGGGCTCCTCCAACTTAGGACGTGCAAAAATCTGACTCCAGTAACTGACACTAAGGGAAAATTCACAGCGACGAGAGAACGCCATCTCTCTCTGCACAACGGGTGTGACAGAGGCCAGGCTTCCGGACACAGCGCGGGGGCGAGTCGGTGCTCCCTCGGAATCACCCTCCCTGAGATACCGATTAGCGGCCGAGCCCTGGGTCAGTGTCGAGAACGGCCGAGGAATCAGACACAGATATCGGACAGACTCGAGCCAGCATTAAGGGGCAAAACCCGGGCATAACCATGGCGACCCACAGACTTATGGGAAAAACATAATCAGAAGAACGACAATAATTCCCAGCATCGGTGTTTATAACCCATTTTATTATGAAGTACAATAGTGTGTGGGGTGGGGTGGAGACTCGCCACGGTTTCTGCTGCAGTATTTCCCCAGATAGCACTGACCCTATACTGACCCTTGGATTCACATGAATCTCAAATAAAGGAAAACGCTGGGCTTGCTCCTGCCAAAAGGCTCATTTAAAAAGGCAGCTTGATGGAGAGAGACCTGTCAGGCAAGGATACTGGAAAGAAACTTTGTACCAGCGGAGCTGTATTCAGTAAGAAGTTAGCAGTCGCAGAGAAGACAGCACTGAGCACAAACGGGGGGGCAGTAACAGTAAGCGTGCTGTGCACGGCCAGAGCCTCGAACCCGCGTCCGGCAAGCCGCCTTACCGCCCAGGTCTTGCTGAGCCTGAAGATAGGAGCACTCTGCAGGGCCGACACCACCGACACCAGCGAGTGCAGGTTGTTCAGCTCCAGGAGTTTCTGCGAAGAGAAGACAGGTCACCAGAGAGGCGGCGTGACCCTCCCAAAAACCCCCCACCCTAACCCCCCCTTCCCTGTGACGTTCCTCATTGTTAGTTACATGAGCCACCCAGCTCACCCCCCTAAAACTGCTCCCCCAAAGAGAGATGCCTCAGATGACTAAGAATCACCCCCCCCCCATTTTCAAATCTGGGGGGTAGTAAGTGTCAGGCTGCTCGTGACCAGTGACATCCTGCTGATCGGGAGACTCCTGTGGTTCCCATTCTTTGCAGAACCTCTTCCTCCTCCACCTGGGGAACACGACGGTTCCGTTCAGAGACAGACATGGCGGCTTGACCTGCCAGCCCATTTCCGTTCCCCCGGTCTGGCCTTCCCCCCCGCCCCGTGCCAGCCCATGACATCACGGCTCCGCCACAGCCCAAACTCGATGGCCCACAGGGCCCAGCAGTCACGGGCCCAGAGGAACGTTTTGTTTCCACCGTCTGGAGAAAGACGGAGGCGAAGGAGGCAGAGCTGCAGTACAGAGCAGGGCAATGATCTTTACAGCTGCAAACCACACGTTTTTTGTCACACACAAACATTCAGAGACACTCGATAAATGTTTAGGCCAGGGAGTGCCTCTGAAATTCTCGACGCAGAAGGAATCCGACCACGACAATTTATACATTTCAAAGAATTAACAGCAGGTTCAGGGCCCAGGCACTGCAGGGAAACTTTGCCGGTTGTCAGAAAAGTGCCATAATAGAATGCACATGTAGATATTTCCATCTATTAGAGGCACAAGGTCACGGGCCAGTCACTGGGAGGGGGAAATGTATTTTACCTGGTTATTTGAGGTAATCAGGAAGGTGCCAGTGAGAGGAATGTACACATAGCCTCTTTATTAGATGGAATTATCCAAGTCGTGTGTTTTTAATTAGTCAATTAGTGTGTATATTCCACAAAAAATCTTAGGCAGTCAAACATAATGATATTTAAATGATCTTTATGTTTGTGTAAAACAATGATGTCGGTAAATTTCTACAATTTCAATTTAAAGTCACCCCAGTATTTGCAGTACCAGTCCAGCATACTCATGTATTTGACTCAACCACTAGCCCACCTTGTTTGGCTGGTCCATACCTCTAGCAAACTAATTAATTGAACCAGCCATGAAATTTAACAAATGCCTTAGAATGGCTTGGTGCGCTCGATGAGATTAGTTCCTCTAACCATCCTACTAGTTATCAGTCACTTTTTGGAGAACAGAAGACATTCTTCTTAATTCTTGTTGTGTTGCTCTTAATTTGTATGTTTTTCATTGTTAAATTGTGTTTTTTTTCCAAGTAAATATACACTTACTGTCCGGACAAATAGCACAGTCCTGTATATGCAGACAGGCCAGTGAGGACTAGGAGAATAAAAGGAGAATTTAAATGGTTGCAAGGGGGCACTGGTACACCTGCGAACGAGGTGTGTCTCAGAGTCCCCTGAGGTAGCCAGGTACGGACACCGACAGACAGACGCATCCTATTCCGGAGCATTCCTCCTGGAGGACTGATCTATCCGCCAGACAGGAAGAGCACTCGCTGATCCCTCTGTACACCTGAATGACATTCAGGATCATCTTCACCTCCAGCTAAATCTCCTAATTCCACGTATCAGCACTACAAAGACATCTGGGCATATGACAGAAGATCTGGAACTTTCCAAAATAAAAATCTGAAAGAATTAAGAGGTCTTCCATCTATTTATTACTGCCGGCTCGGCGGCCAAAAGCTCCAAACCATTGATTAGTTCGCTGCCAGAATGTTCCAGCACAGAAAAACAAATGGGAATTTCTTAGGGCAGATGTCGAGTCCAGTTAAACGCTTCGATAGCAATTAATCGCAAATGTGGTTCTTGTGTACTTGGCTGCAGGATCGGAAAGAGAGAGGAATCTTTTTCGGGGGGAGGGGGGGGTCGTGATATTAGCCGCGCACTGACCCCTTTTGGTCCACGTGGCGTTGTCCAAAGACACAGATGCATGAGGCATCTGAAGGGCCACACTGACCACACTCTTATCTGAGATACTGCTCTGCTCTGTAATCACCCGTACTGTGCAGTCACACCCCCCAGCAGACAGACAGGAATGTGCCGTTTGGTCATTTCCCTCCTGATGAGATAAGTGGGGGGGGGGCATTCAAATTTTATCACTTGTTGGGGTCAAACTGTCACATTAACGTCGTGACTCCGAAACTGCGGCAGATGCTGATGTCACTTCCAATCTGCAAGTGTCCTGTGAGCGAAGTCGAGCATACTGGCCGCATCCCACTCACCTTCGCGATTTTAACGAAGTGACTCAGGATCTCGGCCCGTATCCTCAGGGTCTGAGCGGTCAGGATCTCCCTCACCACCCAGAAGCTGACCTGCATGAAACACACAGATGGAATGAGAGAAAAATGAGAGGATGCCCCACTTGCCATTTGTATGAAAGGCTTCTTTTCGCATAATCGCATCATGCTCTCCTCAGACATACGCAGGGCGTTTCTCAAATGCCTACTTGGCCGTACCTGTCTTCTCAGATGCCTGTTTTACATCATCTTCCACTGCCAATGACTAGTTCCACGACTAGGAATAGCAGCACGGGTGCAGTAAAAATCCCCGGATGTCGTTCCTGCGCCGCCCCAAATATCAAGAATATATTGTCTGCATCCTCACCAAAGGAGACCAGGCCCATCATTCATCGCTCCCCAAGTTTGTTCTTGGGAGCCATGTTACCAACACTGGTCTTGTCAAGACCGCAAATACGATCTTTGTGCTCTTGGTACATAGAAACACACAGACACCGGCTTAGGGTCGGAGCACAGGGTCGGAGCACAGGGTCTGTCACTTGTCCGGCAGTGGGCGGGGCTTAAAGGCCTTGGCTGAAGGGCCCAATGGACATGTGACTATTCCTGCCAAGGACGCTGCGGAGAGGAGAGAGCCGAAAACCCCACCACCGAGCCAGATTCACGGCAGCAAGGAAGGAAAGGGTGACTGAGACGAGTCACATGGTCACGTGGCGAAAGGAGCCGGGTTGCTAAAACAGGACGCGTGTGGGGGCCTCTCATGTTATTATCAGAAGCGACCCTCAGGAGGGGTGCGTGTAAATTCACATGCTGATTGTTTAAAAAACACAATCGCACATGTGGAGGGTGGGTGTGCAGGCAGAGGATGTGTCATGGTCTCACACACCCCCACGTCCAGCTACGTCACAGAACTACGTGGCAGAGTGATGTCATCAGTGGGCGCCTGAGCAAGGCCCTTAACCGCTAACTCAACCTCTCCTGGGATACAGTCTGACCCACTTTCTCCATGTTATTTTCGATAAAGGTATCTGCTAAAAAAAACACAAATGCAAACTGTGTATGTAAGCACGCTGCTTTGGACACCAGATTAATCCTATCCGGCGATTTGCGCATTCATGGTTTCATTGGTCTTCCTCACTCAGCAGGCTGGTCCTGGACTCCAGGCCGAGGAGAGAAACCAGCCAGAGAGCCCACTGATTGAAGATGGCACGAAAGGCGGCCAAACGGCCAAATGGGAGCTTATTCCCTGAAACGCGCTGTGGCGTTCCCGAATACCCCATGACCTGTCTGAGTGAGATGTGCAAAAACATCAACGTCAGCCACGCAGCCCAGTCTGTAGAACACAGAACAGCTCTGGTCGCTACAGAGAGCAGCATTGCAAACATCAGATAGGAAACATACTGTAGGAGCATGAAGCTCACTGACTGAATGTCTTTCCTTTCATACCCAAACCTTCCCTTTAGGGTTAAAGCTCAAAACCCAGCACTTGCTTAACTAGCTCAAATAAAGACTAATCTTCAATAAAAAATCATTAAAAACCGAGACACCTCAGAGAGTGGCTTTTTCCCTATAATCATATACCAATCCCTGCAGATGATGTAAATAATTCCTAAGTAATTCCATACAGTACAAATGCCAGCTCTCCCTCCACCCTCAGCAAACGGGATTCCGGTGTCATCCTTCAGCACAGAACGCGATCTGAAGAGCTACAAGGGTACCGCCAAGGCCCAGAAATCACCCTCCGTCATGTCAGCATGACCTGGTTGTGCAAGTCCTGAAATTTGTCAGAAATTATTTGCTTTGTGAAATACCAATCCCAACATAGCCATAGTTACTCATAATACAGCACCAAACACAATAATTGAGATAACAAGCTTCAGTATAAAAAATAATAAATGTTACCCTACATTTGTTTCAAAATACTGGATTTGTTTTTTCAAGTAACTTCCCATTTATTTACCAGGCACTTTTATCTGAAGTTATGTAACAATGAGAGAATGGGGTCAAACAGACCCCGGAGAAATTAGGGGTTCAGGGTCCCAATGGCTCAATCAGCCAGGGATTTGAACCGCTGCCCTTCTGAGCACAGCCCCCTAACCCCACAGCGCCTCATATTCCCTGGCAAGTACACACCTAGCTTCTGAGATTGGGCGTACTCAGGGTACTATGACCGTAAATTTACTCTTCATCCCAATATTACCCCCAATTCAACATCAGTAGGCCATCAAAAGGACAAGCTACAGGCCCACCACTGTCACCGGGAACATGACAGTAGAGGCTGGCTTTTAACTACAGAGAATTACGCAAACAGAGCCTGAACATCAAGCAGAACAACCCATTCACTGCTTGGCTGGAAAGCTAAATAAAGGCTTTCATTATATTATCAATAAAACCCAATTGCTCTATGTGGCATCTCAAAGCTAATTTTCTTATCTCTGGCTTAATATAGCAAATATCCAAATGAAATCCAGGAAAATGTGCATGCAACGTAAATAAATTCACAGCTATGCTTTCTTAGGATTAACATGAGCCAGGTTTTGGGGGCGAGCTGAAGAATGCAGTGAAACTGGCCATGGAGAGCTGGCCATGGACGACAGTGAGAGAGACAGTGAGAGAGACAGTGAGAGAGACAGTGAGAGAGACAGTGAGAGAGACAGTGAGAAATGGCTTTTACGCTTGTCTCTGCTCCACTCTGGGAAAGTGGGATACTCATATTGTGAGACCACATTTCTCTGTGGTTAAACGTTCTTCGGAAATATGGGCTTTACACCATCAGTCCTCACTTGTACTGTGGTACTTTCCTACATTTTATACGCAAAGTCAGATTTTATTGTATTGGGGGAATTTATGCAAGACGTCGTGGCTTATCTTGGGATTTGAACTGATAACCTTTAATTTAAAAAGTACAAGCTACGCAGCATGTTCCATCAACCCTGGTCTGCCACAGTGCCCCCTGCCTCTGGGGGTATGCATTACATGATTTGACTTGAGAGAGGACTACAGGAAGATAGGGAATGGATAAATGTGCTAAAGGAATTCTCTCGCTTTTTGTGTCAAGAGGCATCAGGGATCCTGCTGATAATGAGCCCCCCATCGATCGATAACAGAGCCCAGCTGCAGGCGTTTATATCACTTACGTGGATGGACCTTGCAGATGTGACCGGGTTCAGGGCCACATCACGTGCAAAGCCAAAGCTGGAACCAGTCACACCACATCAGGAAAATGGAATATATCACGTCGCAGAGGACAGGTGGCTGGGGGCTCGACACCCAGCTGGAGCTCTGAGCGAGCACTGCAGGTTTGTAAGCCAGCCGTGTGCAGGTTTGTAAGCCAGCCGTGTGCAGGTTTGTAAGCCAGCCGTGTGCAGGTTTGTAAGCCAGCCATGTCCGTGCGCCCCCGTCGGCCTCCGTCCACGTCCGTCGGCCTCTGTCCACGTCCGCACGCCCCCGTCAGCCTCTGTCCGCGTCTGTGTGCCCGTCAGCCTGTCATGCCCCCGTCGGCCCCTGTCCTCTCTCCGCGCCCCCGTCGGCCCCTGTCCTCTCTCCGCGCCCCCGTCGGCCCCTGTCCTCTCTCCGCGCCCCCGTCGGCCCCTCTCCTCTCTCCGCGCGCCCCCGTCGGCCCCTCTCCTCTCTCCGCGCGCCCCCGTCGGCCCCTCTCCTCTCTCCGCGCGCCCCCGTCGGCCCCTCTCCTCTGTCCGCGTGCCCCCGTCGGCCCCTCTCCTCTCTCCGCGCGCCCCCGTCGGCCCCTCTCCTCTCTCCGCGTGCCCCCGTCGGCCCCTCTCCTCTCTCCGCGTGCCCCCGTCGGCCCCTCTCCTCTCCCGTTGGCCCCTGTCCTCTCCCCGCGCCCCCTGTCCTCTCCCCGCGCCCCCTGTCCTCTCTCCGCGCCCCCTGTCCTCTCTCCGCGCCCCCTGTCCTCTCTCCGCGCCCCCGTCGGCCCCTGTCCTCTCTCCGCGCCCCCGTCGGCCCCTGTCCTCTCTCCGCGCCCCCGTCGGCCCCTGTCCTCTCTCCGCGCCCCCGTCGGCCCCTGTCCTCTCTCCGCGTCTGCCTCAGTCGTCGTCTGTGACACCGGGAAAAGCAGACTGGTCATACACCATACGAGAGAAGCCCGCTCACCTGGTTGAAGCGCCGCGTGAACGCCACCACGTTGGGTGCCAGGCTGTGCTTCTCCTTCTTGTTCCAGCCGCAGCTGGCCAGCTCCTGGGACAGAGGGAGCAGAGGGACAGGCGTCACCCCCCAGCAGCAGATGGGGGGGATTCTGACAAAAGAACACCCACACTCTGCTGGGGTCTGATTTTACCCCTCAAATGTATCACCGTCTACATTTTTTCATACACAGCACTTATTTATCCAGCCAATTATGCTGCTGCTGTATAACTTATCAGTTACACTTATCAGTGAACCCCTGATTCACACTGTCCTGTGTTCTGGACTGTAAGTCCCATGCAACCCCCCCCGTCACTCGCTGTCTGTATGTCACACCGTGGTCCTGGGGGAACGTTATTTCATGCCTCTACCAGTATGTGGAGGGTATGACATTAAAGCCCCCTTAGTCAATATTAATAATCATAATATTAATAATATCAATAATAATGGTACTAATAATAACAACAACAACAATAATAATAATAATAATAATAATAATGATAATAATGATAATAATAATAATAATAATAATAATAAATAATATTGTTCTTATTATGAGCCTGCCTGGCACTAATAACCATCCCACATTCAAAGTAACTTAAATCCCCTTTCTTCCCCATCCTGGTGTTTGATGTGAACATTAACTGAAGCTCCTGACTTCTATCTGCATTATTTAATACACATGTGATTGGCTGATTACATATTTGCTTCACAGAGCAGTCGAACAGGTCTAATAAAGCAGCCAGTGAATAAGTACACAGGCGAGTGGCCTGTCATCGTATTATTAGCCAAACAGCCCCCGAGTTTAGAAATATATTTTTGAATTTGCCTCAGGATCTACTGCATTTTACCCCTATTATTTAAAGGTCTACAATGGTTTTACTGAAGAGCTGAAAGGATTTACTGGCAAAGGGAGCCGTTTTACTGGTGCAGAAAGCATTTCGACAAGCCGGAAGGGACAGTGATTGAAGTGGCATATCAGGGCTGGACCTGGTACAGGTTCCAGAAACATTCGCTGAGGTCGAGAGACGCCGAAACATCTGTGGTCAATTACAGATAACGTCTTGGCTAGTGCGGAGGTGCTCCCGAGCGGCCAATCAGATCACTGTACACGGAGCCAGCAATACGGCCAGAGACTCTGTGCACGGGGCCAGCGATACGGCCAATCAGAGACCTCTGTGCACGGGGCCAGCGATACGGCCAATCAGAGACCACTGTGCACGGGGCCAGCGATACGGCCAATCAGAGACCACTGTGCACGGGGCCAGCGATACGGCCAATCAGAGACCTCTGTAGCGACTGAGCCTGGCAAGCCAGCACTGCCATCATAACTGGTGATCTCCAAACTCATGACAAGCAATAACATGCTGACTGCCAGTGTCACCATGGCAACTTCCAAGCCCCTTAAACACACCCTAACCACACGTAGGACAGGGCCCATGCCCGGGGTGTTCCTGGCTCCATGGGGGCCCCTCGGGTGGGGCTCATTCTCCCCACAAAGTCTTGGGCTGGAACCCCCCCAATCTAATACCCCCTTGGGGCGCCTCCCCTTACAACATCCTACACGCAAAAAAAAAAAAATAGGAGTTTAGGACGATCCCTCTCAGCTTGCTGTCCGGCACAGCGCCGTTCACAGACCATGTTCACGTCGAGGCCTGACACTGAACGTTTTCACTTATTACGCAACTCCACCACCATATGAGATGGGCAGCAGAACACACAATGTGCTGGGGATGGGAGCCGGGTGGACAGCCATCTCCTGCTTCATGTAATGCTGCTGAAACACCCAAGGCTGCTGTCACACCCGAGACGACATCCGAGGTACAGGCCGGGGCGTGGGGGGGGCGTGGGGGGCCAAAGGAGGACACCCAGTGCAGACAAAGGGCTGGAAAACCTGAGTGTGCGAACAAATCCAGCTGATTCGGCAGCCCAGCTTCTTACAGTGCTTGTTGTAACTGGAGTCCGTGCTCCAGTTTTTCCATGCAGGTGGAATGCAGTGCACTGTGATAAACTTTGAGTACCGCAGGCCTACAGCCGTTCCGTGCATCGTGAGTCTAAAATTCGCTCATCTGCGGCACTCGCAATAAACCTGCAGCTATAGCTAAAAGCTATAAGCTCATTTTCTGCGACTTTCAAGCTGCCCGATCTTTCCTTTTAAGCCAGACTTAGAGGGAAAAGGCTCTTCTCTCATTTTCAGGTCAAGTTTCACCGCTGCAGATTATTTACCTCGTTGCTTTAGTGACGGCTGTGACCACAAACGCTGCCAACATTAAGAGTTTGGGCAACAATGTGGAGGCCCCCTGGGGGGTGGGGGGGTGAGCTTCACGCAGCAGAGCCGGTAACAGACCAGCTTTGGTGCTTCAAGTGAGGTAGGGAACGGTAACGGCCATTTCGCAAGGAGTGGCAACAGGCCCGATCTCAATGGGGGAACAGTCTGGGGGAAAAAAACAATATATGTATGTTCTGAGGGGGCGGTGCCCGAGCTGTTTGCACGCCAGGCCGTGATGCCAGAGGCAGATGGCTTCTCCCTCAGCTGTGGTCAGGGTGCCAGACTGACATTCACGGGTCAAACATCAGCATAACAAGGCAGGCAGCACACAGCCCCATTTATTACACCAACCTCTAGAGGGCGCCTCTAGCGGGCCACTGAGAGACTGATAGGGTGTCATTATGCCCGTTACTCAGCCACGTGGCTCAGCCAGGGGTCTGCTGGGAGGCACAGAAAGACGACGGCTGTAAGGCTGGGAGAAGCTGATGTTTGTGATCCCTGAGGTGAAGGAACTAACTGAGCTCAGATGATGAGACTGAAACCAGACTAATGCAGCTGAAGGATTTCATGCTATTTGCCCGTCATGTGGAGTATTTTCCACCGCGGCTGCATTGTTTGTAAGCTCGTCTGCTACAGCAACAGAGCAACAATGGGATATTAAGACGCCACAGTGCTGGGAGGTCACCAATCACATCCCCGCTCCGCTGACCGCTCGCAGACGGAAAGGGGATCCGACCTCAGCTGCAGGAAATCCCGTTCCTACGCATGTGAGACCCAGGCCAAGACCCTGGAGGAATTGAACGAGGTCCCCCGGCCCGTGGAGGCGGACCAGGTCCCGATCTTATTCGTGGCACCGCCTGCAACATCTGCGTGGCCACATACGGAGAAGGAAGGAAAACAGAAACTGAGATGTTTGATTTGGAATAGGCTTGTGCGCCACCACCCATACCCCCCACATCCACCATTACCCCCCCGAAACCCTGACAACAAACCCATCCGCAGGGCGCCTGGGTCAGTACCCGGCCGGCTTCCTGGGTCGGGTGATGTAGGTGAGACTGCGCTCATGGGGCTCAGTGGACAGGCTGGCGGTTTGTAAAGCACAGGCAAGGAGTTGCGGAGAACCTTACAGGAGAGCAGCTCCAGTCTACAGGAAGTGGACGTGAGCACAAGCACTCGGGGGATCAAACAGATTCTGAAACGAGCACGTTGGCCGCCTCGCCCCCCAAAGCGAGGCAGCGGCAGCCTAGGCCGTGTCCTGTAGCTTTCCGACAGGAGAAGGTCAGCCCTGGCATCACTATCAAACGAAAATGAGACTAATTACATCAAACAAACAACATTCTGGATCGGGATGGTTCTACGGTCCTGTATGTGGAAAGCAGTGGAATAAAATAAGCCAGAACCACCTCCCCTTCCCCCCCCTAGCAACAGTTTAGCTTTTAGCTCTAACACATCACATTTCTCTGTGATACTGGAATAATTCTGCTTTGCAATCAGGCCCTGTTAGCATTTAAAAGACCCTAAACAATTCAGGCACCATTAATAAACGGCTACCGGATATGTCACCAGGTTCAATAAGACGATGCACACATCGGAAATGGCTTCTATTTGGCACATGAAGGTCTGACACTGATTGTGAGGGCTGGCTGTCCTCCCATCGCATAAAACACCCCCCCCCCTTCCCCTCTCTACTCTGACCATTGCCAGGGCAAGTTCTCCCGCTCAGAAAGATCCGCTGAGAATTTCGACGATTTAAAGCTCAATTTACTTATTTTTTGGGAAAATAAAGAGTGCATTTTTCATCCAGGAAATAGTGACTGCCCAGGGAGGGGGGCAGAGGTGCAGAGGAGGGAGTGACTGTCCCCAGACGGGGGTCACTCTCACTATGGCAAAGACGTTCAGTGCAGCCCCCCCCCCCCATCACCGTCCCCAGGGGAAGATATTAAACACTGAGCCACCAGGGGGAGCCAGAGTTCTCATGCTATATTAGCATCAAACTAATCATGGCTAATCGGCAGAGTTAGATGTTCTTACCTCCGGTTGGATGGCTTTGAACACAGGGGCATCCATCAGCGTAATCTGACTCTGACAAAGCGAGAGAAGAGAGGCAGACAATTAATATGAACTGTGTTATTTTCCTTCACACAGAGATACAAGGCCTAGTTCAAAGACCCAATGAAGATGTGGCTGCTTAGTCAAGTGAGCAATCTGAACCAGCAACCTTCCACTCACAGAGGGCTATAGCCTTCCACTCACAGAGGGCTATAGCCTTCCAGTCACAGACACAGAGGGCTATCCCAATGAGTCTCACACACCCTCCCCAGTTCTCAATCAAAAACAAAAAACACAGTAAGTGTTTCCTTAGATACAGCGAGGGGGGCATTTTTAAGGAATTTCAGCCGCCCCCACCCCCCTGGAAAGCCACATTCCGCCAGGGCCAAAAGCTATTTCTCTTCCCTCCCATCACAGAGAGGACCCAGGCCGAGCCAATTTCCTGAGCACTGGAACAAATCGGAGGGATGTCCCTCTTGTGATGGCCCAGAACCCAGCGGGACCGGAGTCTCACACGCGATAGGTGACCCACTACGACTCTGGCGGGCCGGGAGTCTGAAAAAATCCACTGACATTAAAGTTTTATTCCTCTGGACCATCTTACAGTCTCATTAAAAGGCAGAGAGCAAGTAGGGACACACATCAGGGCATCTGCAGGCTTAGGCCAATTAGATGGAAGACTAAGATTTCTTAATGCTGTTTAAAATTACATTTCACAATAACAAAATTAGCAAAAAACATGCTACGACAGCAGTTATTTTAGGTTGTTCTGATTATTTTTACAGTGGAAGGAAGGGGCATAAGAGGCACCATAATTCAGAGGGGCAACTTTATCATTAGCCAATGACACGAGGGATGAAGGTGGGGGCACACTGGGAGCCAATCAGCTTTCAGCTCGGTTTCGGTGCCCTTGCGGCTGTTGGCCGTTTTGCTTTTCCCATTTGCAGGGAGAGATTCTACAGCTTTCCTGCACCAGTGTGCTCAGTTTGAAGAACTTCTTACACAATAAACCTCAAATTCTTCATCATTAACAGCTTTCGACCATTCTGCAGAACTGGGGTCATCCAACCAGTTTTCGGTGAATTTAAACTTTCCTCTTCTGAAAATCGACAGATCAAGAACCAGAATCACACACCACAGAAACAGCTTCTTCCCTTCAGCAGCTGAACTCATCAATAAGCCCCCTGACCCCCGCTGACACAGTCCCCGCCTCTGCCAACCCCCCACTCACTCTCCACCCATCTTTGTATATCTTTTCCATCTACTGGACGTCATATTTTCATACCTTTATTTTCCAGAATTCAAATACCTCCGTTCCCCTTAATGTCCTTATAATTATACTGCACAGCTTGCATAGTTTAATTCCTTTATTCTATTATTTTATTTTAGGACATTATTTTTCTTATGTTCCTTGTTCTTCTATGTTATCTGTGCCTGTAAGCACCAGTAATCCCAGTAACAATTCCCAGTCCATGCAGATCTAACTGGCCAGCAAAGTGTTTTCTGATGCTGAAGCCTTTACTTACAGGCTAGCTCAGCATTTGCTATTCATTCATAAACGCATAAATTCACCTTATTTTCCATGTTTATGCAAAATTACACAACCCTTAAAAGACAGATCTAAGACATTTCAAAATCAATTAGATAAATTGTTATACTTAAGGTTCCGTAGGTTCCCTGTAACAATAAAAAATATAAATAAGTCGGTCACGCTGATTTTGAACAATTAATCACGCACTGAGAAGCATCCGGCGGAATTCCAGGCTATGGGATGTAGGATGGACTGAGGGCGGGTCTCTACTCACGGCAAATTCCTCCGGTGTCACCTTCAGCACGTCAAACACGACAGCATCATAACTCTTGGCAGAGTCCACGCCCCGCCCGTCCAGGGACTCCGAGCTGCTGCTGCCCTGGAAGGAGGTGGGGACAGGCAGGCAAATGGACCAATCAGAATTGCAGGCAGATGTCACCTGACGCATAGCTAAAATGCACAGCTACAACCAACCGAACTGTCTGATATCCGACATGCTTTTCATATTGTTTTAATGAAAAATAATTGCTTGGTCCACTGCTTAAAGGAAGCCTCTGAAAATGAAATAACGCAAAAATATCCCGTATAAAACCAGTGAGAATATTTCCTAAGAGCAACCACCTACCAGGTCATAAGCGGACATTCTTTTTGTCTCAGTCTAGATAAGAGTTCAGAATCCCCTGGTGACCTGAAAGTCCAACATATTTAGTCATCTTCCCAGAAGAATTTTGATCATGTCATCAAAACTATGACAGCGTATTAAATAAAAACTGATATTTCTCTGCCACCAGCTGTAAATGCATTTAGCTGCTGCTCCAGTGAATGGAGGCTTGTCCACCTTTGTAACCTGATGAGAAGCCCGACCCTGGGGGGACCCGTCCGAGCCTGGGGGGACCCGCCCGACCCTGTATGTATGTCTGCCTTGATTTAAATCCTTTTCATTTGACTTATTTTTCCACTTTGCCTGCTCAAGACACACACCACGGAGGCCATCGTACCCAAACAGCGGTGGAATAGACTACGACTCCAACTCCCATGACTAACATCATACTAAACTAAATCAGTAGCCGACGACCATGAAGCAACGCAAATCAAATGTGATCCTTTAGGAATTCATTTCCTCACTCCCTTAGGAATTCACATACCTTATTCTGTTCTACACACAAACAGTAGGGGTGTAACTCACGGTTCGGTACAAACCTCCGTTTTTTTGGTTCATGGTTCATTGCAATTTCAGAGCAGAGCATCGGGGGAAAGTGGAATGTTTTGAAATTATTTATCAATAAACTACAAACTAAGACAATTAAGGACAGCCGACATGTCTGAGAAACAAAAGAGATGCTTATTTACACATTGTAAAATTAAATATGAAAAAGAATCTGAAATACAACAATCCTAATGAACTAAATCCCATGTGCTACAAAGTACATTCGCACATCTGTGGCGATAAACACCCCAATAGCCGTAGTTATTTTTCAGCCCAGTCTGAATTTCCTGACAGAAACGTCTTAAATAGCAGGGGGAGACCACCTTGCTGAGGGTGTATCTGCCTTTCTATGGTCATACACACTTTCGGATGATGTCTTCTCAAAAGAGCGAGCATGTTGGATGCCTTTCCAGCAACATATCTGGCTTTGGTATAACAGAGCTGACAGACAGCCTTGCCCTGATCAGCTACTCTCTCTCTATAGTGCTGGTGCGTTTTATTGGGAAACCAAAATGTTGGCAAACCGCCAACAATGACTGACTCTTACCAGCATTATCCATAACCAACTCACAGCCACAATTAGCCTAATATTTTCCGTGTTGAACACATGTGAGAATTTAGGTTCTGCCCGTGTCAGTAAATGATTAATTTGTTTCGTTGTGTGTACCAAAGGGTACATGATGAACACAAGGACTGTTAGAGCCATAACAAACCGCCAAGCTGACGAAGTCACATGGCAGGGAGTCAGCGGCGAGACTCACCTCTGGAGTGGGGGAAGTGATGGCAACACCAGCCGTGAGCCCATTTCTCTTGTACATGCTCCCGGCCAGGCGGGGGGGGCAGGCTGGCCAGCGGCCTCAGCTGCAGCACATGCATGACCTCTCATCCATGCCTGCAGGAAGGATGCATGCACACAGACAGACAGACAGACAGACGGAGACACAGACAGACATACAGAGACACAGACAGACATACAGAGACACAGACAGACATACAGAGACACAGACAGAGAGACAGACAGACAAACAAACGGAGAGAGATAAGTTATTGTTAGAAGCATCCATTCATCCATCCATCCATCCATCCATCCACTTTTCTTGTATGGGGGTGGGGGGGCAGCCCCTCCCAGAGAGCAATGGCCTTATTAGGAATGTTTAAACAGATTAAAAATAACCCTTTTGGGCCAGAGAACGATGACTTATTAAAAAAAACATTGTATATAAAAAACAGATTTGTTTTACGGAAAATCCATTCAGACAGAGTGGGGTGACGTCATTCAAAAAAAAAACGTCTCGACCCCAACTGATCGTGACTGGCAGCGAACAAAAGCCACACGGTCGAGAGGAGCCACGGACCAGCGGGTCACCATATGTCCACTTTTTACCATGGAACATGAATCGTAACAGCATCACCAATGTCACCAAAGAAAGGAAAAGTCTGTGTGTGTGTCCGTGTATGCGTGTGTATGCATGTGTATGCGTGTGTGTATGCGTGTGTGTGTGTGTGTGTGTACACGTGTGTCAATGCGAAGCGTGGGGCTGAAGCACAAAGCCAGGCCTGTGGTGAGAATAAACCCGCAGCCAGGAGGGCGTCCAGAAATATATTTGTTGTTTATGATAGTGAGACAAAACACAACAGCACCACATAACGACACGAATCGTTCTAAACAAAGAACTTTTGCACATCGGCTAGGGAGAGCACTGTTTAAAGTTTCAATAAATACCATCAAAAAGACAACAGTGATGACACCAAACACAGACAGGTTACACACGCACACACACACACACACACACACTATAACCCCCTGGTATACCACTCTGGTCGGGTTGGGTTTGAAATCACTCACTATAACAGCAACAACACACTATATGAGGCACCTGCAGCTCCCTAGTGCTGTTTACATTCTTTCCTGCAAATGCCACTGAAAAAAAACATAGTGTATGATGCATACTAGATTTACACCATAATGCAACGTGATGGGGATCTTGTCACCTGACTACTCATACCACCAAGATGGAGCATCCATCACCGTAACATAGGCGTGGGCGGTATGACGATATGCGATCGCGAAGACGATCTATGTGTTGACGACCTGCCAAAGCAGAGAGATCGTGGAATCGTCTACATAGATTACATTCTATCTATTGCGGCTCTATGCTCTTACTAATTTTTTTTTCCTCAGCCAAAACGCACTATTCGCTAGTCCGCTTAAAGCCCGCCTTATAGAAACGGCGCTCAACCAACCAAAGTGAACTACGTCAGTGACGTGCAGTTCTCACTCCACCACTCTCATTGATTCTGAGTGTAGCGGGAAGCGATGGCTGAAAGTGAGGATGTAATGGATGAGCTGGTCCCTAAAAAAGCTCTACATCGGTGATATGGAAGTGGTTTGGCTTTTATCCAAACGACAAGGAACAAACAGTCGTTATTTGCAAAGTCTGCAGAGAAAAGGTTCGCGCGTTTTGTTCTTGTTGATATTTTGTTCTGCAGTAACTTTAAGTATTTATTTAGCTTTACATAAGTTTGTTGGCAAAATTGATTTGTTCTTTAGGACTATATTTTTACAAAGGAAAATATTTGGTTGTACTGTGCAGTAACTTGCAAAATAGTAAAAAAAAAATCAATATCATTCAAATCAGTATAAATACTGCGATAAAATCGAAATCGTGATTTAACTGTAAAAAAATCAGGATGTGTCATTTTTGCCATATCGCCCATCCCTACCGTAACTGCTTAATCCCAACTGGAGTCACGGGGACGGAGCCCATCTCCGGGAACACTGGGCATAGGCAGGTCAACACGCCACAAGGCGCACACTCACACAATTACGGGGCCAGTCAACCTAACCTGCACACTTTTGGACTGTGGGAGGAAACCGGAGTCCCCGGCGGAAACCCACATAAACACAGGGAGAGCGTGCTAACTCCACACAGAAAGTACCTACGGCCGACCCGGTGCCCGAACCCAGGACCTTCTTATTGGGGCAGCAGCACTACTCACCGTGCTACCGTGCCGCCCCAAGAGGGAGCAAGAGGGAAAATTTGTATATAAAAGTAAGCACATTTTAGGGTATTTTTAGAATATGTATGATAATGCAGATCTCTGCAGGGACTGAAGCTGACATTAATCAAACATTATCATACATCTATCAAACGACATCCACATTTTCACCTTCATTCTGTCTATTTGGTGGCTGTATTTTGCTATCAGCATATCAGTCTTGAACATCTTGGAATGCCTGAAAGCACGCTCTTGTTTCACTGACTAATTCCCCTTAATAGCTGAATCTTTAGATTTTCCTGTATAGGGAACAGTGACTCAGTGAATCATTTCCGAGCCTTAGTGTACTGCAGCGCAAGAACACCACCCACAGGTCATATGGGGAACTGCATGCTAAAAACACAAGTCACAGCAACAATGACACACAAGCGGAAAAGCAGCACTTAAACACGTATTACAGTTAACATTTAAAACGCAACCCCAGTAGGATTGTTTATTTTACCAGTTAACAGAACTGGTGCTGCAAGATGGGCATCCACTAAATATTAGTGCTGAATTTATGCATCATGATGAATCGATTAATAAGGCAGTGATTCAACTGCAATCAATCCATAACTTTAGAATCGATTTTTGGAGGTAATTTCAGGTTGCACACTTCACACTCAAGTGTTGCAAGTAAACGCACAAAGCACTAGTGCACGGCCTGCACATTTTCAGAATGTAGGATGACAGCGGAAGGTTCATTAATCATGTAGAAAGTGCTTGATCTTTGCGGGTACGATAATGATTACTGCTCTACAACGCCTTTGGTAAATACCACTCTTTTGTAGTGCAAAAAAGTTGTTCTTTTTGCTAGGTACAGTAGCAATGGTCAAGACAATGAAGTTGTTAGCTAGCTAACCAAGTAAAACGTAATGTTTACCTTAAGAAAAAAATATACTGATTAACATATGGTTATCAGATGATTCTATTAACTAAGAATCAAGATATTGGCATTAGTCTGATGTGTCAGTTCTGATCAAAATTATCGGCTGATAGTTACACTTAATCAGTATCAAAGTTAGCTGCAACACAGCACACAAGCCAAGTGCTAAAGTATCGGAGATGTTCACACTGAAAGATCAGCCACTGTCCGTAATGGAGGATGAGGGTCTCGTCACCACAGTCACCACTCGCAAACTACAAGGCCATTTGTAATCATTATCCGATCTGGGTTACAGATCAATCTTTAGTTTTCCATAGAATTAATAAAACAAACAGTGTAACGTCATTCTGCTAATCTGCACCCCCAACCGGCGACTTCCTCCACTGACATCTGCCCCCCCAGGCTGCCCTTCCTTTTTGTGTTATTTTTTCCCTGTACAGTTCAATATTTGGTTGTTTTCTAATTTACACTGGCTTGTTCTCCTCCTTAAATATTACTAATATAAATGAGAGATGACCATCTTCTCCCGTCGCTCCCTGGTCCAGTTCTGACTCTCACATGCCCATTGCAGGCGCTTTCGCCGTTAGACAGGCTCAGCATGGGCCCTCTGACCGATCTGCAGCCTCGCAGCCCCAAACACAGCCAGCTGTGATGCGCTCTGTGCTCCGACAGCCTCCTATCGCGGCCGGCATTAACGTTTTCAGCGATTTGTGCTACAGTAGCTCTCCTGGGGGATCGGACCAGACGGACTAGCCTTTGCTCTCCACACACATAAGTGAGCCTTGGGCACCCATGACCCCATCGCCGGTTCACCGTTTGACCACTGTTGGTAGGTACTGACCCCTGCATACCAGGAACACCCCATAAGACCCGCCGCTTTGGAGATGCTCTGACCCAGTCGTCCAGCTATCACAGTTTGGCCCTTGTCACTCACATCCTTATACTTGCACATTTTTCTTGCTTCCAATACATCAACTTCAAGAACTGACTGTTCACTTGTATAATACATATCAGCCCCCTTGACAGGTGACATTGTAATGAGATAATCAATGTTATTCACTTCACTTCAGGTTTTAATGTTATGGCTGATCCGTGTCAGTTCCCATGGTGATATTTGTGATTTATTCAGTGAGATTAAAATAAAGTGTGAATGTAAGTAACAGGAAATTTGCCTAAGTTAACAAACAATGAGACGCCTCAGACTTCGTCAGGTGGGGCTCAAAATCAACGCCAACTGCTGCAGGCACCATTAAGATGCTAGTGACTTCAGTATAGAGATACTGATTAAAACTAACACACTAATATGAGGCATCAGTTAAATCTACATTAGTTCAACGAAAATATTTTGACAAGCAGTTTCATTTGGTTTATCCATGTGTTAACTGCAAAAGAGAAATGGGGTATTGAAGCGTTAATGTTTAAAAGATCACTCTGCAGCACAAACACACGATCACATTCTGTACACAGGTCAATACTGCCCCTCTTGGAAAGACACTGTCACAATACCTGGCCCAGTTATCAGTACTGACTGGCATTGTAGCTATAGGTCACCTCAAACAAAAACAAGAAGGTTCTGAAAACAAATAGTGCACACACTAGCAGAACTCATCCTCAGAGAAAGAAATTTTATAATAATAATAATAATAAATATAATATACAAGTATTTCTTCTGCTATTTGAAAACCATCACGCAAACATTCCAGTCAACACGGAAGGACCCTGCAATACTTAGCATAACCAGAAGAGGGAGACACAGGTTAGCAACATAACGCTGAACATGTTAATCATCTTCCCTTGATATGACAAACTAGACCTTTTTCTTTGTCAAGACCATCCATTTCAAAGCAACATTCAAACTCCGTTTATGACCCTGTTCCTGAAGATAAAGTAGCTTTGAATGGAGGATGGGGATGGACCCAAAGGTGACCGTCTCCATCGTTATCTTGGATGAGGAACCAGTCAAAAAAACGGTTTAAGTACATAATTAAATTCAGTAATTATCTCCGGAAACATGGTGGCACTTGGTACAGTGATAGGGGTTCCAGCACTCGTGTCTGGCCACACGCTGTTTAAAAAGACCGTGGGGGGGGCAAAACCGCCTTTCTCCTGTAGGGGGTGTCATCACAGGAAAGCAACAAGCCCTCTACAGGCCAGCAGTCTGAGGAATAGCGTGAACATGGCATCCACTTCCCAAATTTAACCCAATCACGCTAAGATCCCTAATACCTTCACATCCAAGCACCCATTCCCAAGGTTAGAAGAGCAGAGGCTCTCATAGGACCATGTCCTTCTACAGCTCGCCACCTGCTGTTGTGGAGGACTGCACACTGCGCACTGCACACTGCACACTGGGTGGGTAAAAAGACAATCATTCAGCTCGCAGCTGACAGTTATTTGGTGAGTCAGTTTCATTTTAGAAGTGATAGAGAAAAAGAACTCACACCCCCAAAGGAATTAAGAGCAGCAGTGGGACACTGGGGGGGACAGAGGAGGGTAAGGAAGTTTCAGTGATTCTGCTTCAGGTAAGGAGAGCTATTCGCTTTGTCCTCACGAGAGCAGGAAGCTGGTCTGCTCCAACTGCGCTGAAGTTCCCCAGGTTTCCAACGAATGTTTAGACACACATGAATGTGCACGCACACACACAAACACACACACACACACACACACACACACACACACACACACACACACACACACACACACACACACACACACACACGCAGCAGGCAGGGGAAGCCCGCGGACCAGGAACCAGAGCCGTGAAAATGCACTTGAAAAAGACCAGAGGAGGTGAATGACAACAGGGACATGAGTTGATGCTTTAAGAAGCTGCATGTGCGGGATCAGCTTCTGCGTGTAAATGAAACCACTGCTTGGATGATGAGTCTATTTCCCTCTTCCAGGACACAAAAGACAGAGTAAAAATTCTGAATTAAGGAAATTTTAAAACTGTGATAGTCTTGTGGTGAAGGATGTGTTTAATTTAGCATTTTCTCACTCACAGAGCGGGACAGGGAGGGGGGGTGAGAAAAAACGAACTGTGAAGTAGCACAGAAAGAGCGCCCTGCCGTTACCGAGGCGACCAGGCTGTCCTGGTGGGATGGGGGGGCGGCGGCCTGACGGAGAGACACAGGCACGCTCACTCACACGCACACTCACGCACACGCACACGCACGTGACAGAACCAATCAGCAGCAACACCCCAATTAGAGAAATATCGTCTCAACATAGAATCCCTTCCATTTCATTTGTGTTTTTATTTTGCCGTATCCTGATGTTTTTTCACATTCTTGACAGTCAAGAAACTGACTTTATTCTCAGTATTTCCTATGCGAGTCTCACAAACACACATATTAGACATTCCTATCGTTGTGAGGACTTTCCATTTATTGCTATGGGCATAACCTAAATTTCCCAATGTTAAACTGCTTACTTTCTCCTGCCATATCCCCAACTTGAAAACAGTGTCTAGATGTCATTCAGGACGTAAAACTAACCCAGCTAACTGACCACTGAGTGTGACTGTTTTAAAAGCTGTGCAGTGCTGGTTTCAGGTAACCCCTCTCATAACTAACCAGGTTGAGGGAAGATGCCGATAAGTAGGAACCGGAAAGAACTGGCTCACCTACCACCGCGCCATGCTGGGAGGGGCCATAATGGCACATCGGTGTTCCCTCGGGCTCTGTGTGTAGGGAGGGGGGGCCACAGGTGAGCTACACAAGGCTTGTCCAAGGCGATGAGTCACATGCTATGACTCACGCTTCTGATCTGGCTGCGGCCCCGAGATGAAAGGCGGGGGGGGGGGGGGGGGTTAAACACACAGCTGGGCAGGGGGTGGGAGGGGCACATTAAAGACAGACATCAAAGACCCGCAAAGGGCTCTGGAAGAGCAGGCTCCTGCTTCTAAAGCCAAGGATTTCAGCATGAGGAAATGGGGGGGGGGTCGTTCATTTAACAAACTATTTGATTTTTTTCAGCTCGGTTGGTTTCAGTATCCCTTAAACACGGGGAACAAACCTGTGGGGTGGTTAAAAAAAATGTAAGACAAAAGAAGGGTAGTAAGGACTGGACTCCAGCTACTCCAGCGACCCTCGATCTCCACCTAAGCCCAGCATCCCAGCTTGGACAAGACGACGGGAGCCGAATGAGGCACGTGAGAAACCAGGGAAAAGGACAAGGAAGCCAAGTGCAGCAGGACCATGGACCCGAGATAAGAGAAGATCAAGGGTGAAGATGTGCGAGCTGCTAAGATACGAGATGAGAGTGCTTTAGGAGAGGGGAAGGGCTCGAGTGACGAAGGGCCCCCAGGGGAAAATGCCCCGCAGGACGAAGAAGGGCCCCAACCGACAGGCAAGGGCCCCGATGGGAATGTGACCTTTGACCTCATGGAACAGCTCCTCACTGCTTAGATGTAGGAATATCAGCAGCACCACATGCAGGGACTGACTTGAGGGGAGAAGCTGGGCCTCACGTACGGTTCCTGGTTCGATTCCTGTGAGTCCTGTGCAAGGCTTCCTCCTCTCATGCATCTGCCGTCTCACTCGTGCTTTCAGGCTCTTTCACTCACACTAGAAAATCTATATTACTCCATTATAAACCTAAAATTAGCTACATCACAAGCGTTGGGGCAGTTTGCAAACCCTACAGACTACAGTTACATATACATAAATATCCATGTTTGTGCAGACTTGTCTCGAATTGAAAATCCCACTCCAGCTCGCTGACGAAAGCTGGCATCCTCTAAAGGACTGACATCACATGCAGAGTGTCCCCTGCCTCACGCCCAGTGCATCCTGGGATAGGCTGCAGTCTCTGCCTGACCCAGCACTGGATCTCTGCTTCTGGAAGATGGATGGATTAGTATCATGCTTCACCATCACCAGTACATACCCATTTTGGCCTTCTCTCCAGTGTTACATAGCCGAGCCAGTCACAGCAGAAATGCTGGCATCATCCTCAATCAAAAGCGATGCACTGCCGGGGGCTGGGGCGGCGGGGCTGCGAACAGAGAACCATCCGGTTACAGGGGCAGGGGACACTGAAGAGAAGCAACACCCAGCATCCCAGCAGAAACCAAAGCAAGGATGCTTCACGGATGCCTGGGGGATTGTGGAGTTTCGAATCACAGGAGACGACTGGACAGAAAGGAGGTGGGCAGGATTTACCAGCCTGTGTCAATCACCATTTTAACCCAATGAGGAACCATGAATGAACCAGCACTGTGCAGGCTGGACCAGTTGACATCTGCCACACACACTGAGCTATAAAGACTTGCTTGTCTGGCACTAGCACGAGCAAATCCAGAACCAGTACTTCTTGAGGTCCATCACTGGAATCAGCCTTGCTATTACCAATCCCTCAAAGACGTAGCTGCATCTCCTGAGACGATTCAGTAGGAGGGAATCGGAAAGAGAGGACACCAGCGAACAAGTGAATGGACAGGGTTAGGGTCAGTGTTATGTCCGTTTGTCTGACCTTCCTGCGGGGCTGGGCCTGGGCTCCCACTTATACAGGGAAGTCAGCCCCGCCAAAGTGCCTGTTTGCAGCCCGGAGGATCACACAAAGGCTGAAGATCTCTGTGGAACATTTCAGGCATCTTATTAACCAACAGATGAAGATGTGATATATATATATATATATATATATATATATATATATATATATATATATAAAAAAAGGTCCACCGTTGCCAGTTCCCATGGCAACCAGTCAAGCATAAACAGCGGCCTTTATGCGCGGCCGGTTGCTAGGGAAAGGCCTACTTTCCTCCGATGACGGCTTTCAGCTCCCGCCATTTCTGATCCGGCATCCTCCTCACGGGGAAGCAAAGGTCACGCATTTCAGGTCTCGGTTCGCCACAGAATCATGGGGGGGGGGTCTTTCCCTTCTGACGACTCGCCAAGGGCCAAAACGATGCTAAGTCATTCTCAACACTGCCCTCTGCAGCAGGAGAGACTAACAGAATGGACGCTTTTCTGGTCCCAAGCACAGGACTGAAAACTCAACACGGGGGAGATCAGGACAGACAATGTCACACTTAATATCGATATTAAGGGGGGGAGTGGGGGGGGCGAACCTGGAAGGGCACTGGTCCAACGTTTTGAAGACAGACCTGTCTTTAACATCTAAAACAAGACATTAAAACAACAGGGGACTGCCACTGTAATAAAATCCTTATTAAAAGGAGAGCAAAGGCCATACACAGACATACTTTAAATATTATTATTATTTCTAAACTAGTAAATAAAGATGAGAAAACGTATGCCAAAATCTTTAATTAGGCTACATACATACTGACCTGTTCCAACTCATTTGTACATCTTGTTTAAAGTGTTTTTTAGGTATAAATGCTTATAATGAGAGTAGTTTTTCTCCCACTGGCAACAGCGTCACTTAAACATCGCTGCGACAACAGCCCCTCCTACATCACAATGCTTTTGTCATATTACTCTCGTTGTCTCACACAATCGCGTGTGCTTTGTTTAGTGGGTTTTTCCCACTAAACGCTACTTTCACATCTCAAAATTTTGTTTTTATACAGATTGCAAATCGCTGCGCTACTAGTTGCCGTTAAAAAGTAGGGCTGCCACCAATGACCTTTTCTACTGATTAATCTATTGACTATTTTGCCGATTGGTTGATTGATCTAAATGGTTAATTTTTCTCCAGAAAATCAACTTAACCATTTAATTTGAGTTCATTTTATTTCGACAACCACCAACTGCATGTCATTGCAGGAATTTAGATAATGGATACCGACTTTTCAGAACTGTGCATACATTATTTTCACACACAATTCGATAACCAGATTAGTAATATTACTAAAATATTAATGAGATGCGTATTGTGATACCGAAAACGTTTCAGCGTATCCTTATGCTTATTAAATTAAGTTAGCGGAGCGGACCAAATGCGACTTAGTAAATCATGGAAGTGATGAGCACTGAAGTGCCGGTGAAGACGCAGGCAGCTCAGTTTCCAGGAGGAGATACAGGGGTCACACAAGGTAAAAGACGTCGGCGGTACGGCGATACTTCTCGCAGATTAAAGTCCAACACGCTTTTGTTTGGTAAATAGTTTTTATTTTTATTTCAGTTCACAATTTTTTTTTTATGTCCGTTTTCCTTTAAGTTTTAGTTTAAGATAACACTGGTTCCAACAAGCCCAATCGGCATGAACATACACACCAGGACCGTCAATCAATATAGAATAAGCTCAAGTGTTAGCCTAAGCATTTTCACAAACACTTATTCAACGGAGATTCTAAGATAGCAGGCAGACAACTTTATGGCTTTAATGGTGAGTGTATTTGGCAGCTACTAGGACAAAAGATATTTAAAAAGTTCTCCACATACTAATTTAATAAGCGTGAATAGACAACACTTAAGGTGGTTTTGTCGACTTGGCAGCCCATCATCCAGAATAGCACCAGTGTTTTTTCGATTCAGGTCCTCGTGCTTAACGCTAGTGGCGCCATGGTGTGCGATCGAAAATTCCCACGGTGTACAATTGAACTACTCTAATACTTACACAGTGACATTAAAGGAAAACATTTATTATAATGAAATGTTTTCAAAACCATAACAGTAATTTTATTAAAATAAAAAAAAAACATGCCTCGATTTAAAATATTGATGTCGACATTTTTTTACATAGAGTAATCGCGGCAGCCCTACTTAAAAGTGTAAAATACTCTTAAGTCGTCACTCTTATCTGATGTTCTTACGTGCCTCGTACTGCAAAGAGTATGCGTGTGATGTCACAGCATGCGGAAGTCACTGCGCTCACACCCACTGAGTGGCAGCGTTAGCGTTCATGCTGAACATCTAAAACAACACATTAAAACAACAAGAGGCTACCGCTGTAATAAAATCCTTATTAAAAGGAGAGCAAAGGCCATCATTCCAGCCGAATATTGGATCGGTGCATCTCCAGTTATGACCATTTCCAAAAGCCCAGGGGGGGGTTGGAATGGGGGGGCAGACTGACGGAAGGTCCCAGGCACCTGCAGCTCTACACAGAGGCCTACAAACAAGGGCCTGATTCTTCAGGACTGAAGAGGAAGCAGGGCTGTCGATGCTGGAGATACGGGCCAGCGTGTGCAGATTGCAATCTCGCAAATACGCAGGCAGCCAGCAATGCAGCTGCACATGCGAGCTGCACATGCGAGCTGCAGAGCACCAGTAAGTGGCACCTCGGTGTCTCCGCCGCGCACGGCTGAAATCTCCAGGCGTAGAATCCCACAATGCATCAGTCCAGACCAACTCGCAACCCATCAAGATAACGGACTTGGATGAAAACTGATTTACTAATTTACTGACAGATAAACACAAAGGACTGGAACACTGGAACGAGTGCTGAACGACGGTGAATCCTTTGTTAATAGAAGCTTTTCCATTTAAATTGCAGATCATGACATCAGCGCTCGGGTGATCGCTGGCACGCAGGTTAGCCGAAAGCAGACACTGCAGTGCACACCTGCCAGGGGGTGTGTCTGCGCTTCGGGGTCATTCCCATTTACTCCAGCCCCAGCTCTGACGCATCTGATCCTTCTCCCTCAGTCTGCTCTCTTTATAACCATAAATTCAAATAATAATTCTTGGTTCAGTCATTTTACTTCCCATTAGTCGTCTTAAGAAGAAACCGACAAATGTAGACCGTAGCCCCAACCTGCAAAGATCGTATGTTTCATATAAATAAATGGTGCCCTACCTTTACAAAGTCCCTGTGCATCTACTTAAATACAGAATGCACCTTTCTGCATGCAGATCGCATCCCTGACAGAGGAAATCACTTCTCCCAGTACAATTAGAACCAATATCTTGTGCATTAATATTCCTGATACAATACTGTGATGTTAATTTTGTGGACTTTAGTATGCGAAACAAAAGTCCACTAGCTACCCTAGTTATGTCAGCATGCATTAGAAGGTAATTAAATACTGAAAATGGCAGTCAGCAGAGGCGGGCACTGTCACAAGGGGGGGGGGGGGGGCGTGGCTGTCCGCTTTCTCTGCGGCCTCACGGCAAGAAGCATTAAGGAAGCAGCAAGCGCCGCACGACAGGCAGCAGGGGGGCGAGAAAATCAGAGAAGGCAGCAGCACTTCTGCTCCAGCATCTCACCTTCTTTATAAATGGAGGCTCACCGATGAGCGACTTTGCAGGAAGCAGAACATCAGCGGCTGCTTTCCAAAGCTGCAGCACACGGGGGGGGGGGGGGGGGGGGGGCGTTTGCGACTTCTGGGGGCAAGGCAGACATTATAGAGGAATAATGAGGAGAACCGAGGGCCGAACGCCCCTCATCAGCAATCCGAGGTGCCCGGACAGTGCCCCCTGCGTTTCACACGCGCTCCCTGCTTGGTGTGACGCATGGCCTACTTCTCAGGCTAGCCTGGTTACCAGGGCAACGGAGCCTGCCGCGGCCTGTTTACTATGGCGGACCCCGGACCCCAGCTGGCCAAATTGTGGCCCCTGCTGTATGCCGTAGCCCCCGCTCCAGACACTACCTAGCTTTCCACTGAAGCCTGGCACCCCATCCTGCCCCAGTGAGTGAATCTTCGATGACGGGGGGGGGGGGGGGGGGGGCACTACTGCAATTTTCACTTTCACCTTTCGGTTTGATGAATTGTTAAGTTTGACAGGAAACCACCTGACGTGGGTAAATTTGAAAGGATCCTCAAGACACTCGGAAACCCCCGGGGATTCCCACTGACACCAATGGCAAGGGCTGACAGCGGCATTGTGAGCCTCACTGAGGCGCTATCACCCCAGGACTAAGTCAGGCCTTCGCAGCCTTAAAGGGACAGGACACATTATTCTGATAGCAGGAAATATCACTAAAGGCTTAACTCGCCTAACAGTGCATACAAAGTTCAGAGATAAAAGGAAAAATTACGAGGCAAAGCGCAAGCCGGAGGAATCATACAAAACCCTACTGCTACTCCCAGAGCTCGGAGCTCACCGAAGATCATAATCACAGCAAAGTCAGTCACAGCCCACAATCGATCCAGCACAGATCTACGTGATAACTAGAAATTCCACCCCATCGAAGTGCAAGATACAAGATACAATAAAAATAAATTTACACCAAAAAAAAACCTACAGTTGCTGTGGCAACCACCACCCGACTACACTGCTGGCAACAGCGGCACAGCATAAGCACCCCCAATCAGCAGACGGCGCGGCGTACGCGCCCCCCAATCAGCAGACGGCGCGGCGTACGCGCCCCCCAATCAGCAGACGGCGCGGCGTACGCGCCCCCCAATCAGCAGACGGCGCGGCGTACGCGCCCCCCAATCAGCAGACGGCGCGGCGTACGCGCCCCCCAATCAGCAGACGGCGCGGCGTACGCGTCCCCCAATCAGCAGACGGCGCGGCGTACGCGCCCCCCAATCAGCAGACGGCGCGGCGTACGCGCCCCCCAATCAGCAGACGGCGCGGCGTACGCGCCCCCCAACCAGCAGACGGCGCGGCGTACGCGCCCCCCAATCAGCAGACGGCGCGGCGTACGCGCCCCCCAATCAGCAGACGGCGCGGCGTACGCGCCCCCCAATCAGCAGACGGCGCGGCGTACGCGCCCCCCAACCAGCAGACGGCGCGGCGTACGCGCCCCCCAACCAGCAGACGGCGCGGCGTACGCGCCCCCCAATCAGCAGACGGCGCGGCGTACGCGCCCCCCAACCAGCAGACGGCGCGGCGTACGCGCCCCCCAACCAGCAGACGGCGCGGCGTACGCGCCCCCCAACCAGCAGACGGCGCGGCGTACGCGCCCCCCAATCAGCAGACGGCGCGGCGTACGCGCCCCCCAACCAGCAGACGGCGCGGCGTACGCGCCCCCCAACCAGCAGACGGCGCGGCGTACGCGCCCCCCAACCAGCAGACGGCGCGGCGTACGCGCCCCCCAATCAGCAGACGGCGCGGCGTACGCGCCCCCCAACCAGCAGACGGCGCGGCGTACGCGCCCCCCAATCAGCAGACGGCGCGGCGTACGCGTCCCCCAATCAGCAGACGGCGCGGCGTACGCGCCCCCCAATCAGCAGACGGCGCGGCGTACGCGCCCCCCAATCAGCAGACGGCGCGGCGTACGCGCCCCCCAATCAGCAGACGGCGCGGCGTACGCGCCCCCCAATCAGCAGACGGCGCGGCGTACGCGCCCCCCAATCAGCAGACGGCGCGGCGTACGCGCCCCCCAATCAGCAGACGGCGCGGCGTACGCGCCCCCCAATCAGCAGACGGCGCGGCGTACGCGCCCCCCAATCAGCAGACGGCGCGGCGTACGCGTCCCCCAATCAGCAGACGGCGCGGCGTACGCGCCCCCCAATCAGCAGACGGCGCGGCGTACGCGCCCCCCAATCAGCAGACGGCGCGGCGTACGCGCCCCCCAATCAGCAGACGGCGCGGCGTACGCGCCCCCCAATCAGCAGACGGCGCGGCGTACGCGCCCCCCAACCAGCAGACGGCGCGGCGTACGCGCCCCCCAACCAGCAGACGGCGCGGCGTACGCGCCCCCCAATCAGCAGACGGCGCGGCGTACGCGCCCCCCAATCAGCAGACGGCGCGGCGTACGCGCCCCCCAATCAGCAGACGGCGCGGCGTACGCGCCCCCCAATCAGCAGACGGCGCGGCGTACGCGTCCCCCAATCAGCAGACGGCGCGGCGTACGCGTCCCCCAATCAGCAGACGGCGCGGCGTACGCGCCCCCCAATCAGCAGACGGCGCGGCGTACGCGCCCCCCAATCAGCAGACGGCGCGGCGTACGCGCCCCCCAATCAGCAGACGGCGCGGCGTACGCGCCCCCCAATCAGCAGACGGCGCGGCGTACGCGCCCCCCAATCAGCAGACGGCGCGGCGTACGCGCCCCCCAATCAGCAGACGGCGCGGCGTACGCGCCCCCCAATCAGCAGACGGCGCGGCGTACGCGCCCCCCAATCAGCAGACGGCGCGGCGTACGCGTCCCCCAATCAGCAGACGGCGCGGCGTACGCGCCCCCCAATCAGCAGACGGCGCGGCGTACGCGCCCCCCAATCAGCAGACGGCGCGGCGTACGCGCCCCCCAATCAGCAGACGGCGCGGCGTACGCGTCCCCCAATCAGCAGACGGCGCGGCGTACGCGTCCCCCAATCAGCAGACGGCGCGGCGTACGCGCCCCCCAATCAGCAGACGGCACGGCGTACGCGTCCCCCAATCAGCAGACGGCACGGCGTACGCGCCCCCCAATCAGCAGACGGCACGGCGTACGCGCCCCCCAATCAGCAGACGGCACGGCGTACGCGCCCCCCAATCAGCAGACGGCACGGCGTACGCGCCCCCCAATCAGCAGACGGCACGGCGTACGCGCCCCCCAATCAGCAGACGGCGCGGCGTACGCGTCCCCCAATCAGCAGACGGCGCGGCGTACGCGTCCCCCAATCAGCAGACGGCGCGGCGTACGCGCCCCCCAATCAGCAGACGGCGCGGCGTACGCGTCCCCCAATCAGCAGACGGCGCGGCGTACGCGTCCCCCAATCAGCAGACGGCGCGGCGTACGCGTCCCCCAATCAGCAGACGGCACGGCGTACGCGCCCCCCAATCAGCAGACGGCACGGCGTACGCGTCCCCCAATCAGCAGACGGCACGGCGTACGCGTCCCCCAATCAGCAGACGGCACGGCGTACGCGCCCCCCAATCAGCAGACGGCACGGCGTACGCGCCCCCCAATCAGCAGACGGCACGGCGTACGCGCCCCCCAATCAGCAGACGGCGCGGCGTACGCGTCCCCCAATCAGCAGACGGCGCGGCGTACGCGCCCCCCAATCAGCAGACGGCACGGCGTACGCGTCCCCCAATCAGCAGACGGCACGGCGTACGCGTCCCCCAATCAGCAGACGGCGCGGCGTACGCGCCCCCCAATCAGCAGACGGCGCGGCGTACGCGCCCCCCAATCAGCAGACGCCGCGGCGTACGCGTCCCCCAATCAGCAGACGGCACGGCGTACGCGTCCCCCAATCAGCAGACGCCGCGGCGTACGCGCCCCCCAATCAGCAGACGGCACGGCGTACGCGTCCCCCAATCAGCAGACGGCACGGCGTACGCGTCCCCCAATCAGCAGACGGCACGGCGTACGCGCCCCCCAATCAGCAGACGGCACGGCGTACGCGTCCCCCAATCAGCAGACGGCACGGCGTACGCGTCCCCCAATCAGCAGACGGCACGGCGTACGCGCCCCCCAATCAGCAGACGGCACGGCGTACGCGCCCCCCAATCAGCAGACGGCGCGGCGTACGCGTCCCCCAATCAGCAGACGGCACGGCGTACGCGCCCCCCAATCAGCAGACGGCACGGCGTACGCGCCCCCCAATCAGCAGACGGCACGGCGTACGCGTCCCCCAATCAGCAGACGGCGCGGCGTACGCGCCCCCCAATCAGCAGACGGCGCGGCGTACGCGCCCCCCAATCAGCAGACGCCGCGGCGTACGCGTCCCCCAATCAGCAGACGGCACGGCGTACGCGCCCCCCAATCAGCAGACGGCACGGCGTACGCGCCCCCCAATCAGCAGACGCCGCGGCGTACGCGTCCCCCAATCAGCAGACGGCACGGCGTACGCGTCCCCCAATCAGCAGACGGCACGGCGTACGCGCCCCCCAATCAGCAGACGGCACGGCGTACGCGTCCCCCAATCAGCAGACGGCACGGCGTACGCGCCCCCCAATCAGCAGACGGCACGGCGTACGCGCCCCCCAATCAGCAGACGGCGCGGCGTACGCGCCCCCCAATCAGCAGACGGCGCGGCGTACGCGCCCCCCAATCAGCAGACGGCACGGCGTACGCGCCCCCCAATCAGCAGACGGCACGGCGTACGCGTCCCCCAATCAGCAGACGGCGCGGCGTACGCGCCCCCCAATCAGCAGACGCCGCGGCGTACGCGCCCCCCAATCAGCAGACGGCGCGGCGTACGCGCCCCCCAATCAGCAGACGGCGCGGCGTACGCGCCCCCCAATCAGCAGACGGCACGGCGTACGCGCCCCCCAATCAGCAGACGGCACGGCGTACGCGCCCCCCAATCAGCAGACGGCACGGCGTACGCGCCCCCCAATCAGCAGACGGCGCGGCGTACGCGCCCCCCAATCAGCAGACGGCGCGGCGTACGCGCCCCCCAATCAGCAGACGGCACGGCGTACGCGCCCCCCAATCAGCAGACGGCACGGCGTACGCGCCCCCCAATCAGCAGACGCCGCGGCGTACGCGCCCCCCAATCAGCAGACGGCACGGCGTACGCGCCCCCCAATCAGCAGACGCCGCGGCGTACGCGCCCCCCAATCAGCAGACGGCGCGGCGTACGCGCCCCCCAATCAGCAGACGGCGCGGCGTACGCGCCCCCCAATCAGCAGACGGCGCGGCGTACGCGCCCCCCAATCAGCAGACGGCGCGGCGTACGCGCCCCCCAATCAGCAGACGCCGCGGCGTACGCGCCCCCCAATCAGCAGACGGCGCGGCGTACGCGCCCCCCAATCAGCAGACGGCACGGCGTACGCGTCCCCCAATCAGCAGACGGCACGGCGTACGCGTCCCCCAATCAGCAGACGGCACGGCGTACGCGTCCCCCAATCAGCAGACGGCGCGGCGTACGCGCCCCCCAATCAGCAGACGCCGCGGCGTACGCGCCCCCCAATCAGCAGACGCCGCGGCGTACGCGCCCCCCAATCAGCAGACGGCGCGGCGTACGCGTCCCCCAATCAGCAGACGGCACGGCGTACGCGCCCCCCAATCAGCAGACGCCGCGGCGTACGCGCCCCCCAATCAGCAGACGGCGCGGCGTACGCGCCCCCCAATCAGCAGACGCCGCGGCGTACGCGTCCCCCAATCAGCAGACGGCACGGCGTACGCGCCCCCCAATCAGCAGACGCCGCGGCGTACGCGCCCCCCAATCAGCAGACGGCGCGGCGTACGCGCCCCCCAATCAGCAGACGCCGCGGCGTACGCGTCCCCCAATCAGCAGACGGCACGGCGTACGCGCCCCCCAATCAGCAGACGGCGCGGCGTACGCGCCCCCCAATCAGCAGACGCCGCGGCGTACGCGCCCCCCAATCAGCAGACGGCACGGCGTACGCGTCCCCCAATCAGCAGACGGCACGGCGTACGCGCCCCCCAATCAGCAGACGCCGCGGCGTACGCGCCCCCCAATCAGCAGACGCCGCGGCGTACGCGCCCCCCAATCAGCAGACGCCGCGGCGTACGCGCCCCCCAATCAGCAGACGCCGCGGCGTACGCGCCCCCCAATCAGCAGACGGCGCGGCGTACGCGCCCCCCAATCAGCAGACGCCGCGGCGTACGCGCCCCCCAATCAGCAGACGGCACGGCGTACGCGTCCCCCAATCAGCAGACGGCACGGCGTACGCGCCCCCCAATCAGCAGACGCCGCGGCGTACGCGCCCCCCAATCAGCAGACGGCGCGGCGTACGCGCCCCCCAATCAGCAGACGGCGCGGCGTACGCGCCCCCCAATCAGCAGACGGCACGGCGTACGCGTCCCCCAATCAGCAGACGGCACGGCGTACGCGCCCCCCAATCAGCAGACGCCGCGGCGTACGCGCCCCCCAATCAGCAGACGCCGCGGCGTACGCGCCCCCCAATCAGCAGACGCCGCGGCGTACGCGCCCCCCAATCAGCAGACGCCGCGGCGTACGCGCCCCCCAATCAGCAGACGCCGCGGCGTACGCGCCCCCCAATCAGCAGACGCCGCGGCGTACGCGCCCCCCAATCAGCAGACGCCGCGGCGTACGCGCCCCCCAATCAGCAGACGGCACGGCGTACGCGCCCCCCAATCAGCAGACGGCGCGGCGTACGCGCCCCCCAATCAGCAGACGGCACGGCGTACGCGTCCCCCAATCAGCAGACGGCACGGCGTACGCGCCCCCCAATCAGCAGACGCCGCGGCGTACGCGCCCCCCAATCAGCAGACGCCGCGGCGTACGCGCCCCCCAATCAGCAGACGGCGCGGCGTACGCGCCCCCCAATCAGCAGACGCCGCGGCGTACGCGCCCCCCAATCAGCAGACGCCGCGGCGTACGCGCCCCCCAATCAGCAGACGCCGCGGCGTACGCGCCCCCCAATCAGCAGACGGCACGGCGTACGCGCCCCCCAATCAGCAGACGGCGCGGCGTACGCGCCCCCCAATCAGCAGACGGCACGGCGTACGCGCCCCCCAATCAGCAGACGGCACGGCGTACGCGCCCCCCAATCAGCAGACGCCGCGGCGTACGCGCCCCCCAATCAGCAGACGCCGCGGCGTACGCGCCCCCCAATCAGCAGACGGCGCGGCGTACGCGCCCCCCAATCAGCAGACGCCGCGGCGTACGCGCCCCCCAATCAGCAGACGCCGCGGCGTACGCGCCCCCCAATCAGCAGACGCCGCGGCGTACGCGCCCCCCAATCAGCAGACGGCACGGCGTACGCGTCCCCCAATCAGCAGACGGCACGGCGTACGCGTCCCCCAATCAGCAGACGGCACGGCGTACGCGCCCCCCAATCAGCAGACGCCGCGGCGTACGCGCCCCCCAATCAGCAGACGCCGCGGCGTACGCGCCCCCCAATCAGCAGACGCCGCGGCGTACGCGCCCCCCAATCAGCAGACGGCACGGCGTACGCGCCCCCCAATCAGCAGACGGCACGGCGTACGCGTCCCCCAATCAGCAGACGGCACGGCGTACGCGCCCCCCAATCAGCAGACGGCACGGCGTACGCGCCCCCCAATCAGCAGACGGCGCGGCGTACGCGCCCCCCAATCAGCAGACGGCACGGCGTACGCGTCCCCCAATCAGCAGACGGCACGGCGTACGCGCCCCCCAATCAGCAGACGCCGCGGCGTACGCGCCCCCCAATCAGCAGACGCCGCGGCGTACGCGCCCCCCAATCAGCAGACGGCGCGGCGTACGCGCCCCCCAATCAGCAGACGCCGCGGCGTACGCGCCCCCCAATCAGCAGACGCCGCGGCGTACGCGCCCCCCAATCAGCAGACGCCGCGGCGTACGCGCCCCCCAATCAGCAGACGGCACGGCGTACGCGCCCCCCAATCAGCAGACGGCGCGGCGTACGCGCCCCCCAATCAGCAGACGGCACGGCGTACGCGTCCCCCAATCAGCAGACGGCACGGCGTACGCGCCCCCCAATCAGCAGACGCCGCGGCGTACGCGCCCCCCAATCAGCAGACGCCGCGGCGTACGCGCCCCCCAATCAGCAGACGGCGCGGCGTACGCGCCCCCCAATCAGCAGACGCCGCGGCGTACGCGCCCCCCAATCAGCAGACGCCGCGGCGTACGCGCCCCCCAATCAGCAGACGCCGCGGCGTACGCGCCCCCCAATCAGCAGACGGCACGGCGTACGCGTCCCCCAATCAGCAGACGGTACGGCGTACGCGCCCCAAGGAGCCAATCCCCAATCCACTGTGCAGGACGACAGCCTATGTCTCAGAAAGCCGGCATCAGCCAGTGGGACAGCGGGACAGTGACAGCCTGCCACCGTCGCACGTCGTCACGCGAGCCCAGGGAAGCACAGCCCAAACAAAAGCCCGTGCAGGGAAACCCCAGTGAAAGTTTACCTTTGGAGTACTATTTTGTTCAGACCAGTAGATATTCACTAAGGAAGTTACCCTCATTTGCATTGTGTATGTGTGTGTGTGGGGGGGGGGACAACAGGGGACAAGTACAAAGAGCACCTAAGTCCATCTGCGCTCAGAACCAGAACTGGACCCTGCGGCAAACCCAGCTTAACACAGGGGAGCAGTGTGCTTGTCCAATCCCGGTCTCCCCGCCTGACCAAAGGCTGCGTTGTTGAAGTGGACGGCGACCAATCAAAGCCAGGGGGAGCTGTCAGAGCGCGGCGGCGCCACCTCTGGCCAGTCAGAGACAAGCATCCAGTCAGGCCCGACCGTCTCAGAGAAATTTCAGATCCAGCCAGACCTGGGACTGCATTTCTCGGTGTACGCCGCTCCACGTCACGTCAGCGAGGCTGCCAGACGTGACGGATCACGCTAAAAGCAGGCCTGAACCTCGCACACAGCAGGCCTACAAAGGAGACGCAGAATGAGCTGCAGAAACGCCCAGAAACACTGTCCTACGGTGTCCGTGACACTGATAACAGGCCAGCTGGCCCCACCAGAGGCAGACCCGCACAGGCACACGCAGAAACAGCAGTGACTGATGACTCTTTCATTTTCTCTTCCATGTAATTGCACTCTGGGGGGGGTTATGAGAAGGAGCTGATGATTGGGGTGGGGGGGGGGGGTCTCCTCTAAAGGAGAGATCCTCTCTGAGCGTGAAGCCACACAGGAATCAGGGCGGAGTCTGATTACAGGCTGCGGGAAAAGGAGAATTCAGGGCTGGCGATTTCTGAGCACATTGTGTGTCAGTGTACACACATACATCACACGCACATACATCACACGCACATACATCACACGCACAAGCCTGCAGGACGCCCCCTTCTGGGAGCAAAAGCGACACAGTGGGATGTCAAATCAAAAGTGGAAGCTTGTGAGAAAGACAGTGGTGACCAAGGGATGAAGGGTGAGGTGCTCTCTCCATGTCTCTGGCAGTACATCATCACGGCTCAAGCGAAACGGCCTCCTTATATGCACCATCAGATGGGGGGGGGGGGGGGGGGGGATCAGACCCCCCACCAACTTACCAGTCGGTCACCATGGGAACTGGCCTTCACCAAAAGGGATGATTTCTGGTACAAGTACCACCATCTGCCACGCTGTCCAGCCCAGGGCGCCGCCCGCAGGCAGCACGCGGGAAGGACGCGGCGCAGGCAGCACGCGGTACGGACGCGGCGCAGGCAGCACGCGGGACGGACGCGGCGCAGGCAGCACGCGGGACGGACGCGGCGCAGGCAGCACGCGGGACGGACGCGGCGCAGGCAGCACGCGGGAAGGACGCGGCGCAGGCAGCACGCGGGACGGACACGGCACAGGCAGCACGCTGGACGGACACGGCACAGGCAGCACGCGGGAAGGACACGGCACAGGCAGCACGCTGGACGGACACGGCACAGGCAGCACGCGGGAAGGACACGGCACAGGCAGCACGCGGGAAGGACACGGCACAGGCAGCACGCGGGAAGGACACGGCGCTGCCCGCAGGCAGCACGCTATGAGTATGAGTCAAAGCAAACATCTAAAACAAATAACCACAATAAATAAATAAATATAAAAGGGAAATGGCCAAACAGCGAAATCAGATCTTAAAAACCATGCAGCAGTCCTCCAGGCATGTTCAGCAGCAGTTATTGAGAAACCCCCACCCCCCATTCCAGAAAATTCAGGCACAACGCTTTCACACACCTACAAGCACCTGATTTAATCCCATCCATCCACTTCACTACTGCACAATTTTTAAACGTTCGTCGTAAATCCTTTCACGAGTGGAACAAGCGAGTAACGTTTTCCAGACATGGTCACATTGATGGATATGGGGTCGTCCAGGGCCCATGACAGCCGCGAGAAAGGCAGCCGCATGCACCTCCACGTCAGACAGGAGCAGCCGATGGCAGATGCCCGGGTCAGGGGGTAATGAAGTGTGCCAGGCACTGGGCCGGACACAAGCTGCTCAACACACCTGCCCGCTGGGCGCCATGTGGACACAGCCTAATTCACGCTGAAGGGGGCTGACGGTTCGGAATAAATCCTCTCGTTAGATTACCGGAGCTATAAAATAAGACGTAAACTCAGCCGCTATTTCTGCACATGTGGCCTGTCTTCCCGTTGGCTTTAACAATGGCCGTTCTCCTCTGAATTCTCCCTGTGTACTACACACTCCACGACCAAATCAAAATGGGTCCCACTGGCTGGGAAACAGTGATCCACACCACGTATACCACACCGCTGCATAGATGTACACTGACATTTATTTATCATACACATATGTTGTACAGCTATAATGCGCTACATTGCACTTCCTCATTAAATTGCATTTCATTGCCTGAGTACTCTGTGTAATGACAAAGCTAAATGTAATCGACATCCATCTAACCTAAACTAAGCCAAATCAGGTGTTTTTGGAAAGGGAAACCCCAAGTCCAGGTTGACCGCACCGGCCTCCGTAAGCACTGGATGCAGCGGCATGGAATCCCTTTGTGTTACATCTGCCGCCAACCCAGCTGTTTGAGATGAGGGAACCACCACCTGTGATAATTTTACACTAAGAGGCAAAGGAAGAGAATCCCTTTCCGCTGTCACACATTCGAATGCAGCCACTAGAAGAATGAGCAGGTGTACCTAATCAACCGGCCACTGGGTCTATATTTAACTGGGGAGTGGGGGGGGGGGAGATGACAGCCTCTGGTGACACGTAGGACTTAACTGAGGCCTTAGCAGCTTCCAGAGCCGACATAAATTCGGGGGGTGGAGGTAGGCATGATGACAAGGTAGCACAAACGGTGCTATGATCGCAAACGGAAAGCCCAGCCAGCCAGCCAGCCAGCCAGCCAGCCAGCCAGCCAGCCAGCCGCCGCCATAATCCGGCATCACGCTTCCGGCCACCAAGGCTCCTGGATCCAGCTTTGTATCGAGTCAGGATACCAGAAAGAAAAACAGACGCAAAACTGAAATGAGTCGCTTCTCCTGCCGATTCGCCTGTCAGCCCCCACTCCCAAGTGATGATGCAGAGATGATGACATCTGACCTTTCGCCTGGAAATGGTCTGACCTACCGCACCATCCATAAGCAAACAACACCCCCCCCCCCCCACAAAAAAAGACCAGCTTCATGAATGTCATGATTTCAGCAGGGAAAAGGGGCCCAGATCGGTAAGATGAGACACACTGTCGCCATCCAGCGGGTCACAAGCAGACCTTCTGACTGGCCTCCCGAGCAAATATGCAAGACGGACAAACAATTATGGGGGGGCAGACAGCAAATAGTGAACACAGACATTTACTGGCAGGCAGAAACACACTGTGTACCATCATTTACATAAAAAAAAAAAAAAACACAACGCTTTCCCTTCCTGAGAAGAGTGCGGCCCTCGAACCCACAGGGCTCAGTACATGTGACTTCTCACAGCTCTGCTGGTACAGAGGGTCATGTGGCAGGCAGTGGAGCAGGAGGCTCCAAGAGAAGCAAACAGACACCCACACTCTGTACATATGGGGCGCCGCAGCCTTGTGGGTTAAAGGCTAAAGCAGTTAGCCTCACCGCCTTCCCAGCCCTGTATGCTACAGGCTAAAGCAGTTAGCCTCACCGCCTTCCCAGCCCTGTATGCTACAGGCTAAAGCAGTTAGCCTCACCGCCTTCCCAGCCCTGTATGCTACAGGCTAAAGCAGTTAGCCTCACCGCCTTCTCAGCCCTGTATGCTACAGGCTAAAGCAGTTAGCCTCACCGCCTTCTCAGCCCTGTATGCTAAAGGCTAAAGCAGTTAGCCTCACCGCCTTCCCAGCCCTGCATGCTAAAGGCTAAAGCAGTTAGCCTCACCGCCTTCCCAGCCCTGTATGCTACAGGCTAAAGCAGTTAGCCTCACCGCCTTCCCAGCCCTGTATGCTAAAGGCTAAAGCAGTTAGCCTCACCGCCTTCCCAGTCCTGTATGCTATAGACTGAAGCCATTAGCCTCACCGCCTTCCCAGTCCTGTATGCTATAGACTGAAGCCATTAGCCTCACCGCCTTCCCAGCCCTGTATGCTACAGGCTAAAGCAGTTAGCCTCACCGCCTTCCCAGCCCTGTATGCTACAGGCTAAAGCAGTTAGCCTCACCGCCTTCCCAGCCCTGTATGCTACAGGCTAAAGCAGTTAGCCTCACCGCCTTCCCAGTCCGGTATGCTATAGGCTAAAGCGGTTAGCCTCATTACCTTTTCAACCCTGTAGAATAAAGGCTAAAGGAGTTAGCCTCACTACAATTTTTTTTGAGAAAGCAGGGTGAAACAGTCCCTGGAACAACTGGGGGTTAAGAGCAAACTGATGGTTAAGGGCATTGTTCAAGGGCTCAGCGGTGACCCTGGGATTCTAACTGGTGACATCCCATTCACAGTCACAAGACCCTAACACAGCCCCAATTTCCCAGCTTACCAAAGTGCAGGGACACACACCTGCTAACCGCCATATCTAAAGGCATCTGGCAGACAAAGAGAATAATCAGGCCACAGTCTAACACTATTGACCAGCTTGTCACACAGTGCTTTGCAATGACTGATGGGAAATCTGCAGAGGGGAAAAAAAAAAAAAAAAAAACTCTTCCCCAAACAAGTTAGTCAAAATCGAAAAGGCAGCAAAAAGTGTTCAAAAGTACAAATGAATGCATAGATAAAGTAGGCAAGCTTAAGAAACACAGTGCTGGGTCAGCTTAGTGCAACAAAAGCAGTATTTTCTAGATGCTGATGTTTGGTTTCCTCAGAAAATAATGTGACAGAAAATGAAAACGGCAGTACGGTTTGCGACCCTGGGCCTCGACCCTCCTTGTGTCCCATCCATGCCCCTCACACAGCACCTGCAGGGAACAAAGTCAGCCTCCAAACGAATGATGCCAAATTTATCCACTTCATCTTCCAAGAATCTGCCTTCTCCATGGCTGCATTTGAGTCTCTCTTCTAGCTGCTAGGTTATATTTTGGCATCTGCTGAATTACACAATGTTGCTTCTACTGCAAATTTGGCCAGTTGGTTTAACCAGGAACAATGGCTTTTCAAGAAGATTAAAACAAGCACTGGCCTCGAGACAAACCCCCCACAGATACCAAAATGACGCGTTAATTTGAGAGCAGATGGTGTAGACGTGTAAAGATACTCGTTTAGAATTCAACTTCCTTCAGGTATGGATCAGCCTTTTTTTATTTATTTATTTTTTAGTTTTCAATGCTTCAGATCACTGAAGGGAATTCAAACACATTCAAGCACCAGTCAAATGAAATCCACTAGGGTTAGGAAGGGTGGATTTTGTTCAAATAACATCCATGCAGACTCCATGTTGTTAAATACTTGGATTTTCACCTGGTTTATTCAGTGATGTGTTCTGTTCACTGCAGTATGAAAACAGGGGGAGCCCCCCCACAAATATGGGGGAGGGAGCCCTCCCGTGGGCCACTGTCAGATTCGGCTCTCAGATTAAGCACAACGGCACTAACTGGATTAGTCCAGCACATGAACGCCGGAGCTCAACTCTGCTTTCGACCGATACCGTAGAAAGATGGATAGCGGAGAGAAACTCACACCAGTCAGCCGGGCCACGAGCCACACAGGTCTCACTGGGACAGACCGCATTAAAAGATCCAGTCCTCGCTAACAGGCAGCAGTGCTGGCTACACCCCACAACTCCACCCAGCACTGAATTAACCTCATCCATACCCCCAACACCTCCCAAACTCCACCCAGCACTAAATTGACCTCATCTACACCCCCATCATCCCCCAAACTCCACCCAGCACTGCATTAACAACATCTGCACCATCATCCCCCAAACTCCACCCAGCACTAAATTGACCTCATCTACACCCCCATCATCCCCCAAACTCCACCCAGCACTGTAATAACCTCATCTACACCCCAACATCTCCCAAACTCCACCCAGCATTGTAATAACCTCATCTACACCCCAACATCCCCCAAACTCCACCCAGCACTGTAATAACCTCAACTCCACCCAGCACTGTAATAACCTCATCTACACCCCAACATCCCCCAAACTCCACCCAGCACTGTAATAACCTCATCTACACCCCAACATCTCCCAAACTCCACCCAGCACTGTAATAACCTCATCTACATTCCACAATTCCAGCTAAAACAGCAATAACCTTAGCTATACCTTGCAACTATAGTTACCCAGCTAACATTGCAATAACCTCATCTACATCACCAACACCCTTCCAGCTCCACCTAACATTGCATCCTCTACAATCTCACCAGCACCTCCAGCAGCTATGGCTGTTATTTATCCTCCTTCCTGCAGCGTTGCCTATCTAGCAAAACACTGACTGTTGCTATTAAGGGGAGTGGGCCAGAGTGTTAGGAAGTGCAAGAGGCATAAACTGTGGTTAAACAGGCAAAGCCTCTCGCCCCCAAGCCTCATCCTGACTGACACTGTTAACCAGAGACTGTTACCATGTAACAGCTGGTAGTCTCTGTGTGTGTCTCTGTGTGTGTCTCTGTGTGTGTCTCTGTGTGTGTCTCTGTGTGTGTCTCTGTGTGTGTCTCTGTGTGTGTCTCTGTGTGTGTCTCTGTGGTTGGGCTGAGAAACTTAAAAGGCATTCAGATTTTTATAACAGATTCATCATTTGAAGAAATGACTATTAATTACAGTAATACCACAGAACCAGCCCATCACAGTGCTGAGCCAAAGCCATCCTGAAAGGCGAAACCTCCAGTGTTTCTCTAGTTTCCTTGCAGGCTACTTTCAGCCATTGTGGATAGTGGCAGATTCTGTACTGTGTGTTAAGTGACAAGGGCCATTAGGCACGACATAAACAAGGAAATGCATGTCAGATGACTTAATGGTTACCTACATAAAATCTGCAAAAATTCAAACAGGGATTTTGGCTGTTGGATATGAAAATTTAATTCAAATAACAAAGTCCAGCCTCCCGGTCCTAGAGGGAGTGTGTCTGTGCGCGTGACTTGGGGGGGCAGAAGTCAGGGAGACTCCAGAGGGGAGAGAGGATGGGTGGGGCAACCCAGGAGGAGAGAACAAAGCATCATTCATCACAGCTTCTGACTGTTCAGTACCAAGCAGGAAGAAAGAAGCTCCTGTTTCGGCTGGAAGAAAAAAAATTAAATGAGGCTTTGAGTTCTGGGAGATTCACTGTCGTCAACACAGCCCACTCCGCATGCCCCGATCCCAGTGCCACAGGCTGCCCACACCCCCAAATCCTATGCTGTTGGCTCCACGCACCCCCCTGCCTCCCCCATACCTAGTGCCACTGGTCCCCTGTACCCCCCCCCAATACCAGGATCATTGGCTCAGCACAACCCCAATCCCATGGCCACCAGCTTCATGCACCCCCAATCCCAGGAGCATCACCTGTGATCTCAGTTGCGGTGCCCCAAGCCACTGGGATTAACGCCACATTCTTTGACATTCACTCTGTTGGCACTAGGGCCCGGCTGAGATCAAAAAGCTCCCTCTGAATGCAATACAGATTCTCAGTAGCTATGAGTTCCAGTGTTTGAAAAAGACCAATTTCATATGGGCCAAAATTAAACAGAGCTGGGTTGGGCTTCGTCCATCCTGACAGACATCACGATATTGAGTCATCATCGTGATTCCCCTGCCCCAGCCTTGTCCACCCTTACTATGCCAGTCTCTGCGTCAGGCGCACACACAAACATTATTAAATATGCCTGGTTTGCATCTGCTTCGGCAAATCGGGAGACAGGTCTTTATTTGTACCGGAAAGGCAAGGAATATAACTTATCTACAGCGCGAACTCTCTGCCGTAACCATCTTAAATAATTTCTTATCGTAGAAATTAGAGGTGCACCGATCTAATATTCGGATCAGCATCGGCACCGATCTAAACCGGCTTTCAGACGGATCGGCTTTCAGCCGTATGTGACCAAGTTGGTGATTATTGTCCTAATATGTGTACTGTGGTCTACAAACATGCGCACTAGAGTGAGCGTGGTGGCACGTACCAAAATGATATATGCAGGAAGCACATTTATGTTATGAGTCTGTCTCTCCCTGTTAATAAAACTATATTTCAATGCGACTTGTTTTATTTACCATCATGGTGAACAAACAACATGACCGATCCACTTCCGATACTTACTTATTTGGTTTTCGGCAGTTTGCTATTTCTTGTTAAACTGATTTCTACAATCACACGCTGTTGTTCTGCATGCGTTTTTTGCGGCATTCAAGCCGAACACTAATGCTGCCACTCAGTGGGGGTGACGCAGGGACTTCCGCGTGCTGTGACGTCATGCGCATACCCTCCGCAGGACAAGGAGCATAAGAACATCAGGAGGTGGCTGTGACGATCTGGGAGTATTTTACATATGAAACAACTAGCAGCACGGCGATTTGCAGTCTTTGTGAAAAACTAAGCTATGCGAGGTGGGAGTAGCGTTTAGTGTAAAATCCCTCTAAGAAAAGCGCACGCGATGGTGTGAGACAATGCGAGTAATATGGAAAGAAGCAATGTATGGTTTGCGTGTCGCCAGCTCGGGCTGTTTGCACACTCGCTGCAGCTTGTGATACACGAGGGGCTGCGATCGCAGCGAAGTGCAAGTGACGCTGTTGCCAAAAAATTGTGAAACATTTTAAGCATTCGCTACTTGCATATCCCAGCGTGGAAGATTCTCAAATTGAACCGCAAATGCCTCAAAAACGATGTACAAACAAGGCAGAACAGTATTTTATGTACAGCCATGGAAAAAATTAGGAGACCACAGCACAATTTTGTGATACACTCATTTCTACTATGGGTGCGTGTCTGAATAATCTGATGCGACTTGAAAATGAAATGAAAAACAAAAATAGAAAAAATATGAATAGCAGTGTAAAGTACTTAATGTCATCCCAGCCCACAGAGAGACACTTTCTATCAGTGAGTTTTTTCCACCAATGCCGATGAAACCTTAATATTGGCCAACGAATACGACAGCAGATCAGAACAGGAAGAATCACACAGGCATGGTCTCAATCTTACCAAGTGCAGATATTTAAGCGGAAGAATTTCCATCTAACATTTTTGGTGTGATTGTTGGCAACGGCGTTACTGGTTTCTCTACATAAATTCATAATGTTTTCACCAAAGCAACATCCGACTGGTCCAGACCATTAGCAGACACAGCAAATCATCACTGACACTATTCAATTAATGAACTTCCCATCTAATACATAAATGCACTCCCCTCAACACGCGCGCACACACACAGGTTTGTAATTATACCTTTGTGGGGACTCTCCATTCATTTCTGTGAGGAAAACCCTAATCCCAACATGATGACCTTAACCCCTACCCAGCCCTAACCTTAACCATAAGTAACCAAGCAAAATATGAGTCTTGCCATATTTAGTTTTTTGACTGCATTCACAGATTTTTGTGTGGACCCAAAAAATTTTGATGTTAACAATGTTAAAATCCAGTTTTTTTTTTCATTCCAGGGGACATCTGGTCCCCACAAAGTAATACAAACATAATCCACACACACACACACACACACACACACACACACACACACACACACACACACACACACACACACACACACACACACACACACACACACACACACACACACACACACACACACACACACACACACACACACACACACACACCATTCACAGTGTTCATATTTCACGAAATCCAAGAGGGTGCCAAACACACTGCCCGGTTTATCATTCCTCGGGCTTGATTGATCATTTTGCACTGGCCATTTTACGTTACTGGATTTAGATCAATTCCAATATCTGCACATTACTACCCCCCCATCCCAAAAGCCTCCAAATCATGGTCTCTAATAAACAGAAAAAAATATTCAGTATTGTCCTTAACCACACTCCGATTCTGCACTGCGCTAAGGCCTATTTCACATTGTTTCCCAGGATACTGATGTCACTGCAGACTGGGTACGGATGCCGGATCAGATTCCGGTATTGTAATGCTATTAAATGTGCTTCACAGACTGATATGACGAACAGAAAAAGAAGTGATGAATTTGCACGAGTATGAGTACAGGTATATTGGATTGCTTCTTTCTTAACACACACACACACACACACACACACACACACACACACACACACACACACACACTGTACAAAAGCTAGGGGTCGAGCATAGAGTCAGAAGTACTATCCAGTGCCTCAAACATTTTGGCGATTCAGAGCCTTTCTCAGGGACCAGAAGGACCTGCGACCGTCTAACTGGCAACCGTCTGGTCACAAACACAGCGGTCTAACCCACTAAGCTGCACAGCGCCCCCTGGAATGCAGGCAATGCTAACAGTTCAGTTTACAGTCATAAATAACGACTAACTAAAGCCAAAAGAATGACGGCAATTTTATAAAATAGATCAATGCTGCAGTTTAACCCGGGGCTCCCTGACACTGCAGTGAACATGTTGCACAGATACTCAGATCTTACCTTGACCTGCTAATCCGACAGAGTCAAACCCCTGTCTACGATCGAGCCGTCAGTGGTTGACGGCGTTTACAGTATTGAGTTGGGGTAACATGCTGCCTGGCATTAACGGCCAATGAGTTAAATGTTTCAGTGAGCAGGATGGCCCAAAATCCATCTGCACTTCATTATTCTGCTCATCACCCAAACGCCTAAGGATTTTTTAAAGACTGCTTACAAAAGAGGGATTAAAAGCTTCCCCATTACTCAGAATCAAAGTTCAAATTGAATAAATCTGTAGTAGGTGGTGTTTAAAAGAATCATTTTCCCCTCCGGTAACATTCAATAGCCAAGCGGTAAGGGATAAGGACTTCTGGCAAGGTCCGTCAGGCCTCCCCAAATCTGGGGCATCTGTATGTAGTGGTGGCTTAATGGTCAGGGAAGCGCACTTGTAATTGATAGATTTCAGGTTCGAATCCTTGACCAGCAAGGCACCACTGAGGTACCCTGAGCAAGGTACCGCCCCCCAGCACTGCTGCCCGGGCGCTGAATTAGCTGCCCCCTGCAATGTCACATAGGGGCTAAATGCAGAGGACACATTTCGTTGTAGTGCACTGTGTGCTGTGGTGTGTCCACAATGACCACTGATCACTAAAATCTTCAGATGTTATGTATGTTAGGCAAAACATTGACCACCGTGTTTTTGATGTCCACTGGTCCTCCACGACCAGTGTTCAGGATAGTAGGGGTGAGGGTCACACAGTGATGTCATAGGTAAAATGACCGCATGCATCACTGCATGTGACCTTTGACGCCAAGGCAGCACTGTACCAGGCATCGTAATAAAAAAAAAGTTTTTTTTTCCCCATTTCCTTGGACTTCCGGTCCAGTACCAGCTGGGCGACTTTGGTGTGGGACTTGCAAATAGCCTGCTTCTAAAATGCAATACATCTGCCGTTTTGCAAAAAGGCAAACTCAGAAAACAATGAGACAAAAATAATAAAAGTAATAATAGTAATAATAATAATAATAATAATAATAATAATAATATATTCATGGACAAATGAAGAAACCCAAGTTAACTGTAATTTGGTCAGAAGAACCAGAATATGATCTGGATGGCATGACAAGAAATGAAGAATTTGCTGGAATATACTGAGACTGCATGATAATGGTGATGGGAAAAAAGCAAATATCGTGATTTTTGTTGTAATAAATATTGGGGTATTTATAAAGCAAAAAGGGAGTTTAAAATAAATCATTTCTCATAGTTCCACCTACGACTGATTTAAACAGCGAGGATGACAATGATTACGAATGGCTCGGAGATGACATGTAGCATTCATGCAAAAGCCGTGGGGAAAAACTTAAAACTTTTTTTTTTTTTTTTTTTTTAAACAAACAAGTACTGGATAATCTTGAAAAGGAACAATCATTAAAATTGCAACATTTGCTAAGTTTTGGTATGACAAAGTAAAGAGTAAAACTTAAACCCCCTGCACTACAATGTCCGGACAGTATGAAGGTATGAAAAAGCCTGATCTAAACCCAGCTGACCATCACGGTCTTTGCGATGTGAAAACTGCACGTGCATGACATGTGATGTTGGTATTAATACTGCACATCGCCCAACCCTATAGTATACTATAGCCATTTTCCAAATTCGGTACAAAAGACCCCGCCTTGCATTGTGATGTCATTCGGCATTGGTACCAGTTTTTACACCAGTGGAAAACCAGCACAGGAAGTACTGTACTTTTGGTACTTTTCTGAAGTACCAAAAACTACAATATCTGGCGCAGTGGCAAATCACTCGAACAATTCCTGGTCATCCATATTCCCACATAGGCAGCTCGTTTCATTCCTAATTTCCAGCCAATGGAGAACATCAATGAAATGGGACCTTTCCCCATCTTCCACAGCGGGCCACTGTCCACCAAGGCAATGCCCATCGCACAGGTTTGTGATCCTTCATTTCCATACTAATGGAGACGGACCCCCAGACCATCCAACTCTGCGTTTGAGTTAGCAGAATATTCTAATCACAAAATGCAGCTGCTGAAATACTTGTACCGTTTACTCAGCATATGATATTTGTGCTTGAGCACTGAAAGTCGCTGAAAGACTCGATCTCCTGCTGTTGGGTTCTGCTCTTCACACTTCGCTTCCTCCTTGATCCCCGATATTCCCACACAGGTCTACGGATGTCTTTCCTGCCCACTCCACAAACCCCACTGCGAGTTCCACTGCGCATCACCGTCCATCTAGACCAGAATCCGCCAGCTGGTCGATCACCAAGAAATCTCTAATCAGACAAGACACCTTCCACCCCCCCCATTGGCCAAATAGGCCAAGCGAGATGTCCACTAGTCGGTAACTCGCCAGATTATTTGTTTTGCAAAAGTAGCTCTCACTGTAAAAATAATAATAATAAAAAAGGTTGGAGACCACTGGTCTAGACCCAAGTTTGCAGTTGGAGGGCACCATGCAGCTCAGGGAGAGCCTGTAACTGCAAGGTCACTGGTTCAAATCCTAGAGTCGGACAAGTGATTTTACTACTGGGCCCTTGAGCAAGACCTTTCATCCCCACCTGCCCCACAGATTGCTTTCTCAAAAACATTATTGTTTAACGTTAAAGATATATGCTATTTTAGATGAAAGCCTCTGAAAATAACGGCAACTGACACTAAAAGGCAGTAATACTTTTCCAGTACATAGCATCACAATGCCACAAAACTTCAGGTAAACACGCATGGGCCACACGCTAAGCAGGGACACGTGTCCCTCACGCACACTCCTCCAAACAGTGTCCTGACAGATGTCTCTGGCCCACAGGGGCCGCAGAGCCGCTCCATCAAGCACGTGACATTTGGCATGCGCCAGGCCGCATGCTCCTTTGTTCCACGCCCGAGGCGGGAAGTGACATTTGGGTAGCCATGGCGCCAAGCCCCCCCCCACCCCCCCCCAAATGCTGGCGGAATGGAGCGAGAGACGGGTGCACGTCCTGCTCAGACTGTCTGGGGCTCTGCTCTGCTGGAGGTGGGCGAGGGCAGCTGTCCCGCATCCCCAAATAAAACTGGGCAACAAGGCTCTGTTAAATTAATGTAATGAAAAAGGACTCGGTACGGAAACTGCACTGATTTATTGGAGGGAAGGCGTGTGGCTCAGGGGGTTAGGATGCTGCATCTGATCAGCAGGTCATCAACTCAAATCCCACAGTCAGCAGAATGATTTCATTGTAGGACCCCTGGGCTTAAATGCCCCCTCCCCAAATTACTCCAGGGACTGTTTCTCCCCCTGCTGCCTCTCGAAAATCTGTGTCACTTTCAATAAAAGAAATCAGCTAAATAAATAAAATGCGACAAATATATTCAGCAAGACGCAGGCCCACAGAAGCCAAAGCATGCATGATGCCTTCACACAGCACAATAAGGAACGTCACACCACTGCTGGGTGATCGATTGTGGGAGAGAAGGAAAATCCCATTTGGGTCACAGATTCTGTACGTCTCAGACGAGCAGAAACACCACGGCAGGAGCCACTAAACACTGAAATATTAAAAAATACTTTTTTCTGTCTTTCTGATATATAAAACTTTAACTGCTGTTTTTGCTAATTTTCAGATCAAGAAAGAGCAACATAATATGCACAGAGGTACAGCAGCCTCTTCTGATGAGATTAATCATCTTAAACGGTCTTTAAAAACGTTACAGACCCCAGGATTTTACAGTTGTCCCTTGAGAACATGAATTCACCCACTCACAACAGAGCACTGTGTCGTCTGGCCAAGTCCTCAAATGGCTCAAGATCCCCCTCCCCCCAGGCCACAAGCTTACACCAGGCCCAAATTCTCGGTCGATTTAGCAACATCCCGACAAGCTTATAGCAGATTTTAATCCGGTTAAACCCACCTGCAGGGTTTCCATTATAAAAAAAGAATAAACATATATGAAAGGGTAACAACCCCTCCCAGACACCTTCACACTCATGAAAGGAATGTGCCGTTCGACCCAGAAAACCTCACTCTGACCACGAGTGTCTGACAAGCTTCTGAATCAAGAAGATTGACGGGGGGGGGGGGGGTCTCCTCACTGTGATTACCTGGCCAAATGAATCAGACAAACCCAACGAGAAGCAAAAGGACTGCTGGAGCAAACCTGCGTTTTGGACCAGAGTCAAGATTCAAGTGAACTCGACAGAGAATGAAATGAGAAAACATGCTGCGGCTTCCTATCACATTACTCAAGGTTTCAGCGTAATCACAGTGACATACTTCACATTTCTTATGCGATTGCCACCAGCACACACTTAAAAATTAAACCGAGCTCAATTCCACACACGTTTCTGGTTGTCGTTTAGCCTGAAGTCATGAACGCCTTGCCGACTGCTGCCACCGGCAACATAAATCAATTTGGTGTCCAAAAGTCTCTGCAACCCAGTACTACACAGAGCAGCACCAGTGGGTGGAATCCAAGAGTCTTTCAATTTCACAGCTGGCAGACCAACAATGCATTCTCGTTATTAACTCGGCAAAGTGAAAAGAGAAAATAACTGCAAGTACGCAGCCGATTCAGATTCCAGGGGCTCCCATGCTTTTTCACCCCCATATTCAGGAGGCATTCAGTTCCAGAGCAATGCATGTGTACATGACACATTTTACTGTAATCAAGACTTCACGACAAGTTCGGCAGCTCACAAAAAGCCCTGAGAATTAGCCTGTGCTCCACCTGCACATCATCATCAGCATGAGCCAACACACGGCCCTCAACTGGAAGGTTCACACGCTTTCAAACAGCTTCTGCTCATTCACATTTCCGGAAAACAGGAAAGGAGAAGGGGCACCTTTGTTAATATCAAACTCCTCCGAGTGCTTTACAGCCAATTTACACATCAGCCAAAGATGACAACATGACAGAATTCGACACGACATTATTATTTATTATTGACTTATTTGCTCGTGACCATGAGGGGTAAGGCAGCGTTACACAACAGCCAAACTAACTAGATAATCAGGACATTATTAATTTGCCGTTTTGGCTGCAGGCCTTTGTTGCTCCATGATCCATGCAGGCTCTGGGTTTGTGAACTACAGGGAGAGATGCAGGACATTCTGGGATGAGTGGCCAACATCGACAAAACCCAACTACTATTATTACCGGGGGTTACCTGGGCAACATTTTTCTTCTTTACTCTTCCACACATTTTTTGACAAGCATGGTCAGACAGTCCCTAGAGCAAATTGGAGACGTTACTGAAGTGCCCAACGGTGAAATAACTTTGCTGATCCTGGGATTAGAACCAGTGGCCTTCTGATCAGACACAGAAGACTTACCTGCTGAGATACACACAGTCCCCAGCACAGGTCACAAGGATGGGATTCCCTGCTGCTGACCTATATATTACATATTAATATCATTGGACCCAATAACAAGCCTCGCCTTGGGGGGGTATCCATATGACCAGCAGCTCTCAGCAGGCAAATGCCATAGCGTGCACCACACGTCATGCCGAAGCGTCACCGGCAAGGAGCAGCAATCACATTAATGCGTTTTCATTCTTGGGCTTGCTTGTCACACACCCGAGGAAGCCACAAAACACTCGGCACCACATCCTCGCCTGCTAGAAAGGCGAGGCTCCATAGCTCAACGTCATTTTCCTGCCCAGAGGGAACATTAAACATGCAGGTTCAAAGACGGGGATTAACGTTAGCTGTCGGCTGGATCATGCAGAAAGTTTGCGAACAGCGTCTGGCGATACGTCATTCTAGAGGTTAAGGAGACAGTGCAGATGGACTACAGGGGAACCAAAACGGAAAAAAACAGCAAGAAGGTCATCATAATCATTAGCTGACCGTGCGCTTTGCTTGACAAAGGAACAGAAAGTGAGATATCACTGTCAACAAGTGTACTAGATGTCAGTAAACTGACAGCAACTGCAAAAATGTATATAATCAGTAAACAGCGTTAACTACTGGTCATTCTATCCTCAATATCGCTGAACTATAATATATATTATAAAAGCCATATTATTGAAATTGATTTTAAAAAAACACCCGGCTTCATGCGGGCTGCTGGGAGGCGACGGAACCATTCCGGATTTGGAACACTGTAATGCCTCTGCAGTGAATGAGCGCCCTCCGGGGGAGCGTGCCTGTATGCCTGTAGGCAGCGCCCTGACGCCCGTAGGCAGAGCCGAGGTGCCCTTTCTGGTTTTTCTTCTTTCTTACCCCCCCCCCCCCCCCCCATCTCGCTTTCGCAAGGCCGCCTAGAAGACAGACGGGCGGACGCAAAGGCAGAATGTCCGGCTGCTCCGGTCCCGGCGCGCAGGGATTTTCCGCGAACCGCGCCGCCGTTTCGCGCAGCAAAGTAAAAACGAAAGTTGATTAACAGACCACAGATAAGATGCTACGTGTTTATCAACGGTTGCTTCTGCTTACCAAGCTTTTCAAAGAAATATTCTTAACCAAGACAGAGTCAAAATATCACACTAGGGACAGGGCTCTCTGAAACCTTAACACCTTTTATTTTTTTACGCCTCAACAGGTAAAGACAAAGGAAATAGCCCGATTTTTCCTAATCATTGCACTCCTAAGTATAAATAAGCAAAATTTATAAAATGGTGTTTGACTACCGATGGTGCATTTGTGTTGTCGTTAGCGCCAGAGAATTACTGTAAACCCATTTAAACACAGACACAGATACACAGACGGAGATACACACAGAGAGATACACAAACACACACAGATACACAGAAACAGATAGACAGAGAGACACAGATGCACAAAACGGTTTCATTAAAACGTGCACAAGGCGCACCGTCAGGTTTCCCTGGCCGAAGACGCGCCTCCAGCTCAGCCCATCAAAACGGGACCATCGGTCTCCGGCGCTGCGTTACACTTAACCGGGGGGTCACCGCTCAAACCCGGGTGGTGCAAAGGCTGCTTCCATACTCAGTTATTCAGCACCCCGTACTTCCCCACATGCGAAAACACCATATGACCCTAGCCAAAGCCAAGGATACCTCCCTCCCATATATATATATATATATATATATATATATATATATATATATATATATATATATATATATATATATATAAAGGGCAATAAACGCATATACGCTCAATGACCCATGCAGTAGACCACAGGCAAGCAATAAAATTTAAAGACATGCATAAACACCAACCGGCATCTCGGATAAATGCGTGCATGGCAATAGTTCACTCTCACATCCACGCACCACGTCCGAAATCCCATGCAATGACGCAAGTCAAACAGCCTCCCGTCCCCCGTTAAATGTCATTCTCAGTATTCGTGGGTGATCCACTTTCAAAACGCCAATTCAATGAGGCGAAACTCCTTATGTAATAAATGCTCGTTTACCTTTTTCGGATTGTGTCCCTTGGCTGTTGCGTCTGACCGCTCCAATGGATCCCGTCCACAGTGAATGGGAGCGCCACAATCAAGCCCTAAAACGCAAGGTCAGCTAGACGGAAACACGCGGAGAGCGTATGACGAACCCAGAAGAGCATTAGCCTCTTGCACGCATTTATATCACTTCCTCATGGAGGGAATGTATGCCGTATCATCCACGCACGGCCAGCAACATGGCAGCATATAATAGGGAGCAGAGCGCAGGACCAACACGGTGCGAACGCGGACCTGACAGACGGATCCGTCAGGTAGGTGCGGCCGCTTTGACGGATAGATGTAGCAGCGAATCAGACATCTTCTTTTGCGTGTCGGCCACGCCCAACAATGGCACAGCCAATCGTCTATGTCAGTTTTCCTTGAGTGCGCAGGTGCTTTTTTGCACTGTTCGACCTGGAGCTTTAACGTGAGCTGCATAATTAGGGCGCTATATAGATTGCATACAAAATGGGATGCCATAAGGAGTATATAATTTATTTTATTGAGTACATATCTCTAATAATATTATATTTCACTCAAAACAACTCACATCCTGCGAAATGCATTTTGAGATGGATTTTTCAGTCAAGCTCTGTTCACTTTTATGGGTTACGCAGCCAATCCTGACCAGTTTTAATAAAATTTTTCTACGAAATACACTCCACGCGCACACACACACACACACACACAGTAGTGTTTCTGTGTTGTTTTAGACAATGTTCACGCCGTTGTTGTCTGTGTGAAGCCCACGTAATAGGCATTTCCTGGAAATCATATTGCCTGCCGCTGGCGATACGGCTATTTTTATCGTGTGTTGTATTTTACGCCACACTGCCATGTCACTGTAATATACATGTTAAATATACTTAAGACGTGATCATGTCGGGGTCCACGATTTTTCCTATAAATTAGGCTATAACCTTTTCAAATGAAATTACAAGGTTGGTTAGTTAGATCACTTTGGAATATAATGTAATAATCAAGAAAATAAAAACTAACGCGCACATTTCCTGGGGACAGAGTTCCCGCCCAAAACTGCCCCTCTTCATATTAATGGTACACTTAATAATAATCCATCCATCCATCCATTTTCCAATCCGCTTTTCCTACTGGGTCGCGGGGGGTCCGGAGCCTATCCCGGAAGCAATGGGCACGAGGCAAGGAACAACCCAGGATGGGGAGCCAGCCCATCGCAGTAATAATAATAATAATAATAATAATAATAATAATAAAACAATAGTAATAAAATAATAATAATAAACAAATACATAATTTAAACGAATATTACTACCAATAACATTACAACTACATGTATTCTATCTGAACTTCTGACGTTAATCACCATAGTTATTAATAAGGGATATCGCCTTCTCATTCTATACAACAGCTCCATCTGCTGGTAATAGCTGGTAGACAAACCCACCCCGTGTCTCAGAAAACAATCAAAAGTCTGGACACCGGTATTGCCAAATCAGCATCTTTATTTTACAAACAAACGCAACTGTTTCCATTGACATTTCTTTGTATCATAAAAAAGCAATTTACAAGCTTAAGAACAAAATATAAAGCAGCACAGAATGATTATGGGTAAAATATATATATCATTTGAATAAATATATATTTCATGCTATAAAATAAATTCGTAAATGGCAAGTTAATAGTTTCAGCATCAGCTCTAACTAGCTTCATTTACTTCAGTCATATAAAAACAGTAGAGTTCTGAGGTTCACAGTTGGGTTGTGAGGTTGTAGTTACAGTGGACTATAAGGAGGTGGCCGAACACCTGACAGAGACGGAATTAAAGCCGCCCCCCTTTCCCTAGAAATGGAACGTGGGGTAGAAAGGGTGGGCAGAGAGCCTTGAGGCAGAAAACAGAGGAGCAACGCTGGCGTGAGGCAGCACAGCCCCACGAGAGATAAGTGCATTTTCCCGGAGTGCGTGCCGACGGGCACATCGCAGTACTGAGAAACCCTGAGTTCTACTTTGTTTGTCCCGTTAGGAAACATGACATGCAGAAACTGACCTGTGAGTTTGAGAAAAATTAGTTTGATAAAATAACAACGACAATGACAAGCAGGATTAAAAGACTAATCGCTAAGGCTCTCACTCAGGCCAGCTCAAATGATTAGTATCAGTACAAGATGACCTTTTACTTAGGGGACGGGGGTGGCGGTAGCCCAGGTGTTCTGCTCACCTTCCTTTTAGTATTTGACACAGACGGAGGTGCAGTTTTTTTTTTTTAAATTAATAAAAACACCGTGCAGCACTGCACTCGACCAGGGCCCGGTGCCCCGTGACCACATTACCGTGGAGCACACCGGCCAATTCGGACGGGGAGAGCACTGACGGTGAGGGACGGAGGGCTTGGGGGTAAACAAAAAAAAGGCTGCACCCTATAAGCATGGTTCACTCGACCTGTCCAAACATTCACAAAAACGTAGAAAAATAAATCAGCGTATTAAATCTGCCGCTCGGCTCCCTCAGTTAGCTTCCACGCGCGTAGAGAGCAGGCAGCCCCGCGGCTCGCGCGCACCGTGTGCACTGCCCTACAAAACAACTTATTGCTCTTATATCATACACAGTGGAAAATGTTTTTTTTTTTCTCAAAGCAATGGAAGACTTCACTTTTTTTTTGACCAGATCAGTGTTCATAAACTACCTGAAGTTATTCAGTTTAAAACAAGAAAGAAGTAGGGCAAGCTGTAATTTTATTTGTAATTAGTACAACAGCCTTCCCTGTAAACTCATTTTTAATTCGCTTATATTCATACATTGTTTCAGGCCTCCAATCGTCTAGCCTTTTCTGTGAAGTTTTGAACAAAAAGAGTGAATTCAACTGTGTCAGTGTCAGCTGACTTGAGAATATGGCTGTATTAGTATGTATACTTTTCAATAAGTATTGCATGTATCCCGCCCCCGATAGTGAGTGTATTTATGCATGTATATATGTTCATATACTCATTTATATAGAAAATTAATAAATAAACCTGACCAGTCTAAAAGCACCATTCGAGGGTAAAAATAAAACATCCCTAAAAATAAACCTTTTGAGGCCTTTAATAGTTGAGTCCCTCAAAGAGGGAATCTGAGTACGTTCCATAAACACCCTTTGGAATACACATTTCAAAATGGAAGAGGGTCACAGAAGTGGATTTGTTGGCGACCTGAAGCAGCACACACGGCGGGAATCTCGGAAGCATGCCCGGGCTTCCCAAAGAGCCGTTGGCATCTGAGGACCTTGAGAAGCAGGGGCGGCCGCCTCGGTCTTCACCGGCCCACCCGTCCACAAACCGGCGAGAAACCAAACCGCTATGCTCCACGCTCCCTCAAAAAGTAGCGCGCTGGCAGAACAGGAACATTTTAACAATAAGATATAAATCCAAGAGTGAGTCGAGAGCTGAGCTCACTCGTCAGAATTACATAGTGGGACGGCCTCGCGTAACGCCAGGTTGCGATGGAGGTGGCACCATGGCGTATACGCGAGACGCGATCAGTACTGTCACAGAAGAACGTCTGAGGATTCTGTACCCTTACAGGCAGGTGGAATTTAAAAAAAAAAAACAAACTCAGTAGCAATATAAAAAGTTAAATTATTTACATTATATATGTACATGTGTAGATCGTTTACATACATACGGACATGTATGTATGCATGCTAAGTTCCTTGAGGAGACAATATGATTACCAGACTGTACACAAATGACTCAACTGTGTGATGAACACCTTAAATCGGTGTTCGTCTGGTATCACAGTATGTGTCAGATGTTCTAATAAAATGGTGCCACACCAGCCCAGATGGCCTAAAGGTCACTCTCCTCTTTGCCAGCAATGTCTCTATGCAACGGTTCCTTCCCTTATCTGCACGAGGAGCAGATCACAGCACTAGTGTGGCTCGATTAAGAGCAGAGACTGGCTCTGAGGGAGGCTACGGCACGGGAGTGAGGTGACAAGTCGTCTTTTGCTAAGATGAGGATCTGATGTACTGGGTTGGGGAGGCAACCTCTTGTACTTCAAGCACCCCTCCATTAAAAAGCCTCATGTTGGAGAGGATTATGGGTATGGCTTAGTCTACCTTCAAATGCAATGAGGTAAAGTGTTCAGGCAGCACACAGGTTACTGCTTCGCAGACCTTATCTCCTCTGTCTCCCCTTTGAGCATCTGCACACTCACATGTCCATGACCATCCAAAAAGAGCAAAGGACGAAACAAAGAAACAAAATGAAATGTGACACCTGGATTTTTTTTTTTTTGGTTGGGGTCTTTGGTTGAAAACTACATGCTGAATTTTGCACCAAAAAAGAGGGGTGTTATTCACAAAAAAAAATCCCTTAAACCAAACAGACGACCCCCCCCCCCCACCCCACTCCCCCTCCACGATATTTTCCCCCCACTCAGAAGCCCCTAGAGGCAGCGAAAGCAAGGCGGGTGTTAAGTGTGCTCTGGCTAAACACCTGCCCATGTACAGAGGAAGCCAAGCTTTTCACATAAAGCAAACATTTATACCCTTGAGGGGAATAGTAAAGTTCTAGGTTCTGCAGGACAGTCCTGCCTGTTAGAGCAACATCTGTCTGCATTACAACCAAATCGGTATGTTCTGAGATTGGGGGGGGGGGGGTGTTCCACAGAGCTCAGACTGACATGGTAGCTTGTGTGGTGGCACATTCAACCACAAAGACCAGAAGGATAAGACGACAAAGGTAGATTTCACATGTTCTCTGAAGCACGCTTTATGCTGTAAACCAAAACACTGTTATGGCATTTAATGTAGAATGAAAAAGGGCGATGACCGTGATTAAGACGGCGGCGTGTCTGGGAACGTCACAACTTCACAGTAAAGCTGCCGGGACCGACGGAGCGGCTGCGGGATATGCATGCGGAGCACGCACAACGGAAGCAGCAAGACGTGTGGATTAAGTTAAAAACTAACCATGTAGTTATGCTTGATAGCTGGATATAGTTAGACAACCACAAGAGATATCATAGACCCAAGTGCAATTTTAATTGCATCTCTCCATGATATTTTTCTCATAATATTATGTATTATATTTCCAATTTTTAATAGCCTGGCCCATACTCATGTTTGAACACAAGATGGTGACACAGTTCAGAGGATATATATTTCAAACACATAACTGGACTCTCTGAGCAGAGTAAGATGTTGCCCTTTTACAGTACAGTGAATGAGTGAGATAACACACACATACAAAATGAGTGTCAAGGTCCAAGTGAAGTGCCAGGAGGCAAAAACTTTGGGAATCCCACAAACGGCTGAATTATTTCATAACCAGCAGTTTGTGAGGTTTAAACCCGGCAGACTAAGTGCTGTTTCACAGGGGTTACTTAATAGGCTGGGGGCTAAGCTTGTCCAAAGTCAACGCTACAACAAAAACCAAAGCTACTTTCAACCAACAGATCTATAATAGAAATAATCATCTTCTACCACCTCACCTCCTCAGACGGGCAGAACCACCACCGCGGTTTCACCTCCGCCGCTCGACTTCCACATACAAACTGCACCGACGGTTTGACTTTGGATCATTTCAATCAAGTTCTTCTCAATCCTCTACCTCTAACACCTCCGCTTCGGCTAACAGCAAAAAACACAGAAAGCCACGTGGGAGACCTTCACACAGGGCATCACGCCACAATTCAGTTGGGAAGAGAAATATGTCCTGAATACAATTACCTGAAAAAGCGGTGGGGGGGGGGGGGGGGGGGGGGGGGGGGTTAAGCGCGGCTGGGAAGCCTGATGCGGCATGCCGCTTGTGTCCAAGCGTTCCGAGCCTTTTAACAAGACGCACCATGCACGCTGAGTCCTTCGCCACTCGCTTGTTTGCTCGATGGCATTTGCACGTGTGCGCCTGTGTGTAGTGTACACTCCCTGACCGGCTTGGCCCACATCTGTCACCATCAAACAGGAGAAACCCCTTCATAGAAGCTTCATATTAATGTGAGCTGGCTGCTAAGAGGTGAAAGAAATGACATAACTGCACACGGGTCTGCCCAGTGCGGGGGCTTCTTGGCTACTATCCTCTATATTTCATATATATATATATATATAGAGTATATATTTCATATATATATAGAGTAAGGTTAGTTTCCCGGTAGACAGAGCCAGCAAACCATGCGTGCTCTGCCGCCATCCACACACCAAGGCTACATCACGCATGACTCCTGTGGACACTCACGGGTAAATTACAAGGCGCCGGACCACGCGACTCGGGCTGATGGCACCTTATGCCCCCACGGCACGGCGTACCATGGCCGAGAGAGAGACACGCGGCTCACACAGGCTTCCCCTAGTGTAACCCTAACCCCATGTGTATGTATATATATATATATATATATATATATTTTTTTTTTTGTTAAAGTAAACGTCATCCTTCCGGGTCCTTGGCTATGAGGTAGAACCCACGGAAAATGTTACAACACTGTCTGTTATGAGCATGTTTATGTATCATGAGGTAAGAGATGGATGTGTGACCAAAAAAAAAAAAAAAAACAAAAACCACGACATTCCTCGTGAGAAAGCTACTGCTTCATCAACAACCTGGTGTGCAAAAAGAGGTCAGGTAAAGACGTGATATGACGAGAATCACTTATCTGAGCTTTCACATTATTACTTGTCTTATTGCATCATGCCTATATTACTTTGTAAATATGTTTAACACACAAAGATTAAAACAGGAAAAAACACCAAACTGAAAGGGGGGGGCCTTGATTATTCAGCCCACCCCCACGTTAATTATTAATACTTAACTTCCACCTTCCCTTTGAGAGAATCCTTTAAAAGCACCTTTTATTTCCACTTTTTGTCCATCGACTCCCTTTAACGACTGACGAGACATAGAAAACCCTGACGGAGGATGCGAGCCACGCATCGGATAACGGGGCGGGAGGGTGGATTCCGAGCTAAAACTGCTGACAGTTAAAATTATATGAATTTTTTTTTCCACCTCCCACCCCCCATGACGCTCCGACGAGAAACGACGAAGGAAACGCAAACGAGACCTAAAAATCACAGCGGGAGCCGTGCGGAGACTCCTCCGGGCTGCCCCTGGTGCTCTCCTCGCCGTTCCCAGATGGCTCTTCGGCCGGCGGGGGGGCGTCGCCGGTGGCGGGGGCCTCCGTCCTCTCGGGGGAGTCAGCGTGGTTGCCGCCATCCACGGCGCCCATGTGCTTCTTGCGCAGGTGCTGGTTGAGGGTGCCCTGGAAAGGGAAGCACTTGCCGCAGATCTGACAGTGGAAGGGCTTGTTGTCTGTGTGCCCGCGGATGTGGTACTCCAGCTGGTCCTTGCGGGTGTACTTCTTGCCACAGAACTTGCAGACGAACGGCGTGATGCCCATGTGCAGCCGCATGTGCCGGTCCAGGCTGCCCTTCTGGTTGAAGGACTTGCCGCAATAGATGCAGACCAGCCGCTCGCTGTATGGGTACCACTGGCCCCGCAGGCTGCGCTCCCGCACGTCGCTCTCAAAACTCGCCGCAGGGCTGGCGGCAGCCGCCACCACCGCTGCTGCTGCGCTGACAGCGTCCCCATCTTCCCTGAAAGGCTTGGGGCGGCCTGGAGCCTCAGGGGAGGTGGCGGCAGGCCGCTTGGGACGGGCACGGCCACCACGAAAACCGCTGAGTATGGAGCGCGAGGGGCTGGCGCTGCTGAGGCTGACAAAGGCGGAGGCAGACAGCGGTGGGTAGGTGTAGCCGGCCGGCTGCAACATGGGGCCGTAGGAGCCCACGCTGACTGCCAGCACCTGCTCGCCATCCACTAGCTCTGTGTGGTACCCGTCATCGCCGGCCGACGAGCTGTCCGAGCAGCTAGGCCGCTCCGCCTTCTCCATCTTGACGCGCACGTCTGTCACCTGCCCGTCCCGGCCGATCAGCTCCACCTGCTCCAGCTCCGCCTCCTGCTCCGGGGCCCCGTCGCTGCTGCTGCCACGGTCTGATTGGCCCTCCTCTGGTGCGCGTGGCCGGGGCGGGCCCTTACCTCCTGCATCAGGCCGGGCCTCAGCAGCGCCTGGGAGAGCTGTCGGCTGCAGTGGGAAATAGGGGGGGGAGACCTGCACGGGGTTGAGGAAGGCACCCCCGTCTTTGAAGCCATCGCGGTTGCCCTGGGGGCTGTCTCCCCCAGGACTACCACCAGGGGGCAGGCTGATCTTGGAGTGGATGCCTTCCAGGATCTGCGTGCACTTGTCGATGATGGCCTGCATCTGGAGGAAGCTGGCGGCGGTAAGGAAGCTGACGACATCCTTGAGCGGCAGCGCCATGCGGCCAGTGTAGCAGAAGGCAAGCAGGCGCTCGAACACCTCCGGACTCTTGATGACAGAGAGCGAGAGGCCGCTCATGGTGCCGAGGGCGGAGTGGTCGCGGAAGTAGGGCGAGCTGGCCGCCAGCACGGCCTTGTGGGCGCGGAAGGGCCGGCCCTGGATGTGCACCACGATGTCACAGAGCTTCCCCTGGAGCCGCAGTTCGTTTAGCTGGCTGAGCACCGTGCTGCTGAATTCTGGCACGTCGAACTCGATCAGGCCGCTGCCGTCTTCCATGACTGGGCCACGTCTCACGTTTTCCCGTAGATGGTCTGGGGAGGGGAGAGCACAGGGAAATGAACTTTAGTCAAAATGAGGAGACCCCAATATCGCAGAGACTTAGCCCTAAGCACTGAACCTAAGGACAACCCATGTTCAATTCACCACCAATTCAGATCTTTGCACTAATATCCCCCCACCCCACTGGTACACTGCCATAATTAGCCTGCATAGCCGGGGCCTTCCATGTATGAACACGTTTCAGACATGCTCTACGCTCCAGGCAGCCCATAAACGGATCCACAAGCACACTTCTGAAACGCGCTGTAATCTTCAGCACGATTACTTCTGGTACGACCTCAAGTCCACAATCCCTATGCTACAAATTCCAAGTCATACATTTAGGTGGCAGAATAGAAGCTACAGAGTATTTCTGCGACCATTTCCAAGAGGAAAGTTTGTCAGACAGGCCTGCACAGTGCAGTCAGAAACCACGAGTCCACAGCAAGCTCAATGATCCAATTCATGAGGCAGCGGAGGGTGAAGGTCCCACATTAGGCTGCCCATTCACACTCGCTGGCCTGCGCGGCTGAAACATTTCTGCCATTTCCGCAAACACGTGTGTGAGAAGAGTACGCATGTCCTGAACACCGCAGCCCCACTGACCAGCTTGCCTCTCATCCCACCCTCCACACAAGCCTGTTATCCCCTTAAACAGGAGAGGGCCTCAATAACACACAAAGAACTTGGAGACATTTGATTCTCTCTCCCTTGGGGTAAAGTTACTCAAGCAGGTTAGTACCAAGCCAGCTCAGACAGGCTTTCATCATCAAAAGAGGCAGCAGGAGTAGATTTGCTGCAGGCGACCTGAGCACCTGAAGAATAGAAGAGAAATGTCAGCATTCCCAACAAAACAAAATCGCAGGATTCATACAGGCAGCCCATTTTGGCTTTACCCCCCCCCTCCAACACCCCCCCCATGCATGGAATCGCCAGAGACATCTCCAGCGTGCCAGGGTCTCCAGTCAGCAGTCTGGGAACGTAAACACTTTCTCCGGTTGCCAGGGCTTGCCGAGGCACCTGTCACCCAAGCCGCACTCCTCCATCCGGGCAGGGCAGAGGGGTGAGGGGGAGGAGGAGAGTAAGGGGGAGGGGGCGAAGGAGCGGGGGCCACACGAGGCGGCGGCTTCGAGATAAGCCACAAGCCCGATGAGCCAGAACAGTGATAACACTGGCTCTACAACACCCCACCGCCCCCATATCAACACACACCTATACAGCCTCCAGCAGCACGCCAGCCTGCCTTGCCAAGATAGCCACATACAGACACATACAGTGTCTTCCTAACCCGCTAAACCAGTCCAGCAGGAAAGGGCCGGCATCTGGGATCCAGTATTCCGATATCGTTCTCACCAGGCTCCCCAACACAAAGCTCTATTCCATGAAAAAAAAATTCTTTGATAAAAAATAGAAGTCTCTGGACAAGAGTCGAGTTTATAAATATGGAACAGTAAGTTGTTTCTTAGATATCTACCAGTATGGGATCTTAGGTTTAGGAACGCCCATGGTTCGGAGCGACCCCCCCCCCTGCCGGACAGCAAACACCCAGGCACCCTGCAGTCCCGTTAAAGCTTCCCGCCCACATGGCAAACCAGTGGCCCCGATCACCCTGCCAGTGTTACATAAGCACCTTGACTATTTCAGCATTTCACTCCGCGAGGATGACCCTCTTCCCAGAAAGGCCGGGGTTTGGGGGGTGGAGGTGGGGGGGGGGGCTGTGCTGGGATGGGCACTTTCTGCTGATCTAGTGAAACAGTTACCCGGTCCATGTGGGTCAAGCCATGGGATCCCAAATTCATTTATGTTCAATGCTTTCAGAAGACGTGCATTCAAAAATACACTGCTAAATAAACAGACAAAAGAAACAGCACTGTTAATAATACTGAACAAAAAAGCAATTAACTTTATTCTCATTACATAAAAGTTGTTTTTCTGCATTCCAAAAAAAAGAACGAAAAATAGCTGAACTACAGGCTAGATTTCCTGTGGACTCGAGGCTCAGTGTTCAGTGGACCGTAACCGCCATCACCTGCTCTTAATTCACTTGGGTCTGCAGCAAATTTATGTCCACACATTTCCACCCTTAAAATGCCCTTATAAGAGAGGGCTCAGTGCCTGCTTCTCACATGTTAATAAAGTAATAAAAAGCAAATTCAAAATACTGCCAAATAAGCAGGGTAAAAAGCCCCGTTTTAAGATAAGCAGGGTTTTGCGCATTTTGCAAAAACTGCAGGTCCGGTTCTGCCAAATTTGCTTGACAAGCAAATCACGGTGGGAAGAACTTGACATGCAACAGAGTGAGGTCCTCTGCTTGCTACCCGTGGCCGTGGTTTGGCTAGATTCCTTATTTTGATATATTCAACTGAAATGCAGGATAGCCTCATACAACCACCCCCCAAAAGACAGTACGGCTCAAACAATGAAACTGCAATCCTGACCAACAACGTCCACCACAGAGCAGTCGGTCCACACGCTCATAGGGGAAAGGGCCTAAGAGGAAGGATCTGAAGTGTCTCAGCCACCGTGCCGAATGCGGGAATGTGTAAATGGCGCAGCAGGAGACGCCCACCAAATGTGAGAGGAGGCTAACCGAGGAGAACTCCATCACAGCCCCAGGTCACTCCTCAGTCTGTAAGAGACGCACACAATTCACTCCAGAGACTGAGATAAGCAGAATGCTTCAAGGCCAGCTGACTTCGAAAAAACATCTTCCACTTTGGACAGCTGCACTGAAGCAACCCTGTGATCTGCCTGTGCTTTCTAGCATCACCTGGGCCACTGTCGGTGGGAGGCGTGGAGACCAAGGGGAGAAGTCTCACGGAGAGGAATTTTCAGTGCACGGTGATAATTACACTGTGCCTGAATCGCTGCACAATTTATATTTAAAAAAAAAAAAAAAAAGCTATTCAAATTGGTCAGGGAAAACGAGACCTCCCACGTTTGGAAGGTGCAATCAGTACAGATAAAAATAGCACTTTGTTAACTGTTCTGCCTCTGTCCTGGTGGACAAAGCTGTCCCTTCTCTCATTTCTTTGGCCGCACTGAAACTGTTTTGGCAAAAAAGTCATGGTTCGGTGCCAAAGGAGGAACGCTGTACCATCAGCGGCACAGAAAACACTTCTATCGCCTCCTAGACTCGAGCTTCATCGCTGACAAGCCTATCCAGAATAAAAATTTGAATCACAAAACAGTATTATCAGCACACACTAAATGATATATAACTGCCAGAAGAGACCTCAGAAATGTGTCCTGCAGCCAAGCCCTGAGGAACCCCCTTCTCAAAACATCGCATTTTCTAACGCGGATTGGAAATGTCTGTTAAAAAGCAGCAAAGACAAACATTATTGTGTTCAGCCGGTATATAGACAAAAATGCTCAGTTTAGATGAAAGTCTAAGTATAACCCAAACGTCCCAAGGCTGGGACTTTGCGAAGCAACTGACTGACTTGACAGCCACCGTTTGACATGCATCACTGATGGCACAGAAAGGGCGAAACTCAGAGTGGCAGAGAGAGAAGACTGGGGTCTCTGGGCAGAGGGCTGGGGGCACCAAGGAGTTTGCTCAGGTTTCTTCCACCCGCCTGCCTTTGTTCTCACATGAGAAGTCAGCTCGGAACGTCACACAGCAGAGGGCAGGACTCACAGGAGCGGCTCAGGAATGCACCTATACAGACTCCGGTTTAATGTTTGCGGCGCTACAGTGCCTGTTCATGCACGGGGTTTCATTTAAACACGCCACATCGGTTCCCCTGGGGGTGGCAGCCTCCGACGGAGATAAAAAATAATAAAAAAACATCATCGCCAAACCAAACTGTCAATGACAGCAGCACCACAGCTAAGAAAAAGACCCTGTGCAGGTGAAGCCTTATCTGACGTTTTTTTCATAAAAAAAAAACACAAAAAGACAATTTCCCTGCAATACAGTAAGATAGATACTTCATTGATCCCAAAGGGAATTTCAGCTGCATACATCAGCAGAGGAACATCCATATCCTGCAAAACTCTGCAAAGGCATTACACAGTGTACATAAACAATACCAATAAGGATTTCAGAAAAAAATAACTGATCAGGTGAATAAAGGTGTCTCCAGTTTTTCCCATGTTATACAGAACATGGTGCATAGAGTGTGACTAAAATTTCATCACCAGACTTCGATATGAAAGTGTCCTTTAGGGGCCTGGCTTTGAGCCCATTTGTAATCAACAGGGCCAGCATGTACCCAATGACTGGCCCAGAGCCATTCCTGTGCACTTTGTACTGCCAAGTCTGTTTAATATTGCCAACGATGAAAACACATCAACCTGGTTCTCATCATGCGGAGGATATACCAGAAAATAAAATGCATGTATAGCTTGATATCAGCGTACTGCGGATCCGACCCCGGGGCGTGATAGAATCGTGCGGCGTCGGGTCAAAACATGCAGCAAACATACACGCCGAACATGTGATATGCACAACTGTCTTCCCAGAAGCCCTTGCACTCTGCATATGGCACTGGTTGGAGACTGGTACAGCAGAAGGAAACTATTGCTTTTGCAGTAGGTTCACTGATTTAAGAGAAAAGGGTGCACGAGAAACACCTATTTCTGCATATAACTTCAAAGGTGAGCCCCTTTGCCAATTTCGTCATGCACTTTAGTGACTTCATAAGTAAACAGCACCTTCTCACACAACACATAATTCAAACAAGATCTGAAAAATCCATAAAAAGAGTGGACAACCAGGAAAATGGCCCACTGTCTACATAAGTGAAACCAGAATGCTTGGGCAATGTCTACCTAACTAGCTTATGATGACATCTACAGTGAAACCTCACGATGGACAAGGGGGGTGTTGGGTTGTCTTGTAAAGGCACTATACATTTTTATAGTTTTGCACGAGCCCATTCACAGTCTATACTCCCATACTCCGGTCTTTCATTCCTTTTCCTCCATACAGCATGCCGTGAATTGAAAATCGCATACTTCATTATTTAAACATCTTAAATAAAACAAATAGCAAGTTTATGTACTGAAGTACGCGATGGGAAATCCTGAGTTAGTAATGAAGTATGTGTATGGAAATCCTGAGTTTTAACCTACACAGCATGCTGCTGTTCTGTTTTTTCCAAAAAACATGTAATTAACTTAAATGCTGTAAATGCCATATCTGACGCCACATTTGCAGAAAACTCCTTCTTAAAAACCGACATGACAGCTTTGTTCTGCAGCCTGCTGTTCGGGTGCTGTGAAGGAGTGGATCAGAAATAAGAACATTTCATGTACCTACTATGATGTGTGCTTCTCCTGGTTACTTTTCAGCATGGCAGGAAAAAAAATATTCATTTAATTCAAAATCTATTCTTGCTGAACGTAATGCAGGAATAAAAATCAAAGCAATTAATAGCTCTACCTAACAAAGTTAACCAAAGGGTTCGGTTAGCCAAGACATTTTGCAGGTAAGATAGTGCCTGATGATAAAGCCGACCAACCACAAAAGAAAGACTTTCTAGGCAGCATGTTATTCACTAATTATTCATTCTCGCAAACATTTTCCATACAATGCTATCTTGCAATTCTGCGTGTACAGAGTTAAGGACTTTCTGTAATGAGGGCATCCTTTAGTTACATAATGAGTCATAATTACCAAGATGTAGCACAGTTATGATGACGATTGGGAACATCTTCATATGCAAAGACTTCCAGTTAAGAACAAACCTTCCTTTTACGCAACATTTCACTGTTCAAGTACCACCAGTCTTCACATGTGGTCAAACCCACATATCTACACCTCAACATCAATGCCAGATCTAGCCAGAAGATTGTATACAATGGCATTGTGCAAACTACTCACACAACAACACTGGTTGCTAGTTTCGCCTTATTTCGCAGAAATACCGTGAGATGGTATGATAGACAGGTAGCATAAGTCATGACAGCACATGGTAGACATTCACTGGAGAATCAAAAGGAAAACTGCTGCCGTTCTAAAGTTACCCTGAAGACCAGCAGTCTGCAACATCAAGCCTATATGGGCCTGTGTGGAGTGGCACCAAATGGTTGCAAATAAGGAGCTCCACGGCAGAACACCACCATCACACTTAGAGAGCCCGATGGAGATCATGCCTGAGGCGACAGTGGCAAGGAAAAACTCCCTCTAGCAGGAAGAAACCTTGAGAGGAACCTAGACTCGGAAGGGGACCCCATCCTCCTCTGGGTGACAGCCTTACCATAACAAATATCCTGAAATGTGAAATCTATCAGAGCAGTAGTTCTGTAGCACCAGTGCTCTAGATACCAAGATTTTGGTTGCCATGAAAACGAATTAGCGCTTGCACAATCTTTAAGGTTTAATAAGATTGAAGCAGCTTTTCAAGCACCTGAAAGCTTTGATTTTTGGTGGGGGAGGGGTACTTCACTAGAGCAGTACATACTCCACACCTTGCTGAAGGACAGAGCACCAAAGGCCAGACCGGGACATGAACACATTAAATCTTCTTCATACAAGAACTGTTTCTTCACTCTGCTGCTTGCTAATTATGCTCTCATGGGAGAAACACATTTTTTTGCAAAGGGGCCAAACGGCTAAAAACAGCCATGAACTACCAAATAAAAACATGAATACAAGGCTGGCATTCGTACTTCAGGCTGCTCCGTGTGTCCTGGCTGATCCTAGATGTGATATTTAAATACTGTCATATTCGATAATCAATGGGTGCTTATTGCAGTATTTACTTACAACAGAAGCAAAAAGATTTGCATGCACCAGTTTGACAGCTCAATTTTATATGTAAACTAGGGTGAAAAAAAAACACAGAAAGCTGTATAAATTCATTTTAGACAGTCATTTGAAAAGTGAAAATTGCTTGACAAGAAAGTTAATCAGGCAATTTTATATGCGCCTAAAGAAAATTTTAATATGCATGCGCTCCAGACCTGATTCTCTGTTTTTCAAGAAATCTCATTTCCTTAGTTCATCATGAGACATTTCACATTATGTATGCAAGGTGCGAACTCTGGAGAATATTCAGCTAGTCCAACAATGTTTACTGTATACATGTCAATGGTTGGATTCTATCACCCAAAAATACATCCCGGTAAAGAGCAACTGACATGGAGACCTTTAAATCGAGGTCCTTGAGGGTCGTATGGTAACACAATTCTCTTTTTATTGACTGCACCACATGATTCAAATGACACAAAAATCATCACATAATGCACCTGATTTTGCTGTGCTCCACAGTTAGTTCAAGAAATGTGCACAGTGATGTAGCAGTTCACCTTGGTTATCTTCTGAATTATTGTCATTAGAGCATCCATTTTAGGCAAGTCCAATAAGCGTCCCATGACACACCCTACCAGGCAAAGTCGAAAAGCAGCAATACCATTATGTGTATGCACAACATACACAGGTATGCACTATCTGACTGAAAAATAGAGCCAAGTCACTGCAGAGGGAGTGATGATGTCTAGAGTAAAACCGGATTTTTTCCTAACATGGGCAGAATGCTGTCGACATTGCCCTCACTGAACAAAATGAAAATTCTTAATTGTCATTTGACATTTACTACTGGACACCGTTTTAACTACATCACTTGACAACGGAACTGGACAAGGGGCAAAAGTATGTACTTTTAACGATTAAATTGTCTTCGGGATTTGGAATGGTCGAGCTGGTAGACCGCTAACACTCATGACACTCTCTTTAAAAGAAATATTAAAGAGAGCAATTGAAAAAAAGGGTTTATTGGATCCAGTGCAGAAGCTGTGACGGGTCCATTTGCACCTCCCGCGGTGCAAACGCGTGCTCCATAAAATGACATTTCGTGGTTCCGACCGCTGCACGTTTCCATAGCAACACCCCCATTCGACGTTTTTAAAAAAACGACATTTAAAGGAGGTACGAATAAGCAAAAACACACACACACATACATACATGTAAATCGTGCGAGCAAATCCAACGCAATCTTACAAAATTAGCAGTCGGCGCAACGCTGAGGCAAATGAAACTATACACCAGTGTCAACGACGCCGCACAATACGGACACGGAGCCTCCTTGAAACCCACAATTTCAGTTCATAAACGCAAAAAGTTTCTGACACATTTCTTGGATGCGCAATAAAAAATATGGCAAAAAATAGACTGCCGTGCTAAGGGCAAAATAAGGAGAACCGCAATGGCTACAAAATGCGAGGGACTTAATCTAGCGCTATTCCGGACCTAATGCAGCCACCAGTTCTGTCATTTATCAGTATTTTAGTTTTCCTTCGATCGAAATTTTTGTATGATTTTGCGTACAATACGGCGAAGGCGAATTGCAGTTTCAATTAAATGCCGGAGGACATTCCCAACATGTCTGTGCAACCGTTCAAGGTTTAATGTGACACAAATCGGTTTTTACGAGGAATAAAACAAGTTTACCCCGCCAGTAAAAGTGGACTTCGTGCAAACAGACCCATGAAGCGGTCGCCTCCGCGTCCCTTACAACATCGGGGTACAGGGGAAGCCGGCGGTGGATATGGGAAAAATGAAAAACTGTCACTTGCAGGGCCCCGTCTGCGTTAGTTAGCCAAACTAGCCGCCGACTCCGGTTCTCCGGGGTGCCGACCGCATAGCTCGAAACCCAGCGTTTCTGACTGCTATGGGGGACAACTCGCCTAGCCAAAGTCGCAGCCCATCTAGCCGTTTAGCCAGCGGCGATATATCATTTGCAACGGGATATCACCCAAAGCCGGTTATTTTCAGCCCATTAAAAGCCCCGACCTGGTAGCTAACTGACATTACAGGATTTCTAGGCTCGCCCTGGGAAATCCGCCAACTTCTTGGCTATCGAGCCAGCCATCTGATTTTTCGACTTTTTTCCTTACGCTCATTTAAAGACGTCCGAAGTCGATTTATTCTATTTTCCGAATGACAGAATCAAATGTACGAAATAACCTTACCTTCCCCCGATCAAATGCCGCCCATTTCCCCCCACAGCAGCAGACTTTACTCAGGGCCTCCTCCTACTCCAGCTACGCGCCCGCGGCTGATGTTTTTTTTTTTCCTCTCCAGGTTTTCTTCACCGGAAGTAAAGCGAGGGCCTACTTCCGGGTCGAGGATGTCGCTGTGACGGACTGCCAGGAGAAATAGGGTGGGCGGAGCTGCGAAGAGTTGTCAGTTGCCGATCCTGTTTTATCAGCTCACTTCCGATTGGCTCCTCCGCTGGTTGCCGTTGGAAACATGACTGATGCCCCCCCCTTAATTCCGCCCTCCGCGAGTGCTCATAGCCCCGGCTCTCCAGGCTACTGCTGAGCAGTACATGGCAGAGCGCCCAAACAGTTCTGGTATTTATGGGGCTGGGCTGCTCATACCCCCCACGAATAGCCAAAAAAACGCCGGATATTTTATTGCCCTCGCCAATACCTATAAATAGATTTTAAGTATGTTTTGTTTGATATACCCAACGATTAAAAAACGGTTTAAAGGAAACGATTAAATAAAATACTAGTGTGTGTACATTAGGAAATTTATGTCGTCATCAGCGAATAGGCCAGTACATTCTACTTATCTTTCAAAACCATATAAATTGTTTGCTACAGTATAACCGAGTAAGATTAAAGCTTCATAAAGTTTCTGCCATAGGACAGGACAGAACTTTATTGATCCCCTTTGGAGAAATACTTGTTGCCGAGCAACATTACTAAGAAAAATCTAGATAGAATAGTTTCCACCCCAAGAAAACTAATGAATGAATGAATAAAACACTACAGATGATATGCATCTTGCAAATCAATGTTCTGCTGGTCCACTATTATTCATCAGCCTTATCTAAAGATATTTGTGGAATAACCCTTAAAAGTCCCGTGATACAGGACAGGCATTTGCCACAGAACTTTGGAAAAGGTGACTCCTAAACTGCCATATATAGTAACATTTTCTTTAGTTGAATTATTTTTTTAAAAAAGGCTTTAGAAGAAAATGTTTTACAACAAACCACAATATTTCAATGAGAATTTTTTGGCTTACCATCGTTTTCCTAGTCAAATTTTCTAGAAAACTACAAAAAACACAGAAAAACACCAAACTGTTCTTCATGTACAGTATGAGATGTTTTATATGTGAAAAAAAATCAGTAAAACTTTTACTAAACCTCTAAATAAAATGCCTTTACGTAAAACAGCAGTCAAATATGCTGGAAAATAATTACACTGCAAGTCAATTGTAAACCTCAGCAGGTTACAATTACTACTGATAACCACCTCAAGCACAAAAACACACATTTATAGTGAGAATATAAAACAGTAGAATTCAATACCCATATGAACTTTTCAGCTGCGCTCATTCTAGATAAAACATTTCAAAGGCTACAGGTGCTCACAGTGGTGCATGTGTTCTTTTGCTCAACTGAATAAAATGATTGTTTAGACAGAAAATATCATCACCTGGACTTTGCAGGTGTGAATACATCACTGGGATCCTTTCCAGACAGCAGCTACTTTTTTACCAACAAAAGCCAATGTGATGATATTTCCTGTCCGTAATGTAACAGAGGTCTGGGACCCATAGGGCCCATGCTATCGTTTCCCACGCTCAATGTCGTCTGTGAACAGACCCCAAGCGCAATAATTACGAAGCACACTGGCCCCCTTGTGGCGGCATTTCGAAGTGCAGGTCCTTCCTGGAGAGCCATCGCTTGAAATGAAATGCCGGAAAAATACAATTAAAACAGCTTACATTTATTGCTCAACAGTTCTGTACAAAAGAGCCACAATATTCTTCTATGAGAAGAAATTTCTAATGGCAATAATATTCTATGAGTAGGCAGACTTTCCCCCACAAACCATATAAACAAAGCAATAAATAAAAAGTACCATTTTAAACTACACACAAAGTGTTCTAGTATCACTGTGATATATCCATTATTTTTAACACAATCATAGTGTAAAATTTCTAAGTACTAGAGTACAGAACACAAATACTGAAAACAGGTTTAACGTTTTATAAATCACATGTAGTTGTCATCCTGCTCAAAAAATTTACTTGAATCCCCCTTTATAAAGGGAAAGTACAAAATGCAGTGTGAGCTCGAGGAAATGGCACGAGAGTGCCAGGAAAAAAGAAGCAAAATACACCAATATGTCTGATTAAACCAAATAGGTTTCATAACAAAGCAATTATGGATAATTAATAAGTACTAAAACATGCAAAGTAAATTGAAAAATTTGAGTTCCAAATCACCGCTATTTCAAATAAAATTACAAAAGAGGTGTAGGAAATACCATGTGACACTCCAGCCTTTTATTGTTGGAAAGTACCAAAATAGATTTTTTTTAAAAATAATCCAGTACGTCGCACTGTAAAATCTGTACTATCAGAAACCATAAACAGACGTCAGTACCTTTTACCTAGAATGCAGCAGCTCCTGTAACTACAATGAGAAACCTAAACAGTGACACACTTCATCCTCTGGGCTGGCAAAACCAGGCGCTTCACATTTCAGACACATTAATCTCTGTTAAATGCTATATAATACACCTTTTTGATTTTATTTTAGAACGCAAATCTTAATCAACCGTTACTTTTTCTTTTTGCAATCCGTTTTCTTGGTTTTCAAAACCTACTAATTTTTCATGCCTTATTTTCCACTGTTATTTGTAATTTAACTTATATGGTGAGCAGTAAGTACTCAGTGAAGGTAAAGCAGTAGCACTTGTTTCAGCAGAAGAAATTCAAGGTGACAGCAATGACAAATTTTAAAAATGACACTTAATATCTACCAAAGGCATTTGTGTATTATTTACATGCTTCTGAAAGAAAGAAAAAAAATCAGGAATTTCAATTAAAAACACCTCTGATGTTCATATACATACATACACACATCTGTGTGCAGTCTTAATAGGGTCTCCACTCCGCCTCCACACTTGAAACAAAAACAAGAGGAAAACAGCACTGACCATAAGCTTCACTGTGCAAACAATACCTGCAGCTGCTGTTTTTCTGTTCAGCAGACTGGAATTGGTATATAAAACAGCATGTTGAGTGTCAGTCTATTGGCATCAATGCATACATTAAAAAAATGACTGCATATGCTGCTAGGCTGAAAAGAATACCCGTATAGAGACAGTTACTAACCAGGAGTTGAGACAAAATATCTCTCAGAATAAATACTGAATGACTTCATGTTGGGGGGGGGGACTTCCTGTACTTAATCACAGCCATTGTTAAGCATTATTAATGCCAGCAAATGAATCAACGACTGACTTCAAAGACAATTAAACAGATTTTAGTTAAATTATTAATGATGGACAATATATTATAAGTTGCTCCTACTTAAAGCATGTAAAACCCAACATTTAAGTTGTCTATAGATGACTATTTATGGAACAGAAGGTATTTTATTTACTATTAAAAATGCAACAACATAAGAAAATTCTTGGGAGGGGATCTGAATGCCTTAAAGTCATAAAGGAATCATTTTGCACATCTAGTGCACGTGTGATTAAGCCCTTAATAAGCGCTAACATAACTGCTAACGGGACACAGTGACCGGCGCTGCTGCCGCACACCTCCAGGCTCAAGGGCTCCAATCCCCCGCTGCTCCCTCTCTGAATTGCCCACAGAATGTTCCAAAGTGGTCCAGCTGACCATGACCAAGATAAGCAGTTCAGCAATCAATGGATGGATGGATAACTACTACAAAAGAATAAAAAAAAACATAGTAAAATGTTTCATATGTACAGTATATAATGAAAATTAATACAGTTGTGCCTGAGGTTCATGAAATGCAATCCGTTCCTGACTTGTGGACCAATCTGAACACAAACCAAGGCAACTTTTCCCATAAGCATTGAAATTCGATGAATTTGTTCACAAGCTTAAATATATAAACAAAATAATTTTTGTTAATTTTTTGGTGTTTAGTAAAAACTTTAAAGAAAAAACACAACATGGTATCGCGGGAGCAGGGAGAGACATGGAGACTTGCTTGCCGGGGAAATCATGCTCTTTATTAACAGTCCCTAACCCTTGTATTGTTGTTGTTGTTAATGTTAATGGTTTAATTTCCCTATTGTCAGGCGTGTGCTTGTACCTGGTCCGATTCTTGTGTGTATTTAGCATGTGTACATGTTCCACCGTGTGCATCTTGCAGTTCGGCGGCTGACAACCTTGTGTTTCCAGTCTGTGTATTTGGGTTCGGTGCTCGTCGGCTGCCTGTTGTGGTCCTTCTATTTACAATTGCATGCTGGGACACGCGTGCCAACAGTGCTACAATAGTATAAAAAATGAATCTGGTCGAGGAATCTGTTCGTCAACCAAATATTGGGCGCAAACCAATGCATTCTTTTCATGAACTTTTTGGTCGTTAACCAAATTGTTCACAGACCACAACATTGGTGAACCGCAGGCACCACCGTACTCCGTCCCTGTCAGCAACAAACATGAAACTTGGGGGGAAAAAAGGCAATATAATATATATGTATATTTATATATAAAACAGTTCCTTTCCCAACTCAGTAGTAAGCACCTTTGTCAAGGCTGAGGCAGATGGGATCAGCAGATGTGGGCCTCCTGCTTGACCTGCTGAGCCCTGGTGCAAGACGACACATGCCGATGGAAACTGTCCCTCCACATGAACCTCTTCCCGCAGACGCTGCACTCGTAGGGCTTGACGCCGGTGTGGATCTTCATGTGGCCCACCAGGTGGTGCTTCATCTTGAATTTCTTGCCGCAGACAGCGCAGCCGTAGGGCCTCAGACCCAGGTGCATGCCCATGTGCCGGTCCCGCTGGCTCTTGTGGGTGAAGCTCTTCCCGCACTGGCAGGGGTACAGCTTGTAGACCACGGCCGCAAAGCCCGAGTGGGAGGTCTCCTCCCGGATCCCGGTGGCCGGCTCCAAGCTGTCTTCCCTCTCGGGACCCCCAGCCTCCTCCCTGGATGCCCTGGGAGGGGCCTCCACTTTGTCAGCAGAGAACTCCTCCATAGACGCACCATAAAAGTCTAGGGGTTCGTCGTACGAGTGCTGACCTCCCTGCGTCTCCTCCAGTTCTATCTTCTCCTCCATGCTGGCATCAAGGGAGCTGGTGCTGGCAACCGATGTGAATCCCTCTTCTGAGGGGTTCACTCCCTCAGGGTCCCTCCCATCTAACTCCTCGGTAGCCTCAGCCCCCAATGTGTCTGCGCCACCCAACTCACAGCTATCCTGCTCCATCTTCTCTGGCTTGACCAGGACCATTCGCTTGTGGTACAAGACGCCGGGACGGATGTAAAGGGACCGGGGGTAGCGGTACTCCGTCACGTCGCTGCCTCCGTCCTCCCCGTCCTGGCTGGCCATTTCTGTGCTCCCATGGTCCTGCTCAGAGGGTGGAGACGCAGCGAGGATGCCGTCCCGCTCCAGGGCTCGAGGAGAGAAGCAGCTCTCCACCAATCGCTCCATCTCCCTGTCTTTGTAGCCCGTGATCTTGGCACACGGCCGGCATGCGGCAGCTGGGTCTAGGTCTAGCCTTGGGCTGTTGTAACCACAGTAACCTGGAGATGGATGGTCACCACCTGGGCCAGGTTTCTGGCACAGGATGGCCTGGCCCCCTGCAAGGAGCTCGGTGCACTTGTCAACCACGTGCCACATCTGGAGAAAGCTGGCCGCAGTCAGGAAGCTCACTATCTCCCCCACCGGAAGCGAGAGCGATCCTGTGTAGCATGACTGAAGCAGACTGTCGAACACGCCGGGGTGCATCACGTCCGGCAACACCACGCATGTGCTGTTCTTAAGGAGGACCTGGTCACAAAAGTACGGCGAGCTGGCCGCCAGCACGGCCTTGTGGGCCCGAAAGCGGTGGCCCTGGATGACCACCGTGATGTCACAGAGCTGACCAATCTGACGCTGCTCATTCAACTTTTGGAGGATGGAGCAGGAGAAGTCTGGGAACTCCACATGGTACAAGTTAGCCTCAGATTCCATAGCTACTGCGCTACAGATCTGAAATTGAACGAAAATGTTATATACTTTTCCAGTTTATTTTGAAGGACAGCATTCAAAGAAATGTACTTAGGATCCAGCGTCATTAAGTATAAATTTGTGCGCAATGTAACAGAATTAATTGAAATCAATGCAAAGCGCTTTTTATTTCATGCAGTAAAATAAGAGTACATTTGTCATGATTCAACATCACTATTTATAAGCCTTATTCATTCGTTCTGGAGTATTTAGTATATGTATTCAATACTTGCATCCTTACGATGAAGCACATTGGTATCACTATGTAGCAGTTTGCAGCTGGCATTTTTGCTGATATTATGCATGTGTCAAAGTAAACACGTACAAGCATGCTTAATAATGACGGTGTTTATTAAAAATATGAACAAATGAGCCGGAATGGCCGACACCCGTTTTACTGTTTGGCACGGGCTATTGTGCGGTGCTAGCCAGTTAGCTGTTCAGCTAAATCGGGCAGAAAGGAGGCCTGGATAATCGCGCAATTTATACAATAAAAGCCGTGCCCATGGCCCAGACGACGGTTTATGCTTTAAAGGACGCCCGGACACCCGAAATTACTGTCACCCATCCCGCTCCGCGATCCCGTCCCTTCCCATGTTAACGGCTACTTTCAATGCTAACTGCCTGTCCCTAGTTCACCTTCGTGTCGGCGGTGGTTGGGACAGCGACAGGGTGCAAATACCTGTTGACTCTACTTGGTAAGGAGCGAGCCGACCCTCTCCCTGGTCATGTTTTATCATTTTCCAGGCTTAGCTAAGTAGCCCAGAAGCTTCTCCGCTCCTCTTGGACCCGCTCAGCCTCGGCTGCCCGCGAGCTGCGTCTACGTCATCACGCACGGCCCGCTCGTGCCCCGCGGTGGGTGCATTGAGCACGCGCTTATTCGCGCAGGAGAGGATCTGGGAATTTCCATTCTTTCTAAATGATCACTTGTAATACTTCTCCGTTTTCTACTTTGTTCTGTTTGTCTAGTAATAACTCACAAATGTCCCACCATTTATCCAATGGCATATATTGTATTCTCCGGGAAGATCTAAAGAACTAAACAATGCGCCAAAATTGTTTTTTATAGAATTTCGTAATTTGTGGCTTCTGAAAATAACTGCGATATACAATGCATTTATTATGTTTTCCTATGCTTGTTATCATGTGGATTAGGATATATCAATTTACTTTTTCATCTGTGCAAAATGAGTCGCACGGCTTTCGTTCACGTTTCATAAATTGAAACGCTAGAGGGCGCTACAGGCTAGTCTGAACAATAAATGTACTGGTTTTCAGTAGCTGTCAGTTAATTGACATGAAACGACAGTTTTGCATTATATAACTTCATGCTACAGATTAAACGTTGGAGTTCTCAAATTATCCAAGTTTCACAGGAACGTGAGATTCATGTTTCTCAGTGTAATTTGCCTCCACCCTTGACACTTGAATTTTTTGTTTTATCGTGAAAATCCTGTGACACTATTGTTGAACATTGTTCGGTGACAAACGCTTTTACCTTCTTCTTCTTGCATTTATATCAATAATTACCAATGGTTAGTTGTTTAATAACTTTTACATATTACTTAAAATCTTTCATTTGTTGTTGCTTGGATATTTCTTCTATAAACCAATTCAGGTTATACCACTTATCATGGATAGGGGTAGGTGTATGTGGGTGTGTGTGTGGGGGGGGGGGGGGGTTGGCTACTATCCCAAACAGCATAGGGTACCAGGCAATGGTGCACACTGGGCAGGGTGCCAGTCCATCACAGAGCTCATACACACGATTACACACTACGGGCAATTTAGAGGTGCCAGTTTACCACATGTCTTTGGGCTGCAAGAAGAAGCCAAACTGCCCAGTGGACATGAGGAGAAGGCACACACTGCACATGCGCAGTGCAGACAAAAGTGACAGTTAAAAAAGGCAGCCGAAACCAGCACTGGGACAGGATAAATGCTATCAGGGATGCACATCAAGTGAAGAATATTTATTTTATTGTAATTTGCGAAATTAGTGTCGATGTTTATTTGTCTTCATTCATTTTTGTCATTCTGATGTCTTTGTAATAGGCCTCGTTGTATTACGCTAAATGGTTTTTTTTAATGCCAGTTCACTGCAATAAACCCCATCAGTAGATAATACATTACATGGAGCAGAATCCTTTAAAAGTATTGTAACACCAAAATGACATCTGTATCTTTTCAAGTAAATGTCGCATAAATATTGCTATTGAGACAACTGGAAATGTAATTATTATAGTTATGAGTGCGTGTATTTATGTATGGAATTATTTTTTTTCCCATGCTATCCCTGCATATTGATCACGCCTTCCAAAGACGCAGACTCTGGCCATATCCGTGATTCTGTATTAACCTCGCCATCTGAATGCTTCCAACGTGTATCCAGCAGTGTGCCATATAATTATATTATTAATTTGTTATTTCGATAACTAGCAATCACACATATTTAACAAAGTCCACGACTCCATTCAACGACTTTCATGTTAGAGTAATTGTCCACTGTGTTACCTGCTGCCCCAGACATATGGCCACACCGTTTTGCGTCCAGTGTGGGTCCCTTTTACTTACTGGGACGAAGGACGGATTATGGGTTGTGTGGGCCCCTGGGCAAAACGTTCGCGAGGGCCCCCCCCCCCCTCCCCACCACCACCACCACCACAATTCAAGGGCCCTTGGCAGCCAAACGCCCTCCCTATAGGGTCAGGGGCCCTTGTAGGCAGAGGATCAAAGAATGTAGGCCCTCTAAAATAGACAAACGAAAATACATTGTTGATAAGCGTTGCAAATTGTTTTGGGCTAGGGGCCCCACGGGCCCCCTGCACCCCAAGGGCCCCTGGGCAGCGGCCCCGCTGGCCCAGTCCGTAATCCGTCCCTGACTGGGACTAATAACAGTGAGAGACGTGGATATGGCGGAGACTTCAAACCTAACCGGGCGTCCCCATGTAAGTTGTTTATCCACCTAAACGATAAAATCTGTCGTTGTGGATGAGCAGTGATATTGCCAATCACGGCAGAAGAGGCGAGCACACGCTGTTTATGGCAATTTCAATTTTATTTGATTAGAAAGAGAGGCAGACGAAGCAGCAGACCGGCGATGGAAATAAGACTAATTGTACAGTTGTATTAGATTGCGCTCCCCTGGTCTGCTCCCTCAAAAACCCCACGAAAATACATTTGTAGTGACACGACTTGTAATAATGTATGTTCGCTAATGTGATTTTCTCCCAAATTCATATGCATAATCAGCGGCGATGAATTAGACTGCTGTATGGTGTGAGAGTAATTACACCAGCCGCCAAGAGCCGCTTTACGGACAAGAAAAACAAGCAATAACGCTTTGCAATTTTGGCGTCTAGTATTTCAGTTGTGCCCCCTATATAACATAACAATGTTGATGAGTTTTGTTTTTTTAATTTATTCTTTTTTCTACTCCAGAAAAAAAAATCCCCGACATGCTCTCATCTGTATCCAAATGAGAATGAAGATTGCTATAATCTACAAATGGGGCAGGGCTTTTGCGTCACAACAACTTTTCGAGGATATAATATTGTATGCACTTGGATAAGTGTGTAAAGTATTAATATAGACGTCCTGTAATCACGAATAATAGATAATAATAAATCGGGCTTTTCATTACTGTCGCTCGTATTCAGAGGCGCAGAATATACCGTCTTTGTATATGGATCGATGTTTGTCAAGAGATGAGTCCGAAATCCACGCGTGGCCCTTTGAAATCTATTTGCCAAAAGTAAATATTTCCCAGGAAAAAAGATCAAGGCCAATGGAAACCTTCCTCCCCACGTTACCTCGATGTTCACCGTATCTACCCGACACACCGCTAAACTCCACTTTTAAAGTATTTAACCGGGACAAATGAATGCAGCGAATGATTCAACCGGTTTGTGCTGCAAATTGTTATTGAGATTGGTTGTAAAATCATTGAGAAACATGCAAATACACACGTGTGCTCATGGAGATGGCGATTTGCGCACAGGCCGGGATCTCTACCGTTTCCGTGCACCAAAGCAAACAGGCAGCTGCGCGGCCGGGGACGCGCCCTGCAAGTCCGCTTTATTTCCCGGCTTTGGCTTCTCTCCGCTGAACCGTGAGGCGCTGTTTAAAACACGGACTCTGAATGTTATCTGCAGCACGTTTCCCTTTCAGCTCCCCCCTTTTCACTGTCATACCGGCCGAGTGACAGTTTGGCAGCCCCGATGACTATCTGACCTAATGTGGCTGCAGGTGGGTGACCGGCCGGGAGGGAGCCGAGCAGCTCTGTCATCCCGCGGGCGGCTCGTGTTAAACAAGCCAGGCGCACCGTCCACGCCGGTAATTCGCTATTAAAGGCAACACGCCGCCCAGGCAGCAGAGCCAAGGCGGCCCTGATTAGAAAATGGTTTTACCGACCTCAAGGGGATGATCAAGGTATTGATAAAATTTCAAACAGTTCTCTAGTCAAAGGCTTTCCTGTTGAAGTTGTAATCTTCTCTGAAGGGGGGCTTTGTTAGCTACCATGCCATTCACTTGACCAAGAAGCCTGTCCAGGTATCTAATGGGGGTGTAAGAGCGACTTTTTGTGGATGACAGCGTTGCTCTGGCTCATAGGTGCTTTACTGTTGCTTTTATTCCATGTGACTTGGCAGATTTTCTCTGTGCCCCCCAGCCTGAGTAACAGGTCATCCACTTCGGGTCACGATCTCAGGTAACGACAGGCCTCAGAGTCCTGCTGTTTTAGGTCAATGACCAAAAATGACTGGCAGGGAGAGGGAAGAGCTCCGGGTCCATGCAGGGAGTTAGTTCAGATGCATGTAAACTGGACGGTTCACGTTCAAGTACGTAACACAGCTCTATTATAGCTGTGCAGGACTTCACATTTCACAAGGGATTCAATAAACGAACACAGCAAAAAAGCTAAATCTGCAACCGATTTTCTAAAACTTTATTTTATTACATTGTGCTGACATGAAACTCATAAAAAAAATTTCCCCTTATGTCTCAGACATTCGGATAAAACCTCAGTTATGTTTTCATGGTCTAACTTTGCTAGCTATAATTAATAACACCGGCACACTGTCATTTTCTGTATTTTCTGTCAGCTTGTATTTTAAAAAATATTTACTATCTGGAAAGTTGAGCTGGAATAATGTAAACAGACATGCAGGACAGTATGCTGGATGGATTGTGGGTCAAATAATGAAATATGCTTAGAATGGCAGCAGAACCATCATTCATAAGCGCCTGCTAGCTAGTAGTTTGTTTTCTGTGTCTTCTGCTGACTGGAACTGCATTTTTGCAGCAACTGCGTTTGTGCAGATGTGTCTGCGGTGTCGCAAACAAACAGCCACGAGCGCCTTGCAAACAAAGCGCTGGCGTCTGCTCCTGCTTAACATCGTCTGCGCTAACAAAGGTGGGGGGGGGTTGGCCAGGACAATAAAGTTGTGCCATGACACAGCAGACAAAGAGTGATGTTTGCGTGGACAGCAAAGGAGGTGGGAGACACGGCACAATGGTACAGCGATTGCGACTTCCCTCCACCACCCCGCCCCCCCACCCCCCCACCTCCCATCGATCTGTCATCTGCTGTCATGGACAGCTGAGAGTGAGAGGGTAAGCACACATGGGGATGTAAAGAGAGCAAGCCATGCGAGGCCAGCCTTGGGGCTCGACACGGTGCAGGGTCTCCCGTGTACTGGAGGTGGGGGTGGGGGCGACAGGTGCATGCGGGCAGCAGCGTGGATCTCACGCTATGGTCAGCTCCTGACACGCGCCATGCCTGCATTAGCCCTCGACTGCATTAATGAACACCAAAGCACCTCGTTCTTATGGACGCGCCTGGGCGTCCCACTGAGCGCCGGAACGCCCTCGTTCTTATGGACGCCGAGGCGCGTCCCACCAAGCACAGTCCACATTTTTGCTCCTTCCCAACTCCATGCCAGATAGTCCATCTTATTGCTCCCTCCCAGCTTTGTCTGTGGGTCCCCGAGGATCGGATTGGGAAGCACTGCTGTAAGCGGCTGTAATTGCTGGAATGTAATTTGGTTCGGTTAACATTAAGTTTGTAGAGACGGGTAAGTTTCCACGTAGAAAAACTTGATGTTGATGGATAGTGAAAAGTCCATGGGGGTTTGAAGGATAGAATGTTTATTGACATGTTTCGGATATGGGGGAGGGGGGGGAATTAGAAACATAATACAATAAGTATTTGTATCTCCCTGACCAACATGAGAAAAGCAGAAGTACATCAGGGTTGCCGGTAGCTCCTGCTCTATCTCTGACACACACACGGAGTGACACTGCTGTATACTGTTACTAATAGATGGCAGGAGAGTGGGATGCCTGTCCCCCTGACCTCGTCCCCCTCCCCATACCTGCATGCCCTCCCTACATCATGCACACAGCTATCCGTGTAAATCTCTGCAGATGAAAGGCTGCATTAAGAGCAGCCCCCACCTTTGGCCCTTCATGAGCGTCGTAAGAATCGCGGTTTGTGTGGTCTCCCCGTTCCGGCGTCTGTGATCAGTCACCCGTCAGCGGGATCGCGTCTGGCCTCCGAGTTCTGCCATTCCTGACAGGAAAACCCGGAGCACCTTTTCATTTTCGGGTCGACGGTGTCGGAGAGGTCCTCTCTAGTTCCAATAGCACCATCTGCGACAAAACGTGACACCAGTCTGTCAGCGAGGGCTCTGTAGCATATTAACCCATATGCAGAGGACACATTACGTTGTTCTGCACTGTGTGCTGTGGTGTGTCAACAATGACAATCACTTCATTAAATCCTTTAATTGCCTTGCCAGGTTGGGCCATGGGGACTGTACTGTATGTGTCATTTTCCCCTTTTCATCTTTGGCTTGATATAAGAGGTGCGGGCAAGTCGCTGATCCCCACAGTGCGGAGACAGGGTTGAATATCCGTCTTTCAAGAATGAAAATAACCATTGGGAACCTCTAACCAACAAGCAGTGCATTCTGGGACACACCACTGAGTAATAAGTGCTTAACCAATGAAATCCCCAAATCAGCTGATCCGTCATTTTGGTTATTGATCATTTTTATAAATTACTAAATTTAGTAGCATATGCACTTCATGGAGCCTGTATGTTTACACTCCAAAACTTAGTCAGATCCCTTGACATTTACCAGTCAAAATGTGCAATAAAGTACATCTATGATATGTGAAAGTTTTCTAAAATGTAATCCGAAGTGAAGTCATGCTGGAGTGTTGGCCATGTCCACAGGGGCCTTAAGGGCTACCATGAGATGAACCGTTCTTTGTTTCCCTGGAAACGGCCGGAGTCCTGGAATACCTTGACTGGCTGTGTCGCACAGAAACAATGGGCCCCCAGTGCTGGGAGAGGGAGGCTCGCCGACTGGGAACCTATTTTGCAACAGCAGGTGTTTGAGTCCGTCGGGGGCCAGTCCTCATCACGGCCCAGCTATGAAAGGCTGGGGGCAGCCAGGTGTGCGCGCGCGTGTGTGTGTGTGTGTGTGTGCGCGCTTGCCAGGTGCGCGTGTGACCGCTAGTGCCCATCTTACCCTTATCGGGTTACTCATCACAGGAGCCCCCAGCCTTCCACTGAGCCCAAGTGGGGAGGGGGGGTGGGTGCCTGAACTTAGGAGAGATTAGAAATGAATCATAAAGAAGGGAGGAGTAAGAAGGGGGGGCTTTTCTTCTTTCATTATATGATCTGGTGTCTCAGATAAAAAAATGGCTAGAAAAGATACGGAAGATATTAGAGACTGTTGTATAGATGGTTGCCGGGGGAACAGTATGCAGCAATATCTGTTGTAGGAGAAAAACGTCCCTAAGATAATTCAATCACTTTGCCAGCAAAACAATACGGCAGTAATGGGTATTTTATCCGTGGATTTCCCATCGAGATTTCATTCCACCTGTCCTCCAGTGCCTGCTCGTGTCACCATGGCAACCTGCCGCCGCTCTTATTTCGCAGATAACGAAACACTTTACCCCCGTCAGAGCATGCGCCACAAGCACCTCTCTCTCGGGGCTGCGTGGGACTGGCGTCCGACGCGCTGGTATTGCGCAGGCTCAAAGAACATCCCAGATGCTCATTTGCATTAGCGAACCCCATTCATTTGCGGAAATTAAACTGCCACCATTGGCTTTGTGGTTGTTGTGATGTGAAGACCCGATAACATGCCCCCCCCCATCCCACCATTTTCCAGAGCCTATTGCTTGAAACCCCCACGCTTATGCTGTTATTGACGGAAATGAAATGGCCAATCAGCAAATCTGCACCCCCCTATGGTTGGTGGCGGAGCTGATGAATGGACGAATCGAAAACAGAGGCCGGGTGAGTCGAAGCCCCCAGTTTGCCTGCAGTTACACCCACAATGCATGGGGGAAAGATGGCCGACGTTGACGAGTGGGACGTGTGAACGTTCAGGATGGCCGACGTTCATCATGGTGCATCCGCAGTAAGTGTGAATCAGGTCAAAGCGCCCAGCCTCCGTCTACTTTGCTCTCAGCCTGACCAGAGAGGGCAGAAACGCCATTAACGGCCGTTTAGAAGCTGTAAGGATGAAGTGGACTTCGACCAGCTTCCGGAAATAATCATTAGCGACTTCAGGCCCCACAGCTGAGCCGGGGGCTAAAAAAAATATTCTGTGGATCTGCTGGAGGCGACAGCACAGTTTATCGTGTTGCTATGCAACCGGCTCAGCCTGCTAGCGTCACCCTGCTAATGTGGGGGTGGGCGGGGGGTCCAGTCAACCGCACGAAACCATCTATCCATTGGTCAGAGTTAGAGGTATCAGCACCTTAACTACACCTAAAAAGAGTGTTTTTTACAGTGATTCCGTAACCTGTGTTACAGTGCAGTTTTTACATTTAATTACAAAAAAATCTGAAAAGTGAAATTTGCTACAGGTCAGAGTTGCCTGAAATAACCAGATGAAGTTAGGAGAACAGCTTTTAGCGTATGAATTATTAACTGAAATTAATGAACAAAGAACTGTGAAGAACTGCACTCATCTTTAAAATGGTGGAAGAGATGGATTTGAACACATTTTTAAAAAGAACAGTGTCGTTTTTGATTCATTTGTCAGTGGGATGTAATAAAAGACATTTTAATCACTCATCTGTGTTCCATCCCATAATTAAGACTTTTAAATCATTTATAAAAATGATATTATTGTAAATGTAAGATCCTCACCATCTTGGCCCATATTTTAATACACAACGAAGTGGAAGTGAAAATATGCGATTCCGTAGTAACTGCTTAGAAATTCCCATCACAGCAGCTGAAATCATTCCTCAGCTTTTCTACCAAACCTTGAGAATCTTAAGTCGTCTGTTTGCTTGATTTTTTTCTAGTACGGCAGAATTTTGCGAATGTCATAAGAATATATCACTGGTGCTGATGGTCAGCTCAGCAGTGCACTTCTGATATTTCATGAAGAAAATATTACCTTCAGCTTAATTAATAGTTATAGTTGTCTGAGTTATGCATCCAAGCACCCACCAGCCAAACACTTTTCCCGGTCAGGAAGACACCAGCAGGCACCAGGCGGAACTGCATGCCGATCGATCGCAAGACACATGCACACTACAGGCAACTTGGAGAAACCAGTTACCCTACTCACTGCTAATTTGACTGCATGAGGAAACCAGAGAATTCAAAGAAAACTTGCATGACAAGGTGAAAAATGCAAACTCTACACACAGAGCGGATGTGAGATTAAACTCCTCAGCCCTGGAGCGTTGATACCCTCTGAGACACCTTCATCTGAATTTCGGCTCAAATCGTGGCTGTAGACATAAGCAACGCTTCAGAAGGAAGTTTCATGAAAAATAATCGTATTTCAGATTGATGCACACAGCCTGTATCAGTGGAGGCAGTCGGGACCGAGGTAGTAATGGCATTTCAGCACATCCAGAGACACCTTCACGTGGAGAGAAACCAGCACCCTCTGCGAGGTCTGGGAGGAATGATTGTCTGCATCCGAACATGCAAAGAAACCACAAACCATCGCTTCTGTGACAATTAATGCATCCATCCCCGAGATATGGTGAGGAAGGAGAGAGCTCTGGTACATCATTAAATAATGACCTAAGCAACTCATACCACATGCCGTCATCTGTAATGCAACATTTCACAGCCCATGCTGGCAGCAAAAACATTTTAAAGGCACCTAGAAAGTGACTCTTGATCCGATTCCATTTACAAAATATACCCAAAACATGTAGCCGCTTATGAACCTCAGAGCATCTCCTGTTGCCAGTGCGGGGCAGGCCTCTCGGCCGCCCATTAAAGGTCGCCAGCCTGTGTGCCTTCATTTTGGCAGCTTACCTATCAGACAGTCTGAGGTCAGTTTGCCTGGTGAACTTATTCATGGAGACCTTGGGCGGGGGGGCTTTCAAACAAAGAGTTCCTCTGCTGAAAGTCTCCTCAAGGGCTCCTAATTCCCAGCTCCTCTCTGCAGGTGTGCTCCTTGGGAAGGCCGGCGGGGTGGGTATGTGGCAGAGTGCCACTCGAAACAGGACCCACCCCCCCCACCCCCCATCCTCGGCATGCCAGCAGCTCAACCATGTTCAGGTTACAGAATCTTCTAGAGATTCTCAACAATTTCCATAGTCGATGAACTCCTGTAATGGTAATTGTACTGAATTGTAATGCAAAGTAATATTTTTTTGTATGTAACCAAGATCGAGATAAAAATTTTATTGTCTGCTATTAAAGAAATGCATTATTTTAATAAGGCGATGGTTATAGGATGTGATTTGACTATATATTGGCAGTTTAATATGCACACTGCTCTGTAAAACAGCACACTGTCTGTCTGGGGAGCTTTTCCATGTTGTACTGAATGGTTCTGATCAGTGCAGCCACTCTAACCGTGTCACTGTCACATGCCACAGTGACCTGAGGTAAAATTAACGTTGCCTGACCAAATGTGAAGGTCACACTAATTACGTAAAAATAGATGGCGGATCTCTTACAGTGCACAGGTATGATTTTGGCAGTATTCTCTTAGATTCCTGGACAAAACAATGTTATTCCTGTGATATGCTGCTACAAATACAGAAGTATTATTACCCAAGATACCATCTGATTAGTATAAAAAGCATCATACGCCTTTATAAGCTAGACACCCTATTCAATTACAGTAAGAAAGGAAAACCAAATTATTTTGCTGATGTCTCGTTATTACCCCATATCATGTTATTTGTCAGATTACAATACCTGTCAGATTTAAAGAGGACCCCCCCCTTTGAACTGAAGACTGAAATTAAAGAAATGGCTTTGGCAGAACCCACCCTTCCTTTAAAACGTTCCATGTTATGACAGGAGCAAGTGCAGTAATGTATGAGAGTCAAGTGCTGGTTGAAAAAGCACATGGACACACACACACACACATAGACACACACACACACAAACACACACATACAGACACAGAAACACACACACATACACACACACACCCACATACAGACACACACACACCCACATACAGACACACACACAGACACACACACACACAAACACACACCCACATACACACACATACAGACACACACACAGACACACAGACATACAGACAGACACACACACACACAAACACACACATACAGACACACACACACACAAACACCCACATACAGACACACACACACACACAAACACCCACATACAGACACACACACAGACACACACACACACACAAACACACACATACAGACACATATACACACAGACACACACACATACAGACACACACCCACATACACACACATACAGACACAGAAACACACATACAGACACAAACACACACACACACGCACACACACAGACATACAGACAGACACACATACAGACACACACGTCGGCCAATCTATCTAAATGGGACCTTCCATTCATTTCTATGGGAAAAACCCAAATCTCAATCATGAGACCCCTAATATCTACCCAATCCTAACTTTAACCAAAAGTAACTTTTGCCAGTTTTACTTTTTTGATTGTATTCACATATTTTTATAAAATTGAGGTTATCCAAATGGGGACCAAATGTGATCTATGCAAACACACAGACAGACACACAGACATACACACAGATACACACATACACACACAGACAGACACACACACACACATCTCAGCGTTAATCCCCTTCTTTCAGTGCCCTCATATCACATTCGTCTGAGAAATCGAGCCAAAGCGTAGAAGGAGCGGCCAGGGCTGGGGGCGATAGAGGAGCCTGGCAAGCTATGAAGCCGCCCATCCGCCGCAGGTCCCGGCGAAGCCTTACTGAGCGGCCCAGAGATCAAACCGCCGCAGGACCAGGCTTCAGCTGGGTCTAGCTGTTATCGATAAGCCTTGCATCCCCGGTGATACTGGAGCCGTAGTGGTGGCCGGCGATGCGGACCACTCCCAGCTCTTCAGCCTCTTTCCGTATCGCTCTCCCTGCAGCCCAGCAGAACTGCCCAGCCGGGGAACAAAAGCCCCCTTCAGCACAGACCCCGGCCCCCAGCTCCGGCCCGACACCCACCCGACCTGAAAGGCGCGACTGTTGCCCCCCTCCTGGCAGAGTGCGGGAACCGGGAGGGGGACTGGGTGGATGGGCTGAAGGTCAGAGGCCACAGCACAGCGCTCCCGCCAAATGAAGAGGCCCTGAGTGACAGGCCCACCGGACGAGGCCTGCCGAGCCGAAATGACAGAAAATCGGTTGTATTGTCGACATTTCATCGGCAGATTTACAGAAAGCCGACCCTCCCCTTCGCACAAAGACAGCGAAGGGGGTTGAGGCAGCCAGGACTGACTGACAAACAAATCTTCTCATTCTCCCTCGCTTTGCTGCTCTCGAGAAGCGATATTTAATATGATCTCTTTCTAATGATCCTTAAGTGACTGAAATTACATCTCCAACGAAAGATGTGAGATTTTATGTGAAGTTATGAATGGCCAGGCCTCATTTTACTGTGGTGATAAAGACTAAGTAGATTTGTTTTGATGTAAAGTTACAATAAAATGTACATGGAGATTAGAACATTTTAAATATATGTCTGATTTAATGTCCATCCGCCCAAGATCAGGCGTTGCATTTAAAGAGCTGCGCTTGTCCTCTAAAAGCTAAAGGCAAATCATGTGCAAGAAACTGCTGTTGAACCTTAAAATGAAACAGTGGTATTTATCTGTAATAAATACCTATTTTTTTTAAACAAATTAATCTGATTACTGCGCTAAACACCTGCAGACGTAACATAATTTTCTGAAGGCTGCTAAATAAACTTTCAGTTTCGTTGCTGTCATTGAAAAGCCTTACTGGTCCTGGTTTGGATGTGCGGCTGGTTAATCATGTAACCTGTTAGCAAAGAGGAACCGTTATCTAACCCAGTGAGGGGTTTCGCTAATGAGCCTAAATTCCTGCTTCCTGCTGAATGAAGCCAGTATACCAATGTGAAATGAGCAATTTAGGTGTTAATTCCATAAAAAAACACTTATATAAATGAGCCAAACTCCTGCACTGACACATGATTCCCTTTAATTACTTAAATAATTACAGCGCATATTCAATGCTTTGTAGTCAAATTCAAAAATTGTTTTACTGTCTTTCTCGGTTGGAACCTGGTCAAATGAAACAATAGTCAAGGGTTGTACTCCTATCACTTTAATCTCAGTGTGATGGCAGCTGCCCTGAACATAAATCCAGTGAGAACTGGTAGGAAACATGCCTTCATCTCTCTGTCCGTGGAGCTTTTAAATATCGCGCAGATCTTTCTTTTTAAATTTAGTTTAAACGTGTTGGAGTGGAAGGCATGCAAACATGGGCCAAGGTTACTCACAGAGGGTTGGTAATGCTGGGCCCTGATTGGCCAGCAGCCCTGGGGACCCACCAGCCAATGGCGTGGGGGGAACTACAGCTACCGACATTCTTGGATCCCCAGGAGGAACAAATCCATTGCAATTAATGCAACCTGCAAGAAGTTACATAAAGGGAAATATTGCAGTGTTGTAAACAAATTATTAAAGCATGGCAGTGGCATATATAAATACGAGTGTGTGACTCAACATGCAATGGAATTCAGAGATGCAAGCCAGGATTCAGCCTTACCCTGGGGAGTGTGACCCCCGCAGCAGCAGGAAGCTACACAGTTCACACACAGATGGACTGAGGCAGCTGTGTGTGACTGCAGAGGCAAAAAGCCACCCTCCCCTGTGCACAATCAGGTCCCCAAGCACCGGCAGGCACCTCGGGGTCTCCTGAGAGGTACACAGGATGAGGCGAGACGAGCTCCCAGCATCCGGCGGAGCCGAGAACAGGAGGGAAGGTGAATGGAATGTTCTGGAAGCCCTGGGCCTCCGGCGTCCTGCCTGAGGCACATGGCGATGACTGCAGCCTGGCAGAGTGCAGAGAAGCCTGGAGCTCACCCCTCCTGCCTGATGGGGCTCGAGGTGGGGGGCTAGTAAAGCATCTTTCATTAAAGTATAAAACCTGAGGGATGAGATAAGATCTGGTAATGCAGTAACATAGAATTATGGGCTGGAGGTTTTGGGGTGGGGGGGGGTGCAGGGGTTGGGTGAGGAGAATGAAAATTGCGATTTTGTAAATAAACACCTGTGATCTGTCCTGAAGGCTTCTTGTATGAGGGTGTGGGGGAGGCGGACGTGCGGGGGCCCAACTCCGTCTGGCCCTCGGGTAGAGGGGATTTCAGCACCCGCCCCTGGTGGGTGGAGTCAGGATGGAGTCAGGAGGCTTCCATAGAGGCTAAAGCAAGCGTTGCCATGGCGATTTAATACCCAGTATATACAGCTCTGCTTATTTTTTCCTTTTAAAAATTCCTCCTCTCTAGACAGTCGCTCAAATGGTTTCAGTTCAGGGATGGCTGGTGGCACCAATAATGGACTGAGTGTACAGCAAAAAAAATATAACGCTCAAGTAACTGTTTTAGCCCTCAGCCCTGGACAATGGCCATCACCATGGCAACGGACACATAAGCAGGTATGACCGCGGAACGGCCTGACAGTGACCTTTTACTCATCACATCTGACCATTTCCTCGAGGAGATGCAGAAGATACATGGGGAACGAATGACTCGACGTAGGAGCAGACGCCTTGCTGCAAGCGACTGCTCCGGACTCTGAGGACGAGAAGATGAGAAGTGTCCAGTGAGGAAGAAGAGGATGGAGGGCTTGTGGAGAAGCAGGCCCCTGCTTCCTGGTGACCTTCAAAGAGCCACAGCAAGACAGACTCCGGCTCGGACACTGAGGAGGCCCAGGAAAGCCGGAGATGTGCAGATCTAATAAAGTGACAGAGAAGGCAGCCGACTGGCATTCAGGAAAAAGTAAACTGTGAAAACAAGACTGGATCAGGGTCTGCAGACGGACCACCAACCTCTGCACATACGACCCCCTGACAACATTAAAGAAACCTGCTTTATATTATCAGCAAAGCACTGGCTTTGCATAACCCCAGGACGTCCACCCCCCCCTCCCGTTTTCCACCCCCACAGGGGTTGAAGCTGTCCGGTTCAGGTGAAATACAGACGCCACACGCATGTGTGTGTGCATGGCCTTGTGACCCCGTTGGATTATGGGTAGCTGTACAGCAGGGCTCTCTAGCTTTTAGGGAAGCCGTCTGCCGCTAAAGACGAATGACATCATGATGGAAAAGTGGAAGATGGGAGGGGCCCCAATTGATGTGCTGGTACCGGCAACCCCACAAATATAGGTGAACATGTCTTAGCTGGATGAGTAAATCCAGTGGGGGGGGGCTTTGCACATGCGGAGACAGAAACCAGGCCCCTCATAAGACAAGCCCCCCCTCCGACTCAGCCCAGGACACCTGGCCACAGTCCTGACAGTTCTCAGGGGGGCCGGGAGGCAGCTCAGCAGTCTGACAGCGGAGATCGCTCTGCAGATGCAGGTTGGGAGCACCGCATTCCTCTGCGTGAAGCTCCCTGCACAGCCAGCATGTTCCGGAGGAGGGGCAGTCTGGCCTCCATATCCGCCCCCCTCTAACAATACAAACCTGCGCTCCGTTATAGCAGCAGATACAGAAGGGGGGGTTGGGTGTAACCCGGCACCTCCCGCTAACTCAGTGATCGATGCCGGAGGCATCAGGAGCCACATCTCACTTCGCTTAAGCTCCTCCTTCCACCACCAAACCCCAAATCATGAAGTAATGTCCTCCTCCCCAGTGTCAGTATCTAATCCTCCTTATTCGGGTAGGTAAGAGCAGGGTGTGAAAGCTGACAGCAGCCCCTCTGAACTGCGCAAACATGCGCTCACTCTAGCCCTAAGATGAGTGGGCTCACCTGACCTGTTAAGCCACACCCCCTCCCCCCACGGACCACCCTGTGCCCATAGACATCTACCACATCTCCTTAAGGACCTCCAGGGTCTGCCTGCAGACATCATGCTTTGGTCTGTAGGTGGCGCTGCCGAGGCAAAGATAAATGAGCAAAAATTTATGGATGTGATGGATGCAAAAAGTGCTCCGTTGCAGAGGGAGCTACCCAGTCTGGCTCCTGGAGAATCCTTGGAGAGTTTGGGCCTCCTGGACTGGCTAACCCAGACATGTAGACTTTTCCAAATTCTGTAACAGACGTTTGTCCTCTTTATGGTATGACAGTGCAGAGAGTTAGCACACGCTAGTCACTGGAAACAGGAACTGCTCCCACCTTGCGTGTCTCCAGGGGTCTCACTCTATTTCATAAAGCAGTGGAGGGTGGGCGGTGAGGGGGGGGGCCTCACTTGTGTATGCCCGGTCCAGTTTGCAACCACCTGCTCCCCCCATTTTCTGTCCCAAAAAGCAAATCCCTCTTGTTATCGTAAGCAGGTCGTGGCTAATGAACAGAACCCAGACTCCAGGCCGGGTCACAGGTTCTGGCTGTACAGAGAAGCTTATTGGCTGCCATGCTGCTTGTCTCTTCTGGGCAGTTTCTTCATCACCTCTTTAAATTTTAAAGTGCTTGGCACCTGGCCCACAGCAGGTCCTCCTGAGGGGGCCCGCAGAGCAGGGGTGCTCAACGCCAGCCGTAAATCTCAAATTCTCCACCACAAAATTATTCATGGCTGCCCTGGAGATTTTTGAACAATCCAACTCCACTCCCATCTTCGGGGAACTTTGGTGGGGGTGGAGGAGTGGGGTGGGTGGAGACAAGGGCCACTGAGGTGTGAGATTTTACCCAGCATCCGGAAACTGGGTGATATTCAAATCCAGTTTAGTCAGCAAGCTGTGACAATGAGGACAGGCTAACGGTTACGCTTAATCAGTCCCTGAAAATGTCTGCAGCACGAGCGTGAGAGGACAGACATCGAAGTTAATCACTTGAGTTTCTTTGGCTATACCTAACATGCAGAAGGGCTCAGACAGGGTGGGGGCAGGCGGGGGGAGGGTTATGGGGAGGTGAGGTAGCCCTCAGATTATTACCAAGAGCAGTGGTCTCCCAAAAACAGCCTTACGTTAGTACGCTGTGCGTCACGCATGCAAACAGGCAGGGTCTCGGTGATGAATCACCCAGCTGACACGCCGCGCGCCCCCCCCCCCCCCCCAGGAAGTGAGTGCAGGAGCTGCCATCTACTCGCCATAACTCTTTTCAAAAAGAATGATGGAACCATCCAGAACATGGCTTAGGCAGACATCTTCCCTTCACACCTCGTTTTCAGCGCGCTGCTACATGTGACACAACTGCAGCCTCAGAATCGGAATGGCGCTAACACTCACTGACAGGTTTTTCTCCTGCCCCTCCCCTCCCCTGAACCCCCCCCCCAATGTCAGGACTGGGCCCTCCAGATAATTTCCTGCATGGCTTCGATTGAGCCAAACTTCTCCCGAGGGACCCCCCTACGCCCATGTGTGATCAGATATGTAACTCTAGTCACAGTCTTATGGGGCGATGTTGACAAGAATCACCACAAGGGGGCGCAATGGAAGACATCAGGCATTGGAGGCAGCATTGAAGACTTAGACTTAGACTTAGACTTAGACTTAGACTTAGACTTGACTACATTGATGCCCTTGAGGGGGATTCATTTGGTTCAGCAGCAGTTATGCAGATATAAAGAGGACAAAAAAAACAATTACTGTAAGTGAAGTACTATTACTGTAAGTGAAGTACTATTACTGTAAGTGAAGTACTATTATAGCCTAGACGCTGTAGTTCAGCCCAGCAAGTGTGGGCTTCTCCTTGGAAAAAAGTTGAGGAGATGTTTTGGGAGGAGGGTGGGAAATTGCCGCATTAATTTGGCTATAAGATTTTGGAAAAGTGTCTCAAAACATACCTAGGAATGTGTCACCATTCCACTGGGCTCTAATTCCTGCAGCCTAATGTGATAAACTGTCCTCTCATGTAAAATGTACCAGAAACTGGCTAAATACAAGGTCTGGGTTCACTGTATCCCAGTGTCTTACAGTTAATAGAGAGGCTGGAATCTGAGCATAATCAACATTGTGTCATTGAGAGCAGTGGTGGAATAAATCTCATTGGACTTACTACAGGAACGACCCCCATTAACGGGAACATGGGCACAGACCTAATGGCTGAAATTCGAGTGGTGGGAGGGGGGCTGCCCCTACCGACAGCCTTGATCCCACCCACACCCCAGCCCTGCAGATTTTGTACCCCACATCTGCCCTACTGGAACTTAGGACAAGGTCATACTGGACGAAATGTGCACTGTCACCAGCTGGAGAAGCAGATGAGATCAGAGTCACCGTTTGGGTGAAGCGTCACTGGTCTCCCAGGGTGAGAGTGCAGCTCTGAGGAGAGCCCAGCTCAGAGATGAAGGGTGATCACGCCACTGAAAGCAGAAGAACCTGGATGAAACAACTGAGATCAGCTGCATCAAGTGGCCCCTTGAGTGGAATGTAAGAGTTATGAGTTTCATGAAGAGGTGCCTTTGCTTTAAGAATGTGGTCAGATTAAGGGGCCAAACACCTCAGCAAATTCGACACCAGGTGCTGAAAGACCCACTGTGGGTGTGGTGGTGGGCAGAGTAACAAGGTTCAGGGATATAGGAAGGAACTGGAGACCTCAGGGGAGTGAATAAAGTCATCAGAGAGCAACGTTACATTGCTATATGCAAATGGATTCTACACACAACACAAGAATTAATACAGACAGTGTACAAATAAGCACTTTGCACTCTCCTTGCTTTACTATCGCGTAGTGGAGTCCGGTGACTCTGCAAGCAAGAACCTGTAACAATATTTTCAGGGTTTAGGTACAATTAGAAGGGAAATTCAATTATCTGGGGATTTTGCCTTGGCTGAGGGTCAAAGTTAAGGGCAAGAGCAGTGTTGATGTAGGGGATCAGGGATACAGAGGACTGAGCCTGATACGGTCTCAGACACCAGGATGAGCTTCCACCCAACCAGGGGCAGGAAAGTTAAGTCAACAGGCCCTGAAACAGGAAGGGCGCCAGCATGACCCAGAAAAGTCTGGGAAAAGTGCTAATTGGCAGGTACTTCTGAAGCTCTGTTGGGGACGTCATAAGCTCTCATCTCATTGGTTTGTCAAGGGTCATGGCTGAACACAGGTCACTGGTGGTACAGGCTGACCTGGGGGTGACACGGCCCAGACCGGGCCACTAATTTGTCACATGCCACAGCTGCTTTATAAAGGGATCAAACACAGTGCAGAAACCCTGTTAGAAAACCTGATACGAACCCATAAATACATGTGTCTCCGGCCCTGGATGAGGACCACTGGACTGGCAGATGGATTCCCTTACCTGTCAGCATCTTTTCCTCTCCCTGTCTTAGGCTGACAGTTGTGAGGCTGGCCGGCGCTCGGGTGTGGGGCTGGCTGGAGTCCAGGTGTGGGACTGACCAGCGTTCAGGTGTGGGACTGGCCGGCACTTGGGTGTGAGGCTGACTGGCGTTCAGGTTTGGAGCTGGCCGGAGTTCAGGTGTGGGGCTGGCCAGAGTTCAGGTATGGGACTGACCAGAGTTCAGGTGTGGGGCTGGACAGTGCTCGGGTGTGGAGCTGGCTGGCACTTAGGTGTGGGTTTGGCCAGAGTTCAGGTGTGGGGCTGGCTGGTGTTCAAGTGCGGGGCTGGCCGCCGCTCAGGTGCGGGCTGACCAGCGATCAGGTGTGGGGCTGGCTGGAGTCCAGGTGTGGGACTGACAAGCTCAGGTGTGGGGCTGACAAGTTCAAGTGTGAGGCTGACTGGCATTCAGGTGTGGGACTGACCAGCGATCAGGTGTGGTGCTGGCCAGAGTCCAGGTGTGGGACTGACCCGTGTTCAGCTGGGCAGCTAACTGGTGTTCAGGTGTCAGGCTGACCGCTGTTTAGGTGTGAGGCTGGCCAGTGTTCAGATGTGGGGCTGGCCGGCGCTCAGGTGTGGGACTGACTGATGTTCAGGTGTGAGGCTGACCGGAGTTCAGGTGTGAGACTGACCGACGTTCAAGTGTGGGGCTGGCCAGCGTTCAGGTGTGGGGCTGACCGGCATTCAGGTGTGGGGCTGGCCAGAGATCAGGTGTGAGATTGACCGGTGTTCAGGTGCGAGGCTGACTGGCGTTCTGGTTGGAAATGACTGTCATTCAGGTATGGGGCTGGCTGGTGTTCCGGTGTGGGGCTGACTAGCATTCAGGTGTGGGGCTGGCTGACGTTCAGGTGTGGGTCTAACTAGCGTTCAGGTGTGGGTCTGACTAGCGTTCAGTGTGGGTCTGACTAGCGTTCAGGTGTGGGTCTAACTAGCGTTCAGGTGTGGGGCTGGCTGACGTTCAGGTGTGGGTCTGACTAGCGTTCAGGTGTGGGGTTGGCTGACGTTCAGGTGTGGGTCTGACTAGCGTTCAGGTGTGGGGCTGGCTGACGTTCAGGTGTGGGTCTGACTAGCGTTCAGGTGTGGGGCTGACTAGCGTTCAGGTGTGGGTATTTGGTGGCGCATGTGGATGAAAACATGGCTGCCTCAACCACAGTAACAGCGACCTGGATGAGCTGCAGCTTAACTTTATTTACACCTGACTCATTGTTATTGCACACATGACGAATATTTCAATTAATGGTCATTAACTCACATTGTCTGCTCAATATTGCAACTTTCCGCATAAATATTTTGTCCTTGTTTAAGTGTATTATTGCAGAATTCCTCCACTTTTAATACATTTTTATAAACTAAGTGCTCTCTATTTTGGAGATAAAGTTCCTGGGTTTCGTACGTCTCATGTAACTGTAATAATTTGGCATTAGGGCAGAAGCTGAAATGGCAGCTTATTATGATAAATCTGTTTAGCTGGGAGCATGTCAGGAGGAGGCTCCAGCGCTGTGTATCTGACTAACAATGAGAATAATCCTTGTGGACAAGCGTGCGGCGATATCCCCCGGAGCTTGGGTGGTGTTAACTTTTTCAAGATGCACAGATCACAGCAGATGAACAGCTGAGCTGGTGTCCAGGAGACAAGCGAAGAGGCTTCAGGAGACGGAGGATTTACGGTGTGACACACGGATGCACGACAGCGCAGGGAAAAATGCGCGTAAATCACTCAGCACTCAGAACCTCCCCCCCCGGCCCGGAGGCGCCGTCTCACGTCCTGGGCCCCACGACAGGAGAATCGTCAAATTCCCGTTCTGCTTTCGGGTTCCCGTGGCAACTCAGCGTCCGTTTGTGCGACGCGGCACTAAATAATTCAACGCTACGTTCCGGATGGTTCTGATGGATCATGTTGGGGACGTTTTCGGACATTTCAGGGATAACTGATTGTCTGTTGGCTTACAAGCATGTCCAGAAATCTTAAAAGACCTGGAAAAGTCTTCCCACCAGATGATTTCTGGTTGCTTTGGGGTTTTGTAAATTAAACGGTCGAAGAGTACAAGACACAAGTGGTTTTAGGAGTCTCTGAGCTCATCAAGATACAAAAAAAAATGAAAAATAAATTACCTACTAGACAGGCAGCGGCAATAGTATTACTTGTTTAGTTTACAGATAACAAAAACAAAATGTACTCAGACAGGGAGTTGAGGTAGTCACTGGCTTGCACCAAGACATTTTGCGCTAAACCCCATCTGTTTGAACAGATGGCATTGCGTCCCCTTGTCTAGATCCGTTATTGTGATTTCCAACACGATGGCTTCCTAAGAAAGCCTTTGAAAAATTCCAAAAGTAACATGTACTTGATATTTCAATGGGGAGGGGGGCTGATTTGCTGTAGACTCCCCTGGAGTTCAGGAGGTAATATCCATTGTATATTAAGTACAAATTCTCCCCCTACTGCCGGTTGTCTGGTCCTTTCTCTCCCAGGTCAACTCTACGAGGAGACACTGGGGTTGGGTTTGCGGTGGTGTGAATCACATGTGATCCTGAAGAGATCTCGCCTCTCCCTGCATCAGACAAGCTGCTGAAGCCAGGGAGCTAGAAAGCGATGAGTTGGCTTCTACGCTGTACAGCCACACGCTGCCGTCACCCCAAATGACCCAAATGTTCCCACAATGTATTGGAAAATCATTTGGAATGGGCGTCGTAGGCATCTCCACGGGAAGGAAAGGGGCTGACACACCCTGCAGGTCTACTTCAGAAAACTCCACCAGCACACAGTACCGGAAAACACCAGAACGCATAATGACCAAAATGTCTTCAGTCAGGGCAGTGACGAGATGGGGCCTGCAGCAGGAACAAGGCCTTATGTCAGGTGATGGGTTTGTAAAACACAGGAATTAAGGAAGACGCGGGTCAGGAACCCGGGACTGACTTTGAGGAATGAGACCTGGGTTTGTCATGCTGAAGATGAAATCCCAACCTCAGAGGTATTTTATAAACCGGAGAACAGAGTGCGGGAGAAGAGAGTGTCACCGACGTGTGTCACCTGGCTCATCAGCCCTGGAAACCGTGCCCCCCCTCCGTCTTACTCATAGTATATATTATTGTGTGTGTTTCACTTAGGCGGCAGTGGCACCATGTCAGATGGAAGAAGAAGGAGCAGCCAGTGCCGGACCAGCAGGAGACTCGATGGCGACCCGACAGGCCCTTGGTGGTCACATGATCGGGCTTCAACACATAGCGAGTCCGATTATTATCCTGATGAAGGTCATTTAGTTTTCACATTTTTTAAAATAAAATACTGGGCCCAAAATTAAGAAAAAAAAACAGTCATTCAAGCGAAACATTGAAAGGAAATACATTTTTGGTGAGAACTTGAAACTCTGCACAATAACGGGAGGACAGCCTCTTATTTCACGCTTAATCAGATAATAATAATGATCCTTTTTTAATATGTGCCTCCATAGATTACTCATGCCTGACAATGTGCCACTGTAGATTACTAATGTCTGATTAACGTGAATAAATGTGTGATTAACCCCACCCACCTGAGCCTCGCTCCTTGGAAACCCTCAGGCTCACATCTTAGCGGAGTGCCCCCCCCCCCCACACCCCCATCTGCGTGCAGCATGGCCGGCCGCCATATGCTGCCTCATTGCACTTGGTGGCCGAGTAAACAGATGCTGATGCATAGTCCACATGTGGGTAGCCCTTTGTAAAAAGTCAGGAGACTTATTGTCATATTAATCATCAAAACAATAAAAGGGCAATACTTAGAACTCATCGGGCCTCAGTGTGGAGAATCAACGGGCAGATATGATGGTTTGCTGAATTATCCATGGCTGTTGCTTCCTGTCTGTGGCTCGATCCAGCTCTGGGGCTTGTTCTCACACTTCCAGGCTCTGGATGAGCCAGGGATGTTTTGCTCAGTGAGCATCTCACCGGCTGCATTCTCACCCAGAAATGCTGCCGCATAGAACCTTAGGCAGGAAACCTGCATTGTACTCTTAAACAAAGAACTTATTTTAAATGACATTGGGAAATAGTGAGCTGTCTGCATCCGGAAAGGGGAGGGAAAGGGAGAATAGAATTGCCAAGAAAACAGACAAACAGGAGCTATGTTGCCCTGAGCTAGTGCGAGATACTGCTATGAAAATAAATCTTGATTTATGTTGTGCATCTTCAGGTAGCCGATGCCTTGCAGCGGTGCTGCTCGGAACGGTTCCTCCCGGCGTGGCAGCCTTCAGGCCCCCCCTGATGTCTGAGCTGTATCGCGTTTCATGAGAGGCCCAAGTCCCGTCGGGTCACCAGGCAACCTCGCTGCTCATAGCCACGCCCACTGACTTACAAGTGATTTAGATCAACTATATAGTTAAAAATACATGATAGCACAGAAACGGGTTTAAAGTGTTTTGGAAGCTTTGTAATGAGCACTTTTCGGTGTTGGTGTATTTGCATTAATGTCTTTGGTGTTATAATGAAGGCATGAACATCCCACGTCTTCGTGTCCGTTTGGACCAGTCCTCTGATTTTCATTACGAAGAACATTCCGCGCCTCCATCTTTGGCGTCTCCTCTCTCTCTGTCACGTTTGTCATCTCTGCTGCTCAAATGGCTAACTTGTTAGCCGGCATATCACTCACCGTGGAGCATCAGCTCAAGGACAGATGAGGAGTTCTTGATGTCCTCCTCGCCGGCCGCTGAAGCAAAGGGTGAGAGTGGGGGTGGGGGGCTCGAGGAAAGCGAGGAAAACGCCAAAGCCGGTGAACGTGCCAGCAGCCCTGTGACCCGTAAACACTAAAAGAAAAACACGCAACAAAAAGTATTAGTTGCTGTGAAGCAGAGGACTAAGGACAGCAGAAAACTTCAGTATTGAGTTTTTAATGTGACAGAATTTAGATTGATTACATCATGCAGCCAGGCCAGGCAGACAGCGTCAAAGGCGGAATTCCGCTGTCTCCATTCCACATGACGGTATGTGTCGGTACTTTAAATATTTGTCATGTGTCTTGCTAAAAAAAAATTAAATCTCAGAAATGCCCCAGGCATTGACGGGGCAAAGTCTATAGATCGAGATGCGATGTCTCTATGGCAATAACTCAGCAATTAAGGCGTAATGCAGGGAAACCATGACAAACTCCTGAAGAATACCCCCTATGAATGATCGTCTTTGTTTTTATGTAGTTATTACGTGATCAATAAACAAAATAAAAACAATCTATTTAAAGGTTTATTGATTTTTTTTTTTCAAACAACGGTCTGTATTTCAGCAACTTAAATATAACAGATGATTATTTTATAATGGTTATACTGGTTATGTTTATTCATTAAATGATACGGTAAGGGTCTAAATATGTAAACTAAGACTTTTATATATTGAGGAAAATCAAATTACTTTTAATAGCTTCGTATGTTCAGTTTTCTCACAGTCTGAAGTTTAACTCCTGAGATCTTCCCTTTCCCGCTGCCGCGTCTTTGCTGATCTTGATCACATGCTCCCCATCTTTGACCTTTCCGCTTTTCCCCCTCGTCTCTCGGGGCTCCCACATCTCCGCCAGCAGAACTCTAATAATAAACCAATCAATAAAATGACCAAATGCACTGTCCTCATACCCTGGACAGCCGCGAGAGATGACCTCAGTGCTGACCTATCCAAAACCGCTCACACTTAAAAATGATCCTGATATTATATCTTAACCCCTCAAACCTAACCTTGTATTCATCATTATGTATTATTGCTAATTTGCTTGGATTATTCCTTGACAGAGGCTGTTAAATGACTACAAGATTTATTTCTGCAATCACATCAGCCGCTGGCTTTGTTAGTGCCTTACTGAGAGGTTATTTGAATCATTAGCTAATTCTGATTATTTAAATTTATTATATAACTTCATTGTCAAGCAAGTGCCCGTCTTGGGTAGACTGCTGTCGATCTGCTGACAGAGCATGTCACTCACGGCCGCAGCTGTGCAACTGTGTGTACGTCGACGCCGGATTGCCTGGGACCTCTTAATGTGACGGAAATGCAGCTTCGCGCCCGGCCGTGCTGAGCGTTAGGAGATGCGGACGTCCCCCTCGTCACCAGCATGCACGTTATGTTTTGTCATATCTCCCTTTGCAGTCTTGTCTCTTATTTTATTCTTTATTCCATGACTGTGCCCCTCTGCAGCCCCTAGTTATATGTCTGCCTTGACGTTTTCTTGTGTTTTGTGCTGTCTAATCCTTTTGCATGTCACTGACTGGATGGTGCGAGTATGAATTCTTGTGTACTGATGTACAAAGAGCAAATGCAGAATCTCAGATCTTAGATGCGAACCTGCCGCATCAGCACTGCTTACGGGAACAGGTCCGTCGGCCCGCGCGTGTCACTGTGTGTGTTCTCCACCCTCCTGAACATTCCTCCCCTCGCTGGAGCCGTCAGTGATCGAGGGCCGGAGAATATCCACTAACCTTACTTTTGTCTGCTGCAATAATGGAGTCCATAATAGAGTGCATTGTCTGCCGCCTTCTGCAGCTTTCCTTGAGGAGCCCATCTTAGTGTCAGCTTTAATTCTGCCTGTAACCGAATCCTCGGATGGCTCCCAACCATCCTCGCTGGCCGCCACCGCTCCGCCCCCCCCCCCCGCCCCCGATACGGCTTCGCGTGGGCAGACTCATAAGCTCTGTCATGAAAGCATTAGCTGCTGTATGATTCGGAGTGCCCCGGGACCTCTCTGAAAGCCAGTACCGGATCCACGGGTCGCCCACCCACACCCCGGAACTGCAGCCCCTGCCTGTCTGCCCGCTCGCGTGTGAGGGACGGACAAAAGAGCAAAAGTGAGAATGGCAGAGGGGAAGACGGCCAAGGTGCTACGAGGACCTGGGACCTGGTCTGGCTCAGTCTGGGACAGGTGGAGGCTGCTCTCATGCTTCAGGAAAAACGCAGAGACTATGCAGACACTCGTGAGGTCATAAGTCAGGTGGAAATAAAGAAAATCCCCATGAAAACATGCAAAAGGTATCAAAAATAGCATACTGGATGTCTGACTGTTATGAATAAGAATGCTGTTGGATTAAATGTGAACCTCTGATCGCAGTGGATGCAATCGATCGGTGTTCAGGTGATGAGTCTCTTTTTCAGACACAAGCACAATACTGGCTAGACCAACATCCTCTGCCACCTGGGGAAGATTGGAAAGCTGGGGGGACAGAAATCCTGGAGGGTCCAAGCGGGCCCACTGTTCTGGGAGAACCCAGTACCCCTTCAGGACAGCAGGGAGAACAGAGTGCAGGGCACCAGGAGCCCTTCAGGACAGCAGGGAGAACAGAGTGCAGGGCACCAGGAGCCCTAGTCATGGCGTCAACCATTAGGTGGATGGTTAACTTATTCTCGTGGCTTCCGGTCTGCTTGCATATTTAACACGGACACACACAGACACATATACAAGTGAATAAGCTTGGGAGTCATAGAGCAGGATCAATGGGCATGCAGCACACCTGGAACTGGGGGTTAAGGGTCTTGCTCAGGGTGGTCCAGTGGCTTCCTGAGCACGGACAGAACAGCCTAACCTCCTGAGCCCCCCACCGACACCCAGACTGATGGACACGATGATATGGAGGGTACATCTGCCCCCTTTCTTACAGCCTTTGAAGGTCTGATGAAGATGTAGGAGAAGGTGACACCCCCTCCTCCCAGAGAAGCAGCCCGGCTGCGTCATCAAGGCTGGACAGGGATGAGAGGTGCAGTAATTTAATGCAATCTCGATAATTCCCCGACCCCCCCCCCCTCCAGTGCTCTAGCAAAGCAATGGAATTACAACGGATGCGGGACAGAAACCATGGAAGTCAGATCGTCTTTCTCGACGCCGCGACGCCCCAGCAGTCACCCCGTGCCAAGATCAAAGGGGGCGGGCGCCGCACCCCAGCATGTGCGGTGGACTGTGTCGGAGTGAGCCCCCCCTAAGCACCATGGCGGTCAGTGGCCCCTCCCGACAGCATGTAGGAGAGTCACAGACCACAGAAAATCAGGACCGGCTTCCAAATTGCAATGGCAGAAGCACAGGATCATGTGATCAGCCTAACAGGACAGCTGAAACATGGGACCCCACCCACGGCACTTTTGGTTGGTCTACTTAACCACTGAAACACAGGACCCCACCCACGGCACTTTTGGTTGGTCTACTTAACCACTGAAACACAGGACCCCTCCCATGGCACTTTTGGTTGGTCTACTTAACCACTGAAACACAGGACCCCTCCCATGGCACTTTTGGTTGGTCTACTTAACCACTGAAACACAGGACCCCTCCCACGGCACTTTTGGTCGGTCTACTTAACCACTGAAACACAGGACCCCACCCACGGCACTTTTGGTCGGTCTACTTAACCACTGAAACACAGGACCCCTCCCACAGCACTTTTGGTTGGTCTACTTAACCACTGAAACACAGGACCCCTCCCACGGCACTTTTTATTTGGTCTACTTCACCGCTGAAACACATGACCACCCCATGGCACTTTTGGTTGGTCTAGATAACCACTGAAACACATGACCAGCCCATGGCACTTTTGGTTGGTTTACTTCACCGCTGAAACACATGACCCCACCCACAGCAGCCCCTGCCTGTCTGCCTGCCCGCGTGTGAGGGATGGACAAAAGAGCAAAAGTGGTTAAGCATTTAAAGTAAGTAACCACTGTACCGGAAATTCAACGGTGTCCCCTGCCCTGTGCCCTGTGATGGACTGGCATCCTGCTCATTGTGTCCCCTGCCTCGTGTCCTGTGATGGACTGGCTTCCTGCTCAGGGTGTCCCCTGCTTCGTGTCCTGTGATGGACTGGCATCCTGCTCATCGTGTCCCCTGCCTCGTGTCCTGTGATGGACTGGCTTCCTGCTCAGGGTGTCCCCTGCTTCCAGTGACCCTGTACTTGATAAGCAGTCAAATGAATGGACAGAATACACTATGCCTGATGTACAGTAACCTGTCAAAAGTTTGTACACACCTACCCACTTTCATTTTAAAACAATGACGTCAAAACTATAAAATAACTTTTATGGAATCATGCACTGGGAGCGGCATGGTGGTGCAGTGGTTAGCACTGTTGCCTCACACCTCTGGGACCTGCGTTCGAGTCTCCGCCTGGGTTACATGTCTGTGGAGTTTGCATGTTCTCCCCATGTCGTCGTGGGGTTTCCTCCGGGTACTCCGGTTTCCCCCCACAGTCCAAAAACATGCTGAGGCTAATTGGAGTTGCTAAATTGCCCGTAGGTGTGCGTGTGAGAGTGAATGGTGTGTGAGTGTGCCCTGCGATGGGCTGGCTCCCCATCCTGGGTTGTTCCCTGCCTCGTGCCCATTCATTCTGGGATAGGCTCCGGACCCCCTGCGACCCAGTAGGATAAGCGGTTTGGAAAATGGATGGATGGATGGAATCATGCACTCAGGAGTTTCTGGTTCAAATTCCATGGTCAGCAGAGTGATGCCACTATTTGGCCCTTGAGCAAAGTCCTTAACCCCAATTTCTCCAGGGATTGGCGGACCCTAATGTCACCTTTATGCCAGTTTCATGAGATGGCCTCCTGAGATTTTCCAGCTGGAGGTTCTGAAGGAGGTCCAGATAGGGTAAGTACTCATTGGCTGCTTTTCCTTCACTCTTTGGTCAAGCTCCTCCAAAACCATCTAAAAAAACATTTGTTCAGGTAAGACTCCTATTCTTAGTAATCACTCTTCTTTGTAGGTCCAACGTTTCTCTGGCTCTGTATCTCGTAGGGCAACCTGAGCATGGGATGGTTTTTGTTCTTTCCTTTACTGCATCACCCTGCACCTGAACTAGGACGCCATGGTGTCCCACTAAGGACACTGAATATAGTGCTGTACCTCCAGCATAGAACACGGATCCATGACAAAGCATTCAGCCACACACACATTTTCATGGCCTCCCCCATTACCAGATGAAACATAGGAGAAACTTGACAGAAGGTTCTGGAGCACAGAATGCAAAGTAAATGCTCCTTTATGCCACAAAGATCTAGAGACTTTTCTTCAAAATCATACCTCACTGCACATCTTAAGGCTTGAATATCCACATTCGAAGGAAGACTGAAGCTATGAAGGCAAACCTGGTAATGTATGAAACTTCTAGGAAAGCAGATAAATTGCAGGACAGAGGCCTAGACAATGATTAGATGGTCTCCAACACAGGAACACAGAAAGTCAAACACAAAGAGGACCTTGGAATACAATCAGTCAAAAACAGGAAGGACCCAGACAGCAGACAGCAAAACACACAAGTGACCCACAACACAAACAGTGAAACACAGAAAAGTCCCGGAATGCAGACCATCAAACACAGAGAAGTCCAGGAACATGACGAGTCAAACACAGAGAGGCACCGGAACGCAGGGAGTCAAAGACAGAGAGGCACCGGAACGTAGAGAGTCAAACACAGAGAGGCACCGGAACGCAGAGTCAAACACAGAGAGGTCCAGGAACATGACGAGTCAAACACAGAGAGGTCCCGGAAGGCAGAGAGTCAAACACGGAGAGGCACCGGAACGCAGGGAGTGAAAGACAGAGGCACCGGAACGCAGAGAGTCAAACACAGAGAGGCACCAGAACGCAGAGAGTCAAACACAGAGAGGCACCGGAACGCAGAGAGTCAAACACAGAGAGGCACTGGAACGCAGAGAGTCAAATAGAGAGAGGCACCGGAACGCAGAGAGTCAAACACAGAGAGACAAATAGTGCAGAACTAAGTGGAGAACGCAGACAGTCAAACACAGAGAGGCACCGGAACGCAGAGAGTCAAACACAGAGAGGCACTGGAACGCAGAGAGTCAAATAGAGAGAGGCACCGGAACGCAGAGAGTCAAACACGGAGAGGCACCGGAACACAGACAGTCAAACACAGAGAGGCACCGGAACGCAGAGAGTCAAACACAGAGAGGCACCAGAACGCAGAGAGTCAAACACAGAGAGGCACCGGAACGCAGAGAGTCAAACATAGAGAGGCACTGGAATGCAGACAGTCAAACATAGAGAGGCACTGGAACGCAGAGAGTCAAACACAGAGAGGCACCGGAACGCAGAGAGTCAAACACAGAGAGATCCCGGAACGCAGAGAGTCAAACACAGAGAGGCACCGGAACGCAGAGAGTCAAACACAGAGAGGCACCGGAACGCAGACAGTCAAACACAGAGAGGCACCGGAACGCAGAGAGTCAAACACAGAGAGGCACCGGAACGCAGACAGTCAAACACAGAGAGGCACCGGAACGCAGAGAGTCAAACACAGAGAGATCCCGGAAGGCAGAGAGTCAAACACAGCGAGGCACCAGAACGCAGACAGTCAAACACAGAGAGGCACCGGAACGCAGAGAGTCAAACACAGAGAGGCACCGGAACGCAGACAGTCAAACACAGAGAGGCACCGGAACGCAGCGAGTCAAACACAGAGAGATCCCGGAAGGCAGAGAGTCAAACACAGCGAGGCACCAGAACGCAGACAGTCAAACACAGAGAGATCCCGGAACGCAGAGAGTCAAACACAGAGAGGCACCGGAACGCAGACAGTCAAACACAGAGAGGCACCGGAACGCAGAGAGTCAAACACAGAGAGGCACCGGAACGCAGAGAGTCAAACACAGAGAGGCACCGGAACGCAGAGAGTCAAACATAGAGAGGCACTGGAATGCAGACAGTCAAACATAGAGAGGCACTGGAACGCAGAGAGTCAAACACAGAGAGATCCCGGAACGCAGAGAGTCAAACACAGAGAGGCACCGGAACGCAGAGAGTCAAACATAGAGAGGCACTGGAATGCAGACAGTCAAACATAGAGAGGCACTGGAACGCAGAGAGTCAAACACAGAGAGGCACCGGAACGCAGAGAGTCAAACACAGAGAGATCCCGGAACGCAGAGAGTCAAACACAGAGAGGCACCGGAACGCAGAGAGTCAAACACAGAGAGGCACCGGAACGCAGACAGTCAAACACAGAGAGGCACCGGAACGCAGAGAGTCAAACACAGAGAGGCACCGGAATGCAGACAGTCAAACACAGAGAGGCACCGGAACGCAGAGAGTCAAACACAGAGAGATCCCGGAAGGCAGAGAGTCAAACACAGCGAGGCACCAGAACGCAGACAGTCAAACACAGAGAGGCACCGGAACGCAGAGAGTCAAACACAGAGAGGCACCGGAACGCAGACAGTCAAACACAGAGAGGCACCGGAACGCAGACAGTCAAACACAGAGAGATCCCGGAAGGCAGAGAGTCAAACACAGCGAGGCACCAGAACGCAGACAGTCAAACACAGAGAGGCACCGGAACGCAGAGAGTCAAACACAGAGAGGCACCGGAACGCAGACAGTCAAACACAGAGAGGCACCGGAACGCAGCGAGTCAAACACAGAGAGATCCCGGAAGGCAGAGAGTCAAACACAGCGAGGCACCAGAACGCAGACAGTCAAACACAGAGAGATCCCGGAACGCAGAGAGTCAAACACAGAGAGGCACCGGAACGCAGACAGTCAAACACAGAGAGGCACCGGAACGCAGAGAGTCAAACACAGAGAGGCACTGGAACGCAGAGAGTCAAATAGAGAGAGGCACTGGAACGCAGAGAGTCAAATAGAGAGAGGCACTGGAACGCAGAGAGTCAAACACAGAGAGGCACCGGAACGCAGAGAGTCAAACACAGAGAGGCACCGGAACGCAGACAGTCAAACACAGAGAGGTCCCAGAACACAGGCAGTCAAACACAGAGAGGTCCTGGAAAGCAGACAGTGAAACACAGAGAGGCACTGGAACGCAGAGAGTCAAACACAGACAGGACCCAGAACACATGCAGACAGTCAAATAAAGGGAATATCACTTTTCTGCAGGTGCCAGCACACATGAAACATGGCTTCAAAGTCAGAATTGGAGACTCCCATTCCATTGATGTTGGGTTTGGCCAGTCTAAGTGGAGCCTTTAGTAGGAAAGGATCAAAGTTCTCCTGGTGGTCCAGGTATGAATTGTTCATTAATAGACAGAATCCTGGACTTGCACAGGCAGAAGAGGCCCTCAGGAGCCTCTGGTAACAGCCATGTCACATTCGGGTGACTACCTACGTCACACGGTCTGTTGTTTCTCTTTGGTGTGACCACCAATTTATAAAAAAATTCTCAAGGGGTAACGACCAGCTAGCAAGTCGATTCCACCTCCCGCCCCGCTTCATGTTCTACTGAAGTGGCTCACTTAGTTAACTGGGATTTCCGAAGAGCCAAAGGTTGTGCCCCTCTTTCCATGTCTGGAAACGAGACGTCTGTCGTGATCACCGCTTATAGTGATATTCTGCTGGATGGTTCTGCAGCCACCACAATGGCTATCCTCACTAGGAATTAATCTTGGGAAACAATGTGTCCTGTGTTTCGGTAAAAGCAATTCAGTGTGTTGAGTGCAGACAAACCTGTGCATGTGACTGTATTTCTAAATGCGTGTGTCTGCCTAGTGTCTGTATGGCTGTGTGTGACTGTGTTAGCCTGTGCTTTAAGCACATTTATTCACAGAGAGGTATTGTGGGATCCCCTCGCTTCTTTCTTCATTTGAGCACCAGGACTCGAGCCAGAGAAATTACAGAAGGGGTAGCGCGGTCTCGCTTGGTGCCCCAAAGAATCTGCGTTCCCATTGAGGTTGAGCAGCGGTTGTTCTGTAAGCATCCCCTCATCTCGGCAGGCTGGTCCACAGCGTCCCCAGGGGTGTGTTGTTTTAGTGTCTGCTTTCCCCAAACAAGTTTGGACTGCCTCACCCAAGAGTGGTGGGGGGCGGCCGACCTTTGATCTTGACATCTCTAGAAAAGGTTCTGCCATAACTCCGACAGGTCGACGGGGGAGTGCAAGAAGGAGGACGAGTCTGCAGGCCCCGCGACTGGGAGCTGAGATGCGGCCACAGGCAGCAGGAGAGAGACACGGAGGTGAGGGGGTTTGGTCTGTCTGTCGGTGGGGAAGTTGGGAGGGGGGGGGGTCGCAGACGCTCCATTTCACAGGGATGAGTCTGCCCCCACGGCAGTGACGCCAGGAACATGGAGGGGGGTGTTTGTGTGCGTGTATGTGGGGGTAGGGGGGGGGTGCCTTAAAAGTCAAGCTATCAAACTGTCTCCACAGCCCCCAACCCCTCCCTGGTTGTTCTGTGTCATGCTCCCCTTCCCGTGCTAAGAGAAGCAGTCGAGACCCCCACGTGGCACCCTGCTGTCCCCGAAAACCTGAGGGCTGCTCCGGAGCAGCCGAGGAATTCAGGATGGGGATTCAGCAGGGCCTACAGCCAGGGAGGGAATTCCTCCGCCCGTCCAGCTCCCCATCCCATTGTCTGCCGCCGGAGTCCTGCCGTAGCCCGTCTATATTTACGAGCCTCTAAATCACACGTCTTGGTGATGTTCCCATTCATGTGGGGGTGTCGTAAGAAATAATAAGTGCATGGCTGAGAGTCCCCGTTTATTTTCCGGGGGACGAAAGCAAGCGATGCTGACGGTTATATGGCAAGTTGATAGACGTGAGTAAATTGTCGAACATCCACTGGCACTGATGGATTTTGTCTATAACTTTATATAAACAGACATAACTGAGCTTTACAGGGGCTGTCAGCACCTGATTCACACTCACCCTTCCTTAGCTAGTCTGAAAAACACTAGACAAGCAGCATTTATTCATAAGAAAATGATTAAAATGTAATCTATCTTATAAGTACTGTTAACACGATAGATATTATTGACATTGCCTTAGATGTTTTTGGGAATGTCCGAATGCTGGTTAGCAGAAAATAAGTGAAAATGTAAATATTATGTTAATTTATATATAACATGCTCTATACATTTTTCTTGCACTTTAATATTTTTATGGCAAACACTTTTCTTGCATATTTGTTGAGAATCGTGAAGAAACCATCAAAAGAGGACACAGAGAATACTCTGGAAATCATTTCACGAAAATCGTTTCCGGTATTTTTGTTTCAACATCGCGTTTTCACACTTCACCCAGGACCAAAAGCGTTTTGCCTAATGTGATTTTTTTATATATATATATTTATTTCGCCTTTGCCGTGAGACAAGCCCGAAAAAGAAAAGCAATGAAACTTCCGCATTCGGGTGAATTGTAACGGTGTCCCAGAGACATCAGCAGCGTTTGCGGTGAACAGGCGAGAAGAGCAGCGTGTGAAACTCGGGCCTTGGTGGGAGTAGCCCCGCTGACTGGTGGCACTGGGTGGAAACAGATTATTTAAACAGTAACTCTCGGTTGTGAGAGGCAAATGGAACCCTGGGGAGATATATCCCCATATAATGGAGGTTTAGTGCGATGGGATGAATTGCACCTATTTTCTTCTTGCGTAAATCTTTGTATCTTGTCTTTTATTCTGACGCAAGGCTTTGCAAGTTGGGAGCTTAATTGCCGTTTACGACCCGAGTTAGCTAAACAATAACTCCGCGTTAGATCTCTTTGTGTCAATACTAGTATTCTTTGAAAGGGAAAACGCGCTCAACATACCCAGTCAATTTGTGTCACGCATGATGTTTGCCATTATAGCAATTTACCGATATAATCAAATCAGTAAGCGAGCCCGGCCTCTCCAACCGCGCTCTTTTTGCATCGTGGTTTTATGTAGTTTGCAGGCACCTCCTTGAGCAAAATATCGATGTCTTAGAGAGTTACTGGCCGACTGTGTGAGAGACCAATAAATCAATTGCAGCACATGAACTAATAAAATACACTGAATTCGTCTATTATGACACTTTAACATCTAACGAAATGTGAAAGTGTAGGAATACAATAAATAATAAACAAAAACGACTTTCCTTATTACATTTCTGTAATGTAAATAGGCGTTTTATTCCCTTAAACTACAGACACTGGAGGTTTAATATAATCCGAATATAAACTCCAAAATATATCACTTTCAGTGTTGATTTGACTAGTACGAAATACTTCTTCAATCCGTTTCAAATTCAGATCACCCGTTTCAACAGGAAAACTAGCACAATTCTAATGAAATTATACATTTAAAATAAAACTATGTGTCGTATATGTATACAACAATATATATAATATATTGTCTGTTTTTTTTTTTTTACTTTAAAGGCATATACGATTGGCTACACTTTAATTTTATACGCATAAAGTTGCAAACAGGTACGCAGCAACAGGAAGATAAATTGATTTTTTTCGATGCACCGTAGATTACAGATTTTAAATAAAATACACATTTTATTTAGATGAATAACTCAAATCAGTTTTTTTATTAGCGCTCCATATACTCAAACATGCATCCGTTTTACGGTTGCGTTATCTGTCCTGTTTTCTTCCACTGTCAGTATTGTTTTGAAACATTAATGACAACCAAGTTGACAAAAGCCGATTACGTCAACAGATAGGGAAAAAGTGTAGCTGACAAACGTCAAGCTTACAGCTGCCGGTGCTTCCAGCAAGGCCTGAAAGGCGCATATGTACACACGCACACACGGAGCTCAGCTCTTCAACCAGCGCCAGTCATTGTAAAAATCTGTATGTAGGGGATCTGAGTGCGAAATTACGGTTTTATATATTTTTAATCCTCTTTTAAAGTGGGATGACCGCACATCTCAAATCCTGTTTATAAACCGACAGAGACACATAACTAAAAATGCGTAATAAATGGTGAAACAGACACGATGAAGAGCAAGAAATGCGACGAGGAATTATTTGTCCGTATTTGGATAAATGCGCAAGTTGTACTTTTTTTTGTTGCTGTTGCAAAGTTCACGCTGACAGCAGAGAGCGCTTCCAGAGCTTGCCATAGTCTTTTTAAAAAGAGTATGTATGGTGAGGAGGGCGAGAGATCTTAATATCATGTTACCAAAGCACTTATTAATCCATATTTAAGATGGTTAATTTTCCAGACTGAAAGTTATACAGTTTTTTCACTGACCTAAAAATGACAAACGTGTAACAGGACCGCTTCGCACACCAATGCTGCGAAGCACCGTCTGGATTCTAGGGGGCGCTATTAAACAGGGAGAGAGAACGTAATAGTAACTCAGCACTGAATGCGCAATGCAAACGCTTTGCGAAAGACAGGGGATGTCAGTACAGGGTCTACACGTTAATCACCACCCGTGTTGGCAAGTCCTTTTCTGCACTTTCAGCTATATTTTATTTAAGTCCATATATTTCATCGATTTATTTTGCTCAATGCGTTTATGTTTTGCTCATTCTTGGGAAAAACATAGAAGCCGATTTACCCCTGTTTAAGTGGAAAGACTAATTTCACAATAAATCATCTCTGCGACGACCACAGTGAAAGTGACTGCTATCGGACGAAGTTAGCGTCGTAACCGCTACTCTGTGTTCGCCATGTCTCTCACAAAATATAACCTGCCAAAAAAGATAGGCCTATTATTTGCCATTAAAAGGGAAGAATTTAGGTAGCACCGTGTTTTGTCATTAATGTCACTGCCAAAATGAAGGCAAGACGACATCAGACTCTCCCATGGAGCATTTGACATGCCAGTTGGTAATGAATTTTACTTGTATATCCCACAAATTAAGCTGGGACATAAAGTTAATTTTGAAGACTATAGAACTTATCAAAGCAAAACAAGTGTCCTGAATCTAACAAAAAGACTATAGCTGAAAGAGTCTTTATGGCAAAAAAATGAAATTAATGGAGCATAATTTACAATAAACAAAAAAAAAACTCAAGTGAAGGAACATTCTTGAAGGCAATGACCTAATTAATGTCTTGAATTTTCCTAGAAATTATATCTATAATTATGACACAAAGAAAACATCTGAAATATACAGCCCACATTTTTTTTTGGTCATTTAATTTCATCATAAATCATTTGTTTAAAATGGAGCCAATAAACAGAAAATACAAGGAAAATAGGCATTACATGTTATGGTTGATCGGCATGGAACACGGAGTTTAACTGAAGAACACACACTGGAACAGATCACAACGCCAATGACCGGACTGGGGAAACATACTCGAACGCGGACTTAAATACACAGGACTAATTAAGGACAACGAGAAGCAGCTGATAACGCGGGGATTCCACACGCGGTAGTGAGGGGGCGTGGCACCCGGGAGGAGCGGACGAGCAGGGCATGACATTACAGGCTTTAAACGGACAAAATGATGGTTGAGATCCATCCATACATCCATCCATCTATCCATCCAGTACAGGGTTACAGTGAGTCTGAAGACAACTGTAGGAAGCACAGGACATGAGGAAGGAGCCTGGATGGTATGACAGTGATGTAAAACAGTTATCCAAATTATTTTAGAACGTTTCATATTCTTAATTTTTTATTACTAATACAAAAAATATTAGCAGGGTGTCCCCTGCCCTGTGCCCTGTGATGGACAGTAAACAGTCCGCTACACTGTACAATAGCTGCGACACAGACAGCATTTTTCTTTTTCATTTTAGATGAATTAATATGATTTTTAAATGTATATAGTTTGTAAATAGCATAACACATGCTAACAGAATGCTTTTCAGGACATCAGAATTTCTAAATAGTTCTTTTCTCTTCTAAGGTCTGACTCATCTGGTTTGAATGAATCTGTTTGACGTTAATAAATTAACTTCTCAGAATGTGCTGCACTTTGATCTTTCAAAACAGTTCATCTTGTTTATCTTGTAGAACGGGCACCTACGCTGAGGAATCATTTAAATATTACGGAACTTTTCAGCTTCATGGTCTGATATAAAGGACCTCTGTGGATGATGCTGTGGGTCCCTCTGCTCCATAACCAAGGCTGAAACGTTTCAGTGTATGTGCACTGAACACTGTGCACTGGATGCATGTTGTGTTGGCTGTGGTGCCCTGTGATGCACTGGCATCCCGTCCAGGGTGTCCCCCGCCTTGTGCCCTGTGATGGACTGGCATCTCATCCAGGGTGTCCCCTGCCCTGTGCCCTGTGATGGACTGGCATACTGTCCAGGGTGTCCCCTGCCTTGTACCCTGTGAATGACTGGCATACTATCTAGGGAATCCCCTGTCTTGTGCCTTGTTATGGACTGGCATCGTGACCAGGGTGTCCCTCGCCTTGTGCCCTGTGATGGACTGGCATCATGTCCAGGGTGTCCCCTGTCCTGTGCCCTGTACAATAGAAATTTCACTCTGCATTACCACCCACAACAAACACAAATTAAACTCAAAACAGAAATACAAATAATGCAAATGCAAAATTTGGGGAATTAACAGGTTTTATTATAATTGTTTTTAACTTATGACATATCACCATTTTTGGCAGACTTTCAGGATTTTCACATTCGGTAGATATGAAAAGAAACTATGGTAATTGTATTCAGCTTCAGCTGAAAGACAAACGTTTCCAAATCAGAAGCTGAATTAATCCAAGTTAACCGAATTCACAGTGACACCTTTAAGAAACATAACACTGAATGGTCACAGTCTGCTCTTGGTTAATTCTCATTGCTGCTTTGTGAATTGATGCACACAGTTATCCCAACCTACTGTGCTGGAAGGATAAAATAGCATTAAATTTACGGCCAAACATAACAGGGAAAGATTTTTACAAGTTTTTATAATGGGGAAGGCCTGGAGTCCCTTTCAGGTGTCCACTGGTGTCCCCTGATGTCCCATGGTGTCCCTTGTGTCCCCTGAAGTCTTCTGGTCTCCCTTGATGTCCATTGATGTCCCCTGATGTTTTATGGTCTCCCTTGATGTCCACTGGTGTCCCATGATGTCCCTTGTGTCCCCTGGTGTCTTCTGATCTCCCCTGATGTCTTCTGATCTCCCTTGATGTCCACTGGTGTCCCATGATGTCCCTTGTGTCCCCTGGTGTCTTTTGATCTCCCCTGATGTCTTCTGATCTCCCTTGATGTCCACTGGTGTCCCATGATGTCCCTTGTGTCCCCTGGTGTCTTCTGATCTCCCCTGATGTCTTCTGATCTCCCTTGATGTCCACTGGTGTCCCATGATGTCCCTTGTGTCCCCTGGTGTCTTCTGATCTCCCCTGATGTCTTCTGATCTCCCTTGATGTCCACTGGTGTCCCATGATGTCCCTTGTGTCCCCTGATGTCTTCTGATCTCCCCTGATGTCCACTGGTGTCCCCTGATGTCTTCTGGTGTCCCCTGATGTCCCCTGTTGCCATATCCTGTGCATCCTGAGATTCCAGACTCAGCACAGCCTGGTTCTGGATAAGTTGTGACAGAAGACAGATGTGTAACAAAGCAGAATCCAAAATAAATTAATCAGCCTCTTGCGGTATTTTGTGGGACATTGATACAAATAAGGACATTTTTAGAGTGGATGTGGTAAAAGCTGTTTCAGTTTTGGACTTCAAGAGCGCATAGGCACAGATCTCCTCCCCTTCCACCATCTCAAGAGAAACCGTTCAGGCAGGAGGCCCTGGGGCAGACAGGAGGCCCTGGGGCAGAGAGGAGCGCACACTGTCCAGATAACAGAGGCTTGGAGAGAAGCTGTATGCAGAAGCCATCATGAGTGGAGCTACTGAATGATATTTTGCATAACAACAGCACAGACGGGACTCGCATTGCAGACAAACAGTAGTGGCTGTGTGTATGATGAAGGCCACAAGAACAAAGCAGGCCTCCTGGACGGATCCCAAACTGGTGTCATTCCCCGCGATCGTACCCTGCTAGGTGTAAAGCATGAAATTCATTTTATGAAATCCCCTTTTTTTTCTTGGTAAACCGATTTGACTTTGCAAATGACTGACAGATTAATGGCTAAAAATGTTCTGTAAAGTCAGAAGCAGGTACAGTGAGTTACGGAGAGATGCTGTCGAGCAGCAGGACTCAATCCCAGGGCTGATTTCCAGTGAAGGAAAGACGTTTTTCTATGCTGACTTTTACCGGCAGCCAAACCCGAACCCTGCCCTTCCTTCTGGCACCTTTCAGCTGTGATTAATGAAAAAGAAAAAAACTGGCTGCATTGGAGCGGATGATGAGCAGATCGCTCACGGACCCCGAGAAGAGCTGTCAGTCAGCCAGGCGCATATGAGCCGCACATAAGCTGATAAAAAAGTCCGTGTTCCCCACATGAAAAGACAGGCTCCGGGCAGCTTCCGCTGCTGAGAGATGCCACGGGACCCACTTGATGAGTTCTGTGAAAAATTTGGGAAACAACATAGTGTTTTTTTTTTGTTCTTTTGTGCATCTGACGTTCAGGTCTGGCAGACTGTGGGATCGTGTGATAAAACATGATACTAACAGCATAATTGTCCCCTGCCTGGGTGTTTCCCTGCCGTGAGCCCAATGCCTTCCAGGATGGGTCACAGACTCGCCCAGGCACTCTGCTGGATGTGTGCTTGCATGACGGACGGGTAATAGCATAATTGCTCGAACCATTCATATAACGCCAACCCCACACTTCTGAAGCCACTTGCCGCCCTAATGCTATCTCTGCTATCTGTAACTGGAAGAATATGACTCAATTAGCATCAATAAACTTAGCGAGTAAATGCCGTCTGGAGAAACGTCTAGTACCTAAAACCTCCTATCATCTGTCGGTGACTCAAGGGCTTCTCCTGTGACCTGCGACACTAAACTGTCACCCTCCAGCAAGCGGGGCGAGGCGGGGGGGGCGGGATGAACTGACCGTGACTGTGAATGCTGGGTGATGCGGGTGGGATGATCCTTAACGAGATGCAGGGTTCAACCCTTGGGGGGGTCGCAGCGGGTTAGCTGCCAAGGGTAAATGCAAACATATCCCTGTGGAAAAGGTTGTAATAAAACATCTACACACTGCAGCTAAGCAGTAACCCCCCCCCCTCCAACAGGGAGCCCCCCTCTTTGTAATTAACCCAAGGCCGGCTCCCTCCTAGACGCCCCAAGACCCGCCTCGTCGGCTTCCCTTCCGAGCCTCAGGTTCCTTCTTCAAATGCAAACTGCAAAAATAAATGTGGTCCTTTTCCTATGGATGGATTCTACATGGCAGTGACGCTAAGACACTGGCTTCTTCAATGCTATTGTTTTTCTCTTTCTTTAACTAAAACAGCACAGTACTTCTTACCCAGTCTCTCAGATTCCTTTCTGTGTTTTTGAAGGTTGTGTAAAGGATAAGCCCCCTCCCGCCCCCCCCCCCCCCCCCCAGGATGTGGCACAGTCACTGGACTCTCCAACTCCAGAGAATGCAGGGCATGCTGGGAGGAGTGTTCACGAGTCCTGCAAGGGAGCGTCGGGGCTGTAAGGCTCTCAGAGTGAAGAAAAAACAGAGATGCACAACTGAAGGGCTGCGGTTTAGTGCTGCTGCTGAACACGGGATCTATGTTCAGCACATGGACGGCCTGGGAGGGAAAACAAATGGCGTTTAATTACGGGGATCTCACACATTCTGTAGCACCATAGACTGATATTTCAGTCCGGCAGCAGGGTCTCTCCTGGGATTTAAACCGGCAACCTACTATCATGACAACTATGACCGAAATATGCATTTTCTATAACCACTTGTCTGTAAAGGGTCATAGAGGGTCTGGAGGTTATGGGCACAAGGCAGGAAAGAACGTAAAGTGGGGCATCAACCCATCACAGGACACACATACATACCTATGGGCAACTTCAATTAGCCTCAGTATGTTTTTGAGTATCCAGAGGAAACCCCACGATGACACGCAGAGAAAATGCGAAATCCACACACATGGAGCCATGATGGAGACTCGAACCCTCGTCCCAAAGGTGCCCATCTATCTTCTAACTGCATATCCCAGCCAGGGAGATGGGGGGGATATCTCAGGCGGCATGGGGACAGGGCAGGAGGATATACCCTGAGCGGGATACCAGTCTATCTCAGGGCACACTGAAAAACTCATTCTCACACTCAAAGTCTACAGGCAATTTAGGGACACCAATCAGCCTATGTTTGTCAATATAACGCGGGGACAGCCCATTTCGGTATGGGTACAGGCCCGGCCGGCAGGTTCAATATAAGGCAGGGACAGCCCGTTTCGGTATGGGTACAGGCCCGGCCGGCAGGTTCAATATAAGGCGGGGACAGCCCGTTTCGGTATGGGTACAGGCCCGGCCGGCAGGTTCAATATAACGCGGGGACAGCCCGTTTCGGTATGGGTACAGGCCCGGCCGGCCGGTTCAATATAACGCGGGGACAGCCCGTTTCGGTATGGGTACAGGCCCGGCCGGCCGGCCGGTTCAATATAACGCGGGGACAGCCCGTTTCGGTATGGGTACAGGCCCGGCCGGCCGGTTCAATATAACGAGGGGACAGCCCGTTTCCGTATGGGTACAGGCCCGGCCGGCCGGTTCAATATAACGCGGGGACAGCCCGTTTCGGTATGGGTACAGGCCCGGCCGGCCGGTTCAATATAACGCGGGGACAGCCCGTTTCCGTATGGGTATAGGCCCGGCCGGCAGGTTCAATATAACGCGGGGACAGCCCGTTTCGGTATGGGTACAGGCCCGGCCGGCCGGTTCAATATAACGCGGGGACAGCCCGTTTCGGTATGGGTACAGGCCCGGCCGGCAGGTTCAATATAACGCGGGGACAGCCCGTTTCGGTATGGGTACAGGCCCGGCCGGCCGGTTCAATATAACGCGGGGACAGCTCGTTTCGGTATGGGTACAGGCCCGGCCGGCCGGCCGGTTCAATATAACGCGGGGACAGCCCGTTTCGGTATGGGTACAGACCCGGCCGGCAGGTTCAATATAACGCGGGGACAGCCCGTTTCGGTATGGGTACAGGCCCGGCCGGCCGGTTCAATATAACGCGGGGACAGCCCGTTTCCGTATGGGTACAGGCCCGGCCGGCAGGTTCAATATAACGCGGGGACAGCCCGTTTCGGTATGGGTACAGGCCCGGCCGGCAGGTTCAATATAACGCGGGGACAGCCCGTTTCGGTATGGGTACAGGCCCGGCCGGCCGGTTCAATATAACGCGGGGACAGCCCGTTTCGGTATGGGTACAGGCCCGGCCGGCCGGTTCAATATAACGCGGGGACAGCCTGTTTCGGTATGGGTACAGGCCCGGCCGGCAGGTTCAATATAACGCGGGGACAGCCCGTTTCGGTATGGGTACAGGCCCGGCCGGCCGGCCGGTTCAATATAACGCAGGGACAGCCCGTTTCGGTATGGGTACAGACCCGGCCGGCAGGTTCAATATAACGCGGGGACAGCCCGTTTCGGTATGGGTACAGGCCCGGCCGGCCGGCCGGTTCAATATAACGCGGGGACAGCCCGTTTCGGTATGGGTACAGACCCAGCCGGCAGGTTCAATGTAACGCGGGGACAGCCCGTTTCGGTATGGGTACAGGCCCGGCCGGCTGGTTCAATATAACGCGGGGACAGCCCGTTTCCGTATGGGTACAGGCCCGGCCGGCAGGTTCAATATAACGCGGGGACAGCCCGTTTCGGTATGGGTACAGGCTCGGCCATTGCAAGGAGCTGGAACTCGGCTTCAGAGCCAGCGAATGGTTCCTGAACACTCACCACCGCCCAGTTTTATGAATATACATATATGAACGTTTATGAATAATTCAAACTTATATAAATAACTCATTCTCATCATGTAAGTCTTGCCAAGCCCATATTTTTCAGAGCGTATATCATATTTACTTGTCTGTTAAATACAATAAACTTGCTTATTTATTTTACATGTTTGTTTTGTGGTTTTGGCTGCTTCCTCACACTTCTGGCTGAGATTAGTGTCAGGGCCTTTTGATTATATACATCAGCTGTAATGCAGACCACGGGAATCTGATACATATTTATTTCTCCAGCTGGTTATTAAAAATATTCTGAAGGAACAGAGTAATTATATATGGTTGGCTATGAGCATAAAAACATGACAATAAAGCCAGTATAACACCCTTGGAAATATCAGTGTAGGGACAACCGGCAAGAGTGAAAAGATAGACGGTGTTAAACCACAAGAAAATAAGACAGAGGTGGAGTTTAACGTTTTGTTTGACAGAAACTAACAACAAGACGTCTAGACTTTTTATTATATGTAAAACTGGCACAGCTTCCTGGCTCTATTAAACTCAATCACGCCAATAAAATACATTTTCAAGAGAAGACCTGAACTCATAAAAATATAACAGCAACGCTGGCGATTTGAGCGAATGCCACACGACGCCGGCGACCATGTTTGCTGCTGTGGCACAAAACACCAACATTCTACACGTGTACGTCTGTGTGACCGCGGGCGTGAGGAAAGCGGCCATTTCGTTGGGTGACTTGTGACGCGGGAGCGCGAAGGCAGAGGACGCGATGGAGGCCAGGACAGGGGCAAAGGCTACACATTACATCCGTCGCCATTGAAAAGCTGCAGCTGTTTGCTAATTCAGCAGAAGACAATATGGCGATAGCGCACAATAGTTCGGGGGGGGGGGTCATGGTTTTCTCTGATTACCAGGAAAGTGTCACGTGTGTCTGTGTGTCTGTGTGTGGGGGGGGGCTCCTTGATGTTGCTGCCTCGCTCTGAATCCATGTGTGCCCCCGCGGTCCAGGTGCTGTAGGGCCCCTCCCACCCACAATGGCACATTCATTGCCCCCAGCAGTCCGGCGCGTGTCCAATGAACAGGCACCTGTCTCTGTGTCACAAGTCTAAAGGGGGGGCGTTGGCCTGAATAGAGAGTTTCAAGGGGCCACCCCTTTCCCCTTCACACAGATGATGAAGGGGCCCCTTGCGCTGCCACTCCCCTTAGTGACCCCCCCCCCCCCCCCCCCCGTCTCCCCCTTTCACTCTTTTCTCTCCCTTTCCAGCTCCAGTTCTTCCTGTGACCCATCGTCAGGACCGGAGGCTGGGGGGGGGGGGGGCATACATGGTCTTATTTTAGACCCTTTTGTCTTCTGTTTGTTCCGGTCATCCGCGCACATTCGTATTCAGAGGGCACTTGCTTCGACGCCCAGTGAATGGCGGCTGGCAGTCATGGCAATGGCTCACGGCGGCGAGCAGCAGTGACGCAGCTAAAGAGCGTCACCTCAGTCCCCGCCCAGGCACAAGCCGCCTCCCAGTGGGGCGAACCTAGAACACGGGGGACAGGAAAAAGCAGGAAGGCATAGAGGGACGGAGAGACGCAGCAGCAGTCACGCCGAACACGCATCATGAGGTCTGTCGAGCGGCCACTTCTCCAAAATGTTCCCCAGGGCCCAGCTGAGGCAATCCCTCTCCACAGGCTTTTGCATAGGCACCCCAAAAAATATTGGGGTCCTAATTTAAGCAAGTGCCAGCAAAACAGTTGCAATGTTGCGGTTAGCGGTGATGCTAATGCCCGACCTGTGGCCAGGTCCCCCCACACTCCAGGCCGAGCACACGGGCGGGCAGAATGGGAGCCGAGAACAGTGGCATGCTGTCCTCTCATGGGAGTGTGCGAGACAACGGCGGCAAACGTGTTCTCCGTGTCACACGGGAATTCCGGGACAAGCTTTAGCATACATCAGGGTGTGGTGCAAAATTAGACAGGAAAGAGGGGGGGAAGGGGAGGGGCCTGCGCATGGGGTGGGCAGGGTGGGGCAGCTCATTTCTGTAACAGGAGAAGGAGCAGGAAAGAGGGTATAGAATATTACCAGGAAAATCTGTTGTATTTTTTGAGTGGACTTCCTGTTTATTCATGTAATTGGCCTTCATAAGCCTGCATAAGAGCAGAGGGTGGCTCTGCACCCAGCATGCACCTGTCAGCGAGCATTTCACTGCCGGCAGGGTGTTGGGTCGTGCACAGTGGGTCGGGCTGTAGAAGATTGTAGGACTGTGAGCCACGTGGTCCTGAGCGGGTTATCAGTTCAGGGGCCCTTCCCTGCGAGGCCGTTGACAGCTGCCAGTGTCTGTTGGCCGAACGCCAAGAACCCTGGGATCTGGTAATCTGGTTATGCTGGGAGGGTGGCGACCGCAGCTGTCTCCGGAAGTCTGTTAGCGAGGCGTCTGCACCCAGCCAGTCTGCGCCATTGCCAGCCCTGCCCCCAGCTGCCCCCAGCTGCCCCCGTGATTCACCTCGCCCAGGTCCCCCGCAAATGTGAGGCAGAAGCGAATACGGTGCCACTGCGCCAGTCACGTTACTCGCAGTGCAGTGCGGGAGCCAGGACTAGGGGTGGGCGGGGCTGCTGGGGATTAGTAGGTTTCGGCTCCTCGACAGTGACGCCAGGGTGACATGTCAGCCCCGCGGCACTGCTACGGACCTACTTGGAAGTACGACTCCAGGTTTCACCCCTGCACTGGGAGGCTCCCCCTCCCCCATAGCTAGAGATGATCCAACCCCATCTGCGATCGACAGCAGCTACCCCAGAGCATCATGCTACCCTGGTGAGGAGGGAAGGTGACTGCCGGGTTTGGGTTTAGGTCCATGGAGGAGTTTGGGTCCCGCCATCATCGCGCACATACAGCATAAATTCAGTCTGAAATACAGTGGATCTGGCCGACAGGCGCGAAGAAGAGGACATGAAACTTTGCTGAACAGACAATACAGCAGCCTGGAGATCATGTGACCCAGAACAATGCCACCCCCCCCCCCTTGGGGAGGAGTCCATCTCGACCTCGTTAGGTGGACAGTAACGAGGCGTCGGACACGCCGGGGGGTGGTCTTGCACTGCATGTACTGCAGCAGCACTATGTGGCAGCATTCGGCCCGTGGCATATCACAGCGCCTCCCAGCTGGAGACGCAGGTTCGAATCAGGGCATGTAGACACTACCAAAAGAGGGGGGGGGGCAGCATTTACAAGAATGACAACAGGGCTAGCAGAAAACGATGTTTCCAGTACATTCTGGGGAATACCCTGCCTGGGAGTCTGTGCCGGATTAAGGCTTACGGAAGGTAGAGAGAGGAATCAGTGGAAGATCTGACAGATAATTTTTGGTCAAAAATTAATTCAAGTCCAGAAGCGAATCCTACCAGTTTAAAAAGACTTGTTTATCTTTCAGATACTGGGTTAATAGCTGTGGAACTGGGTGATCCATCCACCGATACACTTCGTGATACGAGTCTCTGGGCTGCCTTAGTGCTGAGGGCGTCACGTGACACGTGCGTGTCAGCTCACGCCAGCACTTGCCGGTAGCCTGTCAAGCCCCTCCTTTCATCAGAGGAAGTCAACAGCGGCCTTTCGGGCCAGGGGAGGTGGGGGGGCAGCCTGATGACAAGCGTAGGGGAGCTGAGGTGGAGCTAGCGGGGACGCCCAGACGAGCCCCCTGAGCGGAAACAGCTCACTGCCGCGATAAAAGACACTCGGCAGCTCAGGGAATGGGGTCTGAAATCGGATCCGCCTGGACGGACACGTCACCATGATGATGACTCGAGCCATCATCATGTGGGGGCCGGGGGGGGGAGGGGTTGGACCCCGTCGACCACATGGCTTCCTGTCCGGAATGCCCCCAGGTCTGGGCATCAGTCATAGGGGGGTGGCCTTCATGACTTCGGTCGCCAATGATGATCACGTCCGCTCTACAGCAATGAGGACCACAGTGGGAGGAGCCTCATAAATCCATACAGTTTCACTGCATCTAGACAAGAACTATTCTAGGATTTTTTTAGGTGGGGGGGGGCATAATTCATACAGAGGGGCCAACCTCATTAAACAATTTTGAATTGATGAGTGACAGGTGAGGGGCACACTCCACGGGCCTATCGGCCTTCAGCTGTGGCCCCGCCCCCTCATATACACCATTGCTTCCTGATTACAACATGACAAACTGCTAGGGTGGGGGGGGGGTGGAATAATGGAGTCGGGAAAAAATATGGTGAGCTACAGCTCTGAGGATTTCCATTTTGGATGGCACACTGCTCTTTTGTGTGGACATCAAGGCCTTAAGACCTCAACTGAAAAATCCTTGCAGATCCCAGATCAGGGATGGAGCCCGCAATCGTGCAGTGAGAGAGGGCCTCAGAGAATGTGCGTGCTGGGGGGGGAGGGGGGAGACTACATGGGAGGTGAAGAGTAACGTCAGGTCTGGGCATCTTTGTGACACCTCACAGCCAGACGTCACCGACAGGCAGGACTTGTGGGACTGATGTCAGTTCCCCAGACTGATAATTGTTTTTATTCAGCACTCAGGACCTGAAAGGTCATGTTTGCCTCCTTTATTGCATCCGACCAGTGAATCTGGAAATCCATCTTCGTTATACTGGGCCGAAGAGCGATCAGCTGCTGGTCGGCCCTGGCGATTAACCTTATCGTCTTGAGCTGCCGCGCCAAGGCGCCCATCTCTCACCACGGGACACCCGGCCGGGTCCCCGCCCCCCCTCAGTTAATTACAGGGAGCAGCATTTAGGAAGAGATATTTTTAAAAATCGATATGTTTGAGCATGCTAACCTTTTGGAAATGATGTAGTGAGTGACAGCTAATCGGGGCCAGCTTGGGACAATCAGAGCCCACCAATAAAACTGCCAGGCAGGATGCTGGATGGGGAGCTCGGGGGAGGGGGTGGGGGGGTGAGCTGGTCACAGTGCCACCCCCGCATGCGTGGCTGTCGCCGATCCTGCACGGTACACTCTGGGGGGACAGAGCTTTGAAAAAGCATTAGCAGATTACTTACGCACCAGCCAAACCAGAGGCATTGCATCTCCGCTACTAAATGCTGTTGGTATTTAAATAAAGCAGTTTATCAGGCAAAAAAATATATCTGACGAAAGAAAATATATACCCTTATGCAGAAAAGAGGGTGATCACGGTTCTGAATGGACAGAAGTCTGAGAAATATCCCTGACTGCCAGCAACTAGCAAAAAATGAATTTTCAGGCCTGAAGAGTTTTCAGGAGTGAAGCTACTCACAGGGGTTCCAATGTGAATAGAGGAGAAGAATCACAGAGCTGACGTCAAAGTAGCTGAGATATTAGCCAGCAGCAGAAAGCTGTGAGCCCTCACTGACTCAGCAAGGTGATCATGTGTGTGATCTGCCCAATAAACTGAATCGCATCCAAACAAGTCTGTGCTCCACTGAAAACCAAGAGTTACACGTTTTCGTGTGAAAAATGAATTGGATTGCACAAGGAGATTTTGGATTCCTCTGTGAGCGATGAGGTTATTGGTCCAGGAAGACCGGCGGCATAAATGCAATGATGTAAGTCTAACCAGAAATCGTCCTGAATTCTTCGCTTCCAGAGCCTTCACAGGGTATGTCATTGACCAGAGAACCATAAATGCCCGCGAGACACGCTGGAGTGAAAGCTCAAAAGAGCAAGAGACGTGTGGCTGAAAGATCTAAGCTGAGTTTGAGATCTGTAGCCATCAATGTAACGACATTACTCAGAGCTGAAGGTGGTAATGAGTTTAATATGTAGAAGGTTCCTGTTTATAACCATGTAATTCAGCTTCATAACGCTATGGTGAAATCTGCATCTCCGTACCTCTGTGCCAGGCTGTTAGCACACTTCACTGGGGATTTAGGGTTTACGTTTCACTCAAACTGACATCATTTTTCACACATATGTACAAACACACCCATACATTTCTTGCATGTTCCTTAAGGGTATGACAGTGGGACCGGTGCCATGGACAGAGCCAACAAACACCGGCTCACGCCCCTGACCATTTGACCCCAGCTGCCCCGCCTGAGTTTGGCTCGTCCCCGGAGCAGGTTACCTGCTCTCGTCCCCCGATGGGCCAAGATTAAGGCTCCCAGCTATGTGCACTCTGTGAGTGTTGGTAATCTCTCAGCTCTTAACGGGTGATATCTTCCATTATTCCTGGATACAGGTTGGCGACAGAGCACATTTTATAGCACAGGTGTATTAAGATCAGTATATCAACCTCGTAGCATTAGCATAGCTCTAGTGCACCTAGCGTAGCAAGAAGCTACCTCAGCATTATGCCGTATTAATAACAGTAATGAAGTCATTGACCTGGTAACGAATGACGGCTCTGCTAAACCGGGGCTTGGTGCCCTGTGACGCCATTAAAGGGTCAGTTGTTTTACCCTGGGAAAAATATCCGTCATCAAGCCAATCACACAGGTCAACGAGGCACGGTTCCAGTCGGCCCGTCATTTAGCCGAGCGCCATTAATGGGCCGCTTAACAGTCCTGCCGCTCTGGGGGGGCAGGAGCAGTAGCTTAAATAATTGAGTGGTCAGTAGATTGGATCTCTGCCTTTTTCATTGTTCTGCATCGATTTCCCGATGGTAATCCCTGTCGAACACGGCTGAGACGTTCCCTCAGGACTGAGGACTGCATGCGAGCGCATGTGGGGGTGGAGGGGGGGGTAGCTTTCTGTCCCAAGCTTCACATAAAGTCCCGATCAAAGGTGTGACAGGGGAAATATTCCTCCCATTTTGGCATCATGTTAAGACAAGTATTATTTTAGCTTAGTATTACCGCTGAAACTGTCTCGTTTCAAATTCTGCCCCGTTGGGTGCATTATTCAAATCAGCGGAGCTAATTTTCGGGCTTCCTTAAGGCTTATTTTACAGCTGAAGTGTATCCATAAGCAGGGAAGGGGACCAGGAGGCTTGTATTGTGCAAAAAGTGCTCACGGTAGATTTACCAGCGATGTGAAAATGTAAAGAAGGCTTAAGTTCGGGGCCATGGGAGTACGAGGAGAGAGGGACTGGGAGCTCTGGGATCCATCTTCCGGGACGGATTCTCTCGCAGGCCTTCGCTAGTTAGTCTCCATGTTATTGCCTGTTTCACCCTCCTGTGCATCTCATGCTGCTTCTCTCTCACTGTGAATGTTGCCTGCGAAGATTCCTGCCTACAAGCTCGCATGTTGCATGTTAGTCTGCTGCACACTAAGTCAGTTCCCTCCTGTGTTTAATAGGGTTACTTGGGACAGCTGTTGCATGGAATCTGGCATCTATAATCCTCATTAATCTGAGCCTTATCCTAAGCAGACGCCGTTTCGGTTTCCTATCGCTAGCTGGCCGACCTGCCCTCTGCTCAGTTAGTTAGGGTCTGTCTCTTCCTGGGTGCCTGACGGTGGGGCCCCTATCCTGGAGGAGTGCCAGGAGTCCGGGGTGGTCTGTGTCGCTCCGGGAACATGAACACCTCCCTGTCCACCTTGTTAATGCACATAACTTAACCCCCCCCTACTGCCGCCATGTTGCCATAACAGATCAGGTGTTGTGCAGTCAGCTTAGCCCAACCATTTAAAGGCACTGAATTTACGACGTGTTCCCCCGTGACCCCGGGCCACACCTGACCCCTCTTGACCTTTAAAGGAGCGCTGACCGCCTGATCAATGCACAAACGGGTCATCTGGGACGTGCCGCACAAACGAGGCCAAATCCTGGCTAATAATCAAAGGCGTCGCACTGACAAACTACGAGCAAAATCGTTGGGCCCGGATTTGCGGCCGCACACTAAACCCAGCTCTGCATGGCGTGAAAAACACTCTGAAGTATAAAGCCCAGAATTAGCTCACTTGATGGAACACTGTGGCTCTGAAACAAACTGCTTTCATGGCAAAATTTTAAAAGAAGCAGCTTTAGAGACACATTTTCTTGGCAAGAGAGAATTACAACATTGTAAAATTTGAAGCCGGTAATGTTCGGATGAATGAGAGAGGCAAATGAAGTTCAGAAATCTTGCCAGTTTTATTTACTGTTACTGTGTTTTGTTGTCTGATTTCAATTTGTTTAGTGGATTCAAAGTGTTTGATGCATTTTACTGTTACTCATTAAACAGCTAACAATTTCACCAAAACGATTCGTCACCAGTCAACCTTCCAAGTCTGGGATGTTATTCTGTAGGCTACTAACTACCCACACTCTGCTAACTACCCATGCTCTGCTAACTACTCACACTCTGCTAACTACCCATGCCCTGCCAGCTACCCACAATCTGCTAACTACCCATGCTCTGCTAACTACCCACACTCTGCTAACTACCCATGCCCTGCCAGCTACCCACAATCTGCTAACTACCCACACTCTGCTAACTACCCATGCCCTGCCAGCTACCCACAATCTGCTAACTACCCATGCTCTGCTAATTACCCACACTCTGCTAACTACCCATGCTCTGCTAACTACCCACACTCTGCTAACTACCCATGCTCTGCTAACTACCCACACTCTGCTAACTACCCATGCTCTGCCAGCTACCCACAATCTGCTAACTACCCACACTCTGCTAACTACCCATGCTCTGCCAGCTACCCACACTCTGCTAACTACCCACACTCTGCTAACTACCCATGCTCTGCCAGCTACCCACAATCTGCTAACTACCCATGCTCTGCTAACTACCCATGCTCTGCTAACTACCCACACTCTACCCCAGACCCAAAAACCTGCATGGGTCTGTTTGTAAACTTGCCCGGTATCTTGCTAATGCAACCGCCCCAAATACTGACGTCCAGTCTGACAGCAGGGGCTGGGTGGGTATTTTCCAAGGGGGGAGGGGGGAACAGATCAGGTGATTTGGATGGACAGACAATAACGGCGGCATGTTTACCCCTCTCCACAAAAGTGAAACCCCACCCGCTAAGACCCCCTAAGGTGTTCTGTTGCTCAGTTCAGCCAGAGATTAGGACACCAAGCATGAGGGCTGCTGTGGGGCTCAGCAGGTTAGGACGCTGCGTCTGTGAGCAGAAGGTCGCTGGGTCAGATCCTGGGGTCTAGAGAGCTAAGTCCTTAACCACGCCCAACTGCTCCAGAGAACATGACCCTGCTTCCTATGCAACGTATGTTTCTGCGGATAAAAGTGTCCCCTAAATATATGGATGTCTGTATTTGCTGAAATGAAATCCTGACAGCTGCTTCGCCAAGTTTTGGGTCTTTAGCCATGACTTTTCAAGTCATGAACTGGTGGTGGGGGTAAACGCCCCCCCCAGCCATTACAGGAAAGCGGGCGTTAAATAACAGCAGGAGGTGCCATGTTGAATAACCATGAAAACGATATAAGAGCCGTAATTAAGCCCTGCATGGCGACTGTGGCCTTTCTGAGCCCGGAGTGCGGTGCCTGAGTTATACAGGATGCTGATTATTTAGCCCCGGAGCAAGGCTTGCTTTGGCAGGATCTCTAGACACCGGTGATGAAAACATGGGCCGTTTATTTAATATCGGTGTTTACTACGGGAGGAAGTGGGCATGCATGATCGGCTCATGAATGGAGGAGCACTTTATAATTCAGGAGCCTTTCCTGGTCTGCCTCTGAAGAACAGCCATACGGATTTTGCGGTCCATGAATATTTCATTCAGGGCGCTGAAAAATACATATTTATAAATACTAAGCTCTGTAAACAATCGTCTCTCATTACATACTCAAATAATAGTGTGAATACCAGTCTTTGGGCCTAGTGAATTTCACTGTTCTGGGACAACACCGTCCTGTTTGAGAACAGTATTAATTGAAGAGCTACTTCAGCATTCCCTGTTCCATCTTCACAGTTGCTGGAGATAATGTGTCTGATAACCTCGTCAACTAAATGAAACTAAATGTTTTCCGCAACAGTCCGCCGTCATCTTGGTTGCATCACGCCCTCCATTCAGGTGTCCTCTGCTCTTCGTTTGACGAGACGCCCCAGAAGAGCAGGATTTTAAAACCGGAACAGAGAGAAGGGTGATATCAGGAGAAATCTGAGATCGGTGTGTCTGCATGTGGGCGTGGGCGTGCATCATGGGTGTCGGCATGTGTGTTCGTCGGTGCGTCTGCTCGCGGTGATGCTAGGCTAATAGGACTCTCTTTAAAAGACACCAGAAGGAAGATTCTGGCAAAATCTGCATGGACACACCTGGCCTAGCGGCCCCTTCGCCCCGCTGATACGCAGTCGGTCGCATCATGAGCATCGTTTCCAGCACATCTGCGGGAGCTGGGGGGGGGGGGGGAGGGGGAGGGGGAGGGGGAGCTCTTTCCCGCCGCCGCCTGCAGCTTCGCAGGTATCTACGCCTGGCGCCCGCGGCTCCGCTCTCTGTGTCACACTTCAAACGGCGCCTCCACATTCCAGAGCCGTCTGACAAAACGAAGCTAATAGCCCTCAGAAATGGGGAGCGGGAGAAACGGCGGTTAGAGAGCAGAGGAGGGAGTGTTACCTGGTCAGCCGCAGATGTATCTGCGCCCCAGGGCACAGGGCGGAGGACGCCCATCTCTGCTTGTTTTCATAAATAAAATTCCGTCCTGTCAGCATTAGCATCTCGCTGCCAGGAAAACACCGCAGGAACGGCTTTGATTTCTGATTGGCCAACACCCCCTAAGCTGCTCTGGGCCCAGAAGACAAGGCCCGTGTCTGGTCACGCCTCCTTTTGTGGACTCTCAGCGAGACCTGTGGGTCGTGCTCACTGGGACCCTAAAGCACTCCGGGCCGCTCAGAACCTAAAACCGAAGTAGATCGTCTCTCTGACGCAGTGTTTAAATAACAAGGCTTGAAAATCTGCGGTTTCTCTCCATGCTAATGACAGACTTGGGCACAATGGTAATAAAACGCCAAGCAGAAACAACATCAATTAGGAGACACAGTATCCCGGAAAAAGGAAGAGAAGCACAGACACGTAAAACACTCCACAATTTTGAAACTGAAACATTTCATGAATAAGTTTTCATGAATCTGAGGGCACACACCGCAGCCAGGACCACTGGCAAGATGGCCGCTGTTAAGCCGTCCTACAAGATGCCTGCAGGGACTTTGCAGAACGTAGCAAGACCTGAACAGTCCTTATATTTGTGGGTGGCATTCAAAAGAAAACATTAGAAATAGATTACAGGCCTGCAGTCGTCCAGCAGGTCGATAAAATGTATGTCTTCCGTAATCTAAAGAAAATATTGTTGTGAGACTAATTTCCTATGTGGGGCCGTGGACTAGCCGGGGCCTACAGAGACCCCCATCGCCACGGCAGCGTGCGTCTGTGGCGAGGGGGCAGCTCCAGTTACGGCAACTTTGTTTTTGTTCCCAGACCCACCCCCCCTCGCCAATCTGTGGCTCTTCTAGAGACTTGAGGAACCATGGGTATATGAGGTGTGGGGTGGAGGGGCAGATGAGAGGCCGCTTTCTGGCTGCTTGTTCTCTGTTCACAGAGGCCTAATTTCCGGAAGTGGGAGTCGGTGAAAACGCGCATCACTGACATTGATGTTTTTTTCGAGTAAAGCATCGATCCTCAAACAACATGATGGGGGGGGTGATGAAGATACGAGATTCATCACGGTGTGCCACGGAGCGATGGGGTTTAATGTAATTACAGTGAGCTCCGCTCAGGACCAGCGGGTGAAAAGGTCTCACATCGACCGATCCTTCTGATAACATCTCCAGAGCCGTCAAAAGCCAATCAATGTTCTGTCCACAGCGATCAGCGTCTGTGCTGCCATTTTGGTGTCAGTACTCCCATGAGTCTCGCCGTGGTGGGCCATGAGATCTAGACATGCAACCTCTTTCAAAGGCACTTCAGAAAAATTGATCGGTAGGGTTTTCTGGAGATGTTCCATGATCACAGCTGTGTGGTTGTGGTGTTGAGCCTTGACTTTGGTACAGTGACAACTTGACCTGACCTGATCGCATGGCCGGGCTCAAGCTCCACCCACACCAAACCCCCTCTAACACTCCACTTCCACCTCTATCTATGACAGCTTCACTGGACCCAGTGCCTCGTTCATCCACACATGGCCACAATACTCCAGGTGGAGCAGAAACAGACTCACTTTAGACCAAAATCTCCAGATACACATAGAGATATAAGTTTCTTTGCAATTTTTACTCCAAGCTTTCACGAGCTTTAGTAAAGGTGCAGAGCGATTCTTTATCAGGGCCAAAGGGAGAGTTTATATCCCCTGGGTTCCCGATCTCAGCCCCCTGCTAATGGCCACCTGGCTGCAGTTAACAAGCATTGCTGTCTGTTGATGGCTTAGCTTCTCTTCATGTCATCGCAGTTAATTCTGCATTAAGCTGAGGCAGCCAGGCTAGTGAAGGGCGAACTTGACTTGTTCATTGACTTTTAAAGCACAAGTTGTCTTTGTAATGTGAGATATTCTACCAGGGGCTGGTCGTTTGTGGAGACTGGATCCTCATCACCTTTACTGGTCCAGTGGCAACTGCCCCCCTCCCCCCACTTCATTCATTTCAAATGGTAGTGTGCCTGAGGTGATGAGCATGATGGTGTTGACTGCAAACAGCTTTCGTTAGCGCTCTGTGTTAGCACTCTGTTTAAGCTCTCCGGGTTACCATGCTGCAATGCTGTTCTTCATTAGCGCTCTGCAATATCACTGTGCATTAGCTCACTGCGATGTCACTCTGCGTTAGTGCTCTGCAACGTTGCTCTGCATTAGTGTTCTTTATTAGCGGCTGGCAATGTCGCTCTCAGCGCACTGCAGTATCCCTCTGCATCAGTACTCGGCCCTGTCGTTCTCTTAGCACTCTACGTTAGCGCCCTGCAGAATTGCTCTGCACTGTCACTCTGCACTGTTGCTCTGCATTAGCACTCCATGTTAGCGTTCTGTGGTGTCCCTTTCATGCAGTGATCCTATCCGAAGCATCTATGAAACACTGCACTCCACAAAAATCACCCTAATTACCCTGCACGTGTCTCTTATCTTAATAACCAGGGGCAATTCAAGGGTTTTTTTAAGGGGCGAGACACGTTTTAAATTGGTGAGTGACAGGGGAGGGAACAAGAGGGTGGGGCCAATCAACTTTCAGCTGGGACCAGTGGCCCTGTGGCCCCGCCCCTGCACATGTGGTTCGATACCTCAGGGAAATAAAGCTATGAGGAATTCCTTCCGGAATAATGGAGAACTCGACATTAGTGATGGCTGCCACGTGTAGAGCTCTGCCCTTCAGCTGTCTTAACAGCTTTGTGTGAGTTTGGGCCCAAGTCAGGAAAAATATGACCGCTATTTAACCGAAGGCAATGGGGCCGCAGAACGGTTCCTAAGCTGATTAGGGTGTCTCAGAATCCTCCCCCCACACCCCCCCCCAGGGCACTGGGGAGGTGTCACGAAAGCCAGGGCAGCCAGTTGGACCTAGGCCTGCTGCAGCAATGTCGGTGTGCTTCCCTGGAGGGGGCAGGTTCAAGACAGATGGCTGTCCCTCCTCACACCTGCGATGTCAGATCCCGGGGCGATAAGCAGAAGATATATGGCCCAAGTCGACTACAGCTCTCCCTGTAACCCCCCAGCAGGATGCTCCGCCCCCCGCCTCGTCGGTATCTCACAGATACTGGGTTATTTATGACCAGTTAAGGCGAACACACACTTAGTGGCCATTCACCCCTCCACCAGCGTTGCCCCCCCCCATTCCAAACAGTCAGGGGGCCATGTGCAGCTCAGCTGGTTAGACCTACTGCCTGTGATCGGAAGGTGCTAGGTTCAAATCCCATCCTCATTAGAAGAGTCACATGTCCATCTGGCCCTTAACCCCACCCTGAATGCTCCACATAAATGTCTGACCTTGTCCTTATGCTTTAGGCTTTGCGTCTCACAGGAGAGTATGATGGAATATGTGAAAACTGCGGAATTCCAAAGCACGTGTACAAATGGCAACTGAAGCCTCATGTCAGCGTTTCTGTGTTGTTTGGCCTGATTGCTCACAGGTATTTGCCTGACTTCAGACCGGCGCACAGGGTCATGTGGGGAGATGGTTTGACCATCTGAAGTGAAGAATGATATCCTGATTATCGCCTCTATCAGCTTCATTACCTGAGTGTCTTTCCACCCCATGTCTGTTCATTGTGGCGCCCCCCCCCCCCACCCGCGGCACTACCTGTAAACCTAGTGTTGCCATGGAAACAGCCGGACACCCGCTTCCTGCAGATCGGGGCATTTGTTAGCTGATGAGGCGAGCATCCGCCGGGACCAGTGGGTTTTACGCAGAAACGCTCACTGCTGATGGTGCAGGATGCTGATTACCCTGCTCGGTGACGTGTTGGTGCTTGGGTCCGAGCGCCGGTGGAAATGCTCATCACACAGAGAGACTAAAATGTTTAACTGACTTAGGCAGAGGTCTAACCTGCAGAACCACGCCCCACCATCCTGAGAAATGTTGCCCATGTGTCCTCAGTTTGGACTGCTGTCTCTCAGGTGGCCATGGCTTGGGAGCGTATGTCCTGCCATGTCAGGGCCCAGTGCCGGACCTCCCAGTGCCGGACCTCCCAGTGCCGGACCTCCCAGTGCCGCGCCGGCAGTGTCGCCGGGTGAAGCAGGAACGCGTTCCTAACGGACTGCTCCATGGCAAGTGCACTGCTGAATGTCAGGCAGTGTGACGGGAGCCCCTAGTACCCCCCCAGCCCCGCAATGGTCCTGACCTCCAGTGCAGAGCTGTAGTCGGGGCCATCCCTTCACCGCCTTCCTGAACGACTCCCCAGCCCGTGTGTAAGACCCACTGACATCTCAATAACGATGGCTAATAATTAATAATAATAGCCTGATTAATAACTTTATTAATGTTTACAAAGGCCAGTACGGGAGGACCAGAAATAACTCCCACCTTTAACGTCACACTATGCCCCCCCCCAACAGACCGGATCGCCCCCACCTTTCGCCCTCCCAAAACCCCCCATTTCCATCTCAAAAGGAAGATTAGACACCTTGTTAACCGCTCAGTGTGCAGGGATGAAACAGGCGAGTTCTTCATCCCCGGGACCTGCGCCGCCTTCGCCTCGCTCCGCTTATTTCCCCGCTGTCAGTGAGATGCCACCACGGGTTTCATTTCGCTCAGTTTATTCATAGTACCAACAAACTTTGGTAGTTTAGCAAATCGGTGCATCAGGAGAAACGCACCGTTGACGAAGTGTCTCGATGAGTGTGAAACGAATAAATAGCACAAATTCTGCTGATCTTACAGCTGAGTTTGGAAAGGAACAGACGAGTTTAAACAACATACACATGGGAGATGGTGAGGCGCTTTACTTTACTTTTTTTTAAATAAAGCTTTATCGGCTCCTTATGTACCTTCGGAAACACGTTATACTTTAATAAATAGCATGTAGTCCACTCTGACATGCACGACCCACTGAAGCTGGAAACATTCCTGCCTATTTACATTCGAACCCGGAACGGCGTGTCCTCCACAGCCCTCCAACACTCCATCACTCTGTGGCTACAGGGACTGACACACCCTACGGCGATTTCGCCAAACACACTTTAAGAAGAAAACATGGTGCCCACACAGTTATTTTTACATCTTGGAATCACACAAATCCTTTTTTTTCTTTTTTCTGTAAATCACTTCTGTGGCTGAATGTTCACATAGTAACGGTGAGTTCATGCACTTTGACACCTCCCTGCACTCCTATCTTTGGGTGGGGATGGGTAAGGGCTGTTTATTTGATCGACTGAGGTTTTTAAAAATCAGTGGCTTAGGTTACGCGTGTGTCGACATGGGCCAGTACAAGCGCAGCCCCTCGGAGACTCGCACGCGAATCGTCCCGTGGGGGTCCTTGGGGGAGGGGGGGGGGTGAAGTCTTCAAGTCAGTTTTCAGCACGTTTGGCTCAGAGGCAGAGAAAATGGTCATCATCTTTGTCTTTGTAGTCGTCTGGTGGGTTTTTGACTTTTTTTTCTTTTCGCTCAGGTTTCTTCTTTGCCCCAAGAGGGCCGGCGAGTCCCTCCGTGAGCCGTGTGCGTTTTCATGTCCGTTCCCACCACTTCCCCCAAAAGGCGCCTTCAGGATGCGAAGTAGGAGCTCTGCATGGAGTAGAGTCGGTCGATGGGGTTTCCCACGCGTGCCTGCAGGGAGCCCACGTCGGACGAGGCCATGAAGCAGTCGCTCAGGCTGGTCAGGGAAGTGTCACTGTCGATGTCATGCAGGATGGAGTCGCTTCCTATCAGGGTGACAAGACAGGGCGGGGGAGTTATTGGGGTGTTGCATTCAGTCAGACCTAAGTTTGTCCCCAGAAGAATGCCCCCGTCCTCGAGAACACGATCCCTCGATTAACCATGGGGCGAAACCTTTTCAGATTCCATGTGTCATGAAAAATGAAAACTGGACATTGTTTATTACGGTGTCAGAGCAACGAAATAATCAGCCAAGACTTTCTAAATGACAGGCTTGTGGTCTGAAGACTCAAATTATGCGTCACTGAGCCCCAAAAGAATGTCTTAGAGAACAAGGCCGTGACAGGCACAGAACCACGGGTACAGAGCCATTGGCTGACCTGGGAGCGGCACGACGGCACTGGAGCAGACCAGCCGCTTAACTGCGAGAGCCTGCCTGCGCAGAAGCCTTCATTCTGCCTGGTACCAGGCTTTATTGGGCTCCCTGGGCTGAAGGAGCACCGCTTCATCAGGGACGGGACAGCTTGATGGAGCCTGCATTTTTAATGAGCATCCCACATTATTGCCTTTCTATCTTTCTCCCACGAAATTAGGGTATGTGGGAGACGAGGCCGGGAGAGACGCGGCCCGAAGCAGAGGCCACAGCTTGGATCTTTCTGGAATGTGGAGGATCAGACCAAGGAATTTTCTGCTGCCCCAGCTCACCCAGGTGCTGGTCCCTCCGGACCTTTCTGCTCGCACGGATCTCTGCAATCTACCGCGGCTGGTCGGCGCTTCCTTTTACTGGAGTTCACATCCTCATCCATTCCTTAGCAGATCCAGCAAAGCAGCCTGTAGTCCTGCCAACGGCCCCAAATCTCATCCCGGGATGTTAACCTGAAACCAGCTGATCTTGGTGTTCCAGCACTGCACCCTTTGATGGTTTAGCCTTAAGGAGGCCATCTGCCTTAGATACATATCTGCTTGTTACAAACTCTGGAAATACAGAGGCAGCCTCCTTAACAAAGGAGATTGGCCAGGCTGGAACGTGCATACGCACATATAAACAAAACGCATGCATACAGAAACCTAACAACCTGCTGAACGTCCCTCACGGTGATGTTTGCACTGTGACAGCGTGGCGGGTACTGCATCACTTTCACTTTTTGCTACCATTTACCTCCATTTATCATGCGAGCCTTCCCAGAATTCCTTGCCATTGCATTGACACTGCATGGCATTACACTGCACACTGCATATGGAGGGGGGCACTGTCCTACGCAACAGTGTTGTGGTGGCAGGAAGGTGGACGGGGCGAGGTCTGTATCTCACCGTATGGGTTCATGTGGTCACCCGGCATCTGTGGGGGGGTCAGGCCCTGCTGGAAGGGGTCTGTGCTGTACCCATTCTGATCCATGGCCACCAGCGGCTGCTGTGGGGGGGGCAGCGGTGTGTACGAGCTCATCAGACCCTCCATGCGATTGGACATCACCTCTGCAGCACAGAACAAACACAAGCATTGTGAGGGGCATGGTGAGGGGCGAGGTGAGGGGCATGGTGAGGGGCGAGGTGAGGGGCATAGTGAGGGGCGAGGTGAGGGGCGAGGTGAGGGGCATGGTGAGCGGCAGGGTGAGGGGCATTGTGAGGGGCATTGTGAGGGGCAAGGTGAGGGGCATGGTGAGCGGCATGGTGAGGGGCATGGTGAGGGGCATTGTGAGGGGCAGGGTGAGGGGCGAGGTGAGGGGCGGGGTGTGGGGCATGGTGAAGGGCGAGGTGAGGGGCATGGTGAGGGGCGAGGTGAGGGACATAGTGAGGGGCATTGTGAGGGGCAGGGTGAGGGGCAGGGTGAGGGGCGAGGTGAGGGGCAGGGTGAGGGGCATTGTGAGGGGCAAGGTGAGGGGCATGGTGAGCGGCATGGTGAGGGGCATTGTGAGGGGCATTGTGAGGGGCAGGGTGAGGGGCGAGGTGAGGGGCATGGTGAGGGGCAGGGTGAGGGGCGAGGTGAGGGGCATGGTGAGGGGCAGGGTGAGGGGCGAGGTGAGGGGCATGGTGAGGGGCGAGGTGAGGGACATAGTGAGGGGCATTGTGAGGGGCATGGTGAGGAGCGAGGTGAGAGGCATAGTGCGGGGCATTGTGAGGGGCGAGGTGAGGGGCGGGGTGAGGGGCATTGTGAGGGGCATGGTGAGGGGCATGGTGTTGGGCATGGTTGAGGCCTCTCAAACAAGTCTAGGGGCTGTGATTAGATTTCATTGGGACTCGTTTCCCAGTAGTGTACATGTTTCCCCATTCAACTGATGGAGAGCCAGCCCAGAGGCTACCCACATGGATAAACACCATCAACAGCTGTAATCAGCCAGGACTCCGCTCTTTGATCTTCTTATAACCACCTTATTTATTGTCTAATAAGAGACTGTAAGTGTAATTGCATGCGCCTGTTATAAACTATTAAAACCTGTCTGTTCTCATCAGGATGAAGTGACTGAGGTAAAATGATCTCCTCAAAGCCCTCAGGTGTGTGTGTGTGTGTGTGCTTGTTGTGTGTGTCTTTTAAACAGGCTCCCTGATCTATGTGGTAGACTTCTTTGGGGCCCAGAGCCCACCCCAGCGGGCATTAACACACCATGTTTTTGGATGTCTCTGAGAGACCATTCCCCCATGATGGACAGGCCCAGCCTTCCTCCATTTTGCTGACAATCTGACATAATCCCAGCTAAGATGTCATCCAAGTCCCAGAAACTAATCTCTACAAATTATATGACAAATTATACAGTTTTACAGCTTGCACTGTTCCACGTTTATCTCTCTTTCTGTCTGACTAGCCAGGCAGGGCTCTGGGTTTCATTAATTATCTTTCTCCTTTTTGGATTTCTTTGGGCAGCCAGAACCATGGCGGCTGACATCAAGCTGCCCGGCTCCCATCCAAAGCTGTCATCTGACCTCACACCCCTCAGCTAGTTACTAAACCTGGGCTGTTGCAATAAATAAATAATCCATTATAGAGGTATCGCCTAAGCAGCTTAAACCACGATGATACGCTGTTTCCAGGTTTTCTTCAGTGGGTTGATGTAGACTTTTTCTTTACAGATAGTCTGTGATTGTCCATCATTGGTGGATGGTGGGGGAGACCTGCTCTATGGCAGGCGTGGTGGTCAGGGACCCAGGCTCTAAGCATTGCTCCCTGCATTTAGGCTCCAAGCCCCACCCCTCCACCCTGGCACTAAGCCCCGCCCCTCATTCTCCACACACTAAGCCTCCCCCTTCAGACACTAAGCCCCGCCCATCCCCACTCCCAGGCACTAAGCCCCATTCCTCGTCCTTCACACACTAAGCCCTCCCCATCAGGCACTAAGCCCCACCCCAAGACACTAAGCCCCAGTCTGCCACACTAAGACACACTAAGCCCCGCCCCTCCAGGCACTAAGCCGCGCTCCTCATCCTCCACACACTAAGCCCTCTCCCTGTAGGCACTAAGCCCCACCCCTCATCCTCCACACACTAAGCCCTCTCCCTCTGCGCACTAAGCCCCACCCCTCATCCTCCACACACTAAGCCCTCTCCCTCTGTGCACTAAGCCCCGCCCCTCATCCTTCACACTAAGCCCTCTCCCTCCAGGCACTCAGCCCCGCCCCTCATCCTCCACACACTAAGCCTTCTCCCTCCAGGCACTAAGCCCCGCCCCCCATCCTCCACACACTAAGCCCTCTCCCTCCAGGCACTAAGCCCCGCCCCCCATCCTCCACACACTAAGCCATCTCCCTCCAGGCACTAAGCCCCGCCCCCCATCCTCCACACACTAAGCCCTCTCCCTCCAGGCACTAAGCCCCGCCCCTCATCCTCCACACACTAAGCCATCTCCCTCCAGGCACTAAGCCCTGCCCCTCATCCTCCACACACTAAGCCATCTCCCTCCAGGCACTAAGCCCCGCCCCTCATCCTCCACACACTAAGCCATCTCCCTCCAGGCACCCACCCACTCAGTGGCCTCTCCTCACCTTGTCCAAGCCTCTGTGAGTTCTGCTGCTCCTGCTGCTGCTGCTGTCTCCTGGCCAGCTTCTTCATCTAGGGGAGGAGGGGGAATGAGAAAACAGCCCCGAACCCAGAGTGCCCCCAGCGTGACGTGAGAATGGATGGCCGCTACCCAGAGGTTCACCCTGTAGTGAACCAGAGGCGTGTGCAGCAACCCACATGAAGATGTGGTGGACAGTCGGAGGTAGACCATGCACGGTCATGGTCAGGGTCTATGTGCGTGGTGGGGGTGCCTTTCCAGGATTTAGTGAGCGGCATGAGTGTCAGCTGAGGTGGACGTGTTCTTACCTTGGCCCTCTGGTTCTGAAACCACACTTGCACGACTCGCACGCTGAGGCCGGTTTCCGCAGCCAGCGTCTCCCGTACCTAGGGGCACACAGAGCGTCTGAACCTCCTGGGAGTCAACACACCCAGCATGCCCCCCCCCAGCAGTTCTTTGGGTTCTATGTGAAAAAGCCACGTGGGTTTTGGTCTTGAATCTTCAGGGATGTGGTGGGGAAAGGGAGCGGGGGTCATAGCAGCACTGGGATCCGCAGCCCAGCGGATCGGAAAGCCACTTCAAAGATGCCCTTTGAAGCAGCTGAAATGTTTTGAATGGGTCAAATTTACAAGGAATCAACTGGAGGCTTCAACCGCCCCCCCCCACCTCACCCGCTCCACAAATGTCATGTGACACACACTGAGGTGCCCGAGAAGGTTGCAGAATATAGCACACTATCCATTCATACATACATTTTCTCAAACTGCTTGTCCTATTCAGGGTCACCAGGGGTCCGGAGCCTATCCTGAAAGCTACGGGCACAAGGCAGGGAACAGCCCAGAATGGGGTGCCAACCCATCGCAGGGCACACTCACACATGCACACCTATGTGCAATTTGGTAACTCCAATTAGCCTCAGGCTATTTTTGGACTGTGGGGGGAAACCAGAGAACCTGGAGGAAACCCCACGAGGCCAATTCAGGCATGTAGAAGTGGGTGGCAGCACAGACCGGGACGGCCCACCTCGGTAAATGGAAACGGAAGGGCAATCGGAACACTGCTCCGGTACCCATGGCACATGGATCAGACTCCCTACATCGCACACGTTTTCCAACACCTTGATGGTTCCAGACAGCCTCCCTTAGTGGTTGCCTTTTCTTTAGCACTGCTGTACCAAATTACACCAGCAGGGAGGCACTATGCCCACGCACCCCAGCCTCACCTTGCGGCAGGGCTTGGAGGAGACCTCGAAGGAGGCCTTGAAGGCGCGCCGCTGCTGCGTGGTCAGGATGGTGCGTGGTCGCTTGGGCCGCCTCGGATCCTTCGCGTCATCCCCCTTGCCCTGTACCCCTGACCCCTTCTCCAGCTTGATGTCCAAATCCTCATCGTCGCTCTTGTCTGTGGAGAAGAAAAAAAAAAAAAAACATGTGCGATTTAAAAAATTATAGCCATCTCACTGGGACGGGAACGGACATGTTTTTAAAATCACAATTCTTCGACAAATGATGAATTTTTTTTTTTGCTTTTATGTTCACCGGGAATTAGACTCTGCACAAGTGCAGCGTAACAAGAAGAGTCGAAACATGTGGTTTTAATACTCTGTTATCAATCTGGTACTGAGAGATCGGGCCACATACATTATCAGGCGCCCAGAAAAGCACACAGCCATGAGGCAAACACATCCATTTGTCACCAGGCTGCGCGGTTAATAATTCACCGCGCGGTATTTCAGCTGTTTTGCACAAAATAAATCTTTGATAAGAATCGTGCACATTTGTGGGTCCACCTTCATGCAGGATGTGAGCTGGAAGGACTGGAAAAAATGTACGAAACATGGCTTGTGAGGCAACATAAAAATTAAAAAACAAAAAGAACGACAGTAAAAAGAGCAGGGAGACCCGTCCCCCACCTTGGCGCTGGTGAGACACGAGGCCTCGGTACAGGCTGCTGTCCTGGGGCTTTAAGATTGCTTCCCGAGCAGGGGACTGAAGGGAGATATAATCCCCCCAACATTAACAATCCCTCAGCACAGGGAACATCGCCGCTTTCCGTCAGCAATCTCATTTAACTTCCTGACGAAAGCACCCCCACACCCCCCCGAGCTGAAGTCTCCAGCCACTCAGGCTAAATCGCTCTGCTGCTTTCATAATTATTATGAGCCCGGGGGGGGGCACTCTGTTTATTGTTCAGTGGATCAAAGTTTCATCTCTTACTAAATGATAACCATTATGCATAATGAAATAACGATCGCAATAAAAAAAGAAAAAAAAAAGCACAAAATAAAGGCGCAGGACTGCAGAGTTCCCGTGCTGAAAATGCGCCCCCTGGAGTTGGGGTTCCAGCAGTGCCGCAGTGTCACATCCCCCTGCCGCTGAGGGCCACCCCATCTTTCTGCCACCGATGGCAGCTGAATTGCCCTGATACTCAGGGCAGCTGCATAACCCTGCTGCAAAGGCCTGTCACATCGCCCTGCCACTGACAGCCGTCGCATTGCCCTCGTGCCAAGGGCTATCGTATCGCCATGTTACCAAGGGCCACCGCATTGACCTGTTTTCATGGGCCATCACACCGCCCTGCCACATCGCCTTGTTGCCGAGGGCAGCTGCATCGTCCTGCCGCCGAGAGCCATCGCATCGTCTGGTTGCCGAGGACCACCGCATTTGGTGATTAAACTGGCAAATCATTTCGGGGATCTGCAAATATCGGCAGATGTGAGCGGGGGGGTTGTAAAAATGTTTTCATCCGCTGTCATCTGCTTTTAATACCGCTGCCCCCGGCTCGCTCCGCAGCTGACTGACAGGGAGGCGAACGGGACGCTGACGCCTGGAGGTCAGCTTGGCTCCGTGTTAACGACTCCCGCTCCGCACGTCAGGGTGAAGAGAGAAAGGGGAAGCGGCCCACTGTGGTTTGGGCGCGGCTGGGGGGGACGCGCGTCCCAGGGCTGGGGGGCAAGGACTCGCCCGGATGGGCCCGACAAATCTCCTGACCTTGGTCTCAAGCTAAATGAGAACCAGATGGAGCTGAACATGAAGGCCTGGCAGGAGGCCTAGTGGTGAAGGAATGAATGACAGGGAGGAGCAGATAAGGCGCGCGCCCTCGCTGCAGCTCGAGCCGAAACACCGCCGTCGGTGGAGGAGATTCCAGCTTCCTCCGGAGCTCGGGGACGCAGCGCTAACACAGCGAGGCCATACCATGTCAGGCCTCTTCTTCGGGGGTCTGATCCCAGCCTGTGTCATCGTTTAGTACAGCCCCCCCCCCTTCTACCATGTGAAACTTTCAGGAATGCCGACCCTCCCCCCGGCTCCACCCCCTCCTCACCGGAGTCGGAGTCGTCGGGGCTGACGGAGCTGAGCAGCTCCTTCTCCTTCTCGTAGTCGCTCTTGCACAGCAGCTGGCCGTCCTTCAGCACAAACTCGTCGCCCTTGCGCAGCTGCCGCTCGCAGACGCAGCAACAGAAGCAGCCCAGGTGGTAGACGCACTCCAGGGCGCGCATCACAAACTCGGTGGGCGCGATCTTCTCCAGGCAGCCGCTGCACTTCGTAGCGAATAACCTGACGGGGCAGAAGAATGTGAGGATTTATCATTTTGGACAAAAGTATCTTCCAAATAAAATAAATGAAGCAAATGTGCTTCAGGCCACAAATGCACCATTTTCCCCTACTGTCATTTTAAAATATTTCTTTAAACTGGAAACAAACTGAAACTCCCGACCAAATGCTAACATTTTTTTCCGATTGATGGTAACATCTCCTCCGCACTGTTAGCACCCATTCCTACAGATGCTACAATCCATAACCATCAATGTCATAATTCGTTCCTATTGGTGTTAACACATATTGGCTAATGCTAACCGTGTTTCTACCAATGACAAACTCCATAACTGCCAATGCAAACATTTGTTCCAGTAGATGCTAATACATATAGCTGCCAATGCTACTCCTACTCCAACTGATGCTAAAATCCATGACTATCAATGTTAACATTCGTCCCTATTGATGCTAACACGTATTAGCCAATGCTAACCTTGCTGCTACAAATGCTAAAATCCATAACTACCAATGCAAGCGTTTGACATCCATTTCCATATCTATTTGTATTCTAATATTCTTCCAGTGCTGATGTAAATTCCTGACTGATGCTAACTTCAAAATCTGACAAACACGTGCAACTATGTAAAAAAAGAAGGCGGGAACTGGGCGGTAAGAGCTGTCATGCTAATAGCACAATGGACACATTCATGACTGAAACAGGATATCCGTACGTATTGTTACTTCTATAATGACCCACACCTGATACATCTATCCTTGTGTAATAGTACGTTTCAGTACAACTATGTGCGATCGGCGCACAGCTAATGTTCCACCCACGAGTACAGGAGGCTGAACCCAAAGATCGATCTTGCCTGCCACCAGCGTTCGGCCTGCATCCAGGCAAGTACTGCAAGGACCACTGGGAATTTCTCAGAGCAAGACGGAGCATGTCTCCCAGCAGAAGGAGTTGAAGACTGACACGCTGGCTGAGACCTAGACTTGGGTCGGTTATTTATGATTAACACTTTTAAGCTTGTGAGGGACACCTTCAGGTGACTTAATTCTAAATATGAAAACACAGTAATTTGACACTATGGGATTATTCGTCTTCAAACTGCTTATCCTGGTCTGGGAAGCCAAGGAGCCCGTCTCAGGCTTAACAGGCCGTAAGGCTGTAGGACCCGGGAAATCTGCACAACACATAAGGAACTTGGAAGGCTCGGCTACACACACGCAGATGAGGGCTTCGAACCCTTCGACCTTAGCAGCTACAGCCAACACCCCCCCCTCCCGTAAAGCAGCCTCATTTAAAGGTGCTTGCATTCCAGTCACGGCCATGTGAGATGTTCTTAAGAAGCCGGCATGTCCGCAGTCACAGAACGTTCCAGCTTTTAGGGCACAAAAAATGTTCCTCTAGGCGAACGACAAAGGGATTGTACATATTGGCAAACTTGGGTTTTATGAAAGCAGGTAATCTCTGACTTATTTTAATAGTTTAAGGGGATTACTGCTTTACTATGGAAACAGCCAAGGCCGCAGGCTGGCAGCCGGAGACCCGCTTGCCGGACAAAGCAAACCCGCCACTCTACCCGAAGTCATAGTGACCTGCCAGGCCGGTGGAGGGCGAAAAACTGCGTTAGAATCACCGGCGTGGGTCCATCAGGAAGAAGGACCAGAGCAGATAGGGGGGTGATTAACACCACACGTTCACAGTACCCAAGGGCACAGACACCCAGCGAGCCAGCCGGGAACCCGCGTCTCACGTGCCAGCGGCTTCCTGGGAAACCTTACTTACCGACATTAGCTGATTGATGGGATTTTACAACAGTTCCTGTCAGATGAGTAAAATTTTATGGAAATAATAACAGTAAATAAAACTGCTTATTCAGAAAAACGGCATCACCAGGTCTCGATTTACCAGCATTTTCTTCAATAGCTGGCTGAGTGTGCAGGACTGGGCCACCCTCAGACTGGGAACAATGGGAGTGGGGTAAACCCTTTGATAAATATGTCATGTTCGCGCCACGGGTCGAAATAAAATGTTTCTTTAATGACGGGCACCTCACGCTGGACTTTCCTGGCTGGAGGGGAATGAAGGAAGAAAATCGCTCATCGCGATGGCCTCACATTCGGGGGTCTGCATTCACCTACAAAACCCCTCCACTTTAAACCATCTCACCCAGACGAAAACACTTTTCCCTTCCTTTCTGAAATACCATTCTCCACTTTAATCTCATAAGCCGTTATTTTTCTATTTCCACTCTCTGTCACTTTGCATTACTTTTTCCCCTGTAATTCCGATTTGTTCCTTCTGGAATCTTCCTGACTGGCTTTGTCCTAGAGTTTAATCCCGACTTTTCCCCTGGTTGTGGGCCGCCTCTGGCCCGTCCCAGCAGGGTTCAGATGGAATGTCCATGCGTGACGCCTTCACCATGGCAACCACGCCTCCCCAGGAGAGCACCGGCCCCCGCATGCTCTGGCAGGGAAAGCCTTTCACAAGCGGCCAGCGGAGGTAAATCCTTCTCAGGGGAACAAGGGGAGTTTGCAGGGGAGCGCTGGACCAGGGATTTAAGCTGCCCCCTCCCCTTTGAAAGACACAGTGACTCGGCCTCCTGCTGGTCTGGGCACAATCAAACGGGGGGTGGGGGGGAGAGTAAACCCAGCCTCTGAATGACACAGGACCCGGACGGTGGAGCAGTCTAAATCCCCAGGAGGTCTGTCCTCCAAGAATGCTCTTTAAGACAACCTGGTGATGACTGGGCCTCAGGGCTGGGGGACGGGCCAAAAGCACAGCCTCATCCCCATCCCAACTCCACACAGTGCTGAGGGGGCCACACCATACTGTGAAGCCCATATTTCATGTTGGGGAGAATGAGAGCCAGCTCGGCGGGTTTTAACCTGGAAAGACACCCTCACCGTTTGGGAAGAACAGCGGGAGAGAGTCTGTCTACCCACTGCCCCTCTATAGCTCCCGCAACTGGCCAATCAGGCTGGGGCTTCCGCTACGACGTTCCTTACTGTACCGGTCAATCAGGCTCAGACTCCCGCTACGACGCTCCTAACTGCACCGGCCAATCAGGCTCAGACTCCCGCTACGACGCTCCTTACTGCACCGGCCAATCCGGCTTGGGCTCCCGCTACTAGGCTCCTTACTGCACTGTCCCCGCCAGGCTACTGAAGCTGCGAGGGGGGGTCTAAGGGACGCATGGAAGGATCATTCGCTGCAGTTGGAGCGTTCTACCTGGTAGAAGCATTTCTGGGGCGGGGGGGCCCACGTTACGAAAGAGGGGTTAGTCTGCTTGGGCGGGGGCCAGGACCTTATGACAGGGTTCCTTTCGAGGTCTTGGACTTCCCTCATACCCAGCGAGTTTGTGCTGCAGATTTTTGCTGCCACCCCCCCCCCCAGCACCTGTACACGCAGATTTGCTGATAAGGCCCCCCCCCCCTTTCAGGACCCACCAGAGAGCTTGGGCTGGTGTAAGTTCAATATTGATTTAGCCTTTTCCCACACGTAACCCTGTTTGGGGGGGGGGGGGGTAATCTCTTCGGATAGCGGTGAGGGATCCCTCTGACATAATTACCAGCTCTCACTCATCCTTACGCACTCTGTCTCTCACCCTCCATCCATCGTTTGTTTGCACACCTCATCCCTACCCCTCACCCCCCTGAAGGCTTACACGCTTCCAGAGCTGCTTAAAAGAGGTAAGTCCTTCATAATGAAACTGGCCAAAAGCTGGGGGGGGGGGGGGGGGGGATCGACGGATGCAGACAAAATAAATAATGTTGAGCGTTAATGTTTCAGTGTGTGGGAGGGAAAAAGCACTGGGGGGCGATGCACAGACACACACACTCACACTCACACAGACACACACACACACACTCACACAGACACACTCACACAGCTCATATACCCTTATCATTGTGTGAACCGCTCACTCATTTCTATGGCATGACCCTAACCCATCCCTAAGCTTAAGTAACCAAACGAAAAAGAAGACATTTGGCATTTTTAGCTGTTTGATTGCAACACCATACACCCCTCGTACCCGAAAGCGAGGGCATGGGCACCCAACAGGCCGCCCAGGAACCTGTGTGCCAGGTACAGTACCAGCGGCTTCCCGGGAAATCATCCTTACGAGTTTCCGGCACGTATCATGTCACTGCCGGCCAATCTACGGGATTTTCCAACATTTCCGGTCAGGTGAGCAAAATGAAATTAGAATGTTGATAGCAAGGAATGAAGAACGAAAAGATGTGTGACAGACAGACAGAGTCCCCCACTTTTACCGTCACCCTGATGAAATGATTTGCATATCTTCAGAAACTTTTCCTGCAGCCCTGAGGACCATGACGAGGCAGGAGAAAAGGCAAACCTCAGCGGGAGCGAAGTTACACCCCACGGCAGCAATATTAACGTAATAACCGCGTAAAAAATGACCCAATAACTGTGTGCTTATGAGCGCGTTTCCGTACGCGATGCGGGTAGCGGTGGGATAGAATGAGCCCACATAAACAGTGCCTGCGGTCCCGGGGGCCAGCTCAAGCCACCCTTTTAAAGCTGCTTAATCACTACCCGCTTTTTAGCACATTAGCATAGTAATGGCCTTTAAATTGGGGCCCTTTGTTTTTTAATTAAGCTCCCAGCAGGTAAAAGTAAAGCACATTAGCAGGGAATGTGTGCGAGGCTAATAGCCCCCAGGAACGATCTACGACGCAGCAATCTTACACTTCCTGCTCTTTTCACTCACGCATCAGCCATCACTGAGACTTTGCCCCCCCCCCCCCCCCCCCCCGTTGGTGATTTTTTCCCTGCATTTATTTGTCCTGATGCCCTTCACAGGGGCTGTGGGTTCTCTCAGAGATGGGGATGGTGAAAACCTCGAGGGGGGAGGACTTAATTGTTGTTTTCCCTGCATAGCAAATTTTCCTCTTGTTCTTTAAGTTACACACAATCATCCTCAACTCTCAGATGCGGTTCACTTGGCTCCATCGCAGCTCCGCCCACTCACAAGGCCCACTCACAAGGCCCACTCACAAGGCCCACTCACAAGGCCCACTCACAAGGCCCACTCACAAGGCGCACTCACAAGGCCCACTCACAAGGCCCACTCACAAGGCCCACTCACAAGGCGCACTCACAAGGCCCACTCACAAGGCCCACTCACAAGGCCCACTCACAAGGCCCACTCACAAGGCCCACTCACAAGGCGCACTCACAAGGCCCACTCACAAGGCCCACTCACAAGGCCCACTCACAAGGCCCACTCACAAGGCGCACTCACAAGGCCCACTCACAAGGCCCACTCACAAGGCCCACTCACAAGGCCCACTCACAAGGCCCACTCACAAGGCCCACTCACAAGGCCCTTAACCCCAACTTCTCATCTTACTTCTGCAGATGTGATGAATTCATCACAAGATGGAGAAACAGGTCACTGAAGCCCCCCCCCCACCCCCAACACACAAACAAATGCCAACAGCTTCTCCAGTCGTGGGGGTTATACTGGATGCAGACTCCTTGTCTCCCCCCCCCTCCATTTAACGCGCCCCCCCCCCAGGCAGTGTCTTGGACTCTGGGCTGACTGTATGGTATTCCTACTCTCAGCTTCATCCCGTCAGATTCATGCAAGACAGAGATGATCCAACCTGTCTGACCAGTATGAGTAGCACCCTGCCGTGTCACTCCAAGCCAGACCGCATGCCTGCACACCTGGCTAGAGGTCTGCCGTGAAGCCCCCCCTCAGAACACACTACCCGTGGCAATCTTATCATAGGGTCGTAAGGTGCAACTCACCCTCCCGACTGTAGAGGGCGCCATGCCTCAGACCATAGTGTGAAAAGTTATCCTTGTTAAAGTCACATAAAAGAATAGGCACCCTCATGGACCCCCCTCCCCCCGCCACAGAATCACTCAGATTTCTGACCAAAAATGGGTGACATCAGACCTCCCAGTATGGCATTCTACTGGCCAAGCAGGAAGTCAGGGTGTGGGTGCCTTTCACGGGGGCGGCACAGGTGGAGATGGCATCCTACCCCGCTACAGCTGTCACCAGACCATTTCAGTATACGGTGACATTCGGTGGATTCCCCGGCCCACACGTCCCGGACGTCCCCCTGCATTGCGAGCCTGAGAGCGGTTGTGTGGCTCATTGGAGACCCGCTTCCTGTGGGGCTCGTGGCAGAACTGAGTGCTGACCGCCAGCTCACCCCCCCGGCCGCATGTGTCCTGCAGTACATAAACGGGGGACATTAAAAATAATTAAAAAAAAACACCTCTGCTTTTCATCACGGGGTTGGAGTGACTGTAAAACGCCATGCCTCCGCAGCTACCCAGCAGGGGGTGTGACATCTTTACAGCATCAAGACCCTGACATCACAGTGCGGCCCCCCCACCCCATTTTGCCCTGGATGCAAATTCCTGAAGGCCCATTTCATACCCACAACAACCCCATCGCCAGGCGCCGGTGGGAACCTCCCCCAGGCTAATCTGACTGAAGCAGTGCATACCCCCCCACTCCCCCACAGCTGGAAGTAACCCCCCCCCACTCCCCTTATGGCTGTAAGTGCAGACCTCCCCACTCCCCTTATGGCTGTAAGTGCAGACCTCCCCACTCCCCTTATGGCTGTAAGTGCAGACCTCCCCACTCCCCTTATGGCTGAAAGTACAGACCTCCCCACTCCCCTTATGGATGAAAGTGCAGACCTCCCCACTCCCCTTATGGCTGAAAGTACAGACCTCCCCACTCCCCTGATGGCTGTAAGTGCAGACATCCCCACTACCCTTACGGCTGAAAGTGCAGACATCCCCACTCCCCTTATGGCTGGAAGTGCAGACCTCCCCACTCCCATTATGGCTGAAAATACAGACCTCCCCACTCCCCTTATGGCTGGAAGTGCAGACCTCCCCACTCCCCTTATGACTGGAAGTGCAGACCTCCCCACTCCCCTGATGGCTGTAAGTGCAGACATCCCCACTACCCTTATGGCTGGAAGTGCAGACCTCCCCACTCCCCTTATGACTGGAAGTGCAGACCTCCCCACTCCCCTTATGGCTGGAAGTGCAGACCTCCCCACTCCCCTTATGACTGGAAGTGCAGACCTCCCCACTCCCATTATGGCTGAAAATACAGACCTCCCCACTCCCCTGATGGCTGTAAGTGCAGACATCCCCACTACCCTTATGGCTGGAAGTGCAGACCTCCCCACTCCCCTTATGACTGGAAGTGCAGACCTCCCCACTCCCCTGATGGCTGTAAGTGCAGACATCCCCACTACCCTTATGGCTGGAAGTGCAGACCTCCCCACTCCCCTTATGACTGGAAGTGCAGACCTCCCCACTCCCCTTATGGCTGGAAGTGCAGACCTCCCCACTCCCATTATGGCTGAAAATACAGACCTCCCCACTCCCCTTATGGATGAAAGTGCAGACCTCCCCACTCCCCTGATGGCTGTAAGTGCAGACCCCCCCTCTCCCTCTACAGATGGCCCATACCAGCCATCAGATGTGACATGGCCACCCCTCAAAAACGAAGATGCACCCCCTGATCAGCAGACGCGAAACCCTTTGGGGGTGTTGGGGGGCACTGTGTGCCATTTTCCATGGACACTCTCAGCAGATCTCTCACGGCAGGAATCCAGAACCAGCTCTCCGGCATGGGAGCCGAAATGCTGAAAACAGAAGGCTGGCTATTTGGATGGGGGGGGGGGCAGGAGAATAAATATTAATAAGTGAGGGGGGGCAGCTTCTCAAGGACCTTTAAAGCCTCCAAACACCTGTGAGCATTTTCACAACAGGCCCCCTTCTGACTGACTTGGGAGCCTCGAAGCGCCCGGTTCTGTAATTACGCTTGACCCTGCAGGGCGAGACACTAAGGAACAAAACAAACAGTAATATGAGGTGCGGGGGTCTGTAAATATGTAAAGGGGGTCTGTGAAGACCGTGGAGAAGCAGCGTGATTTCTCTACTGCTAATCTGGTCACCGAGCACAATATGGAGGTGGATTTGGGCCCCCCCACATGCCCAGTCCCTAATGAAAAATTCCGTTGCCCCATACAAAGGTCAAGAGAGCGCCACCCCCCCCCACCCCATGCCCCAAGCCCAAGTAGTTTACTAACGCTGAGAGGACACTGGACTAAGGGGGGGCAGTAGAAGTGGGATCTGAAAAAAAAGAAAAAAAATACCCCCCCCCCCACTCTAGTCAGCCTTGTGCCTCGGGCCTTAAGGATTCTGGTGTGAAGAGAAGTATTTGTCTGGGTTTTAATTAGTGCGAGTGATCCCTGGGATTATTGCGAGGGTGGCAGGACGGGGAGGGCGGCAATGTTTACTCAGCAAAGATTCCGTCTGAACCCAGGACCGAAGCGAATGTCTGACGAGGCAGTGGGCGTCAGTGGGATGGTTCCCCACTTGTCTGCTTGCCCCCCCTCCCCAGTAAACCTCTTAACCGTGAGTGGCTGGCCCTCCCTTTGCATACGCGCTCCTCCTGAGCTCTGCTTGATTCGAGATGGAGATTAGCCGGCTAATCCGATCCTATTATCTTCATCTGACATCATTTCAGTTGAGAGGGGATCCCCAGCCAGTAAATCCATCACCCCCCAATCACTCTACGCACTCGTGGCCCTGCAGCCGGTCAGAGTGTCGATCCGGGGACTCAGGTAGGTGGTCCCCAGGAAGCAAAGCTCAAGCTGACTCCCACAGAACCTCTTCAGCATAGTGAAGTATGATGATGTATGATGAAGTATGATGAAGTACGGTGAAACATAGTGAAGTATGGTGAAGTATGGTGAAGTATGGTGAAGTACGGTGAAACATAGTTAAGTATGGTGAAGTATGGTGAAGCATGGTGAAGTATGGTGAAGTATGGTGAAGAATGGTGAAGTATGGTGAAACATAGTGAAGTATGGTGAAGTACGGTGAAACATAGTGAAGTATGGTGAAGTAGTTGTGGGTGATATGGTGATACTTTATCGCAACCGGTTGCAATTGTATCCATAATAAGCGTTTCAGAATCACAGTACATCTACATTTACTTTTATTCAGCAGATGCTATTAAAGTGCTGTGCAAATAAGGCAAACAGCGCATTACAAACATAGGTGCTGTTGATGTGTCGACTAGGTATTAGTGCAGCTAGGCTGAGCTTCCATCGAACCACCAGGTACAAGTGCGCGTCTTAACACTTTATTATAATGTCTATCACACGACGCCTGCCCTGTTGGAAAACAGTACAACGATAAAAAAAGACTGATGTGAAACAAAGTAGTTTGAGTCTATGTAACATGTCAATGCCGTCTGTATATCTCACTTCATTGTCAATTATCTGTCTCAGCAGATCTCGATTTAGTAACGAGACCTTAACTAAAAACTGAATGGATCCTGAGTTAGCTAACTTGCTGAAAAAGTAAACAAATTTTATATCCTGTTCAAATGCAAAAAAGATTGTAAAACGTCATGATGTAGCAAGCTGGCCATATGGAATAGTATCGGTTCCTACAATGTCCTCCCCACTGGAGTACAGTCTGGGGGCTGTTTTTTTATTCTCCGCCTCTCTCCTCATGTTATTCTGTTTCTTTTCTTCTCTCTGTTTGCCCCTGTCTTCCTGACCTGTCTCCCTCTACTGTGATGTTTGTGTATATGTGTGGTCGGGTTGATGGCCAGTTTTTTCGCTGGTACTTATGACTAGTGACATGGTGTATTGCAACAGCAATAAAGGATTCTCATCATCTCATCATCATTATAGTACAGTCGGTGTGATCCAGTAAGGAATTCCCCTAACCCTAATATGAACCAAGACCTTCCTAAATCAAGGCAATTATATTTCTGTGATTATTTAGTGGAAGAATACAAAGTCACTACAGTTCAATAATCCAGAACATATATAAAATATCAAAAACTTCACAGGTGATGGTGGTACCTGTCTGTAGCATACATTTCCCAGCCTGCCCCACTGGGGGGGCGCTGTCATAATTGTGGAAATTCCTGTTTAATGGACACCCCCAGCCACGCTAAGGCCGGAACCAGTCGCTGGCTCCATGCAGCCGGAGGACCGGAACCATCTCATTAATGAAAAACGGGAAATAAATAATAAAGTTTATAAAAAATACAGCTGGGTGATAGCTGTATCCAGTGCGATATTAAAGCTGGCTGAGATGAACGGCCTGCTGGGCACCGGCCCCCTCCCGGCACGACATTCAGACATTGCCGTCTGATGGTGGTGTGGGGGGCTTGGCACTCAGGCCAGCTGATGCTAACCGCCCCCGAGGATTCTCAGAGCCAGCGTGAACAATGAGCGTGCGCGGTGGTCATGTGATGTGGGTGGGCGTATGTCACAGTTTAGATTTACTCATCGGGAAAGATGACAGCGGAAAAGCGAGCGATCCACCGAAAAAAGGGCCAGCGGCCGGGAGAAGTAGGAAACAACCTTCCTGCCATAAATTAGGAAAAGCAGGCTAAAGACGCAGTTTTTTTTTTTTTTACAATAAACTTTCCAGCATGATAAATGTCACTGTCATCGTGAGGGCAGAAGCAATGCAGAAGTAAAAGCGAGAAGGCCCTTTTTGCTGGCTTCTGCCGTCGAACGGCAGGGCCTGAGATCAGCAAAACATGCTGGAGTGAGTTCCAGTCGGCAACATCAGGGGAGCTCGGACTGGCGGGTGTCCTTTGCCTCTGTGGTACAGGGCGACACTCGCCAGGCAAACAAGCCTTTTCAACGTGAAGCACAGAGAGGAAAGTGTGGCCGTTGCCACGCCGACTGCACAGGCCCTCCAGCCCTGCAAGAGAGGGGACAGTATAGGAATCTGAGGGGGGGGACACCCCGATCCATCACTAATGGCCTGCCACCCCCTCCACAGTGAATAACTGGCCCATCTCATCTGGATGGGCCTTAAACGCGAGGCGTGGCTGGCTGAAGCTAATAAAAACGTTAGCGGCACGATAACTAAGCTTTATTGCGCTGGCTTATCTCGTTTCCTTTGTAGTGCTGACAGGGTGCTTCCATCGGGGGCTGCCAGCACGGTAAACATACAGACAGACACACACACCAAACACACACACTGACCCATCTCTCTCAAACCAACCAGAATATTCTGCCTGGAAAAAGCTGTGTTGCGAAGCCGTGATCCAATCTGGTCCAATTCGCCTCCCTCCCCTCCCACTATAATAAGGGCTGCAAGGTACAACTGCAGCACAATGATCTGTCGTCGGGCCGGATGAGACTGTGGACACACACAGACAGGCAGCCAGACAGATAAACACACACAGAGACACATACAAAGCAGATAATGTATGAATGTCTTCATGATCCTTTCATGTCTGCCTGTGACACTTTTACGACCATTATGATACTGTAATGTTACAACATGATGCTTTTATGTCGGTGACATTGACGTGCATATTGGCGACGCTGTTCCCTGTTTGTTTAAGATGCTGCAATGCCTGTCTAAAGAGCTGCTTTGAATCCCGTCCAACTTCTAATGCAGTCGCTAAATAAAACAAAGCAGCCACTTGCCATCCAATTGACCTCATGCAAATAAACTTAATAAGTGCAGTGTTTCCTGGGGAACTGAGAAAACAAACACGATGGCGAAGGGTCACCGGGCAGAACCGTGGTACGGCGTTTATCCAGGTAGAAGGAGGAAAAATAAACATTTTTAACTGGTGCAGATTCGATCTAGGATTGTTTAGAGTTCCACATCAAGTTGCAATAAAAAACACAAAGGCATCCAGATGGGAGGAAGCAGACCATCGGCATCTTCCTGTTGATCAGTGACAGCGGCCAGGGTGGTCCTGCCCTCCTGTCCACAGGTGAGAGACAGCGGGGCCCTGGCATGTGGGCAGCGGGGCGGCACACAGCACGGCCACGTCTGCTCCGAGCTGGCCTACAAGCCTGGCCGTGGCGTGGGCCGTCTCCATGGTGACAGCCGAAGGAAAAAAAGAGGCGGTGGGATGCGCACAAGGACCCAGGGCAGAAGTACACGTGGAGTCCCGGAGGTAGGGCGGCGACACAAACAGCCTGTAACGTCTAGACACCAAACCATAAAGTGAACGAACGCACAGTGAACAACAGAGACGTGGAACAATAAAGGAATTGTCTGAAAGACCTGCCAACACATGTATTATGTATCAGCGAAGGGGAGATGTTTTTATCGCGTTCATCGCGTTGGGGAATTTTCGTTCCCTTCCCATCTTATGTTACCATGCGGCTATTCTTTTCACGTCTTCCAAGTGTTCAAGTATGTATTTCGCCCCAAGAAATCTGGCAGTGGAGCCGTTTGATGTCCCTGTACCCCCCCCCCCCCCACCCCCACATGAGCGAGTCACGGCAGTCGGAGAGGAACAGGTTCCGAGGAATCCTCCACCCTAACCCCACCCACAGGGGGCAGCCTTCCAGCCAAAGCTAGACCAGGCTGGTCTCGCCCTCCCGAGGCTCCAAGGCACGGAGGCGGCGACGAGCCCGTTTGGGGAGCCTAAATCACAGCGGACGCCCACGTCCCGCGGCACACTGGCAGGTGCCGCAGTGGAGAACGACCGAGCCTTTAAGGAGAAAGCCGACCAGAATGTTCTCAGGAGAAGCAGAGAGCTCAGCAGAAGTAGCCAAATGCTACTCAAGGCGCCGGTGACAGTGACAACAGCAAAAGGCTGAGGACCCTTGAGCTCCAAGGAGTTTTTTGGAAAACCGTAGCAACACAGGGTGGTAAATCAATCTGTACATCATTATAAATAGATCCAAGGACAGCTATGCAGACGTCTTTAAGTGAAAGAGGCTGCAGACTCACAAGACCAAATAAAGGGCGTACACACTGGTCACTGGTAGCCAGCTTAGCTATCCAGCTAATGCCGCTATTTACAGTTTAAGGCATTTCCACATGGACATGGCGCTGGAATAGCCTCTGTTAGACATTGCGTATGCACCCCCGCATCTCAGAAAGGCTCACGGGCGCAGGGGCCGCTGGCTCATGCCTGCAGGGGCCGCTGATGGTGATACAGAGGTCCTGGGGTGACCCTGCTCCCCACACCCCCAGCATCAGCCCATTTTCCGCAGAAGGACGTGAGCACGCGCCTGCCTCTTACACGCCCCCCCCCAGCACCCATCTGTCCCTGTCAGCCTCACTCACCATCACACCCCCTTACCCAGCACTCCCCATAAGCAGCTGTTTATATAGTGTGCAAACCTGCTTTATGCCCTGACAAATGGCCAGTTCAGTAGAGTATGCAGATATACAGCTCTGGGAAAAATGAAGAGACCACTCTATATTTTTTAAAAATCGGCATTTGTAAATCCTGCTTTAATCCTGGCTCTGCTGGCAGAAGGTCACGCCGAGCAGCAGGCTGCTTCCAGGCTCAAAGTTTCTAAGACAGCAATAAACAGGAGCAAGGTGAAGTAGGAGACACTGGGAGCGACCAGGAACCAGTCAGCTAAAGGGCAGAAACGACTTTCTAATGGCAGAGATGACCGTTAACTTATCTGACAGTTTCTCATGAATCGTAGGATGACATCAAATGACCTTCAAATGCGATGGGAAACATTAAGTGCAGGTGTGAGGTGCAGTGCTGGGACAGTGAGTATCAGACTCCTGGAAGCAGGACTGAAGACCCATAAAGAAAGAATCAAAATCCGAATCCTTTTCATTAGCAAATTATGTTTCCATACAAGGAATTCGCCTTGATGGTGCTTTTACAAGACATTACAAAAAAGGACGATACAAGGAACATTTAAAGTTTAGCAATGGCATGTACAGAAAAGTAAAACACAAGATAATTAATTATAATTATAGCAGTAATGATGATAATGATGTAATTAAATATATAATTATGTATGTATATATATATATATATATATCAGTGTGTACATAGTAATAATTTAAGTATAAATATAAACTATATGAATGTGAACCATATCTAACAATTTAAAGGGCTCTTGCATAACACAATTGTTAAGTAGCAGCCAAATTAACTATATATGCAGGAGTGCAATATATATATATATATATATAGAGTTTGCGGTATGTATACATAACGTGCAAGAGTGCAGAATGTAACTGTGTAGATAAAGCTCATCAGTGGTTCATTGGTTCACTTCAGCTGATGGCTAATTGAACGTCCACTCAGAGACCGGTGTGGTTAATGAGAGAGAGCCTGAGGGAAGAAGCTCTAGGCATGTCTGGGGGTCTTGGCTCTGACTGCCTCCAGTCGTCTCCTGGAGGGTAAGGATTGAAAGATGTGGTAAGCAGGCTGAGATGGGTCCTCAAAGGAAGAAGCACTTCACCAGTGAGAAGAAGGGAAAAGCCAGGCTGGAATTCTCACACACATAGGCACAGACACACACACACACACACAGGCACACACACACACAGGCACACACACACACACACACACACACACACACACACAGGCACAGACACACACACACACACACATAGGCACACACACACACACACACACACACACACACAGGCACACACACACACAGGCACACACACAGGCACAGACACACACACACACACACACACAGGCACAGACACACAGACATACACATTTATTCATCTGCCAGTGGTTTCAGCTTGGGTGATGAAGAGCCACAGAAACATTGGGGGGGGGGCACTGTCCCGTATACGCCACCAGCAGGGAGCGTAACTAGGGGCACTCGGGGGTTGGCGTGGCCCCGAGCCCCCCAGGGCACTCCCAGGTGCCCAAACTGCCTCCAAACTGGTGTCACTCAGTACATAATAGCCCCCCCTCTTGGGCCACCCGCTCGCCCCCTGGCCTTCCCCACCAGGCTCGCCACCGCCTGGCCTGCCGATCCAGGCCATTGTCTGCCCTGAAAAAGCCCATTATTTCAGCTCATTCACAGTGAGTAAACACTGAGTGATGATCCCTTCCTAGTCCCATCACTCACACACGCCGCCCCCGGCCCCCGCCGCCCCCCCCGGCCCCACAATGTAATATATGCCCCTTACAAATCACCCCTGCTCCCCGCTCGCTCCCCTGGGCCCATGTTTGCTCTTCTTCATGATTTTCCACAAAGCTTGAGGGGACAGGCTGCATGTGCTGCAGCCATCAACTGGAGAATCAAAACAGCTCGAGGCGGGACTCTGAGAAGCCACCACCCATCACCGTGGTCCCTGTCAGCAGCACGCAGACCACAGATCTGGGAAATGGCAAAATAGGGTGGCTGTGCCACTAAAGTCGCTATGGCCGCTAATGCTGCTAAAGTCGCTATGGCCGCTAATGCTGCTAACAATGCTAAAGTCGCTATGTCCGCTAATGCTGCTAACAATGCTAAAGTCGCTATGGCCGCTAATGCTGCTAACAATGCTAAAGTCGCTATGGTCACTAACGTCGCTAATGCCGCTAACATCAGTAATGCCATCAACACCACTAAGGTCGCTAAGGCCGCTAACGTCGCTAATGCTGCTAACAACGCTAACGTTGCTAAGGCCGCTAACATTGTTAACGCTGCTGACAAAGCTAACGCCACTGATTTTCCATGGTATGGAAATCGAGGCCCCCTGCCCCTGCCCCCCCAGCATGCCTCTTTTCTCTTTGTGGAAAGATGCTTGCACTGTGCCTCACATAGGCAACATAGGCAAGAACATAAGGGCGATAGAGGACATCTCGCTCCGAGCGGTTCATCCTGCCGGCTTATCCACCAGCATTTTCTCGAGAATAACAGGAAAACAAATAAACTCCGAGTGAGTCAAGCATCCAAAATATGCACTAATGGGAGCGACGCCTGCTCCTGAAGAGCCCTGCACGTCACTGCCGGCACCCCCCACTCGCACGCCGCCCTCTTTACCGCGCAGAGGGTTCTACAGTTTGTCTTAATTATGGGGAATTATCAGGCCCGGTCGACGCTCTCCGCCGCTAATGCGATTACCCACTGCACACTCCGTCTCGGGCGGAAGGAGGCTGACGCGCAAGCCAAAAGTAATGCGATAAGAAGTGCCTCCACCAGCGCGGTCGCTGCGGCTTTCAGGGCTAAGCGGTTATGACAAGGTAATAATGGCACATGCAAAAGGCAGCCTGAAATTTGTTTAGTTAGGCCATGATGGATGAGCTGGGGCCTAACCTCGTTTGCGAAAGTGCCTCTTGATTTCTGTAGCTGTGGATAACAATTTAGATTTAATTAGCCGCTCCCTCATCTAATTAAGAGATTAAGAAATCTGACCTCAAGTGCATTGCATACACATACATACGTCTGCACATTAAAAATTAGAATTGCAGCTAATTTTGCTGCAGAAACATGCAGATTTTCCCCACACAGGGCCGAGTCGCTCGGAGAGACTGGCATGTCAGCCAGAGTCCCGGCATCCACTCGGAGTGGATTCCACTTCTCCATCTTTCGAGTGATTTTTCCGTGTCATATTGGAAGCACATGAGTCACACGGCCGCTGCGCATGGGCAGGCTGCTCTGAGATGCTTGCAGGCCGCCACAGTGATTTTCCAGATGACGCTCGTTACTCAATCCTTATTTTGTCGACGCACAGATAAAGGGTCCCTGCCTGGAAGGAAGGGCCAGCCTCTTCCTGTCCGTACGACCTGTCCTCGGCGCTGGCACCAAGCCATGCTGGGACCAGGGATTCCGTTTTACTTTGTGGCTTTCGGTGGAGGGAATTTCAAAGTATTTGTGTGTGAATCTGTGTGCGTCTGTTTGTGAGTTTGTGCGCGTCTGTGTGTGCCTGTGTGCATTTGTGTGTGAGTATGTGTGAGTGGCAGTGTGTGCATGCTTGAGGGCGAGTTCTCGCACACGTATATTTGAATTGTGACTGTACAGTAGAGTGTGAGCTGGTGGTATTTAGTGGCAGGGCAGAGAGTCGTGTTTCATCAAGAGAGGGAAGGAAACAGGGGGGCTGGGGTCTGACCGTAATCGGCTCCCTGACCTGATCATCTGTCCCGAAACAGGGCACAGACACACAGACACCCCCCCAGGCTCAGTCAGCAGTGGTTCACGGCTTGAGCCACCCCTCCCGGCGCTCCTGGCCCCATCATGCGTCATAGAGCATCTCAAGACACTTTGCATTGTCCGTCTCTCTCCTGTTTTCATTTCCCCTTCAGTCTGTCATTCATGGGTGAGGGAGGCACTGAACAACAAACGACAGGTTCATGCCATTTTCAGGAGCTCCCCCCTCCATTATTTAGTCATGCCCCGCTGATGCCAATCACAACTAAGTGCTCTCTGAAGTGCCCGTTTGGGGCGGTCCTGGGGAGGTGCCATCAACTAGAGTCCGCCTCCCCCCCTCCCCCGCCCACGTTAGCTGCGAGCACTGGACGGCCCCTCTGCACTTCAGAGGGGCAACTGCTCCACAGAGCCAATTACCAGTAACACATACTCCAGTTCATCTCCCCCACGGTCGTTATCTAAATTGCCGACGTGTCATTAGGCTACCTGCCTCTGTGTTTTATCTCCTTATCCAGCCCCCTAATTACGCCCGAAGGGAGCCTCCTGCTTTGTAATTAACCCTCCGTAGGCCATAAACACGCCCGTTCATAACAGTTTAAGACGGCACAGCAAAGCCAGCACTTCCCTCGCCAACGGAGTTGCGTTAGGAGGGGGGCAGGGAGACCAAAGGAGGCAGAACACCCAAGATACTTTGGTCGGAGGACTTCCTGATCACATAACAAAGGCTCACCAACACAGCAAACATGCCACAGCAGATTTCACATCAAACGCCCTGCAGCTGATTTCCTACTAAATGTCCAGCGGCCAGTTTCCTACCAAGCATGCCCCGTTTCCTATCGTATGGCCCGCATTCAATTTCCTACCAAACGTCCAATGGCCAATTTGCTATCATATGCGTCACGGCCGATTACCTACCAAATGCCCCACAACCCATTACCTATCGTATGCCCCGTTGCCGATTTCCTACCAAATGTCCCGCGGGCAATTTCCTATCTTATGCCCCGCAGCCAATTTTCTATCGTATTGCCCCGCGGACAGTTTCCTACAAAATGCCCTGCAGACGATTTCCTACCAAATGCCCCACAGCCGATTACTTACCAAATGCCCCGCGGCCGATTTCCTACCAAATGCCCCGTGGCCGATTTCCTACCAAATGCCCCGTGGCCGATTTCCTACCAAATGCCCCGCGGCCGATTTCCTAACAAATGCCCTGTGGCCGGTTATCCTACGAAATGCCCTACGGACGATTTCCTACCAAATGCCCCGCGGCCGATTACCTACCAAATGCCCCACGGACGATTACCTACCAAATGCCCCACAACCAATTTCCTATCTTATGCTCCACGGCCGATTATCTACCAAATGCCCCACGGCCGATTATCTACCAAATGCCCCGCGGCCGATTACTTACCAAATGCCCCGCGGCCGATTACTTACCAAATGCCCCACAGCCGATTACTTACCAAATGCCCCGCTGCCGATTTCCTACCAAATGCCCCGTGGCCGATTTCCTACCAAATGCCCCGCGGCCGATTTCCTAACAAATGCCCTGTGGCCGGTTATCCTACGAAATGCCCTACGGACGATTTCCTACCAAATGCCCCGCGGCCGATTACCTACCAAATGCCCCACGGACGATTACCTACCAAATGCCCCACAACCAATTTCCTATCTTATGCTCCACGGCCGATTATCTACCAAATGCCCCACGGCCGATTATCTACCAAATGCCCCACAGCCAATTACTTACCAAATGCCCCACAGCCAATTACTTACCAAATGCCCCGCGGCCGATTACTTACCAAATGCCCCACAGCCGATTACTTACCAAATGCCCCGTGGCCGATTTCCTACCAAATGCCCCGTGGCCGATTTCCTACCAAATGCCCCCGCGGCCGATTTCCTAACAAATGCCCTGTGGCCGGTTATCCTACGAAATGCCCTACGGACGATTTCCTACCAAATGCCCCGCGGCCGATTACCTACCAAATGCCCCACGGACGATTACCTACCAAATGCCCCACAACCAATTTCCTATCTTATGCTCCACGGCCGATTATCTACCAAATGCCTCACGGACGATTTCCTACCAAATGCCCCACAACCAATTTCTTATCTTATGCCCCATGGCAGATTTCCTACCAAATGCCCCGCAGCCGATTACCTACCAAATGCCCCACAACCAATTTCTTATCTTATGCCCCACGGCCGATTACCTACCAAATGCCTCACGGCCGATTACCTACCAAATGCCTCACGGACGATTACCTACCAAATGCCTCACGGACGATTTCCTACCAAATGCCTCACGGACGATTTGTTATCTTATGCTAAACGGCCGATTACCTGCCAAATACCCCATGGCCGATTTCCTACCAAATGCCCTGCGGCCAATTACCTACCAAATGCCTCACGGACGATTTCTTATCTTATGCTCCACGGCCGATTACCTACCAAATGCCCCACGGCCGATTACCTACCAAATACCCCATGACCGATTTCCTACCAAATGCCCCGCGGCCAACTACCTACCAAATGCCTCCCAGACGATTTCCTACCAAATGCCCCACAACCAATTTCTTATCTTATGCTCCACGGCCGATTACCTACCAAATGCCCCACGGCCGATTACCTACCAAATGCCCCACGGCCAATTTCCTACCAAATGCCCCGCAGCCGATTACCTACAAAATGCCTCACGGACGATTTCGTACCAAATGCCCCACAGTCAATCCTATCTTATGTCCCATGGCCAATTTCCTATCGTATGCCCTGCACCCGATTTCCAACCAAACTTTAGCTACAAGCTTTTAGCTCAGGGTGGAGCTTATGTCGGCATGGAAAACACACATCAGCCATCACAAACTTCATGACGAAAACATATCAACCATCGAAAGCTTCACAAGTAAAAAATATGTCAACCGTCACAAGGTTCATGAGGAAACATGCGTCAAGCATCACAAGCTTCACAAGGAAAACGTATGTCAACTATCGAAAGCTTCATGAGGAAAACAGGCGTCAACCACTGCAAGCTTCACAAGGAAAACAGGCGACAACCACTGCAAGCTTCACAAGGAAAACAGGCGACAACCACTGCAAGCTTCACAAGGAAAACAGGCGACAACCACTGCAAGCTTCACAAGGAAAACAGGCGACAACCACTGCAAGCTTCACAAGGAAAACAGGCGACAACCACTGCAAGCTTCACAAGGAAAACAGGCGTCAACCACTGCAAGCTTCACAAGGAAAACAGGCGACAACCACTGCAAGCTTCACAAGGAAAACAGGCGACAACCACTGCAAGCTTCACAAGGAAAACAGGCGACAACCACTGCAAGCTTCACAAGGAAAACAGGCGACAACCACTGCAAGCTTCACAAGGAAAACAGGCGACAACCACTGCAAGCTTCACAAGGAAAACAGGCGACAAACACTGAAAGCTACACAAGGAAGACGTATCAACCATCAAAAGCTTCAGGAGGAAAACATGTGTCAACCATCACAGGCTTCTACCCACATCTGCTTTAATGAGATGTCATTGCTTCTTCTAGCTGTTATTAGATTCAGGTCGCCTGAGCAGATAAGCGTCGGTACAAAAAAAAAAGAACATAATTTATTTGTTAATGTGATTAATAAAGCCCGTTTGTTGATTTCCTATGTTGTAAAGTTAGAGCTGTAAGTTTGTTCGTATATATATTCATTCATTGACACTGTTTGCATTATAACATTAAAAAAGTGAGTTAAATGACTAAAATGTAAAAATGGAAAGACAAAAAAATATTTTAATATCATCATTTTCAACAAACTAACAAAAGTTATTGCGAAACTCTAAAGTTACAAATAATAATTCTATTAAAATGATTTAAACAGAAATAGTTAAAGTCCAGCATACAGCTGTTAACCTCGCAGACGCGAGGCCTGAGCATATAAAGGGCACGACCCTGCAACTCCACGCTCACTGTTAAGCTGAAAAGGATGCCGAAGATGACAGTCCGACTGGCTGAAATACTTATCAACGGGGAGTTTTTTCACTGCATTAATCATAGAACTCTCTGGAAAATTGGATCCTTCTGTGATTGGAGCTTTGGCTGATAGTTAAAGATCACCGGTTCAGGCACATTCGCATTTAGTCTATCCCTTAAGAGGTGTTTGTGTTTTGTAGCAAAAATTTGCCAGAAAGTTCATTTCTACTTAAACCACAAAAACCAAAGGGGGCCTGGGGGGTTGTGGGAGCCCCCCTCGGAGAGCCCTGAGTCTGAACGGGTGCTCTGGCGAGACTCCGCACCTGCACCAGCGGCTTTAATGGCGGCATCAGCGAGCGGTGCGTCCCAGCGAGGGCCATCATTCTCCGTGACACCACAGATGCGCTAAATCCGCGGTTTACAAGCAATAACGCGACGGGCACGCTGACGGACAGCTAGAGAGATATCCAGGGTAGGCAAGGATCAAGGCAAGCCCCCCTCCCCACCCGCACGGTGGCCGCGGGGCAGGAGTGGGACAAGTGCAATTCCCTGGAGATCTCTACAAATGCCACTCGCAAGGCTGGGGGGGGGGGGGGGGGGGTGGCGGCGACGGGCCCTGGGGGTTGGATAATTATGAAGTCGCCTTCTGGGGAGTTAATTTGAGGTGCGTCGCGTGCGAGGGCACCAGCGTGCTTATTTCCCCTGAGTGCTAGGGGCCGCCATCGTGGGGGCAAATGAAGAAATCAGGCCGCGGGGGGCAGCTATGTGACGGGGAGATGGGGGGGGGGGCATCCCCACCTGCCGCTATTGCGGCTAATTTGTTAAATGAATCAATATCCCTCCCTGCCCGGCGGGCTGCCCGCCAGCCCCTGCCATCATTCCGGAGCCCCCCTTTGCCCCCACCTGTCCACGAGTCCATCAAGCGCTCAAGGGCTTTTGATGGCAGACTGGCTTCTGCAAACAGCCCCCTCCACAAATGAGTGGGTGATGACTCCCCGATTCCCCGGCTGACCGCACGCCTCACCAACGCTAAGGCCTGACATACCGCTGCCACCCATCCTCATACGCCTCTCGCGCCTGTCAAGCCTGCCAGGCAGAGCACCGAAAGTCGGACTTTTCACTATTTCCCTTATTTTTAGCTTGCATGTGTACTTTAACATTATATCTCCATTAACAGCTGTGTTTTGTAACTCGAATGAGCATTTTTATAGTTTTATTTGTCACATAATCAGATTTGTATCTGAGGTGAGATGTATTCATCCATGCATCTTGTTCCTTTTATAGGTATTTTATAAGTATGTATGTATAAAATATGTGTGAATGAATGCATATGCTTCCATTAAATCAGAAGCTCAGAATGGTATACAGAATTCTGGGAAAAGCGACGTCTTTCGGATCTCTTTCGTATTATTCTGCCTGCAGGGTCTGTGGGCCTGGTGAGCAAAGTCATAAAAAGGAATGGGGGAGGGCTTAGCCCACCAGCCCCACCTCTCCATCCTCCACGCGAATTCCTGGACCGGGGTAACAGCATGCCGCCCCTGGCGGTGGCTGTAAATATCCATACGAGGACCGCTGAGGCTGCGCTGACTCTGACCGGCGTTCCGGCGTTCCTCGTTCCGCTTGGCGGGACGTCGCACATGAGTGCACGCAGGCGGGGAGATGATGTGTGTGTGGCGAGGTTTGCACACAGTGAGGTGGCAGCGCAAGCGATACTCCACAGCGGTGCGGCTTTTTCCTGATTTCTCAGGCCTGTGGCCCTCGTCTTTCTCTCCGCCTTCCCTCTCTCCCGCCATGTTCTGAGCACCACGCCTCCGAGGATGAATCCGAGGCGGGCAGAAAGGCCTTGTTGTGAGGCTCTGGCGGCGGCCCAGGACACGATGGAGTGGGGCCCCACATCTGGTGTGGATTTGCTGTGAGCACGGCCACACGGGGCCGCCTCCGCCTGGGGAAGTGGGATAGCTGTGATTGTGAGGCCCGGAGGCCACTGTGATCGGCACCCCTCATTAGTCTGTCGGGGGTGCGCCAGAGAATCGTAAACCATCACAGGCACAAGCGGCGTTCCCGAGATAAACCCTCTGCTCCGAACTCAGATAACACCGAAACCTTCCGAAGGCAGCTCCGCAACACAGAAAAGTACTAAAGTACTGACCCCCCCCCGTCATATTTTAGGTACCTGCCTGGATGGACAGCTTGGGGGCTTGTTGCTCTGGTTGGACTGGGAGAGAAATGTCCCCAAAACAACACCCCCCCCCAACACCCCCAAACTGCAGCCAGCTAAAGATGTGGCTCATGTAATGTTCACGCTCAATTAGAGACGACACCTCATCGATATTCAGAAATGTCCAAACACCATTACAGGAATAATTACACGGGCCGCCCGTTGCTAACCAGTAGCAATTGGGCCGATTACTGCAAATGAATCCAACGTGCAGGTTCTTTCCTGCTGGCTGCTGACGAGCTGCTTGTCCTGGTGAAACGGCCCCGAACGGCATGGACACGGGTGCTGACTGTCGTCGCCAAGGCTCACAGCTCGAACAGAAGAAAAAATAATTAAAGTGAGTTGATCTGTGTGAGGCAGTGTGGAGAGAGAAGGACTGTGTGTGTGTGTGGGGGGGGGTTCTTATTTTATACAGACGACACCCCAAGCTTGTTCTGGATGTCTGATTAGATCAAAGGGATGCTCCACCCCCCCCCCCCCACGCCCACCCTGCCTCTGATCTGTGGCAAGTTCACTTTGAAATCATGGACGAATCTATGCCTCTGTCAACCATGGACACATGACTACTGCTGGCTCTCCTTGTTATTAAAAATAATGCTTCCACACCAGTAGGGGGCACAGTGGTTAAGGGCTAGAAGACTGGCCCTAAAAAAGTCATTATGAGATAAACAGGTAAGCCGAGTAAATGAAGGAATGAATGTTACATTTATATAGCACTTTTCACATCATGAAAGGCCCTTTACAGAAGCAATGGGGGGGCACACCAGCCACCACCACTGTGTAGCCCCCACCTGGATGATGCGACAGCAGCCAGTCTGCACCAATACGCCAGCTGAGGTGTCGCTCTGCCGCCCGCTTAACCGTGAAACGTTTCCAATGCTTGTTTTTTTTCCTCCTGCTACTGACCTACCAGATCTGCCACCTTGCTTCAGAACGAAGGATGTGATTAAAGGGCTCGAGGCCTCAGACAACGGCCCAGTATGCGGATCCACCCGCAGGGGGCGCCACCCTGCCCATTGAGACGCCGGTCCCAGCACCAATCTGCCACTAATTGCCACCATCCACTTAAGCGCTTGACAGGTTCTTTAGCTAGGAGCCACACAGATAACACTCATCCATCATGGTGTAACAGGCGGCTGGGGGGCCCCCTACTGGGAGCAGGGACCTGGTGTGGGGCCCTTCATCCTCCCCCATGGGCATTTCCAGTCTGCATGGACGTTTTCTTGAGCTAACGAAAACGTCGTCTGAAGTGAAATTAGCAGAAGTCTCCTATGAAGAGCACGTCTGTGAAAACACAGGGGTGACTGACGTCGATGTGTCTGTCTCCGGGAACCAGCCGACCAGCCAATTCTCCGGAAACGCCTCCCCAGCAAAGCCTGATTGCGGCAGCTATTCAGTCTGACTCCCCCATACGCTGGACTTCACATATTTCTTTTGAGAGCCACCCGGGACCCCCAGCATCTTACGTGACTTGAGCCATCGTGCACTTTTTATTCCGGTCCCTCGTCCTTCCTCCGGGGGTGTCCGGGAATAACCCGCCGCGCGCCTTCATAAAGGGACATCCCCACCTTATTCACGGCCGCTGCCAATACGCTAACGGCATTAATGACGTTATGAAGAATTATGAGGGCAAATTAGATTTCCGGTGCCTCTTGAGTGCCACTAAAATGCCACATAATAAGCTACCAGATTGCAAATTAGATCAGTAAAAATATCAACATGCGGCAAAGGGGGGGGGGCGATCTATAATTGCGTTTAGCACCCGGCCTCACGGGAGACAAGTTACTAAAGATGGCCGGTGAGCAATGCGGGGGGCGCGATCGACAGGGTAACTAAATAAACACCATAGGCGGCATTAAATATTCAGCAGCTGAAATCTGATTAATAAGCTGGCCTGCTCTGCCAATCCCCCAAGACCCCCCTGCATGCCCCCAGCAGGAGCCCACCCCACCCGCCTGCCCCCCGCAGGACACCTCTTTTCACGCTGTTTATTCCCCGGTGACCCCAAATGCAATAAGTGGTACGTTTGCCCCAAAGGGCTTAGGTATTCGGGTAGGAAGTGAGATGAAAATGGGGAGGGGGGGGGGGGCGTGTTTGGAGAGCGGAGGAAGGGGAGGACTGACAGCAGACTGACCCCAGGCCCCCAATAACCACCCCCCCTAATATTAAAGAATTAAAGAAAATCAAGTGAAAGGACAGAGTCAGAAAGGAGGCAGGAAGAGAGTGAGCCCCTCGTCTCCCGCCAAAACATGCCATGTCTGACTGGGCAGAAAAGACAGAAAAAGCCTCTCAGGAAACACGAGAGCTACACACCATGGCATGAAACCTACAGCAGCAAGGCATTATGGGAAAAGAGAGCGTCCGGCCACACAGGGACGGCCACACAGAAACGTGGCCCCTGGTGGGTCCACCATGCTGTGCCAAGCGGCAAGGCAGGCCTGCTTCAAACGGTCCAGACCAGATCCGGGTGACAATCTGATGTGGGCGTGTGTGTGTGTGTGTGTGTTTGTGTGTGGGGGGGTTACCTCCCATAAATAATGCATGTGCTGGGGGGGCCCAGTCGCTCTCATCTGCTGCAGAGGTATGAGCAACTTCATGCAAATGAGCGACGACAGCCTTATTGTGCGAGGAATATCAATGGATTAATTACCGTTACACACCCACCCCCCCACGCACATTTCTCGAAGGTGGGGGGCACATGTTCCTAAGTGCAGAACTAATAATGTGAGGCTCAGAAGCAGAGCCCTGTGTGCACAAACCCAAAGGGTTCTGAGTCAGGGGCTGCCGAGCACCCCCCCGAGAGGGTCCCCCGACAGGATGAAAAAAAAAAAACTGCCAAACCAGCCTGGCAATCACAGCCGCCCCCCCCCAAGAGCCTGACAATCAGATAGGACAAACGTAACCCAGGTGATTTTGTGTGTGTGGGGAGGGGGGGGAGGGGGGGGTCCCATGCTGAGATTTCACACCATCTGGTCAAATTGGAGAGCAGCAAATCATAGACAGTCAGGAGTCTGTCGGCCATTGCGGCCACTGAAAGCTTAATGCACTGCAGACAGAAATGGCAGCATCATCGCCTGTCCTACAGAGCCTGTGTGAGTCACTGGAAATGCTGCTTTGAAACTAAACGGATTTCAGACAAAAATAACACACATCAATACCTGCTAACCTGGCACAGATGTGAGTGGAAGAACAAGCATCAATACGAAGCTTAATCAGAGGAGCACAGCGACGACAGATGAAGAGCGAAGCCCCTTTCCTCATTTCGACATTAGAGGCCCTATTAATTCAAAAATGTGCCTGATTTTGTTGCCAAGAGATGCGACAGGGTGTGCCGGGATAGAGCTCTAAGTGCCGAACGGGAGCAGGTTCGACCAGCACCATCAAAGGGACGCCAACGCTTTCTGCGCTCCCAGAGTGAAGGAGCGGGGAACAGAGTGTCACACGCATCATGCCTGCCCGGGCGCCGCATCCCTCCGAGGCCTCGCTTGGGTTCTGCCCTAACTTGTTGGGATCCGCTGGGTTCCCTCGCTGGGTTCCCTCGCTGGGTTCCCTTCCTGCTGCCCTGCCCTGCCTGGTCACCGCACTGACAGAAAGGATAGTCTGACATCAGGCCGTGGATAACCAAGAGAGAGCGACTTGTGCAGCCAACCCCCAAACGACACATCCAGCAAGCCAGCGAATCACCGGGGAGTGGTGAGTCTCCCCTAATTATCCTTTTCTTGTTTTGTTTTCCACATCTCTTGCATTATGTTTGTCATGCGGGTCAGGATGGCAGAAACAGATGAAGGCTTTGATCTGGAACTGCGGTAAAGCAGAAGCGCAGCTAACAGTGCAGGACACGGACCACACAGCTCTCGTCACGGAAAACTGGAAAACCGGAAAACCCGACGTGTCAGACACTCCCTCCGTGACACTGTCCTGCACACAGCAGACTGGGGGCTGCTCCTCTCCTAGACTCGTTCTGAGCTCTCGTCAGTCTCTGCTTGGTTGGGTCTGCCTCCCCCTCCCCCTGCTGGACTCCTGTTCACAGCTCCACACCATTCCCAGCAGAAGACAGAGTCCCTCCAGGGCGATCCGGGTACATTTACGTGCAGCTCAAAAACACAGCGAAGTCAGGCCTCACCACACAAACCAGTGTCCTCCCAGTGTGAAATTAAAAACTGTCTGGAAACAAAGGCCCCTGAATTCCTCCTTCCAATACAGGCTTATTTCCTAATAAATCAAGCACATGGTACAATTACTCTGATATTGTTGTTTTTGTTTACCATCTATCGTCTGATTAGTCCACTAAACCCTCTCATGGAGGCAGGATTACAGCCTCAGTGGTTTTCCCGCAGAAAATACTAGGTTGGAGCCGGTTGCTGGGAGGCAGAATGCAGGGCAGAGTGTCAGCTGGGCAAAAAGAAGACAACCGCGGTCTCCCCCAGTGAGACAAACAGCCCCGGCTTGTGGGCCAGAGGCCACGCTCGCAGGGAAACTGGGAAAAAGCCATGGGGCAGGACTGGCCGGTCGGTGGCTGCCCTCAGGCCTGGACAGAGAAAAGAAAACATTACAGCCCAATAAAAGGAAGACGAAAAGAGCGGGGAAAAGACAAGTGTGTTTTTCCCCCTTTTTATGGCTGTTGTTCTTCAGTTAAAGGCCTGTTTCTGATTTTCTGTCTCATTCGCTTATAGTAATAAAAACGTTTTACTCGGCAGCCTCTCCGGCACGATGCGGCTCCCTGCTGTGGGCCATGCCGTAAACGGCACGGTTATATGATAACCCCTGGCAACTAACCCCCCTGCCCGCCGATTATTGTACCTTCGGTCGGCCTTTGATCTGCATGGCCTTATGGATCTTACACATAAAGTTCTGCCTGCCAGGGACAGTTTTAGAGCCACAGAGCACTGCCGTCCGGCGTCTGGCCGGAAGCCGGCGAAGAGATCAGAGCTGGTGCCCCGCTTCCAGTTGGCAAGGACAAACCAAAACACCCCCTTATTTTTGATCACGTCACTTAGATTGGTGGGAAATGTTTCCTGAATGCCTGAGATAAAGGCACCTGCTCTCTCATTGGCCCCTAAAAGTTTCATTGATCTCAGTCTTATAAACAAATGAACAACTGGCCATCTTTCCAAGATGCTACCTTATTCGGTGGGAAATTACCCACAATGCCCGGCCACATTGTGCCGACGCAATGAGGTTAATGATATGAGCCTGTGAAGCTTGTACCATGGTGCCCCCACCATGGTCCACCTGCACAGATCTATCTCACGCTCCCGTGTTGGGTTTCAAACAGTTGCTGAGCCGGGTTCATGGGACATCTCAGGTGACCCTGCTGAGCGGCTCCATCAGGTGACTTTGACAGCAGAAAAGGGTCAGGTTGCATAGGCCAGAAAAACAAGACAAAACCACGTTAAAGGCTACCAACCATTTCCTGCAAAACCACACTAAACGCTACCATCCGCCTTCCCCCCAAACTGCGCTAAATGCTACCAACCACTTCCTCCAATACTGTGCTAAATGCTGCCAAGCATTACCCGGGAAACCTCGTTAAGTACTACCAAGCATTACCCAGGAAACCTCGTTAAGTACTACCAAGCATTACCTGGGAAACCTCATTAAGTACTACCAAGCATTACCCGGGAAACCTCGTTAAGTACTACCAAGCATTACCCGGGAAACCTCGTTAAGTACTACCAAGCATTACCCAGGAAACCTCGTTAAGTACTACCAAGCATTACCCGGGAAACCTCGTTAAGTACTACCAAGCATTACCCGGGAAACCTCGTTAAGTACTAACAAGCATTACCCGGGAAACCTCGCTAAGTACTACCAAGCATTACCCCCAAAACCACTCTAAATTTGACCAAGAAAAACATGTTAAATGTTATGAAGCATCACCCCCCAATACATGCTAAATGCTATCAAGTGCTACCCTGAAAACTGCGGTATATCCTAACAAGCGTCACCCCCGAAAACCACGCTAAACCCTAACAAGCGTCACCCCCGAAAACCACGCTATGGTCTTGCTGGCAGGGTTGGCTCACCGTGTCATGCTGGTGAGTGGGAGACTACTTGGGTGTCTCTCGAGCCAGATCACTGGAGGTGGTGCCCTTTCTGGGTTCAGTACAGTGAGCCTAGGGTTGCTATCCGTCCCTTATAACAAAGGATTGTCCTGCATTGGAAAATGAACTGCTGCATCCTGTTTGATAAGGGACGAGTGGAAACCCTAAGCAAGCTGGTAGTTTGGCACGTTTGCGCCGGGTGTTCGCCATCGTCGAAAAGATTACATTTGATTTTGTTTGTTGACACAGAGATTAGTGAGTCTAGTTGGGCCTCTGGTTCACTCGCCTGCTCCCATAACAGGCAGCCTTGCTACTGCAGGATGCTTACTGCACCGGCTGTCAAATCTGCGCACGGTAATTACCCTTAAGCTTCTGGATCGCACACAAGGATGCGATGACGGACAACTGATGTTCTCACACCAAACCGCTTAAAATCGCTGTCTTCGGTAAGCCCGGGAACAGAAGTGCCTGCAGCTGGCCTGCCAATCAGCTCCCCTCATGTGTGCGCGGATCGGTGGAGTGCCAGGTGGAGGTACTCGGCACTACGTGCGATTCCTCGGCGACCTGCTTCAGAACGAGGCTGCCAGGCAGCCTGGCTTTGGATAAAAGGCGCTATCCCCCGGGAGGTGGCTCCACGCAGCATACCTTACTCCACACAAATGTTCAGCTTCACAGTATTTACAGCTTCATTGGCCTTAATAATTACCAGACAATGTGTCTTCCTCTTTATTTGTGCTTCTCTTTCTTGTTTTTTATGTGTGTTTTTTTTTTGTAAAGCCATGTGTTCCTGCCTCCGTATCAAACGCCCGGGGACAATAATTGTACAAATAAAAGGGAAGCCAACCAGAGAAGAGGCGATCGATGCCTGCACAGTAAGAGTTTCCACTGATGCCTGCCAAGGATCCATTAAACGCTACGGGCACACGAGGGCGCAGGGGTAGGCAGTGAGCGGGACAGAGTGGAGCAGGGCGGGCCGGCCTGCAAGGGACATCTGAACACCATGCAGGGCCCCGTTTCGTGCTTCAATAGAGATCACAGCAGTAACAGCCCAGACGGCGCGCTTGGGTAGCAGACAACCCGGGGGAGAGTCTTAAGCGCAAATGACCCGGGAGAAACAGCGTGTGCATGCGAGCAAAAGCAGCGGGGCGGTTCGATGGCGTCCAGCCAAGCAGCTAAACATGGGAGAGCCCCAGCAGTACTACATACATAAAGGCACTTCCCACTTAATAACTTCCTCGCGGTACCTGTAAAACGGATGATCAGAAGGATACTAAAACCGTGGGATGTAAATCTATTTTTAATACAACGTGTCACCACCCCCACTCCCCCGCATCCTGGCAGGCTCAGAAAATCCAGCCATAACCCCCTCCCCACCCACCCAGCCCTTCACGCTGGACTTTGTCCATCACGCATCGTCTGCTGGAGGGGTTGAAATTTTCACATTGCCTTTTAAAATATTTCTAAGTGGTTTTCCAAAGTCGCAGCTGCCGTAAACCGGGCCTGCCAAGAGTCTGCAGTTTTTTTTTTTTTTGGGGGGAGGAGGAGGGTGGTGGTGCTGTTGGTTTGTTCTGAAAACGCTTCTTCAAGACTTACACAGCTTCTGCCTTCCGCTTCATGCTACCTGGGAAGTTCATACAGCCAAAATCCTGGCAGCCTTCAGAGAGACAGGGGCGCAGGAGTCAGCTGGGGTTGGACATTTACATTTAGTGTCATCCAGTGTTGTCCTCCATCACCAAAGCGCGTTGCCCCGGTTACCACCTGCTTCAGAAGCTGGCCGGGTGCACGCAGGAGTCTGACAGGACTCCTTTACATGTAAGAAAGCGCTTGCGAAAGTGTGGATGGGCTCATGTCGTCACTGACTGACTCCCAATGACATCCATGTCCCAGGGGAGGTGATGGCCCATCTTCTTGCAACACCCCCTGGAGGCCCGGTTCATAATGAAGGCAGATCTTGGCGGGTACATTTACAGGAGAAAGGCTCTTACTTAAACAGGCCCCAGAGCATCATGGGAATGGACCTAGCCAGCCCTCCCCCCCACCACCACGTGAATATGAATCACTACTTTTAAAACACCCCCGACACTCCTCATTTTAATATAGCGCCCTTCCCAACAAAGCTGGCCCAGACTACGCAATGCGACATTACGAATGGACTTGGAACAATTAACTTTCAGCAACTTAGGACACCGCTAAGAAGTCCTGGGCTGGGAACCTTGGGACAGAAACCCTGTTACGTTATGATGTATTTTAAATACAGAGAGAGCGATTTTTCCTTTGTCTGCACTATGCACCGACGATAGTTTACATTTAAGATTATTATTGCATTTGTTTTCCCTCTTTAATTGCCACAGAATATCATCTCATAACTGATATTGTTTCTTGCATTACAGTTCTTTTTATTATCTGAAACCACAGTTTACTGCAGCTATAAAACACCGAAATAGTTCCCAGATGAGCAAAAAACACGGCGATTTTTGCAAAACAAGAGCACAAGGCCCAGGCGGTGGCATGGCGGAGGGAGCCTCATGGCATGGTGCATGGAGAAGACGGGGGACTGGAGGAGCAGTCCGCCACAAGACAGGGTGGGGGGTGCCGCGTGGGCCCTCTCTCTCTGCTAAAGGCCGAGGCAAACATGGAGCTCACAATAAAATAATAAACAGCAGTTGTCTAGAGATGCCCCCCCCAGCAGGAAAACAGAAACACATGACAGAGAGTGGGGCTGCAGCGGCATCTCACAGGCCTGACTCTGGGGGACTCCTGTCGCCCCTCCTTCTCCTGTTCCCTCTCTTCTGTCGCCCCTCCTTCTCTTGTCCCCTCTCTCCTGTCGCCCCTCCTTCTCCTGTCCCCTCTCTCCTGTCGCCCCTCCTTCTCCGGTCCCCTCTCTCCTGTCGCCCCTCCTTCTCCGGTCCCCTCTCTCCTGTCGCCCCTCCTTCTCCTGTTCCCTCTCTCCTGTCACCCCTCCTTCTCTGGTCCCCTCTCTTCTGTCGCCCCTCCTTCTCCTGTCCCCTCTCTCCTGTCGTCCCTCCTTCTCCTGTTCCCTCTCTCCTGTCACCCCTCCTTCTCCTGTTCCCTCTCTCCTGTCGCCCCTCCTTCTCCTGTTCCCTCTCTCCTGTCACCCCTCCTTCTCCTGTTCCCTCTCTCCTGTCGCCCCTCCTTCTCCTGTTCCCTCTCTCCTGTCACCCCTCCTTCTCCTGTTCCCTCTCTCCTGTCGCCCCTCCTTCTCCTGTTCCCTCTCTCCTGTCGCCCCTCCTTCTCCTGTTCCCTCTCTCCTGTCACCCCTCCTCCTGTTCCCTCTCTCCTGTCGCCCCTCCTTCTCCGGTCCCCTCTCTCCTGTCGCCCCTCCTTCTCCGGTCCCCTCTCTCCTGTCACCCCTCCTTCTCCTGTTCCCTCTCTCCTGTCGCCCCTCCTTCTCCTGTTCCCTCTCTCCTGTCGCCCCTCCTTCTCAGGTCCCCTCTCTCCTGTCGCCCCTCCTTCTCCTGTTCCCTCTCTCCTGTCGCCCCTCCTTCTCCTGTTCCCTCTCTCCTGTCGCCCCTCCTTCTCCTGTCCCTTCTCTCCTGTCGTCCCTCCTTCTCCTGTTCCCTCTCTCCTGTCGTCCCTCCTTCTCCTGTCCCTTCTCTCCTGTCGCCCCTCCTTCTCCTGTCCCTTCTCTCCTGTCGCCCCTCCTTCTCCTGTTCCCTCTCTCCTGTCGCCCCTCCTTCTCCTGTCCCTTCTCTCCTGTCGCCCCTCCTTCTCCTGTTCCCTCTCTCCTGTCGCCCCTCCTTCTCCTGTCCCTTCTCTCCTGTCGCCCCTCCTTCTCCTGTTCCCTCTCTCCTGTCGTCCCTCCTTCTCCTGTCCCTTCTCTCCTGTCGCCCCTCCTTCTCCTGTTCCCTCTCTCCTGTCGTCCCTCCTTCTCCTGTCCCTTCTCTCCTGTCGCCCCTCCTTCTCCTGTCCCTTCTCTCCTGTCGCCCCTCCTTCTCCTGTTCCCTCTCTCCTGTCGCCCCTCCTTCTCCTGTCCCTTCTCTCCTGTCGCCCCTCCTTCTCCTGTTCCCTCTCTCCTGTCGTCCCTCCTTCTCCTGTCCCTTCTCTCCTGTCGCCCCTCCTTCTCCTGTTCCCTCTCTCCTGTCGCCCCTCCTTCTCCTGTCCCTTCTCTCCTGTCGCCCCTCCTTCTCCTGTTCCCTCTCTCCTGTCGTCCCTCCTTCTCCTGTCCCTTCTCTCCTGTCGCCCCTCCTTCTCCTGTTCCCTCTCTCCTGTCACCCCTCCTTCTCCTGTTCCCTCTCTCCTGTCACCCCTCCTTCTCCTGTTCCCTCTCTCCTGTCGCCCCTCCTTCTCCTGTTCCCTCTCTCCTGTCGCCCCTCCTTCTCCTGTTCCCTCTCTCCTGTCACCCCTCCTCCTGTTCCCTCTCTCCTGTCGCCCCTCCTTCTCCGGTCCCCTCTCTCCTGTCGCCCCTCCTTCTCCGGTCCCCTCTCTCCTGTCACCCCTCCTTCTCCTGTTCCCTCTCTCCTGTCGCCCCTCCTTCTCCTGTTCCCTCTCTCCTGTCGCCCCTCCTTCTCAGGTCCCCTCTCTCCTGTCGCCCCTCCTTCTCCTGTTCCCTCTCTCCTGTCGCCCCTCCTTCTCCTGTTCCCTCTCTCCTGTCGCCCCTCCTTCTCCTGTCCCTTCTCTCCTGTCGCCCCTCCTTCTCCTGTTCCCTCTCTCCTGTCGCCCCTCCTTCTCTTGTCCCCTCTCTCCTGTCGCCCCTCCTTCTCCTGTCCCCTCTCTCCTGTCGCCCCTCCTTCTCCGGTCCCCTCTCTCCTGTCGCCCCTCCTTCTCCGGTCCCCTCTCTCCTGTCGCCCCTCCTTCTCCTGTTCCCTCTCTCCTGTCACCCCTCCTTCTCTGGTCCCCTCTCTTCTGTCGCCCCTCCTTCTCCTGTCCCCTCTCTCCTGTCGTCCCTCCTTCTCCTGTTCCCTCTCTCCTGTCACCCCTCCTTCTCCTGTTCCCTCTCTCCTGTCGCCCCTCCTTCTCCTGTTCCCTCTCTCCTGTCACCCCTCCTTCTCCTGTTCCCTCTCTCCTGTCGCCCCTCCTTCTCCTGTTCCCTCTCTCCTGTCACCCCTCCTTCTCCTGTTCCCTCTCTCCTGTCGCCCCTCCTTCTCCTGTTCCCTCTCTCCTGTCGCCCCTCCTTCTCCTGTTCCCTCTCTCCTGTCACCCCTCCTCCTGTTCCCTCTCTCCTGTCGCCCCTCCTTCTCCGGTCCCCTCTCTCCTGTCGCCCCTCCTTCTCCGGTCCCCTCTCTCCTGTCACCCCTCCTTCTCCTGTTCCCTCTCTCCTGTCGCCCCTCCTTCTCCTGTTCCCTCTCTCCTGTCGCCCCTCCTTCTCAGGTCCCCTCTCTCCTGTCGCCCCTCCTTCTCCTGTTCCCTCTCTCCTGTCGCCCCTCCTTCTCCTGTTCCCTCTCTCCTGTCGCCCCTCCTTCTCCTGTCCCTTCTCTCCTGTCGTCCCTCCTTCTCCTGTTCCCTCTCTCCTGTCGTCCCTCCTTCTCCTGTCCCTTCTCTCCTGTCGCCCCTCCTTCTCCTGTCCCTTCTCTCCTGTCGCCCCTCCTTCTCCTGTTCCCTCTCTCCTGTCGCCCCTCCTTCTCCTGTCCCTTCTCTCCTGTCGCCCCTCCTTCTCCTGTTCCCTCTCTCCTGTCGCCCCTCCTTCTCCTGTCCCTTCTCTCCTGTCGCCCCTCCTTCTCCTGTTCCCTCTCTCCTGTCGTCCCTCCTTCTCCTGTCCCTTCTCTCCTGTCGCCCCTCCTTCTCCTGTTCCCTCTCTCCTGTCGTCCCTCCTTCTCCTGTCCCTTCTCTCCTGTCGCCCCTCCTTCTCCTGTCCCTTCTCTCCTGTCGCCCCTCCTTCTCCTGTTCCCTCTCTCCTGTCGCCCCTCCTTCTCCTGTCCCTTCTCTCCTGTCGCCCCTCCTTCTCCTGTTCCCTCTCTCCTGTCGTCCCTCCTTCTCCTGTCCCTTCTCTCCTGTCGCCCCTCCTTCTCCTGTTCCCTCTCTCCTGTCGCCCCTCCTTCTCCTGTCCCTTCTCTCCTGTCGCCCCTCCTTCTCCTGTTCCCTCTCTCCTGTCGTCCCTCCTTCTCCTGTCCCTTCTCTCCTGTCGCCCCTCCTTCTCCTGTTCCCTCTCTCCTGTCACCCCTCCTTCTCCTGTTCCCTCTCTCCTGTCACCCCTCCTTCTCCTGTTCCCTCTCTCCTGTCGCCCCTCCTTCTCCTGTTCCCTCTCTCCTGTCGCCCCTCCTTCTCCTGTTCCCTCTCTCCTGTCACCCCTCCTCCTGTTCCCTCTCTCCTGTCGCCCCTCCTTCTCCGGTCCCCTCTCTCCTGTCGCCCCTCCTTCTCCGGTCCCCTCTCTCCTGTCACCCCTCCTTCTCCTGTTCCCTCTCTCCTGTCGCCCCTCCTTCTCCTGTTCCCTCTCTCCTGTCGCCCCTCCTTCTCAGGTCCCCTCTCTCCTGTCGCCCCTCCTTCTCCTGTTCCCTCTCTCCTGTCGCCCCTCCTTCTCCTGTTCCCTCTCTCCTGTCGCCCCTCCTTCTCCTGTCCCTTCTCTCCTGTCGTCCCTCCTTCTCCTGTTCCCTCTCTCCTGTCGTCCCTCCTTCTCCTGTCCCTTCTCTCCTGTCGCCCCTCCTTCTCCTGTCCCTTCTCTCCTGTCGCCCCTCCTTCTCCTGTTCCCTCTCTCCTGTCGCCCCTCCTTCTCCTGTCCCTTCTCTCCTGTCGCCCCTCCTTCTCCTGTTCCCTCTCTCCTGTCGCCCCTCCTTCTCCTGTCCCTTCTCTCCTGTCGCCCCTCCTTCTCCTGTTCCCTCTCTCCTGTCGTCCCTCCTTCTCCTGTCCCTTCTCTCCTGTCGCCCCTCCTTCTCCTGTTCCCTCTCTCCTGTCGTCCCTCCTTCTCCTGTCCCTTCTCTCCTGTCGCCCCTCCTTCTCCTGTCCCTTCTCTCCTGTCGCCCCTCCTTCTCCTGTTCCCTCTCTCCTGTCGCCCCTCCTTCTCCTGTTCCCTCTCTCCTGTCGCCCCTCCTTCTCCTGTTCCCTCTCTCCTGTCGCCCCTCCTTCTCCTGTCCCTTCTCTCCTGTCGCCCCTCCTTCTCCTGTTCCCTCTCTCCTGTCGTCCCTCCTTCTCCTGTCCCTTCTCTCCTGTCGCCCCTCCTTCTCCTGTTCCCTCTCTCCTGTCGCCCCTCCTTCTCCTGTTCCCTCTCTCCTGTCGCCCCTCCTTTTCCTGTTCCCTCTCTCCTGTCGCCCCTCCTTCTCCTGTTCTCTCTCTGCCATACAGGCTAAATGCTCTGTCTCTGCAAGAATTTCGGCCAATCAATCTGACCACAAGTGTAAGACCATGTGGGGTGCAGATGTATGGGGGGGGGGGCACACGTGTGAGTGACCCTTGGAGCTACCCGATCTGCCCTGTGTGGGAAACATGCTGCGCCGCACAGCCGCCCACGTGCCGCGGCTCGGCATCTCAGAGCTCGACACCCCCTCCCCCTGTGGCTGAAAGGGTATCCTCCCTGGGGGAGGATGCTGTGCCAGCTTCCCTTCATGCCTCACGTCACTGAGACAAACGTGTAGAGGAGGTCAAAGTCGAGGTGTGAGCGTGCAAACGGGGGGGGGGGGGGGGGATTCGCTTGGGGAAAAGAGGAGCAGATAGCAGGAGGGAAAGAAAGTGAGAGAAACAGGAACCCGTCTGTTAAGCCTCCTCGCCCCATTTGCAAACACAACACAGAGGCACTTACAGCTTCCCCCCCCCCCCCCACTAATGAATGCACCTATTCTGCGGTGGCGTTTTGTTTCCAAATGCTGCCCTCTCCAGGGGACTGGCCCGCCCCCCTGCTTACGGTGCCCTAGTCCTGTGCTGGAGGCGAGGGGCTGACAGATATGGGCCGGGTCAGGCAGCCAGGGGGAGGCGACACTCTGGACATGGGGCCCCTGGCCCAAACCCCCAGCCCCACCTTTGCCTCCCCCGTGTTGACAGTTAGGATATAGCACTCATCTCCACCATCGCAGCGTGCAGCATGTACCAGAAACGACACCATCACAGCTACAGCCACAAGGCTGACGGGAAGCTAAAAGGGCGTGTCCTTCTCTCAGCCAGGATGCAGGCGGGGCGGGGCGGTGCGGGGCGGGGCGTACCCACCTGCTGACCAGGGGACCCTCCTCTCCGGACGCCCCACAGCTGAGTGGGAAGCACTGAGTGGGCGTGGCTCTCCGCTTCGCTGACTTTTAGGTACAGGATGCTGAGTTCGCTTTACTTCACGGAGAAAAGGCCAGAGGGGTGGAGGAGGACCAGGTGAGCAAGGAGGAGCCTGAACTGCAAAGTGTCTGCCCCCCCCCCCCAGGGCAGGTTTTGGTGCCTTCACTGGTCTACATGTTGCAAGAGCCCCCTTCCTCCGAGAGGCTGATGGCCGAAGTGCCCATATGAGGTTTACCCACTGGCTCCAGCTAACTTTTCACGGAGACCATGACACCACGTTTCATCTTTAACAAAGAAAAGGGGCCAGTGCTCTGTAGACACCCCCTCGCCATCCCAGTTCTGGATGACTTATGGATGCTTTGGCAAGGCAGGCTGACCCCATCCTCCAAAATAAAACAGCTAAGAAGAGAGGACTCAGTGGGTGCCCCCCCACAACAAGAAAACCAGGCTCTCCTGGGCAGATCGCTGACATCATCGCTTAATCGTAATTGCTACGGCTGCCCTGACCCCATCTGTGTGGAGTTTGCATGTCCTCCGAGTCGTCGTGGGGTTTCCTACAGGTATCCCCCGCAGTCCAAAAACATGCTGAGGTTAATTGGAATTACCAAACTGCCCGTAGGTGGGCGTGTGTGAGTGACTGGTGTGTGAGTGACTCCTGCCATGGGTTGGCTCCCCCATCCTGAGGTATTCCCTGCCTGGCATACGTATCTTCCGGGATCGGCTCTGGACCCCAGCGACCCTGAATAGGAAATGGATGGCAATGCCAACAGACAAAGATGCAAGAAGACGAGGCAGGACAACCGCAGACCGCTATACCGCTAAGACAAGAAAGAATGGCAACTCTAGTGCTTGGACAGGAAGCCACAAGTGTACAATCATATAGGAACCGTGGAGCAGCAAAGCTAGGAATGAGTGTCTAAAGGTAGACAAGAAATAGTCCATATATCCACCCAAGTCAGCCTGGGGTGGAGCCTCACCGGACGCATCTCACCACATGAGCACCGCTCCACTCTCCCCATTAAGGCTCCTGTATCTCGATCCAGTTCAACTGCTTAATAATCTGGGGCTGGTCTACATGCACCTCATGTGGACACGAGTGTCACATTGCCTGTTTAGCACTGAGGAAAGCTCAGCCTCCCCCCCCCCCCCCACCAAGCCCACCTGCCAGCTTCACATTAGCTCTGACTGAGGGGGGGTCAGGGTCTCTGAGGACCACGATCAGGGTAATGAGATTTGTTTCAGGGCACCTGATCTGTGGACTTCCAAACAGTCAGATGAGTAAATGAAGCCCCCCAGGGCACTTTCAGAGGTAACAGATTACCCAGGGGGGGGCGAGGGGGGGCAGGCTCAGGAACATAAAGGAATTCAGGCAGCAGGGGACCACATGCAAGCTGTGGGTGGCAGGCGGTGCTACGGGATTTTTTCCCTCCAAGTTAAATCCTCCAGGGCCAACGATACCCCCCCCTCTCGGCCCTGGTGCCCCGCGGTCCTGGACCTGCCATCTCTCGCTTTCCGCGTTTCCATGGGCTCCGCCGTCACCCCCCGTTCTTCTGCTCACCTCCGGGGAGTCGTGGCGGGGCGGGCTGGCTTCAGCAACAGCTCCTTTCTGTCCCAGGCAGCTCCTCTTCACTTGGAGGTATTTAGCAGGAGCCCGAACCCGCGGGGGAAACAGCCCCTGAAGCTCAATCCCGGCAGGCGAGCAAAGCCGACGAAGAGGCAAAGTAAACACCAGCTGACTGTTTAAGCGGAGGACAAGATCTTCCAAACTTTTCTGTCATGGCTTCCAAGCTGCCTTTCCAAACCATGGAAAAAGCAAGGTTCTATTGTTGCAGTATCAGTATATTGATACTACAGATGTACCGCGATACATTTTCCATTTTATTAGTATCGGTACTTGAGTATTCCCTGTGTTACATTGTGTCAGCAGTACTCTGCTTTCGTTTCCTCTCCCCGCCAACCATGTTATTCTTTGGTCCATTTTTTGGGAAACAGTTAGTTTGATTGAGTTCACCTAAAAAAATCATTCTGATTTGTTCCCTGGCACTTCCTGTTTGCATAAACAGATGTGAAACACTTCTGCTCCGATATGTCAAAAATTATTTCGGCTAAATAGTGCAAAGGAGTAAGCTAAATACCATAATAAGTCAAGTGAGAAAAATAACATTTGTCTCTCAACATTATACCCTAACTACTCATGTTTGATAAAAATCCACACCTAACAGCTCATCACGTAGTCAGCTAGCGAGCACTAATGGTAACACTGCCGCACCATTACTGGAGAGCTACCAGCTGTCCAGCCTGTCGACAAAGCGTATGCGCGGAGCAAACTATGGGTGCATTATTTCGCTTACGTGGTAGACAGTCTAGCCCACAGACACCGCAAAGCTTGTGTGTAAAAGCTGTTTTAGAGCAGACCAAGGGAGCCAACACACTGAACTTGACAAAATATCCAAGCGACATCTCAACTTATTCAAAGACTTTAAAGAGCAGCAGCCTTGTCCTCACATACAAGCCAAACGAGAGGGATTTATTTTGTGACAAGCAAATATTTTACCATTTTGAGAAGCAATATTAAGGGCAGTAGAGTACAGACTTCTGCCAAGGAGGCGTGTTGCTGGTTATGAAGTGGTATCTTGCAAATGTAAAGAACTGCAAAAGAAATAAGAAGAAGTATAGGGGACAATAGTGGATAAGCTGTGGCACCATGACCTTCATTTGTTAGTTTCTTTGCTGTGGTATTGTTTCAGTATCGGTATAGAAATATCGCATGGAAGGTATCGCATGGAATCATTTCAGTATCAGGACAGCACTAATTGGTTCACTGACCATGAGACGGAAAGTAGCCTGGCCAATGGGGCACAGAGCGGGCTGGTCCCCGGCCACGCCCACCCCCACGCCCCCCCGTGCCGGCCTGCCCTGACTGTTAGTACGGTTGAGTGAAAGAGGGGCGCTCATAAGATCAACCTCATGCTCACTTGACTGTGAAGAGGGACGTGGGGGGTGGGGGTGTTATGGGCGGGGGGGGGGGGGGAGAATTACAGGGGTATTATAGAGCTCCATCCAATTGCACAGTATTCTTCCTTTTTTACTCTTGACATGAGTGAGGGGATTAGGGCCTGTCGCTTCCGCCAGCCCCCCCCAGGATAAAGGGGCGGAGAGCTTAGCGTCGCCGCCCGTGACTGAAGGACAGCCCTCTGTCGCCCGTCCCATGCGGAAATGCGGCCGTTTGTGGCCTAATCCCATTACAGGATAAAGCGGGGAGGGGAGGCAAGAAGCCGCGGGACTAAAGGGAGTGGGGGTGCCCGTCAGCGCCCCAGCGCTGGGCAGGAGAGGGGCAGACGTGACCCTCATTCAGGACACGCTCTACGGCTGCGGGCGTGACATGCTCCCTAAGGGGTACGGATCGGTCCGAACATGCCAGTGAGCCCGTGTTTTCGTGACCCAGTGTGTGGGAACAGGGTCACTGAGGCTGGGCCAGGAGCCACCCTGGTGTCACCGACCTCTAGATGGGGGGGGGGGGGGGCTGAGGTCGGAGAAAGTGGATGGATGGTGTCAGAAGTTGCAGATGTGGAGGTGTGGAGTCCAGGGTGGCTTTGATGATGGTTTAAAGATGCCCCAAGATGTCTAAAGAGTGGTCACCTGGACAAATCCAACCCCCCAACTCCATACAAACATCCCCCTCAGACACACTGGAAGCAGATTCCCAGTCATGTGACAGCCCACCACAAATGATAAATGGGGCAAGTTCTGATGCCACCTGACTCCTGGGTCCACCTGACGTCCACATGAAAATCGCCAACCTCATCCCTCAACCTCAGGTGACATAACCGTCAACAATTATGCTGGGGATTCTTTATATTCAGTTGTCTTTCCTGTTTTAATTGAAGGATACTCTCACGACGGTACTTGGCATTTCGGGAGACAGCGGATTCAGCCGTTGTGGGCTCTTGATTTGACGACATGCCCATTGCTCGCTGAGCGCCCAGTTAGCTTTGCTCACGAGCCGCTGCCTCCCAGGCCCGTGTCCGGGCCTCGGCAAACCCTCATGCCACCTTGCGGTGGACAAGACGGGTGGCAGGGAAGCCCAGCAGTGGGCCCTTGTACCATAACAGTTAGATGGTTAGCGACTATGGCTACCCCCCCCCGGTCCCTGCCGGTCTGGCAGCTTGACCATCAGCAGATCAGGGGGTGAGTAACCGGGACAGCTAAACCGATCCCCCGGGAAGCCAGCACCGCCATTGACTGCTGGAATCATCTCCCTCCAGTGAAGGCCGATCCGTGGGCGGCTATGGAAGGGGAAGGGAAGAGCCCTTAGTGGAGGGACTGAGATGCAGGTACCTCCAAAAAAAATAGAAAAACATATCTGGAAACCAGCCCTGAAATCCACAAAAAAAGTGTGAAAATGCCTGGCAGTATGCATTTCCAAAGCGGATACATTTTAAGCTCCAACCTGACTGCATCCGGTAATAATGCAGATACTTGCCAAATCAAACTTCAACCGAGAGCAACACATCTATCCCTGAATCAACAGACAAATTCCAGCAGAACAAATTTATTACACATATCATTTTACAGTAGACTACGCACATGTATACACATGCACAGCAACTTTTATTAATAATTACCATTCCCTTAGGTATGCCGGAGAGTTAAAATAAAATGCTAATTTTCTTTAGATATTTAACCAAAACATCAAGTGCAGCAACGAGCGAGTCAGCCCAACAAAGCTAACTTTACGATATGAGCCATATGCATAGCTAATCATTTATTATTCCCAGTGGCCTTCAGCAGACGTGTGAAAGCGGAACACAGCAACAACAGCATAACCTCTGCTGCAGAACCGGGATTATTAAAAACCAAAGAGCCAAATTCCCACAACTCCATTGGCCATTAACATTGCCGGCAAGCAAAGCAGAACAAAGTATCAATTTTCTAGGGACAAAAAAAAAAAAAAGCTCGGCACACAAACAAGCCATAAAAACGAGAGAGAAAAGAAACATCTGAAATCTCGTGTTACTAAAGACACAGGGCGATGCTGTGTGGACAGGGTGTCACCTGAGATGCAGAACGATTGCATCATACCAGGCCAGCAGGGACGGGGAAACCCATGTTGATGCAGAACCCAATACTTCCTCGCACAGGAGCCGGCCCTGGCCCAGACCTGCTGAAGTCACATGGTAACACGGTACCGGTCGCCACAGCGATCTCCACGCTCCCTCATTCCTGGCCGCCTCCTAAGGTTTATCATGCCTAATCGCGGGTGCAGCACGAGCTGGAGCGAAACGTGACATTTTGCTGCCACACAAACGGTGAGTTTAATGCCACTTTTTACAGGTTTGGATATTTACTGAAGGAATTCAAAATGTCTGTGTAAGGGTCCAACAGCCGAAGCCTCCAAGGACAGGAAGCTGGGAAGGCCTGGCGACGCACCCATAGCTTTAACTGCTTCGCCACCTGCTGTTTCTCTTCTGCTCTTTTTCATCCTTTACATTAAAAAAGAAAACATCTCACAACAGTCGCTGACAAATGCGGCCACTGGTGGTTTAAAATCGGCTGCCTTGACAATGTTTAAACCTTGGTTTGGGTACGCCGATGGAGGGGGTTTGCAGTGGTCATTGTAAAGGTAAATGGGGGGGGGGGGGGTGGGGGGGCTTCCAGGATGCCAGCCAGGATGAAAGAAACTAAAGGGGTCCACTCCCCTCCCCCCATCTTAGCAGAGGGAGGATTAGGGCCACATGACAAAGCACTGACCATGCAGAGCTACCCCCCCCCCCCCCACACACACCAAATCACGGTCATGCAGAACGAATCCCAGGCCAGGAAGACACCCCTGAGCTGATGCCGCTCCCCCCAGACACACACACTCACGCACAGCCAGCAATGTCAGCATTAATACAGCCAGGATCCTGAGCACAGATAATTAAAAAACAACATATCACTGGGGGGGGGGGGGGGGGGGGGGGAGGAGCTAATGGCCCAAAAAAGAGAGCCATCAGCACTGCTGGGAGACACCACACAGTCAAGAGTACGAGAAAATTAGTGCAAGTTTAGGATTTTCCCAGGTATCACACCTCCCCCCATTGCCATTGTCGCCATTCCTAATACGGCTGCCGCATTCTCAAACGTAGCCAGGACGAAGGCGAGCGGGATACACACGCTCACCCCAGTCGGCTTTGACAAACGCTCCTCCGTGTTTCCTGTAAACTGAGCCGCGCCGATCTAAACGCAGAATGAGGTGGGCGTGGGGGAGTTTTTGGGGGATGCACGCTCTCCCTCCCCAGGGCTGAGTCTGAACTCCCCCACTCTGTCCGCGTTCTTCCACCCACCACAGAAACTTCCAGAAAGATCACTGAATATTTTGGCCAGGTCGCATTAGTAAAAAAGAAAGTCTTCAAAGTAAAAACATTTTAATATTGATAAATAATAATAATATTCATTAAAGGGGGATATTTAATCAGAAACTATTTCTAACACTATAAAACCTACAAACTCCTCTGTGGACCATGCCAGTTTAGAAAGAAGCTGGTCACATCATGCCATGTGCTCACAACTGCATCCAAATTCACAGGCTAATAATATCATAAGAATTGTTTTATTTTTAATTAAAGCGGCGTTCGGTCAGTAGGCCGACCAGCCAGAACCTGCACTGTCCCACTCAGCAGCTCCAGAGTAACAGAATCCGCCACAGAGCGTGGAAAGAGGCGCAGGCACGGAGATTCAGTTTTTCCAGATTCTGGTACCTAAAGTGGAGCTCAGTGCACGACATTACATGTGGATGATCACACGTGCCCTCTCACCCAGGAGACCGGCCATGGACAAGTGTCTAAGGTTATGGAGATAAAGAGCCGCACCGATCCAAAGTACCACTCACAGGAATAGTAATAATAACACAGCGAAGTATTTCTTAAATTTCATACAGTTTCAGTGTAAAAAAGGAGCCTGCAATGACTGAAGGGACCTTATGTGACAAGAACAAAACTATTTGGAGACGCATCTGTGAACGGGTAGCCGCTAAATTAAATCATAATAACTGGAATCCGAGGTATATTTTTAATTAATAACACGGGTTTGTCAAACATGCCGTTTACGTCATGTTTTAGTAAGCAATGAGGCAATGGCGTTTTAAATAAAACAACCCGGCCAAAAAAAATAAAACTAAAATAATAAATAAAGCGCGGCGCTGCGGAAGGTAGAAAGGGTGCGAAACGAGACGTGTGTCAATCCGGTGATTTATGATGCCGATAATTACAGGGCACGTCTGCCTTGTTTTTTTGCACTATAATTAGGTACAGCCTCCAAGAGCCAAGAATCTCCTTCTTCGTCGGCATTGCTTTTGTGGGCTACTAATGCGTCCTAAATGAACGTCATAAAAGTCAGAAAGGTGTGAATTACACTACTGTCTTCAAATAAAACAAACTAATGCCGCCGTCCGTTTCAGACTTCACGGCCAGTGCCAAGAAGTTTTTCCGGGTGTCTTTAAAAAGGCGAAACGGAAGCAGCTCGACCCAAGCAGCGAAACGAAGTGAGGCGAGGATGCGTGTGATCAGAGTCCGACTCGGCTTGATCCCGGCGCGCGCTCCCGCCGCACGTCCCCGCGCACACAGAGAAGTGGCGAGAAAGGCGCGCGCCACCGCTTCTTACTGTGGAATAGAGCGTTTCACTGCTTTAACTAAGGTAGCGAAGACTAGACGAAAACCCTATATTAGAGCTATCCGTCCGTGTGTCCTGTTTGTTTAAGACTGTATATGAATTGGGCAAGAGGAATAACTTCATGATTGTATAGAGAGCCACATACACAAAATCAGTTATTTTAGTTTGATACTGAATAAAAAGATTTTTTTGTGAACTCCACTGATTTTTTTTTATTGTTCATAAATCTGTGTTTACAAACACATTGTCTGTATTCTTAGCAAAGGTAACATCAAGGGGGCAGAGAGATAAAATCCGGTGTTTCTCGAATACACTTTTTACTTCATGAAGCGATTAGCAAACTGGGTTTTTCTTTAAAGCGGCTTCGCCGACTGGTATTAGGCGCCTTTATCTAGGCCTAATGTTCCCATTTTGCTGTGTAACATCAGCCGCTCACGCACACAGCATGATCAAACCCAGCCTATGCAGGAATACAGGGGGGCATTAAAGAGGCTGGAGAAAAGGAGGACCCCCCCCCCGAAATGCTCCGCCGGCCTCGTGTCCGCGTCGCCTGGGCGATGGCATTCGGGGGCCGCGGCTATGAAACGCGCATTGTCGCCGCTAACTGCTCACGGTCTTGTCGGGGAAGGCGGCTGAAAAGGCGGCCAGGGAGGGCGACGCCGAGCGATAGATGTCGCGCTTTGTTTGTTGCCAGGGGGTCTAGCAGTGAGCCGTAATGACCCGCGATGTTTAAGCCGCCGACACAAAAGGCCCTTAATAATGTAATGACAAGCATGAAGCGCAACCGCGCGGTGAAGGACAGCAAGCAGAAAAGCGCGGGGCCCACAAAGGCACGCCGAGCCGCATCCGTCCGGCCAACGCCGCTGCATTTACTGCTCTTATTACCGGCGCTCACTCGTATTTCTTATCCCGTTGTACTTGTTGATTTTACGCGGCTCTCAGCTGGCGAGGTGGTTTGTCTTGTCTAATCAATGTACAGTAACAGCTTTTTTCTGGAAACTATAACAGTCCCGGCGACGCCACGCACCGCGCTGGGCTGCAGCCGCCCGGGTCACTGGCGCCGTGACGTCACATCGCCGGACGACGCCCCGTGCGGTTCCCCGAGTCCACGCGCTGCCGCGCAGACGCTGCTGCCCGCCCAAATGCCGCGGATGCTCTCTGTCTGCGCTTCACATCACTACGTCACAGTACGATTGTCCGTCTTATGAATTCATGTTAAACAGTGCCACGACCATTATGTGATTAAACTAGAGTGCTAATTACAACCCAAAAACCATCTCAACTTTCTATGAAATTAGACATAAAACAAAATTAATAGCAGAAAAAAATAACACCGTTGAATGTTGTTATTGATATTGGTACTGATACCAGTAAGAGTAAATGTTTAAAATCACTACTGTTGATAAGAAGTAAATGTACTCATGTACAAGAAACAAATTAGTAAATTATAAAATGCAAAATCATCGTAAATCATAAAATCCATTTTAATACATGTGCCGTTAAAATCTACACTTTCTCCTCCAATGCAAAACAACAAAATATTACTATAACCACGGCGATTTTATAAACACACACACACACACACACACACACACACACACACACACACACACACATATACATATACATATATATATATAACGAATTATCGAAATGAAGCAGAATATAAAAGACTGGCAAAAAAAAATTAACTAAGACTGCTAAAGTAATTCACCATAATATTACTACTACTACTACTACTACTACTAATAATAATAATAATAATAATAATAATAATAATAAGCCAACGTGCTATAAAATATAAAAAGAAATCTTCATTCTATAAGGTGATTTCTTAGGAATACCTCCGTGAACCTTAAAAAAACAATTTATTCTATGACTACATAAAGCAAAGTATTACTGAAGGCATCGGGTCTGGCAACCATGAAAGGAACATATAATTAAATTCGAACAAGTCAAAAATACCGCAAACTACATATGATTTACAACCGTAGATAACACGCTTTACCTCAGGCTGTATTCCCGTATTTACACGTGTTTCCTTACAAACGGAAAAGCTCCGTGCCGCTTCTCAGGCCTACTGTAATCCATATATTATCGCCATTAATAAATCACGAAGCAAATAAAGAACAATAAATTTAATAAAGAAAATAAACAAATGCACAAACACTGCAAACTATAGGCTATTTAATACGTCAGGCAGACCTAGACAATGAAATAGGTTTTATAATAAAAACGTTTAATATATACATCTATGTAGATTTATTTTTATTTTGCATTAAAATTAACACGGAGGACGATTATATGGCATATAAAATATTTTGAGAAATATGTGTTTATCAGCAACACAGTGGAAGAGGCGCCGTAAAGCACGATCCGCATTGGTGTTAAACGACAGAGTGCTCCATGCAGTGACAGATACCTTCTGTGCTCACGACAGGTGAGCAAATAGTTGATTCAAAGTCTTAACTAAAGCCACGCACTACCAACAGAAACGAATAAACCTAGAAGATAATGTCATGCTGCCTTGGAAGACAATGCAGAAATAGTCATTTAAGAAGCCATTTTAGGAAAGTGTTAAGGGGCATCTACTGGTAATGTTCTGTAATTAACGCAACATGATGTATCGTTTAACATAATTGATAAATATCAAATTTAAGCGAATTGAATACGATGGGACAGAAAGTTGGAACTCATCCCGACGTGGTATTAAATCCCACTGTTACAGAGCATTAAAACATTGCAAACCATATAAAAGGGAAACAAGTTTGGAAAGTTTGGAAGTTTGGAAAACAGAATTACGGGGTGTGATATTTTTGAACGTCGCATTAAAATAGTTTGGTCTCATTTGGTGGAAATTGCAAGAGCATGCAGTGTCTTACCAAGGCCCAGAACACCGCGGAAAGGCCTACGCTTTGGTTCAACAAATCACCAGCACCGACATATCCTGCTCTTAATAACAACGCGCTAGTACTGAAATTTTAATAGAACGTTTATATATATATATATAATATATATATATATATATATATATATATATATATATATATATATATATATATATATATATATACAGGAGATATACGCTGTTCAACTGTCGTGTACTGTTGTGTATTGTAAATTCTAACACAATTTTGAAACTGCGAGAAGTGTCACTTACAGGGAACATCATGTAAGAATATATGTGTTATTGTATGAGTTGCTTAAAATTTGGAATGCGACTTCCATATAATTTTATATATAACCCAAATCAAGAATGGCGATGTACAATGATACAACTATAATTCTATTTTTAAGCTTATATATGCTAGTCTTTATCCAGGAAAAAACCAATACACACTAGAAATGGCTACAGTGATACAATGTAAGACGAAACATTAACGGCGTTTAGCCGCGTGCTTACTGCTGGTAGTCGTGTTTGCAGTAGAGTTTGCGCTCGCGCAGGTAGCAGCTAGTGGTCAGCGGCTGGCGGCACACTGCGCACTGCAGACACTCCTCGTGCCACGAAGACTCGTTCACTCGCATCAGAAAGCGATCAGATATCGGCCGCTGGCACCCTTCGCACACCGCCTGGTGCTGGCACTCCGTCCCTACCCAATGCAAAACAGAGTTACAATTGTACATCAACAGACACGCAACAGCTTGAAAGGAAAACTGTACAGAAATTGCTTCAAAAAAATAATTTCCACTTGTGCTTTATGACGTGACATAATTGTATGGCACGGCTATTTTTTATTTAAAACTCACAGCTACGTGTATTCAGGACAAAAGAAGGGTATTTTTTTCGTTTACATGAGAAGAGATTGAGCATAGTCTGTTTCATACGGAGCACAACCTGTTTATTCAAGTGATTAGCATCTGTGGAAATTAACAGCTCCCGGTGAAGGTAAATGTGCGCAGAAAATACATACGAGCATCCATGTTGAGCTAAACATGAGGCGTTTATTTCGAAAAGACTAAAATGTAAAATAGTATAGGATATGTGCGCTCGTATGCTTCCTATCGTACACTGGTTTATAAAAGAATTGTTCTCCTGACAGTTAAAATAAGTGTTCCATATATTCATAATCTAATGATTTTTTTAAAAAATATAACAATAAAAACCCATTTTCAAGTGAACCTTGGCATGTAAATCAAAATACCTGATGTACTGGAAACACATTTAAAAATCAAAATAGGCCACGGAATCATTTTCAAATGCAATTTTAGGTGATGAAACTACATTAAGCCAAATTTGCAAATAGGAGGAAGCAGCTCTGTATGAAGAGAATGTGTCACAAAAGCACAATTCTATTCAAAGGATTACCGTGATATTTTCACGACATATTAAGCCGCATACGTGAAAAGCTTTAGCTTAACTTCATATCATGGCATTTAACTTATTTGCTCTCTTATAAGGTGTAAGTGTCACGATGAATGAGAGAAGGACTTACCGAGCATAACTCCCAATGTAGCCGGTCCGGACCGCAAAGGATGATCTTCTATTTTAATACCGTCCAACATCTTTGTATAATCGGACTGATTTCTTGCCGTAAAGCACCTTTCCAGTGATTCTGGACCTGTTGCAATATCCATAACAATGTTCTGTCACTAACGTCCCTTCCTTTCAAATTCCCCAACTGCTACAAACACCCCAATCTACTCTAACTGCGCAGAAGTGATCTTCTGCAAAACTCGTCCCAAACTGTTCTATTAACAGTACCACGCAACACAAGCGCCGTGTTACTTTTCCCAAAACCAAATATTAAACAGCCACACCGTGTCACAGCATTAGAATGGATTTAACTCGAAATTATCTGTCACCTGTTTGTTTGCTTCGATTGCCTGCAACGCGCCCTTTTCGTCGAAACCAAATAATCTGCGTGCCTCGCCGCGTCGGACGCAATCGGAGAATGACTCCCGCGAGATATCTTCGCGAAAAAGTTTTCTTTAAGCAATCAGACAGAGCGGTAAAATCCAGGGGTAGAAAGTGCAGATGCTCCAAGGCGAACTCTGAAGTTACTGTGCCATGAACAGTCCCACGTCTTGAAAAATCCCAAACCGAGATTGAGGTGCAGAGATACACCCCTCCCCTTCTCCGACCGCGTCACATTTTTCACTATTTACTGATATTCGGAGGCGATTGGTGCTCAGCGTCCGTGCGCACTGCAGATTAGAAGACGCTGTTCCGCCTCCAAAACAGTCAGCTGGTCCGGGCTCTACCTTCACATTATTATTATTATTATTATTATTATTATTATTATTATTATTATTATTATTATTATTATTATTGTTGTTGTTGTTGTTGTTGTTTCTTATAACAAAACATTTGTCAGCATGACTTTAAAAATATGCGAACTTTCAGAAATACTTTTTGGAATTGTAAGAAAATTTGACCTATGGAATATTTCAGGTTCACAACAGATGAATCTGTTAACGTCAAAATCGTTTTCTGTAAGCAATTTGAAAACACGGGAGGGGATGTATGGTAGTGAGCCATACAGGAGGATATGTGACAGTCCTACTTCAGCTTCGACTAAGATTTTTGTTGCGCGATAAATGGAAGTTAAGCCAGGCGGGAGATTTTGTGTTTTTTAAGGTGTCTCAGAAATATTCAGATGTAAGCTTTTTGACAACAGCGTATTTAATGTATTACGTTTTGGTTAAATTATAATGTGAATAAACTAATTTAGGACAAAAGCGACATCTTACTTCGGCAGCTCAGCCTACATAACTTTCTTTAAAAATGTCATTGTGAAAATCTTAGGTTAATCTTTTTAAAAAAATATATTCTTTCTGCCACTCAAAAGAAAACAAAAAACAACCTATTTTTAACTAAATCATCATAGGCATTTTTGGTTGTCATCGTTGAAAGCGACAGTCAGTCTGAGAGCCTTTGCGTACATATTATGTCTATATACATATGCAGGTGTAATAAAAAAGTAATTAACTATAACGACGATTTACAATTTGTCATATTTATAAGAGTAATATATACTGTTATTTGATTAATTGTTGTAGCTGAATCACGTTTTGTGGTTTACTTAATAACTGCAATTGCCCGAAGAACTGCAATAAATGGAAGGCACGTACGGCTTATTAGTTACAATTAAAAACATACAATGTCCGTGACACCTCCTCTACAATAACTTAGGCGTTTTATTCTTTCTGTGTTTCAGGCTTTGAAATCAGGTATTCGGCCGTGCTTTCCGACGGTTCATTGCAATGTGGCATTGTGTCCATTACAAAAGCTTGAACCTACTGACCCCCCCAGCCTCACCCCACCCCCGCCTCTGCCGGTGCACCTGGCGATGGGGGGCGATAACCACAAGCAGAGCGCAGCCCCCGAAGTAGCCGTTAAAAGAGCGCAGGAACAGGGGACGCCCGGCCGCTGTAGTAGCCTCGGGCGCCGCACAATGCTATCTGCTCTTCCCTAATAAATCCATCGATAAACCGTGTGATACTATTGAGCAGAAAATGAGATGATTTATCACGCTCAACATCCCTTTTCTCTTCTTCTCTAATCGCGGATACTATATAGGGCCTATCCGCTTATAAAAAGTTATCCGAAATTCATAATTTTCCTTTTACCCATAACTTTCAGCAAATTCATTTCAGAGATAGACATCCATAGTAATTTTAATCCTGTCTGAATGGTTGTCTTCTTATTTGATCATTTTATATTTCCTTATTTTAATTAAAAAAAGACACAGGAGGGGGGGGGTCACATTTCAAAATCCTTTTTTTATGCGTAGCTTGCCGCGCGCGTGTGTGTATAGTTTTTATGAGACGTAACCTTTTCGTTTTTCGAAATTTGCATTGAGTCTTGCAGACTAGCAGCTTTCAGCCTGTAATGTTCATTTACAGCGTTCGATTAAGCGCACTTAGTAGAAAAGCATCTGACCTGTTATTTAGTTATATGCGCTACTTTCGAATCGTGTGCGGTATTTACAACCGAAGTTACCGTTATATATACATTTAACGCCTGTCAGTGGTAAAAATGGTATAAAAGCATTTAACGAAAACGATTTTCCATCGCTTAAAGCGGCGCGATTGAGATTATAAATAGATAATTTTAAACTATATTTCCTGTATATTTACACACGCAGCATCCTGCGCAAAAATCCACAGAAGATGCATTTTAAGAGTTTTGCTGTAGCAACTGTGAATCGGAGCTTGAAAGGCTATCAGCCTGGGACGGACTCGGCGTAATGAATTAGTCCCGTCTTGCGTCTCTTTCATCTGTTGAATGCTTATTAATTGCATATGTCCGCAGCTGTTGGTGAGAAGATCGGGACCTTCGGCCAAATGTACTCAGACCTTGATGTAAAAAGAAACAAACCCGTCACTGAAATAATTAACAAATGCTTTGAGTTTAAAATCGGTATTTGCTGTATATTTACATACAGGTTAAGATAACATATTTTTTGTGTGTCTGGGTACGTAAATTGTCCATCTTGAAATTGAAATTGTCATGGTTCTTAAAATATAATCTGCGTGCATGTGGCATGACTGCAATAATATATATATATATACATACATACACACACACACCATTTTTTCCAAGGTAAGAGGTGCCCTTTTTTACACGTCAGGTACATAGCACAAAGCTTCCGCGTAGTTGCAGCGATTAAACTCTATAAACATCCTGACACGTCCTCCAAAAATATGTTTAATGCCTCATCTTCTTCATATTTAAAAAATATTTTTAAAAAACCCGCTCTTTAAGCAATTCCATTTATCCCAGGTGATTGCTTCCCATGCATAGTAAATCGTGGCGCATTTCAATACCGAAATTCGAAGTTCGATTTTTTAGAACACTTCGTTTTCGGTCTTATTTCAGCCGCTTTTTGAGACCCGTTGGTCGGAGTCTGTCCGATTTCTGTGCTGAACGGAATATAATAGAGAAAACGGGAATTAATTACTCGGAGCGGCTATTATTTGTCCGTCCCACCTAAATGCAGTGGATGAAATGTCAACGAAGCAAAATCTATCCGACACAAAACAACTCTCAACCTGTCAACTGCAACTAGAAGCCACCACACAAATCTTTTAATAAACTGTCCAAGTTTTTTAAAAATACATTCGGATACTTTATATTTTTTAGGGCTACTTAAATTTTAGCAGCGACATCTTTGTGGCTTTTCAATCATACAAAGATTTGTTTTCGCACCTTCAACCCAGATACAATGACTGAAATATTTCAGAAGCGCATTACAATTTTTTTTTATTAATTTCGAATAGTTGACAAATGTACTTGCAGCTAATCCGTATCATACGCAGGTAATAAATGTGGAAATTGGAATACAAATGTTTGACTGCTTGTATGCTTTCCAGAAAGAGTACACGATGGTATGTTTTCCCGATATGGACTTGATTTATGCTTACTCCAATTTCATTTGAATGTCAAAGTTCTTTTAACCAAATCATCACAATTATTTATTAAACTCGTCATAATTTATATGGCATTTAAAAAAAAATACGACCATGAATAAGTAATAACAACAATTTCTTAAGAACAAAACGGTGTCCATTTAAATATCCGATATAATAAACTGATTATATGCTTCACCGGACACTAAAACATGTAAAACTGTTTCTAGTAGCATTTGCTATTGACCAACATCAAACAGTGTCCATAAATTCATATTAATTTTTCAAACGAAGCTTTGTTGAAATACATTTGCGTTGCGGTGTATGTAAAAATGAGTATACAAAACATGAGATTTATCTTCAATATATTAAGATTTGAATTTGAATGAAATAGTTCAAACAAAGGCTAAATGTTTTACAAGAAGCAATGTGAAGATAACAGGCGGTAAAATGTTCATGGTGTTCGTCCTGGAATTCTGGACTGAAACGAAAGACAGGCTATTACTTACATTGATAGGTGAACGATAAAAACATTTAAACAGGCGGAATGTTTGTTGAGGTAAAATACAGCTATGATTACTATCATAACAAAACACAGTGAGGGAGAGAGCGGCAGCTTCATGTTACCTCGTCTCCGTACGCATGAGCCTGGCCGCCTTCCTTTGTAGCGCATCCGGCAGAGACACGGTACCACAGTCCTGCCCGCACATTGGCTCCTCGGTTTGAGCATAACGCCCCCTGGTGCCGGAATACTTAATTGTAGCATAAGCGGACAGGACGCTGCTATAACGGAACCCTAGGCTACAACACAATATCCTGGCGCAGGGTAAAGAGCACTGAAGTCAAAATGACAGATCTGGTAGCATTGCAAAATGGTGCATCTCTTTTTGTACTGTCCTTTAAATATGGTATACATATTCTTTTTTGTAGGCCTACATAAACAAAGAAATCACAACAAGCCCATATGAATATATTATGCAAGCTTTACGTTTTCTTGCTAATTACTGTTATAACAAGGTGCGGGTTTCTTCCCGACAGCGAGTTAAAGTAATCCGAAGAGAATGAAGAACTGAGAAAAACCCGCTACGACCTGGAGACATTAGCGGTCATCGTTCATACGTTCTGTCTTTCATTGGAATTCAAGCATCGCTAAGCGTACATACTTGCCACGTCGTTTACGTGTAAAAAATGAAGAAAAAAAACGTCTTACATGCTTTTAAACGACGTAAGACTAACAACGCCAAATAGTTGTATCTTTATGAGCCTACAACAATCGAATTTGATTTCCTGAGACTGAGTGGAAGGAGCGTGGCTATGCCCTTTGTATAAATTATAAACTGGGACTTTAGAAGTGTTTCATTAAAATATAAGAACCAAAGGCACAGTGCGGTGATTAAATGCATATAGAATATTGAAGCAAAATCTCAAAAGTCAGTTCCCACAGCTGATACTGATAATAAGCTGCACCAAGCTAAATATCTCGGATATATGATAGAAACACACTAAATGTAAATAGGAAGACACACTTTAAAACCTAAGGTCATAAATTAGACATGCCCCATACGGGACGGCAAAAGGGAAACGCACAGCACCCGCAGATAACGTGCTTATTGGCTGGGAAATGTTACCATGACCGGGTCGTAAGCGCCGCGCCGGACGCTGGACGAGGAGTCGCGACTCCGAGCAGCAGGTGTGCGGCACGTGCGGCCTCGCAGAGGAATGCAAGGTCACCGTGACATGCGCAGTTCGCTCGAGAAGGTGATCCTAGGCGGGGGGGAGGCTTCTGATTATGTGGCGTGCAGCTGAGGCCGCTACCATATACCATTCAGAGTGAAGGATACTTGCATTTTGGTACGTATCACATGTAATTAGAATGGCGGCACGCAGAGCGCTCTGTCGTTATGGCTGTTCTTTTAAACTGTTACCAACTCTCCAAAGGAAATACAAACGACAACTCATTATGACGAAAAAGATTATGTCGACTTCGTCGTGTATATATCGGCATATTTGTTTGATTAGTTGCTTACCTGGTTCTGTCTTGCCTGATTCTGTAATGAAAACTATAACCAAAGCAATAAAATGTACACCTTTATAGGTAATTCGCCTATTTAAATGCATAATTAATGGGAGATGCAAAAATGCTCCCTATTGTGGATAACTGTATAATTGCACGATTCGAGTCATTATTTTACTCTCCACACCAGCCTCCCGAAAAATAAAATGTGTTAAATGTTAGTTGCGGGAAAGCTACTTCAACAAATAAATTGTTCATTTCCTCATACTCAGATTGGCCAGAAAGACCCGATACTTTATGAAATTCCCCGAATGTTCTTACGTTGCACGTCTGGTCCATGAATATAGTCTATCAGCTTCTTGCTTTATTTTGTAGATGTTGTGTAGCTCCTGCAGTTACATTTAATCGACTCCTTGACAGCCGTATATTTGTGATGTGCTGTTTACCACACTTGTACGTCGCCTTGTACAAAAGAGTCTGCTGGACATGGCTATGTGAAATGTAAAATGAAAATGCAAGTGGGAATAAAAGTAGCATTGTTCAACAGGCAATGTAACTTAATTAAAAGCATTATTATTAATTGCCCAAACTTTCCATGCTTTATCCAAATGCAGTATAAAGCCGTAGATAAGCAGAACACATTCAGAAGTCAAACGCTTTGAAAATATAATAAAATAAAATAGGGAAAATATTCCCTAATCATTGGAACAATCGGTAAAACGTGAAGAATTTAATAAATAAAAAAAAAAGTTTAAACGCGGACATCTTAACAGACTACTTATTTACTTTTCCATCCTTTATGAAAACAATTACGTTTTCTGACGTTTTGTTTCGTCATTTGTAATTTGAAAAGATATAAAAACTAAAACGAGAATTTAGGAAAGCATGAAGTAGACCTATATATTGGAAAGCACGCACATTTTAAAATTAACACAATTGCTATTATTGCTATTAAAAAATACTCTAAATTATTTCAACCACGAAGAACGGAATGCATATAGGACACCAGCGAATATTATATACTTATTTGCAATAGTAAATCTATAAAAGTTGACCAGTTTTAATTTAAATCCCAGCTAACCTGCATAACCCAGAGACCAGCGTCTCAGTATAAAAAGGCCGTGACTGGGTCGCACTGACGGGTACTTAATACGGTTCATAATAGGCATATTGATTAGATGACACTGGAAATCTTTGGTTGCTTTCCATCTCTGCAGACAGTTACAGCAAAAATGCAAAGCAAACACGCAAAAGTACAGCGCCGGCCGAGTTTAATCTGCGATCCCGAGTTATGCTACTTATATCGCTGAATCATTCCAAAGGAAACGTAAACAGTGAATGGCAGAACATAAGCCTACAGGGAACCTTAATCTCATCAATCACTGAAAAATAACACACTAGTGTAAGTTTCTAGACTTAAAAAATCATATATTAAATAATTATATAGGCCTGCGATAAAAACGTAATTGACTGATATACTAGGCTACTTACGATAGCAATGCAGTCAGGCAAGCTATCGATCGGAGGTGCGTTTCCCGAAACGCGCGTAATGCTGAATACGTTGTCGGTTACGAGTGGATAAGGTTTCGCGAAACCCTTCACTGCACCTGATTTTTGTTGTTTTCACAGTAAAATTACTGTATTCTCAACAGTTCATTGCTGTATTTGTTGTGTACAGTATGTTACTATAGATTTTCATACTGTTTTTGCACTAATTTACTGTATTTTTGACAGTTCATTGCTGTATGTGTTATGTACAGCACGTTACTGTAGATTAAAGTATATATATAAAAATTAAATTTAAAGTAAATTAAAGTAAAAGACCGTCCTTGAATTCAGCGGAATATTATTTAATTTTTTTAACATCAGAGGTTTTTTTGAAATGTTTTAAAAAATTTACAAAAAATTCAACAAGTAATTTTTTGCCAACCCGAACGATGGGACATTCTAAAACGCTTAACGTGAAAAAGCTTAATGTGGTTTAATGTATCAAAACAGTGATCAATAATCACCAAATTTCTCACAGACGTATCATGCGGTTATAAAGACTTAGCAGTATAGAATCAGCGGCGGATCCGCCCTCAAGTCGGCAGATCCGCCATAATAGCCAACTCATATACGACATGCGCCTAAGGGGCCATACTTTTAGTATACGTACGCACATTTTACAGATTTTTTTGGACCCCCCCCCCCCGCCTGTACGCACACATACGCTGGGTAGTTATATGCACGTATGGAATGCAATCCAGCAGGTCAGGTATCGTGAACGAAACACTTAATTTTTAAATTTCTCAAGATGATTCACTCCCCCACCCCCCCAGCATACGCACACGTACGTAAAATTCGGTCAAATTCCCCCCCTCCCCCTCTGTGCGTACACTAAAAGTATGGCCCCTAACCTATACGGTTTAGACGAATTCGTCACTGAAGTAGTTCGTATGCAAGTTCATAAATTAACGAGTGATACGACCCACTCCTTACTTTCTAAGTCGTTCTATATTTGAAGTTTTGCCTGCTATTCTCTCATAAAGACATAGACGTCGGTTCCTCACTGCTTACACTCCTTTTATGGCAACATAATAATAATAGGTCACTGTTGCGATATCAAATTATAATGTAGGTTATGTAGGTTATAGAACATGGCTTTTCGTAGCTTTAACATTTTGAGTGCATGTCGAGCACAATTCAGAACCGAATTGCCAATGTCCTTGACATTCTAATTCAATTCATGAATTTGAACTGAATTTGAATCCCGATTGAATACAGGACGCAGAATTGCATTTTCATTTTGAATTTAAGGAAGTAGAATTAAAACTGAGTTCACTTAAATTCATATACATAGCGCAGGTGCAGCTGTAACGATACAGATTAATATTTCAAAATGGATTGCAGTTAAAGATGTTACCACACACAGCATGCGCCATATCATTGTATAAAAATTGTTATTCATTATGGAAGAATGCAACATTTCAAGTGTCATTTTGTTTACCATGTTGAGAAAGAAAAAAGAACCCCTCTGTGACTTAATTGTGTTTGGAATGGGAACGGAATGAAAAAGTTTGTGTTCGTGGTCTTTATGGGACTTACATTTCATAAATTGTAAACGGATAATGTTCAATGGAGTACTTTTATGGGCTTTTCGTTTAAAGGCAAAACTAAAAAATAATGAAAAAGTACCAATTTAACATAAATATGCTAAGAGTGTGAAAACTACGGAAACACAAGAAGTCAGTTAATACTTAAAATATGACCGAACAATTAATTACTTAAGAAGAAGCACAATGTTAACATGTATATCCAGTAGATAATTGTCACTTTTCTTTTAAAACATCTCTCTTTGATTGCAGCTGTATAATGGGCAAAATAAACTAGTATGATTTTGGTTATGTGGGGCAGCATAAACAGCTATGGGAAATGTATAACATCGCAGTTCAGAAGTTGAATTTTGTGGAATAGAAAATAATGTGGTACACACGTAACCGCAAGATATTTCAGAGACTCATAAATGTGGGGAAGAGAAATTGTTAAACATTAAAAATTGATGTACATCAACCTTAATATACTTCAAACATCCATCCATCCATTTTCAAATCGCTCCATCCATCCTTCAGGGTCGCGCGGAGTCCGGAGCCTATCCCGGAAGCTATGGGCACGAGGCGGATACTTCAAACATATCTAACACAATTATAATTATCGTCGTAGTTAAAGTGCTAATGGTCATTGGTAGCAAGCCCCTATTAATTCGATTGCGATATTTATTTTTTTAAAATACATATGAATTTGACATTAATTATTGAATATGGAAACAGAAATCTACTTTTCAGTGATTTAAAGACAGAATCGGCTTCAGAAAACATGGCGGATTACGTTTGTCTGAGGAGTGCAAATTTGACGGCTCTCCAAGGCAAAAGATAAATGCATAAAAATAAATATGAAGCTAAAACGATCCTCCCACCCTCACGGGGGCTTTATGTTGAGGCTTAACCTGCTTTTTGAAATACAGGCGCATTTTTAATCACAGCTTGTATCACAGATGCACAGTAAGCAGCGGTAACTGGTTATTTGACATTTAAATCTCCTTTGATGTTTTCATTAGCGCTCTCCTGACCTCCGGCTTGTGCCACATGGTGCAGACAGTCTCCCAAAGCCCACAAACACAGGAGCCCAGCCCTGCGTTTTATGCACAAAGCTGCCATATCTACACGCTGTTCTGTAGCTCCTGCCCCAATACTGCTTACTCTGTTACTTGGTCACTCACTGGAAGCTCAGCCAAGCTGCACTTACTGCATATATAGTCGTATCGTTGACGGCCGTATGTTTGTAATGTGCGGTTTGCATCAGTTGTACGTCGTTTTGGATAAAAGTGTAAATGCAAATGCATCAAACATGTGATGCAAATCGAAATCGTCTTGTAGACGTAAAATGGCACACCTCTAGATTTTAGCACAATTCCTTAGCAGACCATAATCCCAAGGCTGAAGCCCGAGGGTGACCTGGAAACACAGTTACTCGGGAGGATTCGGTCTCCAACAACTTGGGGTCACCTTTGCATGCTCGCTCTCTCAGCCTTCCGGAAGGTGTACACAGAACCAGGCCTGGAGCACTGACACATCACACTGAGGAAATCAGCCGAGCAGCCCACTTAAGCAGGGGGTGTCCCAGGCAGCGTCAGCGGCATCCTGGGAGGCGAGTCCTGCGGCCAAAGTCCTCGCAGTTCCCATATAGCCGCTGCCATGCTGCTTTAAAGGATTCATTTGTGTCTGCAGCTTAGAAGCTGAGCATCTCTCTTTGTCACGGGGGTGATCCACAGAAACGACGTCGTGTTCAACAGAAATCGGATCAGGTACGGTTCATCGTTCCACTTAAAGCAGTGCTCTGAGTAAAAGCAGAGATGTCAAGGCAAAGGGAACATGGTGTGGGATCCAAGTCTTTAAATTTGTCAGGGAAGCATTTTGCTTGATCTTCACGTTGCGATTTCAGTCTGGATTCTGTAATAAACACACTGCAACAAATCAAAGATTTCTGTTCGACCAACAGGGTATATTATCCTGATGCTTCACTTTGAGCATGATACTTAGAGTCAGACCCTCTGCATTGCAGCTCATTAGCTGTGCTGCTTGGGATGCGTCGCACAGCCGGACTTTGGTTTCTGTCACTATGGCAAAGCTCAGCTTTTACAGTGTCTGGTGTAAAAAAAAAACCCCATAACTGCCAAAATGATGAACTTGGTGTTTTTAGGCAAGATAAGAAAATTACTTTCTGGACTTGATTTTAAAAAAGGTGAGGCCCTCTAGGCAGACTTGTGCTGCGACAGACATCTATGAAACAATGGTTAATAAGGATTGAGAGAAGCGTTTATGGTGAAACAGTGGGCAGTGATGAGGTAGGATTTGTCCATCACCATCATCACAAAATCCTAGGTGCCCTAGGACCTGCATTGATATTACCACATGCCCACAAATACATGTTCGTTTTTTCAATTACAATGGCGCCCTCTACCGTACAAAAATGCAAAATACAACGAAAATGTCCGTAGGTAGATGTAAAAACATGGTGTCACGGACACAGAAACAGGCAACTGAGAGCGGGACCATGTTACGGGTCGCAGTTCAGTACATACCTTAAATGTACATCAGATAATAGTCTCTAAACTTGCAGCTTTTTGGCACCCAATTATGCTATCAATATACCCAACATGAAAGTAACAGGAATACAAAAGCGACAATTTAATTTACATGTTATAATAACAGTAAATCATGAAATAATAATTCAGAGGACTTCGAATGGCATGTAAGACCATTAAACAATATTGACCTTTGACTAGAGAAACACCAGGACTGCAAACCAAAGCACACAGGCAGCACTCCCACTGAGCCAGCCGAGGACGGTAAAAAGCAAAAGGAAAAACACGTTCGCACACCGGCACAGAGAATAAAAGTGAAAGAAAGCAGAACGCGGAGATAAAACACCAGGTGTGTGGAGGGAGCTGGGCGAGGGCAACAGGGGCGTCGGAGATCACAGGCTGGGCCCGGGCCGTCTCTGCCCAAAGGCACTGCCAGCTATTGTGATCTTGCCGGGTCGGGAACTGCGCCATGGCGCCGGTTTGGTTCAGGTCCCGTAGAACATCAGCATGGGCCTGATTCAGCAGGAGGTTTGAGAGCAGAGGTCCGTTAAGAGATCGCCTCCCAACCAAGCGAAGACAAAGAGCAGCTAAAACGGCGGCGGGCTGTGACAGGCCTCAGTCTCCTCTCCGCCGCCTCGTCATCCTCCCTGATGGGGGCGAAGCCTCCTTCACAGGAAAGCGAGCCGGGATAAGCTCTCACGCACCGCTCAGGCTCGGCTCTTCTGTCAGACAAGACGCCACTTGCCAATTTTGGCAGATCTCCCAATGGCGGGGGGGGGGGGGGGGGGGTAGGAGGGTTGAATTTCAAGCTACACCTGGATGACATCCACGGAGAACCGATCATCACATGAGCGTTTTGGGTCATGCCAGGGAGAGGGGTGGTTGGCGCTTAGCTTATGGCTAATTCTGTGGTAGCTAACAGCCTGTTTATTCTCCCAGTCTCATAAACATATATATAACAGGAAGGTTAGCAGCTCATAGAATCCCAATAAAGGGTCATAATCCTGCGTAAAATCTATCCCCAGAGAACCGGTCTCAGCCACTTCACCAAAGGTCCTCGGTTCAGCCGCAGTTTACGACGCTTTCATCAGCCGCTTGTCTTATTCATCTGATTTGCGTCCAGAATGGGTTATGCTTGCCACGCCAAGCCGGAATGGAAAGGAGCCCAGTGTGGGGTGGGGGGGCGCGGTGTGATTTTAGGATAAGTGCCACGCAGAACTGGCACGAGCTGTTGTTTCTCACGTGAGCCACATAAATCCACTGTGTGCTTTTAAAATGACACGGACTGCAGTCTGTGGTTGGAAGATTTCGGAGCGGCTTCCTGAATGGCGGCCCGTGCCGTTACATCAGGCGGCGGCTGAAATAAACCACAGAGGGCTGAGAGCCAGTTACAGCTATGCCAGTGGGGGATGTGTGCACCAATGGGGCGAGACCAAGGGGGCGAGACCAATGGGGCAAGACCAATGGGGCGAGACCAGGGGGCGTCCAACTTCACATTTTACTGAAAACACTATACAGGAACATGATGTATAATAAAATAATTTATTATTATTACAAGGTGCTGTCGAGGTGACTTAGACTGCAGGCCATAATGTCAGGACCTTCTGTCCAGGTCTTATTGCATGCTTATGAGGACTGTGTCTCTCCACTTGATGCTGCTCATTCTCTTCTTCTTTTAACTTCAACTTTTCCGCAGGGTATTTTTCCAGTGACTAAGACCTTCTTGAATACACCAGTCTTCTCATAATATGCCAGGAATAAGCCAGGTTCAGTCTGGTCATTTGTGCTTGATCTCATGTTTTCTTGTGGTCCTTTGTATTCCAAGGAGACCTTTGTGACTGTTCCTGTCGCACTTCTTCACCTTCACATTTGTTTACTGGACTTTATTCTCATCAGAATTGTTTTTGCTGGCTATTTCATTGTGACACATATGCGGCAGGGAGACACTGGGACCGGGGGCAGAGTCTGCCGAAGCTGAGGCTGTTTCTATTGCATTTGATCCTGCTGGTAAAGAGGCCAGAGCAGCCCAGCTGGTGCTGGTTAGTATAACTGCCCTGTTTTAGGGTCAGCTGGGAGGACTGGGATGGGAGGACAGTGAAATGGAAAAGACGACTTTCCAGTTAAGGAATGTAAAACTCCTGGCAAACTCTTGGACTCTGAGTAAATGTAACTTTCAAGAGATATAATATAAACACAAACTATCTTGATCTTTTATTCCTGTTTTCTCACATCTTTTATATCATTACTACCATCTTCTACAAAGCAATTTAATGGGGGTTTTAACTCCAGATACTAATCATTCTGCCCAATCTGTAGTGTATGTCGATACCGGCTGTAGATAATGTAGAGCACTTTAAAGGAACACATGCGTATGACTTTGCACATGGTCCCCTGGGCGGAGTTTGGTTCTCGTTCTCTCCCATTTCCTTCTCCTTGCTGGATATTTCAGAGGTTTCCTTTCTTCACAGGCCCTGTTAAATTAACAGGTCAGCTTACATGTTACAGCTGAAAACACACAATTTGTCAGACGTGCATTTTCACCTCAAGGAAGAGTTCTGCTTGGGTTTTTTCTTTCTGTTGCAGAAGTTAGGAGACCTTAAAGCTGACTTTGTGCATCCATTCTTAAAATGACTGGTGGGGGGGGGGGGGGGTGCCGGCCAGGGGTTTGAGACACACCCCCATGATGCTTGAGGGGGGTGGTTGGTCAGGTGTGAAAGGTGTGTGTATGTGTGTGTCTGTGAATGGTGTGTTAGTGTGTATGGTGTGTGGGTGTGTGAGTGTGTGTATGTGAATGGTGTGTTAGTGTGTATGGTGTGTGGGTGTATGAGTGTGTGTATGTGAATGGTGTGTGAGTGTGCCCTTTGATGGGTTGGCGTTCCATCCTGGCTGGCGTAGTCTCCAGGATAGGCTCCGGATCTCTTGCGTGGTTAGAGAAGATGGATGGATGGATGGATAAGGGGTTCTGTGTGTTTACAACTGTAAGGCCACGTTCTGGGAGAATCCAGATGTTCCTCAGCTGGGTGTATCTGGGAATGAAGACAACATACTGCCTGTCAAAGGCTGGCACCTCCAAGCTGTCCTGAACATTATGCAGAGCCTGTTTCAGTCTCCTTCATGAGATCAGCCCCTTTTAACCTCCAGCCATTATGTACTTCTTCATTTTTGCAGACACTTTCCCCAAAGTGACGTACAATTGCATCTCGCGGAGCCACACAACACTCCTTTATGCAAGAGCTCAGAAGGTCACTAACAACCCGACAAGAGCCCCCAAAACGGACCCCCTCTCACCATGGTCTCTCTGAGATGTAATAAACATGAGAAAAACAACAGACAGGCGAGGAAAAAATTCAGGGCAAGGCGAGTTACTAAGGCTGAAGGGACTGGCGGTTCTGTGGCTGCGGGAGCAAAGCTTCACCGGCTCCCACATTTTTCGTTATACTGCCATGTTAAATCCGACGACCTTCCTTCTGGGTAGTGATCCATCTGAGCCCTGAGATGGTGCATTCTGGGAAATCTCACTGTAGAATAACATCTGCAGCCCTGACAGCCCAACGACTCATAAAAACAGAATCCAAGTAAACAGTCCGGGACACAATCAGAGACATAACTGGTTAAATATATATAAAACCTGTACACCCTGATAAAAGTTTAGTGAAACTAACAAATAATGCAATGTCCAAAGTATGCAATGGTTGTTTTATTGAACTAGACGATCAAACAAACACAAAAGGGTGATTCAAACCCTCATTAATGTAACAGAAACACAAAACCAGACTTTGTATTTTAGGGATCTGGGTTTTACTCGAAATTCTTCAAGTTCTTCAAACAGCTTGATGATGCACGGAAAAGATCCAGTTTACAATGGTAGACAGTTTTAGTGGACTGAAATTCAACCTCGGCGGCCATATTTGATGAAGAGTGCGATTCGGAGAGTCCTAACTACGGTCCTAAACCTTTTCCATTAAAACTCCACCATAAAACACAAAGCTCAGACGGTACAGGCTGAGTTACCGACTCCAAGTCTCCTCCGGGCATCCCTGTGACTAACGATGTGGTCACCATGGAGACTGGGTGTCCCATGGCCCCGCCTCTGGCTGAATTGCCAGTGGATGTAGGTACCATACACCGTGTCATGACCCCTGCCGTAAACATAGCTGCCTGTACTTAGAGGTTCATTAGCAAAGCCCTTGTTGATGTCCATCAGGGGAGTGACTTAATCAGTCACACATGAATAGACTTCTGCTGCCTTGGATTTATGACTCTGAAAAGTCCTTGCCTGGAAGTCGGCGTCTGCGTCCTTTGGCCACTTCCCTGCTGTGATTTATACAGCTGGAACCTGCCAGTGCCGCTTAAACCCAACCTTAGTCCTTCACTGCCTCTTTTTAAGCAGCGGAGAAGCTACCTTATGAACTAGAAGATGCGTGTTATCGGACTTGGGGGTGGGGGGGGGGGGAGCATGCATCTGATTCAGATAAAGATTTACTAGGATCCCCCAGAAGCAGAGGATTGCAACCTGGGGCACCAGACCTGCCTGATCTGGATCTGGGGCCTTCTTAAGAAACATTCCTGATCCGGATCCGAGGCCCTCGCCGTAAATATGCCAGATTCGGACCCGGGGCCCTCGTCATAAAATGCCAGATTCGGATCCGGGGCCCTCGTCATAAAATGCCAGATCCGGATCCGGGGCCTTGTCATAAAATGTCAGATTCGGATCCGGGGCCTTGTCATAAAATGTCAGATTCGGATCCGAGGCCCTCGCCGTAAATATGCCAGATCCGGATCTGGGGCCCTCGTCATAAAATGCCAGATCCGGACCCGGGGCCCTCGTCATAAAATGCCAGATTAGGATCCGAGGCCCTCGTCATAAAATGCCAGAACCGGATCTGGGGCCCTCGTCATAAAATGCCAGATTCGGATCCGGGGCCCTCGTCATAAAATGCCAGATTCGGATCCGGGGCCCTCGTCATAAAATGCCAGATTCGGATCCGGGCCCTCATCATAAAATGCCAGATTCGGATCCGGGCCCTCGTCATAAAATGCCAGATTCGGATCCGGTGCCCTCGTCATAAAATGCCAGATTCGGATCCGGGCCCTCGTCATAAAATGCCAGATTCGGATCCGGTGCCCTCGTCATAAAATGCCAGATTCGGATCCGGTGCCCTCGTCATAAAATGCCAGATCCGGATCCGGGGCCCTCGTCATAAAATGTCAGATTCGGAACCGGGGCCCTCGTCATAAAATGCCAGATCCGGATCCGGGACCCTCGTCATGAAATGTCAGATCCGGATCCGGGACCCTCGTCATGAAATGTCAGATCCGGATCCGGGGCCCTCATCATAAAATGCCAGATCCAGATCCGGGGCCCTCGTCATAAAATGTCAGATTCGGATCCGGGGCCCTCGTCATAAAATGCCAGATCCGGATCCGGGGCCCTCGTCATAAAATGCCAGATTCGGATCCGGGGCCCTCGTCATAAAATGCCAGATTCGGATCCGGGGCCCTCGTCATAAAGACACCTACTGTCCATTGAGACTAACGAGGGAATTAATGATTCTCCTCTTCCCTCCATCATGGGAAAAGCGAATTAACTGAAATGATACCATCAAGACAACAGCTTCAGAGTGGAGACCACAGCTCCAGACATGGCTGACATGGGAAATCACCGGCCAAAAGATGTCCACATCCCAGCACATGGTAAGCGGGAAACGCCCTTTTAACAGTTTCTGTGGTGACCGCAGCCTGCTTCCCTAAAAAAAGCCAAACATGGGAAACTGAAAACCAGGGGATGAAGCCAGACACTACAGCTTTAATGGCACGGAGTAACTGCCATGGCCGCCTTTCTACCACAGCCAGGATGAAGCATCTTTAAAAGTTACTTTACAATGAAACATGAAAAAGACAAACACAAGAACAAACAAGCAGCTCTTGAGTGATAGTGGGGCTCAGTGCTCAGACTCTTAGAGAATCTGTTTACCCAAGATCCCTCCAGCACTTGTCACTGTCTTCCCCTCGGACCCCCATCTGTGGGGTCTTGCCCCCCCCCCCAGTGGCTCCATGGTTCTTTATTGGCTGCAGCTGGTGGGACTGGAGGTTGTAAATGTCTTGCAAATGTAGGCGGCACCTCAGAGGGCACATGGGGTCACTGCACCTGTTTGTGTGAGGGTCCTTCCTGTGGCACCTCAGAGGGCACATGGGGTCACTGCACCTGCTTGTGTGAGGGTCCTTCCTGTGGCACCTCAGAGGGCACGTGGGGTCACTGCATCTGTTTGTGTGAAGGTCCTTCCTGTGGCCCCTCAGAGGGCACGTGGGGTCACTGCACCTGCTTGTGTGATTGTCCTTCCTGTGGCACCTCAGAGGGCACATGGGGTCACTGCACCTGCTTGTGTGAGGGTCCTTCCTGTGGCACCTTAGAGGGCACGTGGGGTCACTGCACCTGTTTGTGTGAGGGTCCTTCCTGTGGCACCTCAGAGGGCACGTGGGGTCACTGCACCTGCTTGTGCTGAAGGTCCTTCCTGTGGCACCTCAGAGGGCACATGGGGTCACTGCACCTGCTTGTGTGAGGGTCCTTCCTGTGGCCCCTCAGAGGGCACGTGGGGTCACTGCACCTGCTTGTGTGAGGGTCCTTCCTGTGGCACCTTAGAGGGCACGTGGGGTCACTGCACCTGTTTGTGTGAGGGTCCTTCCTGTGGCACCTCAGAGGGCACATGGGGTCACTGCACCTGCTTGTGTGAGGGTCCTTCCTGTGGCACCTTAGAGGGCACGTGGGGTCACTGCACCTGTTTGTGTGAGGGTCCTTCCTGTGGCCCCTCAGAGGGCACGTGGGGTCACTGCACCTGCTTGTGTGAGGGTCCTTCCTGTGGCACCTCAGAGGGCACATGGGGTCACTGCACCTGCATGTGTGAGGGTCCTTCCTGTGGCACCTCAGAGGGCACATGGGGTCACTGCACCTGTTTGTGTGAGGGTCCTTCCTGTGGCACCTCAGAGGGCACATGGGGTCACTGCACCTGCTTGTGTGAGGGTCCTTCCTGTGGCACCTCAGAGGGCACATGGGGTCACTGCACCTGCTTGTGTGAAGGTCCTTCCTGTGGCACCTCAGAGGGCACGTGGGGTCACTGCACCTGTTTGTGTGAGGGTCCTTCCTGTGGCACCTCAGAGGGCACATGGGGTCACTGCACCAGCTTGTGTGAAGGTCCTTCCTGTGGCACCTCAGAGGGGAGCGCGGCTAACAGCAGAGATGGCCTACTGTCCTCCAGCTGACATTAACTGCTCCGATGCTGTCCCTCCAGCACCCCATGCTGGTCTTTCTGGTTGTGCTGGGGATGCCTGGATGGTAACCCTTTTCTGACTAACATCATAATCTGTAGTGACCTCTGCTGCATGCCGATTTTCCACCTTTGGAAATGCGTCACTCAAGCTTCTTTGTTTCAAAAGAAGCTTCTGGGGTGGGACAAGTCAGAGCCAGAGTATTTCTGTCCATCATCTCCATCTTCCTCAGCTACATAAACTGTGAAGTACATCTCACTTGAAAGAAATCCTCACTCGCGACGTTCCTGACAAAACACAGACGGAGCAGAGGGGTGTGATCCCGGAATGGCCTACTTTCCAAGTCCTTCTGCTATGTCCCCAATCCACGACTCACTGAGAAGCAGGTTTAACAATGAGGTCCTCATCAAGTCTCTGTCATGACCCAGTCCCTGGATGCTAACTCAATATGCACATCATTCAGCCTACCCACTCTGCCAAAGAGTTGCCCATCGTCAGAGTAAAAACATTGTTGAGATCTGGGGAAGGGGTGGAGGCTAATTAGGCAGGGTCTGTGTGCACTTTGATCTCACTGGAAAGAAGTTAATTAATGTCCATCTAGGAGCCCCCTTGCCAACCAGAGAGCCCTCCCCGCATTCCCGCCTGCTCCTAAGCAGCAGAGCGGGGATCACCTAGCGCTCAGCTCCATTGCTGCTCAATTACCATAATGAGACTCACATGGCTGAGGAATTCCGACGGGAAGGAGGACCTGCCGGGGAAATCACAGGCGGGACGAGCTCTCCCAGAGGCCTTGGCATGCAATTTGCCAAACCAGGCCAAGATGGTCTTAATATCCCCCCACAACCCGAAACTCCTAAAAGTCCTAAAAATCAAGTTTGTTAAACGGGTGGGGGGAGGTAGGGGGTAGTAGAAGAGGCCACACATGTGCGCGTGAAGGATAATGGCCATTAGTGGGATGCCATCAAAAGTGCAGTGGGGGTTAACTTGCCTTAGAGACAGAGAAGTAAGATCTAACCACTGAGATGACTATCTTGCCATGGTCCTGAGATCCATGCCAAATAAGGCACTGGCCGAAGCTGTCGCAGTTCAGAGCCCAGGGAGGGACAGTGCACAGGGAGCTGAGGCGAGCTACCAGCTCCTTAGAGCCATCGCTTCGTGTGGATGCCTTTGAAGATGGCAAGATGGCCTCACAGCACAGAATACCTACAAGACACAACACAGCCATAGAGAGCTGGAAGAGTGACATCGGCCTTTGATGAATGACTCACTGCGGTTGGGGATGTGCTTATGCCATAGACTCTGTAGCCTGCAGTGGGGGTGTGGGGGGCTGAGACCCCCCTGCCCCCCACATACCAGCCCCTGCGAGAAGAGAACAGGGCTCTGGGTCCTGTGAGAGGGAACATGCTCGCAGACAGTTAGCTGTGGGGATTGCTGATTTGCCCCCCCCCCCCCATTCCAGGCCACATTGAAAGCAGATGAGGCGGTTGGGAGTCTGCTGCCCACCCGCTCCATAGCTGACATGCCCCCCACCCCCAGATCAGTTCTCGACTCCCCCCCCCCACAACGCTCCATCCTGCTCACGCTCCTCCCCAGATTTTAAGGAAACAGGCCTGTCAGAAGGATCCCCAAGCAAAGCCAGGCTTAATCCAATACCCCAAAGCACCTCATAAATATGGGCCGCCCCCCCTCGCCTCCGCCATCACCGTCCACATTGATGAATGTGTCACATGGAAAAGATTTAGATGTGTGATGTCATCCCCCAACGCAGAGGCCGTAGGCGGCACTGCACGCGCTCACGGCGAGTCAGCCCCTGGTGGCAGAGGAACCTTAAACCAGAAGCCTTTGAGAGGCTGGATTCGTAATCAGCATTATGCAGCAGGCATAGTCATTTACGCGCATTCACACAGTCCCACCCCCACATGCACGTGCCGTCCGGTCTAGAAAAGGTACGCCCGCGCAGACCTTTGCATTTTCGTTTAACAGTGCGGTTTGCACAGCACCCCCATGGTGAGGGAGGGGCAAAGAAGGGCCACGTAGGGTGGCTCGCTGAGTGGGCAGGGCGACAAATGGTGTCCAACCGCCCCAGCGGAAGGATCTGAAGCTGGGAGCATCCATGACCAAACTTCACATGCAGCTCATTCAAGTAAGTGTTTCACCTCCTTATAGGTAACAGAGAAACTCCTTTCAGACATTTATTTTCAGTAGACAATAGATTCATATTCCGAAAATGTTCCGTTACCAAACCTCAACCCGGAGACACCCACAGAACCCTAAAATACCCCGAAGCAGGACTCTGGAGGCTGTAACCTTCGTCCTGGCTTGCTTCTTTGTGTAATGAATTTTGCTTCGACATTATAGTGTAAACTAGTGTTCAACTGGTCACAAAATACAGGCCTCCTCCCCCTTTTACAACCATTTCTGCAAAAACAATATTAACAAGCTGGTAAGTTTGGTGCTTTTCAGCTCAGAGCAAAAACAAGCTATGGACAGAGCCTTTATAACAATAACAGTATTAGTACAGCAGAGCAGCACGTTCGTATATAACACAAAAAGTGTAAAAATCCTAGTTTTGGCAGCAAGGAGCATTAAGCAAACAGCAGATCAGCGTGAGGTTCAGTGCCATCACGTTAGACTCCAGGGGTGTGTGGATTTCAAAACTCTAAAGGCTGTTTGCTTAAATGACATGTCTTCTGTGACTTTGATTGTCTTGAAGAGAAAAACACAGTCAGTCAGTCTTGAATCTCCACAGATTTTATGAGGAGATGATTCAACAGCTCAGACTGGCACATCAGGACATGCGATGGGCTTAAAATAGTTGGGTCCACACGAAAGCAGTGACCGTCCCCCGGCCGGGTCTCGTACTGTCCACACGAAAGCAGTGACCGTCCCCCGGCCCGGTCTCGTGCTGTCCACACGAAAGCAGTGACCGTCCCCCGGCCCGGTCTCGTGCTGTCCACACGAAAGCAGTGACCGTCCCCCGGCCAGGTCTCGTGCTGTCCACACGAAAGCAGTGACCGTCCCCCGGCCCGGTCTCGTGCTGTCCACACGAAAGCAGTGACCGTCCCCCGGCCCGGTCTCGTGCTGTCCACACGAAAGCAGGGACCGTCCCCTGGCCGGGTCTCGTACTGTCCCCACGAAAGCAGCGACCGTCCCCCGGCCGGGTCTCGTACTGTCCACACGAAAGCAGTGACCGTCCCCCGGCCGGGTCTCGTACTGTCCACACGAAAGCAGTGACCGTCCCCCGCCGGGTCTTTACCCAGCACACCACAGAACGCGTGTCAGTGAGAAGAAAAGATAGCCCAAAAAAGCACTACAACAATGAAACAAGTTTTTACAAATAATGACTTAGACCTTTTGACCATTTATGGGTTTAAAACGCATATCACAGATTTAGAGATGAAATTCTTACGTTTATATAATGGGATTATTTTATGAAACAAATATAAATGTGTTTAAATATCTTTCACCAATGCATTTATGCGGAAAAGCTAATGGCGCAGGAGCTGGACCTGACCCTTTGGGTGATGTACCGCTGGGCAGGATTCTGGCTCTGAACCCCAAACTGCTTCTGTTAAAGTCCGGGTCTGACGGTCATAAAGAGATCATAAGATTTATTAAGTAGCAGAAAGAACCTCATGGAAAGTTTCAGTCAATCGGGCCCCCAAAGCAAAACAACAGAACTTGATGAATTTCAGTGTCAGCTGCAGCACGGGTCCAAAAAACAACAAACAAAAAGATTTCTGTCAAAGAAAAGTTTAATGCATCAGCAGAAACTGCAGTGAAAATCACAACATTAAAAATTCACCCTTATTGTCAAAAAAAATAAAATAATCAAAATTGAAGGTAAATAGAAAAATATATTACGAAAATGCACTAAAAGTTGAGAAAATATTTTACACCCAAACTTCACTGTGAACGTGCCTAGCTTGCGCTAACACCTCTGGTCTGCATGGTTGTAAGTGTCTCCACCTACAGCAATGATGAGGGTGGGTCTCTCTCAGGAGCCAGGCACCTCTCCTCTCCACTCCACTCCACTCCACTCCTCTCCTCTCCTCTCCTCTCCTCTCCTCTCCTCTCCTCTCCTCTCCTCTCCTCTCCCGCTGGGGGCTCGGGGATGCTCATGTCCATTCGGTAACTTGACAGACAGACCGCATTGCAAAATACCAACCTGATCCGCATTTGTTGGGATATTTCAGGTAAGTGTAGCCACTCACTGGACTGAGAACAAGCAATCAAAATGAACACGATTAACAAACAAGTGTACAGGTGGAGTCTGTGATGAAAAGCTTGTGTGCTGCCTGAAAGATTACCAGTTCCAGTCCACTGCAATAATGCGAAAAAATCACAGGGAATGTTACTCTAGGTACACAGAGAAACCCCACCCCACAAAGTGCCCATGAATCTGTGAGCATTAAAAACTATTAATAAATTATTAATAAATCATTTTTATGGAAATTAACACAGACCGTTATAGCCGACAATTTACTTTGATCACAATCCCTCAATTCGTGCTCCAGGTTTTAACATGAAGGTGCAGCCCGAATGTTTATTTTCTTACGCGGGTGGAAGGGGTGGGCTAAAGAAAGCAGAGTGAATGGAAGCCCCCCCCCCTCCAAACTAAACATCACACCAGCCTGCTTTACATTAAGCAGCTCTGGGAAAAGATGGAAATGGGCTTTACTAACTGTTGGGGCGGATCCCTGACTGCGGCTTCTGCTAGCCTGCTTGGTTCTGCTACAGCACCCAGTTCCGCTAGCCCACTTGGTTCTGCTACATCAGTACCCAGTTCCGCTAGCCCACTTGGTTCTGCTACATCAGTACCCAGTTCCGCTAGCCCACTTGGTTCTGCTACATCAGCACCCAGTTCCGCTAGCCTGCTTGGTTCAGCTACAGTACCCGGTTCTGCAAGCTTGACTAGCTCTACTACAGCACCCGGTTCCACTAGTCCATTTGGTTCTGCTACAGCACCCAGTTCCGCTAGCCTACTTGGTTCTGTTACAGCATCTGGTTCCGCTAGCCTACTTGGGCTGTTTTAGTTGTGCTGCAGATACGTCGTTATCAATGCGGGCAGAAACCGGCAAGTGTATAAACAGCCAGCTCACCCTTCCACAGATGAGCACAGGGAAATGACTGGAAAGAAAACGTGATTCAAAGGGCTGTGGGACCCGTGCAGCTGGGGTTGGAGCCGGTGTGGAGAGGAATAACTGACCAGGACACGCAGTACCGGTCCATTTGCCATCCAGCAAGAACATGCATCAGCAGCCTGTCTGACACTCTCTCAGGTTTAGGGAACAAAAACAGTACTGGGAAAATATGCCAGACAGCAAAACATATTAAAAAGAGATTCCGGAAACATTCATTTAGCAATACATTGCAGAAATACACTGAGATCAGACTCCTTCTTGCAGGTTAAAATACTGCCCCCTGGTGTTCCTCTGTGAACAGGGTCCCACATAATGGTTCTGTGATATCATGCAATGACGTAACCGCCTAACAGAGTGTGATGTGTGCTCTCTCAAAACAAAATCAACACATTATAGACAAGCAGCTTGAAATGAGTTCACTGGATCACTGGAACGGATACAGGCTTGGTTCCGGACGGGTCCAGCTCCTGCGGCTGGAGCATTAAGGGAATGGTAAGGTTTTCCAATGAGCTGTGCACGTTCTGCCGTGCATGATGAAAACAAACCGAAATAAACAGACCAACAGGCTTGAATGACATTAACCAGACAGACATTTGATCTTACCCCAAAACCAGATTCAGGGTATTCCAGTGTCAGCCTGGCCGTCAGTGTGGGCATTGAGGCTTCACAAAGAAAGTTTGTACAGTGTAATGGCAGAACTGTATTCCAGATTTGTACAGAACCATGGTCATCTTGTTAATGAGGCAGAACATTCCTCTTGCACCAGGACAGCATGTCTTCTTGGTGGACACACTTTGTCTGATTCTGTAAACACTCTTTACACACTGCCGTCCTTCCATGTGAGTCCAGGCCATTGTGCTGCGTCTCTTATCATTTTAGCTTCAGTTCACGTGAGAGTGAGAGGAAAAGCACTTATTGCACAGGAGTTTAAACACAACCTGGATAACAAGACCCACTGCAAAATAGGTATGAAAGGGTCCTTCCAACAGCAGGGGGCGCCACAGTGTTACCTAATGGTTCTAGTGCTGGTGACATCCAGAGCAAGACTCTGCTCAGGTCATGTTGGTTCTCAGGTGGCTTCCGGTTCAAGCAGTAAGGTCATTATACAATAGATAGAGAAGGTCATGCGTTCTAAAACCCCAGTGAAATAGAGGCAGTACACTTCAAAAGAACAAAATTAAAATGTATCTTGTTTTAAAAACTGCTAAAAAACATATGGAGTGAACCACTGTGACCAGGACAGATAGGATCTCATCCTGAGCACGTTCTGGGGACCAAACCTCTGATAGTCCAGGTGATACATTCATGCTGCAGGTGACCGAAAGCGCTCAACATGACCGGCTGACCAGTCACCCCTAAACACACCTGGAATATGGGCGGGGGCTCACATCACCTGACCCAGGATGGCACCAGGCATCGTCACACCTCGGTGTGTGCCAGCTTGTTTCCTTGGCGATGGTTCCCATGGTTTCTGGAAGCTGAGACTCGCATGCCTGTAGAGCAGCCCAGACCAGGCGGAGTGCAGATGCTGGGCCGAGCTGCAGCAGTGCGTCACCCAGATGTGGCTTTTTAACGTGAGACGCAAGAGCCTACTGCACTGAGGAGGAGGACGTGCTACGAGTGCTCTGCACCTCCTTCAGGGGGTGAGCGCGTCTCACCCTACCATTCCTCCTCCGTAAACATAGTACGCTTCTGTGTCGGTGATGGTCGGGACACACGCACACACGCACGCACGCACGCACGCACGCACGCGCGCACACACACACACACACACACACACACACACACACACACACACACACACACACACACACACACACACACACACACACACACACACACACACACACACACACACACACACACACACACACACACACACACACACACACACACAGTGTCTGTTCTCCCTCCAGTGAGCAGCTCCCCAAGGGCCACTGGATCAGCACTCAGAGCTTGGCAGGCCTGCCAAGGTGACGTCTTCAGTGTGGAAACTGTACTCATACTGGAGAGGACAGAAAAAGACAAGGAAAAGGCAGAAGCGTGTTAAAGGGACGTGACCCGCCCTCAGGGCTCAGGACAGACAGGCTCTTAGAGGTACGGCAAGCCTCAGAGCCGAAGCGTGTGAGAGATTACACCGCACCATCAGGTCCACTCCCACAGTCGCCTCACCCTTAGAAGATGAAGCTTTTTATTTGCCGCTTATGAAATTACGAGAGCACCGGCGTGCACTGTTTGCATATGCCATCATGCTCTCCTTTTCTTTAAGACACACACACACACACACCTACCAGTGAGAGCGGACCATGGGGTTTGAGTGCTGGGTTAGCAGATCATCCCGTGACCCTGGAACATTTTTCGATGAGCTAAGGGCCTTTCTCTTACTCTGCCAAACAGGAGATTCGAACCAGCAACCTTCCGTTCACAGGCACAGACGTTAATTCCGCTCATTCACAACACTGAGGCGCACTGATGGTACATGATCATGCTCCTTGAGCACTAATTTAACACACCTGATACAGATAATCCTGCCCTGCCATAGCATCTCAGTATTAGAGCCAACTAAGCTTCAAAATAGCTGCTCCTTATCTGTACCTTATCGGTGTGTTAAATTAGGGCTGCACCTGAAATCTGCAGGGTGGTAGATCGCCAGAGGCAGGGCTGGTGACCACTGACATAGAGATTCCTCTGGATTTCTCAGTCTGGCGAATGATGCTTCCTCTATGGGAAGGGGAGGGATACAAGCAGCCAGCTAGTCCCCCTAGTGGACACATCTGAGTAAGCAGGAGAGGAAATGCGTGCCAGCGATAAACCGCGAGGATGGGGCCCGGTCCCCTGAAACGGCCTGCCTCTTAGCAAAAAGCATGAACTCCCCTCAACCTCCAACAACAGACCGATAAGCTGCGCATCTGCATGCGTTTCACGCCAACCTCCCTCTAGATCCCTCACGCAGCGCTGCCAAAAGAACATGCTTCGGCTGTTTACATGAGAAACTGCATTTGGCTACAGTAATGTATGAGCATTTCTTAAACACTGTGGTAACAACATTCATGCACATACAAAATGACAAAAGATTTCACAAAGCAGCGATTGCTTTGTAGTCTCGCAGGGCCCTGAATGGAAAGCCCTGCGTGTCAGTGGACAAGCAATCAAACTGTCACAGCATCCCTCAGACGGCCATATCGTGTAGGAGCCAATCTGTACCAAAAAAGCCCACAGCGGCAGCAGCCGCATGCCGAACTGCAGCTGTAAGCCAGGAACCAATCAAACACGCCCCAGACCCCAATGCAGAGCAGAGCTGCTCCTCCCACAGCAGCACGGAGGGCACGGGGGAGGGCGTGGGACCATGAGAAGAACCTGCAATACGATCCAGAGACACTAGGTGCTGCTGCGAGATCACGAACGGCTCCCCCCCCCCCCCACCCCCGAGGCAGCAGCCAGCCGAGGAGGACGGCGCAGGAAAAGTGTCCTGCTCGCACCACAGCCCGTCTTGTGTCTACCAGAAAGTAACGAGTGCTACAAACGGCAGACGTGCCACTCTGCGGTTAGTTATAATAAAAGTCTGCGAGGGCTTCCCATGGAAGGGGGGAAAAAACGAGGAAATAAACAAATAAGCAAGCGGGGGGAGTGGGTGGCGGGGGGATGATGGATGGGGGGTGGGCCGTTATCGGGGGGAATGTATCACTGTCTGCCACTTTTTACACGCCGGCTGACAGGACAGTGACACCTGAGGAGGCGAGCGGCAGCTTGGGCGACGCGCAGGACTTCATTTCCGCTCCCCGCTCAGCGGGAGCACGGCAAATAAATAAAGAACAGTGACATGTTGTCTTCATTAATGCAGGCTGTATCTGAATCACTCCATCCTGCTTCCTTACACACACACACACACACACACACACACTCCAAATACAGACTACACACAAACACACACACTTACACGCTACACACACATACATACAGACAACACACTCCATATACACAGACACACACATACACTTGCACTCACATTCACACTAACGCTAACACACACTATTGCTAAAATACACACAGACACACTCATACTACACACACACACACACACACACACACACACACACACAAGTCATTAAGCAGCCGACAACAACAGGATCCTTCAGCAGTGTGAACTACATAGAGACATCAGCTCAAATTGCTTACTAATTAACACTTAAAAAGACACAAATTAGATATGCGTGGCTAAAAGCAATTATAATCTCCACAAGTTTCTTGAGTCATTTGGGAAATTAAAAGAATGCCTAATTGCTGGATCCAGCATCTCTTAAGGAATGGAAGAAATCGTGTAAGTGATGTGCGATCCCCATGCCACACGTGCCCGCGGCGTGGTCGTCCTCAGGAGTGCACGGTGTGCTCAGGAGTGCACGGTGTGCTCAGGAGTGCACGGTGTGCTCAGGAGTGCACACACACCGACCCCAATGCACGCATTTCCCATACCGCCAAGTACCTGTCAGTCACCATGCGCATTGCCGCCTGATACGTCCCACTTGAGCTGCCCAGCAGCTCAACACTGACCTCTGCTGGACAACACAAACTTCCTACTTGTGCAGCCCTGAGATTAAGTTTCCTGAAGCAGAATTTTTGAATTTCTTTCGTATGAAATAATAATCAGTGACCTGCTAATCAAGGTGCACTGAGAGTACTGGCTTAAACAGAAATAGCATGGAATAATATTAGCCAAAATATTATTATAATATTATAAAAACAAACACCAAAGACCGTCACTTGATCAGACCATGCTATGATTATCCGATTGTTCTTTGAATTATATTTACTATACTTGTTCAATAATTTATATAAAAATTTTTAAGCAGTTGACATTTTGTAGATCACTAATCAATATTTCCAAATCCGCTTTTCCCAGCTTTTATATATTTATAAAGTATCTCCAAAGAGATTAAAAATTTTGTGAAAACTGCAGGTAGACAGATGTTCCCTTCACTAATTTTACCAGTAAAAAAACAGTTAATTACATTTCAAAACAAGATTCGCAGTTAAAATATCACAGATGTTTCTTCATACGCCACACAGAACCAAAATGGCAGGTAGACTCCCTCCCCATCTAAAAACAGGAGTATAAATGCAGTACTAGCCCGAGTGAGAGTGGGCAGTAAGAAAGCTGCCCCAGGTCTCCGCAGGCCCTGATCACCTGACAAGGCAGGACTTCACCTCCATCTGCTTGCTGCCAGCATCAACCTCGCGCTGTCATCCCGCACAACACACAATCCCGTATTCACTTCATTCACACCGGCATGGTAAATAACAAGTCCTGTACCCTGCTAATCACACCCCTCCCCCTGGGGGCAGTTTGGCTTCACTGGCCCAGTTGGGTCTCACCAAGTTTCCGAGTCTGAAAGTTAGAAGGAGCAAGTGTGAATGGCCATCTTCAGGGCCCCCTGAAGGACACCTTAGGTGTCCGGCAGACGCCCCACGTCCCGGTACACCCAACACGACAATGGAGTGGCCGCAAACTCTCCAAACAGCGATCAGCGGGCTCCCACATGCGAGACGAGGCAGCTGCCGAAGAGGGAGAGCAAGGTGTATAGATCAGCGCACTGGGGCCGAAAAAGGCCACGGACTTCACTTCTTAACAGAGGGCAGAACTGCCCACTTTTACTGATGGGGGGAATCAGGGATCAGTCCACACTTCAAGTTTATTTTATTCCCTCCTGGGACATGGCTTGAAACGGAGAGAATAATCAGGGCTAACAGTTGAGTGTTACTCAAAGCTTGCTGGAGGTGCAGCAGCCCCTGCTCTCACCTTGTACTCCTGCCTGGTGGCTCTCCTCTGGGGGCAGTGAATATCTTGGCAGCCGTTAGTGCCGGGGTTACGGTGCGATGCTAATGACCGCGGAACCGGTCACGCATTCAAACCCACTGCTGTACTCACGAGGCGGGGTGCTTAACCTCACACCGACCCCCGTGCAACAGAGCATGTGCGAAACGGAAACAGACTGGAAGCAGATCCCCGCCTGGATGAAGACACCCCTTCATTAGCCATTAAGCACCTAAACTGCGCACGGCCAAAGCCCTATAGGGTTCAAAGTCCTTACTCTAGTCCACCCTAGACGGTAGTGTCTAACAAGGCCATGCGAGTCTCACCCGACCTGCAGGAGGTGCTATCTCACCCCGGAATGTGTCCATCTGAGGAACCTCTTAAATCGGGACTGTCCAAGTTTGAAGGTCCAACGTATGGGGTACATCTGGAAAGTGAGCTGAATCGTAAGGGCACAGACCTACCTGGGGTGTTTCTGAGTGACCACGGGCAGCACAAAACGAGCTGCCTCCCTACAGCTCTGTGGAAAAGCTCTCCACTCACAGTAGGGATTATTTGATGTTTCACTGTGATTCATAGATGAGATTTTAAAAACCCATGAAAGCGATGGCAGTGGATTGCCCACATCCACAGGAGCTTTACCGGACGTGACACTTTAACAACAAGGGAGCCTCGCTTTCTAGGATTAAAAGCCACAGACTTTAAAGGGAAAATGTTCCAGATTGAAAACATAAAAGCAAAACTGGATTTCCCTCCTAAATGAATACATTAAAATTTAACGCCGCGCACCCGCATGGATTAATACTCCTTAAAATAGGATATTAAGCTCTTTTTGGCCGAGCTGCTGATTGAAAAGCTGTTCGCTCGTTAACATGGACAAAGGCAAAATTCTATCTGATGTCGGTCTTCCTGAGACGGATTAGACGCCATCACCCCCCAACGGGCTTCTCAGGAGGGCCTCTCTGGCCTCGGATCTCTGACCAGGGCCTTTTCAGGAGGGGGTCTCTGGATGGGGGTCATTGGCAGGGGCCTGTCTGGAAGGGGGTCTCTGGCTGGAGCTATGGGCTGGAGCCACTTCGAATATAAAGAACGGGGAGGGGCGAATGCGCGTCGCTGCCAGCCGAACGAGAGGCATCTCTGACACCTGAACGCGAAGGCGCCCTCATTCAGTCTGGGTTTAGCAGGGGTGCTGTCACAGCACAGACATTTAATTACACCCTCCCCCCAAAATCGTCCCCCCTGTGCTGCTATCGTTACTCACTTCTTGCTCGATCTCTGCCAGGGACTTGATCGCGGTTCCCAGGATATCAGCTGGCTGCAGCTGGAATACAGATGGGACAAGAACATGGTCGTCAGGCACATGCTGAAGCAAGCGCCCCCCCATACCGATCCAGATGGGGTGTCCCATGAGGACAGGGCAGGAACATGTCTGACAGACACACGCAGAAGCCAGCGCCCCCCCATACCGATCCAGATGGGGCGTCCCATGAGGACAGGGCAGGAACATATCTGACAGGCACACGCAGAAGCCAGCGCCCCCCCATACCGATCCAGATGGGGCGTCCCATGAGGACAGGGCAGGAACATGTCTGACAGGCACTTGCAGAAGCCAGCGCCCCCCCCCATACCGATCCAGATGGGGTGTCCCATGAGGACAGGACAGGAACATGTCTGACAGGCACTTGCTGAAGCAAGCGCCCCCCTATACCGATCCAGATGGGGCGTCCCATGAGGACAGGGCAGGAACATGTCTGACAGGCACTTGCAGAAGCCAGCGCCCCCCCCATACCGATCCAGATGGGGCGTCCCATGAGGACAGGGCAGGAACATGTCTGACAGGCACTTGCAGAAGCCAGCGCCCCCCCATACCGATCCAGATGGGGCGTCCCATGAGGACAGGACAGGAACATGTCTGACAGGCACATGCTGAAGCAAGCGCCCCCCCATACCGATCCAGATGGGGCGTCCCATGAGGACAGGGCAGGAACATGTCTGACAGGCACATGCTGAAGCAAGTGCCCCCCCCATACCGATCCAGATGGGGCGCCCCATAAGGACAGGACAGGAACATGTCTGACAGGCACATGCTGAAGCAAGCGCCCCCCCATACCGATCCAGATGGGGCGTCCCATGAGGACAGGGCAGGAACATGTCTGACAGGCACATGCTGAAGCAAGCGCCCCCCCCCCCCCATACCGATCCAGATGGGGTGTCCCATGAGGACAGCTAGAACATGTCTGACAGGCACATGCTGAAGCAAGCGCCCCCCCCCAATCCGAACCAGATGGGGTGTCCCATAAGGACAGGGCAGGAACATGTCTGACAGGCACATGCTGAAGCAAGCGCCCCCCTATACCGATCCAGATGGGGCGCCCCATAAGGACAGGACAGGAACATGTCTGACAGGCACTTGCTGAAGCAAGCGCCCCCCCATACCGATCCAGATGGGGTGTCCCATGAGGACAGGGCAGGAACATGTCTGACAGGCACATGCTGAAGCAAGCGCCCCCCCATACCGATCCAGATGGGGTGTCCCATGAGGACAGGACAGGAACATGTCTGACAGGCACATGCTGAAGCAAGTGCCCCCCCCCATACCGATCCAGATGGGGTGTCCCATGAGGACAGGACAGGAACATGTCTGACAGGCACATGCTGAAGCAAGCGCCCCCCCATACCGATCCAGATGGGGCGCCCCATGAGGACAGGGCAGGAACATGTCTGACAGGCACATGCTGAAGTCAGCACCCTCCTCCCCCAGATAGGTATGCTCATAAGCATGCACAAACACATGAGTATGTACCTGCATGCAAAACGCACGCACGCACGCACGCATAGGCTTACACATGCCAGAAACATACACACACATTTACACCTTCACACATACACACATGAGAAATACACAGGGAGGAGCCCCTGCTTGCACATGTGTGGCCCCTGACAGGCCTGGCTGTAGCAGTCACACTGAGCCAGCAGTGCATCTCATGAACGTCCACCACTGGAGTTTCCCAGCTTCAGGTTGTTTTAAAAAAAAAAAAAAACCTTGGTCTGGATTTATACTTTCTGGACGTGAACTTTCCATCTCTGAAGCTGGGAAATTCCAGTGGTGGAAATTCATCTGGACCTGAACTTTCCAGTTCTGGTCAGGGGTCAGATTCCGAGACTGAGGTTGCGAGTATGAATCCCTGCTGGATCCTCTGCAAACAGGTACTCAAACTGAAATGCCACACGGGGCCTGAGATGGTCACCATCACCTGTGGGCCTGACCCACCTGCTACAATGTGAAGGAGAGAGGAGACAATTCTGAGCGAGACAGACAGGATGCGACAAAACCGAGACAGTGGGGACCGGGAGACCACATGGGCTTCGGCTCGACGGGCAACACAGGCATCCTGGTGCATAAACGGCACATCGGCGAGACTCACAGTGCTGGCGGCGACGTGCATGTACTTGTCAGAGATCAGGAACGGCACCCCGTCCATCGCTGAAAGACAGGGGGGGGGCACAAAAATGTCAAAGTAGGACAATCTGAAGGCAGCCCCCTGCAGACGGAAACACCACGCCTGCATTCAATACACTCCAACCCTCCCAAAGTCCATCCATCGTCTTGTAGAAAGTACCCCCCCCCCACCCAGCCTGAAGTGTCCCAGTTTCCGCTACCACCCCTCCAACCCCCCACCCCCACACCTTATTTTTGAACTGATTGCTCCTGATTGCTTCCCGTTTTGTCTTGTCTGCTGTAGGACCCTGAAACAAAAGCACACTCCAAAAAAAATGGGTGGGGGGGGGGGGGGGGGGTGCAAGGATATAAAAAAAGAAAAAAAAAAAAACACACCAGATATCAATTTGCATGAAAATAAGCCATTTTGTTCGATGGCAAAAAAAAGAGGATTGAAATGAGAAGTTGCCAAGAGCACGGTGGTATAATTAGCATTCTCCCAAACAAACGAGCTTCAACAGAGCTATAATTAAGCAGGCCTGTAATTAAGTGCATGCCCTTTATCATGATGATCACGGTTAAAAATGGTTTGATGGGTCCCGGTTGGTTATTAATGGCGTAACCCCAGACTGAACGGGGCAGGCGCGGGACTCGACGGTGTCAGACCTGTCAGGCTCGAGTGCTGCCCTTTGTTTATAAAATACGTTAAAAACTAAATTAAGATGGGCTGACGGGAGGCACAATGGGGCCTCTACGGGGGGGAGGGTTAGCCGGCATGCCGCCTCGCACTCAAACACTAGGGTGCGGCTCCTGTGCCACGCTGAGAGCAGGCTGGGGTCTCCAGGATCAAAGGTGACAGGTCCAGCTGGTGACCTGGAGGTAAAGCCTGCCACCTGTAGACGTCCCCTAGGCATGCATGCTGTACACCTGCCTTATGTCATGGTGGCTGTGAGTTTGGACCGTGTAGGTGAGCTTGTCAGGGTGGTATGGACCGATCCAGTCACTGTTTAATTCTCCAGGTCCCCCCCCCCCCCCCCATCTTGAGATGGTACCCTCTGAGACTGCTCTCTTCCACTGTTCCTGCAGAGCACAGATGTAGCATGTGAAAGGAATCACCCATGCGTGCTAGTGGTAGAGGACACCCTGCAAACTGGCACGTTTTACCCCCCTCTCACCGAAAAAGCCCCATGTCCCTGCTCAGGCCCCCCCCCCCCAAAGCCCATCACTGTGTGTGAGGAGGAATGTGGCTTATTTAAGGCCACGAGGATGTCCCTACGAGTGTGAAAAACGCCAGAGGAGGGACGCCTCAGATAGACCCAGGCACAAGACAAACCCAGAGTCCATGGCTTAACCCCTAATGCTGAACTCATCACCCTATTTGGTCGTCAAGGTGTATGGATACCCTGCTCAGGTAACAAATCCAGTATCCTTACTCCCTAAAAAACACTGACAGGTTCACTAACTGCGGACTGAAAAAATGCGAAACATCAACCATGCAATGTTACACCCAGCAAAGCTGCCAGTTCGACCTCGCGATGCAGCACGGAAGGACAGACGATGACCTAGTGCGGGGGGGGTGCCGCGGGTGACAGCGCAGGCTGGGGCGCAGAAAGACGGCGGCAGATGCGGGGGGGATACAGCAGGCGCCTACGTGCGGATCATCGGCTTATTAATGACGGCACCGGGTAGGGGTGATGAAAAATGCGCCCGCTGTCACCGGCAGCCCCTGGGCACAGACGGATGGCTGGTCTGGGGGCCGGGAGCCGGGGGGGGGGGGGGGGGGGGGGGGGGGCTCTCCGCAGCACAAACTGCCCGCCGCAAATCCCTCATGCCGCTCTTGTCAAACGTGGCATTACCGGAAGCTTCCACAGCTCCAGGAGCACACTCCCGTGCGTGCCAGCCTACGTAGGGGCACCTCCCAAAGAAGGATCAACAGAGGACTTGGCTCAGGTGCTGGGGCACGCGAGCAGAACACCAACCCCCCCCCATCACCGGAAACCACTACTTGAAAACAAACGGAGAAACCCCACCGCTGCCTTTGGCTCACGGGGAACCGTATGTAGGCCGAGAGCCTAAAATATCAGCAGGCTGCTGGTACCATCTCCAGGGTTACCCCCCCCCCCCCCAAAGCAAAAAGGCAGGTGGAGCCAAGGTGTGGGCCCAGCCGGGAGCAGACAGTCTGCTGTTAACCAACCCCCTCCCTATACGACCTCATGAAGGCCGCGCTGACCGCAGCCCACTCCACCGGGGGCCACAAACGCGAGACGACCCCCCCACGCCTCTCCCAGCGAGCACTAGAGGTGGCTGGACTTTGAGGAGGGGGGGGTAGGAGGGTGCTTTGTGGCCCCTTTCTGGTCCTGACGTGAAAAATAGAGCCAGGGCCCGACGAAGCCGCGGAGACATATTGTGGTTTATTCTGTCGCCTGGACCCGCCATCTGTGCCAGTCAGGGAGAGCGGCGGCGGGCGGCGGGCAGGCGGGCAGGCGGCAGGGAGCAGCCGCTCCCCCAGTAGCCGTGCAGCCGCGGCCGGTCATTAGTCAAATTGCCTAATGAGAGAGAATAAAAAATGCCCCCCTCCCCCGCCGCCCCACACCCTGACAGGAGGAATTTCAGAGGTGTCACAGCTCCTGACCCGTACCATGAGAACAGATGATTGTGAGTTGCTATTTTCAGATTATTTTAATGACTCCGGCTCCATGGCTCCATTCCTTATCCTTTTGTTGCCCCCCACGTACACCCCCCCAACCCCATCATGCTGCTACCCAGTAGCGGTCTGCAGCTCCTCCGCAAGAAAACCGTTACAGATCGATATAATTCCCATGTTACATTTGCAGATTTAATTGCGGTGACGATGAAGGCGGGGAGATTGTCAGTGTGGATATGAGTCATGCTCGTTGGAGATTTGTCTTCAGAGTGGAAAAGGTAACCCAAACATGAGCGCCCGAAATTGCATACTTGTTTGCTATATAGTAGCCAAAATGTAGTATACAGCGTGAGCAGTTTGCCCGAGTCCTAAGCATGGATGAGACAATAGACCCAGGTGACATTCTACATTCTGCGAAATTTCGAAGTATGCATCTGATGAACACAATGCTATCCCACAAGGCCACCGTTGTCTGCTCAAAAATTTGTGTCAAGATGGCGGAAGAAGTGCCTTCACTGTATAAAACAATGCCCAGTTACATTAGTCGACTTAAATATGTATTTTTTTCTTTTTTAAATAATTTTTAACTACGTCAAGCTACGTCATGGGAAAAATATCTTGGCCTGGTAATAGGCAATAATGGCAACTGCTATGTGCCTGAATGCATGCATACTGTTTTCAAACAGACATAGTGCATTAACGGTCGAGTAGTAGGTTACTGACCAAATTCAGTACCTGCTGTACCAGTATGCAATGTTGGACACACCCACATGACGACACTGGTCATGGAAATAACATCAACCATCTGATCTCGCTATTGGTGCGGAATGATGAGGTCCGTGTTTCTGTGACATCTGAGGGGGTGATTAGCCACACGACCACCCACGTACCAACAGCGAGGCCTCCGGCAGTGTGCCCATCCGCGGGCCGTTCCATCAGTCTTCAGGAAAACTCTATAAAACCCTATAAAACCCAGGAAGGGAAGAGGAGGGGGGGCCCCAAAGCTGGCTGCATTAATGGTGTGTCCTGAGCACCTCAGGAAGCACGTCTTTAGTGTCAAACAGAAATGATAATAACGACGGAAATGCTGCCGCATGGACTCCGCAGGGCGACTTACTCCTGCCTGCTTAATAGCTCAATAGTTTTATTTACCAGAGGTTAATGAGTCATCTGCCACTATGACATGTTATCACACTGAAGAGCGGCACACCAACTGGAAGCTGAACGGGACTTTGGGTATGGCACCTTCAGGAACATCGGGGTCATTAAGCAGACGGGCGTTGGGTGTCTCTTCGTTCACCAGGACCTCATTCTCGAGCACAGCTGCGGCGGAGGGCGAGTGCCAAGCCACCACCATGTATAAAGAAGGCGGTGCTCTCCGGACGGGTGCGCTGGCAGCGCACTGACAGTGAATCGTGCATCAGCAGCGGATGGGGCACGCAGTAAGTGTAATTACACAAATCCCCTCTTAATTAGCGGTTCTGAGGGTATGCTAACCCGTAATGATTTAGAGGGGAGGGGAAGCGTCATGCTCTGGCCCGCGGACGTAACAGGGAAGCGGTCGAGCGCGCGGGGCCCCCATCTTGGCTGGCCGCCGTCATACGCAGGAAGGACGGGAGCCAGATCCAACACAGAGGCTGTAAAATCGGGGGTGTTTATCTGGCTGAGCGGAGTGCCCTCCTCCCCCATGGGTGTTGCCGAGTCTTCCCGCCCTCACGGCACCACGTGGTGCAGGATAAGCAGTGGCAGGGCCGCGGATGACAGCCAGAGACGGCCTCCCCGGCAGGCCCTAACCCGAACCCAAACTCATTCATCATGCCGATAAGCCAATCCGCCGACACCTGGCCACCATTCCTCATTAATTATGCTAATCAGTGTGCCATTATTTTCCCGGTGACACGGGCACAGACTATTAGCTGGTTAAGGTGATCAGATGCGTGCCCCAGCCGGCCGTGGGGGCGACGGGATTATTGGGCCGGGTCTTCGCTGTCGCTCACACCATGTGAACCACTTCAAACAAAAACCTCATGCTGACCTTTAAATTTCACATGGCCTTTGATACCTGCCTAATGTGGTATTTAAAATGAAACAGCAGCCATGTCACTATTGGTGTTCAGTGCGGTCCCTGTACTCTAGGGGGAGCCCTCTTCGTGTCAGCCTGGCTGGGAGCGCGCTGGGAACCCGCTGGAGACCAGAAGCATCCTGCTCTTTCCTCTTCGCTTTCAGCTCCATGCACGGCCCGGACAGGCGAGGGAAGCCCGTTTCTTCCTGCGGTTGTGGCAGCACCAGACGCCCTGCGCGCTGACGAGACCTTCATTTACAGAGCCTCCATCACTGTGCTCTTAATTCACACTATGGATTAGGCTCCCATTAATAACAGACTTAACAAGTGAGCAGGGCCATTAAAAGATCTTTAAGGCATATTTGACCATTAATCTCCTTAAACTATATTTAATGACTGGAGTTCTAGAAATATTTTTATCAAGTTCTAATTAGCAGTGTGATAACAAACCCTGCTGTACAGGACCAAAATGAGGACCCTTTGACAGGCCCATATATTGAGGGAGCAGTTTGCGGGCCCCGGGAATAATGGGGCCCTGCTTTTATTCTAGGAAGACTGCCTTCTGGGGGGGTGGGGGCCGGTCAGCACGGTGTGAATCAAACCCGAAGGCACCAACAGGGGAATCGCAGCCGCCATTTCTCTGGCAAATTCTGTGGCTGTGGCTCCTAGTATGGATGGGGGGGGTTGGCTTCCTTTCAGATAATTGAAATGGTTTTACTGCAGAGAAATTTCGTGGTTTAGACCCTGCATAATGTGAAACAATGCTGTAAATCAGACGGACGACTCGGTCTGTAAAAATAAATAAATAAATACATTTAATCTGAGTTTAGCTGAAAGTAAGCAGATCTGAGGTGAGAGTCTTAATAGACCCTCAGTTCCGGGTGCGGGGGGGCCGGCAAGAGCCCACTGACGCGTACAGCTACTACTCAGTGTGGGGCCTGGCCAGACCAGGCCGGGGGGGGGGTCCTGCGTTATCCTTCATCCGGCTGACGTCGCACAGAAGAGGAAGATAAGATGAAGGTTTTGTTTGAAGCCCCGATGAGGGGTTTCTTAATAAAAGCTCTGTGCAAAAATAATCTTTTTTCTCCATGTTAGTCAATCAAAAAATGGTGTGGTGGTTGGGGGGGAGGGGGGTGTAAGGAGAAAGAAAGTAATTTTGCATAATCAGTGAGCACCATCTGGAACAATTAACCAAATTCCACAGGATGAGAAGGATCAGTCATATTAGCTTATTAAAGATCCAGAATTATACAAGTAATAAATCCTTAAAAAAATGAAGCATACCCGCGCCTGTCATCACTATTTTAACTTCAAATAGCGAGGAAGACTCGATAAGGCTGAAGAGAGGAGATTAATATATGCAAATTACGCCGAGCATTTAAACCCCCAACAACTGTGTCAGGTTTGGCGCTCTTATTATGGGCTTCATGTTTTATTCATATGCCGGCTCACCTGTCACTTCGTAAGCTATAATATTATGGGGTATCATTTAACGGCGCAGAGCAAGGCTTTAATTGGAGGCTCCGCTGCGTTTCCCAATCATGCCCGGCAAATTAAAAGCAGATGCATGCTCTCTAATAAGGAACCCTGATATCAGTTCCGCAAAATCAGAAATCATTGTCACCGCATTTTGCAAACGGAACTTCATTTTCATTCTTTTTTTTTCCCCCTAACGGCCGAGCATCTCGCCCGTCAATTAATTGTGCTTCTCTTAATGGGCACAAGAATGACAGAAGCTCCACACAGCAGATTAAGGGGGCCGGATGAGGGACACGGACAGATTACCGCTCATGTGACTGCTCCCGGAGGATGGAGGGCGGACCAAATGAGAGTGACCGACATCACAGGACCCCCCCTTTACAGAAGTCTACGGCCAGTTGCTCAAGCAAGAGTGAAATCGAGACCCAAACGATACAGGGTGGGGCAGACTGGTGAAGATCCCTGTCTGGGATCAAAGAGGGACAGGTGAGACAAGGAGGCGCTGTCGCGAGAAGCCCCCCCCCCGGAGCGGAGCGGCGGCTGTCAGGGGCACGACGGCCGCCACATCGATGCGAGCCGGTTTTTAATATTCTGTTAATAAACGTCAGAGCGTCTGTAGCTGCCCCCCCCCTCCCCATCTGCCAATGATAGACTTCCAAGCCGCGAACCTCGACTTCTTCAAGGCTTCCCCATTTTGTTTTTTGCAGGTGGGCAATGGAGCCGAGGGGGATGTTTTGTTTCGAAGTGACGACCCCCACGAAGCTGTCAGGCCCCAAACACGTCCGCTCTGATGACTGCACTGAACACGGCGTGATGATCGACGCAGAGGAAGGTTTTTACTAAATTACAGAGAGCAAGACAGGAAGGGAGGGGCAGGTGTCCGGACCCCTGGAGCGGATCGATAGAACCCCCCCCCCTTGGAGACAGTGTCACCTCCACACATGCCTGCCTGTCACTTAAAGCTCTGCTCCTACAGAGACGCCTCGCAGAACGACACTGGCCACCGCGCCCCCTTTTGGCCATGCTGAAAAAATCCGTGTGTAAAATATGGTGGTCCCTGTGCCGGGCTGAATCTTATGCGACAGCGCCTGAACACTGGGCCGGGGGGGGGGATCCAGAGGGGTGGGGGCCCGGCTGGCCGTGGGCCGGCACTTCCAGCAGAGCGTGCTCCTGGCCACTTGGTGTCTCTCTCCCGCTGGATAAGAGCCGCTGCTGCAGTCGCCGACTCCTTTCCTAGCGTCACCGAGGGCCAGTTTTCACCACGCAGCCCACTGCCCCCCACCCAGAAAGAATGCAGGGAAGACGCAGCTGCCACGACTCCACGAGGAAAAGCAGGCGCTTACATAGGCCTGCTCCAGTGTAGTGACATGAGATCACCAGAAAATAAACACGGTGAAACTCAGGGCCATTTTACGGCACAAAGGACCCCAGCCGCACATTCAGGGGCGTGGGGATGACGGGCTTCTGTGGGAAGACGACGCCCCCGGGGAGCCTGCTTCCCAGGAGGCCTCGGGACCAGCGGACCACGCCCGGGTACGGCTACGACCACAAGCCTTCGTGACAGAATTAGAATTTAGAGATCAGTGGTCATCGCACCACAGCACACAAAAACGTTTCCTCTGCATTTAACCCATATGCGACACCGTGACATAGCAGGGGGCAGCTAATTCAGTGCCCGGGGAGCAGTGCTGGGGGGCGGTACCTTGCTCAGGGTACCTCAGTGGTGCCTTGCTGGTCGAGGATTCGAACCTGCAATCTTCCCATCACAAGGGCGCTTCCCTAACCATTAAACCACCCCTACCCACCACTGACACAACGGGATTATTACCATGCTAAGCTAACAAACAACGTACAGTTTAAGGAACAGGACCAGCACATGCCGTGACACCTGAATATGTAATAAATGTAAAGATCACTTCTTTAGTATTTGTTAATTGTAACATTATCTGTATTTAAGAACTCTGAGGAAATTAGCATGGACTAAATGAGATTGTGATTATGGACCAAGGGCTCACCTGAGGTGGCATACAGGCTGATGCAGTGCTTCTGGGTGGGGGGTGAGGCCTCTGTCTTCCCACCAAAGCAGGCGGGGGGCGTTGTGAGGGAGTGCCTGGAAGACAGAAGCCAGCTGCGAGCTGTCAGGAACATACGAACTTATGGGGGATCCGACAGGAGAAGGAACAGACGCATGGAGGGCGTGGCCCAAGGAGGAGGAGGAGCTTAGTGGTCCATGACCTGCCTCCTCTTACACAGTGATCAAAGAATCTGCAGTGGGTAGTGCTGGAGAAAGGTAGTGCCCGCACACATACCGCAGCCAGCAGACTTTTAGGTAGCATGTCCACTTATACACACAAACTCCACCAAAAAGGCTGTACTCCACACGCCTAATCTCTGCTGCCAAGGGGTGAACGTCAGCCTAAGGCAGGGGTCTCCCACTTGCGTGCTGGAGGAAGCCAGGCTCATCAGAAGCCAGGTGGAATAGAAACCCTACTGCACAGTAGCCCTCCAGCACCCGAATTGGAGACGCCTGCCCTAAGGTCACCTCCATCATAGACACGGTCCCCGACGTAATCGCGCAACAAAACGTGGATCTCGACGTGAATGCCACACCGCTAGCTGTGACACCACTGTGTGTGTGGGAATAGCAGCTTTAACATTAAACATCTACCATAAAAAAGGATAACAAAGTTAGTACACTGGGGGCATTAGTTATGCAGTGATGCACTGCAGTCGTACACGCGAAATATTAGCATGTTGCGAACAAAATCGTTTTTAACAAAATTGTTTGTAGCAAATCTGTGAAAAAAAAGTACACATTTAAGGGTAAACTGGCTGTTTTATAAACACCGTTTTGCACGAAGCTGCTCTGAAAGCGATCTGTGGGCTGTCTGCATAGTCTCCCAGGCCATACAGAGAAAAATCAATGAAATTACCGCAACATCACTAAATAACCTGCGACTCTGCAGAGGGCTGCAGCCAATTCCGTGTAGCTGTTTTTCCCAGTGGGCCAGAAAGGGGAGGGCGGACATACTTACCAGGATCGAGATCGCAATGGGTCTCCTGAGTAAACAATCACGTCTGCTTGAAGCTTTTTTTTTTTTAAAAAAAAAAAGCGACTCGAAACGTATTAATGCTGTGAAGCCAGACTGAAGAATAAGCTGCGATATGTGTGGAGATACGAAATGGAAGGTAGGGCAGAGAGAGAAGGACGAGGAAAGTGCGAGGACAATTATCGATTTCTTTGCCTATATTTGTTTCTGTGTTTTTTTTCTACCTTTGTTCTCTCGGTTGCTCGGTTTTGACTTATGTTTTTTAATCGCGATTGCGAAGGTGAAAGTTTCAGAAATAAAATTAATAATAATAGCAACGATGATGAGGTTAATCATCGTTTGATATGTCTGATAAGAGCCCCCAGGCAGCACTTTAAAAACGTGCTTTGACTTGTGCTAACGTATTTCAGTGCTTGGGCCTCAATTGTCATGAGGTGTTTTAGCTAGTAAAATGGCAAGCAGCGCATTTTCCCCACTCGGCAGGGGCACTGCAGGTCAGCTGGGGGGGCTGTGGACAACTCCTATGAGCCTCTGAAACAGCTCCTTCTTCTTCCAGAAAGAACAAACTCCAACTGGGGTTAATTAATTCTAAATTTATCACCAAAAGCTAGCGAGACCTTATGAGTGATACAGCCCCCCTATAGGTTTAAATTTAACCTCGCTGAACATCTCCTCAGTAGCAGAATGAGGAGGTACTCCAAACAAATGGGGGGGCCCCCGCTGTCCATCACGGCATGATTTAAATATCTTTGTCAGCCATGCTAAACTGCTGCCCCCCTCCAATGACATTAGGTGGGATGGTCTGGCATTTCCACCCCACCCCCTTCCCCCCCAGTGCCTGGCAACAGGCAGTCATCCTTCCACCCCCCCACCCCAGGGAAGGTGGGAGGCTGTGAAATGGAGACATGTGCTGTGTGGCCAGTTACACACCTCTCCCTCTTCTGGGGTCTGCTAGGTGGTGCAGGATCTTGGCAGCCCAGCGTTATAGATGATTTAAACTGCGAGGAACACAGTCTGGCATCCTGTTCTATTAATAATAATAAAAAAAACACAGTACACTATGTCATAGTGACGTAGCTAATTTGTTCCCAGAACAAAGTGACAAAAATAATCTAGCTGGTCAGTCGATATGCAATATTAAATTATAAATGACTAAAACTCATCAGTGTAACAGAGAGTGTGATAGCGCACAGCGTGGTCACATTTTCGTTGTGAGCGTGACAGCCGGCCCCGGATCGATGGGTGTGCGAAAGAGAAAACTCTGCAGCGTCACACCGAGACGTCGTGCTGTCGTGAGGCCGCCGTGACAGCAAGGAAGGATACTATATCGCCCCCTGGAGGCCAGGAAGCTCTTACCCCGAGTGATTCAGAAAACGGAGAGCTGCAAAGGGAAAATATAGTTAAAAAAGGAGGGCGAATGCAGGGATGCGTTTGATGTTCTCTTTCGTGTGTTAAAATTTTCCTGTCATTTTTAATCAAATAAATAAACGGGATAATTTCTATCAACAGCAATAAAACAGGCTGCCTGGTAGGTCGTGATATTTATGAGCTAAAGTCTCAAAGTCTGATTTATTTGCCTTGATAGGGTCGACCCACCCCCCCCCCCCCCTATTTACATCAGCATTTGGCTGTGTTAAATCTAAGCCAGTGGTGAATTTTTAAAAGGTTGGCATCAATCTTGCAGGACCGATTGGCACGTTTAATGAAGACCTGCCTCGCCCTACCAAAGGGAGAATGCGGATCGACATGACTTTCCATACGGAGAGACATTTCACAAACGCAGATAAACCGCAAGAGATTGTTTGGATGCTCTTTCCACGCGTCTAAATCTGTCTAGATGGTTTAGCTACCAGAATTGCGGAAAGAAAATGAACAACCATTTATGGAAAACTATTCAGGATAAGCTTAGCCTGTGAATATGAATCATTCAAGATAAGGTTTTTGATAAGGTTACTCATGAAACTACTGCGTTCTATGACCGTTTCAATAATTCTGTGAAACTGCAATTTCATCTCGTTTCACAAAGGGTTAAAGGAATTTTTACATTTTTGAAATTTATTGAAAGGTTAATAACAGCCCATGCGGAAGGCAGCAGACTGGAAACTGACCAGAGGGATGGACTATGGTGGGTCCTTGGTGACATGTCAACCTTATAAAACATTCAGCTTCTCTGCAACCTTTTCCACACACAAGCTGTGCACACTTAAAACCAACTAACACTCTTCATCTAGAAGGGGAGAGTCACAAAATGAACCCGTGAAGAAATGCAGCAGTCAGAATATTTAAGAAAGTATATTAACATATTAGTAAGAAACTTTCCTGTTTGGAGCACAAGGAACACGAGCGTGATGTACATGGCAGGATTTGCGAGCACCTTTTAAGTACACTGGCTGCTGGAGCATATGGCAAATCAATTACCAGCCTAATTCTTAAAACAAAAACATGGCAAGTGTATTGCTACATAATCAGCAGCAGCGGCTTGGTTCAGATTATGTCGGCCACTGGAGTTTTGAACACAATTAATCATCATTCTAGGCAACGAGAAGCCATATTGACACTTATTCCTAATTTGAATATTTAATTACAGTGTAGTTCCTCATTAAATTACTGTGAAAGTGGGAGTGCAGTCTGGACGATTTAAACAATTACAGCTTTTAACTCATTAGCCACTGGGCCAATGAAGGAAAATACCAAAAACTCAGAGAGACACGCAGGCAGAAACACGCACACACTTGCGAACACAGCATCCCCCTGGAAATCATCTGTGTGTGTTAATACTTCCGCATTTAATATCTGATTTGCTTATTTGGTTCGTTTAATTTATTCCTTCCCACAGAAAATCAAAAGGGTTAATTCCCCCTCATACTCCGCTACAGAAATTATCAGCCATACGATGAAAACCAAAAAATCCAGCAGTAAACTAATTGTTATGCAGAACAGAACCAGAACAAAGAGCCAAGCGCGCAAGCTAATGTGTGGGATTTGTATGAGCATGACGCTTTGAGGAGGAGGCTTAGCGGCAATCCCAGCTAAGCCCACAGACGGCGCCAGCATCCCGCTTCACCACCAGAGCAATGCAGAACCGACCCAAACAAGGTGGCGACTTCTCAGACATGGCCTCGGGGGGGCGACTAGCATTCCCGCGACCAGAGAGGGGACCCCGTCGGATGCTGGTGCGTTCCCGTTGCCATGGCAATACTGGGGGTCCCCAAGAAGAGGCTTTCTGATTACCAAGTTAACCCAGAAGGACATGAACTTTGGATCTTTAGGACAGCCCACCAACATCTTCAGTGCCCTTTAACAACAGACACACTGCTTACTTTGTAACACAACTTTTTCAACCCCTGCACACACAGAGCTAAAGCAAATAAAATCTGTAAAAACACAAAATGTTTCTATCCAATTAAAACTTTCCAGTAATATTAAGATGAATATTTACTGTCATCACTAATAGTAATGCCCGAGTGTTTTTTTCCTATTTCTACTCCGTTTCTGTTCACAGGTATGCCCCGCTTCACGAGTGATCGCTTTAGGCCACTTACGCTTTTACGAAAGGCCAACATTAGCACCTGTTTTTGGTAACCGACAGAAATCTGAAGCGGATTTTGGCTTTTTTATGGAAAAAAGAAGAGACACGCGAAAATAGCATTTAGCATTTGTTCATCAGCGAGCCAATCATATATAGTTATGAGCCACATGACGTTTTGGTCAGCAAAAGACCGCATGTGTGACAGTGCTCCCATGACATTATAATGGAGCCGAAAAATTACTATCGTCTAGAGACGTCATAGCCATCGTAGCGTCATAGTGCAACACAGTACACCAGTATCACCACAAACACGTGAGTAACCAAACCTACTGCACTGCCAGTCACACAAAAGTGCAGCACGAACAATCACGTACAGTACATATTACTTGATAATAACTATGTTACGGCGTTCGGTATGATTTGGTAGGTCATTTCCTGTCTCGGAATGTTCCGGCTTTTTTTGCCATAACAGTAATTGCTTCTTTGCTTTACCCATTTCAGCTTACAAAAGGTTTCACAGGAACGTTCTGCTTCTGGAACGCGGGGGATACCTGTATATGTTTTATTGTTTCATATAGAAAACATTCTGCATGACTAGTGTTGTTGAACTGTGCACTGAAAGAGGTAAGACTTGACCTGCCACCAACAGCAATAACTTAACAGACCTTAAAATAGCTGCCTGAACTGTCCTTAAGCTAAGCCACTGCAAGCACATTAGCATGTTAGTGGAAAGGCTGGGGTCTGTACAGAGTCTGTACAGAGGCCGTGGGGGGTCAGGGAGGACAGCCGAGAGGGTCTTTAATCTCGCACATGATGTCACAGAGTACCACGACGTGGCAGCAGAATGTGCTGTCAGCCTAGAAACTTAAAAGCCTCTGCAATAATTCCCCATTCAATAAAAGTATCTAGATCACGAACGTGGTATCCTGACAGATATCTTGTAGGTCATCAGATGGGGTGGCCAATGACCCCCCCCCGCCCCCCAACTAGTGCTATAATCTCCACCACCATGTGGGGTGAGGAAGGCTTAGATATTTGCCATCTCCATGACAACACCTCAGCACAACCAGCCAATCCCACGGGGACGCCACAGGCACCGCCGGCTTTGCCAGCCATGGTTCAAGTTTTTACTTTTTAAAAATAAACGCAAGTGTTTAGTTGTTACTTGATCACCAAATCGCGTGACTGTGGCTTGTGACTGGCTCAGCAGGGCCACTGTAGGCTCTGGCCCATGGATACGCACCTGTTTGCAGGGGGGGGGGGGGCTCTCTCACAGGCTGGTCTGCCAAGGGGCCCAAAGTCTTACTACTTCTGAAACTGCGAACTGCTAGCGCCGCTGTTATTTTTAGTCATTTATATTCACCGACCTTCTTCGGAGACACGCTCTAAATCATCACCACTCGCTGCAGTTTGAAATAGCAGTAAAAAAAAAAAAAAATCTGTGTGGGTTAACGACACACAAAAAAACACATTTGGCCTCAATATTTCTATGGTTGTGCCTCAATTTAAAAATATGTTTAGTGATATTCAGAGCTATCAGTTTGTGACAAACGCCAAGAGCCATCATCCACTGAAGGCAGATTTACTCCTGCAGTCCGTTTGGAGGGCTGCCCTCCCGTGATCACTGGCTTTGGCGAGAGAAGCAGGGCTTGATGACGCCCCTCTACTAGACAGTGAATGCAGCTCCAGTGGAACAGACAACAGGTAACGAGCTTACTGCAATTCGCTGAGGGTCACTGGGCATCACTGAGAGTCACTTTAGGTCACTGGGAGTCATTGCGGGTCACTAGCAATCATTCTGGGTAAATGAGATAACTGTGGGTCAGTGCATATCACTGGGAGTCACTGCAGATCACTACACATAATTACAGATAACTGGGAGTCACTCATTGAGAGTCACTGCCAGCACTGTGGGTCACTGTAAGTTGCTGCGAAACCCATGTCCCAGCAGAAAGAGACAGGATGGCTTCCTGCAGGAGACCTTTCCAGAGGACAATGAGCCGCACAGCACTTATGAAGCCAGACTTCACCTGGTAATTACCAGGCAAGCAGTTTTCTTAAGCCTGCATGAAAGAGTCTGCTTGTAAAAACCGGTCAAGGGAAGAGTTTAGCTCATTGAATTGTATATTTCAACTGAATAGAGTCTGTTAATAACTTGAATCCAGAAAAAAATAAGACAAGCCCTCCTGGGAGAAATGCAATGTTCAGATTTTGATTATACCATATTAAAATAAGTGAGATTTAACTGAATGTTGTCATGTTCAGTAATCATTACTGAATGTAAAACCCAATCAGCCTAAACCACACAGCCAACTCTGCTCCCCCCCACCCCCCACATAAAAACACCAGTGATTAGATCATGTGGACGTTACCAAAATAAAGATCTTGTGTAAGTGAGATACAGGGACCAGAAACAGAATCTTTCCTCTGTGTTTGTTCCACAGCAGATCATATGACTGCTGCACCCTGATGTAGGGGCTCACTGGTCAGAGAAAAGTCAAATAATAATACAACAAGACACCTCATCTGGGGGCATCTTGGCAATTATTCAGCCTGGGGCTCTCAGGAGCTGCAGGCCAGACTTCTACCTCTATCTCTATCTCTCTCTCACACACACAGAGACCTGTACTCATATCTTTGTGTGGGGACTGTCCATTAGTTTCTATGAGCATAACGCTAATCCCAGCAATGACAACCTTAACCCTACCCAGTCCTAACCTTAACAATAAATAACCAAACAAAATAAATGTCTTTTGGCATTTTTAGTTTTTTGATTGCAGTTACAGATGTTTTGTAAAACCGAGTTTCCCCACCATCAAAATAGCAGGTTATCATCACATTCTGGTGGTGATACTTGGTCCCCACAATGTAATGTATACCTTGATCTCTCTCTCTCTCTCTCTCACACACACACACACACACACACTCACACACAAAGATAGACAGAGACACAAAAAAACACACACAGACAGAGACACTCTGAAGACCCAGTCCTGTGATCCCAGGAGGCCCCAGTGACACAGCGAGGCCTGAATCTCAGTATTACTCTGGCGACCCAGTCCTGTGATCCCAGGATGCCCCAGTGACACAGCGAGGCCTGAATCTCAGTATTACTCTGGCGACCCAGTCCTGTGATCCCAGGAGGCCCCAGTGACACAGCGAGGCCTGAATCTCTGTGGGAATTTGGTGACCCAGCCCTGTGATCCCAGGAGGCCCTAGCAGGAGAGCCGATCCAAGGTACAATTTATTTTTCACCATTTGCTGCTTTGGAGGAGGAAGGATTTCCGGGAAGGGCCCCGGATTTAAGGTGGGGTGCACCCCACGCAAGTACACAACCTGAAGACGGGTACTCAGTATCTGGGACTAAAGAGCCTGAGAGTGACACCTGTTTTACACATAAACAAACAGCACTAGCTGACCGAGAGCCCCGTTACCTGCAGGTATGAACCACAGCTAGACGGCTCTGTTAAAACAGATTTTTTTTTCAGCAGACATCCATGTGCTTCTGACCTGACCCCCTGACTCTCTCTGAAGGACAGCAGAGAATTGCTCCCATGTCCTACTCCCCAAACCTCAGAGGGGAACCAGCTTGTTTACTTACGATGTGCTACAGGCTTCTGGAGATGGACTCAGTAAAAAAAAAAAAAAAACACACACACACACTCTCTCTTGGCCGAGGATAGGGGGCTGGAGGACTCACAATGGACACCCCTTCTTCTATAGCTGTCTTCTTCCACTCCACCCCTGTCGGAAAATGTAAAGGAGGCCCAGCGCCTCCTTGCGCACCCCCCACCCCCTGGTGGATTTCACGCTTTGTTTGTTGTTACCAGACCCCACAGAAGCCACTGTCTGCTCCGCGTGGGAGGAGCTCTGCCTTCCGGATGCTAAGAATTACAATATCCCATTACAGGCTTTTCAGCTGGGAATGATGGGAGCCAGCTTACGCGCGCGGACCTCCTCTGCCTCCCAGGAAAAGTTTCCGCATGGCTCCTCGAAGCTGTCAGCTCGGTGCTGGGGAAGCCATGCAAACGAGCGTACCGCCGTACCGCCGGTCGACACTTGTCATGTAACCCCCCTCCGAGGGGGACACTTTCCCGCTTCCAAGTCCCAGCAAGACCCTCAGGCGTCACCATTCTGCAGCTGAAGTGAGACTCAGAAGAAGGTTCCGGAGGGAGGGGTTCCGGATGGCGACATACCTGGACGGGCCGGGGGCCTGCATTTCTCTCCACGCGCCACCAGGATGATCGTGCTTGGTCTCATGTGTCTTCGGGACCTTTCCCAGTCCGTACCAAATTCGTATGCTGTTCAGCTCTCTGCGGGAAAGACCGGAACAGTCCCTCAGGTGATGCTCTTGTGCACGGTGCAGTGCCGCTAGCCGGAATGCGAGTGATATCAGCCTCCTGCTAACGTGAACGATCAGCGTGCTGGTAAATATCAGCTGGGGGCAGTCATTTCTACAAGGGGTGTAAAAGCACAGAGTATCCAAACTGGCAGGTTCGCTGGGGGGAAGCAGGCCTCCTGGCACCATATCTCTTCAAAGAGCTTCCAGAGGGATCGAGGCATTTAGAAATGCCGGTTGGGAATGGGAAAGGGAATCTTGTCTGTGACTCAGAGTCAAAGATGGAGTCTGGAACAGCTGGAAGTGGTGTCTTTAGAAAGTACAGTCTGTTCAGTGGCTCTAAACTAACCAATAACAGAAAAATAATGGAACAGGGAGGAAAACACAGTTTTGGTTCACAGTTTCTTTGTGGAAATCATGTGGGTGTAGTCATGTGATAACATAGCACGACGATCTTCTCACCCAACGAACGTATACTGGGGGGGGGGCACCCTGGACTTCCCGAGGACTTGGACATCACAGATGGCCATCTCGGTGGAGTCACGGGGGATGAACTTAACGCAGAGCCTCCTCTTCCGGAAGGTTCTCTCCTCTGTGGGGGAAATGAGAGCAGCCTGGGTGTGGAGATGGTCTGACTGCCCCCTGATCCTGTCGCAGCTCGGGGGTGATACAACAGACCAATGTGATTACAGCCATACTCACATAAACGTATTTACGGCAAAAGAATTGGCAGCAGTACAGAATGAAGCCCCCCAGTAACTTAAGTTAAAGGCTGAGCGCTAAGTTCAGCCACTCGCTTCATGGTAATTCGGTTTATACCTTTTTGTCATGGTGGGTGATTCTTGTGATTTTGCTACCAGAATTTAAATTTATAGATTTCCTCGATAAAAATTTCCAGCCAAAATAATATTCCAAAAACTCCAAACAGAAAAAGAAAATGGTACAATAAATATTCATTACAATACATTTTATTGAATATTTATATCAAATTGTTCTTTCCTGCTTTTTCTAAATTTGGGAAATATTGCTTTTACCACTTAAAATAATGAAACTAGGTTTCCGATTTATGCTCTTTTCAAGTGTATATTACTTTGTCTAAGATCTGTTTTCTAAAATCACCTTTATTGTTAATAGGCATTTTAGAATTCAATACATTTCCCTCAGACTTACTTAAATCAATTTCGATACAGTACTGTGCAATAGCCCAGTGCGGGTCAGGCTGTAAAGTAAGCATATGGTAATAACCAACTCTGAATGTATGACCTTTAAAGTAATAATCTCTCTTTCCTACTTCTTTATTCCACCTAAAAACATGTGCATATAACACTCCTGTGTTTATAATACTGCAGTGGTGGGGCAACGCGGCATCAATTCCACAATAATGAAAATAATAAACTTGCCATTCTCACCTCTCATACAAAGCACATTATTATGTTTTCCAGGCACAGATAGCGGTAAGAAAATACAGAGCAGTCAGAAACCATTAAACCAGTGGGGAATGCGTTTCATTAATATTAGATAACCAGCATCCACTCATACTCTTCACAAATAAATACATAAACAAACATGCCCCCCCTTAAAGGCAGAGCACCACCACAGATAAACAATGAGTCATGATTCCTTTACCCTCCTCCCTACAGGGCAAAATGTTTATTTTATTCCCACCGTCTCTCATAAATTTAGCCAACGTGTGCCCATAAAATATTCACACTCTCCAGCAAAAGTGTCTCGGGGGATGCAGCAAGACGCTGGCCAGCGATGGTGGGAGCAAATCGGGGGGGGGGGGGGCAGCAGGGGGCCGAAAAGGTGCGGTCTAGGGGGGGCTGTTTACTCACGAGTGTCTGCGGTTTCCTGGATGGCGATGAAGCCCACCGGCAACGTGTCCTTCGCATCGATCAGCCTCATGTCGACCAGAACATTCCCTAAATGGCTCTTCAAGGGGCCGTGGAAATAAAGAGAAAAACGTCTGCCCCAGGATCACCTGGACACACTTCATTTTTCAGCAGAGAAAAATTCTGAGTATGGGACCCACCACCCACCACCCAGCTCCCACTCCCCACCCAGGGGGGGGGTGTCATATTTAATTACAGGGCTCAAAAATTAAGAGACAAAGTGAAAAGATAATCTGCGAAAATCAAAGGGCCACTGATGTCAATCAATTGTTAAAAATTTTTGCTATTATTATTTAGCAAGTGCTTTCTCTGAGAAAAATAAATGCATCTTCTTCTGCAGAATAGTAATTGGAAAAATGTTGGCTAAATAAAAATTAAAACCAAACAACAAACAGAATAATAAAGATGAAGATGGCGATGACGACGACACTTCGGACACATACAGGGCCACACCTGGCCCCACCCACCCCTGGCAAAGCTGCCATGTCCCACAGCGGTTTAAAACCGATCAGGGGCCTATTTAGCTGCCATTTCCAAGCATAACTTGCCCCAGCCTCTCTTCTCCTGCTCATTACGGACTCATTTCCACCCATAATAAATTGCAATAAAGCTGAAGAGGCAGAGAGGAGCAGGGTGATGTGGACGCAGCACACCCTGCCGCCGAGCCTGTGTCCCGCCGCCGCCCAGCACTCATTACCACCAGATGCGTTTTTTATTCATAGTTTTTATTCTGACTTAAGGTGGGATATGGATGAATGTTATTGCTATGCATGAAAACTCCCCCTCTCCCCCCTGTTTTGTTCCTTAAATGCACAGAGAAATATTTTTTCCATCAGGACCTGACAAAGGGGGCATCTACCTCCAACCTCGAGTGTGATAAATCACAAACTGCTTCCTTCCCGCCGCATAATTCAGCGGCTAATTTTGCAGAATCTGTTTTTGTCATAGATAATTACAGCCAGGCCTCTATTGACTGGCAGACAAAATAGCTTTTGTTGATGGTGCTGTCATGTTTTATTTGTGTCATATTGCGTAAAGCGGTATGGGCACTTGTTTCAGAGTGACACACAGGGCGCTGTTTCCGCCACTCACACTAAAAGGCAGCCCAGATTAAGTTTTATCAACAGACTCAGAGAGCATGGAGCAGGGAGTAGGGAGTGAGGAGGGAGTGTGAGGCAAGGAGCGTGGAGTGAGGAGGGAGCATCGGCCATCGGGGGAGCACAGAAAAGGAAGTAGCGAGTGAAGAGGGAGTGGCGGCTTTGTACATACGGAGCAGGTAGAGGATGGGAGCACAGAGGAGGGAGCACGGAAAAGGGAGTGGGGAGGGAGCACAAGTCAGGGAGCATGGAGCAAGATGGGAGCACAGAACAGGGATTGGGGAGGGAGAATGGAGCACGAAGCAGGAAGGGAGCATGAAGCAGAGAGCAGGGAGTAGGGAGTGAGTGTGGAGCAGGGAAGGAGCACAGAGCAGGGAGTAGGGAGCGAGTGTGGAGCAGGGAAGGAGCACAGAGCAGAGGGGGAGCACGAAACAGAGAGCAGGGAGCAGGGAGCAGGGAGGGAGCACAGAGCAGGGAGCAGGGAGGGAGCACAGAGCAGGGAGCAGGGAGGGAGCACAGAGCAGGGAGCAGGGAGGGAGCACAGAGCAGAGGGGGAGCAGGGAGCAGGGAAGGAGCACAGAGCAGAGGGGGAGCACGAAACAGAGAGCAGGGAGCAGGGAGGGAGCACAGAGCAGGGAGCAGGGAGGGAGCACAGTGCAGAGGGGGAGCACGAAACAGAGAGCAGGGAGCAGGGAAGGAGCACAGAGCAGGGAGTAGGGAGCGAGTGTGGAGCAGGGAAGGAGCACAGAGCAGAGGGGGAGCACGAAACAGAGAGCAGGGAGCAGGGAGCAGGGAGGGAGCACAGAGCAGGGAGCAGGGAGGGAGCACAGAGCAGGGAGCAGGGAGCAGGGAGGGAGCACAGAGCAGGGAGCAGGGAGGGAGCACAGAGCAGAGGGGGAGCAGGGAGCAGGGAAGGAGCACAGAGCAGAGGGGGAGCACGAAACAGAGAGCAGGGAGCAGGGAGGGAGCACAGAGCAGGGAGCAGGGAGGGAGCACAGAGCAGAGGGGGAGCACGAAACAGAGAGCAGGGAGCAGGGAGGGAGCACAGAGCAGGGAGCAGGGAGGGAGCACAGAGCAGGGAGCAGGGAGGGAGCGATCCCTGCCAGCAGTAAGATACTCACTATCGGTATCAGGCCGATACCAGCCAAAACTGCAGTATTGGGGGGTAGGGGGTAAGAAAATGGTCTGATTTTACACAGATATGTCAAGCTTGAAAAATCACGAAAATTCTTGTCGCCTTTGCGCGACAAAGAGAAGTGAGGATGGTGTGATGGTTAGCTGTTCAGCAATGCATACGCAGCAGAGCTGTCATGTCGGCTGCGTGGATTCGCGCATTTGACATTCGCGGTATCGGTTATTTGCAAATTGGGCGTGAACAATTAAGTGGGAATATTTTTGGATCTCATTGAAAGATTGCAGAAACTCAAAGACAACGTGTAAAAATACACAAATACAATAAAATCACACATAATATAGATATTAGTAATACACAACATTTGTTAGTGTAATTGCAGACCATATATTTAATATTAAAGTCTTGGCTTGGGTAAGCAGGATATCATTCTCGGTGACCAGTCTCACTCACGTGTTTCACCGTCTCAGTGACCTTTGGCGTTTTAAACATTTCAGTGCTGTTAATTTTACATTTTTAATAAAAGTTCCGGCGTGCACTGTACTAACTTTGTACGTAAAGGGGCATAATTCAAAGGGTTTGTATATTGTATAAAAAGATCTTGACAGAAAAAAAAATGAAAATGAAAGTATACATACAGTACTGCTTGTTTAGCAATTGGCTAGCAGGCTATTACAGTTAAGGTAAGGGGTGGCCAAATATTATTCGCAAATGTGAAGGGGCTGTACTTTACCGTAAAGGAAGGAAAAAAAAACACAAAACAAAGTGTCCAAAAATAATGCTGTGCCATCTGTACTATTAATGCTATTCAAACATGGGATTGAGTCTTGCCTCAGGTTCAGAGACCTATAGGAAGGCACGGTACATTCTTAGCCCCTGTGGTGGGGAGAGGGGTGCTCTCACACGTATGATCGCTGCCCAGATGGCACTGTGCAGAATCGAATGAGATGCCTATTCCATACCGGGAGGTGACGGGGGAAACAGAGAAAGAGAAGGAGAAAAGAAAAAGGAGAAAAGAAAAGAAAGATCCTCTCTGAATGGATCCTCTCTTAAGAGTCACACTGCCAGCAGTGCCCGAGTCCGAACCCGGCTCTCCGGGGTGAGAGCCCAGCAGACCCAGTCGTAGCCCCTAAAGGTCCAGTCGCCCCCACATGTTGTGGGCCCACCCCACCGCTGTAAAACAGCCAGCCCACGATGCCGATTAACATCGATTAGGGGGGGCTCCACGGCCTCATCATCCCGGCGACGTCCCTCCCACGGCACGTGACGGAGCCGATGACAGAGGAGCCAGGGTGTGAATGCTGATGCGTTCGCGAGAAGCGGAGATGTGAGCGATGGAGTTTAACGCCACCGACGTGCAGAGCCATCAGCGCACCCAAGTTATTTTCACCCAGCGCTCAACTCTTCGCTGACTCGTCATCAATCTGAGGCTTTCGCTGCATTCCCGCACTTGGGACGGACCGCAATGGATCCGTGATCCGGCAGCGCGGTGCCTTTATCAATCTGACAGTCAGGAGAGCGGCCTTTTTAACAAAGAGCTCTTAATCAAAAGCTAGACGCTGACTGTAAATGGAATTGATATACATCTGCTGTGAAATGGCAGAAATACACTTAAACAGTTCATACACAGAGACCTGAAGTGTAAAATATTTTTTACTTCCATTTGTTAAAGGCACAGCCAATTTTCCACCAGGACTCAAATGATCAATACACTACTTCCCTGATCTTTTTTTTTTTTTTTTTAAATACAATCACTCCAAAAGAGCTGAGAATTTAAAATAAAGTCCCCAAAAGGTGGATTGTTATTCCATAAATTATGAAAGTGAGTCTGACCTCGCCTATACACTTGATATACATTAACAACCTTTTTTATTCAGAAGGATCTTTTCAAATTAGGGGGAAAAAAAACCAACTGAAAATGGAACAAGGCAGAGAACAGCAGCAAATAGCTGAGTTCCGGGGCCAATCAACAGAGGCGTGTGAATAATTAAACCGATGAACCAGTGACAGAAACAAGGCAACAGAAGGGGGGGCCACGTAAATGGCGGGATGCCTGTATGTCTTCACCTACGTTTTCTTTGGAGAAGGCTCTGGTGTAACAGAGGTAACGTGTGACCTTGGATTTGAATACGCAGTCCTTCCACAGGTCTGCGTGGACGCCATCTGTTGTTTGTGAAACCTGTGTTAGAAAAACAAGGCAGAGAACACAGGCGTGAGATGGGCTAAAGTTAATGTATGTATGGCGTCCACGTTGCCACTCCGCTCCCCCTGCGTCCTCCGCACGTTCGCCTTAATTAGCGCTCGCCTTGCCTCTCGCTACATCTCATTAGTGCCCCATGCGAGAGAGGAGGAGCCTCCGTCCGAAAATATGGCTAAAAATAGCATCCCGTGGGATCAACTTGATTAAAGACAGCCTCAGAAAGATGGGGCCTTACAAGCAAAACAAACTTTAGCACAGCTCTAGGTTTCCGAGGCGCTTTATAAAGTCAATGCAGAAGACCAGGCTCTGGACCACTACCTGGGTCTGGGACTCACACCGATTGCTGGATGTTTTCCCTGTTACGGAGCTTGGATACCAGAAGTACAGCAGTTATTGGATGGATGGATACTTTATTAATTCTGAAGGAAGTTGCAGGTTTGCAGTAGCACAACACACATTTAGACATTTATACAATAGACATTAATCCTAACGATAAACAGTAACAATAAACGGTAACATGGCAAAGAATGTCAGGGAATGTATTGCACATCTCATAAATAAATAGTATCATACAGTGAATGAATGAATGTTCTGTGAATGTGTCTAAGTGGCCCTGGTCCATTCAGACAATTGGTCCCCCTCCATGCCATAGGTCGACTAGTTGAAGAGTCTAATGGCTGACGGCAGGAACGACCTTATATAGCACTCCTTGGAGCAGCTCAGCTGTCTGAGCGCGTTGCTGAAAGTGCTCCTCCTACTCAGAAACACGACATGATGGAAGTCTTGGCTAAAAGCGGGCGGCTATGTGGGGGCGTCTGCCCACCCGTCAGCCCCTTTAAAAAGGCAAACCAACTCGGCAAATCCATTTCCCAGGCTTGTTTTGTACTTCGACCCTTCAAAAGCATTTACACTTTCCTGGCACCTTCCCGGCAAGGCTCCCCTCCCCCATCCTAACCTCAAAAGTCATGTCAAAACCTTTTGCGCCATGGAGTTCTGCCCAGAAGTGCAGACACGTCCTCAGCGAGCTTGGTGAAAAGGTGCATACGTCTTACTTAAGAGGAAATGCCCAACTAACACGTCAAACAAAAACTCCTAAAAAGAATGCAAGTGGGAAAAATCGTAAGCATAATTAAGAGCCATAATTAAGATGATTAACTCAGCCATGGTGTGCATGCCTTCTTCGAGAGCAATTTAAAAAGGCAACACACGATTTATGAAATCGTGAATTTCTTTAACTCACATGCTCTATGACAATTTAACCCTTGACAGATGCAGGTTCGCTCTCTATTACCTGCCAGTAATGTAGAGATATGCATACGAGATAAGGGACCCCCCTGTAGTAGCGAGCCGCAGCAGAGCTGTTGGAGAAAGCAGCTCAGTTGCCCTTCCATAATGGTGCCCGACAGCTGGTCCCAGGGTACTGGAATACAGGGGTGTACTAGATCACTGCACGCTTACTCAAGCTCTACGACACGGCCCAGCTGGGGTGCCGAGTGAAGCCCCCCTCCCCCCAAAACCCAGCTCACCTATGGGACAATATGCAAAGAGCTATGATCTCCCATTGTGAAGGTGAAGATGATACTGTTGGTGGGCACCCCCACCCCAAAATAAGGGACCAGGGCCCCCACTCTGATCCCCCCCCCGCTTCGGTGAGGGATCTGACAATAATGATGAATGACCTCAGAGGAGGGTAGGGTGATTGCAGGAGAAAAACAAAGCATGGCAACGACTCGTGCAGAACCCTCGGCGAGAAGATGGGGAGCAAGAGAGAGCGAGGAGGAGGAAGCATCCAAGGTCTGAGATGGGTCCCAGGAGGAGGCAGTACATCTCGACCCCTCCCGCCAACCCCCTCCACTCTCAATCCGTACAAGACAACCCGTTTTGGACGTCTTTTCCGGGTCAGTACACACCATCCTGTCAGAGGAGACAAAGGGGACAGTCGCACGAAACCCAATGTCAAGGGAGGGTGGGGGTGCACCTGAGTGTCACACTGCTGCAGCAGGGCCCTTAGGGACATCATGTCTGGAGGGAGGGGGGCCTCAATGGGGGGGGGGGGGGGGGGGAGATGCTTTCTGGGTTCTCGTCCCACCGCTACCAAAACCCAACGCATTTTGGAAGAACCTCAGAGACTCTTCTGCCATTATTCCTGCTATTTACATGCGAGTGAAAACTGGTAAAATGAGCTGTTTGCAGAAAATCCCCTGCTGGCCATTTTTTTCAAACAACGAACACCTTGCCAAAGAGTTAGACATGGATAAATAGTTAGTGGGACTTTCTCCCCAGGGGCGATACTGCCCACTAAAGTGGTCGTGCATTTTGCTGGACCCGGAGGACACGAGAGCGCTTCCTGGCCCTTCGCGGTCACTACGCAGCAGTGATAATTAACAGCGAACTGATGCACAATACAGAGGATTTATAATTACCGTGGAACAGCAGCACAGTGGCATCCTGTGTAGTAATCAGAGATGCCACACAGGAGAGGATTTAAACGCACCTAGAGCTGATCTCATTATAAACAGCACTTTATTTCTGTGGAAGAGACGAGGCCGACATGTTATTAATAATGCAAAGAGAAAATAAAAGAAAACTTTGAACAAAAGCAGCATCCGCAGTAACGAGGTCTCCTGGGATGAAGATTAGGATGCGGAGAAGAGGAGGAATGCAACAAGCAACCGGAGTCGGAAATGCTTGGTGGGCTTTCCGTTGGGAGAAGGAGGGGCGCGCCACACGACAGGACGTTACGCCCCCCTGCTTTTTGGGGAAAGTATGTTGGGTTTGCTGTCAGCATGGAGGCCAATGAAGACTGTCGCAGCTCACAGGTCAGTGGGGTTGAAAGGTAAACTACTGGTAATCTGCTCCCCAGACTGGCACCAAGTTGGGAGAGCCCCAAATCCCACATGCTCTGCAATCACTCAAACCAACTTATGATAATGCATTTGGATAGTGACATGCAACACACTCCAGTACATTCAAAATCACACCATTTCCCATGGTGGAGCGGTCTGTCGGTGTGTTAGATGTCCCTCAACTGGGCTGATTCCTGGTCCCCGTGGGGCCCACTCTGCACCACGGAAGGGAACGCCATGTCACAATGGAGGCACAATGAAAGGAGCGGTCCCAGCGTCATTTTATCAGTGGGTAAAACGCCATGGCGAGCAACCATCTCTGATTAATCTGAGCAGTCATTTCTGCCACATGCAGATTCAAAGCACAAAGTTATATGTCCTTTAATCAGCATTTGAGGGCAAACAGTTAGAGTCTCAAACCCATTTCTGTATGTGAGCTTTCTTACTAAACATCTGTAAACCCAATGAGCTTTTTCTGTGCCTTAAAGTTCCTTATATAGGCATATAGACATATACACACAGACAAACACACAGATTTATAATTAATTCACTTAATTCTGAATCTTAAAATAAAAGCTGTAAAGATATTTGAAACACAAATATCTACACACTGGACGCAAAACCCAAAAAAGGTTTCACAATAATTCAACAAAATCTGCATCTGGGGCCTTCATGTGTGGATTCCAAAAAATCTGAGGTATCGCCCTAAAAAATGAAGTGGTGCACGGCTGTGCCTGCATACGCAGGCCCTGACAGCAAGGGGCCTCAGCAGAAAGGCAGCGTGGAAAGAGGGATGGGCAGGGATCCGGAGAGGATGCCTCTCTGCCTAAGTGTGCCATGTGCCGTTTAGCGGATTCCCGGTACCAGCCTGCGGTACTTCATCAACATGCCACGCCATCTCCCGCCGGGAACCGAAACAGAAGGGTGGGAGGGAGCTGCCGCTGAAGGGAGTGTGAGAGAGAGAGCACAGAGTGAAAAGCGACGCAGGAGTGTGACATCAGAGACGGAAAGAAGCAGGAGCTGCCCTGAAGCCCCCTGCTGGCTCTGTGTTTCCATGTTTGCTCTGTGTTTAGCTAAATCCATAGGCTGAGTCCCTCCCCCCCACCATCATAGCTCTCACACTGGGACTGCTAAAACTGCGGCGCTGCTTCTTGCCTCATGGCACTGGGGGTCGTCTAAGCACTCAGAAGTGGTGAACAAAGCAACCCCCGCCCCCCCAGAGGACAAGGACTCGAGGCAGACAGGAAGAGACCCGTAACCGGAGATCTCTCAGGATGGTCTCAGAGGAGGTTCAGTGCTCCACAAAGCAAACCCCCCCCCCCCTGCAATAAAAAGACATATACTCTGTATTTAGTCTTTGGTAATTAAAATTTCTGGGTTACAGTGTAATTCTTCTAACCCACACTCAACGGCACTCAGTTTCTCTCCGGAGCACAAAACCAAACAAAGAGTTCCCTCTTACTTTACAAAAAAATGCCATGGCAAACTGAGAGGGTGGTTAAATGAAAGCAGGACGATGGCACAGAAACGCCAGACTCCCGTTCTGGCTAACCCACTCTGCGAATCCCCGCGACACTGTGTTAATTGGACGGTTTTCAGCTACGTGCCATTTGATTCAAACGGGACGAGATGATAATTCTCCTGATTAATGCCGTGTCGTTTCATTAAACCGCGGCGAAGCAGCCAAGTGATCACAAAGAGACGATGGTACTCACCACGCAGTAGCCAAATGGAGCGCGCTTGCGGGAGGCCACCACTCCGACTCCAGTTATGGGGTTCACGGACACTTCCGGAAGAGCCCCTGCCAGATCCCACACCTCTGGCATCGCGGCAGGGCTCTGAAACGTAGGGGCGAGTCGGTCAGCACTCTAACCAAACCGAAAACCCCTATGCTGGGTGTCAAACATGGGAAATGTTGGGAACAGTATCATAAGGGAATATCTAAATAGGAAGTATCTAAACGGCAGCCATATGCTGCTAGTGAGGATCGAGATCTTAAGGAAACAGATAAAAGCCAGCAGTTTGCATTCTTACATTCACAAGTCCATCTATTTCCATTAGAGCAACTAACAAAAAACAGAACCTGTCTACATAAAAAAAAAAGGTGACATTTCAGAGTATGCTCATTCACACCCTCGTAACTCGTGAATCTTCACTATTAAATTAATGACAAAAATAACTCAAACTTTGAAAAGAACCTCTGAGCCAAAAATATACAGGACAAGACAAAGAATGAAGTTAAAAGTGAGAAAATGAACCTACAGCAGGGGAACTATTAAGTTGTCTTAAGTTGTTATTAAGTTGTGCAACTCCTTCATTATACAGTCCATTTCAGGTAATATAATTTTTATTTTTACTCTTGCCAGAGTGCCAGTAATTTATTCAGCGAAATTTAAGGCGACAGTCAGCCTGTTTGATGCTCCGTGGCCCTACTACATATGCAGGAAGCTCCCTAAAAGTAAGCCGTGTCCCCAATGTTCAAGGACAAGACAAAAAAACCCATGATTATTCCACAACTAGAGTCGGGGAGCACCGAAGACCCACCCCGAGAGGATTCAGTGCTTATTAAACAAAAGCCATTTTCCTGCCACAAGCTTCATGCGTTATGGGTTTCTCTCCTGCTAAAACCAGAACCAGCGCATGGAGGACAGAGGCAGCGGGTGGCCGTTGGTAGCTAAAAACAATAGGGGGTAGGTCTGCTTTCTACAATGGCTGAGTCAACCAACCTAGTTCCCCCCCCCAAAAAAAAATAAAAACACCCAACATATTCCCTGGGGTCAGAATTGGGCTTGAAACACTTCTCAACAAACACGGGAGGAAGACTTATGGTGGGGTTAGTCAATGCACAGCTGGCAACTCAAGGTCACTCCCAGAAAGCTGAAGAACAAGCTCCTCCGAGTCAGAAGCAAGGTCCAGCTGCCGCATAATCAAAGACACCTGAGCAATATCTGTGGTTCAAACAAACGTGTTTCAAACATGCAATTCAAAATCAAGCCCCAATGCTTTCATTTGTATCATATATACCACACACTACATGGTGAATGTTAATCTTTGCAAAAACGCTAAACATGGTGACACTGCCCCCTTACTAAGGACGGAACAGTAATTGGTGAAGCCATATGGATCTTACGAACATTGCTTGCTCTAGCACAAGGTAATAAGTAGCCCCCTTCTCTGGAACTGGATGGTGTTGGAATTAAACCTGAATGCTACATGTGGGTGTGTCTCAAACCGCGCTGGAACAGTAAAGGCATTATGGTCAATAGAATTCCAGATTGTATAGATGAGTGATGGTAGTGTGCATTGTTTAGCATGGAACAGTGGGTATTTTCGATGTTTTTTTAAATGTATATCAGCACTTCTCTATCATGGGATAAACTGAGCTGGAAGGATGACAAGCTTGTGGGCAGCAGAGTTCAAAAAAGCATCTAGCTATCCATCTATCGCCTTTCCACAATAACACACTACGGGCAATTCATCTAACTGTATATTTTGCACCGAGGGAGACACCTCGAGTACCCAGAGAAATCCTGTGCAAGCTTCACACATACAGAACCAGAGGCAGGAACTGAACCAGCAGCCTCGGAGGTGTGAGGCTGCACACTTGGCCGCTTTATAAAAGTAATAATTAAATTCTGAAGTTGGACTTCACAATGCCAGCCAGCTGCTTCACAGGGAGAAGTATTCTGTCAGTTTTCTTGGTTTACAGCCATACTTATCCACACAATTAAACATCCTTAAAGCATAAAACATGCGGGGTAACGAAGTTTGCACATTAAGTAGTTTTTTAAGCAATATTTTTCATATTACAATCATATTCCCTAACACGTTGGATCGGAAAGGCTTTCCCAGCGCCGCACTCTCACTGCGCTCCTCATCGCCTCTCTGGCTGGATGTGCATCCATTAAAAAGAAATTAAAAAGATTTTATTACTTGGTTGCGAGCGGGCGGCGGTCTTTAAAGCCTCTGGAAGTCAGAACTGGCGTTTCTTCTTACTCCCTCCACTTTCACCTTCAGCTCACGTTACATGAGATTGCACCCTAATACTGACTCGTTGTGTTTTATTATAGCTCCAGTTGGGGGGGGGGGAGGACTATCACTTAAAATAAAACCGAACTAATACCAGATCATGACCATCACTGCGATCTGCCAGTGGACTCCTGCACGGTTTTATCGCCCTGCAGTTTCAGGCCAAGTTCCCGTTAACACGCAGCGGGTTTACGGTTGGCTGCTGTACCGCGGCCGCAGGGTCACGAACTCCCCTCCTATCCGCGTCCAATTCGGCTGAGCCCAGACTTAACGCAATGAAACCCGACGCCTTTTAATACCCCAGACACCACCGTGCTCGTCCTCAATAATTATGCGCTGCTTTCGCTTACCTCCGAAGAAAAGCCCAACATTCTACGAAATGCGCCTCGAACTGAAGCTGGCGCACCTTTACATTTTGTTCAAGCTTACAGATCATAAGCCTACAACTGTACAGAAGTCTCACATGCATCACAAGCACGCCGTTTAAGTGCTTAACTGGTGTAATGAATCTCTATTATTACTCGGGTATTTCCCGTTATCAGTCTCCTCAAACCTCACGAATGACACGGCTTCCGTCAAAATATCATCTCAGGACAAAGGTAAATAACCACACGAAGGAAACAGACACCCTCCGCCAAACTTAAATCCTGTAGTAGCAGATAATAATATTAATATTTTTAAGTTGACAGGTGACCATAACCAGCGGAACATATTGTATAAATCATTATTATATCCGCAAGGAAATAAACATTACCCTAAACTTTATAGCAGAAGTCTGCATTTGGGGAGGAATGCCTTAAAATGAAACAACAGATTTACACCAAACCTGCATCTATGAGAGTATTAATCAAAAACAAGCTGGTTATTTAATGCGATAAAAGCGTAACATCAATTTCCATACAGCGTCACCGAATATATTAAAGTCAGAGCGGAGTCGGTTCCTCGCAGCCTACTCATAAAGTAAAGGGAAAATGTTCTGCCTAAACCGGCAGCTTTGAAAGACCCGGCCCCGGCTTCCCAAACAACCAGGCAGCCCAGCTGCTACGGGCGATTAGAAACTAACGTGCGGGGGCTGAATAACAAGCTGGGGCGGCACATATTTCCAAGGAGGTCTCCTAAATGCAGATCTATGACCGCCTGCTCCTGTCCAAAGACGCTTTGGCTTAATGCGCATTCAGTAACGGTGGAGAAGATTAGTGATCTCGCAGACGTTCCCTTGCCATATTATTAAATTATCTTTAAAGCATTTTAAAGATAATTTAAATGGCACGGTTTACTGCGCTCAATCTAGACGTTTACTGAATTTATTGTAATTAGGGTTTATTAAATCGGGGTTGACTTGGAGTGGCAGAGGTCTTTCCGTTTGCCAAAAGTTTGTTGGGGTGCCTTATTTGGGGAAAGCAAATTAACTTAGAGACGGAGAACCATCACTTTCTCGCGTTAATTTGCACACTAATCAATCGGGATTTTCCGAAACAGTGACAAGCCATTTCGTTACAAGCTGACTTTTATTGGAAAATTGAAGTCTGTCAGTGTTGGCTAAAGTAAACTCGCAGTGTGCTAATAATGGAGACTTATCTTGAAAACCTGTCAAGCAGTTTAACCCCGTGTGCACAAAAAAGCTGAAGTGAAACAACCTCCACGGAGAGAACGGTTTTTGGAGCTCTCGGGAGACGGAAAGAAAACCGTGCAAAAGTAGACTGTTTAGGCATGCGAATAAGGCAGCCGGCGGCAGTCTACCAAAGGGCACGGGATAACCTTGCTGGTCACGGTGTTGTCCATTCAGGACATCAGCCCTCCGGGGAACCCAGTTAATATCTGCCAGATGTCAACAAGTGAAAGGATCTTTGGAGAGCGCCTGCTAAAGGCCGGCGGACAACGACGCACACGCCGGAGATCGCGAAGGCTGCTCCGATTAAGGCTGGTGTCGCGCTCCGGGCTGTTTAGTGAAGTAGAACTAAAATTCCCCAGCATCACACAGGAGCAGCTCCGAATAGCAGATCCGAACCCCCATTTAAAATCAGGCTTAAAATTCTGTTCGTGGGTCAGGCAAAAAAATTAAGTGCTTGCAACTGCAGGAAAAAAAACCGCAGGTAAATGTGATACTTCTTGCCAAGGCACCAGCAAAATGAGGCCAAACCGATAAGGAGGCGATGAAGATGCCGATTAAAGGTGCATTTTAAACCGGCACTGCATCTGCTAAAAACAGGGAAAAATATACAGCCGCTCCTTATGTCTTTGGGGGAAAATATTTTCGGCATGTTTTATTTAAAGGTATGACACCTAAAAACGCAATACGCTACTAACAAAGCTTGTCAATTAAAAGTGACTTCCACGTGCATCTTGGATGCCAGGCAGCCGCCAGAGAGACATTTCAACTATTTAATAAGAAAATCATTTTAAACGCCGTGCGACTAACTAACAACACGTGAGGGTAATTGCAGGAGATATTAATCCGCTCATGCGGCGCTAAGCTAAGCTAAACCACCGGGCTGCGCAGTTGTGCTACTGTTGCTACAGTAACGAGCTCCGCGCGCCGCTAGCAATAGCTTGCTGGCTAACGCGACATAAATAAACCAGTTACGAGGGACTGTAAGCATTTATAATGCTAAGTTTTAAAAAAAGGATTCGTGTACACGTGGTTTTACAAGTAGTTGTATAAGCTGGTGTCGGCGCAGAGTCAAAGTAAAGCGGCGGCAGTTTTAAGCACTTTCTCACAACCTCCTGTGTCTCTCCTGAGGCCAGCGCCGTCAGCCTCACAGTACGGCCGGACGGACTTAACTGCTAGCCGCGGTGCTTCGTCCCACCTCCTCCTCACGCAAAGGCAGCTGCTCATGGCTGGGAGGGCAGCGGGCCCGCTTCGTAGAGGCGCAGCCGCCAAAGCCGCCACTGGAGCCGCGAAACCGCCGACTGCCGCCTCGAGGTCGGCGTCCCGCGCGGGGGATCGAGCCCAAACTTTCGCGGGACCGAGTCTGCACGTGATCCACCTGCCTGCGGTCCCCGCTCTGCTCCGCGCGCACCTGTTTACCTCATTAATGTATTTATTTGTTTATTTATTATTTAGAAGTCATTCATTATAGAGAGCTTTAAGAAACGAGGGCATTATTTGGAAGCACCGTGAGGGGCTTCATCCTATGCGTCGTAAAGAAAAAGGCAGAGATCTAACACTGCATGTAATAACACAGGGGGCACAGCATTGTTTATTAATGATAATAATATCGTCATATTACTGCTATTAATTATTATTAAATGGAACATAGCTGTTATCATATAATCCAGGTTTATTTTTGAAAATGGAGTTTAGAGAAATTCACATTTCAATAAGTTTTATATTTAACGAAGAAAAAACGCAAATAAAACTTCATAAGTTGGCCTATATCCGTAGCACTCAATCACATTCACGTAAAAACAGGTATATCCCTTAGAAAAATGTTTATTGTTTTAACTATAGCTAGAATTTGTGTCACAAACTGTTTGAACTCCTGTCCCGTAATTATAGCAGCAAGCATATATTTATATACTATACTATACTCTTATACATTCTTTACACGCATGTTTGGATCGCACTTATATAAATGATCTGCGTTTAACTACAATATACATTCACTGGCCATTTTATTAGGTACACTTGTTAATCTGCTCATGGAAGCAAATATCTGATCACGTCAGCAGCAGAGTGTAATAGATCATTCAGATACAGGTCAGGAGCTTCAGTTAATGTTCACGTCACACATCAGAATGAGGAAGGAAGGTGAATTACGTAACTTTGAATGTGGCATGGTGTCTACTGGGATTTTGCTGCACAACCATCACTAAGGTTTACAGAGAATGGGCTGGAAAAGAATAAATCATCCAGTGAGCAGCGGGTCTCTGGGTGAAAATGCCTTCGTCATAGCAGAGGTCAGAAATGAATGGCCAGACTGGTTCAAGATGATAGAAAGGCAACAGTAACTCAAATAACCACTCATTACATGCAAAGTATGCAGCAGAGAATCTCTGAATGCACAACATGTTGAACCTTGAAGCAGATGGGCTACAGCAGCAGCAGATCTAACTAGTGGCCACTCCTGTCAGCTACGACCTGGAATCTGAGGCTACAGTGGGCATGGGGTCACCGAAATTGGACAACGGAAGATTTGAAAAACTGCATGTTCAAATGAGACTTGATTTCTGCTGCGACATTCAGATATAAGGGTCGGATTTTAGCGACTACATGAAAGCACTGATCCATCCTGCCTTGTATCAACAAGTCAGGCTGGGGGCTGTGCTGTAATGGGGGGGGGGGTTATTTTCTTGTCACCCTTTGGGCCCTTTAGTGCCAGCCTACCTGAGTACTGCTGCTGACCATGTCCATCCCTTCATGACCACAGTGCACCCAGCTACTAAAGGCTACTTCCAGCAGGATAAGACACCATGTCACACAGCTCATACCACCTCGGACTGGTTTCTTGAACACGACCATGAGATCACTGCACTCAGATGGCCTCCACAGTCACCAGATCCAGTCCCTCAGTCCAATAGAGCACCTGTGGGATGTGGTGGAACGGGAGAGTCGCATCATGAAGGTGCGGCTGACAGATCTGCAGCAGCTCTGTGATGCCATCATGTCAACATGGACCAAAGTCTCTGAGGAATGTTTCAAGCACCTTGGTGAATATACGCCATGAAGAACTGAGGCAGTTCTGAAGGTAAAAGGTGCTCCAACCCCATACTAACTAGTGTACCTAATAAAGTGGCCAGTGACTGTATATCTTTAAGTAATGTCGGTTTCTTAAACCCTGTAATACCAGCCTCACCTTGACAAATGCGTAGCTGGTTCCGTAGCTTGGGAAACTAAATACCAACATTCTTTGTTTGAGTTACGTCGACCACAGTCATTCCTCCATGCGACGCACACCCATGTGCTAAATATGCCAGACACTGAATTAAAACCACAGACGTGTATGCATGTCAGAAAGTGATACTGTTTCTTTAGGTCATTGGAAGTCCTCTGGGAGTGTGTGTGTGTGTGTATAGATATGTATATATATATGTGTATAGATATATGTGTCTGTGTGTATATATATACGCACACATATATATGTACCCATACACACATGGGATATGAAGACCGACAGGGAAGTGTAAAATAACATTAACGGCAAAAGAACAGTGAGCTGGAGAAAATGCTGGCGTTCCGGCCACAGAACAAGACTGACATGCTTGCATAAATCATGTTGTGATGATCTTCCAAAGCCTCGGTTGGTTGGTAATATAATAAACAGCCTGACACCAAGAATTGGGATCATGCTTCGCTCCGCCGTTTGCAGCTAATCCCCTCCAGCAGCCATGGTCTAACCACTGCTTTACTCATTTATTGGTCGTCCCTCCTCGCCAGACGTCAAATACCCCCTCCTGGGGCCTGGGGGTGAGCTGCTGCACACTGCATACCCCCCCCTCGTTATGCTCTTATTCCCATGAATGGCTCCCACTTCTGGGACTCTGCCTTGCTGGTCACATTTGTGCAGCCGCTTTCGGGGGCAGGGGCTGAAGAGCGAGAGGATAGAGCAGCGTGGCCAGCTGTCCATGTTCTTGCCTCTAAGCTAATGACGGGCTGTTGAATCACATGATCATCAATTTGGGTATTTTGATACATGGGCCATTTTGAAGAACTGCGTCATAAAAGGACACATCTGAAAAAAACAGCTTTAATCAGGCATTCGCTCAGGACACCTATGGGTAATCAGCTGATTAGAGAGGCTTTTAAGTATGTGTGTGTTAGTGTGTTAATCTCTGCTTTATGTATCCAATGCAAGTTTCTAGGAGGTCTCTGGGTAACTTTGCCTTCATGTGATTATTTCTAAGTTGTTCCATTTGTGACCATTTTGACATAAACCACAAATGGACTGCGAAGCATGCAAAAAGGGAACGTGATGGGGGGGGGGGGGGGGTGCAGGCTGCAGTGGAGCTGCAGGAAATGTACAGTGAGTTGTGTCGTGAGTTTTCCTTGCGGGTTTAACTTGTCTGGCATCCTAGCTTGTACCCTGGCCTTGTGTTCTGTGTGGCCTTGGATGGACTCCAGTCTGGGGCACTTTCCTGTGAGGCAGTTAGATGGATGGAAGGGTCCTTTTAGCTTTAAATAAGTTTGGAACAGTGTGTGTGGAGTCATCTGCGAGGAAGCAGAATCATTGGCAGAGCCTCAGATACCGATCAAACATCCTGCTGGAGTTATTAATGCAGGGTAAGATCAAATGTACAGGAACTAAACGAGACTCAATTAGCATAATAAGGTAAGGGGGTCTCTAGGAGCCGTCATCGCTCATGGCCGGCGGACCGAGGATCGATACTCTGGGAATCAAGTCGCTGTGTGGACATGTGGGGGGTGGACAGCTGTGTGGCCATGTGGGGGGGTGTGTGGGGGGGTGGACGGTTGTGTGGCCATAGGGGTTTTGCAGCCAAGGGCTCATATTCCCCGTGAGGAAGGGGAATGTTGTCCAGCACAGCGAGGCCCATTTGAGGTGAAAGCAGAAGCATATGACCCTGTGTACGAATAACAGGATCAGCATAATCCTGTGTGCCGCTAATGTGCCCCCCCATGGAGGGGGGGTGCGTAGCTGCCTAGCACACAGCAGTGAGCCGGGTCTCGGTTTTTTCTGATGGTACACCTTTCGTGTTACACCTGTCTCCAATGGGGAGGGGGGGGGATTGTCAGTCGCAATATGACCATTGCTCATCTTGTTCGCTATACTTACCGCAGTATAAATTTTGAACATTTATTTATTTATTTACTTACTTACTTACTTACTTAGTGTTGGAATGGGCATCATTGTTGGCCACCATTGTGGTTCCTCGCGTCTCCCTCTGACACTGTTGCGGTGTTTTCTTTCCAAAACACCAAAGGCTTATGACGCAGAGGACTCAGAACAGGACAGTGTTAAGATGTGGTGATTTTAGTGTAAATATGGCCTTCCAGGAATATATGGTATACATTTACCAAACGGCTTTCTGGTAGACACTTAGAAAAAAAATGTGGCAGATGTTCAACATTTAATATTTGGATGATCTGTAAAAGTGTGTGAATTTTACCCTCTGTACCCTGCTGGTGATGTCAGTGGGTGAAATTTATCAGAAGATAAAAGGGCCACTTTCCTGGTCATGGTGGTTTTAATACAATTTCCTTTGAATATTCATCATCTGACAAGTAAGGAATCGTGTGGTGAATGGAATTATCTTTCAATATAATATATATATTTTTTCTGGAATTTTCTTATAAAATGATGTTACAATTTGAAACCTCACATGTCCTTCCAGCTCTTTTTCTTCATTCATTATTCTTTATTTGTTGTTTAAAAAAACACGCTATTTCCAGGGTCCAAGATGTACTTTAAGTAAATGTATTTTATTTATAAGCCATTAATGGCTTGTTTTTTCTCTCCTGCTTAAATGGACACCAAGGCAAAAGGCAAAAAAGTCCGTTTGTTTTTGCCGTTTGTTTGCTTAGTTTCTCTTTTTAGTGTCTGCCCAGGATCTGTGACTGCCTTCACAGTTTTGACAGAACAGAAGTGACGTCTGGAATCTCACGGTTTAACTCGAATTCGCAGTTAAGCTGAGCGTGATCCGAGTTGATAAAATAAAATCTCAGCTGCCAAAATACATGTTAAAAAAAACAACAAAGACTGGGAGGCAGTGAAGCGATTTGAGAAGAGGCCCACTTGTTAGAATAATGGTCTAATTATGGAAAAGGTGCAGAAGAGCTTGGCACTTAAAGGTGGTGATATCAGCACTCCGGCTGTGAGAGGCGCTGGCACGTCAGGGCGTCGATCCACGGGGGGGCGTCTCGGTGCTGGCCGGATCCTGCTAACGCCGAGTGTCGCCACGCCGCTGTTCAACACCGAACTGTGGTCGTCTGTCTGCCATTGGCACTTCCCCGCCTGCCAGATACGCTGGTGCCCCTAATTTGTAACGACGTTTATTTGCGACGTGTGTCTTCACCTGGTGTCTCTGCACCTATTTACTTTGTTAATTAATGTTTCTTGTTAAATATGGAAAAGGGGTACAGGTGTATGCAGTCTAAGAAGAATCTGACAGTAGCATTTTTTTTTATATTGTCATCACCTGATTAGTAATAGCTGTTGCAGTAATTATGAATATGTGTCTGTTTTCTGAGAGCTGTTTTTCGGCATCGTGGAGCTAAGCTGTAGGAGAAACGTCAGCGGACTGCATGCTGATGCTCTCTCAGCCCGTGATGTTTGTCACACACAAATGCTGGGGTGGGTTCCTGGCCGTTGATGGAAGATGAAGGGTCTGTTCCCACTGCCGTTCCAGGAGAAGGTCATCCACAGTGTTTTCTAATTTACTGACACCAGTCTGGGGACTTCTGAGATGGAGATTTCGACCGTAGCAGGGTAATAATATCCTTATCACAGCCTGGGAAATCTAACATGCCCCTGTGCCCTCATCACTACAGAGAAGCCATTACTAGCTGCTAGAGTGGAAATCCGCAGGTCTCATTTCAAATATGATTCCTTTTTTTCTTCCTCGTCTAGCAGCACATAAAGAGGTCCCATGTCTTCTAAATAGCTTATAATAACGTGCTTTAAGATACTCACCCTTAGCACCCCCCAAGGATCGGGCAGAGACCCGCAATATAATATCCATGCTTTTCTGTGTGTAATTAAAGGTCAGTTTGGGTTAGGCCAGCGCCGCCCAAGCTGACAAATCCCGCAAGCTTTGTGCTCCTGCATCCTGATAGCTGTGCCAAACGCGATTAAATCTTTTTCTTTGCCATCTGTTTCCTTGGCTCCGCAGACCCATAACCTAACAGCGTACCTGTGTTCCAGTGTTTCACCATGGAGGAATCTCACCCAGCTTCCATGTGTGTTCATTCCTAGTGCCGTTTCTCATGCGCATTGATGTTCCCCTGAATTCTGGGTGAATCCAGATCATGGCATTTAGGGAAAATGGGCCGGGATTTTAGGAATATTTTCACCCTCTTGTACAAAGTGTGCTGGTTGAAATGGAGTTCAGCCGCCTTGGGAAAGAATGCAGAAAGAGGGTGGTTGAGAGCATTGCAGAACCATCCTCAGATCAATATGTTGGACTGCACTTGCTAAGCTGGTCACCGTGAACATGGCTCGCTGTGAGGTTGGCTTATTTTCACATAAATGACATTCAGATCCTTTTCTGAGAGGGTGACCTGTTAAAGGTTCCAAGTCCAGCCAAGTTCACCTTTAATGTTGTATGTAAACTGACTGGCACGAGTGTTGGTCTTATTTCACTAAGTCACCAAGTAGAAGTGATTATGACTTGGTGTTAGGGTTGCGGCAGGAGATCTGGAGAACGTTCCACAAAGCGGGATTTCACAGCTGGGTTAACTTAAGGTGGGAGTACTCCTTTCTTAAACTCTCGTTGGACAGTCATGACTTCTAGCTTTGGTTAACCCAGCTAACTGTCCTAAATCCTGTGCCCCCCCCCCCCCCCCCCGGTGTGCTACCTCTCTGTCACTCAGGTGGCTGTTTAATGACGCACGACAGACATCAGGGCCTGCAAATGAATATGAGACTCATACTCCAGGAATATGGTGCAATGGTGAAAGAAAATAAAGTAAATAAAGAAACACGTGCAAATAATAATAATAATTATTATTATCGTCATCATCAACATCAATAATAATAATGACAACAACAATATGTAATATAAACTGCGCCAGCCATGTACCATTGCAGCAGTGAAATGTAATTGTCTGACTCTTTTGGTTTGATAGAAGGATGATGCTTCATGTGAAACTGCTGAGCTGGTTCCCCGCTTTCCAGGCGAGGGCTCGGTGCTTCCACACGGGGGTCGTCCTCTGTCAGCCCCCCCCAGCCCCGTCTGGCCTGCTCTGACTGACTGCGCCTCACTGCCCTTGTGCAGCCGTGTGGCGGCTGTGCCCCCCCCCCCCCCCTCGCTCCCCCCCGCCCCCCCGTCGCCGTGAATGCCACCATCTGCTGTGCCACGTGGACATCATAATCTCTCCTTAATTACATTAGCAGCGCAATCAGTTACTGCGTTACAAGGCCGGGCGAAGAGCTTTTAAATCTTGGAGGAAATCATAAATAATTGCACTAAGTACCCGGCGCCAGATGTGCGAGCCAACTTACTGCCGTGAGATAAATAGTAACCCAACAACAGAGTTCGATATTCTCTTCATAAACGTTTTTTTGGACGGTGTCATTCCATCCGGCCTGCGGTCGCTTTGTCTCTCTCTCTTTCTCTCTGTCTCTCTCTTGCTGCCTGGCACGCGCTCATTCCGCATCCCCCCAGGCGATGGCGCCATTCACTGCCCGGGCACTTTCTGCTACAGCTACCTGTTGCAAGCTATCACGAGCGCCCCCCCCCCCCCCCCCCCCATAAAGTCACTCAAGCCTGTGTTCATCATATTTGTTGGTGCCGTTGCTGATGTCACGTCTGGATTACAGTGATCGGCGCGCCGTAAAAAGCTGCCGGAGTTGTGCACGACGGGGGCGTGTCCTCCAACGGCACTCCAAGACCCCGAATATGTCGTCCACGGTGGACAAACCGCCCAACTGCCGGATGCATCCTAGTATACAACATGCATCCTGCGCATAACTCCCATCTGTAAGTTATGGGGAGAAAAACAAAATTGCTGTCTGTTTTGATTGTGGTCATTTGTCACTGGGGGGCGCTGTTGGAGCAGGGCGGGGCTGGGCAATACTGACGCAGATGCGCATTGGAATGGGCCCTGCAGATGGAACGTGATCCCGGCAGGGCGAAGCCGCATTTGTCCCGGGTCGTGTGTGATTATGAATGGCTGGATTTATTAGCCGGACCGGCCGGATCGTCCGGAGGAGGCGCCGCGTCATTAGATAACGGCGAGTCGGGACCAGGGGTTTCACCCGTTTCCTGTCAGTCCTCTCCCCCGAGTCCTGGATCCACTTCCCCCCGGCACTGACCGTGCGCATCTGAGAGAGATAGACCCCCCCACTGATGGCTCTAGTGCTGTCAGAGACATGGTCAACTGCTTCGATGTGAAGGGGGGGGCTATAGCGACTAAACAGCAGCTCTGTGGGTAAAAGGTATGAAAAGATATTTTTTGGCTGGCCTCTAGGTGGCATGTCTGTTAAGGAGCTAACCTAATTAGTAAATGTTACCGGATTTTAATTCAGTTTTTGTTTTTGTTTTCGATGTAAAAATGGCATTAAAAGGTCATCCCTGACTTCAGCAAAAGGTTACTTACAGAGCAAATGCACATTTTCATTGAGTCAATATGATATTATTTTCTTATGCGAGCCGTTTATGCAGAGAGAGCGGAGGACGGGGTCTCCACAGGGCCGCCGTGCTCGCCACAGGTCTGACTGCAGTATCTGTCTTATTCACAAAAACGACCCGTACAATAAGTGACGGCATCTCCTTTAAGACCAGCCGCCAGAGCAACCTGACAGCACCATCGAATAAGCTCCAAGATTTATAACCACGCCCTTAGTGATTTGTCTGTTAAAGGAGGCGGGAGGTGTGTTATTGACCTATCAGGTGCCTGTTTTCATTTAGACGGCAGCATGGGCCTCGGTTATGAGTCCTATTTAAATGAAGCGTTACTTGATAGCTCCCCTTTTGTTGGAGGTGGGGTGGGGTGGGTAGCAGGATGTTCGAAATTGAAGGGCGGGGCCCCTTTATTGGCACTCGTTTGGAGCGGATCTCGTTAAAAGAGAAAGTGAAGGCTGAAAACGGAAGCTGGGTATCGACTGAATACATCTTATCATTTATCATAATTTCCCCTTCCGCTTTGTTGCAGCTCCAGCATTTAAGGGAGATGGATGATGCAAGATGTCCTCCTCCTTTCCCACTCTTTCTGGTCTAGTAAGTGTGTCCGATGCAGAATTATTCTGGCACTTTATTATTTTCTAGTAAGCGTTTGTCACAGCGCTGGGGAACATGTCACTGGTGCTCCCCTGCACAGGCATCTGCGCGCCCGTGCACCCGTCTATGTGCTTCACTTCCTTCTGCTCCGCTTCGCTCCCAGCTCCCCGAGATCCGCAGAGCGGTTTTGGTCACATATAAATTGAGTCACCAGACTCCGTGACTCTATTGACGACAGAGAGAGACTGGAGCTGACCCACTGCTCCGCAGTCTGGCCGCCTCGATGATATAAGCAAACACAACCTGCCATCGTACCCGGCAGTTCAAAGGTCGCCTGTTCGGCGAAACATTCTGAGTGATTTAGTGGTTGATGACAGACTTCAGTAGCGATCGCCTTGGTGACACCGGTGTGGGGAATGTTTCGGCCTCCAGCCTACAAACATCAGGACCGCCTGATGTCCACACTGGTTTTTAAGCAGTCCTGTTACTTTCCGAAAGTTTGTTTTTGCTACCTGCTTCTTACTTTCATCCATCCCCCCACCAAACACACACTGGGTGCAGAAGCTCTGGATGTCAGTCTGGTCCACACTAACCGGCCTTGGATTGACCCCCCGCCATGTGGAACATGTGACCTCACCCGGGGAGGGATTCCAAAGCCCAAGCCTGGAGGTGTGAGCCAGTGTGCCACCCCTGAGCAATAAAACGTGGTTAATTCTCATAAGAAAAAGGATGTTCTAAGGGGCACGTTTCCCAGAGAGAGATTGTGGGGGGGGAGACAACCGACAGGTGGAGTAAAACTAGCCAGTCGGCTGTAAGGGAAGCTAAATCAGAGCCTGTAGTACGCGAGTAATGTGTCGATGCCCTGCCCCTTTACCTTTTGGAGGACAGACTGCCGACTGATCTGGGCATGGTGATAAAGCCCCAACCTCCATAGGGTCCCCGCAAAAGGGGATGGCCGGGGGGGGGGGGGGAGCAGGGACAGGCCAGCGCTCAGTCAGCCAACTCAACATCAACACGGTTTTGTAACAACAGACTTAAAATGGAAAAATGGGCAGATGCTGGCAGTGAATACAGCGGTCAGGGGCGTTCATTGGGGGGGGGGGCACTGCAGAGGATTGTGGGCCGTGAAGTGGTTGCTGGCGCTTGTTCTGTTGGGGGGGGGGGGGGTTACGCTAAACCCTGTGACGGCCCGCCATTAATATTACAGCGTGGGCATTCCCTGGGGGTGTGGGGGCAGGTCTCCCTCCCCGGCGTCTCACAGGCACCTCTGGAAACAGCGTCCAGGAGGAAAAAACTGCTGACTCCCGGAATAAGCCGGGACACAGCCCACCATCTGCTCCATCCCACCCCCCCGCTCCGTCCTGCTTACCTGCTCGGACCCCCTCTGCTTTTAAAACCAATCGAGTCAGCATTAAAGTCCTGTGTGCACTTTCTGGATGGCGTGCTCTTTACATGCCTCTGTGTGCTGGCCGGAATCTCCCGCGTGATGAAGCGACAAGGAGAGCCCTGCAGCAGTGGTCTGCTCAAGCCATTTTCAATTGTGTCCTGCAGGTATTTCATAAAGTGCTCATGCAGTGATCCTACAGTCTGTATGTAGTGATCATGCAGTGCTCATATACCGTGATGTTCATGCAGTGTTCCTGCAGTATTCATGCAGTATTTATGCAGTGTTCATGCAATGTCCATGCAGTGTTCCTGTAGTTTTTGATTTACATGTCACCTGTGAGCTTCTGGATCTTTCTGCAAGCTCCAGTATGTCCGTGTAACTGTTCATGGCCGACTCGCAAATGATCAAAACCACAAATGTCAAATTGGTGAATCTGAAGAGGCAGCTATACAGCAATGTGTTATATGTGTATATTGGTTTTGAAGTACAGTTATTACTTATTATTCAGTTATTACAGTTATTCAGCTTATTATAAAGACGTGTGTCGCTGTTATTTAGACTAGCTGCTCCAACTCACTGCTGCTCTTTTCATTGCTGCTCCAACATTCTTATTGTTTATATAATATTTTATGACATTTTTCCGTAAATATGCAACATATTCACTGTTTCTTGCTTCATTTCTTTCTTTATTTATCTATTATTACTATTATCATTATTATTTATTTTTTCTATTTTCTTTTCCTTTCGTAAACTTGTTTATATTGTATATATGTATTTTTCTTAAAATGTTTTATTTTACATTTTTTTTTTTTTTTTTTTTAAAGGCTTTGCCCTTTCCAGGCCACAGTTGTAAATAAGAAACATGTTCTTAATCTGTCTTGCCTGGTTAAATAAAGGTGAATAAAAAAAAATAAAAAAAAGTTACCTCTCTGACATCATGCATTGTAACTGGGATATGGTCACTAGGGTTGCTTATTAAAGACTGGCATGGTTTGATGGAAGGTTGACTAAAATGGGTCTGTAGCTTAAGAAATTGACATATTATATCAATGCAATATTTTCCAGACTGTCAGTAGAACAAGGAGGAGGAACCAATGAAATTTCTATGGCAGCTGCTCCTTTTGGTAACACTTTACTTAAGGCCATGTTTTTAGTAATTTATAAACACATTTGTGCATCTATAATGCTCTATAGATACCTTTATAATGCAGTTATAAAGCGTCCTTAATGCTTATTCCAACCATTATAATGCACTGCAAAGGTATCTGTAGTGCATCATAGATGGGAGCTTCATAAAAAATTCATAATGCATAATGCACATGGCTATACTATACTCTGCCTTCTGATAAATATTTCTAGGTATGTTTATAATGCGTTATGAATGGTTTATTATTTGTTTATGAATGTGTTTATAAATGACTAAAAACATGACCGTAAGTAAAGTGTTGCACTTCTGGGTGATGTTTTTAACTGACTCCACTCATACAGCTCCCAGTAGCACCACTGGGTTCCTGGGATATAAACCAGCATCTTACTGGTAAGTTGGTGTTGCCGTGTGACCAGGCCACACCCTCATTTATGTGGAACACCTGCCTGCTTGTAACTGTGGCAGCCGCATCTCTTTAGCAACGTTCTTTTTGGGGGTGGAGCAAACTTGTAATTTTTCCCCCCCCCCAATCATTTATTTTACGTGAGGGTTTGGGCATGCCTGTAGCCCTCCTGATCCTGACCCCCACCTATGCTCTTCTTGGGGTGGGGGCAATCAGAAGATTAGACAAATTGGGGAATACGTACTTTTGAATACGGTGCTTATTCATGCGAAACACCAGAGGGCGCTGTGGAGTTGGGATTTGGCGGGCAGGGGGGGTGTGATTCTCTGAATTATTGGTTCAATAAGAAAGAAGAATAATATGAATACGGCCATGTGGAGACCTGGGGATCCAGAGTCAGGCATTGATTTACGGATATGGCCGAGACTAACAGGCCGGTAGGGGAGCTGGGATGTGCGGATACGGCCGAGACTAACAGGCCGGTAGGGGAGCTGGGATGTGCGGATACGGCCGAGACTATCAGGCCGGTAGGGGAGCTGGGATGTGCGGATACGGCCGAGACTAACAGGCCGGTAGGGGAGCTGGGATGTGCGGATACGGCCGAGACTAACAGGCCGGTAGGGGAGCTGGGATGTGCGGATACGGCCGAGACTAACACGCCGGTAGGGGAGCTGGGATGTGCGGATACGGCCGAGACTAACAGGCCGGTAGGGGAGCTGGGATGTGCGGATACGGCCGAGACTAACAGGCCGGTAGGGGAGCTGGGATGTGCGGATACGGCCGAGACTAACAGGCCGGTAGGGGAGCTCGGATGTGCGGATACGGCCGAGACTAACAGGCCGGTAGGGGAGCTCGGATGTGCGGATACGGCCGAGACTAACAGGCCGGTAGGGGAGCTGGGATGTGCGGATACGGCCGAGACTAACACGCCGGTAGGGGAGCTGGGATGTGCGGATACGGCCGAGACTAACACGCCGGTAGGGGAGCTGGGATGTGCGGATACGGCCGAGACTAACAGGCCGGTAGGGGAGCTGGGATGTGCGGATACGGCCGAGACTAACAGGGCAGTAGGGGAGCTCGGATGTGCGGATACGGCCGAGACTAACAGGCCGGTAGGGGAGCTGGGATGTGCGGATACGGCCGAGACTAACAGGCCGGTAGGGGAGCTCGGATGTGCGGATACGGCCGAGACTAACAGGCCGGTAGGGGAGCTGGGATGTGCGGATACGGCCGAGACTAACAGGCCGGTAGGGGAGCTGGGATGTGCGGATACGGCCGAGACTAACAGGCCGGTAGGGGAGCTGGGATGTGCGGATACGGCCGAGACTAACAGGCCGGTAGGGGAGCTGGGATGTGCGGATACGGCCGAGACTAACAGGCCGGTAGGGGAGCTGGGATGTGCGGATACGGCCGTGACTAACAGGCCGGTAGGGGAGCTCGGATGTGCGGATACGGCCGAGACTAACACGCCGGTAGGGGAGCTCGGATGTGCGGATACGGCCGAGACTAACAGGCCGGTAGGGGAGCTCGGATGTGCGGATACGGCCGAGACTAACAGGCCGGTAGGGGAGCTGGGATGTGCGGATACGGCCGAGACTAACACGCCGGTAGGGGAGCTGGGATGTGCGGATACGGCCGAGACTAACACGCCGGTAGGGGAGCTGGGATGTGCGGATACGGCCGAGACTAACAGGCCGGTAGGGGAGCTCGGATGTGCGGATACGGCCGAGACTAACAGGCCGGTAGGGGAGCTGGGATGTGCGGATACGGCCGAGACTAACAGGCCGGTAGGGGAGCTCGGATGTGCGGATACGGCCGAGACTAACAGGCCGGTAGGGGAGCTGGGATGTGCGGATACGGCCGAGACTAACAGGCCGGTAGGGGAGCTGGGATGTGCGGATACGGCCGAGACTAACAGGCCGGTAGGGGAGCTGGGATGTGCGGATACGGCCGAGACTAACAGGCCGGTAGGGGAGCTGGGATGTGCGGATACGGCCGAGACTAACAGGCCGGTAGGGGAGCTCGGATGTGCGGATACGGCCGAGACTAACAGGCCGGTAGGGGAGCTGGGATGTGCGGATACGGCCGAGACTAACAGGCCGGTAGGGGAGCTGGGATGTGCGGATACGGCCGAGACTAACAGGCCGGTAGGGGAGCTGGGATGTGCGGATACGGCCGAGACTAACAGGCCGGTAGGGGAGCTGGGATGTGCGGATACGGCCGAGACTAACAGGCCGGTAGGGGAGCTGGGATGTGCGGATACGGCCGAGACTAACAGGCCGGTAGGGGAGCTGGGATGTGCGGATACGGCCGAGACTAACAGGCCGGTAGGGGAGCTGGGATGTGCGGATACGGCCGAGACTAACACGCCGGTAGGGGAGCTGGGATGTGCGGATACGGCCGAGACTAACAGGCCGGTAGGGGAGCTGGGATGTGCGGATACGGCCGAGACTAACAGGCCGGTAGGGGAGCTCGGATGTGCGGATGCGGCCGAGACTAACAGGCCGGTAGGGGAGCTGGGATGTGCGGATGCGGCCGAGACTAACAGGCCGGTAGGGGAGCTCGGATGTGCGGACCGGGCCTCCGTACCGAGCCCCGCGCATGCCCCCCCCCAGCCCAATGATTTAGCGAAGCGAGCGTGACGGCCTCCCCCCCCAGCCATAAACAAGGGGGGAGGATGTGGCGTTGTTAAGGCAAGGTGAGGTGTGGTTTCTTAAGTCCAACTGTAAGGCTAACTGGGAGGGTGAGGGGATGAGCCAGAGTGATGGGGGGGTGTAATATCTCTCTCTTAACATTTTTATCGCTCTTCTTTTTGTGTGCATTTTTTATACACTCAGACTTGTCCTGTTAATGGCCTGCTGCTGGAAAGGGGGGGGGGTATCATGTCATATCAATGTCGATACCAAATGCAAAATGTGCCAAAAATATCCCCTTTTTATTAGGCTATTGTGTTGTGGCTTGATCATGTCAGTTACTGTATGTTCTCTATGACTGCAAAGGCCCTACCTAATTCACACATAAACACTGTATTATGCAGTGATTTGTATTAGTTGAAAGGTGGCTTAAACTGCAGGTAGACTGGTGCTGACTTCTGGTTTTCTGGCTGCTACTTTATCATTTTTAAACCCTGTTTATTCAACAGAAGCTTAAGCTATATGCAGAAACTCTGTTTTTATGCTGATATTTTTCAGCTTGTGAAAGAAGTCACCTTCAGCGGTGTTATTGTTGTGTCGGCCACCAGCTTGTTTAAAAATCAGTGCATTTGGAGTGCACAGAGGATGCTTACACGATGAGAACAAAAGAAGGCAGCCCTTAGTTATTTCTGTTGAATTTCAGGGAAATATTCTGCATAAATAGTATTTTTTCTTTTTTATATGAAGGTTCTGTTTGTGAAAATCTCAAGAGATACATTTGAACTCGAAATGCAGGAAATGAATCTCAGGTTCAGCCTCTCATCAGGGCATGTCATGGTTTGCATGGAGCCGCGTTTTGTTCTAATCACAAAGTCCTTCCCCAATGGCCCCCTGCTTTTGTTGCAGTGTTTAATTAACAAGCAAACAATGAAGTCTAGGAGATTTGAGTTTGTTTGTTTGTGTGTTTGTTTGATGGTTTGATTGACTGGGTCTCATGCACCCAAGAGTGTTACCAGATTAAATCTGACCCGACGGGTGTAACCAGGTTACTGGTGTAACCAGGCTCGCTGTTTCTCCAAAAACCACTCGGTAATGCTACAGCACCGAGGGTCTGGCAGGCGATCCAGCCGTCAGATATCCTTCGAGAGGAACCTGAAGAAAATGCAACAAAAAGAAAAACGTCTTGTGACATTAGCAGCCATGGAAAATGAGGAAGAAGCCAAAACCAATGGGGATCGCGCTGCAAACGTCGCTCACAGGAGAATCTCACAGAACACAATCAAATGCAGTAAATAAAACTGTTTGGGTTTCATAAAGGTATGTTTATTGCAGCTTTTTGCTTAAACTAAAGTTTTTGAGAAGGGAATAGTCAAGGTGTTTTTTGCACTTCGGCAAGCGCAGGGAGAACTCCCATGCTCTGTTTATGCGATCCTTTGGGAACAGCTGTATTCCCGCCCCCTGACATGTACACACACACACACACACACACACACCCCAAGGAATCGCTGATTTCCATTATTATTAATACCTGCCTGTTTAATTTTGGGCGCCGTCATGCCATGTCTGGCTAAACTACAAGAGACAGCCCCTTATTGATTACCTTCCCAGAAGCCCCGGCGTGCGGCCCAGCTGATCACGCCTTTCACGAGCGGGCGGCTTGTGCATGCCGGATAATAAGCCGCTGCATCCTTCGTTGAAACAAATTGGATGTGCAGTCAGTCACTGTCCAAGCGAATCGCGTTTTGGCCTGTCAGGGGGTCTGGGCGCAGATTAGCGTCTCCCCAAGTGGTAAAAATGGGGGGTGGGGAGGGGGGGTCCGGCAAGTGTCTCGTAGCACAACGAGAGCCTCTCTGAGCTGGAAATGGCCGAATGTTCTGTCCCCAAGCGGAGACGTCGAGCCCACGTGTCTGTTTGCTGCAGTATGCGTCCTAGCAGGAAGGTCTGTCGCCTTGCAGGTTTGAACACAGCGATTGTGATGGGAATGTTGCTGGTTCAAATCCTGGGGTGGGCAGAGTGATTTTACCGTTGGGCCCTTGAGCAAGACCCATATGCTCCAGTTGCTTCAGGGACTGGCTTTCCCTGCTATCTGCTTTAGATAAAAGCTTCTGTTAAATGGATAAAATGTAGCTCCAGTAATGCTCTACAAGTGACTGAACTTGCTTTCTTTTGTGTTCTAAGGAATATATTTGAAGAAAAACAGCATATTGATGATCATAGTGATGGAGGAGATATACTGGGATCAAAGGACTTAAAGTTATGAAAACACGATTTAGGCTCCCTACCTGCATGCTTAACGTCTAGACTGTTGTCCATATATTGTGATGATCACAATCCCATCTTCTGAGCTGATTTTATTTATCATAAGGAGAAGGGAGATAATGGTGGTCTTGACCACTGAAAGATCACATTGTTAACCTCCCATTTGAGGCCATGGATGTTTTGATCCATGTGCCTATAACAATAGGAATTCCTGTCACATTCCGCCTCCCGCAGTCCCAACAGTCAGTGTTCCCCAGACATTGCAGAGAAATCAATTCCTCTGCCGATGAAGATTGAACTCATCGATTTCCCCCAAACCCCCTTGGAAGTCATCTATAGCCAGGAGCTGGCCTGGTCCTTTTTGCGGTGCACGTCTGCGAATGGGAGATGATTAGCCGACCATGAAATTCACATGATCGCGGCAGCAGGAAGAAGGTAACTTGCCAGAAGCTTCACAGTCTGTAGTACCTTCAGCCTTGGGTTGCTGTGATCTCGGGAGGAGAGGCTGTGAGATAAAGTGCATGAGGCCATTTTGTGCACAGTCACAGCCTATGGCCAGTATAGAGCCCTTGGTTCACCTAAGCACAGTGTTTTTGGATCAGAATAGAAGGGTCTGCAGGAAAGTCACACCCACATGGGGAATGTGCAGCCTCTCAGATCACAGTCCCAGACGGCTGGAGGCCACAGCGATGCTCCCTGAAGATTTTTTTAGCTCTTTTTTTTTTTTTGACGGAAAAGATAACGCAGATGAGCAGGGAACAAGCATTTTCTACTGATGCGCTATTCCTGTGCTGGGAGGGAGCAAAATCCAATATGGAACCTCAGGCTCCAAGATTTAATGCCGCTGTACCAGAAAGTCAAGGATGCCGTGGGAGAAATTCTCCCATAAACTAGTCAGCCGTCGTTAATAATGTATCAGGACTGGAGTTTTGCCTCTCTAAGAAACCTGCGGGGGGGGGGGGGGGGGCAGGGGGGCGGTTGGGTGAACAACAAGGCAAGTGGCAGAGTCACTGTAAGCGGCACGTTTGGCACTGGGGAACGAGCAGGGAGAAGATCGCCGCTTTGTTTGGTCTCCCGAGAGCGCGAGCTGTTAATGGACAGCACATAGAGAGTATTTAACGTAATAATAGAGATTGCCATCGCATGAAAATGTTCCTTTTAAATGTCAAACACTGGGGAATGAATGAGAAGTAGAGGAGGAGGAGGCCGGAACAATGCAGCGGCGTCTGCAGCGTGCGGCGCGGCCGGCGGACAGCAGTAATTGGCACGGCAGCACACGGCTCCTTTTGTGCCGCGCCCGGCGCTTAAAATATGGATGATACTGTTTTCATTGTTGGGTTTTTATTGGATTCTGCCGGGGCGGAGCGGCACAATCCGCAGACTCTGACCTTTCCCTGGCTTGCCGGCGAAGTAAACAAACGGCAGCGCTGATGTATTTTCTGCTGGAGCCGAAGGCTCGGATGTGGCTGCGGACGGGGAGCGTCAGGAACGGAGGAGTGACACACGCTTTCTCCAGAGAACAAATCCTCTGTGGTTTGGGAACGAGGGGGGAGGTGGGGTGGGTGGTGCGCTGGGCGGTGGGGTTTGGGACTAGACCGTGTTAATGACTGATGTTTTCCCGATGGAAACCCAGTGGCTTCAGGCTTTCTCTGCACTGTCCTGACCTCCTGGTGTCTTGACCTCCTGGTGTCCTGACCTCCTGGTGTCCTGTTCTCCAGGTGTCTTGACCTCCTGGTGTCCTGACCTCCTGGTATCCTGTTCCCCTGGGGTTCTGTTCTCCTGGTGTCCTGACCTCCTGGTGTCCTGACCTCCTGGTGTCTTGACCTCCTGGTGTCCTGACCTCCTGGTATCCTGTTCCCCTGGGTCTGTTCTCCTGGTGTCCTGTTCTCCTGGTGTCTTGACCTCCTGGTGTCCTGACCTCCTGGTGTTCTGACCTCCTGGTATCCTGTTCCCCTGGGGTTCTGTTCTCCTGGTGTCCTGTTCTCCTGGTATTCGGATCTTCTGGAGTCCTGATCTTCTGTTGTTCTCTTCTCCTGGTATCCTGTTCTCCAGGCCTCCTGATGTTGAGATGATTGTCATACAAACATTGATTTAAGTCTCAGTGTGGAAATGTTTCATCTTTTCCAACTTTTAATATTTCACATGAAGTAGGAATACCTTATATTGTAGATATCTGAAGACACGTACACCTCTCCCTGGATCTCATTCCCGATCTCTAGCTCTCCTCCTTCTCCTCCCTCCAAAGCCACTATACTCATCCCCATCTCTGCTGCTCTCAGTCCACTCCGACCATCCATTGTTAACCCCTGCATAAATCCAAAGAGAGTTGAATTATTAAATTAAAGGTGCACTGTCGCCTTAAATCATGCATGAACGTGATAACAATCCAGAGTCAGACCCAGTGGGGGGGGGGGGGTCCGTATCTCTGCAGCTTCAAATCCAATCAGCTCCCCCGACTCGATCGTTATAATCGACCATCTATCAGGGCCATTGAGAAGCCATCCGACTCTGCCGTCAGCCAATAAGCCTTGGTGATCATCGCTAATTACCAATAACGAGGGCAACTCACATCGGACAGCAGCCCGGATCACTCTGGGCCTTGTGACCGAGGTGCACAAGCTCTGGGGAAACGTGAATTCACGTTCCGATGACAGATGGAGAGCTAGGCGGGAGGAGACCACACTCATATAACAGACCCTTAACATTAGAATGTATAGTTACATTTCATACAAGAAGCTAAATCTGTTTTATTTATGGAACACCGGAGTGCCATGCTTTAAATATATTTTATATATCTAAAATATATTTTAGGTATTTTTAATTGCATAGTTTTGCTGTAATAGCTACTTTGTCTCTAATAGCATCAACTAATTAACTTAACAGGAAGTGAGCACCATCTGTCAGCTTTTGTGGTGTAACTTGATATCCGGCATTGAACCCTTCAGAAAATGTTTGTTCAACAATTAATGAACTACCCTGATGTTCAGTGACATGTAAATGAAAAGTCAATATTTAGGTAATAAGCGATGAACAGGAGAACGGCGCCGTGTGACAAGGTGTACAGGAAGTAGGAGGCTGCTCTGTATGTCTGTTTTATTACTGTGCTATTGGGGGTTTCAAAAAAATTATAAATGTGCTGTTTCTTTGCAATAGTCTTTAGCCTTTTAGCATTTCTGCTGTGCAGTTCCTTTGGTTTGTGTAGGTCATGTGATGAAAAAAGCCTTGAAATCCACAGTGGGTGGGATTTCCATGTGCTGTCAATCGCCGACCAGTCTGATCAACCTACCGTACTATAGGTTACTCTGTGCGTTCCCATTGGGTTACACCGGGCAGTGATTGACAGCTGAGGGTAAATCCCACCTACCATGGGTTTTCTGAGTTTCTTGGTTTGTTCACAAGTTTGGAGCTCGGCTGTAGCTGCGGTAATGAAAAATTAACCATTTATGTTTTTGCACTGGAGCTGCCAAAAATATTGAATTGTTTTGGAGGTTTGCATGTCCTCTCCATGACAGGCAGTTTCCAGCCGGTATTGTGTTTCTCTCCAAAGACACGCATTTACATGAATTGGCAGCTCTAAATGGAATGTAGCTCCTGCTTGTCCCAAACAAACTTTCGTTTGACATGTTGGTGACGGTCTGGAGCATGAGAATAAATATGCCCCGGTGGTCAGAGGATCACCTCCGCCAGTAAAGACCACCCTGGTGCTGTTTGTAAAGGGGAACGATTTGCTAATAACAGCTAACGTTGTCGCTCACAACATCCTGGAGAAATGGATGGTGGTATGGTTTCTTTGGGGGGGGGGGTCTCCCCAGTGCGATGGCAACTCCCCGTACGGCATTTCCACATTTTCTCAAAACCTCCATCCTTTTGTCTCAGTGATGCGTTTTCTTATTAGTCCTCTTAGGCACCTCGAGTCTTTTGAGCATCATTTTTCCCCCCAACAGAATAAAGTGGGAGAATGAAGCAGGAAAATGTGCGCAGGAAGTTGGAGGGCGGCCCGCCTCCAGGGCGCCCCTTTGTGTCGGTGTCGTCTGCCAAAACAAAGAGGTATTAAAAGTGCATCGGTTTCAAGGGCGAAGTGCTCATCAGTGCTGCAGGTCATTACAGTGGCTGTTCAGGCTGTGTGTCCAAGCTGTGCCAGGCCAGTCATGGGCAAAATTCATTAGTGACATCCCATGACGTCCCTGAAGGGACCCCCCCCCCCTTTTGGGTTCGACCCGGACACACGGGCCTTTACAGCAGACCCAAACTCCCAGGCCTTTAAAAAGAGAACAACTGACCTTCTTCACTGCTGAGCCCATGTTTCTACACAGTTCGGAAACCAGAGTGAAAATCCAGGCTTTTGACAGACGTTGCTTCGGCCTATCAGCCAATGGCGTATAAAGGGGCGGGGCCACAGGGGAACTAACCCCGTCTGAAAGCCAATTGGCTCTGAGAGTGTCCCTTCCCCTGTCACTCACCAGTTTAAAGCATATCAATGGTCCCTCTGTATACGTTATGCCTAGAATCGCCCCTGCTGTCTACACACATGAGATAATGGGGGCAAAGCTAAACAATGCAGAAGCAGAGGTACAGAGGAAGCTGCTACATGAATGAGAGAATGACAGAAAGATGGAGAGAGAGCGCTGTCCTCCGTCACGTTCTGCATGCAGCACTTGCACCCCCTGCGTAACTTACACAGGAAGTCCCCAAGGATTCCAGAGTTGTTCCTTCTTCCTCACGCATCCGCCGGAGCGCTTAGTCAGGCAGCTCTCATCCTTTTTCCTGTCCTGCTCACGTGTCCGCACTCTAAAGCCCAAAAACACGCCGCTTCTCAGCCTCAACTCCCAGCGGGTCCCCGGAACGGCACGGCACGCCGCAACTGCCGCTATATTTTATTGGACAGTTGTAGACAAATAAATCCAAATATGTATTTTGGCGGCGTGTTTGCAGAGTGTATGTGTGTACTGAGGGCAGACCCTGAGGGCTTTCGAAGTGATTACTAAACATAAATAAAAGAAGAAAGATGCAGATTTCTCCGCGTTATGTTAAAAACACAGACGTGCCCAAAGATTATGTCTTTTTTTTTGTTATCGTTAGAGGGGAAGGGAGATTTTCTTCTTGAGGGAAACGTTCTGAGCTCTCTCCCAGCGGCAAAGAGGAAGCAAGCGCCTTGGGGTGGGGGTGGAGGGCGGGAATGGGAGGGTGGGGGCCCAGGTGAAGCAGATCTGGCCAGGCATTTATATAATAAACGCAACGTCGCAGATAAAAGTCATGACAATATTGAGGCCTGCCAGCCCGCTACAAATCAAGCTGTCCATTCCCAGCTGCGTGGGCTGTGCTCTTAATGAAAGGGTTTGGGCCGTTTGACGAGGGTGAAGGGAAGTCGATGGGGGAGGGGGTGTCGGTGAGGAGGTGAGTGGACATCGTGGGGAAATGTGTCGGCAGGGAGGTGGGTGTCAATGGGAAGGTGGGCGCACATCGATGATGGTGAGGGGGAGTGGGGGGGCTGCGGACATTCCTGCTGCCTCCTGCTTGATGGACTCATCATGGGCGACTGTTGCAGGCCCAGACACATGATGCTCTGGTCCTCCAGCATGACGCTCTACTGCTCCAGCAAAACATTCCAGTGCTCCGGCACAATGCTCCAGTGCTCCGGCATGATGCTCCAATGCTCTCCAATGCGCTCCAGTGCTCCAGCACAGCCTGATGCTCCAGCATGGTGCTCTGGTGTTGCAGCACGACGCTCCAATACTGCAGCACATCATAATGCTCCGGTGCTCCAACACGGTGTTCCAGTGCTCCAGCACAGTATGATGCTCTGATGCTCCAGCACGATACTCCAGTGCTCCAGCACAACGCTACAATGCTCCAGCACAGCACGACGCTCCAGTGCTACAGCACATCATGATGCTCTAGTGCTCCAACACGGTGTTCCAATGCTCCAGCACATCATGATGCTCCGGTGCTCTGACACGGTGCTCCAGTGCTCCAGCACAGCCTGATGCTCCAGCAGGATGGTCTAGTGTTGCAGCACAACGCTACAATGCTCCAGCACAGCACGATACTCCAGTGCTCCAGCACGACGCTCCAGTGCTCCAGCACAGCATGATGCTCCAGTGCTCCAGCACGACGCTCCAGTGCTCCAGCACAGCATGATGCTCCAGTGCTCCAGCACAGCATGATGCTCCAGTGCTCCAGCACATCATAATGCTCCGGTGCTCCGACATGCCGCTCTAGTGCTCCAGCACAGCCTGATGCTGTGATGCTCCAACACGATTCTCTGGTGCTCCAGCACAACGCTCCAGTGCTCCAACACAGCACAATGCTCCAGTGCCCCAGCACAGCATGATGCTCTGATGCTCCAGTATAATGCTCCTGTGCTCCAGCGCGATGCTCCGGTGCTCTAGAATGAGACTTTGGTGCTCCAGCACTAGGCTCTGCTGTCAATGCATCACTTCACAGACCATATGGGCTCAGGGGTTCTCGCAGGGAAGACCCCCAGGGTGAGTGCTGTGTCTTACAGTCGCCGTTAGTCTTTGTTTGCTTCCAGGTTCATGCTTCCAGGCTCATTCTTCCAGGCTCATGCTTCCAGTTTCATGCTTCCAGGCTCATGCTTCCAGGCTCATGCTTCCAGGTTCATGCTTCCAGGCTCATGCTTCCAGGTTCATGCTTCCAGGCTCATGCTTCCAGGTTCATGCTTCCAGGCTCATGCTTCCAGGCTCATGTTTTTTTGCTGTATGTGCTTTTTTCTTGAAACATCCCAGTATGTGCAACAGTCATGTGACAAATCTGCTTACGCAATGTTCATATATCATTCCTGAACACGTGACATTTATGTAACATACACGTACATGCAGGATTAATGTAACATTCCTGAATACGTAATAAATACATACATGTGACTGCAACATTCATGTAACAGTCATATACATGAGTGTAACATGCATGTACATGCAGAATCCATGTATTATTACTATAAGCGCAAAATTTGTGTTTATTATTAACATGCAACATTAACATATAACGTTAATGTAACACATGACTACATGCAGCATTTATGTAATGTTCCATGTGACATACATGTATATGCATGATTTATGTATTATTCCTGTGCATTAGTATAATATAGTACAGAAGTCATGTAATGCAACTACATATGCAACAGGCATGTAACATTACTTGACTTGTAACAATGTAACACACATGTACATGCAACATTTGAATAATATTCCTGTTCATGTAACAAATGCATCCATGTCATGTTCCTGTAAATACAGCATACATGTTACAATCTTGTACATACTATCGGCTTATTATTGACCATGGATATCATAGATTAAATAATAGTAGTATTACAAAAAGTATTCTGCTACTATTGCTACGGATGCCAATATGATTAAAAAGTAAAAATCTTCAGTGCTTGCAAAAACGTGACGAGCGAAAATCCTTAGAATTTATTTTGAAAAGGGCCCGTTCTTTTGATGAAATATCCAAAAACATGTAAATTATGCAGCAGCTCTCAGTCAGACTCTCAGTCAGGTCACACTGCACACTTTTAAAGGTGGGGAACATGTGAGAGATGCCTCTGCTTTGGGAGATCTGCCACTTGGGGGGTGAAGCCAACCCAGTGAGGGAAGCAAAGGAGGAAAGTCAATGGAGGGAATAGGAAGGAAGTGAAGGAGGAGAGCTAATGGAGGGAAAAGAAAGGAAGTGTAGGAGATAAGCGAAGAAGGAGAGCCGATGGAGGGAACAGAAAGAACTAAAAGAGGGAAGTGAAGGAGGAGAGCCGATGCAGGGAACAGAAAGAACTAAAAGAGGGAAGTGAAGGAGGAGAGCCGATGGAGAGAACAGAAAGAACTAAAAGAGGGAAGTGAAGGAGGAGAGCCGATGCAGGGAACAGAAAGAACTAAAAGAGGGAAGTGAAGGAGGAGAGCCGATGGAGAGAACAGAAAGAACTAAAAGAGGGAAGTGAAGGAGGAGAGCCGATGCAGGGAACAGAAAGAACTAAAAGAGGGAAGTGAAGGAGGAGAGCTATTGGAGGGAAAAGAAAGAAAGTGTCGGAGATAAGCGAAGAAGGAGAGCTGATGGAGGGAACAGAAAGAACTAAAAGAGGGAAGTGAAGGAGGAGAACCGATGGAGGGAACAGAAAGAACTAAAAGAGGGAAGTGAAGGAGGAGAGCCGATGCAGGGAAAAGGAAGGAAGTAAATGAGATAAGGAGGAGAGCCAATGGAGGGAACAGAGAGTACTGAAAGAGGGAAGTGGAGGAAAGCTGATGGAGGGAAGTGAAGGATGGAACAAAAAAAGGAGAGCTAATGGAGGGAACAGAAAGAGAGAAGTGACAGAGGAGAGCTAATGGAGGGAACTGAAAGAGGGAAGTGAAGGAGGAGAGCTGATGGAGGGAAACAAAGGAGAGCCGATTGAAGAAATAAAAGGAACTGAAGGAGGGAAGTGAAGGAAGAGAGCCGATGGAGGGAAGCGATGCAGCCGAAGGACACGGTTGACATTTCTGTCAGAATGTCAGCATGGCACAAGCTCGACCAGCCGAGAGGCAGCAAAATAAATAAAATGCATTTTATCATATCTTTGCGTTGCTTTTTAAGTGTGCAGCTTTTTATATGAGATTACACTGACCATAAACCCCCAGAACACGTATTTTGTGTGTTTTAATATATGATTGATAAATGTTTCACATTAAAGCTAAACGTACTACATATCAGCAGTGTTCTGCTTGGTAACACTCTTTGTATATATTATTTACATCTAGTTTTATTATTTTGACATTAGTAAAGTCTCTATATGTACAGACACAGAAAATGAGAATCAATACACAGACTGTACATGCTGATTATGAGGTTAGCGTAAATGTTGATAAAATAATAGTTTGCCGGAGTTAAGTGCAGAAAGACAACAGCATCAGAAAGAGGAGCTTAGGTGATACCTGCATTTAGATCACCGCAAACAACAGCACGTTGCAGATGAAAAAAAAACAGCAACCTGTAAAACAAAACATAAATTTAACCATTTCCCTTGTGGAAAATAAAAACATTTTCTGCAATTATCTGTCACGGTGACAAAGGAAGTCTATCTGCCCGTGCTGCTTTTCCCCTCCCTCGCTCCCTCCATCCCTCCCTCCCTCCCTCCATCCCTCTAGCGTTTGGCACTCCTCCTCCCTGCTAAACTCGGAGCAGACCCTTGCGTTTCCTGGTCACAAGGGGGTAGTGTTGACACGGTTGTGTGGCGCCCTCTGCCAGCGTCGGCACGGTGAGAGGTGCGTCGGGTTTGATGTAATTGAGGTCTCGGACCTCTACCGGGAGCACATATTGGTTTGCATGGGGGAAACGTTGGAGTGAACAAAGGATTTCCATAAGTGGATATAAAATTGTATTTGGACCCTCCCTAGCATGCTAACAGCTCTCTAAACAATAACGAAATGGACTGCTTTAAGGACGGGACTTTCTCGCTGCTCACGGCTGGAAACGAGATTAGATAAAGCGCTCAGATTCAATATCTGCCACGGTAAAGATGAGGAATAGCAGTGGGGGGGGGGGGGCTTGGTTATGTATGTCCAGCTCATTCATGGGTCATTAAAACAAAGGCCTGTGCCACTCATGGAAGATGATGAACCAGTAAAGAAAGACTGACTGAAAACAGCCTATGTAGAAGTTTGTCCCAAAAATCAATCCGGAATAACTGGCTCCATAATGCTGCATGACTAAAAAATGCATTTTTTACCATTTCATTTGTCTCCCCAGCACTGCAGTGTGGAGAGGGATGGTAGCCTCCTCTCATAACGTCCATTGAAAAAAATGCTACATCAGTCCACAAAGGAAATACACGCTAGACATTAATTAAAACATTGTTTCGTTTTCACAAATGGTGACCAAAATAAAGCCAATTAATTTCCTGTCATGTTCCGGCCTTCTTAAAGAGCTGGCTAATAATGTTTGATGTCAGTTTATCTTAGCATGTAAGTAATACTTCATAGCAATGGCGGAAGACTCTCATAAATAAATGTAACACATTTACATTTTTGTTTACTCATAAATATTTCATACTACGAACATAAAAATTCAAATATACACTTTGTAAAATATTATCCCAGCCCAGCAAAAAAGGGCTCACTCTGAATTTCGTTTACATGTCTTTGTTTTGTATTGTAATATTCACCTCTTCCCGTTTTTATAAATAATGAAGGAGATATTTTACCCCATGTTATAACGCCTTAGCTTTCCTGCATTTTCTCTTTTTCTTTTTTTTTTAACCTGGCTGTGTTTGAAGGCAGGGTCCCAGGGTCCAAGCCCCCCAGGGTCCCAGCCCCCCAGCCCCCGGTTAACGAGGATTTCTGAACCTGGAAGAAAATTTTGGATCTTATGGATAATGCGGGTCCCCCGTCTCCTTCAGGACAGGAATAAACAGCGTTACATCTATCAATGTATAGCGAAACGCCGGAGGAACAATGGTGCAGGCGGTTGGAAGCTGATCGTTTCCAGCGCAGCGCTTGACTTTCCCTGGAATTTGACACATCTGTGTCCCGCAGACGGGGCCCACAAATCTTGCCGTAATTCCCACGCACAAATTCACCGCGGGACGACCTAGTTAGGCGATAACTTTGTGTTGACGTAGCTTATCGCGATTTTTTTACCATCACTGTCTTTCGAGCTTCCATGCTGTAATTCAAAGTACTGCTTTATATTATGATTACAGATCACTTTTGCTGCTATGTCACCTTACAGGCTTCTTACAGAAGTTAACCTCTGTTATGCCTTTTTATGCTCGAGCGCAGGTTACGTTCGCCGCTATTTTATTTTTACAATAATTCAGTTTTCACATACTGTAAAATGTAAAATGACAATTGATAATTGTAATGTTATTGAATGAAGCACGTTAGAAAGTCCGATAGTCTGTTTCAGTGCTGTGGTCTTCTCAAACCATGAGCTAACGTAAATAGTAATATGTGATTTACAAAACTCACTAAGAAAATGCGAATCAGAACTAGCTGGCGAAACAAATTAAAAAATATCATCCGTAAAATAAATGTACGCAGGCCTCCCTGTTCCTGGCAGAAAAACAACAATAGGAGCTTATTGTGAATAAGCAATCCGATATTCGCCTCATCCCAACTAGTTAACCCAAAGCTGTAGCATCTACAAATGTATTTCAGGAAAAGAAAATGACCTCAGTCCCCTGAAAGGGAACTAATCTCTGCTTGCATGACACAGGACAGGAAGGGCCTCTTACTGTTATTATGATGTGTCGGCTTGCGTTAGCTGTGGGGAGGGCTGATGCCTGAACACTGAGCGGGGGGGGGGGGGCGGGGGGGTGCTCCAAAGTGACAGGCCACCACGGGACCGCGTCTCCCACCGTGACAGTTGGATGATGGGGGGTGGGTAGTAAGGGCTGTGGGTTGAGAGGTCTTTGGTGGCCTATTCCCCTCACATGCCCCCCCATGGCCAGTTAGGCTATGTGAGATGATTCTGGTCACCAGGATACAACAATACAGGACCAGGTTACATCTGGAAAGATCAGTCAAGTCAAAAAAACAAACCTCAACAAAGGAGTACCTTAAGAGCGACAAAACATCTCATTACCTATTTTTAAATTGTTTTTAGACAGTAATATATGGTCTTCCAACAACATTCTCCATTATTTTATAATGTAATGCAGTATATAAGATTGTATACGCCACAAAACATTTCGCCGTATATTGTGCTTTAATTAACAATTAATATGAAAAATGCGTTCTGCAGGTTGTTGGTGTGTTTGCCCCATGCAGACACCCAAAGAGCAGCCTGGTGTCCCTGTTACTGGCACCTTCGCCCATTCTGGCTGCCCCCCCCCCCCATCATCAAGCCAGATCCCAGACAAACATCTGCGTGCTGCTGTGCTGACTGTTAGCCACAGGCCTGCATTCTGCACAGACACACACAGACACACACAGACACACACAGACACACACAGCGCGCAGCATCTGTCTCTGTGTCTGTATGTGCATGTGTGTGTGTCTCTGTGTCAGTATGTGTGTGTCTCTGTGTCACTATGTGTGTGTCTCTGTGTCAGTATGTGTGTGTCTGTGTGTCAGTATGTGTGTGTCTGTGTGTCACTATGTGTGTCTCTGTGTCAGTATGTGTGTCTCTGTCACTATGTGTGTGTCTCTGTGTCACTATGTGTGTCTCTGTGTCAGTATGTGTGTCTCTGTGTCACTATGTGTGTGTCTCTGTGTCACTATGTGTGTGTCTCTGTGTCAGTATGTGTGTGTCTGTGTCAGTATGTGTGTGTCTGTGTCAGTATGTGTGTGTCTCTGTGTCAGTATGTGTGTGTCTCTGCGGTTTTAACCTGTAATTTTGAAATTGTGGGGACATTTTTTTTTCCCCACAAGAGGAAACTCTTATAAAATACAACATATATATAAAAATCTGTAACAACAATCAAAAAACTAAAAATGCCTAAAGTATTTTGCTTGGTTACTAATGGTTAAGGTTGTCATAGTTGGGATTAGGGTTATGCCCATAGAAATGAATGGAGAGTCCCCACAAAGATATAATTACAAACCTGTTTGTGTGTCTGTGTGTGTGAATGCACCCTTTATTTCCTCCTTTTTGCCATCCCTTCCTTTTCACCTTCTCTTCCTTTTCACCATCCCTTCCTTTTCACCTTCTCTTCCTTTTTGCCATCCCTTCCTTTACACTATCTCTTCCTTTTCACCATCCCTTCCTTTTCACCTTCTCTTCCTTTTTGCCATCCCTTCCTTTACACTATCTCTTCCTTTTCACCATCCCTTCCTTTTCACCTTCTCTTCCTTTTCACCATCCCTTCCTTTTCACCTTCTCTTCCTTTTTGCCATCCCTTCCTTTACATTGTCTCTTCCTTTACACTATCTCTTCCTTTTCACCATCCCTTCCTTTTCACCATCCCTTCCTTTTCACCATCCCTTCCTTTTCACCATCCCTTCCTTTTCACCATCCCTTCCTTTTCACCTTCTCTTCCTTTTCACCATCCCTTCCTTTTCACCATCCCTTCCTTTTCACCTTCTCTTCCTTTTTACCATCCCTTCCTTTTCACCGTCCCACATTTCCACCCTTAGCTTTTCCCGTTCCTCTCCCGAGTGTCAGTGTGACTCCTGCATTCCCAGCCTAAGGACAGACCTCTTAATACCCACACACTCTGACTGCCTTCCATTATTCCTTCTTTCCTCCATTCTCTGTTTCCCTCCTTTCCTATTGCTTCCCTTCTTTCATTCCTTCCCTTCTTCAAATCTTTCCTTGATACTTTTCCCTTCCCTTTTCCTTCCTTATTCCTCCTTTAGTTTCATTCTTTCTTCCTTCCTAACCTCCTTTCTCCTTCCTTTCCTTCCATTCATCTTTCCTTCTTCCACTCCTCTTCCTCCTTTCCCTCCCTGTTTTCACCACTTTGACCACACCACTTTTGGTCTGGAATCCTTCCCCACCAGTGAGCAGATACAGACACACACATCCGGCTCAGTGGAAAAAGATTCTCCAGTGTGGTATGTCAGGATGTAACAGAAATGTCTCCGGACTTGGTATCCCACAGACAGAAGCACTGAAGATCTTTTGGGAAGCCCAGATAGGGCTGCGCGTGCGGCTTTGGTGGTCTACGAGGTGGAAGCGGTGAGGGTGGGGGTGGGGTGGGGGAAGGGGGGGGCGCTGTGGCATTGTGTCACAAGGCATTGGCTGACCTTTCCATAAATGTTTATTTAGAATGAGCGGAACACCCGGCTGGATCTGTCTCCCCCTGCCCCTCTTTCTGGGCAGTGCCTGGGCCTTCCAAGAGTGCCCCCTCCCTCATCGATTCTGTGACCTTATTTGGGGGTAGCCTTGGGGGTAGGGGGGTATACTTTAGCTGTAAAATGAGGTACTGAGATGTTTGCTTTTAAGAGGGTGGAGGTGGGTGGAGCCAGACAGATAGCAGAGCAGCTTTATTTTGGGTGGGGGGGCGCATTCAAAGGAAAGCCTAACTAACGCTGCATCCCATTTGAACCTGTAACTCTGAGTTGCAAGTCGGAAATTTCAACTGGAACACCCCTCAGGTCAGAATTCCGACTTGAACTTGGAGAAATCGACTCAAACTCGAGCTCAAAACCCAAGATGGTTAAGGCTGCAGTTTTATGCTGTTTATTATGTCTGATTTGTGGCTCAGTAATCGGTCGTACACACAGCACTGCTCACCCGCTATCTGTGCACGTGTTGCTACTGTGTTTTTATGCACAAAATACTGAGTAATGTGTTGTTATCCACTGATATTGCTAACAATGGCTAACAATTAACTGGGCCAGAACTGGGGAAAGTTTCAGTAAGCAGGGATTTCTGCTTAAGCGGACAATTTGTTGAATTTAAGGTAGTCTGGGCTAAATGTAAGTGAACGAAGATAAAAACCATGTAAACTGGGGTACCTTAAATCCAACAAGTTAGACGATAAGCAAGAAATCTTGCTTTTTAAAACAGGTCCCTGGTATTGGTAAATTTTTGGTATTGGTTATTTTGTTAAATGGGTTTCTGACTACTAGAACATGTTTAACTTGTATGTGACGTCATTCCCAGTCGGAGTCCGACCTCCGCGGTCGATGGAATGCAGCATAAGACTGTCTGTCACTCTCTGTCCATCAGAATGATCAATGGTCATTCAAATCCAGCACTTTCCAAAGAATCATGATGTCTTGACCTTCATATATGGATCATCTTCAGTGGATCCAAACATGTGGGTTTGGATCAGTTTTGCTAACAAACAATGCACAAGTATGTACCGGGTAACTGGGAACGCTAAGATTACGGAGAAGTGACCGTGGATGTGTATGTAGGTTGTGTGATCTATGTGTACATGAGTATTAACAAGGAACCTGCTTTTTATATTAGCATTAAGAAGGAACCTCCCGCCTCACCTCCTCACCTCCTCACCTCCTCTCCCCGTAGGTGGCTGCAGAGCCCAGCCTGGGTACTCAGGAGTCACTGTGTCATTATCACTGAGCGCAGGTTAAGCCTGCAAGCAGCTTCCAGGAGTAACGCCATCCTTCCCAATATTCCCAGCTTTTCCGGCCTCTTCCTCCATCCTTCCTGGGCTCTCCCCCCAGTCCCCTCCCCTGTCGGCATCCGCCGGTTTTAGTTTCTCATAAATGGACACTCCTGACAAGTTCCCTCACCAGCGGCAGCCTTATTGAATCACACAGACCACCGGGTGTCGGTAGTGACGGGATAACGAGCAGCGTGTCGTGTGGCGGGCAGCTGTCGCTCGGGCCAATCTGCGCGGCCCGGGGTAACGGCCGCCGGCTGCCTGGTGGGGTGACATTTCGCCGAGGCCCGGGGAGGGTGCTGTCTCTGAGAGAGATGATGAACGACGGCATTTAGGGCTGCACATGCTGCTAACGCTAAACTCCAGTGCGCCGGTTAAGAATCAGTCCACTGCGACGCCAGTCCCAAACTCCTTTGGAAGGGGAGTGCTGGGCTTCAGCTGCCCTCGCACCCGGGCCACAGCCTCGGCTGCCTTCGCTGCCCACACAGGCCCCCCTTATTGCCAGGCGAAGCTCTGATCCTGTTGGCAGCTCCCATGACCATGATCGTTTCGGAGGGTCCGGCACGTCACATCCACCTGCTCCCATTTCCTAGAATAATCACCTGTTTCAATGGTACTTTCATTCATTGTTCTTTATCTGCTGTGAATCGTGCACACAGACAGATGGACAGACAGACATGTAGTTATATCTTTGTGGGGACAGTCCATTCATTTCTATAGGTAAAACTTTAATCCCAACATGATGACCGTTACCCCTACCCAGCCCTAACCCTAACCCAACCCTAACCCAGCCCTAACCCTAACCCAAACCTAACCCAGCCCTAACCCTAACCCAGCCGTAACTCTAACCCTAACCCTAACCGTAACCATAAGCAACCAAAAAAAAGACTTTGGCATTTTTAGTTTTGATCGCAGTTACAATTTTTTTTTTGGTTATAAAACTATTTAGTTTTGAGTTTATCCAAATGGAGACCTGAAAAATGTGCCAAAAGTAAGGAAGTTTCTGGTTTTTGGTTCCAAAATGTGCGCTTACACACACACACACACACACACACACACACACACACACACGTGACCCCGAGAGTGTGGCATAGAGACTGATGGGGCTTCTCTGTGGTCCCTGGTAAAGACTGGAGGTGCCGACACACAGCAGGGCCCGTGATCGGCACCGAGCAGGGAATTCCCGCTTGGCCGCATCGCCTGGCCCGCATCCATCTCTGTACCGGGGGAGATAAATTAGGAAACAGTGAGGCTGCCCACAAACAACTGGCTACAGAACTGCCTTGGGAAGTAGAGAGAGGATGCAGGAATCGGAAAGTGGGGAGAGGATGTGGGAATTAGCAAGTGGGGAGGGGATTCGGGAATTGGAAAGCGGAGAGTGGATGTGGGAGGGGGGGAGAAGACATGGTAAGTGGGGAGAGGATGTGGGAAGTGGAGAGAGGACACAGGAAGTGGGAGGAGGAAGTGGGAAATGGGGAGAGGATGTGTAAGTGGGGAAAGGATGTGGGAAGTGGGGGGAGGATACAGGAAGTTTAGGAGATGGCGTGGGAAGTGGGAAGGGGATGTGGGAAGTGGGGAGAGGATGTGGGAATCAGGAAACTGGGAGGAAACGCAGGAAGCAGGGAGAGGATGTGTCATTTTGCTTGTTTCAGTGGGCCTCCCCTCTGCCATTGGAACTTCTCGGTTTCTACCTATATTTTATAGAAATGATGTGATCTTTTAGGCGCCCTTTGTCTTGGAAGAAAAATTAATTCTCATTTGCATTACCACGTCGAAATGTCAGCCTCCGATATTTTGTTAGACATTAGTAAAGCTGGCAGCAAGAGACACTGGATAATTGCTCTCAGCTTGGCAGGGAGATTTACATAATTTCAGATGGCAATTAAAGAATCCTGGGGAATTTTAGTCTTGCTCTCTCTCGCTCGCTCTCTCCTCTTCTCGCTCGCTCTCATTTCTCTGACCCCCCCATTCGTTTACATTAAGATCTACGCTCTTTTATGCTCATTTACATGAAATGAAAGGCTTTCGTGCTCCTCATCCAGTGGGCTGGATGCTTAAGACTCTGCATTAAATTGCTCACTTTGGAATAATAAAACACTGTCCAGCTATCCCTCCAGAACAGAGTTCATACTTCTGTCCTTCCCGTGGCCCGGAACAGCCTCCAACCCCCATCCCGCTAACCGGGTGCGTGCCAGTGCTGATCTGCCAATACTGATCTGACACATCTCTTGCTATGAGTCTTTCTGGCACCGTCCGGCCTCTGGATGCAAGCCACGCCCCCCCCCCCCCCCCCCGCCTCCGTGCTGCTGACACGTCATTCCGTCTCTCTGTTCCTTTGGTTTTCCTGCTCTGGATTGCAGTTCGAAAGCAAAGGGACCTCGATCTTGCTGGGTGCCTGGGGGGGCAGACTTCTAGGAAGGAGGGGTGTCTGGGGGGGGGGGGGGGTGGCATGGCACTTCCTGATTGGATTGCCCTGGTCCATGTGGACTGTGCAGCCCTTTGATTATGGTGTCTTTTGGAAGCGCTGAGGGCTCCTCTTCTGCCCAGAATAGACACCCTGAGGAACCCGTGGCTTGTTATTGCAGTCTGTTATGCCCCCCCCATTTCACCTGCCTCATTCTCTAAACGTGGTGTCATCCGGGCCATATCTGAGTCCTGTGACCATAATGTACATGAAAACAATGTGGGTGACGGAAGTAAGAAAAAATCCAGGGGGCGGGTGACAGGAGCATCGTCCTGACAGGTGGGGCCAGCCGCGTTTTGGCTAACGGTCCCCTGCTCCGTCTCTTTAATTAGCGATTAATCTTAATTTGCATAACTGTTTGCTTGCACCTGCGTTTCACTGTGGAATCCCATACAGATATAAAACAGCCCTCTGTTCAAATAGCATCATTGTGTTTTTAAGGGAATAGTGCAGAGAAACAATAATGATGGAATGAAATAAATTCCCCCCATTTGGATGTCGACAGCCTTGGGGTCTGACCCCCCCAGTCACCAGCACGTGACCCCCGTTACTGCATCTGCCATATTTTTTCCCCAGTAAGAAGCCACCCAACTCATCGCTGTGATGAGCTGGGGATGAGCTGCACAAAAGTGTTCCAGAAATAAGGACAGCCCCCGTACCCCCCCACAGCCCCCTGCCCCTTGTCTCCCTGAAAGGCATCATGGGTAACTGTCATGGGATAAATAGTGACTTGATATGAAGTGGTACGTACCCCCAACACACACCTCCCGCCAGCCCTCACAACCCCTTCTATGCCTGTGTTGCACCTATTTCATTTATGTCCAGCGATGGGAGGGGGGCAGGTCAAGCTGCATGTGTGTGTGGTGGGGGGGAGGTTTGGGCAGGGAATCAAAAATACGTTCCTCGCGATTATCCAGACTCAGGGGAACCGCCCGAGAAGTTTCCAGAAACGCCGAAATGCAGGAATAGGTCTAGCTGATCACTCTTCTGTTTTTGAGTGAAACACAGAAGCGGCCTGTCGGCATGGCGACGCCGAAATACAAGAAAGGAAAATCCCACCTTAGCCTCTGTCAAAACTGGTGTCTCGGAATACAATCATTTCTCAGAAAGAATCCGGCTGTCAAGGACCTCTGTGAAGAAACTTTACAAATTAATTTCACTTGTGAAGTGCTTCTCGAAGGATCCAAGCCTGTTTTTTTTTCCCTGGGTCTGTTCCGGCTGATTCTGAAACAGGCTTAGGTGTTGCAAGTTTGGTTGTCTAACCCCCCCCCCCTCCCACCTCATACCCCCCCCCCCCCCCCCCAACACTGAGAGTCAGGAGATTTCCAACCTCTTTCAAAGGGATTGTATTGCTTTAATAATGTGTATCAGGCTTGTCAGAGCAAATCAAACCCAGATCAAACCCGGCATCGACTCACAAAGAGAAACACGGCAACATCAAAGAAGCGCAGCTACAAAGGGGCTAGAAAATGTCTTTTTTTTCTCTCTCTCCCAGGTAATTTTCGGCGTAAGTATTGTTGAGTGAGTACAGCAGGCCGTGAAACACAAAAAACGTCCACTTTTTAGCATCCGGTGAGACTGCTTGTCCCGAGGTTTACAGATAGTAGCTTGTCATGTCGACGTCAAAAGCACTTATGCGCTCGCTGGCGGAGCACGGGGTGCTGCTGCTCCACTCCCTGCCCACCTCCCGTTACCTGCATCAGTCACCTCCTGGTCCTCCTCGCTCCGCCGCGTGCGGTCCGGATGCGACGCGTTACCCAAGGACCCCCGACCAAATGGCAGAGTGTATCTCCCTGAGCCGTGTTTCGGGCCGGTGATGAGTTTTTAACGCGCTGCCATTTTCGAGAAGGTGACAGATGAACGATGCTGTTTGTGTGACGACCGCGCGCGATGCGACCTCGCTCGGCTCTTTATGGACCGGAAACATGAAGAGCACGATAAACACTGACTGCCTTGCATCGCTCTTCAGTCCGTGGCACAGAAAGTGAAATGAAGGAGAACGCGACGGGAAATTCCGATTATCCTGGGAGGGAAGCTGCGTTTCACCCGAACCAAGCGCAATTCCTGCATGTGCGTCCAATAATTACATTTTCATTCGGGCGTGCGGGTGCTTTGTTTCGGTGTCTGATGGCCACGGGGACCTTAAATATTATGAGCATTTTGCTTCACACCATTCCACCGATGCACAGAGAGTGAGAACTGATAAATTGGGAAATATTTCACTTAACGGGCCAATCAATGTGTTTCTGTAGATATTTCTTGGCCTAGACACAGCAGAGCACCCTTGTCCTCTAATTGGGGTGATATTCTATATCTTCAATTATCTATAGCTATACCTGCAACATGAGACAAAAAAACAGAAAGAACAAAAGAATCAGTCTGCTGGAGAGTCACCGACTCAGTGGGAGGAGTGGAGACTGCTTACCCACACAGAGAGACCACCCCAGTCAGACTAAGAGTATCAGACATGCTGGGAGTGAAATTGCAGGAAAAGGCCCGGAATCACGTCTGCCTTTCATAACCCTGCTGCCTGAATGTGTCATTTTTCCATTGTTGTTCTGGGTGATTTTTGACGGCACAGCACTGTGTCGCAGGTAGCGGAGTTTAATCAGGGTTGAGCTAATTACCTGGCTCAAAGGTACAACAGCAGTGCCCTTGTGCCTTCAACCCAAATGACCAAATGTGGAATCATTTTGTCCCTTTGCCGGAGACCTGCCAGAAAGACAGCCAGAGACATGTCAGAGTCAAGGAGCAGGTCAGTAGTTTGGACATTCTGCCCCCTTTAGCCCGGGGGTCAGTATTACAAATGCAATCCTTTGAAGCGTTTTAAACAGGGGACCCACTAAACTGCATTAATGCATCAGCTGGTTGTTACCCCATTGCACACCCCCCCACCTCAGAGCCAGGCAATCTCACCTATTATTGTAATAAGCACTTGGTTTTAATACATTATTGATCTTAGGTTGAACTGAGGGGCATTACATTAGGACCGCAAATCCAAAGTTCATCTCCGCACGACATTCACGTACCGGTGAAAAATTATACCAATTATGAAATCAACCAGCAACAACCTCAAAAGGCAATCAATTGTCACATTGGAAAGCACTTTGTTTTGTAACGCTGTTGGCTTTGTGGTTACACTGAAGGAGTGGGTGTCGGTGGTTTAATGACTTCCAAATGGTCATTTTTCTTGGTTTTTATTTTGTGTTCATTACCATTCGCGACCACCTCGCAGAGAACGGAATCCTCTCCCACACAAAGCCGAATAAATGATGCAAGATCGACTGTTAATCCACTCGATGGATTTTTCCTTCTCGTCCTGTAACCCGGGACCGCCGGGATATTACACCCCACCAGCAGCAAATAAGAACCGCCTAAAAACGAACTGACAAAAGTGAATCAGGTGATATTTTAAATTTAAACACGAAGAATCATAAAGTATTATTTTTGCTGCAATTATGACACCGTCAGCCCACCTCAGGAACTCAAGCTGCTGTGTTTTTGATTTAAAGACAAATCCTACCTAATTCTGCCCACAACCCTACCAGTACCTTCCCCCACATGAGACTGGGCCCCCATGCATCTGCATAGGAAATTACAGGGTGTAAAAAGGTGCATCTGTTCCATACCATCCGTGGCAGGAGGAGAGAGACACGGTCACAGGCCACCACCTCAGCAGCCGTCAAAAGAGGATTTTAATGTATCAAAAAAAACTCAAATAGAAGGAAGAAGGCAGGTGACGTTCTGAGAAATGGATCTGCATGCAGCATTTCTGAATGGATAAAACACTGCACCTCATTCTTGGAACATAGCTACCAATTGCCAAACCTCATTTAGTGAATCTGTCACTCATTTGGCGAAACCTGAAACAGTTCTCACCAAAATTTTCACATCTGAGTCACCCATTTTGCAAAACTCTAAACATAATTATTCTCATTCATCGAAACACATTTAGCACTGTGGAGAACTTTGATGCGAAATAGAAAACACAGGCTGCAAAAGTTAAGCGCAGCCAGCACACAGAAGTCAGCATTTAAACACAATGACTCAGAAAAAAGCGTGAGTAGAACACAGAATACATGCGGGATGAGAGTGCAAGTGTCAGAGGTGAATAGGAGCTGAATTTCAACGTCAAGGTACAAATGAGTCACACAGAGGATTCTTCCCGCATCACCCAGCAAGGGAGAGCATTTCCTGTCATGTAGACAAAGTTCTCTGTCCCGATCCAGCCCTGAGACATGGTGATGAGGCAGAATTGACTCTGGCTTGGCAGTTACACAACATTTTCTATGCTTCTCATATGGATTTTTTACTTTGTCCTTTACAGTAAGTTTTTTAAGGTTAGTACTGAATACTGCAAACATTACATACTGATTTAGTATACTTGTATACAAACATTTTTGGAAGACATTTTTTTTACTATAGCCTGTAGCTTGGTTTCCAATTTTGCAGCTCAACATGCAAAAGATGACATTCATAGATTCATTGTAAACGTTTCGAAACATGACAGCAACAGTTTTGACTGGTAGTGTTTTCAATTGTTTTTGCTATAGTGTGTAATGACTGCTCAGTAGTGCTTATGTACCGACTGGCTTGATGTGTGATCTGAAAGCAGTGTTTGCTTTTGAGCAAAGATAATATAGTTTTGAGAAAATTGTTTGTTTTTGCAAGACAAGTCAAAGGTTTTGTGAGTGTAGCTTGAATTTTAGAGTTTAAGCTTAGTGTTTTGAAAAAAGGAGTGGAGATTTTAGGAAATGCGTTTCAGCAATTCATAAAAACTGTAATTTCCCAGAGAGAGGTATGAGGAAACCCAGACATGGGGAGAATATGCAAACTTCACACATGTAGAATAGTGGCGGGATTCAAACCCCACGAAGGGAGAAACTCCACACATGCAGAACGGTGGCGGGATTCAAACCCCACATAGGGAGAATCTCCACACATGCAGAACGGTGGCGGGATTCAAACCCCACGAAGGGAGAAACTCCACACATGCAGAACGGTGGCGGGATTCAAACCCCACACAGGGAGAAACTCCACACATGCAGAACGGAGGCAGTATTCAAACCCCACACAGGGAGAAACTCCACACATGCAGAACGGTGGCGGGATTCAAACCCCACATAGGGAGAATCTCCACACATGCAGAACGGTGGCGGGATTCAAACCCCACACCGGGAGAAACTCCACACATGCAGAACGGAGGCAGTATTCAAACCCCACACAGGGAGAAACTCCACACATGCAGAACGGTGGCAGTATTCAAACCCCACACAGGGAGAAACTCCACACATGCAGAACGGAGGCAGTATTCAAACCCCACACAGGGAGAAACTCCACACATGCAGAACGGAGGCAGTATTCAAACCCCACACAGGGAGAAACTCCACACACCAAACCCTAGAAGCATGAAACGACAGTGCTGCCCACTGCAGTATGATTGTATGCTGTAAAATACATATAATACCACAGACTGGAGAAGAAACACAGCCTCAGGTTTTGTTTATTATTGTTATAAGTTATAAGATAATCAGTTTTTGTTTGCTTTATGAGAAATAAAGCTTACAATAGATTTCCTGAAATAGGTTTAAAAACACTTCTCTGCTTAGGGTTGTGTCAAGTAAATCAGAGGTCAGGATCAGAAATCTTCCCCCCCATTTTGGAATGTCACTGTCCGAGCACTGAGGCCTGACCTGGGGGTGGGGGGAGAGCAGGTCAGGCTCCTTAATGATCACAGTCACCCCTTATCATACTTCCTTAGCTATGTCGCCCCTAGGCGGCCATGTTTAAACACCCTCATGTAAATCCATGTTGATTACATCACTGTCACGGTTATTAACAGTTTTCAACCATTAAATCCTCCTCAAACCCCTGCAGGAAGCACACACTGCAGGCTGGCCTGAGCTGCAAATGTTCTGCTAAGTGCAGTGCTCAGTTACAGCAGCTCTTCTGTCTCCCACATTTCGATGTGCAGTGAGGGTCTGCGTGGTTCCAGAATCACCCCCCCCCCCCCACATTGTGCTTTTTCTTGCAGTGAAATGAGCTGGAGGGGAATAAAACAGTGATGGAAAATGGCAAGTGTCTTCAGTGTGTGTGGGGGGGGGGGCAGGGGGGTGAACTGAGAGGGAGAATAATAAAGTGGAGCCGGTAAAACAGAGCGCTGCAGCGGGACTGACGTGCCCGCCGTCCCTGTCCGGCCGCCGTTAAGCGGAGTCGACACCCGGCAAGCCGCGCTATCAGCCCACCAGTGATGAGGGCGCCGTCCTCACAAGTAGTGCCGTGCCGCCTGGCCGCTCGAGTGGAGAATTTAATTTCGTGCAGATCCCCCCCCCCCAGCCACACGGCTCCCTACCCTCTGATTTGCTGCCATGTGCTTGGGACGAGACAGGAACACCTCCCACTCGGTGCATCAGCTGAGCCCCTCCCCACCCCACAGCACCCTCTGGCTCTGTCAAAACCGAAGGGGGGGGTACGTTTCTTTTTTTGGGAGGGGGCCTGAACTTTTGGTAAAGGCTCCTATGGATTTATTATTAAATAAAAGACAGAGAAATGGCTCCTCTCTGACCCTAAGAACAGCAGGAAGGGAATGATAGCGTCTGTGCTTAATGCTTCCTCTCTCTCTCTCTCTGAATGTGTTTTTCTCCCTCTGACTCTCTGTCTCTCTCTCTTTGACTCCGTCTCTCTCTCTGACTGTGTCTTTCTCCCTCTGACTCTCTGTCTCTCTCTCTTTGACTCTGTCTCTCTCTCTTTGACTCCGTCTCTCTCTGACTGTGTCTTTCTCCCTCTGACTCTCTGTCTCTCTCTCTTTGACTCTATCTCTCTCTCTTTGACTCCGTCTCTCTCTGACTGTGTCTTTCTCCCTCTGACTCTCTGTCTCTCTCTCTTTGACTCCGTCTCTCTCTCTGACTATGTCTTTCTCCCTCTGACTCTCTGTCTCTCTCTCTTTGACTCCATCTCTCTCTCTGACTGTGTCTTTCTCTGACTGTGTCTTTCTCCCTCTGACTCTCTGTCTCTCTCTCTTTGACTCTGTCTCTCTCTCTTTGACTCCGTCTCTCTCTGACTGTGTCTTTCTCCCTCTGACTCTCTGTCTCTCTCTCTTTGACTCCGTCTCTCTCTCTGACTATGTCTTTCTCCCTCTGACTCTCTGTCTCTCTCTCTTTGACTCCGTCTCTCTCTCTGACTGTGTCTTTCTCCCTCTGACTATCTGTCTCTCTCTCTTTGACTCCGTCTCTCTCTCTGACTGTGTCTTTCTCCCTCTGACTATCTGTCTCTCTCTCTTTGACTCCGTCTCTCTCTCTGACTGCGTCTTTCTCCCTCTGACTCTCTGTCTCTCTCTCTTTGACTCCGTCTCTCTCTCTGACTGCGTCTTTCTCCCTCTGACTCTCTGTCTCTCTCTCTTTGACTCCGTCTCTCTCTCTGACTGCGTCTTTCTCCCTCTGACTCTCTGTCTCTCTCTCTTTGACTCCGTCTCTCTCTCTGACTGTGTCTTTCTCCCTCTGACTCTCTGTCTCTCTCTCTTTGACTCCGTCTCTCTCTCTGACTGTGTCTTTCTCCCTCTGACTCTCTGTCTCTCTCTCTTTGACTCCGTCTCTCTCTCTGACTGTGTCTTTCTCCCTCTGACTCTCTGTCTCTCTCTCTTTGACTCCGTCTCTCTCTCTGACTGTGTCTTTCTCCCTCTGACTCTCTGTCTCTCTCTCTTTGACTCTGTCTCTCTCTCTTTGACTCCGTCTCTCTCTGACTGTGTCTTTCTCCCTCTGACTCTCTGTCTCTCTCTCTTTGACTCTGTCTCTCTCTCTTTGACTCCGTCTCTCTCTGACTGTGTCTTTCTCCCTCTGACTCTCTGTCTCTCTCTCTTTGACTCCGTCTCTCTCTCTGACTATGTCTTTCTCCCTCTGACTCTCTGTCTCTCTCTCTTTGACTCCATCTCTCTCTCTGACTGTGTCTTTCTCTGACTGTGTCTTTCTCCCTCTGACTCTCTGTCTCTCTCTCTTTGACTCTGTCTCTCTCTCTTTGACTCCGTCTCTCTCTGACTGTGTCTTTCTCCCTCTGACTCTCTGTCTCTCTCTCTTTGACTCCGTCTCTCTCTCTGACTATGTCTTTCTCCCTCTGACTCTCTGTCTCTCTCTCTTTGACTCCGTCTCTCTCTCTGACTGTGTCTTTCTCCCTCTGACTATCTGTCTCTCTCTCTTTGACTCCGTCTCTCTCTCTGACTGCGTCTTTCTCCCTCTGACTATCTGTCTCTCTCTCTTTGACTCCGTCTCTCTCTCTGACTGCGTCTTTCTCCCTCTGACTCTCTGTCTCTCTCTCTTTGACTCCGTCTCTCTCTCTGACTGCGTCTTTCTCCCTCTGACTCTCTGTCTCTCTCTCTTTGACTCCGTCTCTCTCTCTGACTGCGTCTTTCTCCCTCTGACTCTCTGTCTCTCTCTCTTTGACTCCGTCTCTCTCTCTGACTGTGTCTTTCTCCCTCTGACTCTCTGTCTCTCTCTCTTTGACTCCGTCTCTCTCTCTGACTGTGTCTTTCTCCCTCTGACTCTCTGTCTCTCTCTCTTTGACTCCGTCTCTCTCTCTGACTGTGTCTTTCTCCCTCTGACTCTCTGTCTCTCTCTCTTTGACTCCGTCTCTCTCTCTGACTGTGTCTTTCTCCCTCTGACTCTCTCTTTCTGACCCTCTCTCGCTACTCGGTGTCTCTCTGACAGAGAATCCTTGGTATCCCAGGTCACTCAACTTTTACTTGAGCTGATAGTTTTATAGGGTTTCTCTGCAGTCTCTTTACCATACAAGGGATTACACAGAAAAAAGTGTGGTACAGACAATCATTGTGAGACAGATGCATCATCAATTCAGTTTCATCTCATAAATTTTGGAAAGTCTGCAGCTTTTCTGAATCGCTAAAACGCACTTCCTAAAATCTCCTCTCCTTTTCTCAAAACACTAAGCATAAACCCTAAAATTCTTACTATGCCTACAAATCTTTGACTTGTCTTGCAAAATCAATTTTTTCAAAACTGCATTATCTTTCCTCAAAAGCAAGCACTGCTTTCCGACCACGCATCAAGCCAGTCAGTATATAAACCCTACTGAGCAGTCATTACACACTATACCAGTCAAAACTGTTGCTGGCATGTAAAGAAATGTTTACTGTGGATGTAGTCTTTTGCATGTTGAGCTGCAAAATTGAAAACCAAACGATATAGTAAAAAAATTGCTGTCTACCAAAGACATTTATATACAATTATAGTAAACCAATATGTAATGATTGCAGTATTCAGTACTCCAAAAAACTTACTGTAAAGGACAAAATTAAAAATTCATATGAGAAGCATATAAAATGTTGTGTAACTGCCAAGCCAGAGTCAAGGAATAATATAAATTCTGCCTCATCATCATGTCTCAGGGCTGGATCAGAACAGAGAACTTTGTCTACATCACAGGAAATGCTCTCCCTTGCTGGGTGATGTGGGAAGAATCCTCTGTGTGACCCATTTGTACCTTGACGTTAAAATTCAGCTCCTATTCACCTCTGACACTTGCCCTCTCATCCCGCATGTATTCTGTGTTCTACTCACTCATTAGCTTCTTCTGAAGTTTAGAAACTTGTGTGAACAGTTCTGAGTCATTGTGTTTAAATGCTGACTACTGTGTGCTGGCTACGCTTAACTTTTGCAGCCTGCGTTTTCTATTTCGCATCAAAGTTCTTCACGGTGCTGAATGTGTTTTAATGAAGAATGTGTTTAGAGCTTTGCAAAAATGGTGACTGAGATCTGCAAATTGTGTCTAACTAAGTGAGCACTGTTTAAAGTTTCGCCAGATGAGTGACTGATTCAGTGAATGAGTTTTGGAAATCCGTGGTTATATTTCAAGAAAACTGCAAAATGAGATGCTGCATATTTGTCCTGAGCCTCAGCAGTAAAAAGAAACAAGCATAAAGTAAGTTTTTGGAATAATGACATTTTTTGAACCTGTTAATCCTGAATTTTTCAGCACAAATGATGTTCAATAGCGTTTGTACACTCCAGTGTAAAGCGATTCACAGACTAAGTGACCATGGCAGTGCATCGGAGGGCCCCTCAGCCACCAGCAAGTCCCAGGAGATGGAGCAGAGTTGGCATGCTCCCTCAGAGGGCAGTGCCCCTAGGGTTGTGGGTTCAAATCCTGCCCTAGTACTGTGTACGGTACCAAACTGTCCCCTGTCCACTTAGCCAGCTGGCAAACAGAGAGCATGTGCGGTATGGCATGACGTGACTCGCCTGTGACCTCCGCCATGGCTCCAGCCTCTCATTATCTCTTCCGCAGGCCTGGGGAGCTGGTAACTCCTCAAAGACGATGGAGGGCGGGCAGCTTTGTTTTCACTCCCCATGGGCTACGAAGAGCTACCTCCTATTTCTTCAGCATCTGGGGGCCTGTTCAACGTCTTACACTTTTACATGAAGGTTAAGCTCTTCTTTTACTCTTAGTTGTTTCTGACTTTGAGTCGTATCTGTAATCCTACATCAAGCTTGGTTGTGCACACGCCCACTTCCGCCAACCTCACGCAGGCCGGTTGCTGTGTCTGAGAAGACCAGCCTCCAGAGCGCTACTGGCAGCTCAGGTCCCGACAGTCAAAGTCCAGGCCAAGACTTCGTTTCAACCAACTAAGTGAGTCACTCTGTGACTGTGACTTATTATACTCTGGTTGGTTGAAACAAAAGCTCGGTCTGGATTTTTACTCTCTGGCCCTGAAGAACTTACCTACAGGAGATCAGGAGATGAGCAAAGGTTTTAGAAGAGAAGAGCAGCATCCACTACAGCCAAAGAACTGTACTGGGTGGCCAAGGTGGAGTTACAGCACTGGCCACACCACAGCAGTGTGCTGCCTCCAGACTGGACGCTGTTGGATATTCTGATAAACAGCTCAAACTGGTGAACAAGACTGTTATATTAGGAGTTCCTGAGGTAGAATATGTTGGGCCCCAGAGTTAAACTGAAACCTTGCTATACCTTGGGGGACAGGGTGGGGAGGGGGGGGGGTTGCTCAGGGATTCCCTGCTGACAGATAACTGATTAACTGATCTCCCTGAACATCAATGCCAGCTGGTGCAGCGCGGTCAGGTCAGGAAAGACACCTGTCATCATCCTGCAGCCTAAGCGGGGGTGTAACCAGGCTGGAAGTCAGTGTGTTCGAGAGGCTGTGCTGTCCCTCCAGGGCTCATATCAGCAGCAAACCCTTCAGCCCTGCCCATCTGTGTGCAGCATGGCGGCCCCCGTCGCCACGCAGAGTGATACACGTCCTAGACGAGGCAGGTGGTGGGGCTGCGAATCATTGGCGGCTTATTCTGCCAATGAGGGGAGATTCCTAGACAGCAGGGTTCTGCCTGCAAGACAACCAGAACTTTTAATATGGAAATGGTGCTTCATGCTCATCAAAATGCCTCGTTAGTTCGAATTCCAATTCCGTTGTTAATTTTATCGGACCGAAGATGATCGGTGGTGCGTTATCTGATAAAACAGTGATGTGCGCGATTTGGGAAGTGTGGGTCGTGTCACTTTTATCACAATTGTATCGCAATCTAGTGCGATCGCTCACATATTCTGGATGGCGTGGGTGAGGATTGGAAGGAGGCATGTTGGGATATGCTGGGGCCAAGGGGGCCCAGTCTGGCTCCTTGGGAAAGGCCCAGTTAGGCAGCCGACTCAGAGGGCCTCCGAGCCCGGGAATGTTCCTCTTCAAATGGAAGTTACGACATATGGTAGGATACTCCATTACAAGGTGAATATTTAATACAATAATCATTCAATTAAGAAGCTTGTGCAGAAACTGCCACTGCTGATTTGTATCCACCGAATGTTGCGGCGGGAAACACAACATATCAACCACTGTCACCAAGACGGGAAAAATGTCCCTACAGGACTAAACAGGGAACATCGAACAGCCACTGCCAGCCCAGGTTCGATCCCGCAATTTAAAATCCCCATCCTCAGACAGCAAACAAGGGAGCTGCCTGTGGAAAAAAATGTTATTGAAAGTCGTGTAATGAAGTGGCTTTGAGGAAAAACAGGACAAGGAGAGCTCGGTTCATGCAACGCCGCTTTATAAATGAAACACTGCATCACGCCACAGTGCGCTCAGTGGCCAGTTTGCTCAGTGCACCCACTTGTCACTGCAAACCGCCCGCGCCTCCTAACAGCCAATCACGTGGCTGCAGCTCAATCCCCACAGCAGGCCCTCGGGGCTGAGAGGCTCACCTGCTTCATAAACGTCAGGGCGGCTAAGGCGTGTGATCGAGGTGATTTTAAACTTGTTGTGATTGCTGGTGCCAGATGTGCTGGTTCCAGCATCTCAGACTACAGTGTCTAGAGTGTGCAGAATATGAACAGAGTGATGCACAAAAAAAAAAAACCCATCCAATCAGTTGCGTTTCTGTGGCGGGAAGCAGTTTGTTACTGAGGGAGGTGAGGAGAGAGGGGTCAGCCTCATTAAAGCCACCGAGAAGGCCACACGTGTGAATTACTGCCACAAAGGAGTGCAGAAAGCCATGTGTGAACATAGCAGACTCCTCTGCCCTTGCAGTTCTAGAGGCAAAAATGGCCACTTAGTGTAGTGCATGGAGGGGCAGCAGCAGAGGAAATGGGAAGCTGTCATTTAAAAAAGGGGGCGACTAGGAACCTCTTAAGGTGGAAACCCCAGAGTTAGATGGTTAGACAATCGGACCCTGGTGCCCACTCTGCAATGCCACCACAGCCTTTTATTTAACCCGATGCTCATTTTGTTTCCCCGTTTCCTGAAACCAAAACAGCTGTCATGCTGTCCTCCTGCTGTTCAGGGGTGATTTTAGGATTTTTTTTAGGGTGGGAGTGCATAAGAGGGGCCAACCCTATCATTAAGCAATAATATGTTTTGAATTAATGAGTGACAAGGAAGGGGGCATACCAGCAACCAATCAGCTTTCAGCTGGGGCAGGTGCCTCTCTGGCTCCTCCCCTGTATATGTGCCTTGCTGCTGTCCACCGGTTCTTTTAAGTCCTTTTAAATATTCCATGGTACTGTCTTTTCTTGGTGGGCTCTCAATCTGAGAAAACACCTACCACTGTGTGTGAGACATAAAGGTATCTGCTGTGCGGCTCTCATTTGAACAGCCATTCATTGGCTGGCATGCCATCGAGGGTGTACCCCAGCCTCGTGCTCCGTGATTGGCTGGAATGCCATCGAGGGTGTACCCCAGCCTCGTGCCCTGTGATTGGCTGGCATACCAATGAGGGTGTACCCAAGCCTTGTGCCCCTTGATTGGCTGGCATCCCATCCAGGGTATACCTCAGCCTCGTACCCCGTGATTGACTGGCATCCCTTCCAGGGTTTACCCCACCTTGTGCCCTGTGATTGGCTGGCATCCTGTCCAGAGTTTACCCCACCTTGTGCCCTGTGATTGGCTGGCATCCTGTCCAGAGTTTACCTCACCTTGTGCCCTGTGATTGCTGGCTTCCCATCCAAGATGTACCCCACAAGGTCCCCCACGACCCTAAACAGGGTATGCAGTTGGATGGATGGATTGCATGTGTATTTCTGCTCAGAACTACATCTGCTCACTAAATGCCCTGCTTACAGCCTGATGTTAAAATGCAGTTTGTACAGCAAAATGAATGTGGCAGCATCCCGAACAGACGAAAACGCGTGTCAAAGACGAACAGGTGCACATGTGGGGGATGGGGGGTTGGCGTTAGCGACTTTGAGGTGCCACACCTGACGATGACAGAGACGGAAGCATGATGTCATAAACCTGGCAGCTCGTGTAGCATTCGCGTCATGATTGGACAGATCCCAGCCTCTAATCTTTCTGTTTATAATGCTGAGGGCAAAATGCCAAACAAAATGCATAATAATAATAATTATTATTACTATTATTATTATTAATATAATAAAAAATGAATAAAGGTTTTCATAAATGTTTTTTATGTCTGTTATACGATGAGATAAAACAGACACGATTCGTTTACCTGGGCTATACCTGCCGATGTATATTACGATATGATGATGTGATATTTTATTACACTCATTTGAGAGGAATGCTGCTTAAGCAGCTATTAAATTCTGCTAAGATGTGAAATGTAAATTTCCCCTTTATGCCGAGGGAATGCGAGGAAAGTATTCGAAAGCATCTGGCAGGATGGTGGAGCTGCAGAGGACGTCGCCGGCGCGGAATCTCCGCGAAAACGCGACACCGCGCGACAGTGAAGGGGGCGCTGCCACGCGGCGCCGCCGGGGGTCCCCCACAGAGGAGCAGAACATCACAGAGCTAATCTCTTTGAACGCTCGTCTCTTTGTTGTCTGACTGTAATCCCGTAAAAAGGCCTCATACATCTATGAACTATAAACACTAAAGGCGCGTGTCTTTTCCCCCTTATTAAGATCCGGAACGGCAGAGCCGGTGAGGACAATGGCCGCTTTAATAGCACCGAAGGGCATGGAGGTTTATCACAATCGCCGAAACCATATTGCATTTACCAAGGTTACCATTGACGGCGAATTAATCACCGTCCGGCTAAATTAAAAAGTATAATCCTCATTAAAGAAGTTTCACATTTACTGTACTCTTAAGTGGCTCCGTGTAAGAGCTTATCATTGGTGTACTGATAATAAGATTTTAAATATCAAGCGCTTTGTACAAAGATCACACAGGCCCTTTCCTGCGGGGCGATACGGATCCCCGTTAATTAAGGGTGTCGCCCCCCCGCCCGTCGCTTTTCCTGGTTACATTACGCAAGGCGCCGAATGACTGTCAAATTAAGTCCCACACTTCCTAGGATTTTTCATTTACATTTTTTCTTTAACTTAATCTCCAGGAAAAAGAAAAAAGCGCGAAGCTCCTGTGCCAGCTTACTGCCGTCTCGTGCTGCGGAGCCATCACTAGCGCAAACGAGGCCTGCATCCCCTTCTCAGGTAACGTCTCGCGATCCGGCACAGGCCTGTATTTCTCCTCTTTTATTATGTTCAGAAAATTAATAAGTGAGAATAGTGTCTGGGTTAAAAAAAAAACAAATACAAAAGCGTGTACGTTGCGTTTATTAAAACGCACATCCTCTAAAGGTTACAAGCAGCTATTGTGGAAGTACAATGTGTGAAATGTAATTAAAGGATGTGCGCGCGCCGGCTAGCCACCGCGCCCCGCTCCCTCATGCAATATTCGCTTCTCCCCCAGAAACTTATTCTCTCAGAACTAATTTTGCATGACATATTGTGTTTCTGGCTCAGCTATCATGAGTCTACCTGTGAATTAAACAGGGTTTGATATAGAGCAAATCCAAAGATTACACTACAGGCACGCAGATGTCGCATCGCCATGATTTATTCATTTCGGCCAAACGGAGGCCGGCCGCGTCACGTGCGATCGGATTCCTCCTTGCCCGCGTGCAGCCACCACTAGCGGGGGGAGGGGGGGAGGAATGCAGATGGGTTCGAAAGCGAAAGTTGGGGGTGATGGATGGTTAGACAGTAATGGCAGTTGACGAGATGATTGACTGAACGCTGCGGTTGGATTAGTAGGCTGTCGAGAACCGCTATATCTGCCCTGTTGGCTGAAGATGCCGCTGAATGTGATCTACATGCATTATTGTTATTTCTGTTATTGTTCTTGTTGCTAGCATATTATATTAACGATGAAATATAGAATAGACAAATAAGTTAACGAGGCCTTGTTTCCCGCTCTGTTCGTTAAGGGCCCTTGTCTTGCTTCTGCACAAATGGTCACTGGTTTTAGTCCAGTTGCTAACATGCTAAGGGGCTAACAGGATATCTCCTAAAGGTGTTTACAGTTTTCCACAAATGAGGACGCAAGTCTTAACAGTGATTTCAAACCATTTAAATAGGATGACTAATTATATAAAATGTTGAAAAAATGTTTTATTTACTTATTATACGTGCCAAGAAAGAACACATTTGGGTATGTTTTATGACGCTGACAGAAGCTTTAAATTAGATCAATAAAACAGGACGAGCAAATATAACCGTAAGTGGCAATTACAGGGGGCCGAGTGAAATGGCTGACCTTGGCCAAGACTGCTACAAACATCAACAAAGGAAAAGAAACACCCACAGGCACATTTTTAAATTAAAATTCGCTTCTTGATTGTCTTATGGAGGACAGTCAGCTATAAACAGTTAATGAAATGAATTTTTGATTCTTTTTTACTGTACAGCAGAATGAATATTTACTGCGTCACTTCTGTATACTGTCAGTATTTATCATTTGTCACAGATATCTTACAGCTTTCAAAATGGCTGCCATTCCTGAAGACTATTTTAAGACGCTTCGTTTTTAGCACGGCTAGAACACATTGCTGGCTATTGCATTCACACGTCAAATGAAGTACCGGGTAGCTTTCCCATGTTTGTGTGATACCATCGTGACCCTCATTTTAACAGCTCTGGGACAAATTCATCAACACAGTGTGGCAGCACCTTTTCCTAATATCAAAACCCATCATCAGTGGGCTAAAAGCCAAAAAAATATATAAATGACCGCATGTACACTTGCCTCCTCTTCCCTTCCTCTTTCGTATTTCGATTAAAGCGAGGTGTCTGCGGGAAAACCGATACCCGCTTTTCACCGGACGAGGATTACGATGTCAACAACAGCTCATGATTCTGTTTTAGGGGCACATCGGTGAAGGTATTACGCTATCGATAGGATGTTTACTGGGGTGAGAGCCCAGCCCGGAGTGCCGTTAAACGCGAGTGTTGTTAAGAGTGCAATAATAGAAAATTGGTTTATACTATCCTTTGTGTCTACTGCGGTGCACTGTCTGGGCCACTGTCTGGGCAGGAAAGAACCTGCTTATATTAAATCAATTTCCGAGTGCTGGCGCATCACCAGCGGAGTGTCCTAAGTGCACTTCATCCCCTTAAGAGTGAGGTTTTAAATACCAGGTACTTGTTACGCACCGATAGTGCCAGCTGCTGTTCTTGTTCGACAGAAGCCCTGCAGATGTGTGGCGCATTTTCACTGGGTGCCTGTTTTTGACCATGGAATGAAAAGCGCGTAACATAAAGGAGCGTCTTTGGTAATTGTGTATCAGGAGGTTAAGGAGATCCGAGATGGTAGCTGTAGCTCTCATACGAGGCACTCGCTTTGAAATGGCGTTCCATTACAGCCATGCCAAGAGGATGACAGCGGACATAAATTGATCTACAAGCAAAGCCGGCTCCCGCCGCAGACTGTAATGGTCCGAGGCGTCCTATCTGGGGGACGGACACTCAGCCGGCCATCGAAAACGAGGTCTAACTTGCGAATCGTTCTCCTGGGGATCATTCCAGGTGCCACTGGGCGCCGATATTAAATAAAACACAGAGGGCTGGCAAACATTAAAATCACGCTGACTGTGACGTTTACAGAAACATGGGAAATGTGGCCCAGGTTCTGTTCCTGGGTCCGGGACCTTCAGATCTGTTACGTTTGGCGATCCTTTATTTAATGTTTCCTAAAGGGTATTTCTTTGTACTTGGTGAATGACCCGGCAGAAGACAGAAGATTTAATGGCTCGTAAGGAGATTTAAACAGCTGTGTCTTCACCGCCGCTGTCAGTGGCCATCGCGTGCCGTTCGAGAGGCCAGGAGTCACTGACGTACGCTTACATTTAGCTGATTTAACCGCCGGCGGAGACAAAAAAAAAAGATAAAAAGGAGGCAGAAACGTGAAGGTCAAAAATCTTGGCCTAAATTAGCGATAAGCGTGTTTAGCTACTGCTTGTCCTCAGACTAGGTCTCCATGGAAACTACTTCCTGTTGTCCTGTTCTGTTTTTGTAAGTAAATCCGGCACATATCAAGCAGACCTATGTCTGTATTATTGCTGCTTAGACAATTGCCTTTTTCACTATGATGATATGATTGCATTAACAATATGTAATATCAGTGAACGTTAACATCAATTGCCTTGAAGTAATAAATTAAATATAATAATTCTAGGTTTAAATTTCCACTCAGAAATATTGCGCACTAAAGAATCAGATTTAGTGAAAGTGATTAGTTGTCATTGTTGACACGCCACAGCACAACAACACAATGTCTTCACTGCATTTAAGCCATACGTGTCATCGTGCCATAGCAGCTAATTCAGCGCCCGGGGAGCAGGGCTTGTGGGCGCTGCCATGCTCAGGTTACCTCAGTGGTCTTTTGCAGAGCACTTCTCTATCCATTAGGCCACCACTGTATTTGCACTAAGGCTGCAACCCTGTCCAGGATGTACCCTCACCCTAACCCTGCCTCCTGCCCTGTGCTCTAGGCACTTTGCGATAAGTGGATGGATGGATAGATGGGTGGATAGGTTGTGTAATGTAAACCTAATTTACATACATGTTTTCCCACCTTGTACTGTAAGTTATTTAGCATTTGGTCTCACATTTGATGCAGCTCTCCATGGCGTATTTGATGAGATAGAGGTGTGTGGGTATTTAAGATGGCCCTCCTGCGTGGCTAATGACCTGCGTGCAGTGTAGCCTGCTGAGGGTGGCGTGCGGCTCACCTCTCCGCTTTCACGCGGCTTGCACGATGTTGGCAGAGCAGTCCTACACCCTGCTGACATGGCATGGCGAGCGGAGGGTAAGCTGACAATGGCCTTGCCTGACACCGTTAGCAAGCTCCGCTAATACAGCTGTCAGTAATCGTGCGCAGTATAGAATATGGGCACTGTCGTGTCTTATGATCAATAAGGCATTCTCTGCTGAGCAGATCTGTAACTATTATTCATTATTGTATTAATGTACTTTTCTGAGGATAGTCCAAAAGGCAATGGGAAGGTCAGCTAAATTATTACTTGGGGGGCCTAAAACAGCAGCAAAAATAATTTTCATACGTGGACAAAGTCATTTTTCAGGTACCACTAGCTTTTAAATTTAATAAAGCTAGTGTTGTTTTTATAGCTTAAATGAGTGAATTAATGTGGTATTATTAATTAAGATGTTATATTTTATTATTATTAGTAATAAAAATGGCTCGAAGACATGAGTCAGCTGGACTTCAGGTGAAAACAATGAGTGTTAGGTCTGTGTTTTTAGACCGGAGGGTGAAGTTGGAGTGCGTGGAATAACCACCTCCGTGGAATTCCCAGCAGACTCTCCCACGGTTCACAGGTATTCCGATGCAGCGACGGACCTCAGTGCCTCTTAATGACTCCCCTTCATAAGCAAACGGAGATAACAAGAGTGGAGCCGGGTGCAAATGCGGGGAGGGCCGTGATTGAAGAACCTTATTAAAAGCAGCCTTGTAGAGTGGCGCACGTGACGGGCCCGCATTACGATGCCTGATCCCTTTCGAACGACGCCACGGTGCCCCGAACAGGCAGGGGGAAGAGAGGGAAAAAAAACCTGATTAGAGTGACAAGCACTGAGTGATACTGCAAACCTGTTAATAACATGAAAATTAGAAGAGGCTCATGCAAAGAAAGGAGATTAATTTAGCCGAGTCCATCTCGCGCAAATTGCGAAGTTGTGAATATGTTCTCATATAATGAGGCTTCCTGCTTGTCAGCCCACTTGTCATCTCCTGTAATTAATGTTAAGGAAGACTCCTTCCTGATGGTTCGTATTACTCATGTACCAAGAAAATTTCTTCGGAGAAATAATTTACATTTATTATCATCAGTCTGTTTGTGTGGTGTATTTGGCGCTGCAGTAATTTATTGCAGCACCATTTCGCGCGCCTTGATTAGTCACTCGTCAGACTGAGATGTAATTTTTTTCTTCAGATGTCTGGGGCTGGGAAATTGAAAGTGTTGCTGCATCACATCAGGGCTCCTGCCCGCTCCACCTCTCCCTCGCCTCCCTCCCTCCCTGCTCCTTGCGCCTCCCCTCCCTGCTCCCCGTACCTCCCTCCCAAACCAGTGGGGCTGCCATCCAAGCAGAGGTGCTCTGCTGGAGATAGATGCCACTGCTCTCTACAGGTCTGAATCCAGGATGTCAGACGCCTAGCCATGTCCCCCTGCGCTCTCCTGATTACAGGGGGGGGACGTGTGCTAGCCAGCTGGGGGGTATTGCTGATACTTGGGACACTGCGTTTCACCTCTCAGCTTGATCTTCACCTCACATTTTTACATTTTATCTGTTTAGCAGATGCTTTTAAACAAAGTGATGTACATTTCAGAAAGCAGCATCAGACAATTTCTGGAGCCCAACGGTGACATGACACTGCTGACCCTGGGATTTAAACTGCCGACCTTCTGATCACAGGCACAACGCGTTAATATGCTGAACCACACACTACCCAGCAGCTTCATCCATGATGTGAGTGAGGGCAGGTTTCCGTCCCTGGGAAGAGAGCCGGATAAGTGAATGGGTGGAAATATGGTCTGGTTGCCGATTTGCTAGCCTGGCCGATGGAACAGATGGGAGCGAACCTCGGGTTCAGAAGGGCGGCATTTTTAGGCACAAGCTTGGTTTAAATAGGGGCCAAAAAAATAAACCGGCATGTTACACTGCTGCACAGATATCACACAATTATTTGCGGGGAGAACCACTATGAAACGGTTTGTTTATGTTTATTTGCCGTAAATTCATAGCTGGAATATTACGAGAACTGACACACTCGTCATTTACAGGACAGCAAAACGGCGATGTGTCATTTGTTTTGTTAACGGTGTTTTGTTTAGAACACAAAGCATGATGCGATTTTTTTTTTAATATTTAGTAGCTTGACGAATACGGAGGCCACCCAGCGGTGACCTGCATCACGGGCACACGCCACACTCTGCTGTATCTCAGGACCACCGTGTATCGACTAATTTAAGGCTAGTTTATGAATGTTACTCTGGTTTTTTTTTAAACACTGATATCAAATCGCAAGTAAAAAAAAAACTAGTTTCTGTTCATTTGTGTGTTTTCTTTCAGCCAGAAAAAAGGTCTCCCTTTATGCCGTAACCATAACTCAAGAAATATCCATTTGAGATGTATATTTAAATCAAGCTCGCTTTGCTTTGTGTTGGGAAATTTATTAGGCTACCACTTAAATGTATTATTCAACAGAGCGTGTAAATAATGCATGGCCGCTTCTATAGCAAATTAACCCTTTCGCTTGCCGTGGGTGTGCCACTCGCTGTTCTGAATGGCAAGCCTTTTAATTAACGCTGTAATTAATACCGTAATTAGCTTAAATACTCTGGAACCAGGTGCCCTCGTGAGTTGTCTTAATTAAAACAACCAACGATTTTTATGTCTGTTTTTTCTCCTGTCTGTTTGCATATGAACGGGTCAGGCCAAAAGCGCGCACGGTGGATTAATGAATTTTTTTTTCACCCTTCATGATCCTGAGGACAGAGTGCATCGATAAAAACAGCCCTGTGTTAGCCTCAGCTTTTATAAGCCTTTATAAGCTTTATGCGGTTCGCGCCGGCAGTACAATCATTTGCCGCCTGTGCCAGACAACCGCTGGCTCCCCTATCGCAGGCCCTCATTTCTGAAGGGCCCTCGCTCTCTGGGTGTCAGCGGCGAGCTGAGAAAAGGAATTATCAGGCAGAATAAATCCCATATAACTACTTACAAAATGAGAGCAAGTGAACCTGCGGCCGACACAGTGTACTCCAGTATTTCATTACTCGGAGAAGGCAGTGAGGCAGTGAGGCAGAGAGGCAGCTAATCCAGCAGCTTTTTTTATCCTTGCCCTACCTGACAGTGATAGAAAGTGTTTTCCCCGAACTAGAAAAATAGTTGAGAGAAGATGAAATAGCAGGATGGTCAGTGACTGCAGAAGGCTCCCCAAACCACTGTCTTCAGCCTCTAGCTTTCCGTTTGTATTCATGGTCCGTCTTGCCTTCTGCAGTGTGCCAAGGACTGTATATATAGGGCGATGCAACCCTCCCCTTGAAGTGTTTTATACAGAAGCACGTTCTTTTGCTTAAACAATTCGTTCATTTTCAGAAGTGAGAACCCCTCGCCCCTGAGCGTACTTTTTAAAAATCCAAAGGGATAGCTATTAGCATATGGGTGGAGGCGTCGGCATACGATACCTGGTGTCTGAACGCGTACCGTGGCTGAATTCGATGCTCGCTGGCTGAAACGTGTACAGGAAGGCCTGCAGGTTAACAGCCCCCGGGAAGAACACGACTGCATGTTCTCAGAAGTCGAAACGCAACACGGCTCTCAGATGCGGCTGTCATGGAGATGGGCGTGCTCCTGCCGAGTGATCCGGGGATAGACGCCTGCTTAAGGCACGAAGCTGTCGGCCGTTTTGTACCATGTAGCGTTTTTATTTTCCTTCTTTTTTTGGCTTCCAGATTCTCTGATTAAACAGTAACAGAATTAATTTGAACCTAAAGCTCCTGGTCGGTTGACTCTTCCAGCCTCCTTAAATGGCATCCAGCCTCCTTAAATCACTCACTGATAAAAAAGTCCACATTTACTGAAGAATTTTATTGTAGTTTTTTTTACTGCTTAGGTACACTGCACGTTCACCGAACATCCATTCATTCACTGTACAGTCTGCTATGCAATAGTATATATTTCTTTGTTGTTACTGGGGATTTCTGTGCAATACTTTCCCTGACATTCTTTGCACCGTTACTGTTTATTGTCATTTGCTATCTATTATTACTATCTATTAATGTCTAAATGACTTTTGCTATTTGTGTGCTGAGCTACTGTCAACTTGCAGTTTCCTTTGGGAATAATAAAGTATCTATTCATTATGTTTTTCATTAATTAGGCGTCAGTTGTAGACAATTGACTGAAGTAAAGCTAAACAGCTGAATTGCTCCATGTATGATTCTGAATTGACGTCATGCCTTCTACTGTGAACATGCAAACGGTTGTCACAAGGCTTAATTGTCATGTTGTAGCTCCGAGTGTCTGCCAATAATTTGCCATTTTAAGCTTTATTTCATTGTGTAATCACTTTCCGAAAGCATTTTAGTGACTGGCATTATAAAACAAATGAGAAAAAATGAAGAGAATCACTACAGAGAACATAAGTATGAAAAAAGATGTAGTTGAAGAGAGGGGTTTGTGCTGCGGCCCTGTGTACACAATGCACAGCCCTCGCCAGCGTGCAAATGCTGCTCCTTATTGTGCTCTCGGTGATTTTATCAACGTTGTTAGAACATTCATTGAGCTAAGTGAGATATCCATCAAGGGGTGACAGCAAGCAGCGGACTAATGGCTGTTAGAAGATAATAATTTTTAATATGATTTTTATTTCGCTTAATTTCATCTCTTCTTGACAGAGGTCCCATGTCATTGGAGGTCCTTCCTGAGCGGGGGATTTGTTTATGTGGGAGTGCATAGCACAAACCGCCTTTTCAAAGCCCACAAAGAAAAACAGGCCACATTTGCAAATGGTCGCTGAAAAGCTTAATATGATTCCACGCTTAACGCGATTGTGTCAGGCACTGTGGTAGTTTATTATGATTATTTTTTAACGTGCGGTTTCACGTTTGGATGCTTCAGCTACACTAAGATGCTCTCCTGCTCTAAACACACGCAAAAAAAAAAACCTACAGATTTCTACACATGGCTTTTATTGAGAAAAGATAAAAATAAAACTGGAAAAAGCAGGCGGGGCAGCCATCATTGACCTCACCACGGTTACTGTTGCTAACCTCACATTTCCTCTTTTACCCAGTAGTTTGTGAAGTTCCCGGCAGTTGGAAAAAAAATCCTATTTATTTTTAATAAATGTCTGAAATGTGAGAGACTGTGTACTGCCAAAGTTTGTAAAAAAGGCTGCGTATAATGAGGTCTTATAATCAAAGCGATGATAGCTTATTTGGTTTTTATCAAAGCATGCAATCTTTTAAACCTAATTAATTTCATTGAGCCTGCTATTTTGACTTGTGTTTTTATTGCGGACTGATGTGATCGGGAGGATATTACGCATGCCCCCCCTCCGCCTGCGCCGTAAATCTGTCCTTTTTGTTCTTCTCCTGCTCTTGGCAGTCCCCCTCCAGCCCGACTCCCGCTCTCATCCCGTTACCTGCCACTGCCCCTGTTAAATTCCTCCCTCCTCTGATCCACTTTAAAATCACTCCTCTTTGTTTCCACGTGCCCTGCTGTTTCCGTTTAACCCCCTCTGATCCGTGACCCAAATAAAACGGCTCCACCTACTACCAAGATCTTCGCTCACCGTCCTGAAAGGATCACCTCCCTCGCATTACGCTTCATAAAAACATAATTTTATTTCCGGAACTTTCCCAGGGCCCCTTTAATTTGCGTTCTGCCGATTCATAGGCATCTTCACCCAGAGAGGCTTTAAGAGAGCTGCAGCTTCAGTCTTGTTCCAATTTCCCATTTACCTGTTTGCAGAGCTACTTATGCCATGGAAGCTTGAAATACTAGTGCAGTTTGCGACGGGTTCATAGGAGCCGCTCTTTGTTTGTTTGCGCTCCGGTGGCTTGAGTGACATGGATACGAACAGGTCGGGTCCAGGCGGATGCACGGAAGGCCAACCCAAAATGCTTTTAGCTCACATGTGACCCTTCAGTGCTCTCCTGCCCCCCTGGTTGGGAGAAACGCCCTCTCCCCCCTTCTCTAAAGGTCACGCATTCCTGCCAGGTAAAGCCAACCTCCCTGTCAGGGATGAGAGAGCAGAAACTGCTCCTGACATCGAGGCCCAGTCTGGCTTCGCCAGTTCTGGATCTTTCTTTAGATCTGCAGGGCTTCGGAGCGTGCCCAGAGAATCCCCTCACACTGATTGGCTGACCTGAGGTCCTGATGTCGCGGTCTAGCCAGTGGCACTTTGAGGCCACCTCAAAAAGGAGAGCTCTGCTCCCTGTCCCCCCTCCCCCCAATCCAGTGCCAAAGACGTCCCCTGTTTATTAATACTTTGCGTAATTAGCCTCTCCTGTTCCCTAGCAGGGACAATGTGCCATTCCTCATATGGATCGAAGTTCAAATATATATTTTTAAATCATTCCATAGATATATGTTCTGTTTGTTATGTAAAGAGAGCTTTCATTTGCATGTACGCTACTTGCACTATTCTCTGAGGGCTTGTAACATCTCCTAAGGACTGAAAGAACACAGTGTTTCCTCTGCACATGTTTGAGCACCGTCTGTGTACTGCAGCCTGGAACATTTATACTCCTTTTAAGTTTATAATTTTATATTTTAGCTTAGACTATGAATGCAAAACAACATTGTGTTTCAATGTGTCTCCCGGTTTGCCTACGTAACCTAACCACCATTGACGTCTCCTTTAAACAACAGAATGGATGAAATGTAAATTATTATTCTTTTTTTTTTTTTTGTTCCTAAGAGGATTGTCACCATTGTCTCCCGTAAAGTCTCCCTGTCCCTGTTTGTGCGATAACATAAGACAACGATAATTTAAAAATTAATTGTAGGGCCCGCCGTGCCCCACCCCCCACCATTAAATGAAATATCGTTTAGGAAAAGCCTCATCCCATGATTTGTAACCCGAGGTTTCAATTGTCTTCATCTCGGCTATATTAATGGGTAGGTTAATGGCCTACAGAAATCCTTTAATTTATGCCAGGATAAATTAGGGAGAAGTAATGGATTTTGCTTTTCAAAATGTCCGGTTGGGGCATTTTCACTGAACTTATCTGAGAAATCAAATTATCGCATTATCTTCGTGAATGCGTCTTTAGAAGGCGTGCTCTGTGACAGTTCTCGGGAATGCTTCAGACAGTCCTGACATGATTCCCTCTTTATTGTGGCTTGATAGTATATGTTTTGACAAAATGAGGTAATCATTTCCTGAATATTACTACCCATGGCTGGGTTTTAATACCCAGCCGCGGATCAGAAAGAGCCAGCACAGGAGGGAAAAATGAGCCGTCGCAAAATAAGGCGGCAGAAACGCCGCTGCAGGCTTCCTGGCACTCTGCGGTCGCAGGAGATGCCAGTCCCTGCAAGATGCAGACGAGCTTCCATTTTATGCGTGTGTGAACGCATTCTGGCAGGTTTCTCCTCTGTTTGCGACTGCCTGTCTCATACTCCACTATTTAAAAGTAGAAATGAAGAACCTGGAAGTATTTTTTATTATTATTTCTTAGTATTTATATTTTGTATTCCCCTGAAAAAAACAGGATAAGTGATATATATATATATATATATATATATATATATATATATAGAGAGAGAGAGAGAGAGAGAGAGAGAGAGAGAGAGAGAAGGTTATGCACTGAGGGTTGTTCAGTTAACACTGATTTTTTTGCCACAGTGTTTCGCATATTTCTCAATTATTAGCAAAAATATATCCATCCATCCATCCATCCATTTTCCAAACCACTTATCCTACTGGGTCGTGGGGGGTCCGGAGCCTATCCCGGAAGCAATGGGCACGAGGCAGGGAACAACCCAGGATGGGGGGCCAGCCCATCACAGGGCACACTCACACACCAGTCACTCACACATGCACTCCTATGGGCAATTTAGCAAGTCCAATTAGCCTCAGCATGTTTTTGGACCATGGGGGGGGAAACGGGAGGAAACCCCACGACGACATGAGGAGAACATGCAAACTCCACACACATGTAATCCAGGCAGAGACTCGAACCCGGGCCCCAGAGGTGTGAGGCAGGTGGAGTAACGCTTAAGGATAGAGCAGAATCAGCCCAGAAGGAGCCTAATTGTAACTTTAAGAAACTCACTCCACCAGAATTTAATGTATAGGTGTATGTAATGTATGTATAATGTATAGGCTGTTATCCATTTATAGTCTAAACTACATATAGGCAAAATCAAGTCAATCTGTAACAAACAAGCTAGGCAGCCAAGATATAAACATGTGAGTTTTAGGAGGTATAGATGTAGCAGGTGGGAATGTTCTGCTGGTCTGGAGCCTCCGCTGCATTGCTCACAGCAGCAATACCACAGAGATGCCTTCCGTATTATTTTTATTTACTGCATAGTGGAAAAACATGGTGAAGTAATGAGAAAAATGATAATTGATAATAATCCAGTGGCATATTAATTTCATATCCTGTGGATTTTGCAAGGTCCTTATTATTCGGAACAAATCAAATCACCTTCTCTCTTCGAACATCACTCAGGGTTCCAAATGTCACTCAGCGCTCTGAATGTCACTCAGCATTCTGAACATCACTCAGTGTTTTGAATGTAGTTCCGTGTTCTGAGCATCACTCAGTGTTCTGAATGTTGCTCAGTGTTCCGAGTGTCACTCAGCGTTCTGAACATCACTCAGTGTTCTGAATGTAGTTCCGTGTTCTGAGCATCACTCAGTGTTCTGAATGTAGGTCTGTGTTCTGAGCATCACTCAGTGTTTTGAATGTAGTTCCGTGTTCTGAGCATCACTCAGTGTTCCGAATGTCGCTCAGCGTTCTGAACATCACTCAGCATTCCAAAATGTCACTCAGCATTCCGAATCTTGCTCAGTGTTCTGAGTGTCGCTCAGCGTTCCGAATGTCACTCATCTGTTGTGTTTCCTAAGCCTCCTGCCAGGTGTATAACATATCAGAATCTCCTCACCTTCAAATATCTTGAAGTGTAAACCATCAGACATGGTTAAACTATACTACCTTGGTAAAGATATTACAGCACTCTGTCAATGTCATAAACGGTGTTTAAATCATCATAATCTGCAGTGATACCCGTGATTTTCCGTGTTGATTAAGAAGCGTGATTTGCGGCCTAAACATTTAACCAGCGCCCCCACTGACCAGTGTTTTCCTGTTCTGGCAGACAGGGCTGGTGTGCTGCCCACCCCCATGTCCTATGCGCCCTCCAGAGGGCACCTACCGCTTTAAGCAGAAACCTCATGCTAGTGGTGTATGGTTTTGGCAGATATTTGGGGTTTGCTGCTAATCCTTGCAGGCGTGTTGTCAGCGAGGCAAGTGTGATATTAGCAAGGGCGCGCCGTCCCTCCGGCGGTGTCACACACAATTAGTGTCCCCAGGTAGCGACTCCATTAGTATTACGAAGTGGAGCAGTGGTGGGGGGAGGGGGTGATGAGGATGGGCCCCTGGTCCTCTTTGTGTCCCAGCATGCCTCAGGTCATGCCATAGGCTCCAACTGTGTGCACACACACACACACACAAACACACACACACACACACACAGACCTATACGCATGTCTTTGTGGGGACCATCCATTCATTTCTATGGGCAAAACCCTAATCCCAACATGGCAACCTTAACCACTAGCCAGCCCTAACTTTAGCTAAGTAACTAAATAAAATACCTAAGTAACTAAATAAAATACAAGACTTTTGGCATTTTTTTTGCTTTTTGATTGCAGCCACATATTTTCATAAAATTCAGTTTTCATAACAGGTTTCTATCATATATTTATATGCAATGTATATCTGATCCACTCAGCTCTGTTTACGCTACGTTACACCCTTATGGTAACGGGAACCTGCACATTTCAATCGAATGCTTGTCTGAAGCAAACAAGTTCACAAATTTACATCCCATTATAGACACTTATTAGCTACTATAACAGCTGGCAAAGCAAATATAACCATAAATTAACTGTGTGCACAGCATATTCACCATGGCCTCAATTTTTATTTAATCAGCTCTACTCATATATATCCATCCATCCATCCATCCATCCATCCATCCATCCATCTTCCCGTTGCTTACCCAGCGCACGATTGTAGGCTTTCTCTATTTTATTTTTCTTATTTTTGGTGAAAAACTATTTTTCTAAAACACAAGAAAGTTATATTAGCGGACAATTTCACATAAAATGTGAAATATTACGTGAGAAGCTGGGGCATCCGTCCACATCACTCAGCTCGATCTCGCCGTCTCTCCTCAGGTTCTGTGCGTCATGTGACCCCCCCCCCCAACTTGGCATGAGGCCACGCCCCCTAATATTGCCCCCGCCCCCTCCAGATATCAGCTTCTCCAAGCTCAGAGCAGCTACCACATGCCAGCTACATATCAGCCAGTGAATGTGGCCGGATAAATAAGTAAATAAACCAGAAACAGATAAAGAAATAGGCCAAAAAATGGAGGAGAGTGAGAATGTGAGATGACAGTGCAGCTGTGGAGAGCAGGTCCCAATTTGGCTGATAAAGCTGCAGGTGCAGTAGATGTAACCTCAGTCGCATCTTAGCCCTTAAGAAGAAGCAGAGGGAGAGAGACAGAAACTTTTCCCCCTGACAGGCAGCAGGAAAAGCCCCCCCAGCCCACATGCTTTTAAAGCTGCTCTTTATGATATTATCAATTATGCTTTATAAATAGATTCCAGTGTGCCGAGCTTCACCCACTTCCTCCATCACCTCCCCCTCCCCTCGAACCCACAGCAGTACCCCCCCCCAGAAGTCATCACTCAGGCTGAGGCCCACACGGCATGCCAAGCCCCACTTCCTCTCACCGCAATGCCCACTTCCTTGCGCGTCTGTAATTGCGCTCGAGCCTGACAGCTCTTTGCCGAGACGAAGCCCCCCCCGTCACCGGCCCAGCCTCCGCGGAATGGTCCCTCTCGCGGCACACGTCTCCGGCACCTGACAGGCCGCCTTAATTCTGCGCTGGAAGGCCTGGCTGGCCGCCCCTGCCGGCATGGTCCTCTCAGCCGGATTTAGGGCCATCGGGCTCACCGCCATGGGCAGGCCGATGCTCACGCCTGCTTCTGCTCTTACACAGCTGCACTGTGCTCTACGCTTCCCAAACCCGCGCCGTTGTCCTGGTAACGACCCCAGTGGCGTAACGCATACCCTGCGCCCATCTCCTGCCGAGGATTCATGAATGTCACCGAGTGTCACATCGCTGGTAAGTAAGCAGTGCTGCACCGGGAAGGTAAATTCGGAGCAGGAAGCGGGTGACAGCGGGGTTTCCTTAACTACGCGCCGCGCACTCTGGACAGCCTATGGCTGCCGAAAGCATGTCAGCATCACCACATCAAAGTGAATCACCACCCAGACGTAGCTGGCAACCCGCAGTTAAGGTGCACTTATTCTGAGGACAAAGAAACTCAATACGATTGGCTCGTTATTAATTCCTCCAGCCAATTGTACAGTGCTAAACCAAATCATGGGCCGGTAAATAATTATTTGCCTAATTAATGATCACTTAACAGTTCCCAGTCTCTAAACAATCTGGCCGATGAATAACTGATTGGCTTTAATTAACTTCTGTACAAGTTTCACTGTTTTATTTCATGAGCACAAATGCACCAAGCAGAATATCAAAATATATTTCACTACCTTCTGCCAAACACACCAGACTAGAGTTCTGATCTAAATGGCTAGTGAGTAACCCAGTGATCACGGTGGCGTGGATCAGCCTCTGAGCTCAATGTACTGACAACAACAAAACAACTACAATAGCAATTATTATAATTATTATTCTTCCTAGTAATACTACTACTACTACTACTACTACTAATAATAATAATAATGATTGAAGATAAAAGCCTTAGCTTTTACTGTGTCCATAGCAGGGAAAGCTGCTGAACAGCTGAGAATAATTCTGTTACTTTTGGGTTACAGCCAAATCAAAATCCTGAGTATACCTACTGAAAACCACAATTATCTATTGTTTAAACTTAATACATGTTTCTGTTATAGAGCTAACTCTGGCTCATTTACAGAGTTTTGTTCTGTTGATCAATGAGCACTGTCCCTGTTAATAAATAAAAACAATCAAATAAATAACCTAGTAGTGGAAATTGGCTTTGCACTAGTGAATCAATATTTCAGTGAGAGCACAAGTGTTGCGTGCAGATACGCAGGCGGCAGGGCCCTGGTCTGGGCTCCCTTTGCTGGAGAGTGAGTCAATGATCTAATATCCAAATTCATGGTGATCCCAACCAGCATGGCCATCATAGCCGGCCTCAGAAGGCATGCCGTCCAAGGATTACAGCTGATTGGACAAAGATTCAGGAAGGTAACGACCCGAAATACACCTCAGTCTGATATCTGGTGAAGAAGGGAAGTGAAGGACAATTCAGACTAATGACCCAGCCTGCATAGTCTCCAGAGTGCAAGCCCAGGGAACTTGTATGAGATGAAGAGAAGAGCCTAAGCAAGGCAGACCATAAAGAGCCTACAGCAGCCTGACGATGGCCGCAGACAAACTGGGAGAGGCACGTCGGGTTATTTCCAGGTAAAACCTTTCAGACAAATGCCTTCTTCAACATTGCAACTAGTAGCTATTTTAAGAAATCGCAAGATTATGTTGAATTTTACTGCCGTGTTACACTGCTTTGGTACTCCCTATGTCTTTTTTTTTTCATTTTTATATATTATATGATGTAAAACATCATGAAGGACCCTATTTTTTTACTTGTACCTTATGTACATTATAACCCCACCCCAGCCCTTGGCATAAGGTCTGTTTGATGGTCTGGAGAACTCTGGGATACCATCTGCAGGAACCCCCAACTCCAGTCCCCCACCCACGAGATGGTATCTGGGTGGAATGAGTCCAACAGAAACAAGAAAAATGGAAGCATGGCTGAGAGGAATCGAGGACGAACCATTTTAGTCCAGAGGACTGTGACAGGAAGCAGCTCTTTCTGGGCGCATCTGTGTCCAGCGGTTCAACGGGGAATCGCATAACGAGAACGCAGCTGGAACTGCAGCTGAGGCCATGATGTCTGTGCAAAAGACAGAAGGCAGTGAGGGACTTCATCCCCGCACTGCCATCCGGCTCCAGTGGATTCGCTAACAAACTCGAAGTATTCTTGTTTATCACCAGTGCAGCAATGTTACCGAAAGGTGGGAGGTAGTTCTCAAAGCAACAGTCAAAGGCTGGTTTTGTCCAGGTTCATCTCATTCTCAGTGGGACCTGACGATGGTTTCCGTCATGAGGCATCCGTAGATTCCTCAGTGCAGAGCATAAAAAAGATAAGGTGAGCTAAGCAGAGCCATTTGGTGCTGGTAGTCATAGGTTACTGGCAAATTAAGTGCGTGAATTCCATAATAAAAACATGCAAGGCGAGTCATTAATGTGAGTTGCGCCTTGGTGGAGGAGACCTGGGGACAGATGATTCGCGGCGAGCTTGGACGTCGCTGGGCATTGTGGGATGCCCTGGTCCCCTTGTGTGTGCTCTCAATCACCCAGCCGGCTTCATCAGCACGGGACATAAACCGAAATGAGTTCACAGGAACTTCCTGCAGCAGCCGGAATAGTTTGCTGGAGAGTTATAGCTGTGGGTAAAATTAGATGTGCTTAGAGCCTCAGGCAGAGCGAAATAAAAGAGATGCTTTTAAATGGAGTGTAGATTTCATATCCCTCAGTCAGCTCCAATAAATAAATCTTTGACAATTTGTTCGGTAAACATTGGTTACACTGTGTTTCCATTGTCTGTGTGTTTTTTCACCCGTTCTTCTGCCGGCTATCTGTCTTGTGAGACGCGGCACGCGGCTCATCCCCGCACGTCTGTTTCAGTCACAGATTGTTTAAACATGCGTGCATTTTGAATATTCCGAGATGTCCCACTGTATTTTACGACTCCTCCTCGGACTGATGAATATGGAAATGTGCAGCGCGCAGCTTTGTTCGGGAATATAAATGCGATGGGTTTTTTCCCAAGAAAGTACACGATCAGGCATTAGGGTGCAAGCAGGCCTGTGGTTCATTTTAACACCGGACAGATAAGATAAAAAAAATAAAATAAAGCAATTGGAAATCATCATTCCCCTGAATTGAAATGGTCTGTCAAATGGGGACATATTGTATTGAAAGGAATAAATAAAACCAGAGACTCTCGTTTGATCTGAACAAAAAACTGCAGTTTCAAAGGGCAAACGAGGCCTGTTTACATGCGACCGCATTGTGAGCCCTGAACCTCGGAAGCTGATCTGTATCGCCCTGCGGTTAATAACAGCGGCGTTTGCTGCGAGGGTTGGCACTTGAGTTCTGTCGCAATAAAACGCACCAATCCTGCGATTTGCAAATAAGAAAATAACCTAAATGAGGACAGCGGCTGTGCACCAGAGAGTTATGGAATTAGGCTCCACATTTTCGTTTCCCAGGCAAAAAATGGAGAGAGAATTAAATATCTTGCGACACAGATGGCACTCGGTCAAAGGCGCGGTGAGGCCATTGTTCTCCGCACTTAATGATTTGGATCTCTACTATTTGGCTGTGGTTTCAGGGCCTTCATAGAAAGGTTTTTGCCAAAAGACTCTTAATGAAGGCGCAGAGAGGGGAAAACGAGGCGGAAACCGTGATCTGCTGCAGCCCGCCTCGTTGCTTTCAGCCGGCACGCGGCAGTAATGCCTGCACCCTTAACTATTGCATTAAGCATCTGCTGGAGTCTTTTATGGATCAGATAGCATTGTCCTGCCTGGATGTTTGATTTCATTACCTCCTTCAGAATGAGCCAAACAAGTGTTCCTATTGATTTGCACGTTAAATATATTAGTAATAAAACAATCTCTGGGCAAACCAATTGTAAAATCAATAGTAATTGGTACCAAAATATTATGAGCGCCTGGTTTGCAGTCATAGTGCCTTTGTGTAACTGACCAGTAAAAGCCTTGACATTTCCATGCACTCTGTACCGTGAATGTGATAAACATTGACTGCATCCGCCCTGCGACCCCCTCTAACTCTGACTGCTTGACTACCTGCTTTGGGTCTCTCGGAGTAAAACAAGTTAACACTTATGGCAAAACAAAATGCTCCCACAGAGCAGAATTTTTCGAGCTATATAAATATTAATGATAAGATCAACACAGAGACACGCCTCAGCCGTCCAGCCGGAGAGATTTGCTTGACAAACTTATTCTACATGGTTCTGAGAATAAAATTCTATTCCTCTTTGCAAGGAGTCCATTTGCTGTTTTTGTTATTTATGAAGAACATATGATGGGCAGGACCAAAAACACGGGAAGCCAATGGGAGACAAAAAGACAGAATCATCTTGGATCTGATTGGACAATTTAGATAAGCGACATCATCTGGGACTGCTTAGTAACGGCTTAATGAAAACACCCCCTACTAAGATGCAGTATTCCTGCAGGATAATTCTCGGTGTTGTGTGGCTCGGTGGTTTAGGCGCATGTGATCAAAAAGTTGCAGGTTCAAATTCTGAGGTTAGTAGGGTGACTCTGCCCATTGGGCCCTTCAGCATCAACCCATGGCCGTTGCATTCTCAAATTTGTGGCGCTAAATAAATAAAAACATGAAAGCCCAAACGTGAGAATGTACCCTTCTGGTACATGGGTGCGATGACATTACTGAGGTTGAACAAGGACTTGGAACCATGATGTTTAGTTATAGAGATAACAATTATGTGAGCGCTCCACAGTGGGGAGGTAGTGCCCCTCCTCCTCATTTCCTGTGTACGTGATGTGTTGGGGGCCATGTGAACCCAGAATGGGGGGGGCATGGAACAAAGAGGCATGTGCCGGCCCCCTTCCACGGGACACCCCCCCAAGGGCCCAGGAATGCAGCCTGCTGCCATTGCACTACCACGCGCTTGCAGGTACGCGGGCGAGTCGTTAGCGGGTGACCTGTATTCCACACGGCGACGCCGCGGAGAGGCTCCGCTCGGGCCGTGCACCTGCCGCAGGCTGGCTGGTCACCACCCCCCGACCCCATCCCTGCATGACGGATGGCTTTTGTTCTCCCCAACTCCTGGGAGCACCGGGCCGGCCCCTGTTGTCTTGTCATTTAAATAATTCAGGTACAAGATGGAGCACATCTGGAACAAAATCCCTGCAGAAGAAAGAGGTACAAGAAGGAGAAAAACGCCGGGGCTGGAGGTTTCCAGCAGGATGCAGCAGGCGCTTTGCAGGCACAGTCACCTGAAGCTGTTCTCCTACGGGACTGATTGGCTTGGTACTGAGCTCGGCTGAAGCCGATTTCCAAACAGAAGGTTCGGTTTTGAATGATTTAGTGGGCCTGACTGTCATACTGCTGCGCTGTGAGCCCAAAGCATACTCACAGTGCTCCAGGTGTGTACAGGGTTCAATGAGTCAATGATTCACAAGTTTTACTGTCATCCGTACAAGTAAAAATACAATAAAGGATCTGCTTGCATTCCTCCCCGCAAGACGACAGCATATAATAATGAAGAACAATAAAGAGCAAATAAGACAATAGCGAACGGCAACATACAATATATACACAATATAAAAGGATTACATAATATGCATGAAATATACAGTATTCAACATACATACGATATATAACAACAAGTATGGCAACAAGGTGCTGAGGCTTAATGGCTGCTTGTTTTCCAGCTATCCCTGCCCCACACACTGCTGATTACCTGGATCAGGTGTGTTCAGCCAATCAGAAGCTGAAAGACAGCTGGGACTTGTGTGTGGGGCAGGGATAGCAGGAAAACAAGCAGGGCAGTGGGGCCCGAGGACCGGGTTTGAGAACCACTGGATTATGAGTTATCAGCGAGTTTCAACAATCTTTGCACTGATGAGATAAAACCCTGAATCTCGAAGTGTGTGAGGATATATATAGTACATAAGTCTTAGGCAGTCAAAGACAATGTTTAAGGCTGTTCATCTTGATAGTAATTGTATATTTTCTCAGAAAAAGAGACAATTTCACATTATAACATATGCAAATTAACAGTAACACACAAAAAATAAATAAATACGAATTTCATTCATTCTCCAAAAAGTTACTGATATCCTGCTGGATGGCTAGATATGCTTCGGTTCCCAAACCTCTCCTCAGGGGTACCTCAGCCATTCTATGTATTCATTACATTTCTCCATCAGCTCTATTAATTAATTAATTAATTAACTTGATTTATATAATAATAACTTGATTTATATAAAACACATGGGTATATTACATGATTGCTGCAAATATAAATCTTCTGACACTTTGACAGACAATATTGTCAGTTTACACCAACATGAAGTTCTTTTAAACTTCATCTTCTGTAACTGCCTAAGACTTTTGCACAGTACAGTATATTTGGGCCTTTCATGCTAATATTCATCCAGCTATGTACTTCGGCCTATGGTGACAGATCTACATCTGTTCTGGGAGTTAATCTATGTCCAACAATAGGCAGGTGTCTTATGGGCACATCCAGCTGTGGGGGTGAAGTACAACCAACTAAGACCCCAAATTTACATCCTGCTGTGTGGGGTAAAGTACAACCAAGACCCCAAATTTACATCCTGCTGTGTGGGGTAAAGTACAACCAACTAAGACCCCCAATCTATATCCAGCTGTGTGGGGTAAAGTACAACCAACTAAGACCCCCAATCTATATCCAGCTGTGTGGGGTAAAGTACAACCAACTAAGACCCCAAATTTACATCCTGCTGTGTGGGGTAAAGTACAACCAACTAAGACTCCCAATCTATATCCAGCTGTGTGGGGTAAAGTGCAACCAACTAAGACCCCAAATTTACATCCTGCTGTGTGGGGTAAAGTACAACCAACTAAGACCCCCAATCTATATCCAGCTGTGTGGAGTAAAGTACAACCAACTAAGACCCCAAATTTACATCCTGCTGTGTGGGGTAAAGTACAACCAACTAAGACCCCAAATTTACATCCTGCTGTGTGGGGTAAAGTACAACCAACTAAGACCCCCAATCTATATCCAGCTGTGTGGGGTAAAGTACAACCAACTAAGACCCCAAATTTACATCCTGCTGTGTGGGGTAAAGTACAACCAACTAAGACCCCCAATCTATATCCAGCTGTGTGGGGTAAAGTACAACCAACTAAGACCCCAAATTTACATCCTGCTGTGTGGGGTAAAGTACAACCAACTAAGACCCCCAATCTATATCCAGCTGTGTGGGGTAAAATGCAACCAACTAAGACCCCAAATTTACATCCTGCTGTGTGGAGTAAAGTACAACCAGCTAAGACCCCAAATTTACATCCTGCTGTGTGGAGTAAAGTACAACCAGCTAAGACCCCAAATTTACATCCTGCTGTGTGGAGTAAAGTACAACCAGCTAAAACCCCAAATCTACTTCCAGCTGTGTGGAGTAAAGTACAACCAGCTAAAACCCCAAATCTACTTCTAGCTATCAGCATGAATCTCTACACCCAGCTGTGTCCAGCGTGCAAACTCAACGTAACTCATCAAAGTCGGCTTCAATAACAGCTAAGCTCCACCAGCGCCGGCTGCACCGCTGAACCTGCGCTGCGGTTCCTTGAGCGATGAGGCAAATCGGACAAAAGGCAACATCTTCCTTTCCCTCTGCCTGTCCATTTGGCAGTAAAGAATCTCCATCGCTACTGGCTTATGATCAGGACATGTACCCTCATGGTGGGGGCCATGGGAGAACGAGGACGTGAAAATGGGGGGGAGGGGGCAGTATGTAATTTCGGGTAACCTGCCTGATGATGGTCCCGTGGTTTATGGGGACTCACACATATGACACACAGGCCCAGTGCTCTCTGCCATGTGCAGGAATATTTGCTCAGTCCACCGAAGGAGGAGATTTGAATATGAATGCCAGTACCAGAGGGACGAGCGTGTCTGGTGATCAGGATCTCCGCCCACAGCATCTGTGGGCACCGTGTGCCATTTCGGCACTTATTATGGTTGTCTGCTGACATGTATTGAACCTTTTTGCACTTTTGGCTCCTGGTACAGGAAGTGACATCATAGTCATGTAAGTGGGCCTGCGTTTGACGAGATTTGCATTCACATCTCTGAGGCTGTACTCACTGAGCTTTAGCGTCCCTAAGAAAAGAAACATTGTGAATTCTTTTGGTGAAATCCTCTTGTCTGCTGATAAGGGCGTGGGAAATGTGGAAGTTGTGGCAAACAGGTGTGTATGATTAGACGTGCCACCCCTGGGGGATGGAGATCAAAATACAGGGCAGTGAGAAAAGGGAGTAAAGAACAATACAGAAAACGGACACGAAACACCTTTCTCAAGAGAATAGGAGGCAACCAGGCTGTCGGGCAAAACTGAGATGTTTTGTGTTGTTTTTGGGTTTGGGAAAGGGCCTGAGGTTTCGGGTCGATGTGAGTAAAGGGAAGATGCAGACAGGAACAGTTTTGTGGGACTGTTTAGGAGTCAGAAAAGGACCACGAACACTTGTCACCTGCCCCCACTCTTGGTCCCCACAATAAAGAAGAATAAGAGCTCTTTAGACAGAAGAGGAGCCTCCTAAGAAAATGGCTCTCTGCTGAGCATACAGCTACAAAAGGAGCGGGAAAGGAGTGTAAAAGGAGCGGGAAAGGAGTGTAAAAGGAGCGGGAAAGAAGTGGAAAAGGAGCGGGAAAGGAGTGGAAAAGGAGCGGGAAAGGAGTGTAAAAGGAGTGGGAAAGGAGTGGAAAAGGAGCGGGAAAGGAGTGGAAAAGGAGCGGGAAAGGAGTGTAAAAGGAGCGGGAAAGAAGTGGAAAAGGAGCGGGAAAGAAGTGGAAAAGGAGCGGGAAAGGAGTGGAAAAGGAGCGGGAAAGGAGTGTAAAAGGAGTGGGAAAGGAGTGGAAAAGGAGCGGGAAAGGAGTGGAAAAGGAGCGGGAAAGCTTCAGCCGTGGGAGGGGCCGCGCTGTGAACCTTCCCCTGAGTGTTACCGGGAGTCAGCTGACCCAGCGGCCCTGATGGATATGAAGGGCATTTGGGGTGTGAGGGGGCTCTGACCACCCCTCACTCAGTGCACGCTGTCCACTGGCGTTCTCCCAATGCAATCGCCCTCCTAGCAGTATTTTCTTTTTTCTCTCCTTTTCTCTTTTCCCTTCGTTCTGCCCCCCCCCCCCCAAAAGAAAGGATGAGAAATGAAAAGGGACGGACCAGAGCAGGAGGAGGTGATGAATGGCTTTCAATTCCTTAAAGGCGCGTCTTCCTGGGTAACAGAGTCCATGAAATTTACATTATTAATCTGGCGTAATAATCCAGGACATGGGCAGAAGACTGGAAAACAGGCAATGGCAGGCAGGAGAGTTAGCGGGAGGGTGGGGCGGGGCAAGATAAGTGGGCGGGGCAATGTAAATGGGCGGGGCAAGGTAAGTGGGCGGGGCAAGGTAAGTGGGCGTGGTGAGGTAAGGTGAGCAGGCAGGTTGAAGCGAGTGGGTGGGGGCAGGGCGAGGCGTGGCTGACTTACCATCAGTGCCAGTGCCGTGAGAGCAGCTGGACAGGCTGCGTCACATAAATAACAGGCCTTCCCGCAGCTTAATTGTACTCCAGTGGATATCGTCTGCATGGGCCTCTAATTACTTCACTTTCATTAGGTCCGGCAAAAGATGCTTCGGCTGGGAGGGGGGGCTGGGGTCTATTGTGCTTGGCAACAATGAAAAATTCATATTCTCGCCTTTTCCCTCCTCTCTCTCTCCATTCCCTCCTTCTGTCTGCCGACTCTCTCTCGCTCCCTCTCTTATTCTGTGATATATTTAAATGTTAATAACCATTCAGTCTTGACACCTTATCTACCCAGCGCCGAGTTTAACAGGAAATCTATTTAATCTGAAGAATCTCATTACACGATCATGGCGGCGCGGCCGGGAAGAGGGGAAGATGGAGAGGGAAGAAAGGAGGAAAGACAGAGAGGGTGCGAGAAAAGGAGGGATAAAAGGGAGGGCAAAATGGCCGCAGAGAAGGAGATTCTTTAATTTAATTTATCGCCGGGCGCGGAGCGACGGAGGAGAGGAATGAAGGGCCAGCCTCTGTTTCAGCAGATAATGATTAAATGTTTTCTATTGTGCTACAGCTGGTAAGTTTCATCATCGCAGGAGAGGTGGATGGGTGGAAGAAAAGGAGAAAAACGGAGAGACCCTCGGTGCTTTTGAGTGCGTTCCAAATATTAACTCCTTTTAAGGGCATTAAAAGATTATCAGTGATTTAAGTGAATGTCTGTCAGGGACATTAGTGGCAGGCATGCAGGCTGTTCCCAAAAGCCCAGCAACACAAGCCTCCCTTCCCATCTCGATTATCTCATTCACCCAGCAGTATTTAATTTCATTTCCATGAATATGCAATGAATTTAATTTTGAACACTATTTTCATCTGCTCCTGTAATCACAAAAAATGCCAGTGTAATTAGTTTCTAATTACTTGCTTTAATTGTTGTAGTAATCATTTTAATTACCCAAATGCGCAGACATTAAAAGCAGAAAGGGAAAGTAATGCACCCACAGCTCCCACCTCGCGATCCCCGCGCTGGAGCTCGCTGTCTTGCTTTTAAAATGGGGCGGCCTGCGCTCTCAGGACAGGAGAACGAGGGGGGCGTTGCGTGGACACTTGATAATTTCAGTGTGGGGGGCGGTGCAGAAAAACAGGGATTTTGGACTCCCTTCAGAGCAGCGCATCGGTGCAATCTGCTCCGTGGAAATTTGCATGCCCTGCAAAGCCATTACGCTAAAATATACAGTTATTGTACCTTTCTGGGAGCAGAGCCATACAAATGCTCATCGCATGTGCTTATAGCTCAGTCTAGCAGATGGTAAATCATGAAATTTTATGAAATGATTATGCCGGCGAGGTGTTTTGAAAAGGAGCAGCTGTGAGAGAGACGCCCTGCTATAAACACTCACAGGTGTTGCGACTTTGCCCCACTGCCAGCCACAACATAAAAAATTAAATTATAAACAAACCGGCGAACGTTGTAATCTCCTTCACAGACACACTACTTACAGGGGGAAATTGCTTAAACTAAGCAAAGAATTAAATTTTAATTTCCATAAAATATTTATCGGGGCTAAGGAATTTCATAGCGGGCCCGTGCTCGCCTGCCAAGTTTGGAAATTGCCGGGAAGTGTGCCGTGGCTGGGCCCCGGAGCCCACACGGACGACGATCCATTAGGCAGGACCCTAATGGCCGCTTCAGCCGAGCCCATATGGGCGAGCGGCCTTAATCGGGCCGGAACGGGCTGTGCCAGCTCCCTCAACAAGCTTGCTTTTCTCATTAAGGGTTTATTCCTACCTTAGTATTTAATTAGCCACCCCAGCACAGAGGCCGTCATTGTCCAGCGGAACCCCTTCGCCCCTTCCTCCCTCGAAACGCGACTGCCACCCGCCAGTTAAAGGGCTATAATTCCGTACCCCCTCCCTGTGGCCAGTGGAGTTTGTATTTCACTTGAGGGCCGTGGCCTGGTGCCGGCGTGTGCGTGTCTGTGTGTGCATGTCGGCACAGTCAGGGGTATAACAAGGCAACAAGGCAGCCATTACAATTAGCAGCGAGGAAAACCATTTAAAACGGTCAATTGTGTTTTATCGAGCTGCCACTTATGTAAAATAAAACAAGTAGTAATCAGGGAGGGGCGTAGAAGGCTAATATTTCTGGCGGATATCACTTTGGAGATGCCCAAGATGGCTTCCCGCAATAGATCCTGGCTCCCTCCTGAGATACGTTACGGGGAGGGGGGGGGGCACAAGCCCCCCAAGCCTCCGTCTGATGGACAGCATCTCTTACCTGCGAGGACAGGTCTACAGGACATGCCTCCGGAACCATTGGTAGCTGTTTGATGATACCAGGAACACAGTATTTTAATGAGCGTGAAGGTCTTGAGGCCGTCCAGTTGGACTGACGAGAGACGAGCTCCTGGGGTGGCGTTAGAGAGCTTTGGCCAGTGCTCTTACAGTTTCCTTTTTTTGGTTAAGCTCATATTTTATATTATTCTCAATTTTCATTTGAAATCCAGTTTAGTTTCGATTAATTTTCAGTGTGGTTTTATTAGTTTGTATTTTTAAGGTATATTTCAGTTCGGTTCTTACATTCTTGAGGGCTGTGTGGTGGTGCAGTGGTTGGCAGTGTTGCCTACACCGGGGGTTGAGTCTTCCCCGTGCCTCCATGTATATTTATTCATTCCGATCCGCTATGGCTGCTATCGTGAACATGTCCACATCTATGCACACCTAGTCCTTTACACACATATTGCACGTATTGCGCTCTTGCACAACTTGCCTAATTTGCACAACATAACTTACTCACTTTACTTACCCTGTATATATGCACATTCAATCACATTCAGATATTATATGTAGATAGGTGTGGTGTAAAAATTACTGCCCCTCTCACTCTCATTGTGATCTGTCCTGTGTGTTTGTGTTTCATGTTGCACTCATGGTTTAGGAGAACAATATTTCTCCCTGTATACTTTATTGTGTATTGTTTCGGATGACAATAAAGCTCCACTTACTTACTTACTTGAAGTAATGTTATTTCTATGGATAGACTGAAGGCTGTATGAAAACACAGTGCACATTATGTCCTAAAACTGGGCAAAACAGATATAATTCATGGTTTACAAGTAACATTGTGAATGACCAGTAAAAAATAGCATACTAAATAGTATTAAAAAACAGCAACAGAAAATATTTGACATTTGTTTTTACTTCAGTTAGTTTTGGAAGGAATATTTATACATTTTTAGTTTAGTTCTTTTTTTATTTCTGATCTTATTTTATTTTGGTTTGAGTTTTCATTAACAGCCCTGGTTTCACCCCATTAATATATCCTGCATTATGTATAATTTACATACTTGATGTTACACCCTAGTAGAAGTGAGTGACAAAATAAAGGAGAACAACATGCTGAGATACGCAGGACCTGAACTAGCTGTGCTTTGACGACGGGAAAGCAAGGCTGGCAGGGAGGGAGGCTAGCTGATCTGTACGTGATATTTAACATCATGCCAAGAGCATCGACTGACATTGCCCAGAAAATATGACCGTCACGTCACGTATGCCATGTCGATGGAGGTCTCTACCCGCTAACCACTATTTTAAATAATTTTGTTAAGGTTAAATTATCACATAAGCCTCAGCTGACCCCTGCTAAACCCTGTCACAATCTGTAAAGTCAAGTGGCCAAATCCGACAGAGTATTTTGACGTCTGGGGCAGTTTTGCAAAGGCGGATGCAGCCGGTAGTCCTTAAACATTCCCATTAGCGATGCCGCCGTTTTAGCGTCATTTAGCTCCAGCTACTTACTGAACATTCCTCTCCTGTTTTTTTTTGCCAAAATTCTTTAATGTCTCCGCATTAATTGCCTCTGACAGGGTTCATTGGAAAAGTATTCAAATGAGATGCATGCATGCCTGGGCTCCGACAGCACCGGCCTCTAGACCGAGAGGCTGCACCACAAGGCATTCTGGGAAAGATATGCATACTCAGAGCCACTGCTGGACATGAGTGTCCTAAATAGACAGGAAGTGCATTGCGGTGGGTGCCCCCTATCCCGTTATTATTTTTTATTTGCTTGCTTGTTTGTCTGACTTATTTCCACTTTCCAGAACACGGTTTGAACCAGCCACAGGCTGCACAATAGCACCCAATAGCAACGCAGAGCTGGCCACCCATGAAAATCAGGTCGCCCATTCTGATTGGATGGCTGAAGCCCGCAGGGACCAGTGGCGCCGGTTGCGGCACTTGAGCTGGGCAGGCCATGCGGGTGTATGGCGGCAGCTTTGCATCTCTGCACTCCAGCCCCCGTGGGCCTCGAACATGACTCCAGCTGGGTGCATGGCGGCAGCTTTGCATCTCTGCACTCCAGCCCCCGTGGGCCTCGAACATGACTCCAGCTGGGTGCATGGCGGCAGCTTTGCATCTCTGCACTCCAGCCCCCGTGGGCCTCGAACATGACTCCAGCTCTTCAATGATCTAATGGTCTAGAAAAACTTCCTACACAGTGGGTGACAGAACCTCCTTCACATTTACGCAGCGGAGCTATTTTACCAAAAGCAGCTCAGCTCCACTTCCATTCACACTGTGCTCATAAAGTGTATTAAGGAACAGGGAGTCTGGGTTATAGACTGGGGTTGTTCCTGGCCTGAGGTCATGGGCTGTTCCTGTACTTCTCAAAGTGCAGGGTGTAGTTGAATCCAATAAAATATTATGTGTGGCTAGTCTGACTGCCAGAAATGCATACCCCCTAAAGCTTGTTTATGGAATGCTAACTCCCCCCCCCGGCATCACACAGGAATCTCATTACAGATCATAATGACAAAGTCACCCTTTCCAGTTATTCCCTGTGATTTCCATGCTATCTCCTAGGGAGACGATATACCGTTTGGTGCGCGACGGGCTGTAAAGCACTGAGCAGGAGGCAGAGCAGGTGGCTCCTGGTATCTGGTGTGATTTTTTTTTAAATAGGGGTCATAAGACAGGCAATAACTCATGCTGAGGAACCAACCTTACCATTAGCCAATGATATGTTTGGAATCTGTGAGTGACAGGGGAGGCGGCACTCTTGTGGCCAGTCAGCTTTCAGCTGGGCCTCATGCCCCTGTTTGCTCCGCCCCTGTTTACATTCCTTTCTGGTATCTCTGCATCTCACACCTGTAAGCTTAATATTACGGTAAAAGGGAAGCTAAAAGAACCAACAACGGCATTTAAACCTCTATGCCTCAGCTAGCTGAGGCAGTTGACAGGCTCACGCGTTTGTACAGTAGGATATTTCACAGGATGAGATCACGGTGAGGACTTTCCTCAAAGGTACAAGATAGAGGCGGCTCCAGATCCAGGCCGTGCCTTTAACTACGGTGCCGCCTTAAAAGGTGCGGCAGATCCTGCTGGGGTAATATAACCCATACATCTCAAATTGATGACTATTATAAAACGCGTCTTTGGCTAATTGAATAAAACGATCAAATCCCATGTTTTCAGATATCTGTCGTGCAGTAAAGCGTAAAGCGTGCAGGGGGGCGGGGGCGGGGGGGGGGGGCAGGTAGGGTGCTTCAAATCAGCAGCAGTAGCTTAAGGATGCAGAATATGGTAATTAAATGTGCTGACGAATTATCCCAAACTCATCAACAAGCACTTTTTAATGAAATAACATCTTTAAATGAACACTGGGAGAAAGTAAGAAGTGAGAAATGGCTTTTCAGTGGAGTTTGAATTTTTAATTGCCTGTCGGGAGAATATTAGATAAAGCTTGATTAGAAATAAATTGAAAATCTCTTCTGAACGACTTCACTGATACAATTATTAAAGGAGACTGGAAGGGGAGACTATCTAGAAAATGGCTTCAGAAGATCAGGAAATTTGATTGATTAGACATTCTTTTAACTTAGACCACTGCCATACCTAATGCTCTGTAACCATTATTTTAATAAATATTTGAATCCCACTACGAACACTTGTGTTGTATATTATAGAGAAGATGCTACATGTTTCACAACAAAACACAGACACTATTTTCTGTTGATTGTACACGAAAATGGGTTTTTGTCTTGGGTGCTGTGGGTGTACAGTGGCCTCTGTTTATATATTGCGTCAAAAAAATAAATGTGTAATGTTTATTTAATATGCCTTTTTAGGAAAGTTAAAACAGTAGATCTAATGGTCTGATCACGGAAAGAAATGTGAAATCTCATGTGTGCACACAGACACGCATATGCATGTGAGCTCATGTACACATGCATCTGCTTGCATGAGATGATGTATAAGTCGATACGCTGAAAAATGATTACACACAAAGTGGTGGTGGTAAGATGGGGCCCTGAAGGTCCGGGAGTGTCCCCCAGAAGATTCCCAAGCAGGTGCGGCACTGGAGGTACTCTTCATCTTACTGGGAACCAGCCGACGTGGACCACCCCTTGAGGAACATGACCCACTTTTGAGCATCTCCTAGCTGGGAAAGGCCCTGCTCTCAGCCAACACCACCATCCCGAGACTCACTGAGGAACTGGGAGCTTTGGAGCGGGAGAAGGCTGTGAACTCTGTTTGTGTAGCGCGTCTATCAGCAAAGCTGTGTGATGTGCTTCCCTGAGAAGCTCTTCACCACAAAACGCCATGGACTGAAGTAAGACACAGACAGGTAAAATCCCCACGCTACTATGACCCTGTGCACACATGTAGCCACATACAATCTTGCAAAACGGAATTATTTAGGCTTAAAAACTGCAGATAGGCATCTTTCATGTCCTTGACAACAACTCACGCAATTCATTTCATGAATGAAGGCAATGTCTGCTGACTGTTTACGTCAGTGTAGGTGTGTATATGCAATTACTTAATAAAAACAGCAGCAGTTACACTGGGGGGGTGTCTCTATGAAAACTTAAGCCCAATAAATCATTCACGCAATTTTCACTCTAAGCACTGATACAGTAAAAAGCTGGGTGTTATTTCAGTAGCAGGAATTAATCAATGATTTTTACAGCTGCATTTCATTATCTGGTTATTTTATTAAAACGCTCATTCTAATCTTTATTATCTTTATTAAGATTATAAATTAAGAGACCAGCCAATGCACTGCAAAAAGTTGAGTGCTTGGTAATTAAGTTCCTTGGCTTTGGCCCTTGTGCTGGTTAGAGTCAGAAGCCGCACTAATCACTCACAGTCAATCGTCAGCGCTGACTCACTCCCGGGATCGCACCTCTGACCGGAAGGCTGCTGCAAATCCCAGTGGGGGCGTCAACGTAGCCTCAGGTGAAATGTTTAACCTGAAATGCCACAGTACATACCTGGATGACGAGTGTAATTTTGAAGTGGGGGGGTCAAATTCAGGTGCATCCCCCTCACCATTCAAAAGGCAGTTAAATTACAGCCGTGGGGGGGGTGACCACATAAACCAGCCTAACATTTTCACTTCTAAGCCACAGCTTAGAGCCACACCACGCGATTATGGTCAATTAAATAAATGATGCAGCGGTTAAGTCTTCACTACCAGACAAACACAAACATCTTAAACTTAGAAATGCTTTGCGGGGCAAGAGAATGTTTGAGATTGTTTGAAGTCTTTTTCTTTGAAAGGGTGCATTTAACTGCAAAAATGAATATATGCATACGAACTGCATTAGAATTAATCATCAACTACAAACGTAGAAGGAAACGTACAGCTCAGTGTCTTGGAAATAAAGGCACAGTCATGTGCTTAAATTTCCAATGTTTTTTTGTGCAAAATGATACTTTACATGTCAGCTGCATGACAGCCAGAATAATAATGCGAACTAAATGCTTGTAAATCACAGGGCCTGTATGAAGGCAGAATCTAGTTAATAAAAGGTTGTGACTAATGACCGAAGTTACTGATTTTCACATTCGAGTTGCGAATTCAGCCGGCGGGATTTTAAGAACCCGAGGGTGATAAAGGCTGGTGATTCCCGGCTTATCCGGCACCACGTTGCTACATCCCGCGGTCCGTCTTTCCGCCCGACAAATCATGGCGAGACCAAACGTGCAAGACGTGAAACGGCGCCCCATGCGCTCTGATAGGCGCAGCCGCCGAGGCTACCTGCATAAAGAAGAGTTATTAGGTTTATTACGCGCAGGACGCATTCATAAGAGATCAGAATAACTTACGGGGACGAGTCGCGGACATTTATTTTTGGACAGATCGAAAACAACGTGCCGCTGCCGGCTGTAAAATCCACCCACGGAAACGGAATGGGGGAAAAAATTCTTGAAAATCCCAAGTACTTCCTGCTCCTTTTTATACATATGTCTTCCCCTGGTATGATTTTGACCCCTGACTTTCTGCCCAGATTTATCTCACATGTCTGTCGTCATCATTGGTTCTTTGGCGCTGTTAGCACCCAATTAAACTTAAAGGTCTGCAGGAGGAATCCAACTGAAAAATTATTTGAGCCCCTAATTATATAATTTCCACCTCTGCCACGCATAAATTCCGGCTACATTTTTAATGGCCTTTATTACTTGTTCAGCAACTTATAAATTTCAATGATCCTTGAAAAAAAGGATGGAGTCACCTAGCTGCAGCGACGAGTGCCGCCGTCCCAGCGACGGATCTAATGTTTGCGGCTGACCTTTGCACTGCCGGCTGATTTATTAGCCAGTCGCCCGGCTCCCTCGCTGCCGGCACCGACTCAGCACTCGCTGGCGGCAGTCGGCCTCCCGGGTGGGTGAGTAACGCCTCCTCTGTGGCCATCCCAGCATGCTCCACGCCGCCTCCTTGCTGTGCTCTATCAAACGCTTACGGTGGATAAATGCTAACAGAATGTGATTTAAAAAAGTAGAAAAAAACGCTAAAATACGCCTAAGTAGTTCCCTGTTTCCTTGTATACATCGTGGCTCTGGCCTCCGGGATGAGGCTCCGGACAGTTACAGAAAGTGGATGAATGGGTGGATGGATGGTTCCCTGTGCTTGATTGTCACTGCGTTCTCTTAGGTAGACATACTAGCATTATTAGCATTAGTGTTCAACATCTTACAGGGTATGTTTACGGTCACATTAACCAACGTGCACGCTGCCTGGTGACGAGGGCAGAAAGACGGACCAAACCCAACGCCGTTCCGAGTTTCCTGGCACATGACCGTCTTCCTGCTAATCATTCTCAGTCCCCTGACCAGTGACCCGTGGGTCATTCCAACCCTATTAGTGCCGAAATGGCACTGGAGTTCCCACTGGAGTTCCCACTGGAGTTCCCACTGGAGCCCTGCGCAGGCCTGAAATGTCTGTTATAAAATGTTTCAGGCTGAGCCGAGCCGATGACGGATAGTGATGGAGCAACGTAAAGCTGATGCTGGCTTTTACCACACGATGCCCCAAGGGCTCACATGCAAACACACACGACAAGCACACGGCTGTGCTGCTTCACACACATATATCATGTTTGTAAAGCATAACTAAGCAATTAGCACGATAACAACAAAATTAATTAGTCATGCCGCAATAACCCTGAACTGTACGAGACACTTGAAAAAATCTGCGCGAGTCCGGCCTCAATCTGCAACCTGATCTCCAGCCCGTCGCACTGGCAGACCTATAGTGAACACTCACCTCTTAAAGAGACCTGGCCTATTTATAGCAGTAATTGGTGTGGCTTTATATTTTCAATAAAGTCAGGGGGAGCAGAAGGCTATCTCAGTGAGATAACTACTTCCAGATAACAGTAGCCATCACCGTGACAGCGGGGTCAGGGGTCGGCCGGCTGCTGAGCATGTGCAGCGGAGTGCGCATGGTAGAGGACGCCGGGGACATCGGGGCCGCCTCCACTGACCGGCTGAGCCAATGGGATCGCACCGAGGGGGGCACACGGACACACAAACACACACACACCGTGCACAGACACACACACGCACACACCTGCGTGCACAGACACACACATGCAAACAAACAAAGCCGATGAAAAGACTATAAAATAGGATGAAATCGATTTTTGCCAACAGTGTCGTTTAGTGATTCTGGTGTCCATGCAAATCCATTCACCTTTTACTGGCAGCAAAACCACACCAGTGAACTCTTGCCCATGATCCAAAGCAGCACCTGTGTCTGCTTGCGAGTATGACATGCGAAGAGGCGTGACACAGGCATGGAGTGCAAAACCAAGATGGCCGACTATCGTCGGGACCGTCTCCGATGCTGAACCAAGTTGATCTGAATTGCTGAGGAACTGAATCCATCAGCCGACTGAGCTACCTCTTTTGGGGGGCGAGTGGGTCCTTCCCGTGATGAGCCTTTCAGAGCGGAAGACAGAAATATGCGGAGAGGATCTGGACTGCAGGTGTTCAGTAGCGTATGGAATTATTGATGGATACCTGTCAAGGGCTAACTTCTGCGTTTCAGACACAGAATAAAAATTAAATGAAAAGCGAATGTACAAGGCCAGCATGCTTCTCTGTGCACACAGGCTGCGCAGGATTCAGTATTTATCGCTGGGCTGACGCCGGTTCGATTAAGCTGAATTCGCAACAGCCGGCAGCGGTATCAAAAGGGTATTGATGAATAATTCTACAGTGCGAGGGTCTGCGGGGGCCAGCGTGAGGGAAATAAACAGTAAGCATGCTCAGGATAAGCCCTGTCAGGAAATATACATATCCGAATCGCTCCAGACGTTTGTGCCGCCGAACTACAGCGGAATGTTCCAGATGAGAAAGGCCCAAACCAGGCCTCTGTTGCCCAAGAGCCACCGGGAAACATTCGGAGAGCTGGATGTCCAAGGAGGGATGAATCGCAGGGATGGCGAATGCGTGCATGCATGTTTTCCCTCCTTTTTTTTAATAACATTGATTAGACAAAATGGTTGGGGGGGTGGGGAACGGGAAGAGGAGACATAAATAAGTAAAGGAGAGGGCCGGGTGCACAAAGGAGACCTGCGATGCGGGCATTCTATCACGCCGGACGCGTATCGACTGCTGCTCTGCAGTCACTCACTCATCAGCGTGAGGCCGGCCTGATTGAGTTGCCAACAGCTAGTAAATGAGGCTTCCATCCACCGCGGGTCGAAAATGAACTGCAATCTTTTCAGACCTCGCTGTTTGGCCAGCAGCGAGAGATTTAAAACCCCAGAGGACTCCAAATAAGTTTACCGAAAGAACCGGGGGGGTTAAAATCCACAACCGTAACTAAAGAGAGTGGCTGTGGATCTACTTGTGTGTGTGTGTGTGTGTGTGTGTGTGTGTGGTTTTATGGCTAGTTTTACCATAACGATCCTTGCTACCCAGCCCCCACCCCCGCAAGCCGTGTATACCGCTGATGAATGCAAAACTCACCTCCGCGCCGCTCGATTAAAAAACAACTTTCTAAAAAGGCCAGTTTTCTTCAGAAACTGTTTCAGTTCCCTCACATCCAGAAATGCAGAAAGGGGCAGCAGCGGTGAGCAGCGGAGTGGGGTGTGATGCTACTGGGGGGTCCTGCTGTAGATACCCCCGCCTCGTCGCCCCCGCTACGGAATTCCGGCATTGGCCGTTCCCCTTGCTCCATGGCCAGCAGCGACAGAACAGTACACAGTTAATTATCGTTAATGAAACTCTTCTCGTAAGGGGGAGGAGAGTCAAGCAGCTTGAACCGGAGCGTTCCGCACGCGAGCCGTCTGAACCTGCAGCCCCCAGCCCCCCCACCACCACCCCCTCTCCCCACATGCTAATTTACCTCCAGGTTGCACTGCCTGTTTTTAAATATGGTTAATTGACTTAAGAGCCCATAAGAGCGTTCCGTCTTCATTAGCTTAATGAAACGGCCGCGTGTTTGGCTGCTCGTTACAGACCCCGGCGATGGCGCCGCAGTCTGACGGCCCCTTTTGGAGAGACACTCCCGCTCCACTGCGCACATGTCAACAGCTACGCCGTTTCCCGGAAACCCAGGGGTCGGGGGAGAGGCATGCCCCCCCAGGGTACGACAGCATGTTGCAATCAATTAATCTAGCGTGTGGAATAAGCGGGACGTGGCGTTAGCTCCGGGGGCTGGGGACAAGGGGCTTTTCCAGAAAACAGGGCAGAGAGGGCCGGGTTTTAACCCAAAGTCGAAGCAATAAATCAGCAGAGGTTCGGAGGTGCCCATGACACTGGCCTTCACCCCTGGGCCTTTCTGAGGTGTGACCAGCAGACAGAGATATATGCCAGCAGACGACCTGCAAGAGCGCAGCCCTCCACGGCGTCACACTTTCCTCATCCTCACATTTTTTTCCTGATAATCAGCTGTACATACTTTTTAAATTATTAAATGGTGACATAATCAACCCAACTGCGATCCGACAAGACGATTTTTACATTGTGGTTGTGTCACTGTGCACACTCGCTCATATTCCGTTTGTCTGCGCAGATGCCCCCGAGTTTAAGCTTGAGTATCAGCCCTTTGTTAAGCCGTGTTCGTTGATATATTAAATTATCATCATCCTATTATTAAGTGTACTAATGGATTATACACAGTTGCGTTGTTAATTTTAGTGCAGCTTTACATATAAACACGATTCTTGCTAAAGGTAGTTTTGCTTAAACTATGAATGATGATTATAGTATTGATAATAAGGACCTCGTCTATGGGCAGAGCACCAGCTTATGCTCCCACCTGCTGGCCCCCCCCCGGACACGCCTGAGACGCCCCCTGCAGGCCATGAAGGGTGACGCTGGGCCCAGATAAATCAAATGCTGGGCTGCACTTTTTCCTGCTGCAGCTGAAGAAGCAGAACGTGGGGGGGGGGGGGGGGGGTGTCTATCCATAGTCTACACAGACTCTGCATGCGGCCATTTTTCTCTTCTGGGGAGGATGTCACGAACTGTTTCCCTTATTTTTTTTTTTCCTTTCTTTGTCGATCTTTTCATCCCAGATCCACCAGGGGGACGCTTCCCATAAATCATCCCATCCCCACGACCTCACCATCCACCCTCAACTCTGACCCACCCCCCTCCTTCAGTCCCAGCCCCCCCTATCAGCCCCAGGATGAGCTGCTCCTCTGAGGTCACTTAGCTAAAGAGACAGCCGCGGGAGGCGTAACACAGTAAAGTAATATGACGGTCCGCGGCAGGGTCGCGCCCCTGCACCCCTGCCCCAGTGTGCCTGGGGGCCACTTGAAGTTAATGGCCTGTGGATGGTGGGGCACGGGGGGGCCGTAAACGCAAACTCCTGGACTGCTGGCCAGAGCGTCCTCAGCGCCTGCTAACTGGGTAACGGGCCATGTAGCCTCAGACAGACGCTGGCGGAATGTGAAAGGATTTCAGAGACTTATCCTGCTCTCCCTGAAATCCAGGTGGTTCTTGAGGCCTTATCGCAAGGCGTGCGAAGCTGCCGCACGAAGCCGGGGCGGGAGAGGCTACAGCAAACTCCCACAGCGCCATTACTAATGGAGCTTTCCTTCATTCGAGGCTCGAAAACAATCCGATTGTCAGCCAGTCAGTGACACAGGTGGTGCTGGCTGTGGCATGACTACCAGCGGTAATGCACCTAATGCGTCTAATGTGCGCCTGGGCTGCACTCCCGCAGGTGGGCCTCTGTCACAATAAGGGCTTGATATTAAAGTGCTACGAATGACAGAGGCTGTGGCCGGCCTGCTCCCTCCAGGTCGCATTCCTGTCTCCATGTTGCATTCCCACATGCAACTGTGGATAGGAAAAAATTGTGAATTCACAGAGCGCATTCCTGATCGCATGATTAAAATTCACACCCGTCACTAGCTGGCCGGCTAGCCTGACTCATCAGCCGCTTTATCACCAGATCCCTAATTGCTGATCTTCATGGCGTGTGAGCAGCAGCATCGACATGCCGTGCCGGGATTAAGTGAAACTGTCATCTTCTGGAGGGAAGAAAGCGATATATCCATAAAGACAGCAGCATCGACCGGCCCCTGGCACCGGCCACGCCGCACTTTATCACCGCGATCTCAAATTGATCTGAAATAATCAAAGTGTGAGCTGTGGGCTTTGAACTCCTCACCTTTAAAAGCCAGCGATTCCTCTCTTTATTACTCCAGACCCTCTGCTCTGTCAGCCGCACCTCCCACACATCCGCTCCTTCCCTGAAATAAATAAAAACAAACAAAAATCCGGCCATCGCAGAGGCGGACGTGACCGGAACTCCCGGTACGATGGCTGCCCGGGAAACCCTCGGACGGTGGGAACCACTGCAGGACGGTGAAGACAGAAAGCTGCAAAGGCTGCTGGGAGGAACTACCTGGTTCTTAATGCACAGAAGCCTATGAGGAGCTGCAGTACTCTGCACTTAGAGGCATTAGTGGTGGAGCATTCAGCCCAGCAGCCTTCTTACCTGCTCGCCTGAGGTTGATTCCCCATTACATTTGGGGGGAGCTGTGTGACTCAGCGGATGTGAGTGGGTGGTCGTGAGTTCAAATCCCAGGGTCAGTTGACTGGTTTCGCTGTCTGGCCCTTAACCCCCAATTGCTTCACCGACATTGTGCCCCTGCTCTCTAAATTGTTTGCCATTTTGGAATGAAGCATCTGCAAAATGAATAAACCGTAAATTAATGGGTGATTATAAGGTTTTATGCAGAATGTTTGGCTTGGGATCTGCAGATAAAGGAAGCTGCGTTACTGCGTGTGTGGCCTATGTGGTTTCTGGGATCCCCCCCCACCCCGCCCCCGTTACCAGGAGACCGGCTGTGATAAACTCTAAATTGTACTTTGATTGTCTGTTTGGAAAGCAGGATAAACCGAGGCACTTCAGAGCTGTGGCTACGGGCGATAAGGCAGCCGGAGGCTCGCTGTGCCGGCGGGCCAAGCCTCTCACCAGGTCGAGGTAATAACCTCTCGCCGACGCGAAGACTTGGTGAGAAATACCCTTCAGCCTCACCTCCATCTCTCTAACGGGGCACGTCGAGATGGCCGAGATAGTGAGCTATAGTTAAGGTCCAGATCGGCTATCTGGCCTTGAATGATGGAGAAGCTTGCGAGGGGACATGTTTATTGTCACCCAGATGGTCCACAATGCGGTCTTGGTGGAGCTCACATCCATCCCGGGGTAATTCATGGTTCGGATCCTTTGTGCGGTGACTGATAAGGCCTTCACTTCAGCACACACCGGCCACTTGTCTCAAGGAGACTCCAAAGAACTTCTCTTGATACAAACAGTGGCCAAACCATCAACCATTGACCTCCCCCCACCCCCTCAAATACCCCATCTCGCGTACCCTCACATCCAAGAGCTGCACTTTTACAAATAAAACCTAAGGAGATATCACAGCCAGGGGTGAAGTCATTTATAACTTGGGTATCCTACCATCTTGATTTCAACAACAACACAAACAAACAAAAGAACACAAGGCAGAAAAACCCAAGAGGGACATTTCCCTGTTCTAGGACATCCCTGTTCACTTTCCTGTTTGAGGACAATCCTTGTTCACTTTCCTGTTTGAGGACATCCCTGTTCACTTTCCTGTTTGAGGACATCCCTGTTCACTTTCCTGTTTGAGGACAATCCTTGTTCACTTTCCTGTTTGAGGACATCCCTGTTCACTGTCCTGTTTGAGGACATCCCTGTTCACTTTCCTGTTTGAGGACATCCCTGTTCACTTTCCTGTTTGAGGACTTCCCTGTTCACTTTCCTGTTTGAGGACTTCCCTGTTCACTTCCCCATTTGAAGATATCCCTGTTCACTTCCCTGGTTCTGAACATACCTGTTCATTTCCCTGTTTCAGGATGTTCCTGTTCACTTCCCTGTTTCAGGACATCCCAGCCCAAACTCCATGATTGTGGGCTCTGAATTCTTCATGCTTGTGTTTTTTTTCCTGTGAATAACCCCCAGTGTCTCTACTCACAACACCATGAAGCTTTACAGCCAGAAGCTACTGCCTGAGGACCCACAGTTGTACTTTGAGTCAGAATTCTCATGTGTATGCTAACATTTTACCTATTTACAAAGCTGGGTGTTTTCATTCAAGACATAAAGGTTAAGAACCTAGTTCCAAGGTACTAGATCAAGGTCTGTTTTGGGACTTGAACTGGTAACCTCGAAATTATGAGTTTATGTCTTTAAACATGACTGTTCTGGCTCTAGAAAAATATAAAAAAACAAGTAGGTCACATTCCATGAATGAATCTGCAGAATGACTAATTAATAAAGAGCAGCTTCCCATGGGTCAGTGGGAGAAAAAACAAGAACTATTTCAATAAATATCTGCTAATTGTGCTTTAGCCAAAGCCTTTTATTAGCATTAGCATATTAAACCCAGATGGTGGTGAACCGTAACTGTTGGTACGGTAAATCCTAACCATAAAAATAGACGGTAGGTTTATGCCGTGTGTCGACAATATCGAGAACACTATCCTTTATGTTGCTTGTCGACTAAACAATACAAAATTGATTATATGTCAAAATAAGCCATGGTTACCAATATTGCAAAAACCTATTGCTGAAATAAATTTTTGCATGAAGCAAGAGAAAAAAACCAAAAGCAGCTGTTTGCTTTGGAACTTCGGATGCTGGCTGGCAGTTTTCCATCGCTGTGGTTCCTGTCGGGGACGGTGGGTGGTAAACGTTTTATGGGGGCTGGCGTAGCCATCATGGGCTCCGGCACATTTAATGTCCTGTATTTGTTTGTTTGCTTGTTTGTGTGTGTGGATATGTGGTTCAGAGGCCAGCCAGGGGCGCCCCCTGGGGGGGTCAAGACAGATCGTCTGTTGCCAAATACGTGTGTCAGCTGCAGTCATTTCCCGCCTCTGGTGTGTCTTACTGTGTGTCTGTCCAGTTTCACACAGCTGTCTCTCATGTATCTCACTGCTGTCTGTCCTGTATCTCACTGCTGTCTGTCCTGTATCTCACTGCCGTCTGTCCTGTATCTCACTGCCGTCTGTCCAGTATCTCACTGCCGTCTGTCCTGTATCTCACTGCCATCTGTCATGTATCTCACTGCCATCTTTCATGTATCTCACTGCCGTCTGTCATGTATCTCACTGCATCTCTGTCCTGTGTCTCACTGCCGTCTGTCCTGTATCTCACTGTCATCTGTCATGTATCTCACTGCTGTCTGCCCTGTGTCACACTGCTGTCTCTCCTGTATCTCACTGCCATCTGTCATGTATCTCACTGCCATCTGTCATGTATCTCACTGCCGTCTGTCATGTATCTCACTGCATCTCTGTCCTGTGTCTCACTGCCGTCTGTCCTGTATATCTCTACCATCTGTCATGTATCTCACTGCCGTCTGTCATGTATCTCACTGCATCTCTGTCCTGTGTCTCACTGCCGTCTGTCCTGTATCTCTCTACCATTTGTCATGTATCTCACTGCTGTCTGTCCTGTATCTCACTGCATCTCTGTCCTGTGTCTCACTGCCATCTGTCCTGTATCTCTCTGGCATCTATCATGTATCTCACTGCCGTCTGTCATGTACCTCACTGCTTTCTGCCCTGTGTCACACAGCTGTCTGTCCTGTATCTCACTGCATCTCTGTCCTGTGTCTCACTGCCGTCTGTCCTGTATCTCTCTACCATCTGTCCTGTATCTCACTGCCATCTGTCCTGTATCTCACTGCCATCTGTCCTGTATCTCACTGCCGTCTGTCCTGTATCTCACTGCCATCTGTCCTGTATCTCACTGCTGTCTGTCCTGTATCTCTCTACCATCTGTCATGTATCTCACTGCTGTCTGTCCTGTATCTCACTGCATCTCTGTCCTGTGTCTCACTGCCATCTGTCCTGTATCTCTCTGGCATCTATCATGTATCTCACTGCCGTCTGTCATGTACCTCACTGCTTTCTGCCCTGTGTCACACAGCTGTCTGTCCTGTATCTCACTGCATCTCTGTCCTGTGTCTCACTGCCGTCTGTCCTGTATCTCTCTACCATCTGTCCTGTATCTCACTGCCATCTGTCCTGTATCTCACTGCCGTCTGTCCTGTATCTCACTGCCGTCTGTCCTGTATCTCACTGCCATCTGTCCTGTATCTCACTGCTGTCTGTCCTGTATCTCTCTACCATCTGTCCTGTATCTCACTGCTGTCTGTCCTGTATCGCACTGCCATCTGTCCTGTATCTCACTGCTGTCTGTCCTGTATCGCACTGCTGTTTGTCTTATCTATCCTGCACACCTGTCCTACCCTGAAACTGTAGAATTTAGAAATAGGATAATAAAAGTTGAACCCTGAAACTTGAATGGAGAACCCCCAGAAGAAGCTGTGTTCTTATACAGGAACAGATATGATCTAAAAATATGGGGGTTTGTGGAACGTGAAGTCAAAGACATCCATGACTGACACTCATCCATAATGACAAACATACTGACAAATTAATACAGCAATTGCACAAATGAATTGATTATAGATGATCCCAGCCGCATTAGCATATAGGGACACTCTCTGTTTGTTTCCGTTCTTGTCATTGATTTTTCTCGTGCTAAATTCACTTTAAATGGTCAATGTTCTTCTGCAATACAAATGTCTAACGAAATATTTGACAAATCGATTAAAGTAATTTAGGGAGTAAATGATGAAAAGATCGTTAGGTGAAGTCTCGAGCATGTTAGCTACGGCTCTTTGTGGAGCGCTTGTCAGTGTCCAGCGGCGTGTCTATCCCCATTGCTGTTACAACATAGTGAAGAAGTTTAGCGAATATTTAAACACTCAGAAGATCATAAATTTATAAAGTTAAAAAAATAAATGTTGCCAAAACAGGCAGATTGCTACTGATGACTAAAATAATTTCATTACTTTAGTTAGCTCTTCTCTAACCTTTTTATAAACCAAGACAGATTTTGAAAAACCAGTGGCCCCTGGGGCAATTAGGGGTTCAGGACCTTGCTCAGGGGCCCAGTACAGAAACAACACTGCTGACCTAAAGAGTTGAACCAGCAACCTTCTGATCACAGGTACTGCATCCTGACTCACAGAAAGCCAGATTCACCCTATTCTAAATTCCAGATGTAGATATAAATTCAGGCTCCCCAGGTCTGTTAAAGCTCCCACTGTTTAATATTTGCCGCTAATTCTAACCTGGATTATTTTGGATCAGTCTGGAAAATTCTACTTGCCGAGGCTCAGTGAGTCACAGCATCACAAGCAGCTTGACCCCTCTCGTCTGCCTCCCAGTGCTGAAGCGTGCTGGGATTGCACGTTTTCCCGTGGAGACGGACTTTACCTTCTCGCTAAGCTCCTCTCATTACTCGTGTCCTCGTCCTCTGTACTGAAGCTGGGGGGGGGGGGGGGGTAAATAAATGGACATCAGAATGGAGAGCAGCTGTAAGTAAGTCGATCGATCAATTAGTTTCGATGCTGCTGCTTGGGTGAGATTATTTGAGAGTTCATTTTGCTGCTCGTCCCGATGTGAGTTTATCACAAATAAGAAGAGTCCGCTGGAGACTCGGAGCCGCATCAGGACGCCTATTACGGAAGCTGTCTCTCTGTTCTCACCCAAGATGAATCCTTAAGGAACACCGCTAGGTGCTTTGTTCTGCATGCAGCGAGCGGCCGGGTTCAAATTGCCAATCAATTACCCAATTAAGACTGACAGGAAATTGCACTCGTCATTCCGTCCTCGCGGTGGCGGCTCCCTGTCGGAACGTGATTGGACGGACATAATCAAACCTCACTCGCCGTTCCAGAAGAAAAGGACTTGAAAAATAACTGTTTGTTTCGGCACTGTCTTTCCAGAACTTTCTATGCAAACTTTTTTTAAAGTACAAGAGCACACAGTGCAAAGTCACAAGAAGAGTCAGTAAATAAACTAAATGAATCCGCCAATTAAGTACTAGCATGTCCCCGGTCCTGTCTTTTTCGTAACTAAAACAATAGGCTGGCGTTCATATTGATCTTCCTTGCCTCGTCTTGCTCCTTTGTCTGTAACTTGTACTGAACTGCGCTGAATTTTAATTTTAGGTTGTGAATAAATCACATTCCTGGATGGTGCTAGCCGGGATGTCTCATTCAGGATAACACCAGCACAGCCGCAAGATCTAGGCCATAATCCACAGCTACTCGGCTGGCCTGACTCTCTGCTGCTGGTCCTCTCTGGCTGGCTTCCGCCAGGGATCCCGGGGCCCCTGAGCAGGTTACAGTGCTGTTTCCAGCGGGAACACTGATGCCTAAACCTTGTTCAGACATGCAAATAAACAAATTAAAGGCCAACGTAATTAACAACTACACCCTGGGATGGTGTGAAGAGACTCACAACTGAGTTTTTTTATGTGTGTGTGTGTGGTCCAGGTATACCTTACCTTGTGGGGACCAAATGTCCCCACAATGTGATGAATACCCGTTTTTTAACTTTATGGGGACCAGGAAACTGGGAAAACTGTATTTTATAAAAATCCGTGACTGCAATGAAAAAAACTAAAAATGCAAAAACTCTTGCATTTTGCTTGGTTACTTCTGGTTAAGGTTAGTGCAGGGTGGGGGTTGAGGTTGTCATTGTTAGCGTTAGAATTTTTCCCATAGAAATGAATGAGCGGGCCCCAAAAAAAACGACTGTGTGTGTGAGTGTGTGTGTGTGTGTGTGGGTGGGGCACAGATTTCTTCACTAAATACCCGTCTGGGATACAGGCAATGTTCTTAGATTATCCTGTAACTTTCCTGTAAAGTAAATGCTTATTTCCTTGCTTATCGAAACGGTAAGTATGATTGTAACATATAAGACAGGCGGGACAGGGGGGCCGCTAGCAGCTGTGTTTACCGGCACTCAAACCACACATTTGTGTGGGCCCCCCGAAGTTTGGGCCCCTGTTGGTCACAAAGAGACACCACCCGAGGAGGATATGGTTCCCGAAGTGACCTTTTAAGTAGGACCCCAGAAATTATAAATCCACCCCCGGTGAAGGGCTGTAACTGCATGTAACCAGCAGCATTTTCTGAAGCCCCAAAATCCGCCCAGCTGCCCCCATTTAAACTCTAAGCAGGTGACTGCTCAGCTACAGTACGTGTCATTTTGAGAGGCCTGGTAATCTATTGCCATTGGCTTTAATGTATCATAAACTTTACGATACCCGGCAATGCGTACACTATTTATTCCGATGTTTCTTTCCCTCCAAATGCCAAACTGTTTATGCAAACAAAATAACTCAATTCATTTACATGTTTAATTTGATTTAATATAGTAAATGAAGTTAAATAAGCTCACATTAAGGAAAATAAACCAGATGTTACATTGTATTTTTTTCCCCGTTAGATATGTTGGTGGGGAACATTTACCTTTAAATGAAATAAATGGAAACGGTAATGCCATGAATCTTCAAAGGTCAATAGCGGCGCTGATGTTTATTATGGCTGATCCAGGAACAGTGCTGGAGCAGGCAGCTTACTGGTGAGAGGGGCTCTGAATTGAGACCTTTCGTATTTTCCACTGGGTATTTAAAACGTGATTCTGCTGAACTACCACTGATGTAAAAAGATGCAGCGAATCAAGATATTTTTGTGCTCCTCAAGTGGAGACTTAAGGATCCATGAATGACTACACTACGTTCATTTCTAAGCTCTGGGTGAATAGCGCTCATTGACCTTTACCATATGACCTTTACCATGTGACCTTTACCATATGACCTTTACCATATGACCTTTACCATGTGACCTTGACTATGGGATCTTGACCATGTGACCTCGCTGAAGCTGGATTACCATTGTGACCCAGAAAACAGCGAAGATGCCTGAAAATATGCTGCATTTTTCATGTGTTTAAAAGACAGGATGAGAAGTTAAAAAAAACTCCACCATGTTGTAATTCCTGATATTTTGAGAGGAATTTTTAATGGGCCAAATATTGATGTTGCAAGACTACAAAAACATTTGGTCAAACTGCAAAACATTCTGAGAGTTTGTCTATTCTACAAGTAATTTGTTACAAAAATAAAAAACAATACATTTTCTTACATACATACATTTTCTTTCCCAAAGTCATTTTGAAATGTATGAAATTAGAATATAAATGTATTATATAATGATTTTAACAATCTAAAAGGTCCTCTGGTTAAAACATTTAGATCACATGCAGACAGGTAGCACATGTAACATACAAACAGCTGAGCAACAACAGAGGAACGTGATTTGGCAGCATGTCAGGCATATTGGGAGAGACGCTTAAAGATACATCAAAATGTATTTCAAAACAAAATACCCTGTTTGTAAGTGTATAAAACAAACTACAAAATATAGCCACCAAACAAAGTATCAAAATAAACTAAGAAAAATAAACGGTATTTTATATTTTACAAATGCATTTCACATACTTCTTTTGTATATCAGCCTGATCCTTTACAAGCACAGTGACTCAAATGACCAAGCACAAGAGCAGCTCTTTGTAACAATTTACTTAAGACCATGTTTTTAGGAATTTATAAACACATTTGTAATGCATTATAACCATGTTTATTATGCATTATGACTGCCTTATGAAGCTCTCATCTATAATGCAGTATAGATACCTTTATAATGCTGTTATAAAGCATTCTTAATGCTTATTCCAACCTTTATAATGCACTGTAAAGGTATCTGTAGTGCATCATAGATGGGAGTCTCGTAAAGCACTCATAATGCATAATAAACGTGCCTATAATGTGTTATGCTTTTTGATAAATATTTATAACCATGTTTATAATGCGCCCTGGAATGGGTTGGCGCCCCATCCTGGGTTGTCCGTTGCCTTGCGCCTGTAGCCTCCGGGATTGGATCCGGGCCCCCCCATCCTGAATAGGACAAACGGTTTCAGAAAATGGATGGATAGATGGATGTTTATAATGCTTTATGGATGCAATGTCATATATTATAAATGTGTTCATTAATTATTAAAAACATCACCTTAAGCAAAGTGTTAATATTTTTTCATTGCTTAAGAAGACTCAATATAAATGTGAAACCAAACAAAAGATCCTAAACATCTCAGCTACTCATGTGTGTTCAGAAAACGTCAATCGAATGAAAAAGTAATATTTACAAACTCAGAAAGATTTTTTTTTGTAATTTAATGGACAAACCTACTTCCCTTTTTTGTGCCACAGATGCAAATAACCCAAAACAACAAAATGAAAAATGACAAATACAAGTTAAACCTTTCACTCAGCAACATCTTACAAGCTTTAAACATGAATAGGCCTGAATGGAGCTGGTAAGTAATCACCAATTGGCTGTAATGTCCAGTCATTATGAGAAAGTTTCATACCCAGTACGAGAAAATTAAACTTCCTCCTTGTGTGTGCATATATCATGGGGAAAGTACTTCCGGTATTCTCAGAATACATTTTGAATGCCCATCCCTGACTACAAGGCAACATGACATGAGGACAGAGTGTAGTTAGTAGGCATAACAAACGGAGTTATGTCAGAGAGAACCTGCCCACTCGTGGCTGATTAATTAACGTCGTCACAGGTTATACAGCCGGTCTTCTTATAAACCATAGCTCTACAATTAGAAACCAAGATGGTCGCCAGGCCCGCGGCTCTTCTGTCATTGCGTCCCAGGCCTCAAAGTCATTGGTTGAGCATAAAATAGCCAGAGACCCAAATCCTCCTCCTTGATATGAGGCTTTAATCCCAGCTAGGAAGCTTGTCTTTCCCTCTGTGGGCGTTCATGCACACTCCTGCTACATGACATGAGGTTGCAGGAAATTAATACGAAATGCAAATTGCGCAGACGGCCATTATGCTGCAGGAATCTGGCTGCGCTTAATTACATTTTCAGTTACTGCATGGAGAGAATTAACGGCTGAGTTTCCTGCATGCTCACACTCCCAATTATTTAGCATTAATGGCAATGATAACAACAGTAGTTGTACATAGCTGTTGCTGGTCTAATCAGGCCCTGCGATAGCTACTCCTAGCGCCGGTCCTGTCAAATATTCACTTGCTCATTTATAAATCATTAGCTGCTAAACTCATTATATCTTAGCACCTGCATAGAGTATGATACAATTTACCACCATCATACAATCACTACCTTTATAAAAGCTGAGTAAATGTCTATGGAATAATTACAAATGAGATTGCAAACATTTATTACTCGCTGATAAATTCTTTATAAACCTTTTATAGATAATAAAGTTTCACCAAAATATTTTAAAAAAGGAAAAACATGTTTTAGTTACACCCCTTTGGCTTGTCCTCAACAACCTCACTCTAAAATTCTTTAATGGATGCATAGCATAAAATATAGCACATAGGTCTCAGACTACAATCATTCTGTTTAATGGCTTCTTAGCGGCCTGAAAATAAAGTATTCATGAAGATCGAGGAAGATGATCCAATGAACTTCAATTTAATTGGTGCAAATTAAAGCAATACATCTCCTGCAGCTGTCCATCTCTCTGCCACATACCCGTCACTGCTGGCCTCTACCTTGATTACAATTATTTTTTAATAGCAAAACTTGTCAGCAGTTCTACCCCCTTGCCCTGATTTATGCTTGCCCTCAGTGTTGAAGGTACTGACGTTGCTCGCTCCCCTTGCAGAAAACTCATGCTACATTCTCCCACAATGCATTGCTATTCCCCTTACATGATAGGTACAACACCGCCCCCATTTCTGTCTTTCCCTCCAAAAGCTGGTCCTCACAGAAATACACTAAGAGGCTTTCAGTAGATATTTTTTAAAAGTGCAAATTCAGATGGTTTCCCTTTATTTTCTCCTTCTATTTTTTTTGCTTGAATAACATCTCCAGGCAATTAGAGAACAGAATGACATTTCTGACTTTTAATTTGGCACGGAGTGATCTTCCTTTGATGCTGACACCTTATCCAGCCACTAGAGATGCTGAGCTGAGGGCCGCATGTTCCAGTATCAGTGTTATTTAGCCGTGGAAAGGGTCACCTTATCGCCGCGCTGCATGCTGACAGCGTTTAGCAGCCCGGGAAGAAAGCGGAATTGATCTGAGTCTGTTTTAAAATGGTCCAAATGTTCTTTCCTGGATAGTTTACATTTTTCCCCTTTTGTATCCGCAGACTGAGGATAACATCAATCAACGGCCGGCTCATTTGAGATGTCAGCTTCTTGAAATTTCAGCGGCGTGGGAGTGAAGTGGCACTGAAAAGCCCGATGTGGAAAAAATGACTCGGCGGCGATATTCATTACGACCGCATTAAGGTGTTTTCTCTGTCTCTGCGCCGTGTTTTATGACAAAGGTGACTACAGTGGTGGATTAACAATGTTATCCTTTAGCGGTGAAGCCCGACGGGAAGTGAAGGGATCTTCAGGAATTTCCACACACAACGTAACGTGTAAACCAGTCGCTTGATGTTAGCGCTTTCGTACTGGACACAGTTACTGTCTTAATCATTAAGCTACAATCACAGGGCTTGTTTTACAATTAGCTCAGAGCACTTACTCAAGTCATTCTCTTTATTTATTTGCATTTACTCTTTTCCCTCCATGAAATATCAGCAACGGATTCGCTCGGATCCGGCTCACCGAGCACTGATAAAGCTCGGCAAACCAACGCGAGTACAATGCGGGAAGCGGAGCGTGTTGTCAAATGGGCCGTGCGTGGGTAATTATGGCAGCCCCGCCCGCTATGGGAACATCGCACGCCCGCTGAATCGGAGAGAGCGGCCCGTCCAACACATCTGTGGGGGGGGGGGGGGTACCACTCACCTCGTTGCAGATAATGAGTCAGCCCTTCTCGGACGCACTGTTGGGGGGCTTGGGGATTTCTGGCGTATGATGAGAATAAACTCTGTCATGAAGCTTATGATTTTCAGCAGACCTGACTCTTCAGACAAGCGGGGGCCCCTCAGGGAAGGTTCCGGAAAGCTCTTCACACTGCCCGCTGCACCCCAGGACGTGGCTTTGCAGCCAGTGATCTTTCCAAACACAATTAAGCACGGGGGGTTTGTCGGCCTCAGCACAAATAGACCCACGCTGCATGAAAAGATGGGAAATTTCCAGAAGGAAAGATAAAATAATAATTTGGGCTGCTTCCAGACTCGGCTTCCTAATTGGTGGGTTTGCCTGATGTCCCCCTGGCTGGCTGCGGCAGGGGGCCTGCCAGTACCACATCAGCTGGCTGCCTTCTTTAGTCCAAGGGTCTCAGGCATCGGGGTGGAGGGGGGGGGGCGGTTAGGGACAGAGCATCACTGGTTCCACTCTGCCCCAAATAAACTTGGATATTCTCCATCCATCAGGTGACTTCATGAAGATCTGACCTGTCATAAATTCAGTCGGCGGGGCTGGTGACAGCACTGAAGCCAATCTCCACTAGAGAATAAAAAGCCGGTGATGGAGCAACCCCCCCCACACCCACACCCACGTGTTCCAGGCCCCTCAAGATCCCGAGCTCGCCCTTTACCCTCACACCTCGCAGCTCCCCTTTCTCTGCGTCTGCCCCCCTCCTCCTCTCCATGGGTAAGCAGGTAATCATGGGCTGTCACAGAAAGGTGACCCATTAATGTGATGGATACGGTGAGAAAAACAAATGGTGTGAATCGTGTGGATTGCTGTCCTTACTGTGTACCTTGGCCTTTTGTTCTGTCATATCAATATCCACACCGGGCCTCATTACACAGGCACTCTGCGGCGTGAGCGGCCCACTGGGGTCACGGCCGACTCCGCCGGCCCTGTGCCTGGCTGTGAGCGAGCTCCTCGACGCGACCCTGCCCCCGCCAGGCTCCCAGGTACACCGGGGAGGAGGTGGGGGGCCGTGAGGGGGGGGGGACGGGGACAGGGGACAGAGGGGTGGGAGCGGCCCGCATTGAGCAGGGGACAGAGGGGTGGGAGCGGCCCGCATTGAGCAGGGGACAGAGGGGTGGGAGCGGCCCGCATTGAGCAGGGGACAGTGGGGTCTGTGTCGGTTTCCACTGGGAACAGCCAGCTGTCCGTGCTTGTACATTATTATTACCGTCAATATTATTATTATTATTATTACTGGAAGTAGTAATAGTATTTAATCTACTGTAGGAATTTTTGGGAAATGTTGTCTAAATGAAACAATTTACCTGCAAAATCATGCATTCAGGCATTATTTCAGCCCTGAATCTGAAGTGGGGTCCAGCACATCCGTATATGCAATTAATTTAATGAAATTTCATTTCATTTCATTTCATTTCATTTCATTTCATATGTGTTGTGTTGTTACTGTGTGAGGACTTTATGGTGTTAGGGTGAGAGTGTGCGGCTGCTTCTGCCTCCATTCATCACTGGCAGCCCTGGTGCATTTTCATTGACTCTCTGTACCTGTTTGTGTTTATAGCTTGTTTTCTTATTGTTGGTCACCTTTGACCTGTAAGGCGCATCCTTCAGAAACGTCTACTTAGTCACTATATGTAAATGTCAGTGGCGTCACGTTCCAGGACAGTGGGAGGGTGAGGCGGGGGGGTTCATGAGTCACAGATCTATTTTGGAGACTGTGTTAGCGAAAAAAAGTAAAGATCAGGAAATGTGACACTGAGCCCCCCGCCACAGACAGCAGATGCTTAGTGTAATACAATGTTTCGTAACCCAGTTTACAGGGACACCCAGGCAGTCCACATTTTGCTCCCTCCCAGACAGTCCACATTTTGCTCCCTCCCAGACAGTCCACATTTTGCTCCCTCCCAGACAGTCCACATTTTGCTCCCTCCCAGACAGTCCACATTTTGCTCCCTCCCAGACAGTCCACATTTTGCTCCCTCCCAGACAGTCCACATTTTGCTCCCTCCCAGAAGACCCATCTCCAGACCACTTTTTTGTGGTCTTAGTCTCTGTCAGAATCAACTTTATTTTTACTCAGTCTTGGCTCTGTCTCGGATATAGAGGACTCGAGGTTTTATTTCAAAACCAGTCAAGACCACTCATCAAAACACTGCGATATTTATCACAATGTCTTCATCTTCATCTGTTTCTTAACCCTTAGAACTGGACAAACCCAAAATGTGTTTTTTTTTTTTTTTTGTACCAGTTAATCTCGGGTTGCTATGCCGATAGGTGTAACGCACAGACATGAATTGCATATCTTTGCAATCGATAGAACTTACTCTATCTGGTCATCTGAGTTACAGTGTTGTGTGCTAAGATATTACAGACTCCAGTGTAGTTTTGTGTGCAATAAGGCATATAGTTTAAACATTTTCCATGAAAAAGCACCCCTAATAATCCATAAAACATCCATATTATTCACATTAGACGGGGAATACTGCATACTCACATCCCCAATTTTCCCCTTCTGGGACATTTTATTTATTTATTTATTTATTTATTTATTTATTATAAATCTATAAATACATGGATAGAAAAAGACCCCAAAATGGGCTGGGGTTCTAATATATATGACAACAAAACGCAGCTTTCTATTTACTAGGAAGACAATTACTTGATATTTTTGAAATATTCATTCACAAAAGTTTATATATGTATGTTTAATGTCAAGCTCCGTCAAAAATAGACAATAGAAGGCGCCCATCCTGTAAGTGAAACACCTCCTACATGTAAACACAATGACGTACTACAGTGTTGGTTTGTTATTTGAGGCTAAAATGCCGACTGAAACTCATCCCAAATATCACTTTACCAATCATAGTGTATTTAGGCGGAAAATGATAGCAATAAATATTCAGCATTAGTCTCTTATGTCTGTGTTTATCCAGTGGATCATAAACTAAACAATGCTTTTATATTTCAGTTTCGTTCAGATTATATAAGTTATAAATAAAAAATATAAAAATATAAAGCCGTGCATTGCTGTCTATCAGATAACTTCAACAAGTTACTAAATGGATGCAAAATTTCATTTCCACCTGGCACTAACCATGTATTCCTTCACAATACTAAGCAATAGAAAGGTCCCCAATGAAAACCCCTGCATTCCCACATAGAGACCCTAATCTCAATGTTTATAAGATTATATTTGTAGTGCCTGCAAATTTTATATTAGATGAGACTATAAATTGAGAAATTTCAGTAGACACAAGTAGTTTTTCCTCATTAAAATTATGATATCAAGACTGTGCATTTGCACATCAAATTATGACATATCTGAGTTGTCTGGAAAACAAAGCACACAGCATATGTGGCTGACTAATGTACATACCATGTAATAAGCCTAAAATCAAAGGGATAGACATACCATGCCTTGGTCTTGGTCTTGTCTAGGTCTAGCCCTGCCTTGGTCTTGGTCTAGTCTTTGTCTTGGCCTGCCTTCGTGTTGGTCTTGTCTCAGTCTCAAATTACTCTGGTCTTGGTAATGACTTTCTCTTGGTTTAGGTGGTGTTGACTACATCACTAGCTCCCAGCCAATCAAGAATACTGAATACCTGGTGCAGCTGCGATGGGAGGGAGCAAAAATGTGAACTTTCTGGGGATTTCCTAGGACTGGGTAGAGAAACATAAGTGTATGAAATTGGACTAGTGTTAAAAGTAGTTCCCGGTTTACTTCTACGTGTCTATGTCACAGTGCTGCTTTGTGTCACATGACCACCAAAAATGTGCTATGGACCCATCAGATGTGATCATGTGACTTAGTGAGGTTTAATCAATATGACAGTGTTCATCTGGATTTGGATATCTAGCCTAATCACTGTGCATAGGGATGCTGCTAGAAATGTTGGGCCCCATGAAAGCATATAATATAGGGCCCTCAGCCTAAACCAATCCAGTTATGTTTCCGACTTTTTAAGGCCCCCGATGTCCTAACATTACCCCTCTTGATGGTGCCCCCGACCGCATGCCACAGTCATGAAGACTGTGCTACGACATTCTTCTATCAGCAGTAAAGATTTAAGTACTGCTTTGGTGGTTTGCTCACTGATAAACACTAAGTTTTCCCTTATCAGATATGAAATCACGAAGCGGCAACTGATAACCTTGGTGATTTGCTGCTAAAAGTGTAGCTTTTGAGGGGCCTGAGGTCAACGATATGTAGAGGGAGAAGTTTGCCCTGGAGTCCCCGTTCATTGTCCATGGTGCCTACTCTGAACGGTTGGGTCATTGTTGAAATCCACTGCTCCGCAAAGCAGTTGTTAATCAATGATTAAGAGATGTTATGTATTATAATCGATTGTCTTTACCTGCTCAATGTAGCCCCAGGCCCCCACAGAAGGGAAAGCCGACGGGCTCCAACATCCCAAAACATGCTGCAAGTTAGCGCAAGCCGTGTCCGCTATCGGCAAGCAATCACAGCCATCGCAGGTCAGGAGTTCAGAGAACAAAAAATGATTTCTATAGCATTTATTTATTATGCAATTCATACAGTTCACTGTAGCATCATTCAAATGTTTCAGCACGGAAGACTAGAGAAATGAAGGAACAATGGAACTGTGGGAATTCACACATCGATATTTTTTGCCACTTTGTAAAATGTGTCGATATGTTCGGACAATCAGCGTCATTGATCCTGAGTACTGATTTTTGAGGTGTCTGAGGAACATGAGCTAGATGGATAGTATTAGATATTTTATTATTTCTGTTGGTGCTGGGTAGACCAAAAGCCTCACAAGAACAATCCATGGGAGGTCTTCTCCATTCCAGGCATGGTCTGCGTGCCGGTGGTCTGCGTTTCGCACATCTCTGTGCTCTTTGGTCTGCACCAGTGGTCCAGTGGTCATCTCCAACAAAACTGTGTAGACTCTGTTAAGGACAGCAGTTACCGAGTGCAGACTGATGTAATACGGCAAACTGTAGGTGTCCTCGTTACTTCCAGTTTTGATGATGAATAGACGGGCTGCAGGCTCCCCATGCTGCCACGTCAGCCTGAAAACGAAACAGATTAAGAGTCCAAAAGTGGCAGATGGAAAGAATGCAACAGCCCCTCCCCCCCCCCCGCCCAACTTAAAAACTCAAAGAATCAAACCACTAGCAATACCTTCCATTTGTGTTAGGTGCTAGGTGTTATCGAAGTCACCTGGGGGTCATAACGGAATGCTGAAACCATGGAATTCTGGTACTTGTGGTCTAGTGTAGTCAGACCTGCACAGCCTTGAACTTCATGACATGAACTTACCCCAAACTCCTAACAATAATGCAGATTACTGACAATCCCCAGTTTTGAGCAACAGCAGTATAAATCTACAGCAAATAAAAGCTGGAACATGACAGTGGAGAGAAAACAAAACTCCATAGTTTGAAACAAGAGAAAAAAAATACCAGTGGTGGCACAAGGTCAGTCGCCCTCCTAACTGGCATGTGTGTGTGTGTCTGTGTGTGTGTCTGTGTGTGTGTCTGTGTGTGTGTGTGTCTGTCTGTGTGTGTGTCTGTGTGTGTGTGTGTGTCTGTGTGTGTCGGTGTGTGTGTGTGTGTGTGTGTCTGTGTGTGTGTGTATGTCTGTGTGTCTGTCTGTCTGTCTGTCTGTGTGTCTGTATTTGTGCAAGTCTGTGTGTGTCTGTGTGTGTGTCCGTATGTGTGTGAGTCTGTGTCTGTACAGTATATGTGTTTCTGTCTGTATGTGGGTGTGTCTGTCTGTTTGTATGTGTATGTGTGTGTCTGTGTGTGTTTGTCTGTATGTGTGTCTGCGTGTATCTGTGTGTGTTCGTCTGTATGTGTGTGTGCCTGTGTGTGTGTAGTGCTATCTTCTGTTACAGTGTCTGTGGGTCATCACGCCATCTGTAGGTCATCTCTCTCTCTTCAGACCAGCCTTCATCTGAAATAGACAATATACCATCAGAGTACGCACCACTCATCTAAATCACTGCTGTTTCTCCATCCAAACAGGGATGTTCTTTGGTATATACTCTACCAAATTTTACTGCTCTAAAATGTCTTCCTTATTGACTAGAAGAAGCACTGGATACTTCTCATGGATATCTCAAATTATCACTCCAGATTCCTGGAAAAATAAACAGCATGCATTAGACATTTAAAACAACTAACAGGAGCAACATCTGAGAGTAGAGATATATTAATGTCAGTGAAGTTCAGCAGAATAATCATACCTAGAGTGGCAATAAAATAGACCTCACTGAGACCTGTTTTTTCGATTAATCCGTGCCCTCAGTGACTTAATAACGATGAGAAGAGTTAGAGAAAAGAAAGATTTCTGTGCTCTCTCTCACCCCTGGCCAATTCTATGCTCTCTCTCACCCCTGGCCATTTCTATGCTCTCTCTCACCCCTGGCCATTTCTATGCTCTCTCTCACCCCTGGCCATTTCTATGCTCTCTCTCACCCATGGCCATTTCTCTGCTCTCTCTCACCCCTGGCCATTTCTATGCTCTCTCTCACCCCTGGCCATTTCTCTGCTCTCTCTCACCCCTGGGCATTTCTATGCTCTCTCTCACCCCTGGCCATTTCTGTGCTCTCTCTCACCCCTGGCCATTTCTGTGCTCTCTCTCACCCCTGGCCATTTCTATGCTCTCTCTCACCCCTGGCCATTTCTATGCTCTCTCTCAGCCCTGGCCATTTCTATGCTCTCTCTCACCCCTGGCCATTTCTATGCTCTCTCTCACCCCTGGCCATTTCTATGCTCTCTCTCACCCCTGGCCATTTCTCTGCTCTCTCTCACCCCTGGCCATTTCTATGCTCTCTCTCACCCCTGGCCATTTCTATGCTCTCTCTCACCCCTGGCCATTTCTATGCTCTCTCTCACCCCTGGGCATTTCTATGCTCTCTCTCACCCCTGGCCATTTCTGTGCTCTCTCTCACCCCTGGCCATTTCTGTGCTCTCTCTCACCCCTGGCCATTTCTGTGCTCTCTCTCACCCCTGGCCATTTCTATGCTCTCTCTCACCCCTGGCCATTTCTATGCTCTCTCTCACCCCTGGCCATTTCTATGCTCTCTCTCAGCCCTGGCCATTTCTATGCTCTCTCTCACCCCTGGCCATTTCTGTGCTCTCTCTCACCCCTGGCCATTTCTATGCTCTCTCTCACCCCTGGCCATTTCTGTGCTCTCTCTCACCCCTGGGCATTTCTATGCTCTCTCTCACCCCTGGCCATTTCTGTGCTCTCTCTCACCCCTGGCCATTTCTCTGCTCTCTCTCAGCCCTGGCCATTTCTCTGCTCTCTCTCACCCCTGGCCAATTCTGTGCTCTCTCACACCTGGTCATTTCTTTGCTCTGTGCATGTTGCAGAGACGGCAGTCATGGCTCCCTGTAACCCTAATGAGCTTATTAGTGCCCTCACCCCCATTTTCACAACAGTGATCTCATGATGACATCATGCACTTATGTGTCCTGATATATGATTGGGCAACATGCTCGTTTAAGAATAAATAATGGCTATATGACGGGGATAGTTCATATCATGTAAAATAGTCCATGCTTGGAATTATAATGTGTGAAATCAAGCAGCATGATCATTGATGTATGTACATAGGTACATATGCATTTCTGTATATACATGTGTTTACATACGTGCGTATGTATAGATGTAGGTGTTTATTTTTGGTCCAAACACTGTGGGGTCTAATGGCAGCGATGAAGATGATGACAGCTTCTATAGCCGGGCCTAAGCCCCCCTCCCATTGACCATGCCCCCCCCCCCCCGCTGTAATGTACCTGTGTGAAGGACACTGCGGCCGGGGGCCGCCTGGTGCAGGCTATCACAGACACAATCCTGCGGCACTTTAATAACTCTGAAAGCGGTCGGTCAGTGCCCGCGCTTTAATAACAGCCGCTGTCAGCCCCTCGCTTCGCTGCCACCGCCGCCACGCCGCAAAATTGTCTCGTTGGAATTCTTTATGGTGCCGGGGTGGCGGGACTGCTGGAGATGGCGGCAGAATACAGCCGTACGTGACCCATTCGCGCTCCGCATGGCTCTCCGTGAGCACGCTTTTATCGCAGGGTCAAAATACACTAGAGAAGGGGAATAAAAGACATTTACTCACATTTACTCTCAGCATGATGTGGTGATAAGCTCCTAAGACCAGGGCGGGGGGGGGAGGGCGTGGATTCCGGAAGAATCCTCACCATCCGGAGCTCTCTGATGCAGCTGAGCCGCGCCTTCGCACCTGGGTCATCTGCCTCACGCCGAGCCGCTTCCTCTGTCCTGGAGGTTGAGCAGCACAGGTGAAACACCGGGATGGAGGGGGGCTGTGAGGCTGGTCGCAACCCAAGCTGACTTTGCCGTGACCTGCACGGACGTGGCAGTCTGCGTTTCTGCCTAACGCAGATGGGAAGAGCGCACAAAACACAACAATCATGAAAGAAGCGGACCCTCAGAGGCAGGCGGTCGGAATGCTCCAGGTCATCAGTGCGCCATGGTTCTGCTGATTAGCATAATCGGGCTCATTAGTTATTCATACGGTGCAGTGCAGCTTGGGGGGGCGGGCCTGTGCTCCAGCTAATAATGGCGTTAAATATTAAAGGAGAGCGTGCTGGCGGATTCACACGCTCTCATACCGGCTGCGGACTCAGACCTCCCCACATCCGCCCGCAAGGCTTCAAACAGCCTCTGCTCTTCGTGGGGGGAGGACGCCTTTGACCTCATATCCTCCTGCTGTTTTCACCGAATCGCTGCCCGTCTGATAAAACCCGCGTACATGTCCAGCCAGCCAGCTCCGTTCTCTTCTTATCCGCTTTTCCTTCCCTCGATTTCCCTCTTTCGGCTGAGGCGGGAAAAAGAAAAGCTGTCAGATTTGAATACGAGGCAGATTATCAATCACTCTGTCTGTTATTCCCCATGAAATCACCCTCCGATTCTGAGACGCCTCCTGAGAATGATTATCGGTCTTTATCCACGTTCCTGGCTTCTGGTTAAGGACGGCGTTTGGGAGGCGAGGGCCGTAGTCTGCCAACCCCCCCCCCCCCCCCCCGCCCCCCACCCCCTCACACTGTCTGAGAGGGCGGTGGCCTCCAAGCGTTAATGAGCTGCCCCTGCTGGACCCTGCGCCCCCAGCTCTTGATTAAGGACAATGAGCGGAAAGGTGGCCATCGAAGCGTTCATCCGGGCAGTGGGGGGGGGGATGGGGGGGGTCATGGCTCAAGACAGAAAGAGAGCGAAAAGGGGGAGAGAGAGAGTGATAGAGGGAGAGCTCGATCTGGAGGCCTGCGACCCGTGAGGAAGTCATTAGGAGACCAGTGACCTCCCCGGCACAGCACCGTGACAGTCCACTCAGCGTGTGATCTCATTGGTCAGCCATTGCCACGGGGGGGTGGGGGTGGTTTTTGCTGCACAGGTCTGGGTGCACCGAGGTTTCTGCAGGCTGCTCTTTGTCTGCACCGGGGGGGGGGGGCGTAGTTTCCCATCATGTGACCCTAAGGGACTCTGCATTAGTACGACGATTGTGCAGGAACGTTCCTGAAAGAGGTTCCAAGGTTCAGTTTATATTTAATGGCAGTGATGCGAAAATGCACTTGACCTTGACTTCTTTAGCTAGGAAACGGCTAAACGCAGAGCGTGGTGAAGGGGTGCGACGTCTGGGCCTCGAATCATTCTGCTGCTGTGACCACTGACACACAGCTGAGCTCACAAGTGGAGTTGGTGGGGGGAGCAGGGGCTGGCAAATTCCTTTCATTACCACCTAATGCCTCACCACTGCATGAAGGAGCAGCTTATTACGCCTCATCCCTCCACCCTATAAGACCATGAAAGGCGACCATCACGCTAATGACTGGGGAAACTGGCCCGCAGGCTCTCGCAGGCCGAGGCTCTCGCAGGGTCCTTCAGACGCGTCAAAGAGCCAAGAGAATAACGGCCCTGCTTGATCAGGTGACCTAACAGTCCTGTTCGAATGACAATCATGAAGCAACAAAGACCAAAAATTACAACAAATTAATAAATAAAATTCAGCCTGGAGGCCTGGACATAGAATAAGTGAATTGAATACAAACATTTTGCAAAGATGCTTCAATAAATTCCAAGGTTTCTAACCACACTACATTTTTATACTGCATTTTTGGATTACTCTTCAGGCTGCTCAACAAAGAGTCACAAACCATCATGAAACAAATAAGCTCAAATAGCCATTTAAAGAGAGTCCCATGATGACGATGGAAGGAGCATGTTACCCCTGGAACCAGGCCTGGGCCTAAAAAAATAACATGGGCCTGCAGGGGGAGCTTTGGTGGGCAGGTGCAATGTAGCCTCGACAGATCGATCGTCAGCTACCGAAACTGGCTTTTGGTACATGGGACGTACCCTCTCTGGGGGAAAAGGAGCCTGAGCTGCTTTGGGGGGAGAGAGATACTGACCAGATATAGTCGGGCTCATCTCTTTGTAACCAAACTCCTGGAGAGGGGCTGGACTCCATTCCCCACTGTGAGAGGCGGCCCCTCCATTTCGATGCCAGTGAGTTGGAATTTACCCCGGTGGGTGAGAGGGTCGCCTCCCTTCGACTTTGTATCAGAGGATGGCCTCTGAAGGTTGTTTGCGTGCACATGCCGAACACCACTGCAGAGTACGTGGCCTTCTTGGAGCAGCAAAGGGAGCTGTCAGGCTGAAGAAGGAGGCCTTCAGGTTTCCTTGTGGGACCCCGAAAGCAGCGGACAGGTACCGGCAGGCCAAGTGGAAAGCGGTTCAGGCGGTGGCTGAGGGATATCGTCGGGCGGTGGAAGGAATATTTTGAGGGATTCTTAAATACGCTTTCCTCAGAGGAAGTACAGCTGGAAGACTCAGGGGGGGGGGGACTTCCCCATTTCTGGGGCTGAGGTCACTGCAAGGACACTGAGGAGGTGTTTCAGCCATGTCCCACCAGGAGGATGCCCAGGGGGAAGACGCAGGAGACGCTGGAGAGATCATGTCTCTTAGCTGGCCTGGGATCTTCTCGGTATTTCCCCGGTGGAGGTGGAGGAAGTGACTGTGGACTGGGAGATCTGGGCATCCCTGCTAAGACTGCTGCCTTTGCCACCCGACCCGGGATAAGCGGCAGAAAATAGATGGATGGATGGATGGACTCATGTAATAACATATCCCTACTCAATGGCATTTTCCATATGCATGTGACATGCATGCAATGTGGATTTTTGTATACATTTTATAAAGAACGATCCAACTGATTTGTGGAAATTTACATACAAATTTGGCACTGCAGCGTTTGTGCTGAGTGTCCTTAATTTGAGCAGACATGTCACCCCCTGCTGTTCACTCCGGGCTCTGATGATGTTGTTTACGTAATTAAGAGAGAGAAAAGCAGGCTTTTGCTGTGTATTGATCAGCAGGTGACGTTGGTTTATGTTCCTAATAACTGCGCCGGAATGAGAAAGCCAGAGCAGGCAAGGGAGGCCATAATCATTATGGATGCTGGCTCCGGCTCTGGGTTCAATTTCGGTCAATGAAAGGACGAAGATGCATTCTTGAGCACTCTGCTCTTGATCTGAACTGCTTAGGATGAAGGCGAATTGTCTGAGAACTGAGGGGGCGGGGCTTCACGCTTTGGCCACACCCAAAGCAGAGAAGGTGCATTAGTCAACGAGAAGCCGTAGCTTCTTTAGGGCGATTCTAGAGTGATGGGACATCTGGACAGGACCTGGAAGCAGAGCTCACACCCAGACAGTGACTCTGGGGTTGTGTACGCATCAGCAGTGAGACAACCTGCCCAAAATGCCTGTCTGTCTCTCAGCCTGCCTTCAAATCGAAACATACATGAATATAGAACATTACTAAAACTGTGAAAATGAATAGAAGGAGCAGCTGTACAGTTAAATACATTTTGCAGTATAGCACGTATTTTATTAGTGTATGTGTGGAAGTATGTGGACAAACGCGAACATTCCGTCTGCCACGGACTGGCGTCTCCCCAAACACCCGGTTTCAGTTTACGGGAGGACAGGCTCTCGTTAACTTGTTAACACGTTTGTGCTTTGTGCTGTCCCAAGTACACTGCGTAATTAAGCATGATTTTAATTGAAGGTGTTGTGTGAAGCACACTAGTCCTCATACGGGGGGTGGGGGGGTGCTTTTTATGGAAACAGCTAGAGGGGTTGTAACCGTGTTAGGAAATAAGTTGAGAACGATGTTTCGAAAAACCACACAGATGGTCCTTAAATCATTTCACGCCCAACCCTTTATCACCAGACCTCACGTTAACAAATTTAAACAATCGCTTCAACGCGGCAGGTAATCCAGCGTCAATTACCGTCATATTCGCCATTCCAATGACAGCTCGCAGATTCACCAGTAGACATATGATAATATTTTTGAAATGCTGATTATGTCCCAAAGGAAAGCAGATGCAAAGTTCAAACTATGCAGCATAACAGTGTAACAGAGGTGAAAATCAGGATGAGAGCTTCCAGGTTTTGGTATAGGATTACCTGAAAGATGGTGATGCTCTTTAAACGGGGTAGGAGTGTTGGGGGTGTCGTGGTGTTGAGATTTCATGCAAATGGTGAAATGGAACCGAAACATCTGTTGTCTGGAAGCCCCCTGTATCAAATTTGTCTGACAATAGCACAATTTCAAGGTGTGGTTTGAATCTGCGGGGCTGTACCGCAGAGGCACAAGTGGGGCGGAGCCACAGGGCATAGGGCTGAAAGCTGACTGGCCCTTAGGGCCCCCCTCTACTGTCACTAACTGATTTAAAAAATATCATTGGCTAATGAGGACGTTAGCCTCTATGCAGGAATTATGGTGGCTCTTAAGCGCCCCACCTTAAAAAAATCCTAGAGATACCCCTGCCATCTCATGTCCCTGCCGATCACTAAAGTGCACCGTGCCCCGGTGTGAAGACTCACGTTTCCGTTAGCACCCTGAGTGTGACAAAGTGTGAGGAATCATGACGGCTTGGCCGAGCAGCACTTTTGTGGCCATCAGAGGCCTGATTCCACCCTCAGGCGAGTCTTCCCTATGACGCGTTTAGCGAAAGGACATCATAATAATAATAATAATACTAATAATAATAATAAATATGACTTTATTGTCATACCCTCCACATACTGGTATACAGCATCATGAAATAACGTTCCCCCAGGACCGCAGTGTGACATACAGACAGCGAGTGATGGGGGGGATTGCACGGGACTTACAGTGTGAATTGGGGGGGCTGTAAATAATATAGCAGCATGAATGGGGGGTAAGAATAGTGGATTGAACAAAGAGATGAGTAATCATAAGTTGAACGGAACCGTGCCAGTCTTCTCAGGAACAGGCAGGGGATAAGATGGGCAGCTGGTTAATTAGGGACAAGCATTTTTGCACAGCACAAAAATTGCTTTTCGTTAAACGTAAAAGTGAAATGCCAAGAGAAGCAAACAGGCCGACCGTTTGTCTCCTGATCAGTGAGATGCAGGGCTGCCAGCCTAAAATTCAAAGTGCTTCCTGTTTGCGGTCTCTAGCCCATAATATCCTCCGCTTCTATTACTAACTACATAAAATTCTTGGTGAATTTTAAATTGTGGTGCTATTTAGTGGATGTATGCAGAGGAATGAGCCAGCTGGGCTCATAATATATCAAAATCTTTCTTCTCTTGTATTGTCTTCATTACAATCATGTACATGTATGCTGCATCGTGCTGTTAGCACAACTGTAAGGATGACTGATGCTCATTTTTAAAAATGTCACCACTATAGATGCCCCAGTCTAGAGGAAACCGGGCCGGTTCTGCTAGGTTTGGCCTCATTCATCCTTGTTCAGCTTCATTTTTGCTTGGGGGAAACTACATTATCTACTTGGGGTCCCACTGGGGTTAGTTCTAGGTCCACTCAGCCCCACCTCTCTTTCTCTTCTGCAAATCCATACTTGTCCATCACAGGGATACTCCACATTCCAGCTTCTCCAGCAGCCTTCCATGATTTCTCCATCTTCGTGAAAACCACATCTCTGACATCAAATGACCAGCAAGAAGCTCAAAGCCTTGGCCTGCCCTGAAAGCTCGCCCCCTGCAGGTCTGCTGCAGCTGTGACCCAACCCAGGGGGTTACATAAGCGCCGCGTCACAGAGCTGATTGAGAGATTCACTCCTTTTTTGCCGTTCTGTCCTCCCAGGCTATAACTGACTCTTACCCCAGCTCCTGCGGCTTCCTGCAGACTGGAAGTTCCAGAAAACAGCATTGGACATCTGCAGCTCGCTGGCCACGTGGATTTGCATGTGCTTTTACGTCTCCCTACACATCTGTGTGCCAGTTCTCACAGACCTTGAGTTTTCAGAGCGTGTATTTAAGTTGAAAGCTCTGGTACTGCTGTACAAGTCTGACAGCTGGAGAGCAATATCTCACCTTCAGAATTTGATTATGCCTTCAACCCAGTAGAGGGGCAGCTATCCGACTATCTGCCTGCCCCTTAGCGCAGATAGGCTAAATGCTAACAATGCTTCACTGGCTACACTGTATCTACTTCTCCAGGACGCTTGCTTTGTTTTGCATATTTATTGTTCTCTATATGTGTACATGCGCACCTTCTGGTTTTGATAGTATGCGCTTAGAACTGTATTTGTATTGCTTTGCATTGAAAGTGTCGATGGAATAAATAAAAGTAAATTAAATTCACTTCTGGGGATGAAGCAGGAAGCGGGAGCCATGCGGGGCGCTTAAAGCTTGCCGGAGCGGTAAACATGCGAAATAGACGGAGGGGGGGGGGATTTCTGTCCCGCAGCATCGGCGGGTTGGGTTCTCACAAACCCCCGGTGCAGCATGCGGCTAAACAAATGAAACACACAGGTCATGCTTTGCCAAATGCGTCCCACTCAAAAACGGCTTAGCGTCCCATTCAAGTGCACAAAATCACCACCCCCCCTCCCCCCCCATGCCTCACACACACACACTTCTCCAATGTATCAGACACGCATGTCACAAAGATTATCTGCAAGCTGCATGAAAATGTGCTTTATGGAGCTGGGGGGGGGGCAACCAGGAATGATTTCTTTAGGGCAGATTTACTTTGAATTACAATTGATTTGGAAAATCACAACAACCATATTTGTTGGAAAAAATATTGGAAACTTACAATATTGTAAAAAAGAAAGACAAACAACTGGGAATTCTGGGAATTTTGTGAGTGAAGTGCCATGGAGAAGCTCCCTGTGGCTGGACCTGTGGGCCACATTGGAGGGGTAATTAAACAGTCCAGCGTCACAGACCCCCTCCTGCACATGGAAAGTAGGGAGTGGGGGCAGTGGCAGCTGCTGATTCCCACACGCACAGGCTAAGTGGACTGTGTTGGGGAGGGGAGTCGGATTGCTGTTGTGTAGAATAGCAGAGGTCCAATCTGCTGACCCCCCCCCCCCCCCAAATGACTGAGAGATGGCTTGGGCTCCCCATCAACAGCCTAGGCCAGTGACATTTCATCTGGGTCCTAAGAACAAGGCACAGAACCACGGGTCCTTTAACGATGACGCACTGGGCCCATAAATCCTCACACCATACCATTCCACTGACACGTGTTTGGTATTTTACTGTCATTATTACCCCCCACTCCCCACTACCCCCCAACATGTAATCTGCCCAGTGCTCCTTACAAACCACTGAAGGCAAGGATCACAAAAAGCCTCTGCAGTTCATTTCCAGAATGTTCTTGGAATGGCCGGGACCCAGGATTCCGGCTTCCCAAAAAGGAAATGCCTTTTAAATCTTGCCTTTAAATTAAATTTGCGCCCCGGCTCTCGACACTGCATGAGAAGTCTTTGTACTTAGCGTGACACTAAATGCATTCTTGGTCGTCCGCACAGACTGTCTCCTGTGCTGTCAATAGCACGGGTTTGATGTAGTGTTCATGCACAGGAACAATCTTGTTTTCCCCACTGCACGCGCACCGCTGACAGAATACATGATGCCGTCTCGCGGCACCCTGGTGCTCGCCCCGTCTCCCAGGCTCTGGGGGACAGCCTCTCACCGGATACTATTTATCCAGGAATTTACTTTCCCACAGAATGGATGCCGCGTGTTTATCAACGGCGATAATCCATCGGTAGATGAGAATGTCTCCCGTCGCTAAGCCATGCATGCTGACGTGTGATGAAAGAAACCAGGAGGCCGTCATCTCTGCCGCAGGGTCCAGCTTCCGGTCGTGTGAAGCCAGTAACTTCAGCTTGGTAATTAGATAGTTACGATCTCCAGGAGTAATCGCTTGTGGATTCGCTCTGCTCTGCTGGGTGGGCGTGTCTGTGGGTGTGATCACTGTGTTCCTGGTCCCGCCCACTATTACATCCCAGATGTCTCCATTCTGATTGGCTGATTCACATTTCATCATTTCCTTTGATAGGTCTGTCCAGACAATGTAGAAAAGCCCCATTCCTTTGATTTAGTCTTTTAGTGTCATTCTGCTTGACGTGTTTCTGTTTGATGCTTGTTTAACCCTCTTTGGATGTGGTTGCTTTAGCTTCTATTTACAGATGTGTATATTTGTTTGTATATATTTCCAAATATTGTGTCCACTGTGAGTAGCTGTGAAAGCAGGGACTGTGAAGCCATTTTCTTTTGACTCATTTTCTTGTTGTTTTTGGTTATCTGGGGAGTTTTATTTTTTTTGTAATTATTTCCACGTTTCTTTTAAGTAAAGAAGACACTTCCTAGTTTAGGGCATATTGCTTGTTATTTTGGTCCATCCAGCTCATTAAGCTGATTCATCTACTAGTAAATTACTGAGACAAACTGAGCAGTGGTCCCACTCCATTGTTGGGGAGGGGGGGTTAAGTGAGTGAGATTATTCCAATCCATCCCCCCCCCTCTCCTGTGTTTCAATGTATAAGTGTGTTTGTTGCGTTTTTTTTTTTCTTTTTCATAAATAAGGGACCAAAGGAATAAGGGGGCATCTTCTTGCTAACCTTGTGGTCTCGAGTTGCCACCCCCTCCATCGCCCTTTGTCCTGTCTGGAATAGACACCAGGTCCACTGGAACTTCCCCGTGTCTTGCGATCATTACTGAGGGGTGGTGCCGTACGCTACGGACAGCAGCGTCCTCAGAAGACCCTTCCTGGATGGGCGTTCCCCATCCCTAAGCAGGCTGTGGAGATAGTAGGACGCCGTGGGTTTCTGCTACGTGGAACGTGGTGGCGAATTCACCTGGGATCTGAGACCTCAGAGGAGCTCTGCAGAATAGCTGTTCAATTCCCTGATAATAAAAATGAAGTGTGCCAGGAAGGAAAAAAGGAGAGAAAAAACAGAGAGCATGAAATATGCATGTGCCCCCTCCAGAATATTCTGTTTTAAAGGCCAATGAGCTGCAGGAGCATTCGCTGGGTTTTATCACTGCCTGCTGCACCAAGGCCAACTGAGTTTAGCCCGAAAGCTTGCCTTGTGAGCCCCCCCTGGATGGAAAAGGTAACATCCCTCACCTCCCACCAGAGAGACTCCACCTTAAAGGAACATCCCCCCCACCCCCTGTCAGGCCCCGCATTAAGGAAACACCCCCCCACCCCCTCTCAAGCCCCACCTTAAGGGAACAGCCCCCCCACCCCTTGTCAGGCCCCGCCTTAAGGAAACACCCCCCCGCCCCCTCTCAAGCCCCACCTTAAGGGAACACCCCCCACCCCTTGTCAGGCCCCGCCTTAAGGAAACACCCCCCCACCCCCTCTCAAGCCCCACCTTAAGGGAACACCCCCCACCCCTTGTCAGGCCCCGCCTTAAGGAAACACCCCCCCACCCCCTCTCAGGCCCCGCCTTAAGGAAACACCCCCCCCACCCCCTGTCAGGCCCCGCCTTAAGGGAACACCCCCCACCCCTTGTCAGGCCCCGCCTTAAGGAAACACCCCCCCACCCCCTCTCAAGCCCCACCTTAAGGGAACACCCCCCACCCCTTGTCAGGCCCCGCCTTAAGGAAACACCCCCCCACCCCCTCTCAGGCCCCGCCTTAAGGAAACACCCCCCCACCCCCTCTCAAGCCCCACCTTAAGGGAACACCCCCCCGCCCCCTCTCAAGCCCCACCTTAAGGGAACAGCCCCCCCACCCCTTGTCAGGCCCCGCCTTAAGGAAACACCCCCCCACCCCTTGTCAGGCCCCGCCTTAAGGAAACACCCCCCCACCCCCTCTCAGGCCCCGCCTTAAGGAAACACCCCCCCCACCCCTTGTCAGGCCCCGCCTTAAGGAAACACCCCCCCACCCCTTGTCAGGCCCCACCTTAAGGAAACACCCCCCCACCCCCTGTCAGGCCCCGCCTTAAGGGAACACCCCCCACCCCTTGTCAGGCCCCGCCTTAAGGAAACACCCCCCCCACCCCCTCTCAAGCCCCACCTTAAGGGAACACCCCCCCGCCCCCTCTCAAGCCCCACCTTAAGGGAACAGCCCCCCCACCCCTTGTCAGGCCCCGCCTTAAGGAAACACCCCCCCACCCCTTGTCAGGCCCCACCTTAAGGAAACACCCCCCCACCCCTTGTCAGGCCCCACCTTAAGGAAACACCCCCCCACCCCCTCTCAGGCCCCGCCTTAAGGAAACACCCCCCCACCCCCTGTCAGGCCCCGCCTTAAGGAAACACCCCCCCACCCCCCTCTCAGGCCCCGCCTTAAGGAAACACCCCCCCCACCCCTTGTCAGGCCCCGCCTTAAGGAAACACCCCCCCACCCCTTGTCAGGCCCCACCTTAAGGAAACACCCCCCCACCCCCTGTCAGGCCCCGCCTTAAGGGAACAGCCCCCCCACCCCTTGTCAGGCCCCGCCTTAAGGAAACACCCCCCCCACCCCTTGTCAGGCCCCGCCTTAAGGAAACACCCCCCCACCCCCCTCTCAGGCCCCGCCTTAAGGAAACACCCCCCCACCCCTTGTCAGGCCCCGCCTTAAGGAAACACCCCCCCACCCCTTGTCAGGCCCCACCTTAAGGAAACACCCCCCCACCCCCTGTCAGGCCCCGCCTTAAGGGAACACCCCCCACCCCTTGTCAGGCCCCGCCTTAAGGAAACACCCCCCCCACCCCCTCTCAAGCCCCACCTTAAGGGAACACCCCCCCACCCCCTCTCAAGCCCCACCTTAAGGGAACAGCCCCCCCACCCCTTGTCAGGCCCCGCCTTAAGGAAACACCCCCCCACCCCTTGTCAGGCCCCGCCTTAAGGAAACACCCCCCCCACCCCCTCTCAGGCCCCGCCTTAAGGAAACACCCCCCCACCCCTTGTCAGGCCCCGCCTTAAGGAAACACCCCCCCACCCCTTGTCAGGCCCCGCCTTAAGGAAACACCCCCCCACCCCCCTCTCAGGCCCCGCCTTAAGGAAACACCCCCCCCACCCCTTGTCAGGCCCCACCTTAAGGAAACACCCCCCCCACCCCTTGTCAGGCCCCGCCTTAAGGAAACACCCCCCCACCCCCTCTCAAGCCCCGCCTTAAGGAAACACCCCCCCACCCCCTCTCAAGCCCCACCTTAAGGGAACAGCCCCCCCACCCCTTGTCAGGCCCCGCCTTAAGGAAACACCCCCCCCACCCCTTGTCAGGCCCCGCCTTAAGGAAACACCCCCCCCACCCCCTCTCAGGCCCCGCCTTAAGGAAACACCCCCCCCACCCCTTGTCAGGCCCCGCCTTAAGGAAACACCCCCCCACCCCTTGTCAGGCCCCGCCTTAAGGAAACACCCCCCCACCCCCTCTCAAGCCCCACCTTAAGGGAACAGCCCCCCCACCCCTTGTCAGGCCCCGCCTTAAGGAAACACCCCCCCCCGCCCCCTCTCAAGCCCCACCTTAAGGAAACACCCCCCCGCCCCCTCTCAAGCCCCACCTTAAGGAAACACCCCCCCACCCCTTGTCAGGCCCCGCCTTAAGGAAACACCCCCCCCCACCCCCTCTCAGGCCCCGCCTTAAGGAAACACCCCCCCACCCCCTGTCAGGCCACACCTTAAGGAAACACCCCCCCCACCCCCTGTCAGGCCACACCTTAAGGGAACACCCCCCCACCCCTTGTCAGGCCCCGCCTTAAGGAAACACCCCCCCACCCCTTGTCAGGCCCCACCTTAAGGAAACACCCCCCCACCCCTTGTCAGGCCCCACCTTAAGGAAACACCCCCCCGCCCCCTCTCAAGCCCCACCTTAAGGAAACACCCCCCCGCCCCCTCTCAAGCCCCACCTTAAGGAAACACCCCCCCGCCCCCTCTCAAGCCCCACCTTAAGGAAACACCCCCCCCACCCCTTGTCAGGCCCCGCCTTAAGGAAACACCCCCCCCACCCCCTCTCAGGCCCCACCTTAAGGAAACACCCCCCCGCCCCCTCTCAAGCCCCACCTTAAGGAAACACCCCCCCACCCCCTCTCAAGCCCCACCTTAAGGAAACACCCCCCCCACCCCCTCTCAAGCCCCACCTTAAGGAAACACCCCCCCGCCCCCTCTCAAGCCCCACCTTAAGGGAACACCCCCCCACCCCTTGTCAGGCCCCGCCTTAAGGAAACACCCCCCCACCCCCTCTCTAGCCCCACCTTAAGGAAACACCCCCCCACCCCTTGTCAGGCCCCGCCTTAAGGAAACACCCCCCCACCCCCTCTCAGGCCCCGCCTTAAGGAAACACCCCCCCACCCCCTGTCAGGCCCCACCTTAAGGAAACACCCCCCCCGCCCCTTGTCAGGCCCCACCTTAAGGAAACACCCCCCCACCCCCTCTCAGGCCCCGCCTTAAGGAAACACCCCCCCACCCCTTGTCAGGCCCCGCCTTAAGGAAACACCCCCCCACCCCTTGTCAGGCCCCGCCTTAAGGAAACACCCCCCCACCCCTTGTCAGGCCCCGCCTTAAGGAAACACCCCCCCACCCCCTCTCAGGCCCCACCTTAAGGAAACACCCCCCCACCCCCCTCTCAAGCCCCACCTTAAGGAAACACCCCCCCGCCCCCTCTCAAGCCCCACCTTAAGGGAACACCCCCCCACCCCTTGTCAGGCCCCGCCTTAAGGAAACACCCCCCCACCCCCTCTCTAGCCCCACCTTAAGGGAACACCCCCCCACCCCTTGTCAGGCCCCGCCTTAAGGGAACACCCCCCACCCCCTCTCTAGCCCCACCTTAAGGGAACACCCCCCCACCCCTTGTCAGGCCCCGCCTTAAGGGAACACCCCCCACCCCCTCTCAGGCCCCGCCTTAAGGGAACACCCCCCCACCCCCTCTCAAGCCCCACCTTAAGGGAACACCCCCCCACCCCTTGTCAGGCCCCGCCTTAAGGAAACACCCCCCCCACCCCCTCTCTAGCCCCACCTTAAGGGAACACCCCCCCACCCCTTGTCAGGCCCCGCCTTAAGGAAACACCCCCCCGCCCCCTCTCAAGCCCCACCTTAAGGGAACACCCCCCCACCCCTTGTCAGGCCCCGCCTTAAGGAAACACCCCCCCGCCCCCTCTCAAGCCCCACCTTAAGGGAACACCCCCCCACCCCTTGTCAGGCCCCGCCTTAAGGAAACACCCCCCCACCCCCTCTCTAGCCCCACCTTAAGGGAACACCCCCCCACCCCTTGTCAGGCCCCGCCTTAAGGGAACACCCCCCCACCCCCTCTCAGGCCCCGCCTTAAGGGAACACCCCCCCCACCCCCTCTCTAGCCCCGCCTTAAGGGAACACCCCCCCACCCCTTGTCAGGCCACACCTTAAGGGAACACCCCCCCACCCCCTCTCTAGCCCCACCTTAAGGGAACACCCCCCCACCCCTTGTCAGGCCCCGCCTTAAGGAAACACCCCCCCACCCCCTCTCTAGCCCCACCTTAAGGGAACACCCCCCCACCCCTTGTCAGGCCCCGCCTTAAGGAAAACACCCCCCCACCCCCTCTCTAGCCCCACCTTAAGGGAACACCCCCCCACCCCTTGTCAGGCCCCGCCTTAAGGAAACACCCCCCCACCCCCTCTCTAGCCCCACCTTAAGGGAACACCCCCCCCACCCCTTGTCAGGCCCCGCCTTAAGGGAACACCCCCCACCCCCCTCTCAGGCCCCGCCTTAAGGGAACACCCCCCCACCCCCTCTCAGGCCCCGCCTTAAGGGAACACCCCCCCACCCCCTCTCAGGCCCCGCCTTAAGGGAACACCCCCCCACCCCCTCTCTAGCCCCACCTTAGGGGAACACCCCCCCACCCCCTCTCAGGCCCCACCTTAAGGGAACACCCCCCCACCCCCTCTCTAGCCCCACCTTAGGGGAACACCCCCCCACCCCCTCTCTAGCCCCACCTTAAGGGAACACCCCCCCCACCCCTTGTCAGGCCCCGCCTTAAGGGAACACCCCCCCACCCCCTCTCAGGCCCCACCTTAAGGGAACACCCCCCCACCCCCTCTCTAGCCCCACCTTAAGGGAACACCCCCCCACCCCTTGTCAGGCCCCACCTTAAGGGAACACCCCCCCACCCCTTGTCAGGCCCCACCTTAAGGGAACACCCCCCCCCACCCCTTGTCAGGCCCCACCTTAAGGGAACACCCCCCCACCCCTTGTCAGGCCCCACCTTAAGGGAACACCCCCCCACCCCCTCTCAGGCCCCACCTTAAGGGAACACCCCCCCCACCCCTTGTCAGGCCCCACCTTAAGGGAACACCCCCCCACCCCCTCTCAGGCCCCACCTTAAGGGAACACCCCCCCACCCCTTGTCAGGCCCCACCTTAAGGGAACACCCCCCCACCCCTTGTCAGGCCCCACCTTAAGGGAACACCCCCCCACCCCTTGTCAGGCCCCACCTTAAGGGAACACCCCCCCACCCCCTCTCTAGCCCCACCTTAAGGGAACACCCCCCCCACCCCTTGTCAGGCCCCGCCTTAAGGGAACACCCCCCCACCCCCTCTCTAGCCCCACCTTAGGGGAACACCCCCCCCACCCCCTCTCAGGCCCCACCTTAAGGGAACACCCCCCCCACCCCCTCTCAGGCCCCACCTTAAGGGAACACCCCCCCACCCCCTCTCTAGCCCCACCTTAAGGGAACACCCCCCCACCCCCTGTCAGGCCCCACCTTAAGGGAACACCCCCCCACCCCCTCTCAGGCCCCACCTTAAGGGAACACCCCCCACCCCCTCTCAGGCCCCACCTTAAGGGAACACCCCCCCACCCCCTGTCAGGCCCCACCTTAAGGGAACACCCCCCCCACCCCCTCTCAGGCCCCACCTTAAGGGAACACCCCCCACCCCCTCTCAGGCCCCACCTTAAGGGAACACCCCCCCACCCCCTCTCTAGCCCCACCTTAAGGGAACACCCCCCCACCCCCTGTCAGGCCCCACCTTAAGGGAACACCCCCCCACCCCCTCTCAGGCCCCACCTTAAGGGAACACCCCCCACCCCCTCTCAGGCCCCACCTTAAGGGAACACCCCCCCACCCCCTGTCAGGCCACACCTTAAGGGAACACCCCCCACCCCCTCTCAGGCCCCACCTTAAGGGAACACCCCCCACCCCCTGTCAAGCCCCACCTTAGGGGAACACCCCCCACCCCCTCTCAGGCCCCACCTTAAGGGAACACCCCCCCCACCCCCTCTCAGGCCCCACCTTAAGGGAACACCCCCCCACCCCCCTCTCAGGCCCCACCTTAAGGGAACACCCCCCCACCCCCTCTCAGGCCCCACCTTAAGGGAACACCCCCCCACCCCCTCTCAGGCCCCACCTTAAGGGAACACCCCCCACCCCCTCTCAGGCCCCACCTTAAGGGAACACCCCCCCACCCCCTCTCAGGCCCCACCTTAAGGGAACACCCCCCACCCCCTCTCAGGCCCCACCTTAAGGGAACACCCCCCCACCCCCTCTCAGGCCCCACCTTAAGGGAACACCCCCCCACCCCCTCTCAGGCCCCACCTTAAGGGAACACCCCCCCACCCCCTCTCAGGCCCCACCTTAAGGGAACACCCCCCCACCCCCTCTCAGGCCCCACCTTAAGGGAACACCCCCCCACCCCCTCTCAGGCCCCACCTTAAGGGAACACCCCCCACCCCCTCTCAGGCCCCACCTTAAGGGAACACCCCCCCACCCCCTCTCAGGCCCCACCTTAAGGGAACACCCCCCCACCCCCTCTCAGGCCCCACCTTAAGGGAACACCCCCCCACCCCCTCTCAGGCCCCACCTTAAGGGAACACCCCCCCACCCCCTCTCTAGCCCCACCTTAGGGGAACACCCCCCCACCCCCTCTCAGGCCCCACCTTAAGGGAACACCCCCCCCACCCCCCTCTCAGGCCCCACCTTAAGGGAACACCCCCCACCCCCTCTCAGGCCCCACCTTAAGGGAACACCCCCCACCCCCTGTCAGGCCACACCTTAAGGGAACACCCCCCCACCCCCTCTCAGGCCCCACCTTAAGGGAACACCCCCCACCCCCTGTCAAGCCCCGCCTTAAGGAAACACCCCTGCCCCCACCTCCCCATCAGGCCCTGCCTTAAGGGAACACCCCTACCCCCACCTCCCCATCAGGCCCCGCCTTAAGGGAACACCCCTACCCCCACCCTCCCCATCAGGCCCCGCCTTAAGGGAACACCCCTACCCCCACCCTCCCCATCAGGCCCCGCCTTAAGGGAACTCCTGACCTGTCGGCCCCATTTCTTTGCAGATGGCTTGGCTTCTTTCTCTCTCCACGTACCTTCTCCCTCTTTAAAAGGTAGATCAAAGGAAGCGAGGTTCCTCAGGATACCCGCCTCCCCGGACCACTGCAGGAGAAGGTTTCTGCTGCGTGTCGGTGATGTATTCACAGAGCCTAGTCGCCGCGTCCCATTGCCTGTGTAAATACATACGGATAATACAGTGAAAGAGCACTTTGTGTCACCCGCTGGTTTGACCTTGTCGCCCTGCCTCAGCGAGCACGTCCGTAACGCGGCCGCTGGCGTCCCACGCCATAATGCAATATCTCGCCATTACTGTATTCATTTCCAGCTCCTGTAATCTTTTAATGTACACTGGGCCATCGAGATGCATTTGTTTCTCTGAAGATCAAAATAAAGCGGCATTTTCGATTCTGGAGAAGCACTGTAACAGAAGCCTCAAGAGAGAGGGAGAGAGAGAGGGAGGGAGGGAGAGAGAGAGAGAGAGAGGGAGGGAGAGACATTGATTCATTAATGAATGCCAGGCCAGACAAAGAGCGGATCCTTGCTTCAGATGCATTTCTCTATCTCTGCCTTAACATGCCGCCAGTGTTTCACTGTATTTCATTACACATCGGCAGAGCAGAGGGGGGAAAAATCTTTGCATTTCTATAAAATATTCATCACAAGGGCCCCTGTAAAAAGGTCTGTGCACTGCTGGCTGCCTCAGCGAGACCCGCGATGCATCTCTCTCTTTATTAAATGCAGAGCAGGAAGAAATAACAAGGTAAATTACAGAATAAAAAGGAGGAATGGAAACAGATCAGGAGAGGAAGGAGGAAACGTAACTCTGTCTGACTAAACCGTCGTCAGGTGGCGTCCTGTCGGGGCGACAAAGAGGGGGTCTAGCGGCGTTGCGACACAGGGATCCCTTTCTCATCGCTGTTAATATATTTTATTCAGTGAAATTTCCCAAATGAAGACAGAAAGGTAAACATGGGTTTCAAATAAATAAATCTCTGACATCAAAGCAACAGGCGAAATCTCCCAAAATCTTGTGGTTTATTTTCTTTAAACAAAGATTGATTGCAACATGAGACATTTGTCCTCTTTAAATTATGCAGGTTAAACTTTAATAATATCATTACAAAATAAATTTTACAGCCTCTATATTTGCTGCTAAGTTTGCTGTAGTCTATGCAATGGGATAGACAACTTCACAGCTCCAAACATTCATCACAGTGTCTGTTTCTTTGGAAATGAACATCACCGCAAATTGATTTAAATGCTCATTTTTAATGCGCCTTAACATATATTTAATTGGGTTGTAATTAAGATGAATATTTGCATAGCGTAATCAAATTAATTGTGAGCCACCAGTAAAGGGTGGTAATTAAAGAGAGTCACATCATCTCACAAAGGGAAACAGAAACTATTTTGACTGCATAATGAGACACTATCTCTGGTTTTCTTAGTGATGCTTCTCTCTACACTAACGCGAAACAGTCTCCATTATGCTCGAAACATTGTTAACTTAATAGAATGATCTTTATGAATGACAGTGAGATATCCAACAAATTCTGTTTTCTGAACTTTTTGGTTTCATTCATTTTCATGCCAGTCCATCACAGGGCACGAGGCGGGAGACGCCCTGGACGGGATGCCAGTCCATCACAGGGCACGAGGCGAGGGACACCCTGGACGGGATGCCAGTCCCTCACAGGACATGAGGCAGGGGACACCCTGGACGGGATGCCAGTCCATCACAGGGCACAAGGCGGGGGACACCCTGGACGGGATGCCAGTCCATCACAGGGCACAAGGCGGGAGACGCCCTGGACGGGATGCCAGTCCATCACAGGGCACGAGGCGAGGGACGCCCTGGACGGGATGCCAGTCCATCACAGGGCACAAGGCGGGGGACACCCTGGATGGGATGCCAGTCCATCACAGGGCACAAGGCGGGGGACACCCTGGACGGGATGCCAGTCCATCACAGGGCACAAGGCGGGAGATGCCCTGGACGGGATGCCAGTCCATCACAGGGCACGAGGCGAGGGACGCCCTGGACGGGATGCCAGTCCATCACAGGGCACGAGGCGAGGGACGCCCTGGACGGGATGCCAGTCCATCACAGGGCACAAGGCGGGGGACACCCTGGATGGGATGCCAGTCCATCACAGGGCACGAGGCGAGGGACGCCCTGGACGGGATGCCAGTCCATCACAGGGCACAAGGCGGGGGACACCCTGGATGGGATGCCAGTCCATCACAGGGCACGAGGCGAGGGACGCCCTGGACGGGATGCCAGTCCATCACAGGGCACAAGGCGGGGGACACCCTGGATGGGATGCCAGTCCATCACAGGGCACAAGGCGGGGGACACCCTGGATGGGATGCCAGTCCTCTTTGGACAGTTCAGAGATGCCAGTTCACCTTAAGGTTTTTGAATCTGTCTTCATATGTCCACATATGCATCAGGTAAGTTCTCCTTCTGAGTTTGTGGTTGTGAACTGGAAGGTTCCTGATTACACAAGTCAAACTCCCATTTCATTTGCAGATTATTCCATTTTATCGTTTTCATTAATATATAATTACACGGCAGTATCTAGTCTTTGCTGGCATTAATAAATATAAGTGCCTTGGCCCAATATTGATTTTTAAATGTACAGTATTATTTAAATGTAGCAGGGCCCCAGAGGTACTGTGGTATTAATATTTATTGAATCTGTTTATGCCCAGTCATGTTTGCAGTCCAGTCCGCCGGTGGAATATCTGAGACCCAGAATGTGGGCCAGGAGGCCCCTTTGGCCAGAGGTCCACATCTCCTTTTTCAGGGTGTTTCTGGAAGAGCTGCTGGGAGAAGTCAGGATCCGTGAGGTACCTCTGGGAGTCACTGTTCTTATAAGCCAGCTGGAGGCTGGAGGACAGGGAACGTCAGGCAGGGACGTTAATCTGGGACACTGTGACCATGCAGTGGGGGGTGGTGGGGGGCACTGCTTAGGTGAAAAATTAGGGTTGGGAGTTGATGAGACGTGTGGGCAGAAGGTGCTCAAGGCAGAATTTTTAATACTTGGGCTCGGGACCAAGAAGTTTACCTCTGGGGTTGGGACGGGGGGCTGGCATACCCAGGCTACACGCGGCGAGAAGCGGCCCAGCTGAGTGAAACTGAGACTCGGAACACTGCCGGGCAGCACATTACTGTGCTCATGACTACAAACACACTGCTAATAAGCAGGTAGGGGGGCAATGCGATGGAAAGGGTGTCTGGTGCTCTTTCAAGGAGAGGGAGAAGTATCTGTGTGTGTGTGTGGGGGGGGTGCTCATGGGAATAATACAGCTTGCCCAGTATCCTCCAAATTGACTGGATGACAAACATGTCTGTCAGATCAGTGCCAGTATAGTTTAGGACCTCTAGTGATGGGAGACACGCCCGCTGACAGAAGCGGGTCATTTCCGCCGGCGCGGCCCATAAATCCAGCACCTGGCCTGTGTCTCGTTGCTGATGCTGCACAACGTCGCTCTCCACAGGTCTGTCCATGCAGCGTGAGCTACTGCACCCTAACCTCCACCCCCCCCCCAAACAGGCCCATCTTAAATCAGCCCCCGCACCCCCGTGAATCCCGGCCCCTCTTCTCAGGATGCTCCACGGAAGCGGCTCAGCGCGTTGTGTCGGGACTTTATCTGCTTGACCCTGAAGGAGGAGCTGCTAGAAGGGACGAACACGGCAAGCATAACTCAGCTGTTTTTGTAATTAATAAAACATCACTTCACACCTTAACGACCAAGGTGACGCCCGGGGTGGGGCGGGGTGGGCTGGGGGTGATTCTCCATGGGGACGGTCACCTCACTTAGGCTGCCATTGCTCCACTAAGAAGAGAACAAACAGGAAACAGACGGACAGCCTCACGTAGAGGTCTCTGATTGGCTAGATCTGATTTTAGGGTGAACCGTAGTACAAAACTGCACTCAGGACCAGGCTGTTAACCTGTAAACCCAGAATCCATAGCAGATCCGCAAAGCTGAAGGGCGGCGTGGCCAGTGTGTGGAGTTTCTGTCCTTCTGAAGCTTAGCGAGATCTTCAGCACACCCGTTGGCTCTCTGCAACACTATGATCACAGCCCAACCCGCTCACCGTGGGGGGGGGGGGGGGGTGCACTTTTGTAACAATGCCAGGCAAAAACCGTATCGTTGTGAAGGCAGTTGCATCGTCTTTCAGTCGAGGGCAGAGTATCAGCGTGTAAAGAGTGTCGCTCGCATGAACATAGGACCTGAACTGAAGACTTAAATAAGTATTGAAGAAAACAGGGGGGAGAAGAAAGGTGTGTCCCCCCCCCCAAAATATGCAAACAGGACCAAGGTTTTTAACCCTGTGCATCATTAACAAGTGACATGCACAGAGAGTCCCCCCCCCCCACCTCCCCTGCCCACAGCATAAGAAAAATGTACATCTCAGTTTGGGTTAGGAGGAAATCTGTTAGCGTGCTGTCATGGGGTGGGGGGCAAGGGGAGAGGGAGGGGTTAAGTGGGTGATTCTAGTATTTTTTTAAGTTGGGGGCCATAATTCAAACAGAGGGGGGGGGCAGCCTTATCAGTAGCCAATGAAATGCTTTGAATCAGTGATTGAAAGGGGAGGGGCATGCCGGGGGACAATCAGGCCCCTCCCCTGTATGTGCCCTTGTTGCATATCAGCATTTCAAAAATTTTGTTGGAGTTTTTTTTTCCACACAGCTGATATCAGAAGCAGCACATCAGAGCCGCACAGTCACAATATTTACATCAAAGAGGTGGGAAAAGCAGGGACTGGGCACGGCTACAAGCCACATTCATTAGCGAGTGTGTGTGTGTGTGTGTGCATATGAGCTAGTGGGGAGTGTGTGTGCATGTGAGTGAGTAGTGTGTGTGTGTGTGTGTGTGTGTGCATATGAGCTAGTGGGGAGTGTGTGTGCATGTGAGCGAGCGGTGTGTGTGTGCGTGTATGTGAATGAGTAGTGTGTGTGAGTGACCGGTGTGTGTGTGTGTGCATGTGAGTGACCGGTGTGTGTGTGCGTGTATGTGAATGAGTAGTGTGTGTGAGTGACCGGTGTGTGTGTGTGTGCATGTGAGTGACCGGTGTGTGTGTGTGTGTGCATGTGAGTGAGCGGTGTGTGTGTGTGTGCATGTGAGTGAGCGGTGTGTGTGTGTGTGCATGTGAGTGAGCGGTGTGTGTGTGCGTGTATGTGAGCGAGCGGTGTGTGTGTGCGTGTATGTGAATGAGTAGTGTGTGTGAGTGACCGGTGTGTGTGTGTGTGCATGTGAGTGACCGGTGTGTGTGTGTGTGTGCATGTGAGTGAGCGGTGTGTGTGTGTGTGCATGTGAGTGAGCGGTGTGTGTGTGTGTGCATGTGAGTGAGCGGTGTGTGTGTGTGTGCATGTGAGTGACCGGTGTGTGTGTGTGTGTGCATGTGAGTGAGCGGTGTGTGTGTGTGCTCCATAACCTTCTCCTGAAGTAGCACAAGGGCTTTTATTTTGGGATTGGGGGGTGACGTTGAAGAGGGGGATGCTGGGATTGTAGCGTACGGTAACCGCGGGCTCCCGGTAAGCAATGAAACATGACCGACATGGTGCTGCTGCTCGGCCGGCGTGCTGCTATTAAAAATAGGTCACGGCGGCCGCAACGGCGAGTCGGGCTCGGCGGCCATAGATCACCAGCGGCTCCGCAACGGTGTCCCTCGTTATACCGTATTTGGTCAATAAACCATTAACATGCGGTGGAGGGTGTTAATAAGCATTTCATGAGAAAGTGTGGATGTGGTGGGGAGGGGCGTAATTTATGGCAGCAGTTCCAGTTAGTTAGAAGGATACTTATTTAATAGAAATGTAGCATCCAGACCCCCACACTGCCTGCTAACCCCAAACATCCAGACCCTGCTCTGCCTGCTAACCCCAAACATCCAGACCCCCGCACTGCCTGCTAACCCCAAACATCCAGACCCCCACACTGTCTGCTAACCCCAAACATCCAGACCCTTGCACTGCTTGCTAACCCCAAACATCCAGACCCCACACTGCCTACTAACCCCAAACGTCCAGACCTCGCACTGCCTGCTAACCCCAAACATCCAAACTCCCACACACCCTGCTAACCCCAAACATCCAGACCCTGCACTGCCTGCTAACCCCAAACATCCAGACCCCCGCACTGCCTGCTAACCCCAAACATCCAGACCTCTGCACTGCCTGCTAGCTCCACACATCTAGACCTCATCCCGAGCTGGCAGCATGTAAAACAGAGCTCTGTTTGCCACACCCGCTAAAGACAGGTGTAAGAATATGGTAGCACCATTAAGGATATTTATAAGGCCTTGTGTCCCTGTGTGGATGTGAGCGAGCCCCAAACGGCCTTGTGTGGATTGGGCGGCCGTTTGGGGCTCCGGCAGGACGGCCAGGCTCGACAGCGTGCAGAAGGTGAGGCTCCTGCTCGTGGGGAAGCTGCACGGGGTGATACGCCATCCATAAGGTCGGCTTCCCATCTCTGATCTGTTGCATAAACAAACCGTGCCTCAGGGCTGGAGGCAACATCTTAAACAACTGAAGGCTGTACCCCGCCCCAGCCAGCCACTCCAGCCCCCCCCCCCTTCCCTAATCAGAGTGCAGCAGCATACACGCTTTTATAAGTAAAGCAGGGCGTAAATCTCCGCGTCGGACAGGCGAGGCAGATGAGCCTCCTTTGGCGGTTAAAACAATGGAGATTTTTCACCGTTTTGCCCAGAAATAACGAGACACTGAAACGTCCTTAATGATCCTTCCAGAAAGACTTCAGAGGCCCTCGTGCGATTTGGGCTTAGAAGCAGGGATTAAGCAGGGCAGCCAGCCGCCCCGGGGCTGGCGTGGCAGAGCTGGAACAATGCGGGCGGGGGCCACACGGGCGCTGAGCCACAGGCGGACGGCACACCGCGCTTATCACAGCTTAGGGGTAAAAAGCGCGGCGATGTCATCGTCATCACGAAGTGGCCGGAAAGGCACGGCCTTCAGTGTCAAACGAGCTTCGCAACCCAGACTGCAGGACCTGCCAAACAAATTGGAGAGGACTGAGACAGAATTAGGGTTCTGCGGCTTAGGAACTCAGCCCCCCCCCCCCCCCCCCACGCAGTGCCAGCGTGTCACGGACACGCTGACTTTACTCGATAATTTCTCCTCGCTCTGATTTAATTTGTTTTAGGTCTCTTCTCCGTCTTCCTTGTGTACCTCCATCCCTGCCCGTGAAAATGGGGTTTATATTGATGAGCAGGGCCTAGTATTGATTTCCCATCATTCCTTGTGTGGACATTTTCTGGTCTATTATACTACAGTTGCAGCATATTCCCGCAGCAGCTGTAAAGTGGAAATATGGACAACCTGACCTTGGCAATATGGAGATAATGAAATATCCTTAATGACCCTTCCTGAAAGATTTTAAAGGCTCGACTATAGACTGCCTACCCATGTACAATAATAGTTAGCGGTGGGCGACTAAATCCATAGCTGGCCATACGTTTCTGGCTGGGTAGTTAACCCTTGCATTCAGCCAAATCAATGTTACTATTAGGAAAATGGGGGTACACGAGAACCGACTAAGGGTACAGCAGAGGTCCATGGACTGTACCATGATCAGGGGGTGTTAATTCTAGGGAAGGAACATGGGGGTACATGAGAGCCCCCTAAGGGTACAGCAGAGGTCCATGGGCTGCACCATGATCAGGGGGGTGTTAATTCTAGGGGAGGAACATGGGGGTACATGAGAGCCCCCTAAGGGTACAGCAGAGGTCCATGGGCTGCACCATGATCAGGGGGGTGTTAATTCTAGGGGAGGAACATGGGGGCACATGAGAGCCCCCTAAGGGTACAGCAGAGGTCCATGGGCTGCACCATGATCAGGGGGGTGTTAATTCTAGGGGAGGAACATGGGGGTACCCCCCTAAGGGTATAGCAGAGGTCCATGGATTGTACCATGATCAGGGGGTGTTAATTCTAGGGAAGGAACATGGGGGTACATGAGAGCCCCCTAAGGGTACAGCAGAGGTCCATGGGCTCCACCATGATCAGGGGGGGTGTTAATTCTGGGGGGAGGAAGGTTTGAGTATAACCTTGTAAGTTACAGTGCAGCAAAATAAGGAAAACTGAGTTACATATTTACCTTTTATTCAGAAAAAACAGTTAAATCTGTCAAGCTTGCTGGTGCAGATTTACAAAGGACTTTTTAATGTATTGGGCCAGGTAATGAATTATAAACATTTTGTGTGCCTGTACTTTTAGACCCTTGTTCTCCACTACAGAAAAATATCGGACAGCATTTTTTGTTTGCTAACAGATACATGGTGCTTCTCTGCGTATTCTTTGTTTCATCTTTGTACAGACAATATATAGCAAAATAATAATTATAATAATTATTATTATTGTTGTTGTTATTAAAATATATTCTTCAAAAATTGTGAGAGAAAATTACAAGCTCGATTGTGAGTGAAAATAAATCATGAATCATATTTTGTCCAGAATCATACAGATGTTGTGGATGCAGGCAGTTTTTTAAATTTCTTTTTTCTTGTTTTTATTTTATTGTAAATTTGGTAACAATGGTTGTGCAGAATGCATAGGAGTGAAAAGTCAATATTTGGTTCAGAAATACAGCAAAGTGAAAGTAAAAGTTGCAGCAACTTAAAATACTCAAGTGAAGTATAAATCAGGAAAAAATCTTAAGTAGAGTAACAAAGTATTTGTTGGATGCTTAGTTGTTTCATTACTTAGTGGCCGAACAGTGGATTCTCTGCTTGTAGAGCTGTACTGTGCTCTGGCTGCTGCATCAGCTGAAATGTATGTATTCAACCACCATTTAATTAACGGGTAAGTGTGGGGTTCAGCTTAATGACTCGTCCTGCTCTTTTAAGAGGTGCTGAAGATCATTTCTCAACATTACCCAAAAAATGGACATTGTGTCACATACTATCCCTGATCACTTCCCAGCTTTCCAAGTTCACTTCAGGAACCCCAGTCTGAATACGCCGGTATCTAGACTTCATCACTTTTTATTCAGCCCTGCCAGGCCTCAACTTCACCATAAATTAATTACGGTCTCCTCCCATTGGCCAAACTAGGTGCGTTTGGGGGGTGGGAGGGCGGGGCAGGTGATGCAACTAAAAGCTGATTGGCCCGCAGAGTTCCCTCTTCCCTGTCACTCACTGATTCAAAACAAATCACTGGTCAGATTTAGATGGACGTGTGCATCTGCATCACTCACATTATTATGATTATGGATTCTCTGAAGGACTGGCAACCCCCCACCCCCAGGGTCTTCCCAGCCCCTCCCCCTGTACTTCCTGGCACTGTGGTTCCACATCAGATAAGTGGACGGATGGACGGATTATGAAGATGTATCGATCGGTAATAAGTACGGTAATTAATTAATGAGCAGATTATTAAAAGCTCCCATCTATGACAGACCGACATAATGATGACTTCCCCGAGCAGAGCAGATGGTCGTCGGCATGTGGAGCCCAGCAGACTCATAACACCAGTTTGGCACGTGGCTGAAAGGCCTCCGTCCTTGGACACAAACCCCTTTACATTCAGATTTCGCTTTTCTGCTTGAAAAACACAGCGGCTCAGAAGCAGGGCTTTACGTTTGACTGGCCAGAATACGGGCTGGATTCCCTGCCCTGCAGGATTGCAGCCTTGGGAACAGCAGCCGTGTTTACATCATGGACGTCACGGAGGGAATGCGCTAAGGACGCGCCTCACAGCGAGCCGTGGGATGCCGTCACGGTTACCTGGCCTACATCTGGCCTTTCTGCGTGGGGGATATAACAGCTTTGCACTTGGGGAGGGCTTCAGCTGAGACTCCCCGTCAGGGAGACCCTCACTGCACACAGACAGGTTCTCTTGACCAGGTCATCACGTTTATCAATAAGATTTATATTTGCTGTTTCTATTTTGCAGTACTGGTGCATGAAAAGAAAGGGAGGACTAAGCAGAAGTGACAGAGCGGTGGTGATGTTTACCGCCACTCAAACCACGCACTTGTGTGGGGCCCCTGAGGTTTGGGGCCCCCTGTTGGCCACAAACAATCGCTACACTGCGTGTTAAACATATCACTAATTTACGGGATGCTGAAGCAGTATGTTCGGCTGACCAGCTGGCTACGAGCTTCTGATGCTACTTGCTGGTTATTTATTTTGTTTTTGAAACATCTGTGGAGGAAAGAGGGTCACAAAATGACTTTTTGAGTGTAGCCCCCCGGGGAAGAAAGGACGTGCACAAATTGTTTTGGACTCATTCTCAGAGGAGAGTAACTGGTCAGTTGAGGCCCCCTGAACCCAGTCAATGGGTGTCTCTTCCAAACGCCCGACTGAGGCCAAGGAGCAGAGACCTGCAGGAAGGAACATCTAGTCCTGGCTGTACAGTCATTAGCAGAGGCCTCAGGGGACATCTGCCTTTCCCGTTGGGGGCGACACTGAGTAAATAGTGTGCTGCTGACTTGTCCCCCCTGCCAGATTATACGATAAGACCAGTAATACCGCAGCATTTTACCTCTCTGAATTAGCAGCTCACTTTAAGAGGAGCCTGCAGATGCTAACGTGTGTTCAGAGGAGCTCAACAGCTCAATCAGGCCAAAATAATGGGGCACGCTTTCACTCAGAGAGCGAGGCACGTGATGGATGTTCACTGTGTCTGTCTCACCACACTACATATACATTAAAATTGTATGTGTGCTTTTTACATCATGTGCATTTTCACTAGCATTTTAGCTTGCTGGCTGTGGTGAGTTTGTGGACTGAGGACTGTGGACTATGGACTGAAGACTGTAGACTGAGGACTGTGGATTATTGACTGAGGACTGTGGACCATGGACTGAAGACTGAGGACTGAAGACTGAGGACTATGGACTGAGGACTATGGACTGAAGACTATGGACTGAAGACTGAGGACTGTGGATTGAGGACTGAGGACTATGGACTGATGACTGAGGACTATGGACTGAAGACTGAGGACTATGGACTGAGGACTGTGAACTATGGACTGAAGACTGAGGACTGTGGACTGAGGACTGTGGACTAAAGACTGCCCTTCAATGGAATACCGCACATTTCCACCATAAAAATCTGTCTGCATATATAGGAAACATGGGAATGTCACGTAAATGATGATGTTTACTAAATAAAATGATAACAATATGCAGATTCTGAAAGTGCTGTTTAGTACAAGGAAAGACTCCCTAATTTTAATATGTGGCTCAGATGTTTCATTTATTAGTAATAGATATAAGTGAAGAGAATTTTAATTCAGTAAGAATGGTACCCATTAAATTTAAGTAGCTGGAGCAAAAGAATTAGATCAGAACACTTGCCACACTATTGGCTTAAGCACAGCAGAATTGCCCTCTGGAGAATGTAGTTTATGTAGTCCTGTACTATGTGTAGTCCTGTACTATCTGTAGTCCTGTACTATCTGTAGTCCTGTACTATCTGTCTTAAATGGTTTCTGGACTAAGGTTCTGCACCCCCTCCCCCCCACCTTGCTTTAGATCATTATAACCAAACCAATCTCAGTCATTTGTGCCATCTTTGCATACACTATATGGACACACCTCTTATTCATTGAATTCAGATGTTTAATTCAGACTCATTGCTGCAGGTGTATAAAATCGAGCACCAAGCCATGCAGTCAGGTTTACAAACATTTGTGAAAGAATGGGTCATTCCGAAGAGCTCAGTGAATTCAAAGCATGGTGCTGTCATAGGATGCCACCTTTGAAATAAGTCAGTTCATGTAACTTTTTCCCTGCTAGATATTCCTTGGTCAAATATAAATGGTATTATTGCAAAGTGGAAGGAACAACGGAAATTCAGCCATGAAGTGGCAGACCAAGTAAAGTACCTGTAACAGAGCGGGTTTTACATAGTGTGTAAAAATCACAAATACTCTGGTGACTCAATAACTGCAGAGTTACAGACTTCCTCTGGCATTAACTCCAGCACAAACACTGTGCACCGGGAGCTTCATGGAATGGACTTCCATGGCCGAGCAGCTGCATGCAAGCCTCACATCACCAGCACATACTTGACTGCATTGTTCTAGCTGTAAAGTTTGGTGGAGGAGGGATAATGGTATTGGGTTACCTTTCAGGGGACGGGCTAAGCCCCTCAGTTCCAGTCAAGGGAACTCTTAATGCATACCATGACATTTTGTACAATTCCAACTGTTTCTGGAAGGTGCTTTTCTTTACCAGCATGACTATGCCATCGTGCACAAAGCAAGGTCCATAAAGACATGGTTGGGTGAGTTTGGTGTGGAAGACCTTGTCTGGCCCACGCAGAGCTACACGTCCAAAATCGGTGCCTGACCTCACAAATGCTCTCCAGGATGATAGGCAACAATTCCCATAGACACACTTGAAAATCACGTGTACAGCTTCCCAGAGGAGTAGTAGCTGCAAAGGGGAGGAATAACTCAATATTGATGCCTATGGATTTAGGATGGGATGTCTTAAAAGTTCCTGTAGGCGTAATGGCCAGGTGACCCAATACTTTTGTCCATATGGTGTATTTGTGCTATAATTGTTTCTGAGTTATACTTCTTGGTTAAAATCTGAAACACAGGAGTGGCTAACTTCACGCAGGAAAACTCTGGCTGTTCATGACATTTTTGACTTTGTGCCTGGAGCTCAGGAGATGACCTCTGTTGACCTCTGCCCAGAAGTCAGGATGAAGGAAACAAACTGCTTTTTGAAGTTCAGATTCTGTAACTCAATTATGCATTGGTTCTCCACGGCTAAAGCAAATCTGAAAGGTCCATCAGTAATAGGCCTGAATTTCTGAGGGATGTACAGAAGATGGGTTATGGTCCAGATTTCCATGTTGGTGTAGAAGCATCTGCTGCCTTTGCCATGTCATGCAGAATTGAAGAGGTGGGGAAGATTATAAATGTCGCCCCCAGTGAAGCGTTTCAGTGTAGCCCTTAGTCCTGGGGAAGAGACTCGCTCTGAGCTTGGAGGGCTGAGCAGCTTCAGCATGCATGACGGAGGATCCATTATGACATCGATTAAACTTGGTTATCCTTGATTAGAACCGTAAGGTCTGGTCAGTGTGGGATATGGAAGAGAAATATGGGACTTGGGGGTGGGAGAGTAGAATGGGGGCTTTATTGGGGTGTACAGAAGGGTGTAACAAAATGATGGGGAGGAAAACAAGGTGGGGGCTTGGGAGTGATCTGGCTGAGGCCAAAAAGGCAGATGATTGATGTGGCTTCTTTGCTTAGGTCATTGTGCTTCTGATTGCAGAGACTGCAGGGTTGTTGGTTCAGATCCCAAGGTCAGTAGAATGATGTCACTGTTGTGTCCCTGAGTGAGGACCTGAGGCGCATAGCCCTCTTAGTTCCCGAGACTGTCTAACTCTACTTCTTGAAAATGGACCGATGTGGAAAAGTATCTCCTAAATGAAAACTAGCGAGGCACAGGGCAGGGGAATGAAGGCACTTGTCACCTGACTTTACAAAATAATTTTGGGCTACATGAGAATTTCGGAGACGTTCCGAATGGCTTGATAGACGCGTGCTGCTTCGGAGATGGAGGGGCGACTCAGGAGGCCTCGAGAAGCTGCCGTGGTCTGAGACAGTAGATGAAAGTCAGCCCCCTGGATGGGTGACATTTTGCATAGCCACTTTGGGGAAGCCGCTTTTCACGCATCGATCCGGATAGCCATATGTCAAATCAATAAGACTCTTGACTTTTTCTAGATTCAAGAATAAGGGATGTTTTTATACGGTGAAAAGGAATGTGTTTGCTCTGAGAGTTACGAGCAATCAAATGCCGAACGCAAAATGGCCATCCCGAAAGCACCCTCCTACTTTTCGGCTGCGTCTGACGTTCCGTTCAGCCGTTATCAACAGCTCGTCAGTGAACGAGCCGCCCCCCCAAGCAGGACCAGATCTACAAAGACATCTTAGCCTTAGCCTGAGACGTGTTGGAAATAAGAAATGCTCTATTATTGAAGACATTGGCTGTTTGTGGAGGCTGTAAGTATCTTTTAAAGCCACAGAGTCATTATCTGAGCTCAGATAGATAGACCTCTGGACGTGAGCGGAACCTTAAGAATCTAAAATCAAACTTTTCTCATTACCTGGCCAGGCACACAAACTTTCAAAATTCCAGCATTTGGACCATTACAGAAAAAAAGCAAATTCCTGGTATTAAAGAGATCACATATTCCAGGGTGGCATATTTCAAATGCATCTCAGATTAATGATATATCACTGTAAGGGATCTACAAAAACCATTAGTAAGTCTGACACTTTGACGTCAGATTTTTAAAAATTCCCAAGTAATCTTTTTGATTTATGAAAGTGTGTCCAGGTCCATCGAGAGTGATTCCAGATTTATCACACCCTGGTTAGAATTATTAATGATTTTCAATTTGTAAATCTGATGTTGCAGGGTCTGTGAGAGCCCCACACGCATAAGCGGCGACTGACACCGGCCTCTGCGGCGTGTTCCGGAAGCCGCGATTACTTTATCAAAATATCGCTGCCTTTTGATTTACATTTCACTTATTTTTTTCTCTCTCGTTCTTGCTCTTCCTGCCTCCTCCTCCCTCTCGCTCTCTCTCTCTCTTTCGCTCACTATTCCTCCTCTGTCCTGTCGTCTTTTTTTTTCTTCCCTCAGACGGTGGCGTGCCGACAGAATTCAAAACCGGAAAAACAGCCCATTTAGTTTCCCGGTTCACCTTGGCTCGTAAATATTTATGGTGTTCCTTCTGTTCAGCAGGTGACTTTAGTAAAGTTCCTTCTTATTCCTTGCTGCAGGTGGGGTTGCCGCAGACGACATCAGGAAAAGTGCACCCCCCAACCCCAAGTGGCCCTCCCTGAAACTTGAAGTTGGGGGCCGCCCCAGAGAGAGGGGGACACACCATGAAATAGCATCAACACCTCCACCCTTGCCTCTGTCCTGAAAATGCCACCTGATTCTCGTACATTTCCTCATCACCCTCATGTTCCCATTCTGGTTCCAGGGTGCTGTTCTGGTTCCTCCCTCAGTTCTGGCTCTCTATCTGTTTAGTCCTCAGACCCCCTCTAGTTCCTGCCTGCATGAGTATCACTCAGGCCCCTCCCCTTACCACACAAAGCCCACTCCTCCCGCACCAGCCCCCGTATCACTGGCCCTCGAATCACTGGTCCCCAGATAACTGACTCCCTGATTACTGGCCCTCAAATCACTGGCTCCCCGATCACTGGCCCCCAGATCAATGGCTCTCAGATTACTGGCCCCCAGATCATTGGCCCTTGAATCACTGGCTCCCAGATCACTGGCCCCGAAATCACTAGCTCCCAGATCACTAGCCCCCGAATCACTGGCTCCCAAAATCACTGGCCCTCAGATCACTGGGTCCTAGATCACTGGCCCTCGAATCACTGGCCCTCAGATCACTGCCCCCCCAAGTCATTTCCTCCCAGATAACTGGCCCTGGATTCAGGCCACTGAATGGAAAATCGCACCCCTGACCAGCATTAGTTTGATTGGCATGGAGCCCAATGCAGCCATGCTTTGTGACACCAGTTTTCTTGAACAATAATACAAATAAAAATGCAATAATTTATTGAAGTTCTGCCCAGAACACCTGCATCTGTCTGTGAAGAGACTCGAACCTCGGATCGCTAGGGCACCGCGAGCGCTATGCTACATGCTGGCATCAGAATCACGTGCAAAGTGCTCTGATGCCGGGACGTCAGCTGGCATGTTGCAGTGCACACACACGTCGCATTAAGCAGCATGTCTGGTTGCGAGGCTGGCTGGCCTCTGACTTCCACGACAGGTCCAGTCCTGTCAGCTGTCCCTGGCTTCCCCAGGATGAGTCAGCAATGTTCCGGGCCGTGCCCAGGGACCCTCAGGTGGCGGTTTGCGATGTCCTGCTGAAGACGAGGACCAAGCTGACACCGTGTTATTTTCTAAACCTTGCTCTGTTTTGACACTTCCTCCCAGACAGTGACCCCCCACCCAATACACACACACACACACACACACACACACACACAGAGATTTCACAAGTGGATCAAGGCCGAAGGCCGTACTTACATTGGCACAAAAGAAGCAGACTGGCATTTCCAAACCCCACCTTCTCCACAAACACAATAAAAAATCTAATATTATTTACTCCTCCTCCCCCCCAAAGCATCATACATCATATGTTAATATATTATAGATTTGATTGGAATAAAGCTTTATTCATGAATGCGTTTTTGGCCTGAAAATTTAAGCCCAAGTATTTCTCATTCTTCACTGTTCTTCACAGCTCAAGAGGGGGGGAGGGGGGTTGTGGGAAATCTTTGGCAAAGTCGATCCGGCTCAAACGCCCCCCCCCCCAAAGAAATACACCCCTTCTTCCTCCCTCCATGATTCATGAGAGCTCACTCTGAACATAAATATCTTACTAATACTGTCTCTTTACTTATTCAAAGGGGGCCTCATCGCTGGCACTGCCCCCCACCCCCGTTCAGAAAGAAAGAAACAAACTTAAAGAGAAAAAACGCCAAAAGGAGAAGAGCATACCGGCTTTTCTGCTTATTATTTTTATTATTATTTTACATGCAGAAAGTACCTGCCCCCCCACAAGCAGACCTGCACATCGTATAAATACCCCCCCACGCCCGTTTCCGTGGAGTTCCGTGAAACGCGCCTGGCTCAGGTCAAACACTCCAGATTCTCAGGACCCCTGCTAACTTTTTAAATATCTAATGGCCAGAAAGATTAACTATGCTTGCCTGGAGCTAAATCCCGATTCAGGAGTCGATACTCCTGCGTGAAGGTTTCAGGTCAGGATTAAGGCTTCCTGGAGCTAATTGCTACGTCCAGCTCTATTTTGGATCCATTCTCGGCTCGATTATCCTGGCATCCCGGTCAAGGCATTTCTGATTAGTAGGGCAAACAGAATCGAGTGACGGGGTCTTGGCAGGAGAGGAACAGGTCTATTTACGGGACGTTCCCTTTGCAGGATTAAGGAGGAGTTGGGGACAGAGTAACACAATGGAACTGAGGAGCTGGGTTCACTGGAAAAGCATTAAACAAGCAAAGCTCAGGAGCCAGATGGAAGCAGCCAAATCGATGCACTGGGAGGGGCCTGCGATCCATGAGACTGATGTCTAGTTGGCTTCAGTTTACCGTGAGTGAAAATAAACACAACATGGCAATATGTGTTCATTATGGACAATGAGGGCAGGTGGAACAAAGCATTATGCAGAAAGCAGGTCACCTGACCCTCCTGTGATGAGCGCTGGCCACACCCGCCACCCCCTCCCCTCCCTCACGTGCCTGCACTCATCCAATAATGCCTGAGGAGACCATAAGCCCGGCAAGTGTGGGTCAGCTGGCAGGACTGCGCAAGCAGGTAATCAGCCTAGACCAGATTAGTGGATTGCCGATCGATCTGACAGACAAAGCAATGTGAAAACAATTCCAGATTTAATGCTGCATAGAGCAAACGATTACAGGGACGATCACTTCGGGCGATGTCACACTCGAGCTAATGCAGAAACCTGGAAAAACGAGCGTATAATTAATGACATCAGCAAAACTAATCAACAGTTATTGGAGCTCAGTCAATTAGTCCCCAAATCATTCTGTGTTTATTATTCTTGCGATTATTTATAAAACGCAGCAATATCTTGAGTTGAAAAACATATAATAAATTGTTTTAATGGACGCAGGTGTCTGGCGAGGCCTGGGGAGTCAACTTTGCGTTGGATCTTTTTGCCAAATTAAAACGCAGAGAACGTAAAACATTTCATATGGATGCATCCAGTGCCGGTGCAGCTGTCACATCCGGAGCAGAGCAGAATGACATTCACTGTCCTATGAAGCTGGCCCCTTCAGCTCAGCTACGGAGGGACAAAGAGCTTACGCACTCCCCCCCAGCTTCGGCTGGAACTCGGACATTCCCAAATCAGGACGTCGGTGGGGAATGCTGGGAGCGTCACCTGTAGACCTCACTGTCTGCACAGAGACAGCAGCAAATGGACTTCTCTATTTAATTGCTTGATTTTTTACCCAGCTCCCCCCCCCAACGTCGCCCCCTTGCAAGCAATTTAACAATCCGGGTGTCGGCAAGAGACGTGCCTGTTTATTGCGGTTCTTATGTGGTGCTGAGCCCAGGGGAGATACTGCGTCCTTGTGGAGGGTAATTAACAGAGATGGAAGGGTGCCGGCAATTACTGTAAAAATTAGCACCCAAAGAGCACATGGCTCCATGTTACAACCCGATAACCCCCCTCCCTCCTTGTGTATTCATTCATTTTATTTTATCTTATTCTGAGAGGTTGGAGCACACGTTACAACAAATTACTCATTACTGAATCATATTGTCCTGCGTTGGGAGCTCAATCCTTCATGAGTTTAACCTTAAATAAACCCCTGGAGGCACCATCTGTCTGTCTAATTAGGCATCCAAAGTATATGTAGAAGTAAATGTCTAATTAGGCACGTGAAGCGTCCAAAATAAACCAGCATTCGGCGAGAGCTGAAGTTTGGTGTGTACCCCTGTGGAGCAGTGCATTCTGGGACTTAAAATGAATGCATTTTTGGAGGGATGTTTTGTTTTTGAGAACGGGTTGGGGTTTCTGTCTTGCGCATCTGCCTTTACTTAATGGTTACGGGACTTAAATTCTTCTCGAATCCCTAACAGATTACACCCACCCGCCCCCCAGCTTTTCACAGCCGTAACAAAACTTGGCAGATTCCACCCGGTATGGTGGAGGAGGAAATTTATACGGCACAAACACCCGCTAAATGCTCGGAAGCGTGTGGCTGAAGTTTACGCACCCGTTCACGCGCGTGAGTGCGAGGGAGACAGGGAGAGAGAGGGCGAACCTTCCACATTCACATGGAATCCCTCGGAAATTATATTTTGTATTCCTAATTACAGCAAAAAATATTCAACGCCTGTCAGGCCTCTGTGCTCTTTGCAGGGAGCGGAATTAAATATTAATCCCTGCTTTAAAGAAAACGCCTTCAAAGGCAGCTGCTGGTGCGGTTTTCTTATTTACGTGCACAGAGCGAACGGCGTGTGAGAGGAGCTCTCGCCAAGCCGCACCGATGCTGCTAATCAATAGCCAGCCTGCTGGTGCAGGGGGCAGGAAACCCATGCAGCTGGTAAAGAGCTGTTTGCAGCGAGGGGGGGGCAGCCTGGAAAAGCAGTTGGCTTTGTAAGCATTTTGAGATCTGACTGCCAGTGAAAACAGGCTCTCTCTTGCGGGGAGAGCGACCGGCTCTTTGCGGCTTTTTGCTTACATGACGAATGTGGCAGCGGCTGTTTGTCGGCCGGCTGCGGCACACGCCTCGCGGCAAACCGAGGGCCCCTTTCTGTGCCACAGGAAGCGGGCATTCTGCCTCGGAAATCCGGCAGGCTGAAAGCGGAGCCGGGCCCCTGCCAGGCTGCGGCCCCCACGCTTTGGTAATGCGCTCCATGAAATTAAATATTTATGATGGTCATTTGTAATTCGTGGAGACTGTCCACACACAAGGGCAGCTGTAACGTTTAGGTGTGTAAATAAATCCATTCTGACCACACCCCTGCTCTACAGAGCGTCATGCTACCACTCAAGCTAATGCCACAGGTCACCAGCAGGGGGCGTGCGACCCTGCCCAAAGTCCCCCCGCCCTGTGCCGTTGCAGTCTGGGGGGCAGGGAGGGTGTATTCCCCAGCCTCTCCTTCCCAGGCCAGTTCTTCTCTCTCCCTCTTGCCTGGGGACTCAAGTTCATTAACCTTCCAGAACATTCTCTGTGCTCCATTAATGAGGTCCCGGTAATGTGTGTGACAGGGCGGGTTCATATTTCTTCTCTCTTTGGCAACATGTAGTGGTGGCCGGAGAAATGTGTGCAGAAATGAGCTCTCTGATAAAATCCGGCACCTTCCACCGCAATCGCACGTCCAGGGGGGAGGAGAGAGCCTGCAAAGACAGGGCTGCCCGCTCGCTCCGGGGCGGTGTGGGGTCCTCAGGAGCCTCGGCCACACGCTTCGTCTTTGAGGACGACTCTGTAATGCGGCAGGATCGGCACTCGCGTGAATCCCAGCCTCACCCGCTTCTCATTCCGAGACATACGAGTTATTTTCTGGAAGGGAAATCGATACTTGGGGGGGTGGGCCGGCAAATGGGGAAGTGAATGGGGGGAGGCAGAAGGCTGCAAACGCACGGACTGTACTGAGTAGTGTTGGTGGGCCTCTATCTCAGTCCCCAGCTCCCAGCAAGCTGTGGGGCGGGGGGGGGGGGGAGAGAGCAGCACTTACACAACCGAACACCAGCGAGAGGCAACTATAGAGGAGGCACCCCCCACCACAATCCACAAACTCCCCCCCCACCCCTGACCCAGTAGCTGATGCTGCCGTCTGGCTTTTTGACAGCAAAGCAAACGCAAGGTGACTTTGCAATGCAGCGCGGGTGGCGGCAACGTGAGGCCAACGAACAGGGCTAACGCGGGCTGCAGCGTTCTTCCCAGTATGAGCTGGGAGGTTATAATGGGCACGGTGTTCTTCCCAGTATGAGCTGGGAGGTTATAATGGGCACGGTGTTCTTCCCAGTATGAGCTGGGAGGTTAAAATGGGCACGGTGTTCTTCCCAGTATGAGCTGGGAGGTTATAATGGGCACGGTGTTCTTCCCAGTATGAGCTGGGAGGTTATAATGGGCACAGTGCTTTTTCCAGTATGAACTGGGAAGATTTAATGAGCACAGTGTTCTTCCCAGTATGAGCTGGGAGGTTATAATGGGCATGGTGCTTTTTCCAGTATAAACTGGGAGGTTTTAATGGGCACAGTGTTCTTCCCAGTATGAGCTGGGAGGTTATAATGGGCACAGTGCACATTTTCCAGTATAAACTGGGAGGTTTTAATGGGCACAGTGTTCTTCCCAGTATGAGCTGGGAGGTTATAATGGGCACAGTGCTTTTTCCAGTATAAACTGGGAGGTTTTAATGGGCACAGTGTTCTTACCAGTATGAGCTGGGAGGTTATAATGGGCACGGTGTTCTTCCCAGTATGAGCTGGGAGGTTATAATGGGCACAGTGTTCTTCCCAGTATGAGCTGGGAGGTTATAATGGGCACAGTGCTTTTTCCAGTATGAACTGGGAAGATTTAATGGGCACAGTGTTCTTCCCAGTATGAGCTGGGAGGTTATAATGGGCATGGTGCTTTTTCCAGTATAAACTGGGAGGTTTTAATGGGCACAGTGTTCTTCCCAGTATGAGCTGGGAGGTTATAATGGGCACAGTGTTTTTTCCAGTATAAACTGGGAGGTTTTAATGGGCACAGTGTTCTTCCCAGTATGAGCTGGGAGGTTATAATGCGCATGGCATTCTCCCCAGTATAGACTGGGAGGTTATAATGGGCATGGTGTTCTCCCCAGTATAAACTGGGAGGTTATAATGGTCATGATTATCTTTTGTGTGACATATGTTCTTGTTTACAGCATGGAGGTGAAGATCGAGTTACTTGTGTTGAAGTTGGCCGGGGGGGGGGGGGGGGGGGGGGCGCCTAAGCACGATTACGCCCTGCAATGCTTCTCATGTTCTCCATTTGCATGGCGGCAGCCTTCCTCCACAGCGGGACCCTACTGGGAGGAGAGTCTGCCGGGAGTCTCAGCCAGTGAGTCAGACTCTCCGGTTGCCCCTGTGCTCTCTCGCTCCAGGCCTCCGTCCTGGGATCTGGCTCAGCGCCTTGCCTTCCCTTCCCTTCAGCTCCAGAAGAAGCAATGATTCATAAATCTTTCATTTTTGCGTGGAATTAGGAACGCTATGCGACTCACCTGTCACCAACTGTGACATCGTGCCATCCGCAGAACTGCTGTTTTCAAACTCCTGGCTCCTTCACCACACCATGGGGGGGGGGGGGTGTGTGTGTGTGTTGAGAGGCGGCCACGCCTCTGAGGGGCGGGATTTCTGCAGAAAATGAGGTTTGAAATTTCGAGAGCCGCCGCCACCGTCTGTCTGGTGTTAGAAGCATATCTGCTGATTGCATTAGAACATGAAGGGGAAGTGGGAACAGGAAATGTCAGCCTGGATGAGAGGAGAAACACACAGGCACACACACAGACACACACACAGACACACACACAGGTACACACACACAGACACACACACAGGCACACACACACAGACACACACACACACACACAGGCAGGTTTATAATTATACCTTTGTGGGGACTCCATTCATTTCTATGGGGAAAAGTCTAATCCCAACATGCCAACCTTAACCGCATTTTTGATTGCGTTCACAGATCTTTATAAAACCGAGTTTCCCTTTGTGGGGACCAAACAAAAGTCAAAATAATGTGTTTTTATCACATTGTGCGGACATTTGGTCCCTGCAATGTAATATATACATAACTCTCTCTCACACACACTCACACTCACACACACACACACACACGCTCACCGGAGCTGCCTGCCATTAGCATGATGCATTAACCAGCTCCTCACTACTGACAACGGCTACAGACGGGAAAATGATCCTGGTGCCGCCCGCGGACTCCCAGGCACCAGCAGGAAGCAGACGGGGGCCCCATCGCCTCCCCCCCACCCCAAAGATACACAAAACACTTTGACATCGAAGAAAATACCCAGGCAATGACACACACAAACATACATACATACACACACACAGGTTTGTAATTATATCTTTGTGGGGACTCTCCATTCATTTCTGTGAGGAAAACCCTAATCCCAACATGATGACATTAACCCCCACCCAGCCCAAACCTTAACCATAAGTAACCAAACAAAATACAAGAGTTTTGGCATCTTTACATTTTTGATTACATTCACAGATCTTTGTGGGGACCTGAAAAATGGTTCCCACAACATCAAAAAACAGGCTCTTATTACATTGTGAGGGACATTTGGTCCCCACAATGTAATATAAACCTAATGCACACAAACACACACACGCACACACACGCACTCCACCCGCACACTGGTCTGAACAAAGGAGAAACTTCTGGGATAGGAGCAGGAGCAAAGTCCATCACCTGCTCGTGGACTTCAGAGCTCAGACACGCTACCTTTGCCTCTGTGTATTTTAGTACCTTTTGGATTTCCTGCCTGAACACATCGGCCACTCCTGCTGCATTAGCAGCCATGGGAATTGTGCTCTATTTCCCCAGCAGGCAGATGTCCTGGGCCCACGTAACTCCAAATGTGTTACATTTGTGTCTGAGTCTGTGATCCATAATCACGTCACCTTCCTGCCTGCAGCTGCATGCGTGTGCACTTAGCGTGTTCTCCCCGTGTTTGTATGACTTCCCATCTGTACTCTGGTTTCCTCCTGCAGATATGGCTTCCCTAAATCGCCCTTGGTGTGTGAGCCTCTGCAACCTAGCCGGGGGGGGGTGGGCTATGGATGCCCTGTATAGATGTTTGTAAGATGGCTGAATAGAACTTTCTAGAAGGACATCAGATAGCATACAGGATAAGGATCTGGGCCCCTGCAGTTGTACCCTTGGGAAACACAGCATAAATGGTCAGATTCTGGAGACCCCAAACTTATACCTTAAGCACTAACCCCCCAGTGTGAAAGGGGGGGGTCCCCTTCCATTATCACATATTATTGCTTGTTTTCATTTTTTATGTTTTCATATCTCAGTCGCAGGCTGATTAAAACGTGCTTCTGACCTACAGACCGCTGCAGCTGGAGAAGCTGATGGAAGGCAAGCCGATGAAACAGAAGAAGAGCTGACTGAGAACCACAAGAAGCTCCCATCTTCTGTTTCCATGCATGCATCCTGAAACGAGATGTGCATCAGATTACTGTGAGCTGGGGTTTGGATGGGGTTGGTCTGGATGGGGATGGTCCAGATGAGGATGGTCTGTATGGGGATGATTTGTATGGGGATGGTCCAGATGAGGATGGTCTGTATGGGGATGATTTGTATGGGGATGGTCCAGATGAGGATGGTCTGTATGGGGATGATTTGTATGGGGATGGTCCAGATGAGGATGGTCTGTATGGGGATGATTTGTATGGGGATGGTCCAGATGAGGATGGTCTGTATGGGGATGATTTGTATGGGGATGGTCCAGATGAGGATGGTCTGGATAGGGATGATTTGTATGGGGATGGTCCAGATGAGGATGGTCTGTATGGGGATGATTTGTATGGGGATGGTCCAGATGAGGATGGTCTGTATGGGGATGATTTGTATGGGGATGGTCCAGATGAGGATGGTCTGTATGGGGATGATTTGTATGGGGATGGTCCAGATGAGGATGGTCTGTATGGGGATGATTTGTATGGGGATGGTCCAGATGAGGATGGTCTGTATGGGGATGATTTGTATGGGGATGGTCCAGATGAGGATGGTCTGTATGGGGATGATTTGTATGGGGATGGTCCAGATGAGGATGGTCTGTATGGGGATGATTTGTATGGGGATGGTCCAGATGAGGATGGTCTGTATGGGGATGATTTGTATGGGGATGGTCCAGATGAGGATGGTCTGTATGGGGATGATTTGTATGGGGATGGTCCAGATGAGGATGGTCTGTATGGGGATGATTTGTATGGGGATGGTCCAGATGAGGATGGTCTGTATGGGGATGATTTGTATGGGGATGGTCCAGATGAGGATGGTCTGGATAGGGATGATTTGTATGGGGATGGTCCAGATGAGGATGGTCTGTATGGGGATGATTTGTATGGGGATGGTCCAGATGAGGATGGTCTGTATGGGGATGATTTGTATGGGGATGGTCCAGATGAGGATGGTCTGTATGGGGATGATTTGTATGGGGATGGTCCAGATGAGGATGGTCTGTATGGGGATGATTTGTATGGGGATGGTCCAGATGAGGATGGTCTGTATGGGGATGATTTGTATGGGGATGGTCCAGATGAGGATGGTCTGTATGGGGATGATTTGTATGGGGATGGTCCAGATGAGGATGGTCTGTATGGGGATGATTTGTATGGGGATGGTCCAGATGAGGATGGTCTGTATGGGGATGATTTGTATGGGGATGGTCCAGATGAGGATGGTCTGGATAGGGATGATTTGTATGGGGATGGTCCAGATGAGGATGGTCTGTATGGGGATGATTTGTATGGGGATGGTCCAGATGAGGATGGTCTGTATGGGGATGATTTGTATGGGGATGGTCCAGATGAGGATGGTCTGTATGGGGATGATTTGTATGGGGATGGTCCAGATGAGGATGGTCTGTATGGGGATGATTTGTATGGGGATGGTCCAGATGAGGATGGTCTGTATGGGGATGATTTGTATGGGGATGGTCCAGATGAGGATGGTCTGTATGGGGATGATTTGTATGGGGATGGTCCAGATGAGGATGGTCTGTATGGGGATGATTTGTATGGGGATGGTCCAGATGAGGATGGTCTGTATGGGGATGATTTGTATGGGGATGGTCCAGATGGGAGTTGGTTTGGATGGGGATGGTCTGGATGGCCAAACCCCCGAGCTGAGGGGCCATGGCTTACAGCCCAGAGCTGGGGGTGCTTGACTTACAACCCCAAGCTAGAGGGAGTATGCCTTATGGCCCCAAGCTGGGTAGGGGTGTGGCATATAGCCCCAAGCTGGGGGGAGGGGGATGCCGCTTAACGGCCTGAGCTTGGAGGGTTGTGTAGCTGACGGCCCTGAGCTGGTGGGGTGTCACTTGCAGCCCTGAGCTGGGGGGGGGGGGTGCCCCTGAGCGTGGTGACACCCCCTAAATGCCCCCTGCCAATAGGACAGCCCAATAGGGGGCGCTAACGAGCATCAAGCGCAGAGAGCCGATCCGACAGCCGAAATAGTGGGTGCTAACGAGCATCGAGCGCATGGAGCCGATCCGACAACCCAATAGGGGGTGCTAACGAGCACACGGAGCCGATCCGACAATCCAATAGGGGGCGCTAACGAGCATTGAGCGCACAGAACCGATCCGACAGCCCAATAGGGGGCGCTAACGAGCATCAAGACAACGAAGCTGGTCCAACAGCCCAATAGGGGGCGCAAACAAGCATCAGCCGTGGTACAGAGGGCTGGAGCTCCCCGCCCACCTCCCTCCATGGGTCCCTGTGGGGGCCAGGCAGGGCCCCCCCCACTCCATTAGGTGACATACATGGTTATGTTTCCTAAGGGGAGAATCCTCTGACTCCACCCTCTGACGAAAGGAGGATGTAGAGAGAGAAAATGAAATTTGGTGGTGGAGTTTGCCTATGTCACTCCACCCAGCGTTATCGCCATGCTCACCCCCTCTCACCCGTCACCCCCTCTCACCCGTCACCCCCTACCCTGCTATTGGCCCTTCGCTGGGAGCTCCTCACTGCCCCAAGCATCGCCTCCCAGCTGGCTGCTCACGTGACGGGGGGGGGGACATCTCTGAGCAGCTGAAGGGAATTTCACCCCCCCGCAGGGCCGTATCTGCGACATGCATCTATGCGAGGGATCTTGCAGGCAAACTCACCATAAACCGCATTTTATGGTGCTGTTTAAGGCTAAGAGAGTCGCACGCTTATAACATTCCGCAGCTTTGTGCTGTAAAACGTCACACAGTAAATATCTCCTATTTTCCGGCTGCCGGCATGACTGTTAGAGACATCGCAGCATGGGGATGGGCTGCATAGATCCCTGCGGGGGCTTTGCTGCTGTACCATTGAGCCAGGTGCTTAATCTGAACGGCTGCAGTAATAGAAGAATGATACGTTATTAATCCCTGAGGGGAAATTCTGTCTTCGCCTACCCCATCTCACTGTCCATGAGTCACACATGCAGGTGAGGATGAGCTGGGGGGGTCACAGCGCAGGGTCAGGCAGCCTGCACCGTGAGCATCTAAAAGCGTCTAGAAGGCAGATTCACTGACCAGCTCCAGAAGACCCAATAAGCAACAAGAGGCGGCCGCTTTACAGTAACAGCACTCAGGTGCCCATCATCTGAAGATCTCTAGATGAATCACGGCCCTCAAGGAAGAGCATGGAGGCTGTCATGCCCCCCCCCCCCAGCCTCCCGCACACAAAGCTAGTGATCAGCTTCCTCCTTTGATAGCTAATCCCTCACCCCCCCCCAAACCCAACCTAAAGCTGGAGAGAATGTAGGGGAAAGTCGCAAAATGGTCTGAATTCAATGACGCGCCTGCCCCCCACCCTCCTCTGCCCCCCCCATTTCTGTTATTTTGCGCCTTGATGTCAGAGTACTTTAGCTGTACAAAGGCATGCCAGACCGGCTGACATGCTTCTGCTGAGAGTTAAGCAGAACATCTGTCTCCTGTCAGAAGCCTTCACAGAGCTGCCATTACCCAGCAAGGTAAGATAAGCCACCATCGCATGGGGGGGGGCGTTCGTGTTTTCCTTCCCTGACGTCTGATCGGTGTGATACAGATAGAGTCGGCCACACCTCTGCCAGTGTGGAGTGACCAGGCTGCCCAACCTTAACCGGAAACCCTTACGGTTTAAGGTTTTGGCCAAACCTCAACCAGCGACAATTACAATTTGAGGTTTAGGCTGAACCTCAACTACAATTGGTTATGGTGTAAGGTTTTGGTCAAGGCTTCCCCCTGGTCATAAGGTGCAGCATGTCCTTTCCCCATGTTTATCAAAATGAGGAGATGAAGAACGCTTGGACAGACGTAAAGATCGGAGCATCTTTCTGGACACATGGCCATGGATCACCAGCCTTGCATGCTCCCGTCTATCTGTCCGTGCCTGTTTGGTCGGCCAGGTGAAGTCTGCCTCATCTCCATTAATCATCCCGTGACATTTTGTAATTGTGAACAAAGTGTGAATGGAAGTATAGTGCAAAACTTCAAAGCTCCAGTTTAACTGCTGGCCCCAAAGTATACTTAATTTGACAAAGTACGTGCAATAAATCACACACTCATTTTAAAATAACTGGTCCATTTATATTCACGTATTAAAAACCGGGACATTGCTCCTTGCGAGTCTGATGTGGAATTCACCGTGGTCCTGGGATAAGGAGCGGTATAATGACTTTCAGATAGCTGTACTTTCCAAAAGAGTCATATATCTTACTTTAACAAGCACCAATCAACATATTTCTGTATGCCCTCATATTTCTTTATTTCAGCTCACTGCTGAGAAGAATAGGGCCGGGATTCAATCCGCCTGAAAATGGATATTAAAGTTAGAACTGTATTCAGTCGTTAAATTAAGGCACCTCCGTTGGACGAGAACTCGCCGAGGTACGCAAGTCTGGGGGTTACGGCGGATACGGTCGGTCTACACGCAGCAGTCTCATTATGTAGGTCCTCACCAGGAATCTTCCAGCTAATATATAAAGCCTTTGACGACCTGAAGCACGTGACCTCATGGAGATCTCAACGGAACTTCCGACCGCCCCCCCAAGGGCCGAAAGAATGGTTATCAAGCCTGATTGGACAGCATTCCCCCAGTCAATCGTGGATGGAATGCCAGTCCAACACTACATTGCACATATATGCACACAATTTGGGTATTTCAGAGACAGCAATTAACCTGATAGCATATTTGTCAACTGAGAAGGAACCAAAACGATTTCAGGAGAACGATTCAAGATTCGAACCCCCAACCCGGTAGGTGGGAGGAACCAGAGCTGCCTGCTTAGCTACAAAAACAGGAATAATTATTCTGTAAATTATGTAGCTAATTACCAGGTTATTTAACACTGCAGCTAAGGTTTGCTTATGCTAATTAAATCAGGGAGTGGTATGATAATTAGCGAGATCATAATAATTATTATCGGTATTTTTTGGCAAAGCTGATTGCATTTAAAACCCCCGAACTTGCTTTTTACTGTGCCTTTTTCATTCCGCCTTTACAGCATCACAACCGAAGGCAGTAATACAAATTTCAACGATAAACCTGCTTCTGAGTCTATAAAAAACAGGGAATTTAGCACGACTCAGCCCGTGTCTATAGTCGGTCATCTGCTAAATCTGCGTGCTTTCACACGCATTTCAAACTGTGCGGACATCGGTGCACCGTGTAATGCCGAACACCCCTGCTGCACCTATGTCCTTAAGGTGTGGAGCAGTCGGCTCCGGATTAAACCTGTGCACAAATGTGAATTGGAGCCGATTTTAGAGAAACTACCATGAATCCGGTTTTTCTCCAACTGAATCCGAGCCCGGGGCATTGAAGTCCTTAGCGTTTGCCGAAACCATTCAGCGACTGTGAAAATGCATGTCGGTTTGGCACAATCCGTGCGCTTGGGGAGCAAACGGCGTGAAGACGGACGGGATCCGAGGTTAACAGGCATCGCGGCCGAGGGGGCGTCCAGGCTGGCCTCTCTCTGCCATATTCTCAGCGCAATGAAAATAGTTTTCGGTGACGAGAAAATAAAAATAGCATAACGTTATGGCAGCAGCTTCCATGGGCGATCCGTTTTGCGGCGGTGTCAGGCTGCCGGAGATGAAGCAGGTGCCTGAGATCACGATGAGATTCTGCACAGGCGTCCGGGAGGCCCGGGCCAGCTCTGCGTCGAGCACACGGGGGAATGCATGAAATATTAAAGGATCTGTGTGAAAAATAGCGGCTTCGGCTCCCTCTTTGCACCCCAAATGTGTTTATTAATTTATGTTTTAAATCATAAGACTTTCATTTGGTGTGAGCAGTGCCAGGCAATAAGCGCGGTTTAAAAATTTAATGCATAAACAATATTTTTCTATTGAAATGTAACATGGCTCTTTGAACAATCCACCACTGGCAATAAATCAAAAACAGGCGAAAATTACATTTTGTATTTAACAGAATATGAACTCGGCCCTAATAAATGATATCTTCCTTTTATTTAATTGGCGTCAGCTAAGATCTAGCAGATTGCTAATAAAATTCAGGATTTCCATATTTAATGATGCATGCTTTTCATGGTGAATTTTACATTGGGAAATGTTGTCTTTAATGAAGCTTAGAAAGCTGTCTAATAGGCGTCTCTTTTAACAAATGTAACTTCTCTCATTCTAAAGGTCTTTTGGTCAAATTTGCTGATTTAGACATATTTGCCCAATTAGTCTCTGGTTAGCAGACGACTGGCGAGAGGCTTGTTCACAGAGTCCATTTGTGAGTTTATTTTCACATTGTGTGTTTGTAATGGTCATATGGAAGCCTAATCTCCGCTCTAATGTTCTTCCAATAAGAATCTTTTAGTGTCGCTTTTAAAATGCACATAAAATGGAAGAAGCCGTTTAAACGTTTATTGTTTAGTCTTTCTCTTCGCTATTGTGTTTTATATGTATCACATATTCACAAACATATTAAAAATTATGAATTTATTTAAATATATGTACATATAAACGAATAAAGTCATATCCTTTCATGCGAATTCGCAGCACATTTCAATAACAGTGCTACCTTTTCCCAGCGTATATAAACAAAGACGCTTCTCTCTCCTCTGGGAAAAATCTCGCTGTGGCTGTTTTCCCAAGAGGCGCGCAGAGAAACGGGGAATCATGACTGTCAGCTTCTATCTCACATCAGTAGCCAATGACTTTCCGGTACAGACGCTCGGGTAACGAGACTTAGAAACGGCTGACATTTCGGCTAATTGTGCTAGACCCTCTGACTTCCCCCTCACCCCCAGACCTGGTTTGGTAGAGTTTCTGTCTCTGCAGTCGCGCCTTGAAACCCAAACGGCAGCCTACCTGAGCTTACAGACTTCCCAGGACCGTAGCACAGTCAAATAAATGGATCGGACCTTTATGAAATTGCTGGTAAAAGTATGAAATAATACCACAGAGGATGAAGACGAATGATTGTCAATATAAAGCAAAACGAATCCTGTTATTACTACAATTCAAACCTGATCATTTCTTTAAAATGAGAATTACTTTTATAATATAAAAGACATAGTCTAGTTCCCATTTACTTAGAGTGCAGCATGTAAACGATCTGTGTGGATTTATATTGCATATAATGGGAACTCAAACCACCCCCTTGAGAAAAACAAAAAATATAGCTCTGGGGGGGAGGGGCTGTCTGGGATGATCAGGGGGCTGCTGTTGTCGGTATCGATTGTTCTACTTGCCCCCGGTGTGGGTGTGTACATTAGTGTGTTCTCTTTTGTTACCGTAGCTACCTGGAAGAATGATGGCGAAGCGAGTGTGGATTTGGCTTTTGAAGGGCTCCAAGCAGAATGCGCCATTATTCGGTGGTACCAGGTCAGGAACAGAGGACACATCCCGCAGGAAAATGGTGAACACAAGCTTTGGTGAGTCGGCTTTCTGTTATGTTTGTATAAAAGGGACCAGTTCTGGGTGGACGCCCCCCCATCCATCATAATCATAAATATTCCCTCCTTATCTGTCCTCCAGGAGACCCTGTTCCCGCCAAAAAGCGGAGCGGGGCTCGGCTGGGGATGAGGAGCGCGTGGAGGACTGCCCAATCGTCGCCGCTCTTTATGAGGGACGGAACCGGGCTTTGGCAGCTAAAACCGCGGCTCACGGCTGTCTGCCACGAAAACAGTGTGAAGAACGTGCCGAGAATTAATGGCACTGAAACTGATGTATTCCGCGTCTTTTTGCCAAGCGGGACACGGCCGACACACGTGTAATTCCAGCTTCTCTCTGCCCCCGTTTGAATGCATTGCGGTATTTACCCGTCCGGCCCCCCATGATGTCTTCTCCGTGGTATTTTTGTTACAGTAGCAAGCGTATACGTTAAGTAGGGAAGGCACGCTCCTCTAACTGTCAGGCACAGGAGGCAGCTAATGCACTTCCTGGCTATTTGACTCATCTGAGCCTTATGGGCTAAGGAAGGTCACTTGGGGGGGGGGGGGGGGGGGGGTTCTCTTTACCAAGGTTATTGGATTTCATGGCCATTTGAAATTCCGCCTTTTAGCATGAAGACTCGTGCACTGTTTCAGCTGCGGCGAAGAGCACAAGTGCTGCTGTGCTTTGGTTAAAGGTCAAATGTCAGCATCGCAGGGTCGTCATTCTGCTGTGTTTTACAGTTTCCTTGTTCTTGTCTCCAGTTTACCCTTTATCCCTCATCACACTGGTATTTCCAAGATCTACGGGGGCGTTCTGTGGCTCAGTGGGTCCGGGCACTGTGCCCGCGATCATCAGGTCATCAGTTCCAATCCCATAATCAATAGAGCAGTTTAATCACTGGGCTTTTAAGCGAGGCCCTTAACCCCCGGTCGCTCCATGGACTGTCTGACGCTTTTTTCTTAAAAATCTACATTGTTTTGAATGTAAATGTGATGTAATGTCCTTAATATAGGTTGTGAGTTCGATGCAGAGCAGCAGGCATTGTGAATTTTGTCAGTTCACTTGCAGGTTAGTGGGTTTCTTCCTGTGGCTCCAAAACCCAGACTGACTATGACCCTGTGCTGGAGATTTTGCTTGTTTATGCAGAGAGCGCTGTGCAGCTCAGCAGGTCAGGATGCTGTGTCTGTGATCAGACAGTCGTCGGTTTACGTCCCAAGCTTGGCTGAACAAGGTCTCTATCCCCAATTACTCCGGGGACAGTCTGACCCCGCTTTCTCAAGTCTACCTCGCTGTGGATAAAAGTTAGGTAAATGCAAAATTTCCAGTTTACTAGTCACCCATTTCCTTACATGCATGTAAGTAGCCATGTTAACAAGTTCGGTGAATATAACCGCAGAGAACGAGGAATTATATCTCCGGAGCTAACACGAAACAGGGAGGCCCAGCACGATAACCGAAAGGCATTTTAAAATACAATTATTAGCAGGTAAGGGGAAAAAATATATGTTAAGAAAAATATATAGTAAAGAATTGACCCTGCTGCTCTGCTCCTAAGTGATTTTTAGCCAAGGTGCTAACCGAGGAGGTAAAATATTCATCTTGTGGATAAGGAGATGCAATAAGCATGCGACAGAGGATGGCACTGCAAGGTCCGCCCTGCCACTGCAGGGTCTGCCCTGCCACTGCACCTTTCTGGGGTCTCTGGTTCTGGACAAAAAGACACAATGACATCGATTCTGAGTGTGTGAGAACGGCAGTCCCAGGAGGCGGAACAGATGGCAGCAAACACATTTTCTATGAAAAATTCATATGTGTGACATGTATAACAGAAAAGGCAAAGTGCTGACGCGAAACAGCGATAACGCTTTACGTAAGTGTGCAAAGTGCTGACGCGAAACAGCGATAACGCTTTACGTAAGTGTGCAAAGTGCTGACGCGAAACAGCGATAACGCTTCACGTAAGTGTGCAAAGTGCTGACGCGAAACAGCGATAACGCTTCACGTAAGTGTGCAAAGTGCTGACGCGAAACAGCGATAACGCTTCACGTAAGTGTGCAAAGTGCTGACGCGAAACAGCGATAACGCTTCACGTAAGTGTGCAAAGTGCTGACGCGAAACAGCGATAACGCTTCACGTAAGTGTGCAAAGTGCTGACGCGAAACAGCGATAACGCTTCACGTAAGTGTGCAAAGTGCTGACGCGAAACAGCGATAACGCTTCACGTAAGTGTGCAAAGTGCTGACGCGAAACAGCGATAACGCTTCACGTAAGTGTGCAAAGTGCTGACGCGAAACAGCGATAACGCTTCACGTAAGTGTGCAAAGTGTTGACGCGAAACAGCGATAACGCTTCACGTAAGTGTGCAAAGTACTGACGCGAAACAACGATAACGCTTTACGTAAGTGTGCAAAGTGCTGACGCGAAACAGCGATAACGCTTTACATAAGTGTGCAAAGTACTGACGCGAAACAACGATAACGCTTTACGTAAGTATGCAAAGTGCCCTGGCAGCAGTTGCACTGCGCTGATGGAAAGTCACGTTTCCCGGTAATTTAACCTCGATTAGATGATTCTCCCGAGTCGGCTAATCCACAGTCACTGATGTGCCGGCTTATTACCAGAGTCTCTGCATCTCTTTCCAGTTGTACGTCTGTGGGGCAGAATGAGGCAAAGCTACAGTAGCGCCCGAGGATGCGCACCTGCCCAGAGATCTTCAGTGCTAACAGGGTTGACTTGCTTAGGCACATCCAGTGGCCTGTCCTTAGAATTCTGCTCAGCTCTTCCGACTGATCATTTTTTCATTGGGCTTTACTCCTGTTGGTATATTCTTTTGTTTTTTGACAGTTAGGATAACATTAATTACTTTGGCCTTCCTCGGCTGGTTTAATTCTTAGCTTTGGTCCACCAAGCGAATGGTTCGAGGTCACTGGAGTCCTCTGGGGAGGCCCACCATAACTGACAGCATCAAGAAAAGATGTAATGATCTCAATTTGCCCCGAGGGATTCATAACGTGTATCTGTCTATAACCTGATCACTGCCCTGCCTTTGTCTCCACCCCAATAAAATTGCAGGTGATGGAACTGGAAATTTGGTAGGAACGAAACAAAACTAAATGACTCATTTAACAAAATCCTAAACACCAGACACCTAAAAACTCACAGAATCCTCTAGGCTGACCCTAGTTAACCCTAACAAGCTAATTAGTCCAGTCAGGGTCACCTGGGTTTCATTATCTTGAGGCATGTGTGGGAATGGTGCTGGTGATCAATCGCCATGGCAACATGGGAGCTCACCCAACCCTCCGAAAGCCATTACTGTACTGCCTGACATGGACTCCGCCTCGCGTGCTGCTTTTACAGATGCACACACTTGGTTGATCATTCCATGACAGATCGCGGTTACGGCTGGTCCCCAAATTCCTCTGGTCTCTCCTCTGCACTCTCGGGTGACTTTTATCACATGTAATCTGTCGCCCCCCCCCCCTGAATTCCAGGGTGCTCAGTTTGCCGTCAGCAGCTGTGATGGAGGAATATTCAGCCATCCAAAGAAATGGCTGCAGCTTGTTTCTTTAAGATAATCCACAATTTAGGATCAGCACAGATCCATGCTGATCCCAGCAGTTCGGTCACATGCGACGAGTGACTCTGCCACATTTGTCAGAAGCTCATGCTGCCTTCCGCGTGATCAGTGCCACCCTGTCGTGGGCCGTCTGTGCGTGACAGGTCACTTCCGCTGATTCAGCCAGGTCCTCACACCCCTGAACACAGCCGGAGAACAACCTCCGTGTTTCACGTTGTGCGAGGGGTAGATCGCTGATGAATGCCGAGGTGATTCTTCTGTCAAACGTGGACATGGATGCTTGTCATCTACGACCCGTTTGCCGATCCGATATCAGGTGAGCGGCTTCCGTGAGGCCTGTGATAAGACGTGATCACGTGTCTGTCGCCGGCTCTTGCGATGGCTTATGCTTTATAATAAACCGCAGCTGTGTGCGGCAGCCATCCACATGCCTTTCTGCGCGTGAATGTTTGTTATAACCTTCAGCAAGGAATACCGGGACACGGTGTTCATGAAAGCAAAAAGTTTATTCATGTTTGAAACTACACATAACTACTACAAGGCTTTTCAGTCCAGGGTGTAGTCTGGTTAAAAAGTAACACGAAACATTTTTAATACATTAGAATCACTGCCACAAATAATCTTTCCATGACTTTATCAGTTTTAGAATCACATACAATACAAAAGAAAGCAAAATTGGACCCTGTCAGACAGAGCTTGAATGTACATTTCTGAATACTGAAAACTCTATGCATTACAGCTGTTTTTTGTTACGTTTTTTTTCCTTATTTTTTGCATGAATTAGTAACAAGATGAGCAACATTCAAAATGTTTGTCCGTATGTACAACAGTTTAACTGTTTGGTGTTAATCCGTGGGCACCACTCACCCCTCCCCCAGCAACATATACTCTTTATCATCATCATCATCATCATCATCATCATCATCATAATCATTATTTTTTAATATTTTTTAAAAGTTGCAAGAAAGCAACTTAGTTTTCTTAAAAGATTAAAATATACATTAGATTACAGGAAGGGAAAGGAGGAGTTTATTACAAGATGCAATCAAATAAACTAAATAAAATACAAGGTAAGAATTCCCCAAAAAACCGACATGGAAGTGATACTGTTCAGAGGTAGTAAGTGAGCACTCTAAGCTATAGAACACGCTGGAATTCTATTGGTTTCTATGAGTTTGCATGAGGTAATAAAGCTGTGTTTTGATTGGTGAGATGGATAAATACTCTTACGCTACATTATTTACAATATGTGGGGATGTTTGGGCCGGTGTTACCAGCGGGCAGAAAGTCCCGCAAGGACCGGCATCAGACATGGAGCTCTTTCCAGACATGGGCTCAAAGACATGTGATGTTGAATATATTCACTTCATTTTTTTTTTTTTGTTAAACCGTGTCCAATTTAGAGTGTTTTTCCGACAATGAAATGCATGTATTTCGTATGTCTCATTCAGTGCCACCACAAAGGGTCTGTAATGCATCAGAAACTGTTGGGTGTGAGCTAATACAAATAAAAAAAGAGAACCCCCCCCTCCAAGCTGGCAGTAAATGTGATATTAGCCCTGTTAACATGTGAATTAGCACACAATGGTCAGAAGCTGGGCTGTGAGTGCTGCTGTTGTATAACATGGACCGGGGAACAAAGAATGATGGAAATGGACCTCAACAGAGAACCAACATGTAAGTAACGGGTCTACCAGCACTTCTCTCTCTTTGTTGTCCCATTCCTGTAGTAATCGCACAGACGTGATCCGTGAAGCATTGCCCGTGGCCGAACATTCGCCTGTCTTCAGGAAGGGTGGAGCGCGTTTGGATGCGGGTGTCCTTCTCGGCGGGTGTAGAAGGGGCTGCTGGAGAGCCAAGCAACAGCCTGGCCAAGGAGGGAGGTAATGGAGCTGGTCCTGGGGGCTTTCCAGGCTGTAGAAGAAATTTCCGGAACAGAGACTCCACTGGGCGTTGGCCTCCTTAACCCATTCATCATGAAAATAAACGTCAGGGCGAAACACACCTGACAATGTTCTGCTTTATATTATTTACATATATATACTGTATAGATGTATGTTTGAGAAGCTGTCCTGGACCATGGAGAATGACTCCAAGGCCTTGCCCAAGAATACGAAAGAAGGAAAAAAGGTGAGCAACGCCGCGAATGATTGGCTCCCGCCAAGGGTGTCCTGCCTCTCTGGTTGGCCAGTCAGTGCTAGTCGGGGCTCTACAGCATAGGGATGGGGAGCGTCGGTGGGGAGATCAATTCGAGGTATCCGAGTGGACGCTTCCCGGCCCCTCTGTGGGAGAAATCATGGAGGACGGAGTGCCCGCATCCTGCCACCCTCCATTAGCCTGGCATAGTGAAGAGAAAGACACACAAGGGTTAATTACTACAGGTGCGCCAGGAATTAAGATCTGACTGGAAACCGCGGCTATGTGAGAAAGGTTCCGTGCAGCCTGGGTTTACTGCCGCTACAGATGGGACAAAACGGAGAGCGGTGGGAGGCTGCATAGCGGCTCACTCACGAACAAACAAGCAAAGGCCGAAGCCCCAAGCAGAACCGCGTCATTACAACGAAGGTACATCCATATAAATGGGTTAGACGCATGTGGGAAGCGATTAAACAAAAGATGCAGATAACAGCAAAAAATGAGTAATAAAGAAAACAATGATAAATAATAAAAATCAAAATCCAAATGAAAATCCAAGACACCGAAGAAAAAAACGGTGGTTAGAGATGATCTTCAGTGTTAAAGTCTGTAGTTTCCCCACGTCTGTGTGCGTGTTCACGCACGAGCGCGAGATCATCTCTATATTAATAGTGTAAAAATAAATAATGGAAAGGTGAATTTCCCCTGATGCAGTATCTGCCACACTGCCGGCTCCTCTGAATTACACTCGCATCGCCAATGAGAGACTCTCCGAAACAAATTTGCCTGATGTCCGGGCCGATGGAAGCGATTGCTGAATCAATGTCTAATCAGATTTCTGCCGTGGCAGACAGCTTGTCGTTACATATTTTTATGTCAGTCAAGAGGAGGGAAGGCGTGGGGGGGCCCTGGCCAGGGAGCACTGAGTGGATGTGACGGGCTGCGCCTTTCCCAGGGAGTGGGTATCAGCTGGGCCTCAGCCCCAGCCTCCCCCGCACCTCGCCGACCTGGAAGGGCCGGATCGCCTTCTGCCCGCACCAAAGTAAAAGGTTAGCATATGCTAATTTATTTATGCTGTGGTTCTCTATGGAAACAATCGGTCTGCGTTAACGGGGGGGGGCACTCGGACAGGTATTTATGCTACTGTTCCCTATGGAAACAATTGTTCTGCGTTAACGGGTGGGGGGGGGGATGGGGCACTCAGGCAGATATTTACGGTACGGCTCACTATGGAGGCAATCGGTCTGTGTTAATGGGGGGGGGGGGCAGGTAATTGGTGAAATTAGTATTTCGCTGATTTAGGATTCTAGTCCAGTCCAGGTCAATGAACAGATGAATCTGGTTTCCAAGGCGGTTCTGTGTCCGCCTCGGGGAATCATCAGTAACCAGAGATCCGTCTCCTGACTGCCTTTAAATTCCCCAGCTTCCTCCCTCTTGTCCATGTCCTTTATGCCTTTTTCTCTCTCTCTCTCTCTTTTTTTACAGATGCCACCAGGTGCTGTTTTGCTAACAAGTGTGATTTTTATTTTTGAGACTCGCCTGGCCTTGTCGCTCGGTAACACTCTGCGGCACGCGGCAGAGGGAGAGCGACGTGCCACAGCGGCCCGGAGTTGCCGGCGGCGGGCGCACCGTCGCCGTGACGGGCCTCGGCGGAGCGCGAGCGGCACCTCGCCGCACATACGTGCTAATCACCGCCACGGCCTGCTCTTTGAATTCGCTCATCTGCTTTAACAGGGAGGGACGCTCCCTTCTGAGGATGTGGATGCACTTCGCTGTGATTACACAGCTTTCAGTCATCACAGGATTCTACTAGGCTTTACTAGACCAGGTAACGACAGCTGACAGGATGCGGTGTGACGAGGTCAGTGTAGAATCTGATAAAATTATTTATGGCAGTCACAAATGTGTCAAACACACGCTTTATGCATAACAAGGGCTCAGCCACGTACTAAAGCTGGATTTACAAAGAATATGTAAAATATATAAAATTAATATTGCCAGGGAACAGTTTTTATACCCGACAGATGTGAAATCTTTAAGTACCATGAATTTTTAAATCAATTGTTAATGCTGTTTAATCATATAATAAACATAAATTCAAAGCTCAGCAATCTTTTACTTTTATTCAGTTCAACTGTGAATATAAAAGTACATAAAAGTATATATATAATTTCTTATCACATGGTACAGACATGAAATATTTAAAAAAAATCTTTTATGAAAAACCTATTTTAGTTTAAAGTTTAAAGATAAATGCAGTACAAAGTTTAAAGATAAATGCAGGTAAAGATATAAAAAAGTTGCTCATTTCAAATAAGTAATAATTTGAACAGAGGACAGATACTAAAATGTGTCCCTCAGGTAAAGAAGACTATCAGTAATTAAAAAGAATAATTTACAATTTATATATATATATATATATATATATATATATATATATATATATATAGATTAATATTCTAATGCTAATAAGAGTCGTGTTAATTAGTGGTCAAGTAGATTCGTAGTGAATTTTATTTTCTTCCTTCCCTTTTGCTTCTCGGCAGCATTTTTTAACTGTAAAAATGTAATTAAATTTTTATTAGTCTGCTCTTGATTTTAATTTGAATCTGCTGGTTAAGCCATTTGTATTCGCACTCTCTTCAGATTTTCTGATTACTTACTAATCTGGGCACTAAAATGTGTAAATCATAAACAGAATGGTTTTTAACTCCAGAATTTTATAAATCCTTTGCAAAAGGTTATTTTTTAAACTTATAGAAATTCATATCAAAAGATGCAATAAACAACAGATTCCGAAAAGCACCTCCTGAGGAATTTGGACAGTAGCTGCGACTCCTGCAATGTTTCTTAGCGCCTGGTGCTGCTGTGGCGTCTTCCTGCGGGCTCAGTAACGCGCTCCTGACATGAAGGGTAATTCCTGCCGTTAAGCACACCGCCGGTAAATTGGGGAAGCTGTCGCACACAGCGGACACGCGCCGGTCAGGTAACCTGCAGCAGAGAGTGCCTGACATGCGATGATGAATTGCCGTTGAAATTAATCTGGCTTACTATTAACTTGTTAGGGCATAACCAAAAAATGGCATGACTTTTCTAATTAAGCCCGGGCGAGAATCGGAGTCGCCTTCCCAGGAATATTGCCCGGGGGGGGTGGGGGGGTGGGATCCGTTGCCACCGTTCATCATGGGGGAGACCCCTGACAGCGATCTCCCATTCAATTGGCTGTCCCCTTGGTTCCGTATCCCAACGCAATGCACGTCATTTTACATCGAAACCCCGTTGTCTGACAAGTCGGTGGTGTGCTTCCATGTACCCGCCTATAGTGGGCGCTGCTGAAGGGGCCGCCCTCCTAGACGAATGGGGAGCACACGGCCTGACGCAGAAAACAGGCGCGCGGGGAAAAAAATGACCTGCGCTTGCACTGCAGCATTTTAAGTGGGTTGATGCAAAAAATGCAGACAGCGAGCGCTAAGCTGCATGCTAGCACGCTGCTGTCTGCTCAGTTCCCGGTCGCCAGTGTGCGTCTCTAACACCTTCAGGAAACTATCTATTAGGAAAAGAAAAAAAAAATCAAACAGAGGCAGAGCAAAGCCCTTAAGTCACGGCGGAGCCGCTCGCTGTCACTGAAGACGACAGACACTAACGCATTACCCTCTGATAATGCTGATGGAAAGATGTCAGCATGTATTCCCCTCCTGCCCCCACGCTGCCCCCCCCAGATAAATTAATCTGCACTCTAGTGGTTTCTGATTATGCACCGTTTTATGAAGAAGTGAGCGGGCGCGGTGGGTTGAGCGGCTTGGCGCCCCTTAGTGGCTGCGGGCGATCGCGGCTCTGCGTTCCATTGGCACTGATAAAAATGGGGCAAATTCTACGAGATGCTTCAAAACAGCTACATGAAAGCGGAGACGCGGCACTAAAAGGACTTTCATGCCATCCCGCTATAGGTGCGGCGGCGATGAGCGTGAACAGGTGGTGTGCGCACACTCTTCATGTCGCCTGTGTGCGCTCGCACTAACTGCCGCTGTCATCCTCGCATCAGGCTGCTGTGCCGTCAGGGCCATGCTGTGTGTGGGGACTTTTGTCACCATGACGACCATATGGGCCAGGGCCTCTCACCCCGGTGGGCCCCCCAGGGTGGAGCACAGCTCCAACGCGTCCCCCAGCACCATAGCCGGGCAGAGAGCGATGTGGTGAAGTAATCTTTCACTCGTTCTTTTATTTGATCTAGATAAACGACTAGCTAGCAGAGAAAGCAGCCAGGCACGTAACACAGAGGGGGCTGAGTCGAAGCCGTCCCCTACTAAGGGGGCAGTGTGTGGCCCTGTGGGTCATCGCAAGGTCACTCTGTAACGACAGCTGACCCTGTGCTCAGACCCCAAGCTTCACTCTCACCTGTATGTGTGCGAGTATTAAAAGAGCATGACTAGATACGCAAAGAGAAGCCTTCCGAAGTATCTGTACAGATGGCAAATAAAGCTGCATTTCAAGAATCAGAATTTGAGTCAAATCATCCCAAAAATCTACTCTAAATTCATATATCCATCCATCCATTTTCATGGCCACTTCTCCTGTGCAAGGTCGCTATTTCCGGTCATGCGATGACAGCAGCAGGGCGGACTTACGTTCAGGCCATGTGGACTGTACAGAGAGTTCCCCCCGAGGCTGTCATTGTATCCTGCCGTCTGACTGATAACATGACGCAGGGTATCCACCTGGAAGGAGAGAGAAGCCCCGGTCAGCCCCGACAGGCCGCCCCCACGCCCACCACCACAGAACACCTCCTGGGACGCGACGTGGAGCACAAGCGATGAGAGACGAGACCACATGGGGACTGCTGGGATGGGGATGGAAGTCTCCACTCGGCCCCATGCACCCGGTGCACCTTCTTCGTTCTCTAGCTCTGGACAGGGGTGGAGCCAAGCCGCCAGGGCCCAGGCCTGAGCCAGGCTCTTCCCCTTTAAGGCAGGCCTCAGGCAGCCAGAGACCGGGCCTGAGCCAGGCTCCTCCCCTTTAAGGCAGGCCCCAGGCAGCCAGAGACCAAACCCGAGCCAGGCTCCTCCCCTTTAAGGCAGGCCTCAGGCAGCCAGAGACCAGGCCCGAGCCAGGCTCCTCCCCTTTAAGGCAGGCCTCAGGCAGCCAGAGACCAGACCTGAGCCAGGCTCCTCCCCTTTAAGGCAGGCCTCAGGCAGCCAGAGACCAGACCTGAGCCAGGCTCCTCCCCTTTAAGGCAGGCCTCAGGCAGCCAGAGACCAGACCTGAGCCAGGCTCCTCCCTTTTTTAGCATGGGACCCAGGCAGACAAATCTTTCTTTGGAAGCCTGTGATCCAGCAACACATAGTCCATTCCTCGACATTTCACAGACACGCAAACTGACAGACACACAGAGAGACACACATAGACCGATGAAGGCACACAAACACAGACACACACAGGAAGACAGCTAAACAAAGACATACATACAGACAAAGGTAGACAAGTAGACAGACAGACATAGCTATACATACAAATACAGGTAAATAGACAGATAGGTAAACAGACTAATAGACAAACACATTGAGACAGGTAGACAGACAGATATAGTTGGACAGACAGGCAGACAGACAGAGGACAATAACCAGTTGTTAATTTTTAACCCCATTCCAACAGTTAACCTGAACTGGGACAATATCCCCTCAATTGACACCGACAAACTCACATACACATACACACACACACACACACCGACAAACTCACACACACACCGACAAACACACACCGACAAACTCATACACACACCGAAAAAGAAAACTCACTCACACACACACGCACACACCGACAAACTCACACACGCACACACCAGCACACACACACACACCAATACTCGCACACGGACACACACACCAGCACACACACACACACACACAGACACTTTCCTACATGGGGTCATACCTTAACAGTCATTCACACTGAATAACCAGGCACAGGCACATACATGTACATAGACATGTATAAACATGCCATTATACATACGTGCAGGGGTGGGCGCGCACACACAACAGATTCACGCGATTCACATTCACGCAGAAAAACGCAAATGGCTGCACGCACACGCAGACATGTTGATGTGAGAGGGCTGGGAACAGCGGCATGATGTGAGGAAAGGCCACACGCATGACGGGCGATGATGGGCGTGTCACATGGAGGCTGCTGGGCCGGTCCCCGGGAAAACCCCCACGAGCAATTCCGCCAGCTACCTCCAGGGGGCCTAACTGAGCTCATTTTTACAATGTGCCATCTTTGTTTGGTTTTTACTAATTTGCCTCTCCCCCCCCACACAGTTAACAATATTACATATCCAATCTGCCCGTCACTGGGCGCTCCCTCTGAATCAGAGCCGACTGCGAGATGGAGGAGGGACGACGGCGAAGAGGGAAACATGACCCGGATGGATAAAGAGGGAGGGGGGGGGCAGGAGGATGACCCAAAGAGTTTGGGGAAACACCGCACACCCGATCCCAACCTGAGAGCTCAAGTCAGAGCCAGACGCTATCACAGCATAGTCACCTCAATGGAGTCTGAACCAACACTGCAGATGTAAGATGCCAGCACTCACAAACCGTTTTATACTCTGCTTCCTCTAATGAAGAGTTTTCATGCCGAACTGGGCAGATTTTCACTGCTTTACAGTGATTTTTAAGAGTCGTAAAATGGGCCGAGGCAATTTGGGGTGGACCAGATTCGGACTATCTGTCGTAGCCAATGAGAGTCTTCAACAGCGGACTGGCGTGATAGCCGACCAATGGTCCGCGTTCTGAGGCGGGGCTATTCCCGGACGTGGACGGCCCCCGGGGTTTGCTCTTTGCTCCGGACTGCATTGTCAATGGCTCAGCAATGGCAAGGCTTGGGGGGGGTCTCCGTCCGTGTCTCCTACCTGTGACTGCACATTGGCGCCAACTTGTGCCCCCTGGTAAGAATCCCCATTCAGACTCTGCATGCTCATGAACATGTCCCCCGAGTTCGGCAGGTTAAACGAACCCGAAGAACCTGCAAGGGAAAGATGCAGGGGGCTGAATAACGACAGGAGGCAGAGACAGACAGGACAGAGGCGCGGCGCGGACCGGCGGCAGCCGCCAGCAAGGGCGACGACAAACAGAGAGAACACTGGAGAGAGAAGGAGAGCACCATGGGGGCATCCCAACAGAGATTACACAGGTCCTCCACAAAGAAAGGAACACGAACCAACACAACGCAAATCACATGACAGGCACAGAGATCCGACACGACCTCAAGGCTCAAGCTGTGAGTGTTTCACACCACCACCGATCCCATATCTAACGTCAGAGGCTGTGGGGTGGGGTGGGGGGGGGGGGGGTATCGTATGCCAATGACACGGACAGTAAGAAGCTTATTAAAAGTCCAGTACCAGTGAACATGTTGGTTAAAAGAGTGTTTTTGCTCTCTGCGGAGTCCAGCTGAAATTCTTCATCTTTCATCTGGAATCCTGGGCACAAGAGAAGGAGGAGCACTTCAAAGAGCCGGACGGGTCGCCTGTACCGCCGCGCCCCGTCCACCGGCGCCACGCACACATCCTCCCGCCCATTCCACACACCACTAGCCTGGGCGCGGTCCTGCCAGCTGGGTTCGAACGAAGGGGGGGGGGGGGGGGGGTTTACCGTGAGGGTCAGGTGGGGCTGGGGGAGGGGTTTCAGGAGAGAGGCTGCTTGCTTTCACTCTGTGATTCTCCTTCTCTCACAACAAAAAAAGGACTCTGTTCTTTAGCCCACGAGCACTATATGTGAGGTTATCCGTGCTGGGGGAGGCATGGATGTCTATTCTCGCTGAGAACTTTTACTTGTGTGGTGCATGATGTGGGTGGGGGGGGGGGGCGGCGACAAGGCTGCTGGAATGTAGGGAGCTCCTTCAGGGAGTGTCTTTTTTGGAGGGGGAGGGAGTGGGAGGCAGGAGTAGCATGTGGAACGGGAAGGCCCAGCCTACCGGAGTTGGGCGTGGTGGGCGAGTTGGTCTGGTTGTTCTGCACAGCGGCGGCCACAGCGTGAGCGGCCGTCACAGCCGTCTTGGCGGCGTACAGGTTGGCCTCCTCCTGGAACTTGCCGATGTTCTTCTTGTACCGGATCCGCTTGTTGCCAAACCAGTTGGATACCTGGGGGACAGTATGGGAAAGTGGGGGAGGGGCGTCAGACGTCAAGCCAGTGGATGTGCTGAGCAGCTCGACTGCCTCCGAATGTCAGGTTAGGGCCTGTGAAGCCGACAGTCCCAGGTCGTGCCGCGTGATCCACCGGGCCGCGCCGCGTGATCCACCAGGTCGTGCCGCGTGATCCACCGGGCCGCGTGATCCACCGGGTATGCCGCTAATTAAGCCATAATCAGGAATCACCGATGCAGTGCTACAGGCTCTGGGGCGGCTGTGTAGCCGGTACACCGAGGGTGTGCTCATGTGTGACAACGCACCCCCGCCCCTCAAGTTCGCCCGTCGCCTGTGACGCGGCTTGTGCCACTCAGCTAAGTGGTTCTGGATCTCTGAGGAAGCCGCTAGTCTCCGGTGCTGAAGGACATGCCTTCGGGGCTGTGTGAGTAAGCAGAGTGGGTGGGCTACACTCCGGACTGCTCCGTGCTGACGCGCATGTGGCCGCGTGTCCGTTATCTGCCGTAACCACGTTTGCTATCTATTCACACTTTGGCTGTGAGGGCCCTGGGAATCCCAGAAACACGCTTCCACTTTGACTGATAAACGAGCATTTTGCCAGTGTTCAGAGTTTCATTGGTTTCACGTGATCAAAGTGTGTCGGAACGGCCAGTCACTTGTGTGTAACACGTTTAATAATTCAATAGTCGACAATGGGATCAGCAATAAGAGGAATAATGGCTCCGTGAAGAGAACTGATCTTACGGCTCCCATCTTTTTAGGCGGCGAGGGCGACTTTATTTTCAAATAAATATTTATAATAAAAATCAATCATTTTATTACCAATTTAAAAGGCATAGCTGTTTAACAATCTCAACTTGTAATCTACATGGATTTTAAATCTCTGCTCTCTGTATTAAATGCATCCTTTTCAAAGTATTAAGCAAAACAGTTACACCCTGTTAAAAATCTATTTCAGATAGAACATTGCGTGCATGTTACAGCCCACACCTGGATATTTCATTTATGTAGTCATTAGTGGAGAAAAATAGAATAAAAACAAACATATAATAGGCTGTTACAAATTAACATTAACGTTTCTGTGGAATGCGTGAAATAATTTGAAAAATCGCACTTACATTAGCACTGCAGTGTGTTGCACAGTATTTCGCTAATTATTCTGCTTTTAATTGCTTCCTCGCTCGCGTTTTGACAGCCGTCTCTCCCCCAGCCTCTTTTCTCTTAACGCAGCTTCATTTAACTCCTGTCCCCGTGCGCACGTTTTAATGCGCGCGGCGCGCGGCGCCCGACACGAGCCCGTTCGCGCGCCGTACAATCATTTCCACCCCGCGAGCCTCCGCACTTCTAAATCTTTAATATCTATGCAATTAAAATTAATGACCATTCGGGCAAGGCTGGCGCTGCCGGTGTATCCTTGACATCGGTTGCATGATGGGTTTACCTAGAGGTTAAACTAACAAGTGGAGTTTAATTGGACACAATGAGCAGCCCAGCGAACATCCTTTTTACTTAGCCGGCTAAGAGCGGATTTTCGCGGCATAAAGAGGCACAAAGCCCCCTCTGAACGGCGAAAGCAAAGGCGCGGGAGCAGACGCCTGCTTCCCCCCTCCATCGTACACCAAACCTGGAGCGGAGAGAGTGACACAGCGGACTCTTTATGAAGAAGTTCAGAAAAACCTACGAGCGACGGGAATAACGGCTTATCCGCGAAATAATCACTAAGATGACGATAGGGTAAGATCTGGATCAGATTCACACTTAAATATCCCATTGATATTTCATTTCGCATGTGTGGACTAGGAATAGCGGCACTAAATTACTCGTACTGCCAGACTTAATGTCAATGATCTGCACTGAAACCATCGTACAAGGTGACGCCATTCGCCTCTGCTTTGTCAAGGAGTTCACTCCTTTAAAATTACCCGCTGTATGAAATGTGTTATGTACATAAAGGTCCCTGGCCTTGAAAGCTATTCATGCACCGCTTAATATTATACAGTTTGTTGTCACAAATCCTGCTCATTCTGTCTTGAGGGCTGGTTGGTTCTCATTGTTCACTTAAAGGTTGCGGAGTGGATTTAGGGCAGGCAGTGAGATTTGGGCACAGCGATCAAAAGAACGGCTCGAGAGTACAACTTACTTCCCTTTGTTCGTGACCAAAGATCGCCTGAAAAGAGCGGGATTATTCATGAAGGTAACGTCACTAATGAATGAGAGCTTTCATAAACACAGACCATCAGCAAGACAAATGTTTTTTTTTTTGGTAAAGAAATTTTCTTTGACAATGATACTGATGGTGATAATTATGCTTTTCCCTTAATAATTCTTACAGTATTAGTTGTAAAAACCTCATATTAAAACGGAAATATAAATAGGGCAAATAATTAAAGACTGTACCCCTGGCAGCAGCACCATCGGTAACCTGCGCGAGGCATGACGGTGACAATAAGCCCTCGCACAGAACTCTGAGGTAAATGAGTGTGACAGCGACGTGCATGTCCCGACAGACCTGTTAACTCAGGGCATGGAGATAATTAATGCATAGCGACCCGTTAATCAGATCACAGAACAGAGATAATATTACAGAAATACAGACTTAGACAGTTATTTCTTTAAAGAAAAGTGGTATGGGTAAGTTCAACTCCCTCAGGGCCAAGACCAAGAGAACATTATAACCATAGTATATGACAGCTCCTTACCTAAACAAGACAAAGAATGAACCATCATTTTCTTTAAAATACCAGTGTGTGACAAGCTAAAAATGTTGACATGTGGATACTACAAATATCATAAACTACCACCTGAAAATGATGAAGCATCATCGATACATTTTCCCAAACTACATATCCAGTGCAAGGTTGCAGTGTGCTCACATTATGCAGTGTGCTCACACTACGAGTAACTCAGTGACACCAGTACTCCTAAAGCAGATGATTTTCGGCAGTGAGGAGAAACCAGGGAACCTGGAGAGAACCTGCATGATACAGGGAGAAGGTACAAACTCCACAAGTGCAGAGCGGGCAGGGAATCAGCCTTTTGTGCCTGGAGGTATGAGGCATCATAGCTACCCACTGAGCCCCTCTTGAAGCAATAAGGTGAGACCATTTCTCAAAGAGTGCCATGGTCCTTTTTATAAACGGCTGAGCAGATCATGCAGAAGAAAAACAGCGGAAAGCGATGCCACTGACAGACGTTTGCTTGGAAGCTTTTCCCAGGCTGACAGGCAGTAAGTCTTCAAGAGAATGTGTCTGTCTACTCTACTGCTACGTCATGTTGCAAGTCAGGCTAGGCTAGACCACACTCCGACAGAACATTAGCCATCTGAGTGACGGGGGGGGGGGGGGCGGGGTTCACACCCTACATCCAAAACAGATATGAATAAAGTGCTGGGGCGGCATGGTGGTGCAGTGGTTAACGTGGGGAAGCCTCGCACCTCTAAGGCTGGGGTTCGAATCTCCGTTGTGTGGTTATTTGCATGTTCTCCCCATGTAGTTGTGATGTTGCCTCCGTGACGAATTCACCACCCCGCCACCCCAATCCAATTGAATGCTAGTTATCAAATTGTCCATAGGTGTGAATGGTGTGTGTGTGCCTTGTGATGGGTTGGCATACCATCCTATGTTATCCCCTGCCTTGTGCCTGTAGCTTTAAGGATAGGCTTCAGACCCCACAACCCTGAACAGGAGAAACAGGTAGAGGAATTGGATGGATGGTGAGCCACCAATCCTGTATGCAACATCATCCCTGGCTGTGCCTCCTATGGTGCGTGCTAACATCAGAACACTTGATTACTGGAAGAAAACTCGGGTTCCCCGTGCCTCACGGAAGACTGGGCTGGCGATGCCTCACCTCTTAAAGATCTCGCCCCCGTGTCTGCTCCCTGACTGGTAAAAGGCCGTGGAACCACATTCAGTAATGCACCGCCATTTCTGTCTCATCATGGGTCAATAATTCTCTCATCATTTAAGGAGAATGGATGTTCCTTCCACCATCTAAATAGCGCTGGAGAATAATTCCATCTTTGGGGACCACCGTAATGAAAGCTCAAGCCTTATTTCTTAATTAGAGAGGGTAAAAATAAGGTGGTTCCAGTGGTGTGGCTTATAATTCTGTCAATAACGGAGTGGAATTCATTAATCCTTAACATGTTAACCTTAGGCATTGTCCCTCTGAAAGTGCAATGAGTTAAAATATCGATAAGTGCCGTTCATTATAAACACACATACCCGGAGAGCAAGAAGCGCATCTGACTGAGAGTCCCTCTTGAGAATTGAGGCCTTGTGTCAGTTAAATGTAAGCATAACCCTGCCCTCAGACCCAGTCAGTCATTCATGCTGCTTAAAGTGTGTGAGCAGCATAAGCCAAGCAGAGGTGGGAAACCTGATTTCTATTTTTTTAAAAACTGCCCCACAAAGTCTGGCATCTTTGTAAAGGGAAGCATCAGCTGTGACAGAAGCTCTGCTTGTTGGGGTCACACTGGGAAGCTGTCTATGACAATCCCAAAGCCACCTCCTTCCCCATCGCCCAATGCATAAGCATTTCATCCATTTCTCAAGTGCTCATCTTCACCTGATTGGTTGGTATACTATGTAGCCAAACGTATTTGGACACCAGCTTGTTGGACATCTCATTCTAAAACCCGGGGCATTGATATGAAGTTGGTCTACTCTTTGTTGCTATAGTAGACTGTATTCTTCTGGGAAGGAATTCCATTAGATGTTTGAACATTGCTGGTGGGATTTGCTGCCACGGTCTCTCCCTGTGAGTGTGTGGCTGACCATTCGCCAATAAACTCCCACAGAGCTCCACTTCACGATCCTTTCATATGCAGCTGACCAAGACAACTCCATCAAGGCAGAAATTCGGCAAACTGACTTGCTAGAAAGCTGCCATGCAATGATGACGCCAAGCTGAAGGTCACTAACGTTTTCTGTACGACCGTCTTTTCCGCTGTTAGTGTTTGTTGCTGGAGACTATACAGTAATTTGACACCTGTGTCAGCAATGGGTGTGGTTTAATTAACCAATTCCTCTAAGCAATTTGGGTGAGCACATACTCCAAGTCAGACAGTGTATTCTTATTGCTTACATTCCCCACATCCTCTTAAACTGAACAAACATAGATTAACTGAAGGATGATTTATTCCATGTGGACTAGTTAGTGGCCAGCAACCATAACGGTCTACTGGCGACTCCAGCCATTAGGAATTAGTGTCCCCAACACCTCAACATTAACCGAGAGTCCAGCCATCCACTGACATTCCGCACACTATCTCTTCTATCTCCAGTAGCTGTGTGACCATAATTATTAACTCAGCCCTACTGAGCCAATCCTGCTTCTATCCCATTCTCCGGTCCCAGAGCCCAGCTGTGGCCTTTCTCAAAATCAATTATTTTGAAGGGAAAATTAAGACTGGGGCCCCGATTCGATCCCGCTGACACAGTGAAAAGCCTCAACTTCAACTAACGAGTTTTACCAGCACGTCGACTGGCCGTCTCTCTCTTGTCATGCTGGGAATGAGACGAACCCAGTGCAGAGAGAAAGTGACATGGTCCGAGTTTGGCGATCAAACTGAACCCGGACCGGAATCTGCTCTGCAGCTAGTTGTACCTTTGAGGGAGATGCTCTGTATTTAATCACTTTAGGAAAAAGATCAAAATGTAACCAGTACTAAATGCTTTAAGCATACAATGTATGCTTGACAATGATAATAATTGCTTAATGCAACCTCCTCATCCTGGCCCAGAAGACATCTCTGCCAGTGAAGCCAATGGACTTCCCCAGTTTTCATCTGTAACTGTTGACGTCATAGATCCGGTATTGGAGGCTCAATTCAGCCAAAACACACAAATCCAGTGGCTCCGTTGCTCAGGCTGCCCGTGGATGGATATCGACGCGTATAATGTAGGCTGTCGCACAAGCCACACCCCCTGGGCAGGCCGTGGACCGCAGAATGGTAACAGAGGGCTCGTTAGACCAAACAGGCACAGGTGCTCCTTGTTATGCGCCGTCTAACCAGCTCAGGAAACACGAGGGAAGGAAAAATGAGACGCCACTGGAGATTTGCTTGGTGCATTCTCCTTTGCTTGTAACTGATGTGAATTTTTTGATTTGTTTACAGAAATGGCTGGTAACCCCCCCCTGCTCCCCCCGTTTGCCACATGTGTCACTTGTGGCCCTGACTCCCCCACCCAAGTGTAAGACAGATGCATATTCATGTAATTCTCCTATTATTACACCAAAATGCTGATCCACACTGGGGGGTCACAGTGCTAAAGCACAGGGCCTGATCTCGCCCATGTCTGCGGAGGGGGGCGTCATGTCCACCATAATCCCCACACCCCCACCACCAGAAAGGAATTCAGCTTGTCTTGTCACACTGTCTACAGGGCCCTGGTTACAGAACTTCGGGGAGGGGGGGGAAGCCTCTTGGTCATCTATTTACTATTAAATGGTGGTTCTGGATTACCGGGAACCCCAAACAGCCAGGGGATTAGCTGGGGGGTGAAAAGATCCTACAGAACCGCAGGAGGGTCCATGTTTCACCATTCACGCGGACAGCACCATCTCGGTAGGTACCACTGTGAGCTCATACCTCCCAGCCCGGGTCATTAAATGCTGCCTCCCTCCTCTGTAAGGAGTTTGCGCCTCCCCCCCCCCCCCCCCCCCCGGGTCATGCGGAATCCTCCGGGTGTGGCTAAGCTCACTGACCTCTCTAAACTGTGTGTGTGCCCTGTTATGCACTGGCATCCGATCCTGGGCGTACCCCCGCCTTGTGCCTTATGCTGCCTGGGATAGGGTCCAGACAATGCCACCCCCCACAAACCCCACTCCCCATACCCACCCTCCCCTCACCATTGTAAGTGGTAAACAATGGATGGACGGATGGATTTGTGGATATTAGGGAATAAACAACTAATCCAGCTCAGCAGATACACACAGATATACACGCCCTCCCATCTCATGATAACATCAAAATAATGCTGCAGAAACCATCCCCCCCCCCCCAACTGACATGAGTCAGGGACGGTTCTTTCCTTCCCTCAGCATTTTCTGCTGCACCCAAGCAAACACACATGGCGACTCCTTTTAGATCAGCACCCCTCCCACCCGCTTCCCTCCGAGTCGTCCACGGTGACTCCATGCACAGCCGGCCCCCGCTCTGGCACCCCTTCCCCCCAAGTCACTCTGCACCCTACACCTTGCATATATGTATAGAAAAGAAGAAAAACACAAATCCAAAAGAATAACAACAAGTGAATCAGGAGAGGTCATGACATACCTGTGACACTGTGATGGTGCTTCCCACCCCCTGAAGGCAAAGAAAAATGTCTTTTACAGTATCTGACTCTTCACAGACACACTCTGTATACTCCTTCACACTCCCACCCCACACACAAAACCAGAACATTTTAGACGACACGCGGACTGGCATTCTGGGGAAACTGACATCCCAAACGGGACAGCCGCTTTGGGTCGGCGGGCTTGCCCTGGATTGGACAGGGCCTGCTGCGTGGATTTGTAAGGTGTTCAAAGTGATCCCCCCCCCCCCCCCAGTATGAGAGGCAAGGGCAGTTTGAGGCCCCCACAGGACTGCGTGTGTAACGGCAGGGGTGCGAGGTATACTGGTGCCTTCCGGCTCATCCTAATTTAATGCCGGGGAAAGTGAGAATGTCACTTTTTAATTTGGAATGAGTCACTCCTTGGTCTGTGCAGCCAGCTAGGGGTAGGTGCGGGGAGCGAGGCCCGCAGAATGGCCGGCCTTCTGGGCACGGGACACCGCCTCACCCACCTGCGACACGGTGATGCTGCACTTCTTGGCCAGCTCCTCTTTGGCCTCCTCACTGGGGTAGGGGTTCGACAGGTGCGAGTAGAAGTACTCATTCAAGATTTCCGTCGCCTGCTTGCTGAAGTTCCGCCGTTTCCGTCTGGGGCAGAGAGGACACAGCAGACAGGCGGGGGGGACTGGTAAATGGCAGGCCCTGAGCACCGACCCACCAGCATGTGTGTGGCTGTCTGTGTGTGTATGTGTCTGTGCGTGCATGTGTGTTTGGGCATGTCTGTGTGTGTGTGTTTGGGCATGTCTGTGTGTGTTTGGGCATGTCTGTGTTTTTCGGCATGTGTGTGGCTGTCTGTGTGTGTGTATGTGTCTGTGCGTGCATGTGTGTGTGTTTGGGCATGTCTGTGTGTGTTTGGGCATGTGTGTGTGTGTGCACGGTTTTGTGTGGTTGGGCATGTCTGTGTGTGTGCGTGTGGTTGGGCATGTCTGTATTGCACTGTGGGGGCAAAATATCTCCACAAAGTAATAAAAATCTGTTATTTTGACTTTATGGGGACAATTTTTTCAGTTACAAGGGAAAATCAATTTTAGAAAAATCTGTGATTGCACAAGAAAAAAACTAAATGTCAAAAGTAGTATTTTCTTTAGTTATTTATGGTTAAGGTTAAGGCTGGGTAGGGGTTAAGGTTGTTATAGTTCGAATGTCCAATGAAATTAATGGATGGTCCCTACGAAAATATTAATACAATCATGTGTGTGTATGTGTCTATGTGTGTATCTGTGTGTGTGTGTGTGTGTGTGTGTGTGTGAAATATGCGAAAACTAAAGAATCATTATATACCTGTACAAGGATCAAATTAAATTTTTCACATACACAGATATACTTGGCACAATGAGCAGTGAAATGCACAGCCAATGCCAGTGAAGTGTTGCAGTACTTTCTATGATATATTTTTGCAGTGTTACTGTACGTGTTGAACTACTGTATACTGTGCTTTTCATTGCAATTAATAAACAGACAGATGATTACGGAGAAAGCTGTCCTCGCGAGAACAGGAAAGGCACACACACATGCGTGCGCAGACACATCCACACACAAGCCGACATGCAAACACTCATGCAGACACATGCGCACACATGCAGACACATGCGGCGACACATGCAGACACACACGCACCCATGCGCAGACCGACCTGGCGTCCAGGAAGCGGGAGCGCAGGATCATGACGGCCTCGCAGGTGCTCTGCTTCAGCTGCATCTGGATGGAGCTGAACTTGCGGTGGATGATGCCCACCATGCGCTCGATCTCCTTGGGCGAGATGGGCCGCGTGCGCGACTGCTCCCGCAGCAGGTTCATCACGTGAGTGGTGAACTCGTTACACGCCTGTGTGGGGGGAGGGGGGCTCAGTGTCAGTCACCGGGGGTTAGGACCACCTTAACCATGCAGAGTCTGCGATCTGACCAGGACCATACACAGGGGTGGGGCCACAGTGCCACCAGCCCCCGCTGAAAACTGACAGTCCCCTCCCCTGTCATTTACCATTTGAAAACATATCATAGGGTCTGTATCAACTATGGCCCCTCTTATGCTCCCAAAAACTCGAATTGCCCCGGGATCTGATCCCACGAACCCCCTTTCTTCTACATCACCAACGACTGCTAAGCGTAGAACCAGAAATTTCTGCAATGAGCCTTAGGACCATGAAAATTCAGCTATGGCAACCTGATCGCTCACAGAGAACCGGTGAGCTGCAGTATGCATTATCTGGATATTTTAACAGCGTATAGTTGCCCATTCCAGAGCCCCGCTACATGGAAATATGCATCACAGGCCGCCGAATTCCAGAGAAACTGAACCGACATTGTCGTCCACGAGCGCAGGTGCCGATTTGCAGACTGGCATACGCCCAGCGCGGAAGCAAATTTAAACAGCTTTCCGTTAAACCGGTAGTTCATACATGATTAATTACAACAACTCATTTATGTGGAGCACACTTCGGCTCATTACTCTAAGTAAAATTCGTTAAGTATTTACATTTAGATAATTAAAATCTGGATAAACCCTTAAGAAAGATGCATTCACTCCCAGCAAAGTGTTTGCGTGCTATTTCCGTTTAAAACGTGCAGAGTGAATTACTCTCATTTATCCTGTTGGTTTGCGAGTAGCACCTTTTATTCAGCAGACCCAGACTCCGCGGAGCACCTCCTGCAAATTAACGCGAGGATTAAGTGATTAAAAAACATTTGGCTGTTTAACAAGCGTGTCCCCCCTTTGTCTGTGCACGGCGTACGAAGGTGATTATTTTTATTTATCTTTATGCATTTTTAACGCCAGTCCTGCAGACTATGTTACGCTTCCCCGGGGGGAGTTTTTATAGTGCCTTGGTAGCGTGGGCTTAAATTATGGGTGGGATAGGGGGTTGTAACCGTCCCCAATAATCAGAAACGGCCAATGCATCCCCTCTCGAATAATCATATTGTCTTGATGAATGGGTGGGGATCTCCACACCCTCCCCAATGTTCAATCCAATGTTCAAAGTTAGACATTTGCTTGGTGGAACCGGGGGCGTCTGCAGCATTTGAGGTTTCGGTCTCCATCACTACTGATCTCAGATTTATTTAACTGCGCTTAACGTAAAGGAAGCTGGATGTGTTTTGTGTTTTAATTACTAGGAAGCTGTCTTTAAGATATTAAAGAGGATTTCTATCGGATTTGGCTTATCTACACGCATTTCATTCAATCAGTGTCTCATTCTGTTAATTTATTTAATTGGCTCGGTATAATGCGTTACCGAAGATACATCTTTGAAAACTATACATTAGAACAGAATTATTGTTTTTGTTATATTTGTCCCCAAATTTTAAATCTTTAGGCCTAAGCGTGACAAGTATGGGTTCTGAAAATAGACTGATCAAATAGTGGCATGTTAAACACATTATGTAAATGTACGTTTATGGCAAAATACATATTTTTAGACCATAACTCGGAAACATCTTTATATCACCCATATATAGTAGACTACAATAATCAAATTTATAGACCAGACCAGCTCCTGCACCATCAAATGAAATTATTGTTACAACCACCCCATAAATTTCGCAGCTGTTTTAACTATTAATGGACCATTATATCACTGGATAGAAATAACAGGTGGGAAACACAGATCCGCGCCTGAAATGTCCCGAAGCCGAGGTCTGCAGTGTGTAGAGATTGGCGAGTCATTCTAATCATTTTATTTTCAACTAAAGCAGAACGAAAAGGGAAATAAACCGAGGATCCCTATTGATTTTTTTGAATAGGAAGATTAATCTTTTTTTTTCAGAAGTGCCATTTTCCTCCATTTGATATACTAATGTGTTCGCCACGGCTGCGTCCCCGAAAGGCGCTCACGGCGGCGTCCTTTCCCGTTAAAGACAGCGGCTTTGCCGGGAGTCCCCACGTCGATAATCGGGCCCGTAATTCCACCACACCGGAGCCATATAAAAGCCCACGTTTTCCCTATGGAGACCTATATCACCGAAGAGTTGCTACTAAAGTAATCTTTTGTTTCATTGTGTGAAATCTGGACAATTATCGCCATTTGTAGTTTTATAATTGCACGTAAAATAATCGTTATTTTTATGGCTGTTCATTTTTTTCCAAGACTCCAGACAATCACGACGTCTGTTGCCGCACCGTCTGATGCATCCTAGAGCTTTAATGGCACAGACTGCATTCAGGTCAGACTTCAGCTTAGACACTGTAACAGGAAAAAAGCAGCCATTTGATGCGAATCACCACTTTCTGCTGCCGCTTTCGAGCGCACTTTAGACTGAAAGACGTTAATCGGTATTACTGAAAAATGCTGGCGATCGTGGCTGTGTTTTCCTGGGTTGTATCAGGCAATACATTTCTGCATAGGAACAATAAATCATATCTGTCTGCTCTAAAGATAAATTCACAGATTTAGGTTAAGTTTAAAGAACATACCCTGGTGTTAATGGCACCACCGTGAGATAAGAACTGACTTTTTTCATTATTTAATGAAACAATTGTCCGATATAACCGAGTCTGAGTCAGCAATAGGTGGCGCTGTAAGCAGGGCTCCGTGAACAGCTTTTAACACACTGGAAACGAAAGGCAATGAGCTGGTGTCTTTGCCAGTGCATGAATGCTGAACATAAGCCAGCTGGGCGCTAAGCTGTGGACGCACTGTACAGCACGCCTGTCTCAGAGGTACTGGATATGTTCTTCTTCCCCACCCCCAAAAATATTGCATGGCGTATCCAACCATCTTCCACGCCTCTTATCCAGTACAGGATCACAGTGGGATGTTTAGTATGATGGAAATCAACTGCTAATCTCTTCAATAGAGATGGTACCGATCCGATACGTAATATTGGCATCAGGCGAATACCGACCAAAAACGTCTCACCAGAAGTCACTATCGGCTCTCGGAAATGTCCCAAAAACTCACTATTGACGTCATGCAATATGCAATCACATCTAATTTGCAAGCATGGCCGTGCTGAGCAACATCTCATTCTCTATGTTCTTACAGTTTGCTTTCATGAGATACAGCCATGGAGCACAGCGACAGACATCATAGCGGATATTTCGTGTCTGTCTGCCCTCCAATGATGTTGACTAAGCTGCATAGTATCTGTTTGATCTGTAGAACATCTACTTATGTGTAATTATAGTGGCTGATTCTATTTAGGTCGATTACTTTTATAAATGTCAGTAGTGCTAGAGCACTAAGAAAGGTTTAATAATGATTTTTGCTGTCATTCGACAATGAGAGTAGAGGTGGCTAAAGTTGCAAGAAGTCGCCAAATTTGTTGCTTGTCGCAAGATAAGATTTTTAGTTGCCTGGGAAAGTCAAAAAGTCACAAACACTATCTGAGAAATCACAAAAATGCTAGTAGCCTTAGTGTGACATACCTTAAACAGGTCACATGACGGTAATAGTGGCTTGTTTGAAAAATTTAGTTAGGTGTTCAGCAACACTTGTGCGTCACAACTGTCATGTGCACTGTGAACTTCAACAGAACAAGCAAACTTTATCGGAATATAAGGTTGTCCAAGCTACAGCTGCTCAGACCAGCAATCCACAGCAGCAAATGCTGGAAGAAACTTTTAATAAGCTTGAAAAATATCCTCAAAACAGCAACAAATCAAAGCAAATCACAGAAAAACTGGTGGAATTTATCATATTGGATAATTAACCACTTTCTGTGGTTAGAAACACTGGTCCAAGAGCTGGATCTTTGCTATACGCTGCCACAGTAGCAATCTGTTTGACTTTTATGTACATTTTAACTGGAAATGGTTAGTTGGTGTATACAGTGATATTTTTATGGTTGATTTCTGTATTATATTTAATTTGGCAACAGATTACACAATTTAACTTTAAGAAGTATTTCTGTTTATTTTTTTGAAAGTTTTTACTGAATAAAACAACGAGGCAGACTTGTGTAACTCACTTTGCCCGTGGATGTCTTCCTGTAGTGTAGCGGCGTGGCGTTTGTTTCAGCAACGCGGCCATATTTTCCTATTCTTAGCGTACTCAGACAATGCGACTGCAACACTAGATGCAGATAGTTTGTAATGTTCGCTGAAATGCACGGATTGTGAGATTAGCTTGAGATGTACTTGAGCTATTCCCCCAGCAATGGCACTACCTTACTATCTTATCTTATGTCAGATTCCCGCTCAGGTGCTGGGTATGACAGTGTGTAGGGCGGGGTGACCTCGCCTGCACCATCAGTCCTTAACCATCCCCCTGCCCCCCCGCTGCCTCTCGGAGTCGGCCTTACCTGCTCGTACTTCTCCAGCTCCGTGTGGTAGATCTGCCGGATCTGTGTCAGCTTGGCCCGGTAGTCCGAGTGCTCAATGGAGTTATCCGAGGCGCCGCCCGAGGCGGCCGCTGCAGCCGCGGCGGCCGCAGATCCGCCCCCTTTCTCTGGCCCAGCCACACCCTCCGCCAGCAACATGTTGTCCAGACGCATGAGTTGGGGGTCTGGGGGGTCCTCTTCCTGGGCGCCACGGATGCTGAGGCCTAGGGAAGGAGGGGGGCGATCAGTGATGCCAGGTGCACTGGGGGTGTGAATATTCGTTTGCAAGGTTTGAAGAACATAGTGTCAGAAAGCGGCACCAAACCGTGACAGGCAACATACCAAACCGAAACAATTATTTTACAAGAGTTAAGTCCGAGAAACGATGCTATTACAAGTGCCCTAAATGTATTTGTTTTAAAGGTTTTAGAACAGATGAAAAAAATCAAAACAATCCATAAAAAGGTTTCAATATCCCATATATACCTACACAATGCCTCCTCTGTGACACATTGACCTCCAATGACAGTGACCCTCTGTGACACAGTAATCTCCTGTGACATAATAACTCTGAGACACAATGACTCCCAATGACACAGTGACCCTCTGTGACAGTGACTCTCTGTGACACAGTAATCTCCTGTGACAAAGGGAGTCTCTGTGACACAGTGACCTCAAATGACATAATGACTCTCTGAGACACAATGACTCCCAATGACACAGTGACTCTCTGTGACGCAGTTACTCACTATGACACAGTGACCCCCAGTGACACAGTGACCCCCAATGACACAGTGACTCTGTGACATAGTGACCCCCAATGACACAGTGACTCTCTGTGACCCAGTAATCTCCTGTGACATAATGACTCTGAGACACAATGTTTCCCAATGACACAGTGACCCTCTGACAGTGACTCTCTGTGGCACATTGACCTCCAATGACACAGTGACCCTCTGTGACAGTGATTCTCTGAACGTTCTGATTCTGAGCACTGAACCTTAACAGGAACAATGACCCCAATGATCTCGTCCGTACATGGGCAGCAACAGAAAATTTAAAAACAAATTAAAGAAACGCAGTGCGTCATTATCGTCTGTGTGACCCGGGTCATGGCTGGAAGGAACAAGGAACTCATGTCACCAGCGTGTCTCTGTCATTTGCGCCACAACCCTCCTGCTGTTTTTTATTTACACGGCCCGTCGCGTGTCAGATGTAGAGGGAGGGGGTGCATGGTGATGACATCCATGAGCTGACAGCCGCCGGCTACCGTGTGCCGGTTTGGCTATCTGCCACTCCTCGATCTGGGTGCTCCCCACCCTGGGGCCAGGTGTCACTGGACAGGGTATGCATCGCCAGCTTCCCCCCTCCTTCAGGAGGGTCAGAGTGCGGTTAGGGAACCCCGTGGGTTCTCCTGAATCGGTGGTTCTCCGCCAAGTCCTAATTTTCCCCAATTTGGCACCACCTGTGTGACTGAGCCCAGGTAAGCTGGTATTTAAAGTTAAATCAGGTGTGTGGGCAGTGGAGATGCGAGCTGGCTTGGGGAGGGCTCTCCAACACCCCCCCCCCCCCCCCCATTTTCAGTGCTCATGGTCATGCATGCACCGGCAAACATCACTTTCCCTGCTGGGCAAAAGCTATCTTCCTTTGTTTCCCAGCATTCTCAATGAAGCAGAGGTTCAGTATCGGCCCTCGGATAAGGTCTGTATTGCTCCATACTTTAATCAACCTCCTGAATCTTTGCTCAGGCCTCCTGATGATGCAGCCCTGCTCTGCGGCCCCGGAGACCCCGCACATCATCCCCAGTTCTCTCGTCTTGGTTATCGAGCACTCGCCTGCTTTTTCTTTTGCTTTTCCCTATAATCCCGCTCCTTCCTTTCATCCTCCTATCTTTCACTTGAATTTTAATTAGCCGTCACCCGGCACACATTCGCCCCCGCACCTGCGGCCTCAGATAACGCTGCGTGGTGCCGCCAGGAGATGGTGGCGAGGGTGGGGGCGAGGGTGGGGGCGAGGGTGGTGGCGACAGTGGCGACGAGAGGAGATCCTGGAATGTAACGATTACAAGAGCGGGGGGTTTAAATTCAATAACCTACCCGCGATTCAAGGGATTTTCAACAGCTCATTAGGGCTTCATTAAGATACGGTGAATGAAACGGTAAGGAGATTAGCATAGGCGGGCGATGGCGCCGCCCCCGCCAGTGGACCTCCAGTGAGCCAGTGCTGCCATGACCCACCTCCTCCGAGTTCTGATACAGTGCCGCCGCTCGGACAGTGGCCATCGGATGTAATGGCGTGAAAGTGGTGGATGAATGAGCTCATTTATGCTGCTGACACCGGCCTGGGGAAGGGGGGGGGCACAATACACCGCTGGGTTGAGCCAAAAACAGCTCCGATGAGTAAATATGGCCCAGCTCCACCCCCCCCCCCCCATAAGGACAGCCCTGCATGCCAAATCTCACAATCCCATTTTACATATATGCAGTTTACCCACTACACAGGGTGACAATCAAAGCTAACAGAAACACTAACGCTACAGATACTACTAAAACAATAATTACACTAAAAGGATAACACTAAAAGAATAACACTAAAAGAATTACACCAAAAGAATAACACCAAAATAAAACAATAACACTGATCCTGCTGCACAATTTAGAGACATAATTTTTCACTGAGCCAGGGAATTAGATGTTACACATCTACTCACATCCATATAATAACGTAACAAACAAGTTTGGCTGATTATTCAACAAATTCATTCTAGGACCAGGCTGTGCTGGAGACTCTGCCGTGTCAGGTACATTAAATATAACACCGTGGCTCACTGCAAATCTTCCTTGCTGAGCTGGCTCATGCCCTCGATCTGTTTGGGCTGCGCTGAGGGGGCACACAGCCAGGGGCCGGGGGTGGGAGGGAGGGGTACAATGCTTCTCCTTCAAACGGAAGTCGGTGAGGGCTTTTTGTTCAAACTCAGACAGTAAGAGGCTACCTGTATCCTTCCCAGTGTTTTTACCAGAAAGTTCTGGTGCTCCGTGCTGTGGAAGAGGGGGTGGCATTATGAGAAACTGAACCTGGCTGCTTTGTGGCCCATATTACTCTTGGTCACTGGACAGGATAAGACCATTTTTATGGAGTCTTTCGGGGTATCCTTGCCATAAGGCTCGAACCCGTGTCTCTAGCATAGGACGTGCTAGAAGCTGAATACTCAAAAGTACAATTTAATCTGATTTAATGTCAGATAGGGCTCTGCCCATGGTCTGAGCTCTGCCCATTTCATTCCCCTGCATCAAACTGATAGATTACAAGCATAAATTTCAATAACAAGCTAAACTATTCATAGTAAAAGATTACAGCAGTTGTAAAAAAAGTGTGGACTGTTAGTAGCTGGGAACAACGGCATAAACTTTGAGAAAGTTGCTGTAATACATAATGAAGCATGTCAGGGTCAGTGTTACAGAGCCCAGTTTACTCTGGCCCACATATCAGAAATCGAGATAATTACAGAAACACCCCCAGACAAAGACCTGCCATTTTAAATATATATACACATTTCTCGCTGGTGAATTCTCCCAGTTTATTACTTTGCACAAAATGCAGCTGCGTTTTCCCCCAGTTAATAACATTTTCGATTAAAAAGCAGCGTAAACTCCTCAGCATAATAACATCCACAAATAGGATTTGCGTGATTAAATCTGCAGCGTGCAGTAAAGCTGACAGTTTTCTTTAGCGGCTTTGCAGGCTTAGCAAGAGGCATCTGCTCTCGACCACAGATGCCGCCCGTTGTATATCAAAACACCAGCTCCAGCTTGGAGGAATCCCCCACCCCCAAAACACCAACTCCGGCCTGGTGGAATACCCCCCCCCCCCATTAAAAACCTCACTTCCTCAAGCCACCTTGGCCTGTCAGTGGTGTGATCAATTAACTCCACATCACCAGGACTTTAGGAAGCTTGCCTGCCTACCTCAAACGGTGCGTTTTCATTGGCCAAATTCAATACAAATCAAGAGACAGGCAGCGGCTACTGCTAGTCCTTATTGGAGACGCAGTAAACAATCCACAATGAAGTGAAAGTCGAATGACCATGGGCTTTATGTCCCAGAAGCACTGGGCTGTCCTAGAGCCAGAGCAAACAAAAAAGGGAAGCTCTGCCCACCCCCAACATGCCCCTCCCACTGATGTTCCTCGGCCAGTCTGGAGGCCTGAATCTCCACCCATCACAACTTTTCTCCTCAAATTCAGCTGAAGCATTTGACCTTCGGCCTCCTGTTCTCATGGTTTTATTTAACATCCTCAGAAGTGTCACATCTCTGCCAGCCCAAGGTCTCGATTTTATTCAACAGGACAAATGCTGGCACCAAAAAAACCAGCTAATCAAAAGTAATACTTATCTGCCTGAAATACCTGAAAAGGTCACCCCCTCCCCCAAGAGAAGGTCAGGCCCATAAAATAAACTTCATCTCCTGTTGTCCTCTAGAGGTCAGTCAGCTGGAGGGGTGGGGAGGGGGGGGCGTTGCTACAGAGGATCACATGCAGCGAAAACCGGCAAATCTGTGGCTGAAAGCAGCTTCCCCTTGCAAGTGGGATTTCGGCGTTAAAACAAGCAAAGAGGGTCCACGAGCGGGCTGGGCATCGAGACCCTCAGCCGGCAGGGTGTCCTGAACCAGCCGGCTTCTCTTTTGTTCCGGCGGACGGCAAGCAGATGCGTTTTTAATCGACGACCTCTAAGTCTTCTTTAAGCTTGGCGCCTGTCCATGAGGCAGCAGGGAATCTGGAGAAGCCGCCCAAGGCGTCCCTCTAACGCGCGTAGTAATTAACACGCCATTAACACGCTAATACGCATCAGCCAATTTCCCAATGTTAATGGGAGACTAATTACCCCTCCCTGATATGCCACGAGTAGTGGGACGGGACGCCCGCTCCTTCTCTGCTTCTGGAACGTTCCATGAGCGCAGGATAAAGCAGAGGCGCAGTGGGAGCTGCGGGAGGAGAAGCCCGCCAGGTGTCACGCAAAGCTCTGCTGCATCCTGGGTCACAGGGTGGCTGGGAGGGCTGTCCCACTCCGTGCCGGATGAGGGGCTTTTAAGTGTTGCGCCCCGCAGCGTTTGCCCAGAACGCTAATCCCTAAGGATGTCTGGGCAAGACAGGGAAATAATCAGCCCAAGATGAGACAGGAATCAGCGAATGAGGAAAGCGGGGGCCGGAGTCGAGCAGCCGCACCCTTTAAGGGGGATCCCAGTGCGGCATGATGCGCTTCTTCTCCATGTGGCCACCAAGCTAATTGGCCCTGCTGACAGTGAGGACGCCCCCTTCATGAGGCAGAGCCGTCCCATCACACCCCAGCCAAACACTGCAAAAAGACAGCAAATGGGGTGACAGAAAGGTACCCCTGACAGGTCAGGTAGCCTTTGTCCCCCAATGAGAAAATCCCCCCCCCAGGCCTTCCCACACACCCCATCTCACAGGATGGAAACTGACTCCGGATGTGAGACTCGGGGAGCCGGCGGCTGTGGAGCTCGTCATGGACACGGTCTGACTTCTGCCCCGGGAGCCAGAGGCTGGGAGGTGCGCTGACCCGGAAAGGTAATGCATGACCACTGATCGTCACGGCGGCTCAACTGCGACGGGCAGCAGGAAAGAGGAGAAAAACAACAATAAAAAAATAAACATTGTGGTCATTATTACTACCCTGGCCTGCCCTGCACTTTGAAGGTGAATTACATGGTTAATACCACACACAGCTCAACAGAGACCACCCCCCCTGCGATTTACCTGCATCTCCCTGTGACAAATACACGCTCTGATATGCCAGAAGGTCTCTGCTCACTGGGGAGGCTCCCATCACGGCCAGGACAGGTCGTGCAGGCACGTGTTTATGAGGTGCAAAGTGCTCCACCATATGGAGCCGGATGTGGGTTTCTGAGAGAGAGCTTAGGGTCTGTCAGTTGGACCCTGGTGCAATGTGTCCACAGACAGACCTGTAGGTCCAGGAGGCGAGACCCTGTGAGATCTGGGGCCCCAGAGAGGCCTAAGATGCCGGTCTACAGCAACACCTCCACAAAAAGGGCCCCAGCAGACATCTATCCATCTCCCATGCATAGGGGCCCCACAGTCAAATGCAGTACTTTTCTGCTTTCTGGCAGGGTCACATCCATCCATCTATCCATACATCTATCTATCTGTCTGCCTGTCTGTCTGTTTGTCTGTCAGTTCAGTATGTTACACACCCACACCTGGCCGCACTCAGCATTGCATTTCTTTTCACATTCACTGTAGTCAGCAAAACCTACTAGCCCAGCTGTGTCTGGCTCTTTGGCACACAGCACAGAGATACCCCAGCAGGATCAGTCTGCCTGGAGCACGTGTGGGGGGGGGAGTTATGGCACCCCCTCCTGGCTGGTGGCAGAAGTGTAGTTCTGACAAGCCAGGCGACCCTTCATGAGCTGCGCTCCGGTGCACCGGGAGAGATATAATTACAGTAATTAACAGCCGCGGGTTTAATTGTACGGGAAGTTGTTAACAGCGGTGTGCGCGGGAGCTGGGTGAGGTGTCGTTACGGTCCCCCCCCCGGTGCCGCCTGGGCCGGGCTGGGCCAGGCCAGGCCACGCTGCCAGAGCCCTGTTCGGAGGCGGGGTCTTGTCAGGGCTCGGTCACAAGCCGGATAATTAGATGCCAGGTTAATGAGATCAGCGCCTTCTCAAGCCTGATTGCTGCCCTGTCTGAGCAATTAATAGGACTTTTTTGTTTTTTTTGTGCCTCTCCATCCCCCTGCATCCATGGAAACGGGGCCTGTCACTCTTTCCTGCAGCAACTTGCTTTCTAATTAGTAAGCACAGTAACGAGGCTTCCAAACGCACGGCGGGTGGAACAATCAACCCCCTTCCCGTTTTCTGTTGTAACTAAGAACCAAGCCGCACCCACGCTGCCCACCACGGCCCAGCGTAACCAAGATGAGCTGGCTGCATAACCACCATCTGATTGGCTGAAATGCAGGGAGATCCCAGTGATCTGTGTCAATTTGCATGGATTATCTAAAGGATAAAGAGCATGTTCTATACCAGTGTTTCCCAACCCAGTCCAATCCATGTTTTTGCTTCCTCTGAGCTCCTGTCCGGGCTCCCCGAGGACTGGGCTGGGAAACACTCTTCTATACATTATTCATTATTAGTAATATCGCACATCACGATGTACCGGTGCACTCCCGATTACTCGGAACCTGAAAATGTACAGGTACAGAACAGCAGAATAGAATGGATGTGTACAAATACATTTGCATACAAATTTACGCAAGTGAATGCTAATTGCGCTAACATTTGATGCTAATATAACACAGCCATTTTCACAGACATGCTAGTGGAAATTAGCAAATAGTAACTCTATTTTATAGAGGTTTTATATCACTGTTGCTCTCCAAACCCAGCAGCGCCTTCACCAAGTCGACCCTGCAGTAGAAAACCGAAGCGAGCTGGAACCTCGCTGGAACCTCACTGTAACTAGTCTCTCTTCGTGTCACAGCTTGGGTACGGCCCGGTTCCTGTATGCCAGCGCCATTTGTGTCATCTGTCTGTTCACTGTCAGTTACACCAGCCAGTGAGAGACAGGGCTCTGTTCACGACTGAGAACACTAGTAAAATCCTCTGCATCACATTCCACTGCACCCCCTCGTCTGCAAGACCAACCCCCATTCCCAGCTTGGAGTGATGGCCACTTACATTAAGTGTTTGTTCCTTCACTACCGAGGATCATCTTTCTGCGTCTGTGAGTGAAATTCAGTTCCTCGTTCAAAAAGCCCCATATTCGCATTCTGAGGGGGTAATGGAGGAATGCATTGTGTAAAATGACCCCCCCCCCCCAAAGAAAAAAAGAAAACCCACATCCCTTGCTGTCAAAAGCAAAAGAAAAGCCCAGAGGTTCAGCCCAGTCGATTGAGAGCCGGTGCCCCTGGGCGCCTGCCCTGTAATTTGAATCATGCCGGATAAATGAGAGCTTCTCACTTTGATGTTTTTTTTTAATAAGCTTCGGGGGTAAGATGACAGTCGTGAGGAAGGTTTCAGAGGCGGGGTCTTACCCAGAATCCCATCTTACACACAAACACACACAGATACACATAACACGCTGTTCGGGGATCGCCGCTCTCTATGCAGAGCATGCTTCCGCTATTTATTGACTTTGCTAACTGGACTTTCGGGCAAATTCCACCAATTCTCCGCACAGGAGAATACTGGCAGCTCACCATGGCTGCACTGCAATGAACGTGAACTGGAAGAATGTACAGGAACTGGGCAGTGAGGGAGGGGAGGGGAGGGGGTAGATGAACAATGTCTACGCATCGGGAACGGAGAGTAGTGCCTCCTTCACATGGACGGCTCTGTAATCCGATGAAAAGGTGTCAGCGAGCAAATGGGTGAAAACACCAGAGTGGTCAGGTGATGGGCCCCATCCTCCGCCAGGCATCCACGCCTGCAGGGGGGGTTAATGTCCACAGTGTCCCATGACTGAGCTCCCCCAACGCACAGGGCTGGTTAAACAAGCCCGACAAATAGGTCCGAATCGTGGGCTCTGGTCCCCCCGGAACGAAAGAGGCCAGCCAGTTATTTTCCAGCGGGCTACAGCAGGCCACAGCGCCAGAGAGAGCTGCAGAACTTTCCGGCTGTCAGCATCACACACGTCGGGCTTTACAGACGCGAACAAAGCGGGCATATTAGCCACTGGCTGCCGACAACGAATCGGTCTATTCCATTCACCGGTTGGGGGGGGGGGGGGGGGGGGGAGATTGAACTTTTTCCTGCACACCCCCACCGGCCAAAACACAGAGGAGTGCCCCCCCCCCACACACACACACATTGCCTGGGGGACAAAAGGCTCCACAGACGGTAAGTAACTTCCTGCCAACTGCCAAAAGCGAGAGGAGAAAATGGCAGCTGACTGCGATGAAAACAACATTACAGAGGCAAACAATATGGCTCTTATGTGATTATGGGCCTCAAAGGAGGCAGCCTGTTACACCGATGTTTTGGAATAAAGCAATAAATAAAACAAACAAAAAAAAAAATCCCTGAAAAGCTGAACAAAAATGTCATACATCTGACAGTGTTTTCAGAGACCAGCAGGTGGAGTGACGATTAAGGAAAGGCTGAGTGTTAAAGCAGAGTTGGGTTTCAAACACACGTCTGAGGAACGCGTGCAGCCAAAATTGCTTCAGCTCACAGCTTGCGGTTTATGCGTCTACATGGGACATTTATTCTCCGTTTAAGTTATATGAACAGGATGCAGTTAATAGACCCGGGGATATGATGCACCCTTAATGTGCTTCTGGAGGCTGCTGGGAGAGACGAGTCTTTGGAGATCCATGATGAAAACGGAGCTTCCCAAAGTGCAGAGCTGAGCCCGTTTGGGTTGGTGTGGCGGGAGCCAGGAAGGAGCACGGAGACCATCAGTCTGCACAGGCCGCCTCAGCGGCTGCCCGGCCTTCGGGGGCACTAACCCCGCGTCTTCGGAGGCGCACATCAGCCTGCCTCCTTCTCCCACCACCGCGTCTGCCTTTGGCCACTGAAGAAACCGCCATTTCCCTGATCCTTAGGCCTCCACAATGAGATTCGTACAGCTTTTTATGTAGAATAGAAGAGTGATATTTTATCCACCCCTGTGGAAGATTCTCCTTTTGCCCATGAGGCAAACATACAGATGAGAGTCTGAGCAGGGGATCGGCCTCCAGCAGGCCTGCAGCAATTGGCAGTGAGGATCTCACTTAAGGGCCCAATGCTGGCATCAGTCTGCAGACCCTGGGATTTGACCCGGCGACCTTCCAATCACAGGCACAGTGACCCGACACCATGACACTACAGGATAAACAGGAGGCCTTATGCTCATGATGGCGAGTCCAGAAGAGATGCACCCCATAACCTCAGGGGTGACCCCCAGTGGCCAGTTAGCAAGGGGGCCAGGAAGTAAGGTTCAGAAGATTATGAGATTATCGGTTCACTTAGTTTATAAGATCAACAGCTCATTTCACTAATCCATTCATGGCAACTAATCTTGTTTGGGAATACAATAATCCAACTGTGTCAGGTCAGTAGTACCCTTAAACCACCCCCCCCCCCCCCCCCCACGTTCTACCTAGACCTCAATCGACCCTCCCCCCCAATATGACTCGGAGCACAACACAGCCATTAAAAAGTAACTGGAACAGTGCACACCAGGAGCCGGGGGGACCCGTGCACTGAGATGGCACAGACCAGCCCCCCGTCTCTGACACGGGGGTCAGGGGGGTCACCACCGCGGCTTCGAAAAATCTGGCTGAACCTGGGCAGCGGCAATATCAGTCCTTACCGGGGTCCGCAGCGAGTCTGTTACGCTGAGCGCAAGGAAAACATGCAAAGAAAGCTGAACCGAGACTGCCCCCCCCCCCCCCCCCCCCACCAGGTCCCGCTCCCTGGCCACTGGGCCCCACATCCCTCACTGGGGGCCACCTTCTATGTCGACAAAAAGGACAAAAGCAGAGAGGTGTGAATAAATAAGTGTTGGAGGCGAGGTCCCCGTCACCCAAGCACCCGTTATTACTGGGGGGGGAAAAACAAATACTCCCCCCACCTTAAATCACTTCAGCTCCTATTTCCAAGTATAATTTAATCTCTTTTTGCGACACTTGACGATTACTTCATCACGCCGTAATGACAGATTAAAAAGTTGTCAAATTAAATATTGAAGAGGACTGGAGGCGGCGGTGTGGATTTTTTTGAGGAATAACACAGATTGGAGATGAAACAGGAAGCCCGCTGCATATTTTATCCCGCAGGAAGCAGCGCGTACATTTTTTCCTTGAGGCCACCTACTTGGTAATAAAGAGGCCCCTTCGAGACTCGGCTGTGCCGCGTGTTGCTGCTTTAATATCCGAGATAAATTGCTATTAAACTTTGTTGTCAGAGTAAATGAAGCCCTGTGTGATGCCCGCGGTATGGCGACGGCGCCCCCCCCCCAGTGGGCTCCAGCTCCTGCGTCCCCTCGCTGTCATAGGGGGCGTTTTGTTGTTTTCTGTCAGGGGGTGATTTTTAGGGGGGCCATAGTGATTGTGCCCCCATGGTTTCAAGAATTCCGGGGGGGGGGATCAGGGACTGTGGCCGCTATCTTGGGGTCCCCCAGATGGAGCTGCGGTTCAGCAAGTCGTAAGGGACAGTTTAGGGTGTTGGGGGGGGGGGGGTCCATCTACCAGATACGGGTCATAATAACAGGACAGAAATTACAGTTTAGGCATCACTGTCATGGAGATGATCGAGTGATTATGGGGGCAGGTGACCATTGTGGGAGGAGAGTCTGCCAGGTCCAGACAGGGGTGGACGGTCCACTGCCTTGCTTCCCTGAAATAAGAGAATCTCTACAGCAACCAATAAGGGCTTTATGTCCTATTTTCCCTTATTGAAGGGTATTTGCCCCTGGTGAGGGTTATTAGTCCCATTTGCCCCCAGTGAAGGATATTTGCCCAATTTGTCCCTGATAAGGTTTATCCACCCAATTTGCCTCCAGCGTGGGATATTTGCCCCATTTGTCCCTGGTGGGGGTTGTTTGCCCTGGTGATATTTGCCCTATTTGCCCCCAGTTAGAGATATTTGCCCTACTTCAGCCACTTCCCTCCTTAATTTCTTTATCAGTACGAGAGAACAAGCAGATATAAATGAATTAAAGCCCCCCTCCGCTGTCCACGGCTCTCATGTAAAAACCAGCCTGATGAGACGTCTCCGTGAGACGTATTTGAGGGGATGCCCCCCCCCAAATGCCGCCCACATTCCAGATCTGCAGCGGCCGACCCATAACTGATGCAAATGCATGGCTTGCCTAGGGGGCGCTCCCCCCTGTTCCCATCTGAGGGTGAAATAGCTCCCCACCGGGCCCCCCCCACCCCCTTCCCGCCCCTTCCGGATTTCTCTCGTCAAGGTGATTGAAAACGCAGAAAGCTCTGGAGTAAATCCCTGCTTCCACTTCAGGGCTCGCCCTCCTCCGTGATGGATCCCAGACACAGCCCCCCCCCCCACCCCCGAATACATCACTACCTGCAAATTCTATGGCCTTTGAGTCTTGTCCTTCACCTATTAGTCTTGCAGCCACATAGAGTCTCCTTTTACTTGAAATTAAACGGCACCACTGATTGGTGGGTGATGAGACAGGATATGTAGTGGAGGGTGCGCCCCCCTCAGCGAGCAGGGGGGGGATGTTTGCACAAATGGGGGTGCTATTTCAGCACACAGCGATGATGTTAATCTGCGTGGGCTGCCTCACTACCCCCGTGGGGTGGCCCTCTCCCTACCCCACCTCCACCCGATTCCTCCTAGCATTCTGCCTTTATTCCGCCACCGTTGCTCCCCCACGATGTTTTGTCTCTTGGTCGTAAACCTGCATATCTCAACATGAGACTAAAAACTGAAGTGCATAGCTTAAGGGTACAACAGCCAGATCCCTGAGCTGCAAAAAGACAGGAAAAGGCCGGGTCCACCATGGCCCCTCACATAGCCCACATGGCCCAAACACTGCTGCAGAAAAGGCCTGGTCCATCATGGCCCCTCACATAGTCCACATGGCCCAAACACTGCTGCAGAAAAGGCCGGGTCCACCATGGCCCCTCACATAGCCCACATGGCCCAAACACTGCTGCAGAAAAGGCCTGGTCCACCATGGCCCCTCACATAGTCCCACATGGCCCAAACACTGCTGCAGAAAAGGCCTGGTCCACCATGGCCCCTCACATAGTCCACATGGCCCAAACACTGCTGCTGAAAAGGCCTGGTTCATCATGGCCCCTCACATAGCCCCACATAGCCCAAACACTGCTGCTGAAAAGGCCTGGTCCACCATGGCCCCTCACATAGTCCACATGGCCCAAACACTGCTGCAGAAAAGGCCTGGTCCATCATGGCCCCTTACAAAGCCCACATAGCCCAAACACTGATGCAGAAAAGGCCAGGTCCACCATGGCCCCTCACATAGCCCACATGGCCCAAACACTGCTGCAGAAAAGGCCTGGTCCATCATGGCCCCTTACAAAGCCCACATGGCCCAAACACTGCTGCAGAAAAGGCCTGGTCCATCATGGCCCCTTACAAAGCCCACATAGCCCAAACACTGATGCAGAAAAGGCCAGGTCCACCATGGCCCCTCACATAGTCCACACATTGCCGCAGAAAAGCCGGGTCCAGCACGGTCCCTCACATAGCCCACATAGCCCAAACACTGCTACAAAATAGGCCAGGTCTACCATGGCCCCTCACATAGCCCACATAGCCCAAACACTGCTATATAAAAGGCCTGATCCACCATGGCCCCTCACACAGCCCAAACACTGCTGCAGAAAAGACCTGATCCACCATGGCCCCTCACATAGCCCATATAGCCCAAACACTGCTGCAGAAAAGACCTGATCCACCATGGCCCCTCACATAGCCCAAACACTGCTGCAGAAAAGACCTGGTTCACCATGGCCCCTCACATAGCCCATATAGCCCAAACACTGCTGCAGAAAAGACCTGATCCACCATGGCCCCTCACATAGCCCAAACACTGCTGCAGAAAAGACCTGGTTCACCATGGCCCCTCACATAGCCCATATAGCCCAAACACTGCTGCAGAAAAGACCTGATCCACCATGGCCCCTCACATAGCCCAAACACTGCTGCAGAAAAGACCTGATCCACCATGGCCCCTCACATAGCCCAAACACTGATGCAGAAAAGGCCTGGTCCACCATGGCCTCTCACATAGCCCAAAACACTACGGCAGAAAAGACCTGATCCACCATGGCCCCTCACATAGCCCATATACGCCCAAACACTGCTACAGAAAAGGCCAGGTCTACCATGGCCCCTCACATAGCCCAAACACTGATGCAGAAAAGGCCTGGTCCACCATGGCCCCTCACATAGCCCAAACACTGCTGCAGAAAAGGCCTGATCCACCATGGCCCCTCACATAGCCCACATAGCCCAAACACTGATGCAGAAAAGGCCTGGTCCACTATGGCCCCTCACATAGCCCAAACACTGCTGCAGAAAAGGCCTGATCCACCATGGCCCCTCATATAGCCCACATAGCCCAAACACTGATGCAGAAAAGGCCTGATCCACCATGGCCCCTCACATAGCCCACATAGCCCAAACACTGCTGCAGAAAAGGCCTGGTCCACCATGGCCCCTCACATAGCCCAAACACTGCTGCAGAAAAGGCCTGATCCACCATGGCCCCTCACATAGCCCACATAGCCCAAACACTGCTGCAGAAAAGGCCTGGTCCACCATGGCCCCTCACATAGCCCACATAGCCCAAACACTGCTGCAGAAAATTTCCAGCTGTAAAGTATCCAAATAAAGAGGTTTACTTCTCTCTGAGCTTTTTGGGAACTTAATTGGGGCTCGTCAGTGTCACAATACAGCCAGCCGGCCCTTAACCACTGCGCCACCTGCTGGATTTTACACACTCAAACAGTGATGGGAGTTTATTCTATAATAATGGAAACTATACTGTCCCTTGAGATTTCACTGCAGCTTGAGATTACCTAAATTTTGGATGGAGAGGGGTAGGGTTGGGCTGTCCTTCTCCCTCATTTATGTTTATTTTTAGATCCAGCTCCTCCAGAGGAGGAGCCACATTGTACTCTGAAATACTGGCATCTGCATTAGCAATCTGGCTGAAAGCAGGCCGGCCCCCAGCCCTCTTGCCCTCCCCTTCCTATCAATTAATAACCCTTCAAACAGAATAATACCAAAGTGCCCCCTACTGGGTCAGAATTTCAGCACTGATAAAGTGCCAGGCAAACTGTAAGAACTGCTTAATCAATTCTACCCAAAGACTCAGGAGATGGTAAAACCAGGAAGAGTGGCGTTCAGCTCGCTTTAATATTTCACCTGCTCCTTCTAAAGTGATTCAACTGTAATTCCCTCAGTTGAGGGTACAACAGCTGTGCCCTCGCTGGGATTTCAGCCCTGAAATGCATGCTCTCATAATATCGTACAACTTAACAGCGGCACATAACGCAGACGTTACGCGGCGTCGGGACTCTCATCGCGGAAACGCTTTCAGTGCGGAAACACTTTCACCGTGGAAATGTAACAGCTGACGAGAGAGGCTACAGATCTTCAAGGGCGCACGGAGAACAGACACTTCTGTCCTTTCATTCCCTTAAAATCCGATTTCCAGCGTTCAGGCGGCTCCCGCTGCCTCGGATCGGCGAGGGAAGCTGCTCCCCCAGCTCAGCGCTAATGAGCTTCGCCGGCTCTTTGCCGTGTGCCTTATTACCGCAGAGGCCGCCTTTGAAGCCTCTCGCCTCAGCCCGTCCTCCTGGGTCCGTCAGCCCCAACGAGACTGTTACGGCATCAATATTTAATCAGTTCCCAGAGTAAACACAGCCCAAGGTGCGAGGGCTTCTCCTGTGGGCCGCGGGGCTCCCAGCCAGCGCGCTGTGTCGGTCCACAGGGCCAATCAGAGTAACTTTCAGAGCACCGGCCTGCCGGACTGCTGACCTCACCATGGCTATGCCACACACTCCTGCCTCCTCACCGATTCAGGCTCCAGCCGTCAGTGCCGGGTGGCCGCCGCGGCGGAATCCTGTGACTCGCTCACGGAGAGCATTCCCTGCCGGAAGCAGGGCGACCCCCGTTTGCTGGCATGCCCAGGATCAGTCAGCTGGCACGTCTTGCCGGGCCAGAATCTGCAGAGCCCCCGAAACCCTCGGTGGGCGTCTTTCCCGGGATCCTCAGCAGTGCCCAGACATGCATTACTGCTACAATTCAGTAGCTCTGAAAAAACACGACTGTGGCAGGATTATCTGTTTATGCGGCTGAGGCTTTCAGTACAGCGGTTCGGGTTAAGTACCCCCCCCTCCTCCCCCACCGGCACAGAAGGACTCCCCACCCCGACCGCTTCCCTAACCTCCGCTCTACGGCCAACGTGCGGCAAATAAGACACCAGAATGTTGACATGAACAAACAAACAATTCCATTAGAGTAACTGGAACCCCCCCTGGCCCCCACCCTGCTTTAAGACCCAGCCAAATGTCTCGTTTGAGCAATGGCGGCTGCTGGCAATCACAAGATGCCTGAGTCAAAGGAGAGAGAGTGCGTCCTCCAAAAATGATTGTGTGGCAGAACTACAATAAATCCTCATTATTCCAAACGGCGTTTCGGAACGCGTTGGAGTGGGGAGAGGCCGCCTCTATTTATCCCAAAGCGGCCGCGAGGGTACCAGCGAGCGGCTGCAGGTTAATGGAATATCACCGCTGGAGGCCCCCCCAAGCCGATTTAACTCCCTGTTAGGAAAAACACTCCCCCTTCCCAGGGAAAGAGGCAAATAAAGAAACGCAGCAACGCCGGGAGAACGACTCGCCAAGGTCCTGCTGCCATCACCCCCACTGGACCCGGTGCGTCCGCCCAGGCCTCGCACGCGGAGGTCGGGGGGGCCCCGGTGGGAGGGGAGTGCTTATTCACGCGTGGTGAGTCCAAGCACAGCGGGGCACAGAGGAAAACTCTCAGTGGCAGGCATGACGAGGCGCAGATGAGCGCAGGGGGAGATCTGCAGGGCTGGGCCTCAACACCGCCCTCCCCCATTTCCCCGCCTCCCCCGCATTGGCTGCGAGAAGCTTTTGGAGATTAAAGGCCAGCGATGCGGCCTCCATCTGCCCGCCGCTAATGCCCCTGTGTTTACATGCCGACGGCAGGCGACCCCGGCGCCCTCCGTGGGGTCCTCCTGTCATGCCCGCATGCGATTGGCGGGAGCAGCGGCGACTGGCGGGGATGCACCATGTGAGCGGTTTCCATGTGAGCGGTTTCCATGTGAGCGGTTTCCATGTGAGCTATACATTCTGTAAACAACGGCCGTGTATGAATCTGCCTGATGGTCAAGTTTGCAGTGAAAATGAAATAGCTTTGTGTATGTGGGGGGGGGGAATCCTATGTTTGTGGTAGATGATGCTTTTGAGTGGGAGGGGACCCCACTCCCTCCCCAAGCCTGTTCTTCAGCAGGCCCCCAGCGCGGGTGCTCTATCTGCCAAGCCATCCCCAAACATTTGGCAAACGCCTCCCCGAAAGCCCCCCCCCCCCCAACCCCCCCCGTAGCACGACGTGGCTAAATCGCACGTTCCGGCGGCTGCGAGTCCCCCCTCACAGTCACAGGCTTCTCCAGCTGCAGCTTAATTTCCTGTGACTTGCCTAATTACTGTAATTAAGGATTAATTGCCATTAATTATTCACACATAAGCTCATCGCAAATCATGGGGTAAAATGTCTTATGAAGGCTGCCGTGCGATCTGCGTGCAAACATGCCGCCGCATCGCCGGGGCCCCTGGGATCTCGCCGCGCGGCTTCTGGGAGGTGGCCGGAGCCCAAGTGGACAGACCACCAGCACGACTGCGCGGTTCAGACTCACGCACCTCAAGACCATCCACATAGCAGGACCCCAGCGCAAGGAGCATCTGTTTGTGAAATTTATACATTTACACAGTGCCTGAGCTCCATCGCTCCATTCAGTTTGCTTAAATTTAACTCGAATATACTTCATTTTTGGGGCACAAAGTGTCTGAGAGGTGAGAGATAAAATCAGGTTAATGTTTGCAGGTGAGCTAAGATGACGCTAAATAAGATCATTTAAGATGACACTTAATAATAAATAAAGGTAAACAAAATGATGACCCTCCCACATGCTTGATCTCCTCCCACAGCCTATGGAACAAGAAGAGCTTCTGCAGTCATTCTGTAAACAAAAACAGAAGGTCCAATGCAAGAGGGAACTAAACTCCACTGGAGGACAAGAGCCTGCGTCTCTCTCCCTTCCCACAATGCACTGCTGTACCCCGGACAAACGGCCATGACAGGAGGAACACGGCAGGCGCATAAAATACGTTGCGATTTACGCCACGCTGACACGCTCAAGGTCATCCTGGGGGGGGGGGGGGGGGGGTACAGAGTGTGCGGCTCACGGGTTTGGGGGGGGGAGGGGGGTTGGGGGACTTAAATCACGGCCACTTTGTTCCTGCGATTCAAGCCAAGCTATGACACCCATGATGAGAAGCCCCCCCCCGAATTCTGAATTTTCTGAATCCTACGCCCAGGCCTCCCCTCATCCCCCCCCCCTGCTTCCTTGCCTCCTCATATCCCCCTTCCCAGCCTCCCTGATTTACAAATCGATATCTCCCTCTCCCCTCCCTGTCTCCCTCTCTGCCTCCATCTCTCCCTCTCCCCTCCCTGTCTCCCTCTCTGCCTCCATCTCTCCCTCTCCTCTCCCTGTCTCCCTCTCTGCCTCCATCTCTCCCTCTCCCCTCCCTGTCTCCCTCTCTGCCTCCATCTCTCCCTCTCCTCTCCCTGTCTCCCTCTCTGCCTCCATCTCTCCCTCTCCCCTCCCTGTCTCCCTCTCTGCCTCCATCTCTCCCTCTCCTCTCCCTGTCTCCCTCTCTGCCTCCATCTCTCCCTCTCCCCTCCCTGTCTCCCTCTCTGCCTCCATCTCTCCCCTCTCCCCCTCCCTGTCTCCCTCTCTGCCTCCATCTCTCCCTCTCCCCTCCCTGTCTCCCTCTCTGCCTCCATCTCTCCCTCTCCTCTCCCTGTCTCCCTCTCTGCCTCCATCTCTCCCTCTCCCCTCCCTGTCTCCCTCTCTGCCTCCATCTCTCCCTCTCCTCTCCCTGTCTCCCTTTCTGCCTCCCTGTCTTCCTCTCCCCCTCCCTGTCTCCCTCTCTGCCTCCATCTCTCCCTCTCCCCTCCCTGTCTCCCTCTCTGCCTCCATCTCTCCCTCTCCCCCTCCCTGTCTCCCTTTCTGCCTCCATATCTCCCTCTCCCCCTCCCTGTCTCCCTCTCTGCCTCCATCTCTCCCTCTCCCCTCCCTGTCTCCCTCTCTGCCTCCATCTCTCCCTCTCCCCTCCCTGTCTCCCTCTCTGCCTCCATCTCTCCCTCTCCCCTCCCTGTCTCCCTCTCTGCCTCCATCTCTCCCTCTCCCCTCCCTGTCTCCCTCTCTGCCTCCATCTCTCCCTCTCCCCTCCCTGTCTCCCTCTCTGCCTCCATCTCTCCCTCTCCTCTCCCTGTCTC